>NW_027206402.1:815000-2239166 GCF_024711535.1 Dipodomys merriami | reverse complement strand
GAGGGTTAGGGTTAAGGTGAGGGTTAGTGTTAGGGTTAGGGTGAGGGTGAGGGTTAGTTTTAGGATTAGTGTTAGGGTTAGTGTGAGGTTTAGGGTGAAGATGAGGGTTAGGGTAAGTGTTACGGTGAGGTTTACGGTTAGGGTGATGCTTTGGGTTAGTGTGAGCGTTAGTGTTAGCGTTAGGGTTTATGTTAGGGTGAGGGTAAGTGTTAGGGTGAGGGTAAGTGTTCGTGTGAGGGTGAGTGTGAGGGTTAGGGTTAGGGTTATTGTTAGGTTTAGGGTTAGAGTTAGGGTTATGGTTAGGATTAGGCTTAGCGTTAGGGTTGGGATGAAGTTTAGTTTTAGGGTTATGGTTAGAGTTATGTTTAGGGTGAGGGTGAGATTTAGGGTTAGAGTTAGGGTTAGTGTTAGTGTTAGCGTTAGGGTGAGGGTTAGGGTTAGGCTTAAGCTTAGTCTTGGGCTTAGGCCGAGCATGAGGGTGAGGGTTAGGGTTTGGGTTAGGGTGAAGTTTAGATTGTGGTTTAGGGTTAGGATTAGGGTAAGGGTGAGGACTAGGTTTAAGGTTAGGGTGAGGGCTAAGGTTAGGGATAGCATTAGGTTTAGGATTAGGGGTAGGGTGAGGGTGAGTGTGAGGTTTAGGGTTAGGGTTAGGCTTAGAGTTAGGGTGAGGGTTAGGGTTAGGGTTTGGGTTAGTGTGAGGGTGAGGCTGAGGATTAGGGTTAGGTTTAGGGTTAGGTTTAGTGTTAGGTTTATGGTTAGGGTTAGGGTTAGGATTAGGGGGAGGGTATGTTTTAGGTTGAGGGTTAGGGTGTGGGTTAGGGTTAGGGTGAGGGTTAGGGATATGGTCAGGGTTATGGTTAGAGTGATGGTGAGAGTGAGTGTTAGTTTTAAAGTTAGGGTTAGGCTTAGGCTTAGGGATAGTGTTAGGGATACGTT
Source organism: Dipodomys merriami (assembly GCF_024711535.1). Taxonomy (NCBI): domain Eukaryota; kingdom Metazoa; phylum Chordata; class Mammalia; order Rodentia; family Heteromyidae; genus Dipodomys; species Dipodomys merriami. Next base: position 2,238,230 of record NW_027206402.1, on the reverse strand, counting down.
TAGTGTTAGGGTTAGGGTGACGATGAGGTTTAGGGTTAGGGTTAGGGTAAGGTTTAGGGTGATGTTTAGGGTGAGGGTGAGGTTTAGGGTGAGGGTTAGGGTGAGGGTTAGTATGAGGGTGAGTGTATGTGTTAGATTGAGGGTTAGGTTCAGGGTTAGGGTTAGGGCGAGGGTGAGGCTTAGGGTTACGGTTAGATTCAGGGTTAGAGTGAGGTTCAGGGTTAGGGTTAGGGTGAGGGTTAGGTTGAATTTTAGTGTGTGGGTTTGTGTTAGGGTTAGTGTGGGGATTAATGTTAGGGTTATGGTGAAGGTAAAGGTTAGGTTAAGGTTTAGGGTAAGGTTTAGTGTTAGGGTTATGGTGAGAGTGAGGGTTAGGTTTAGTGTGAGTGTTAGGGTGAGGTTTAGGTTTAGTGTAATCATTAGGGTGAGGGTGAGGTTTAGGGTGAGTGTGAGGGTTAGGGTTTGGGTGAGGGTTAGGGTGAAGGTGAAGATTAGGGTGAGGGTGAGACTTAGAATTAGGGTTAGGGTGAGGGTGAGGGTTAGTGTGAGGATAAGGGTTAGGGTTAGGTTTAGGGTTATTGTGATGATGAGGGTTAGGGTTAGGCTTAGGGTGAGGGTGAGGGTTAAGTTTAAGGTTGTGTGAGGGTTAGGGTTAGGGTGAGGTTTAGGGTTAGGTTTTGGGTTTGGGTGAGGGCGAGGTGAGGGTGAGGGTTAGGGTGAGGGTGAAGTTGAGGGTGATGGTGAGGCTTAGAGTTAGGGTTAGGTTGAGGTTTAGGCTTAGTGTGAGGGTTGGGTGAGCATGATATTAAGGGATAGGGTGAGGGTTAGGGTTAGGGTGAGGGTTATGTTTAGGGTGAGTGTGAGAGTTAGGGTTATTGTTATGGTTAGGGTTAGAGTTAGGGTTATGATTAGGGTTATGGTTAGGATTAGGGTTAGAATGAAGTTTAGTTTTAGGGTTTGTGTTAGAGTTAAGGTTAGGGTGAGTGTGAGGGTGAGGGCTAGGGATCAGGTTAGGGTTCTGGTAAGTGTGAAAGTTAGATTGAGTTTTAGGGTTAGGATTAGGGTAAGGGTGAGGGATAGGGTTAGGGTTAGGGTTCTGGTTAGGGTGAAGGTTAGATTGAGGTTTAGGGTTAGGTTGAGAATTAGGGTTAAGGTTAGGGAATGGGTGAGAGTTAAGTTTAGGTTTAGGCTGAGGATAAAGATGAGGATTAGGGTTAGGATTAGGCTTAGGGTGAGGGCTAGGGTGAGGTTGATGGTTAGGGTTAGTGTTAGATTAAGGTTTAGGGTTTGGTTTATTGTTAGGGTGAGGTTTAGGTTCAGGATTAGGGTTATGTTGAGGGTGAGGATTAGGGTTAGGGTGAGGGTTAGGGTTGGTATTAGGGTTAGCATTAGGGTGACTGATAGGATTAGGGTTAGATTTAGGGTGCGGGTTAGGTTTAAGGTTAGGATTAGTGTTATTGTTAGGGTCAGGGTTAGAGTTATGGTGAGGGTGAGGGTGAGGGTGGGGGTGAGGGTTAGGGTTAGGGTGAGGTTTAGGGATAGGGTAGAATTAGAGTTAGGTTGAGCTTGAGTTTTAGGGTTAGATTTAGTGTTAGTTGGAGGGTTAGTTCGAGGCCTTGGTTAAGGTTAATTTTAGGGTTAAGGATAGGGTGAATGTTAGGTTGAGGTTTAGGGTTGTGGTTAGGGTTAGGTTTAGGATTAGGGTGAGGCTCACCCTCACCCTAATCCTAATCCTAATCCATAACCCTAATCCTAACCATCACGGTGAGTGTGAGGGTTAGGGTTAGGCTTAGGCTTAGGCTTAAGTTTAGGCTGAGGGTGAGGGTGGGGGTGAGGATTAGGTTTAGGGTGATGGTTAGGATTAGGGTTATGGTGAGGGTTAGGATGAGGATTAGAATTAAAATTAGGGTTAGGGTGAGGTCTAGGGTGAGGGTGATGGTTAGGTTTCGGGTGAGGTTAGGATGAGGTTTAGGGTTAGGGTGAGGTTAAGGGTGAAATTGATGGTAAGGGTAAAAGTGAGGTTTAGGCTGAGGGTGAGGGTTAAGTTAAAGGTGAGGGTTAGGCTTAGGTTTAGGGTTAGGGTGAGGTTTAGATTGAGGATTAGGGTTAGAGTTAGTGTGAGGTTTAGAGTGAGTATGAGGGTTAGGGTTACTGTGAGGGTGAGGGTTAGAATTAGGGTTAGGGTGAGGTCTAGGGTGAATGTGAGGGTTAGGATTAGGGTTATGGTTAGGGTGAGGTTTACAATTAGGCTGAGGGTTAGATTTAGTGTGAGGGTTAGTGTTAGGGTTAGGGTTAGTATTAGGATGAGGTTTAGTGTTAGGGTGAGGGTTAGAGTTAGGGTGAGGGTTATGGTTAGGTTGAGGTTTAGGGTTCTGGTTAGGGTTATTGTTAGGTTTAGGATTAGGGTTCCGGTTCAGGTGAGGATGAGGGTTAGGTTTAGGGTTAAGGTGAAGTTTAGTGTCAGGGTTAGGGTTAGAGTTAGTGTTAGGGTGTGGGTGAGTTATAGGGGTACAGTTAGGTTTAGGATGAGGGTTAAGGTTAATGTGCGGGTTATCATGGGGGTGAAGGTAAGGGTAAAGATGAGGGTTAGGATGAGGGTGAGGGTTATGATAAGGGTGAGGGTTAGGGTTAGGGTGAGGGATAGTGTTAGCTTTAGGATGAGGGTGAAGGTAATATTGAGGATTAGTGTTAGAGTTAGTGTGAGGTTTAGGGTGAGGATGAGGGTTAGGGTTAGGGTGAGGCTATGGTGAGTATGAGGGTTAAGGTTAGTGTTAGGGTGAGGTTTAGGTTTAGGGTGATTTTTAGGGTTAGTGTGAGATTTAGTGAGAGGGTTAGTTTTAGTGTTAGGGTGAGGGTAATTGTTAGAGTGAGGGTTAGGGTTAGGGTGAGGGTTAGGTTAGGGTTAGGTTTATTGTTAGGGTTAGGGAAAGGGTTAAGGTTACGGTGAGGGTGAGGGTTAGGGTTAGGGTTAGGATGAGGTTTAGGTTTAGGGTTAGTGTTAAAGTGAGGGTTAGGCTGAGGGTTAGGGTTAGGTTTAGGCTTAGGCTTTCGCTTAGTCTTAGGCTGAGCATGAACTTGAGTGTTAGGGTGAGGGTTAGGGTTAGGGATAGGGTTAGGGTGAGGGTTAGGATGTGGTTTCGGATTAGGATAAGTGTAAGGGTGAGAGCTAGGCTGAGGGTTAGGGTGAGGGTTAGGGTAAGGGATAAGGCTTGGTTTAGGATTAGGGTTAGGGTGAGGGTGAGTGTGAGAATTAGGATTAGGGTTAGGGTTAGGCTTAGAGTTAGGATGAGGGTTAAGGTTAGGGTTTGGGTTAGGGTGAGGGTAAGGCTGAGTATTAGGGTTAGGTTTAGGGTTAGGTTTAGGGTTAGTGTTAGGTTTAGGTTTATGGTTAGGGTTAGGGTTACGGTGAGGCTTAGGGTTAGGGTTAAGTTTAGCCTTAGAGTTAGGGTGATGGTTATGGTTAGGGTTTGGGTTAGGGTCAGGGTGAGGCTGAGGATTAGGGTTAGTTTTAGGGTTAGGTTTGGCTTTAGGGTTAGTGTTAGGTTTAGGGTTAGGTTTAGGGTTACCCTGAGGTTTAGGGTTAGGGTTAGGGTTAGGATGAGGGTGAGGTGGGGTTTAGGATTAGTGTTATGTTTAGGGTTAGTCTTAGGGTTAGGGTTATGTTTAGGGTGAAGGTTAGGATTAGGGTTATGGTTATTGTTAGGGTTAGGTTTAGGGTTAAGGTTACGGTGAGGGTGAGGGTGAGGGTTAGTGTTAGGGTTAGGTTGAGGTTTAGGGTTTAGGTTAGGGTTAGAGTTAAGTTTAGGGTGAGGGTGAGGTTTAGGGTCAGAGTTAGGTTTAGGGTGAGGGTTAGGTTGAGGGTTAGGGTTAGGGTTAGGTTTAGGGTTAGCGTTAGGGTGAAAGTTACTTGGAGGTTTTGGGTTAGGGAAAGGGTTAGGATTAGGGTAAGGATGAGGGTGCGTGTGTTTGTTAGGGTTAGGTTTTGGGTTAGGAATAGGGGTAGGCTGAGGGTGTGGTTGAGGGTGAGGGTTAGGGTTACTGTGAGGGTTAGAGTAAGGGTTAGGTGGAGGGTTAGGATGAGTGTTAGGGTTAGGTTTAGGGTTAGGGTGAGAGCTAGGGTGTGGGTGAAGTTTAGGTTTAGGGTTAGGATGAGGGTTAGGTTTAGGGTTAGGGTGAGAGTTAGGGTTCGGTTTAAGTTTAGGTTTAGGTTGAGAGTTTTGGTGAGGGTGAGGGTTAGGGTTAGGTTGAGGGTTAGGGTTCAGATGAGGGTTATGGTGAGGGTGAGGTTTAGGGTTAGGTTTAGGGTTAGGGTGAAGCTGAGGTTGAGGGTTAAGGTTAGGGTTAGGATTAGGTTTAGGGTAAGGGTTAGGGTGAGTGATAGCATTAGCGTTAGGGTTAGGGTTAGGCTTAGAGTTAGGCTAAGGGTGAGGATTAGGGTGAGGGTTAGGGTTAGGGTGAGTTAGGGATAGGGTTAGGGTGAGAGTTAGGGTTCGGTTAAGTTTAGGGTTAGGGTCAGTGTTAGGGTTAGCGTTACGGTGAGCGTGAGGGTTAGGTTGAGGGTTATGATTAGGGTTAGGGTTAGGGTGAGGGTTAATTTTAGGGTTAGGGTGAGGATAAGGATGAGGATTAGGTTTAACATTAGGGTTAGTGTGAGGGCTAAGGTGATGGTGATGGTTAGGGTTAGTGTTAGATTAAAGTTTAGGTTTATGGTTAGGGTTAGGGTGAGCGTTAGCTTGAGGGTTAGGGTTACGGTGAGGGTGAGGGTTAGGGTTATGATGAGGGTTAGGTTTAGGATTAGGGTTAGGGTGAAGGGGAGTGTTAGGATTAGGGTTAGGTTTATGGTTAGGGTTAGGTTTAGGGTTAGGATTAGTGTTATTGTTAGAGTTAGGATTAGAGTTATGGTGAGGGTGAGGTTGAGTGTTAGGGTTAGGGTTAGGGTGAGGTTTAGGATTAGGGTTAGGATTAGGGTGAGTGTGAGGTTTAGGGTTAGATTTAGGGTTAGTTGGAGGGTTGGGTCGAGGGTGAGGGTTAGGTTTAGTTTTAGGATTAAGGTTAGGGTGAGGGTTAGGTTGAGGTTTAGGTTTAGGGTTAGGGTTAGGGTAAGGATTAAGGTGAGGGTGAGTATGGGTGTGAGGGTTAGGGTTAGGCTTAGGCTTAGGCTTAGGGTTAGGCTGAGGGTTAGGGTGGGGGTGAGGATTAGGTTTAGGGTGATGGTTTGGATTAGGGTTATTCTGAGGGTCAGGATGAGGGTTCGAATTAGGATTAGGTTAGGGTGAGGGCTGGGTCAGGGGGAGGGTTAGGCTTAGGGTGACGGTTAGGTTTACGTTTAGGGTGAGGGTTATAATGAGGTTTAGGGTGAGGATGATGGTAAGGGTGAAGGTGAGGTTTAGGCTGAGGGTGAGGGTTAAGTTAAGGGTGAGGGTTAGGGTTGGGTTTAGGGTTATGGTGAGGTTTAGGGTGAGGATGAAGGTTAGGGTTAGTGTGAGGTTGAGGGTTAGAACTAGGGTTAGGGTGAGGTCTAGGTTGAGGGTGAGGGTTAGCATTAGGGTTAGGGTTAGGTTGTGGTTGAGGATTAGGGTGAGGGTTAGGCTGAGTGTGAGGGTTAATGTTAGGGTTAGGGTTAGTGTTAGGATGAGGTTTAGTGTTAGGGTGAGGGTTAGGGTTAGGGTTAGGGTTAGGTTTAGGGTGAGGGTAAGGATGAGGGTTAGGGTTACGTAAGGGTGAGGGCTAGGGTTTGGGTGAAGGTCAGATTTAGGTTTAGAGTTAGGATGAGGGTGAGGGTTAGGATTAGGGTTAGGGTTAGGGTTATTGTTAGGGTTACGGTTACGGTGAGGGTGAGGGTTGGGGTTAGGGTTAGGTTGAGGTTTTTAGTGTTAGCGTTAGGGTTAGAGTTAGGGTTAGGGTGAGGTTAGGGTTAGGGTTACTCTGAGGGTTAGTGTTTGGTTTAGGGTATGGGTTACGGTGAGGGTTGTGGTTAGGGTGAGGGTTAGGATTAGGGTTAGGTTATTGTTAGGGTTAGGTTTAGGTTTTGGGTTAGGGTTAGAGTTAGGATTAGGGTGCGGGTGAGGTATAGAATTAGAGTTAATGTAAGGGTGAGGGTTAGCTTGAATGTTAGGGTTAGGGTTAGTGTTAGGGTTAGGGTTAAGTTTAGGGTGAGGGTGAGGTTAAGGTTGGGGTTATGGGGAGGTTCAGGATGAGGGTTAGGGTTAGGATTAGGGCTAGGTTGAGTGCTAGGTTGAGGGTCAGGTTTAGGCTTAGGGTTAGGGTGAGGTTTAGTTTTAGGGATAGGGTGAGGGTGAGGTTTAGGTTTAGAGTTAGGGTAAGGGTGAGGCTGAGGATGAGGGTTAGAGTTAGGGTTAGTGTTAGCATTAGGGTTAGGGTGAGGTTTAGGATTAGGGTGAGGGTAATGGTGAGGGTTAGGCTTAGGTTTAGGTTACGATTAGGATTAGGGTAAGGGATAGGTTAAGTGAGATGGTTAGGGTTAGGGTTAGGCTTAGGCTTAGGTTTAGGCTGAGAGTGAAGGTGAGTTAGAGGGTTAGGGTTAGGGTGAAAGTTAGGGTTAGGGTTAGGGTGAGACTTAGGATTCGATTATATTTAGGGTTAGGGTGAGGGTTAGGGTTAGGTTTAGGGTTAGGGTGAGGGCTAGGGTGAGGGTGAGGTTTAGGGTTTGTGTTAGGGTAAGGTTTAGTGTTAGGGTTAGGGTTTGAGTTACGGTTAGGATGAGGGTTAGGGTTACTCTGAGGGTAAGGGTTAGTGTTAGGTTGAGGGTTAGTGTTATGATTATGGTTAGGGTGAGGGTGAGTTTTAAGATTAGGGTTAGGGTTAGGGTTAGGTTTATTGTTAGGATTACTGTTATGGTTACTGTTAGGGTTAGAGTTATGGTGATGGTGAGGGTGAGTGTGAGGGTGAGGGTTAGGGTTAGGGTGAGGTTTAGGGTTAAGTTTAGGATTAGGGTTAGGATGACGGGGAGGTTAAGGGTTGGATTTAGGGTTAGTTGTAGGATTAGGTCCAGCGTTAATGTTAGGGTTAGTGTTAGGGTTAAGGTTAGGGTGAGGTTTAGGTTGAGGATTAGTGTGAGGGTTAGTGTGAGATTTAGGGTTTAGGATGAGGTTTAGGGTTAGGGTTAGGTTTAGGATTAATTTTAGTGTTAGGCTTAAGTTGAGGGTTAGTGTGAGGGTGAGGTTTAGGGTTAGGGTTAGGATTTGGATTAGAATTAGGTTTAAAGTAAAAGATAGGTTGAGGGTTAGAGTTAGAGATAGGGTTAGGCTTAGGATTAGGATGAGGGTGAGGTTGAGGGTGAGGGTTAGGGTTATGGTGAGGGTTAGGATCAGGATAAGTGTGAGAGTTAGGATTCAGGTTAAGTTTAGGGTTACGGTGAGGGTTAGGGTAAAGGTTACAGTGAGGGTAAGGGTTAGGGTTAGGTTGAGGGTTAGGGTTAGGCTTAGGGTTAGTGTGAGGGTGAGGGTGAGGGTTACGGTCAGTGTTAGGGTGAGGGTTAGGATGAGGGTTAGGGTTAGGATTAGGTTTAGGGTGAGGGCTAGGGTGAGCTTGAGGTTTAGGTTTAGAGTTAGTGTGAGGTTTAGGATGAGGGATAGGGTTAGGATTAGGGTTAGGCTGAGGGCTCGGTTGAGGGTGAGGATTAGAGTAAGGGTTAGGCTTAGGCTTAGGGTTAGGCTGAGCATGAGGTTGAGAGTGAGGTTTAGGGTTATGGTGATGGTTAGGTTTAAGGTTAGGGTGAGGGTTAGGATGAGGTTTAGGGTTAGGGTGAGGTTTAGGGTGAGGATGATGGTAAGAGTAAAGGTGAGGTTAAGGCTGAGGTTGAGGGTTAAGATAAGGGTGAGGGTTAGGGTTAGGTTTATGGTTATGGTTAGGGTTAGGATGAGGGTTAGATTGAAGATTAGGGTTAGAGTTAGGGTTAGTGTGATGTATAGGGTGAGGATGAGGGTTTGGGTTATGGTGAGAGTGAGGGTTAGAATTAGGTTTAGGGTGAGGGCTAGGGAGAGGGTGAGGGTTAGAGTTAGGGTTAGGGTTAGGGTGAGGTTTAGGATTAAGGTGAGGGTTAAGGTTAGTGTGAAATTTAGTGTTAGGGTAAGGGTTAGTGTTAGGGTGAGGGTGTTAGGGTCAAGGTTAATGTTAGTGTTAGGGTTATGTTTAGGGTGAGGGTTAGTGTATGGGTTAGGGTTATTGTTAGGGTTAGGGTTAGGGTAACAGTTACTGTGAGTGTGAGGCTTAGGGTTAGGGTTAGGGTGAGGTTGAGACAGAGTTGGAGGGTAAGGTTTAGGGTTAGTTTTAGAGTTAGGGTTAGGGTGATGGTTAGGGTGAGGATGAGTGTGAGGGTGAGGGTTAATCTTAGGGTTAGGATTAGGATTAGTGTAAGGGTTCGGGTGAGTGTGAGGGTTAGGGTTAGGCTTAGGCTTAGGCTTAGGGTTCGGCTGAGAGTGACGGTGAGGTTGAGGGTTAGGGTTAGGGTGAGGGTGAGGGCTACGTTGATGATGAGGGTTATTGTCAGTGTTTGGGTAAGGTTTAGGGTTAGGGTTAGGGTTTAGTTTAGGGTTAGGTTGAGGGTTATTGTTACCGTGAGTTTGAGGGTTAGGGTTAGGTTGAGGGTTAGGGTTAAATTATGCTTAGGGAGAGGGTGAGTGTTAGGATTAGGGTTAGAGTTATGGTTAGGTTTAGGGTTAGGGTTAGGGTTAGGGTGAGGTTTAGGTTTAGGGTTAGGGTGAGGGTGAAATTTAGCGTTAGATTTAGGCTTAGTTGGAGGGTTAGGTCGAGCGTTAATGTTAAGGTTAGTGTTAGGGTTAAGGTTAGGGTGAGGGTTAGGTTGAGGTTTAGGGTTAGCGTTAGGGTTAGGATTAGGCTTAAGGTGAGTTGAGTGTGAGGGTTAGGCTGAGGGTGAGGGAGTGGGTGAGGATTATGGTTAGGGTGATGTTTAGGGTTCCGGTTAATGTGAGGGTTAGGATGAGGGTTAGAGATAGGCTTAGGGTTAGGGTGAGGGCTAGGGTGAGGGTGAGGGTTAGGGTAAGTGTTAAGCTTAGTGTTAGGCTGAGCATGTGGGTGAGGGTGAGGTTTAGGGTTAAGTATAGGGTGAGATTTATTGTTAGGGTTAGGGTTAGAGTTAGGGTTAGGACGAGAGTGGGGTTTAGGGGTAGGGTTAGGGTCAGCGTGAGGGTTAGGGTTCGGGTGAGAGTTAGGGTGGGGGTGACGGTAAGGGTAAATGTGAGGGTTAGGATGAGGGTGAGGGTTATGGTAAGGGTGAGGGTTAGGTTTAGGATGAGCTTTAGGGTTAGGGTGAGGGTGAGGGTTAGATTGAGGATTAGTGTTAGGGTTAGTGTGATGTTTAGGATGAGGATGAAGGTTAGGTTTAGGGTGAGGGGTAGGGTGAGGGTGAGGGTGAGGGTTAGATTGAGGACTAGTGTTTGGGTTAGTGTGAGGTTTAGAGTGAGGTTCAGGTTTAGGGTTAGGGTTAGGGTTAGGATTAATTTTAGGGTTAGGCTTAAGGTGAGGGTTAGGGTGAGGGTGAGCTTTAGTGTTAGAGTTAGGATTAGGATTAGGGTTAGGGTTAGGGTGAGTGTGAGGGTTAGTGTTAGGGTTAGGGTTAGCCTTAGTGTTAGGCTGAATGTGAGGGTGAGGGTGAGGGTTACGGTGAGGGTGAGGGTTAGGGTTAGGTTTAGGATGAGAGTTAGGGTTAGGGTTAGGTTGAGGGTTAGGGTTAGGGTTAGGGTGAAGGTGAGGGTGAGGGTGAGGGTTAGTGTTAGGTTGAGGGTTAAGATGAGTGTTAGGTTTAGGATTAGGTTTAGGGTGAGGGCTAGGGTGAGGGTGAGGTTTAGGGTTAGGTTTAGGGTGAGGTTTAGGGTTAGGGTTAGGGTGAGGGTCAGGTTTAGGGTTAGTGTTAAGGTTAGGGTGAAGCTGAGGGTGAGGGTTAGGGTTAGGGTTAGTGTTAGAGTTAGGGTTACAGTGAGGGTTCGGGTGAGGTTGAGGTTTAGGCTTAGTGTTAGGATTAGGATTAGGGTACAGGTTAGGGTAAGTGTGAGGGTTAGGGTTAGGGTTAGGGTTAGCCTTATGTTTATGCTGAGGGTGAGGGTGAGCGATAGGGTTAGGATGAGAGTTTGTGGTAGGATTAGGGTGAGTGTTAGAGTTCGGGTTATGTTTAGGGATAGGGTGAGGGTTAGGATATGGTGAGGGTTAGGGTTAGTTTGAGTGTTAGGGTTAGAATTAGGATTAGGGTGAGGGTTAGTGTTAGGGTTAGGGTGAGGGTTGCATTAGTATTAGGGTTAGGATTAGGGTTAGGGTGAGGGCTATGGCGAGGGTGAGTGTTACAGTGAGGGGGTAGGGTTAGTGTTAGGGTGAGGATTAGGGTTATGTTATGGGTTAGCGTAAGGGTGAGTTTTAGGGTTAGATTTAGGGTTAGGGGGAGGGTTAGGTCGAGGGTTAAGGTTACGGTCAGTGTTAGGGTTAAGGTTATGGTGAAGGTTAGGTTGAGGTTTAGGTTTAGGGTTAGGGTTAGGATTAGGGTTAGGGTGAGTGTATGTGAGGGTTAGGGTTAGGCTTAGGCTTAGGGTTTGGGTTATCCTGAGGGTGAGGTTGGGGGTGAGTATTAGGGTTAGGGTGATGGTTAGGGTTAGGGTTAGGGTGATGGTTAGGATGAGGGATAATGTTAGGATTTGTTTTAGTGTCAGGGCTAGTGTGTGGGTGAGGTTTATAGTAAGGTATAGGCTTAGGTTTCGGTTAGGCTGAGCATGAGGTTGAGGGTGAGGGTTAGGGTTATGGTGATGGTTAGGTTTAAGTTTAGGTTGAGGGTTCGGATGAGGTTTAGGGTTAGAATGAGGATGATAATAAGAATAAATGTGAGGTTTAGGCTGAGGGTGAGGAATAAGATAAGGGTGAGGGTTAGGGTTAGAGTTAGGGTTTGGGTGAGGCTGAAGGTGAGGTTTAGGGTTAGGCTTATTGATAGAGTTAGGGTTAGGGTTAGGGTGAGGTTTAGGATTAGGGAGGGGGAGGGTTGGGGTTAGGGTTAGGATTCAGATAAGGGTTAGGGTGAGTGTGAGAGTTAGGGTTAGGGCTAGGCTTAGGCTTAGGGTTTTGCTGAGCGAGAGGTTGAGCGTGAGGGTTAGGGTTAGGGTGATGGTTAGGATTATGGTTAGGGTGAGGGTTAGGAGGAGTTTTAGGGTTAGGGTGAGGGTTAGGTTGAGGATGTTGGTAAGGGTTAAGTTGAGGTTTAGGCTGAGGGTGAGGGTTACGATAAGGGTGGGGGTTTGGGTTAGGTATAGGGTTAGGGTTATGGTTAGGGTGAGGGTTAGATTGAGGATTAGGGTTAGGGTTAGGGTTAGTGTGAGGTTTAGAGTGAGGATGAGAGTTAGGGTTAGGGTGAGGGTGAGGGTTAGAATTAGGGTTAAGTTGAGGCCTAGGGTGAGGGTGAGGGTTAGAGTTAGGGTTAGGGTTAGGGTGAGGTTTAGGATTAGGGTGAAGGATAGGGATAGTGTGAGGGTTAGTATTAGGGTTAGGGTTAGTGTTAGAGTGAGGGTAGGTGTTAGGTTTTGGGTTAGTGTTAGGGTGAGGTTTATGTTTATGGTGAGAGTTAGGGTTAGGGTTAGGGTTATTGTTAGGGTTAGGGTTACGGTTACAGTTATGATGAGGGTGAGGGTTAGGGTAAGGTTTAGGGTGAGGTTTAGTGTTAGTGTTATTGTTAGAGTTAGGTTAAGGGTAAGGGTGAGGTGTAGGGTTAGAGTTAGGGTAAGGGTGAGGCTGAGTTTGAGGGTTAGGTGTAGGGTTAGTTTTAGAGTTAGGGTTAGGTTGAGGGTTTGTGTGAGGGTGAGGGTGAGGGTTAGGCTTAGGGTTAGGATTAGGATTAGGGTTAGTTTTAGGGTGAGTGTGAGCGTTAGGTTTAGTGTTAGGCTTAGGCTTATGGTTAGGCTGAGAGTGAGGTTGAGGTTGAGGTTTAGGGTTAGGGTGAGGGTTAGGGTTAGGGTTAGGGTGACAGTTAGGGTTCAGTTAATTTTACGGTTAGGGTGCGGGTTAGGGTAAGGCTTACAGTGAGGGTGAGGGTGCGGGTTAGGGTAAGGCTTACAGTGAGGGTGAGGGATAGGGTTAGGTTGAGCATTAGGGTTAGGGTTAGGGTGAGGTTGAGGGTGAGGGTTAGGGTTAGTTTTAGGGTGAGGCTTAGGATGAGTGTTAGGGTTAGGATTAGGATTGGGGTGAGGGGTAGGGTGATGGTGAGGTTTAGGTTTAGGGTTAGGGTGAGGGTGAGTTTTAAGGTTCGAGTTAAAGTTAGGGTGAGGCTGAGGGTGAGGTTTAGTGTTAGGTTCAGTGTTAGTGTTAGGGTGACCTTGAGGGTTAGGGTGAGGGTAAGGGTTAGTCTTAGTGTTAGGTTTAGGTTTAGTGTAAGGGTTAGGGTGAGGGTTAGGGTTAGGGTGAGAGTTAGGGGTAGATTTAGGGTGAGAGTTAGGTTTTGGGTTAAGTTTAGGGTTATGGTGAGGGTTAGGGTTATTTTGAGGGTTAGGGTTAGGCTTAGGATTAGGGCAAGGGTAGGGTTAGGGTTAAGGTTGGCGTTAGGATGAGGAATAGGGTTAGGATTAGGGTTAGGGTGAAGGCTAGGGCGAGGGTGAGGGTTAGGGTTATTGTTTGGGTGAGATTTAGGGTTAGGGTTAGGGTTAGGGTGAGCTTTAGGATGAGGGTTAGGGTTACAGTGAGGGTGAGGTTTAGGGTTAGGGTCCGGGTTAGGGTTAGGATTTTGGTTAGGGTGATGGTGAGTTTTAGGGTTAGATTTAGGGTTAGGTGGAGGTTAAGGTCCAGGGTTAGGGTTAGGATTAGTGTTAGGGTTAAGGTTAGGGTGAGGGTTAGGTTGATGTTATGTGTTAGTGTTATTGTTAGGGTTAGGATTATGGTGAGGGTTAGGGTATGTGAGGGTTAGGGTTATGGTTAGGCTTAGAGTTAGGGTTATGCTGAGGGTGAGGGTGGGGGTTAGGATTAGTGTTAGGGTGATGGTTACGTTTAGGGTTAGGGTGAGGGTTAGGATGGGGGATAGGGTTAGGATTAGGGTTAGGGTGAGTGCTAGGGTGAGGGTGAGGGTTAGAGTAAGGTTTAGGCTTAGGTTTAGGGTGAGGCTGAACTTGAGGTTCAGGGTGAGGGCTAGGTTTAGGGTGATGGTTAGGTTTAAGGTTAGATTGAGGGTTAGGATGAGGTTTAGGGTTAGGGTGAGCTTTAGGGTGAGGATGATGGTAAGGGTAAAGGTGAGGTTTATGCTGAGGTTGAGGGTTAAGATAAGGGTGAGAGTTAGGGTTAGGTTTATGTTTAGGAATAGGTTGAGGGTTAGATTGAGGATTAGGGTTAGGGTTATGGTTAGTGTGAGGTTTAGGGTGAGGATGAGGGTTAGAGTTACGGTGAGGGTGAGGGTTAGAATTAGGGTTAGGATGAGGGCTAGGGTGAGGGTGAGGGTTAGAGTTAGGGTTAGGGTTAGTGTGAGATTTAGTGTTAGGGTTAGGATTAGTGTTAGGGTGAGGGTAAGTGTTAGGGTGAGGATTAATGTTAGGATGAGGGTTAGAGTTATGGTTAGGGTTAGGGTTATTGTTAGGGTTAGGGTTAAGGTTTCTGTGAGGGTGAAGGTTAGGGTTAGGGTTAGGGTGAAGTTTAGTGTAAGGGTTAGGGTTAGAGTTAGGGTAAGTTTGAAGCTGAGCTTGAGGGGTAGGTTTAGTATTAGTGTTATAGTTAGGGTTAGAGTTATGGTGAGAGTGAGGGTGAGGGTGAGGGTGAGTGTTAGGTTTGGGTTAGGGTGAGGTTTAGGTTTATGTTTAGGGTTAGGGTTTGGCTGAGGGTGAGGTTTAGGGTTAGAGTTAGGGTTAGGGTGAGTCTGAGGTTGAGGGTTATGGTTAGGGTTAGTTTTAGAGTTAGGGTTACAGTGAGGGTTCGGTTGAGTGTGAGTGTTAGGCTTAGTGTTAGGATTAGGATTAGTGTAAGGGTTCGAGTGAGTGTGAGGTTTAGTGTTAGGGTTAGGCTTAGTCTTAGGGTTAGGCTTAGAGTGAGGGTGAGGGTGAGGGTTAGGGTTAGTATGAGGGTTAGGGTTAGGTTTAGAGTGAGAGTTAAGGTTCGGTTAATTATAGGGTTAGGGTGAGGATCAGGGTTAGGATTAGGGTGATGGTGAGGGCTAGGGTGATGGTGAGGGTTAGCGTTATTGTTAGGGTAGGGTTTTGGGTTAGGTTTTGGTTTTCGGTTACAGTTAGGATGAGGCTTAGGGTTACGGTGAGGGTGAGGGTTAGGGTTAGGTTGAGGGTTAGAGTTAAGTTTATGGTTAGTGTGAGGGTGAGTTTTAGGATTATGGTTAGGGTTAGGATTAGGTTTAGGGTTAGGATTAGTGTTATTGTTAGGGTTAGGTTTAGAGTTATGGTGAGGGTGAGTGTGAGGGTTAGGGTTAGTGTTAGCATGAGGTTTAGGGTTAGGGTTAGGATTAGGTTGAGGGTGAGGGTGAGGTTTAGGGTTAGATTTAGGGTTAGTTGGAGGGTAAGGTTGAGCGTTAATATTAGGATTAGTGTTCGGGTTAAGGTTAGGATGAGGGTTAGGTTGAGGTTTAGGGTTAGTGTTAGGGTTAGAATGAGGGTTAGGGTGAGGGTGAGTGTGAAGGATAGTGTTAGGGTTAGGCTTAGGATTAAGCTAAGGTTGAGGGTCGGGGTGAGGATTAGGGTCAGGGTGATGGTTAGTGTTTGGGTTAGGGTTGTGGTTAGGATGAGGTTTATGGTTAGGCTTAGGGTTAGGGTGAGGGCTAGGGTGAGGGTGAGGGTTAGGGTAAGGGTAAGGGTTAAGCTTAGGCTTAGGGTTAGGCTGAGCATGAGGTTGAGGGTGAGGGTTATGGTTAGGGATAAGGTGAGGTTTAGTGTTAGGATTAGCGTTAGAGTTAGGGTTAGGGTGAGGGTAAGGTTTAGGGGTAGGGATAGGGTCAGGGTGAGGGTTAGGGTTCGGGTGAGGGTTAGGGTGGGGGTGACGGTAAGGGTAAAGGTGAGGGTTAGGCTGAGGGTGAGGGTTATGGTAAGGGTGAGGATTAGGTTTACGATGAGGGTTAGGGTTAGGGTTAGGCTGAGGGTGAGGGTTAGATTGAGGATTAGTGTTAGGGTTAGTGTGAGGTTTAGGGTGAGGATGAGTTTTAGGTTTAGGGTTAGGGTTAGGATTAATGTTAGGGTTAGGCTTAAGGTGAGGGTTTGGGTGAGGGTGAGCTTTAGTGTTAGTGTTAGGATTAGGATTAGCGTTAGGTTTAGGGTGAGTGTGAGGGTTAGTGTTAGGGTTAGGGTTAGGCTTAGTTTTAGGCTGAATGTGAGGGTGAGAGTGAGGGTTACGGTGAGGGTTAGGGTTAGGGTTAAGGTGAGAGTTAGGGTTAGGGTTAGGTTTATGGTTAGGGTTAGGGTTAGGGTTAGGTTTAGGGTGAAGGTGAGGGTTAGGGTTAGGGATAGGGTTAGCCTTATG
The DNA here is from genome assembly GCF_024711535.1 of Dipodomys merriami. Taxonomy (NCBI): domain Eukaryota; kingdom Metazoa; phylum Chordata; class Mammalia; order Rodentia; family Heteromyidae; genus Dipodomys; species Dipodomys merriami. The sequence continues at coordinate 2,222,786 of NW_027206402.1, read as the reverse complement.
TTTAGGCTGAGGGTGAGGGTATGGGTGAGGGTGAGGGTGAGGGTTAGGGTGAGAGTTAGGGGTAGGATTAGGGTGAGTGTTAGGGTTCAGGTTAAGTTTAGGGTTAGGGTGAGGTTTAGTGTTTAGGATGAGTTTTAGGGTTAAGGTTAGGGTTAGGATTAATGTTAGGTTTAGGCTTAAGTTGAGGGTTAGGGTGAGGATGAGATTTAGGTTTAGGTTTAGTATTAGGATTATGTTTAGTGTTAGAGTTAGGAATATGATGAGGGTTAGAGTTAGGGATAGGGTTAGGCTTAGGGTTAGGCTGAGGGTGAGGGTGAGGGTGAGGGTGAGGGTTAGGGTGAGGGTTAGGTTCAGGATAAGTGTGAGAGTTAGGGTTCGGTTAAATTTAGGGTTAGGGTGAGGGTTAAGTTAACAGTTACATTGAGGGTGAGGTTTAGGGTTAGGTTGAGGGTTAGGGCTAGGGTTAGGGTTAGGGTGAGGGTGAAGGTTAAGGTTAGTGTTAGGGTGAGGGTTAGAATGAGGGTTAGGGTTAGGATAAGGGTTAGTGTGAGGGCTAGAATGAGGGTGAGGTTTAGTGTTAGGGTTAGGGTGAGGTTTAGCATTAGGTTTAGGGTTAGGGTTAGGGTGAGGGTGAGGTTTAGCGTTAGAGTTAGGGTTAGGGTTAGGCTGAGGGTGAGGGTTAGGGTTAGGTTTAGTGTTAGAGTTAGGGTCACAATGAGGGTTCGGGTGAGTGTGAGGGTTGGCTTAGTGTTATGCATAGGATTAGGGTAAGGGTTAGTGTGAGTGTGAGGGTTAGGGTTAGGGTTAGGGTTAGGCTTAGGCTTAGGTTTAGGCTGAGGTTGAGGGTGAGGTTAAGGGTTAGGGTTGGGGTGAGATTTAGGGTTATGGTTAGGGTGAGAGTTAGGGTTCGGTTCAAATTTAGGTTTAGTTTGAGGGTTAGGGTTAAAGGTACTGTGAGCATGAGGGTTAGGGTTAGGTTGAAGGTTAGGCTTAGGCTTAGGATTAGGGTGATGATAAGTGTTAGGCTTTGGATGAGGGTTAGGATGAGGATTAGGGTTAGGATTAGGTTTAGAGTGAGGGCGAGGGTAAGGGTGAGGGTTAGGGTTAGTGTTTGGGTGAGGTTTAGGGTTAGGGTTAGTGTTCGGGTGAGGGTTAGGATGAGGGTTAGGGTTACAGTGAGGGTGAGGGTTAGGGTAAGTGTGATGGTTAGGGTTAGGATTTGGGTTAGGGTGAGGGTGAGTTTTAGGGTTAGATTTATTGTTAGGGGGAAGGTTAGGTCGAGGGTTAGGGTTAGCGTTAGGGATAAGGTTAGGGTGAGGGTTAGGTTGAGGTTTAGGGCTGGGGTCAGGGTGAGGGTGAGGGTATGTGAGGGTTAGGGTTAGGCTTAGGGTTAGGCTGAGAGTGAAGGTGAGGTTGAGGGTTAGGATGAGGGTGAGGGTTAGAGTTCGGTTCAGGGTGAGAGTTAGGGTCCGGGTTAAGTTTAGGGTTAGGGTGAGGGTTAGGGTAACGGTTTCAGTGAGAGTGAGGGTTAGGGTTAGGTTGAGGGTTAGGGTAAGGTTTAGGGTTACGGTGAGGGTGAGGGTGAGGGTTAGGGTTAGTTTTAGGGTGAGGGTTAGGATGAGGGTTAGTTTAAGGATTAGGCTTAGGGTGAGGTTTATGGTTTGGTTTAGGCTGAGGTTTAGGGTTAGGTTTAGGCTTAGGGTTAGGGTGAGGGTGAGGTTTAGGGTTAGACTTAGTGTTTGGGTGAGGCTGAGGGTGAGTGTTAGGGTTAAGCTTAGTGTTAGAGTTAGGGTTACGGTGAGTGTTAGTGTGAGGTTGAGGGTTGGGGTTAGTGTTAGGATTCAGGTAAAGGTTAGGGTGAGTGTGAGAGTTAGGGTTAGGGCTAGTCTTAGGCTTAGGGTTAGGCTGAGCGAGAGGTTGAGTGTGAGGGTTATGGTTAGGGTGATGGTTATCATTACAGTTAGGGTGAGGGTTTGGATGAGGTTTAGGGTTAGGGTGAGTGTTAGGTTGAGGATGTTGGTAAGGGTTAAGTTGAGGTTTAGGCTGAGGGTGAGGGTTATGATAAGGGTGAGGGTTAGGGTTAGGTTTTGGGTTAGGGTTATGGTTAGGTGAGGGTTAGATTGAGGATTAGGGTTAGGGTTAGGTTTACTGTGAGGTTTAGACTGAGGATGAGTGTTAGGGTTAGGGTGAGGGTGAGGGTTAGAATTAGGGTTAGGATGAGGGCTAGGTTGAGGGTAAGGTTTAGAGATAGGTTTAGGATATGCGTGAGGTTTAGGATCAGGGTGAAGGTTAGGGTTAGTGTGAGGGTTAGTATTAGGGTTAGGGTTAGTATTAGAGTGAGGGTAAGTGTTAGGGTGAGGGTTAATGTTAGGGTGAGGGTTTATGGTTAGGGTTAGGGTTAGGGTTAGGGTTATTGTTAGTGTTAGAGTTACAGTTATGATGAGGGTGAGGGTTAGGGTAAGGGTTAGGTTGACGGATAGGCTTAGGTTAACTTTAGGGTTAGGGTTAGGGTGAAGGTGAGGGTGAGGTTTAGGGTTAGTTTTAGGGTGAGGCTTAGGATGAGGGTTAGGGTTACGATTAGGGTTAGGGTGAGGTCTAGGGTGAGGGTGAGGTTTAGGTTTAGGGTTAGTGTGCGGTTCAGGGTTAGGTTTAGGGTTAGGGTTAAGGTGAGGTTGAGGTTTGAGATTAGAGTTAAGGTTAGGGTGAGGCTGAGGGTGAGAGTTAGTGTTAGGTTCTGTGTTAGAGTTAGGGTTACCTTGAGGGTTAGTGTGAGGGTAAGGGTTAGCCTTAGTGTTAGGATTAGGTTTAGGGTAAGGTTTAGGGCGAGTGTGAGGGTTAGGGTTAGGGTGAGAGTTAGGGGTTGAGTTAGGGTGAGAGTTAGGGTTCAGGTTAAGTTTAGGGTTACAGTGAGTGTTAGAGTTAGGTTGAGGGTTAGGGTTAGGCTTAGGATTAGCGTTAGGTTGAGTGTGAGGTATAGGGTTAGACTTAGGGTTAGGGGGAGGGTTATGGTGAAGGTTAGGGTTAGGGTTATGGTGAGGGCTAGGTTGATGTTGAGGTTTAAAGTTAGTGTTAGGGTGAGGTTTAGGTTTAGGGCTAGGGTTAGGGTTAGGTTGAAGTTTAGGTTTAGAGTTATGGTAAGTGTGAGGCTGAGGTTGAGGGTTAGGGTTAGGGTTAGTGTTAGATTTAGGGATAGGTTGAGGGTTAGGGTTAAGGTGAGTGTGAGGGTGAGGGTTAGGCTTAGGCTTAGGGTTAGGATTAGGATTAGGGTAACTTTAGGGTGAGTGTGATGGTTGGGGTTAAGGTTAGGTTTAGGCTTAGGGTTAGGTTGAGAGTGAGGGTGAGGGTGAGCATTAGGGTTAGGGTGAGGGTTAGGGTTAGGTTTAGGGTTAGGGTGAGGGCTAGGGTGAGGGTGAGTGTTAGGGTTAGTGTTCGGGTAAGGTTTAGGTTTAGGTTTAGGGTTTGGGTTAGGGTTATGATGAGGGTTAGGGTTACATTGAGGGTGAGGGTTAGGGTTAGGTTGAGGATTAGGGTTAAGATTATGGTTAGGGTGAGTGTCAGTTTTAGGATTAGGGTTAGTGTTAGGGTTAGGTTTAGGGTTAGGATTAGTGTTATTGTTAGGGGTAGGGTTAGAGTTATGGTGAGTGTGAAAGTGAGGGTTAGGGTGAGGGTTAGGTTTATCGTGAGGATTAGGGTTAGGGTTAGGATTAGGGTTAGGATGGGGGGAGGTTTAGGGTTAGATTTTGGGTTAGTTGTAGGGTTAGGGAGTGCGTTAATGTTAGGGTTAGTGTTAGGGTTAAGGTTAGGATGAGGGTTAGGTTGAGGATTAGTGTGAGGGTTAGTGTGAGGTTTAGGGTTTAGGATGAGGTTTAGGGTTAAGGTTAGGGTTAGGATTAATGTTAGGTTTAGGCTTAAGTTGAGGGTTAGGGTGAGGGTGAAATTTAGGGTTAAGGTTAGGATTAGGATTAGGGTTAGTGTTAGGGTGAATAATACGATGAGTGTTAGCATTAGGGATAGGGTTAGGCTTTGGGTTAGGCTGAGGGTGAGGGTGAGGGTGAGGGTTAGGGTTAGTGTGAGGGTTAGGGTCAGGACAAGTTTGAGAGTTAAGGTTCGGTTAAGTTTAGGGTTAGGGTGAGGGTTAGGTTAACAGTTACATTTAGGGTGAGGGTTCGGGATAGGTTGAGGGTTAGGGCTAGCGTTAGGGTTAGGGTGAGGGTGAAGGTTAAGGTTAGTGTTAGGGTGAGGGTTAGGATGAGGGTTAGTGTTAGGATCAGGGTTAGGGTGAGGGCTAGGGTGAGGGTGAGGTTTAGGGTTAGGTTTAGGGTGAGGTTTAGCATTAGGATTACGGTTAGGGTTAGGGTGAGGTTGAGGTTTAGGTTTAGAGTTAGGTTTAGGGTTAGGCTGAGGTTTAGGGTTAGGGTTAGGGTTAGTGTTAGTGTTAGGGTTATGATGTGGGTTCGGGTGAGTGTGAGGGTTAGGCTTAGTGTTAGGAATTGGATTAGGATAAGGGTTAGTGTGAGTGTGAGGATTAGGGTTAGGTTTAGGCTGAGGGTGAGGGTGAGGGTAAGGGTTAGTGTTGGGTTGAGAGTTAGGGGTATGGTTAGTGTGAGTGTTAGGGTTCGGTTCAAGTTTAGGTTTAGGGTGAGAGTTAGGGTTAGAGGTACTGTGAACATGAGGGTTAGGGTTATGTTGAGGGTTAGGCTTAGGCTTAGGATTAGGGTCATGGTTAGTGTTAGGCTTAGGGTGAGGGTTAGGACGAGGATTAGGGTTAGGATTAGGTTTAGGGTGAGGGCTAGGGTCAGGATGAGAGTTAGGGTTAGTGTTTGGGTGAGGTTTAGGATTAGGTTTACGGTTAGGGTGAGGGTTAGGATGAGGGTTAGGGTTACAATGAGGGTGAGGGTTAGGGTAAGTGTGATGGTTAGGGTTAGAATTTGGGTTAGGGTGAGGGTGAGTTTTAGGGTTAGATTTATTGTTAGGGGGAAGGTTAGGTCGAGGGTTAGGGTTAGCGTTAGGGATAAGGTTAGGGTGAGGGTTAGGTTGAGGTTTAGGGTTAAGATTAGGGCGAGGGTGAGGTTATGTGAGGGTTAGGGTTAGGGTTAAGCTTAGGGTTATGGTTAGGCTGAAGGTGAGGTTGGGGTTGAGGATTAGGGTTAGGGTGATGGTTAGGGTTAGTGTTAGGGTGAGGGTGGGGGTGAGAATTCGGGTTAGGATTAGGGTTAGGGTGAGGGTGAGGTTTAGAGTAAGGGTTAGGCTTAGGCTTAGGTTTAGGCTGAGCGTGAGGTTGAGGGTGAGGATTAGGCTTAGGGTGATGGTTATGTTTACCGTTAGGGTGAGGGTTAGTGTTAGTGTGAGGGTTCGTGTTAGGGTTAGGGTTAGTGTTAGGGTGAGGGTAAGTGTTAGGATGAGGGTTATGGTTAGGGTGAGGGTTAGGGTTAGGGATATTGTTTGGGTTAGGGTTAGGTTACGGTTACGGTGATGTTGAGGGTTAGGGTTATCGTTAGGTTTAGGTGAGATTTAGGGTTAGGGTTAGGGTTAGGGTGAGGGTTAGGATTAGGTTTAGGGTTAGGGTGAGGGTGAAGGTTAGGTTTAGGGTTAGGGTTATTGTTATTGTTAGGGTTAGGGTTAGAGTTACGGTGATGGTTATGTTTAGGGTTTGCATGAGGTTTAGGGTTCGGGTTACAGTGAGGGTGAGAGTAAGGGTTAGGTTGAGGGTTAGGGTTAGGATTAGGGTTAGGGTGAGGTTTAGGGTCAGGGTTAGTGTTATGGTGAGGGTGAGGGTGAGGGTTATGGTTAGGGTGAGGGTTAGGGATAGGATGAGGGTTAGGGTTAGGTTTAGGGTGAGGTTTAGCGTTAGGGTTAGGATTAGCGTTAGGTTGAGTGTGAGGTATAGGGTTAGAATTAGGGTTAGGGGGAGGGTTATGGTGAGGGTTAGGTTTTGCGTTAGTGTTAGGGTTAGGGTGAGGGTGAGTTTTAGGTTGAGGTTTAGGTTTAGGGTTAGGTTAGGTGTTATTGTTAAGGTTAGAGTTAGAGTTACGGTGAGGGTGAGGGTGAGGGTAACGGTAAGGGTTAGGGATAGCATGAGTGTTAGGGTTAGGGTGAGTGATAGGATGAGAGTGAGGGTTAGGGATAGGGTTAGGCTTAGGGTTAGGCTGAGAGTGAGGGTTAGGGTGAGGGTAAGGGTTAGGGTGAGGGTTAGGATTAGGGTTAGGGTGACAGTTAGGTTTCAGGTTAAATTTAGGGTTAGGGTGAGGTTTAGGGTAACGGTTACAGTGAGGGTGAGGGTTAGGGTTAGGTTGAGAGTTAGGGTTAGGTTTAGGGTTAGGGTGAGGGTGAGGGTCAGGGTTAGGGTTAGTGTTAGGTATTAGCTTAGGATGAGGTTTTCTTTTAGGATTAGTGTTAGGGTGAGGGCTAGGGTGAGGGTCAGGTTTAGTGGTTGGGTTAGGGTGAAGTTTAGGGTTAGGTTTAGGGTTAGGGTTAGTGTGAGGGTGAGGTTTAGGGTTAGAGTTAGGGTTGGGGTGAGGCTAAGGGTGAGGGTTAGCGTTAGGGTTAGTGTTATAGTTAGGGTTACAGTGAGCGTTAGGTTGAGGGTGAGTGTTAGGCTTATTGTTAGGATTAGGATTCCGTTAAGGGTTACGTTGAGGGTGAGGGTAAGAGTGAGGGTTAGGGTTAGGTTTAGGGGGAGGTTTAGGGTTAGTGTTAGGATTAGGGTTAGGCTGAGTAAGAGGTATAGGGTTAGAGTTTCGGTTAGTGGGAGGGTTATGGTGAGGGTTAGGGTTAGGGTTAGGGTTAGTGTTAGGGTTAGGGTGAGGGTGAGGTTTAGTTTGAGGTTTAGGGTTAGGCTTAGTGTTATTGTTAGGGTTAGGGTTAGAGTTACAGTGAGGGTGAGGATGAGGGTAAGGTTGAGGTTTAGGGATAGGATGAGGGTTAGGATTAGGGTGAGGTATAGGATGAGAGTTAGGGTTAAGGATAGGTTTAGGCTGAGGGTGAGGGTTAGGGTGAGGGTTAGGGTTAGGGTGAGGGTTAGGTTTAGGGTTAGGGTGAGAGTTAGGGTTCGAGTTAAGTTTAGGTTTAAGGTGAGGGTTAGGGTAAGCGTTACTGTGAGGGTGAGGAATAGGGTTAGGTTGAGGGTTAGGGATAGGGTTAGGGTGAGGTTTAGGGTTAGGTTTAGGGTTAGGGTTAGCGTGAGGGTGAGGTTTAGGGTTAGAATTAGGCTTAGGGTGTGGCTGAGGGTGAGGGTTAGAGTTAGGGTTAGTGTTAGAGTTAGTGTTACAGTGAGGGTTAGTGTGAGTCTGAGGGTTAGGCTTAGTGTTAGGATTAGGATTAGGGTGTTAGGGTGAGTGTGAGGGTTAGGGTTAAGGTTAGGTTTAGGGTTAGGGTTAGGCTTAGGGTAAGGTTGAGGGTGAGGGTTAGTGTTAGGGTGAGATTTAGGAGTAGGGTTACGGTGAGAGTTAGTGTTCGGGTCAAGTTTAGGGTTATGGTGAGGGTTAGGGTTAGGGTTACGGTGAGAGTGTGGGTTAGGTTTAGGTTGAGGGTTAGGGTTAGGGTTATGGTGAGGGTTAGATTGAGAATTAGGGTTAGGATTAGGGTTAGTGTGTGGGTTAGGTTGAGGATGAGGGTGAGGGCTAGGGTGAGGGTGAGGGTTAGAGTTTGGGTTAGGGTTAGGGTGAGGTTTAGGATTATGTGAGTCTTAGGGTTAGTGTGAGGTTTAGTGTTAGGGTTAAGTTTAGTGTTAAAGTGAGGGTAAGTGTTAAGGTGAGGGTTAATGTTAGGGTGACGGTTATGGTTAGGGTGAGGGTTAGGGTACAGTTAGGGTTATTTTAAGGGTTAGGGTTAGGTTTAATGTTACGGTGAGGGTGAGGGTTAGGGTTATGGTTAGGGTGAGGTTCAGTGTTAGGGTTAGGGTTAGAGTTAAGGTTAGGCTGAGGTTGAGGATTAGGGTTACAGATAGGGTAAAGGTGAGGCTGAGTTTGAGGGTTAGGTGTAGGGTTATTGTTAGAGTTAGGGTAAGGTTGAGGGTTTTGGTGAGGGTGAGGGTGAGGGTGAGAATTAGGCTTAGGGTGAGGATTCGGGTTAGGGTTAGGGTTAGGGTGAGTGTGAAGGTTATGGTTAGGGTTAGCCTAGGCTTCGGGTTAGGCTGAGAATGAAGGTGAGGTTGAGGTTTAGGGTTAGGTTGAGGGTTAGGGTTAGGGTTAAGGTGAGAGTTAGGGTTCGATTAAGTTTAGGGTTAGGGTAAGGGTTACTCTGAGGGTGAGGGATATGGTTAGGTTGAGGGTTAGGGCTAGGGTTAGGGTTAGGGTGAGGGTGAGGGTGAGGGTTAGGGTTAGTGTTAGGGTGAGGCTTATGATGAGATTTAGGGTTAGGATAAGGGTTAGGGTGAGGGCTAGGGTGAGGGTGAGGTTTAGGGTTAGGCTTAGGGTGAGGTTTAGGGTGAGGTTTAGGGTTAGGATTAGTGTGAGGGTGAGGTTTAGGGTTAGAGTTAGGGTTAGGGTGAGGCTGAGGGTGAGGGTTAGGTTTAGGGTTAGTGTTACAGTTAGGGTAACATTGAGTTTTAGTGTGAGGGTGAGGGTTAGGCTTAGTGTTACGATTAGGATTCGGGTGTTAGGGTGAGTGTGAGGGTTAGTGTTAGTGTTAGGTTTAGGGTTAGGGTTAGGCTTAGGGTAAGGGTGAGGGTGAGGGTTAGGGTTAGGGTGAGATTTAGGGGTAGGGTTAGGGTGAGAGTTAGGGCTCGGGTTAAATTTAGGGTTAGGGTGAGGGTTAGGGTTAGGGTTACAGTGAGGGTGAGGGTTATTTTTAGGTTGAGGGTTAGGGTCAGGCTTAGGTTTAGGGTGAGGGTTACGGTTAGGTTTAGGGTGAGGGTTAGGATGAGGATTAGGGTTAGGATTAGGGTTTGGGTGAGGGCTAGGGTGAGGTTTAGGATTAGTGTTTGGGTGAGGTTTAGGTTTAGTGTTAGAGTGTGGGTTAGGATATGTGTTAGGGTCACAGGGAGGGTGAGAGTTAGGGTTAGGGTGAGGTTTAGGGTTAGGATTTGGTTTAGGGTGAGGGTGAGTTTTAGGATTAAATTTAGGGTTAGGGGGAGGGTTAGGTCAAAAGTTAGGGTTAGGGTTAGTGTTAGAGTTAGGGTTACATTGAGTTTTAGTGTGAGGGTGAGGGTTAGGCTTAGTGTTAAAATTAGGATTCGTGTGTTAGGGTGAGCGTGAGGGTTAGTGTTAGGTTTAGGGTTAGGGTTAGGCTTAGGGTAAGGGTGAGGGTGATGGTTAGGGTTAGGTTGAGAGTTAGGGGTAGGGGTAGGGTGAGAGTTAGGGCTCGGGTTAAATTTAGGGTTAGGGTGAGGGTTAGGATTAGGGTTACAGTGAGGGTGAGGGTTATTGTTAGGTTGAGGGTTAGGGTTAGGCTTAGGATTAGGGTGAGGGTTAGGGTTAGGTTTAGGGTGATGGTTAGGATGAGGATTAGTGTTAGGATTAGGGTTTGGGTGAGGGCTAGGGTGAGGGTTAGGATTAGTGTTTGGGTGAGGTTTAGGGTTAGGGTTAGAATGAGGGTTAGGATATATGTTAGGGTCACAGGGAGTGTGAGAGTTAGGGTTAGGGTGAGGTTTAGGGTTAGGATTTGGGTTAGGGTGAGGGTGCGTTTTAGGATTAAATTTAGGGTTAGGGGAAGGTTTAGGTCAAGAGTTAGGGTTAGGGTTAGTGTCAGCATTAAGGTTAGGGTGAGGGTTAGGTTGAGGTTTAGTGTTAGTGTTAGGGTTAGGATTAGGGTTAGGGTTAGGGTATGTGAGGGTTAGGGTTAGGGTTAGGCTTTGGGTTAGGGTAACGCTGAGGGTGAGGGTGGGGGTGAGGATTAGGGTTAGGGTGATGGTTAGGGTTAGGGTTAGGTTGAGGGTTACGATGAGGGATAGGGTTAGGATTATTGTTAGGGTGAGGGCTAGGATGAGGGTGAGGGTAAGGGTAAGGGTTAGGCTTAGGCTTAGGTTTAGGCTGAGCGTGAGTTTGAGGGTGAGGGTTAGGGTTAGGGTGATGTTTATGTTTAAGGTTAGGGTGAGGGTTAGGATGAGGTTTAGGGTTAGTGTTAGGGTTAGGGTGAGGCTGAGTCTTAGGGTTACGGTTAGTGTTAGAGTTAGGGTTACACTGAGGGTTAGTGTGACTGTAAGGGTTAGGCTAAGTGTTAGGATTAGGATTAGGGTATGGGTTAGGGTGAGTGTGAAGGTTAGGTTACGGTTAGGCTTAGGCTTAGGGTTAGGCTTAGGGGGAGGGGGAGGTTTAGGGTTAGGCTGAGAGTTAGGGGTAGGTTTAGGGTGAGAGTTAGTGTTCGGGTTAAGTTTAGGGTTAGGGTGAAAGTTAGGGTTAGGATTATGGTGAGTGTGAGTGTTAGTGTTAGGTTGAGGTTTAGGGTTAGGCTTAGGACTAGGGTTGGGTTGATGGTTACGGTTGGGGTTATTGGGAGGTTTAGGATGAGGATTAGGGTTAGGATTAGGGTTTGGGTGAGGGCTCAGGTGAGGGTGAGGGTGAAGTTTAGTGTTTGGGTGAGGTTTAGGTTTAATGTTAGGTTTAGGATGAGGGTGCGTGTTACAGTGAGGGTGAGGTTTAGGGTTAGGGTGAGGGTTAGGGTTAGGATTAGGGTTAGGGTGAGTGTATGTGAGGGTTAGTGTTAGGGTTAGGCTTAGGCTTAGGGTGAGGTTGAGGGTGTGGATGGGGGTGAGTATTAGGGTTAGGGTTATGGTTAGGGTTAGGGTTAGGGTGTGGTTTAGGATGAGGGATATGGTTAAGATTAGGGTTAGGGTGAGGGCTAGGGTGAGGGTGAGGGTTAAATTAAGGGTTAGGCTTTGGCTTATCTTTAGGCTGATCATGAGGTTGAGGGTGAGGTTTAGGGTTAGGGTGATGTTTATTTTTATGGTTAGGTTGAAGGTTAAGATGAGGTTTAGGGTTAGGGTGAGGATGATGGTAAGGGTAAAGATGAGGTTTAGCCTGAGGGTGAGGGTTAAGATAAGGGTGAGGGTGAGGGTTAGGTTTAGGGTTAGGGTTAGCATTAGGGTGATGGTTCTATTGAGGATTAGGTTTCGAATTAGGGTTAGCGTTAGATTTAGGGTGAGGATGAGGGTTAGGGTTAGGGTGAGGATGAGGGTTAGATTTAGGATTAGGGTGAGGGCTAGGGTGAGGGTGAGGATTAGAGTTAGGGCTATGGTTAGGATGAGGTTTAGGATTAGGGTGCGTGTTAGGGTTAGTGTGAGGGTTAGTGTTAGGTTTAGGGTTAGTATTAGGATGACGGTAAGTGTTAGGGTGACGGTTAATGTTATACTGAGGGTTCTGGTTAGGATGAGGTTTAGGGTTTGGGTTAGGGTTATTGTTAGGGTCAGGGTAAGGGTCAGGGTTAGATTGAGGATTAGTGTTAAGGTTAGTGTGAGGTTTAGGGTGAGGATGATGATTAGGGTTAAGGTGAGGGCTAGGGTGAGGTACAGCATTAGTTTTAGGGTGAATTTTAGGGTTAGGGTGATGGTTAGAGTTAGTGTTAGCATTAGTGTTAGCGTTAGGCTTTGTGTTAGGGTGAGGGTAAATGTTAGGGTGAAGGTGAGGTTTAGGGTGAGGGTTATGTTTAGGGTGAGTGTTAGAGGTAGGGTTAGGGTTATTGTTAGGGTTAGTGTTAGGGTTACTGTTAGGGTGAGGGGGAGGTTTAGGGTTAGAGTTAGGGTTAGGATGAGGTTTAGGTTTAGGGTTAGGGTTAGAGTTAGGGTTAAGGTGAGGGTGAGGTTTAGAGATAGAGTTAGGGATAGTGTTAGGGTTAGGGATAGGGTCAGGGTTAGGGTTAAGCTTAGGATTAGGCTTAGGCTGAGGCTGAGCATGAGGGTGAGGTTTAGGGTTAGGGTTAGTGTGATTGTTAGGGTTAGGGTTAGGGAGAGGTTTAGGATGAGGTTTAGGGTTAGGATTAGGTTTAGGGTGAGGGCTAGGTTGAGGGTTAGGGTGAGGTTTAGGGATAGGTTGAGGTTTAGGATTTGGGTTAAGGTGAGGGTGAGTGTGAGGTTTAGGGTTAGGGTTAGGGTGAAGCTTAGGGTTAGGGTGAGGGTTAGTTTTAGTGTTTGGGTTAGGGTGTGGGTGAGGCTGAGGATTAGGGTTAGGTTTAGGGTTAGGTTTAGGGTTTGGTTTAGGTTTAATGTTAGGGTTAGTGTTAGGGTTACCTTGAGGGTTAGGGTTAGGGTTAGGGTTAGGGTTAGGCTGTGGGTGAGGGTGGGTGTGAGGATTAGTTTTATGGTTAGTTTTAGGGTTATTGTTAGTGTTGTGGTTAGGGTTGAGTTTGAAGTTAGGGTGAGGCTGAGGCTGAGGGTTATGGTTAGGGTTAGGATTAGGGTTAGGGTTAGTGTTATTTTTAGGGTTAGGGTTAAAATTACAGTGAGGTTGAAGTTGAGGATGAGGATAAGTTTTAGGGTTAGGGTTAGGGTGAGGTTTAGTGTTAGAGTTATTGTTAGGGGGAGGGTTATGGTGAGGTTTAAGGTTAGGGTTAGTGTTAGGGTTAGGGTGAGGGTGAGGGTTAGGTTGAGGTTTAGAGATATGGTTAGGGTTAGGATTATTGTTAGGGTGACCGTAGTATGAGGGTTAGGGTGAGGTTTAGGCTTAGGCTTAGGGTTAGGCTGAGGGTGAAGGTGGGGGTGAGTATTAGGGTTAGGGTAATGTTTAGGGTTAGGGTTATTGTTATTGTTAGGGTTAGGTTTCGAGTTATTGTGAAGGTGCGGGTGTGGGTGAGGATTAGGGTTTGGGTTAGGGTGGAGTTTACGGTTAGGGTTAGGGTTAGTGTTAGTGTTAGGGTGAGGGTGAGGGTGAGGTTTAGGGTTAGATATAGGATTAGGGGGAGGGTTAGGGTTAGGCTTAGGGTTAGGGTTACAGTTAGGTTGAGGTTTAGGGTTAGGGTTAGTTTTAGAGTTAGACTTACTGTGAGGGTGAGTGTTAGGGTTACGGTTAGGGTTAGGGTTAGGGTGAAGTTTAGGGTTAGTGTAAGGGTTAGGGTTATGGTGAGGGTTAGGGTGAGGCTAAGGCTTAGTGTTAGAATTAGGATTAGTGTAAGGGTTAGGGTGAGTTTGAGGGTTATGGTTAGGGTTAGGCTTAGGGTTAGGCTAGGCATGAGGTTGAGGGTTAGGGTTAGGGTTAGGGATACGGTGAGGTTTAATGTTAGGGTTAGGTTTAGAATTAAGGTTAGGTTGAAGGTGAGGTTTAGGGGTATAGTTAGGGTCAGGGTGAGGGTTAGGGTTAGGGTGAGGGTTAGGGTGGGGGTGACGGTTAGGGTAAAGTTGAGTTTTAGGCTGAGGGTGAGGTTTATGGTAAGGGTGAGGGTTAGGTTTAGGGTGAGGGTTAGGGTTACGGTTTGGGTGAGGGTGAGGGTTAGATTGAGGATTAGTATTAGGGTTAGTGTGTGGTTTAGAGTAAGGATGAGAGTTAGGGTTAGGGTGAGGGCTAAGTTGAGGGTGAGGGTGACGGTTAGATTGAGGAATAGTGTTAGGGTTAGTGTGAGGTTTAGTGTGAGGATGAGTTTTAGGGTCAGGTTTATGGTTATGATTAATATTAGGGTTAGGCTTTAGGAGAGGGTTAGGGTGAGGGTGAGGTTCAGGATTAGTGTTCGAATTAGGATTAGGGTTAGGGTTAGGGTGAGTGTGAGGTTTAGAGTTAGGTTTAGGTTTAGGCTTAGTGTTTGGCCTTAGTGAGGGTGAGTGTGAGGGTTACCGTTAGGGTGAGAGTTAGGGGTAGGGTTAGGATGAGAGTTAGAGTTCAGGTTATGTTTAGGGTTAGGGTGAGGGTTAGGTTTAGGGTTACAGTGAGGGTGAGGTTAGGGTTAGGTTGAGGGTTAGGGTTAGGCTTAGGATTAGGTTGAGATTTAGTGTAAGTGTTAGGGTGAGGGTTAGGATGAGGATTAGTGTTAGGATTAGGGTTCTGGTGAGGGCTAGGTTGAGGGTGAGGTTTAGGATTAGTGTTTGGGTGAGGTTTAGGGTTAGGGTTAGGGGGAGGGTTAGGATATGTTAGGGTGAGGGTTAGGTTCAGGATTTGGGTTATGGTCAGGGTGAGTTTTAGGATTATATTTAGGTTTAGGGGAGGGTTAGGTCAAGGGTTAGGGTTAGGGTTAGTGTTAGGGTTAAAGTTAGGGTGAGGGTTAGGTTGAGGTTTAGGGTTAGGTTTAGGGTTAGGATTAGGGTTATGGTTAGGGTGTGTGAGGCTTAGGGTTAGGGTTAGGCTTAGGGTTAGGATTATGCTGAGGGTGAGGGTGGGGTGAGGATTAAGGTTAGGGTGATGGTTAGGGTTAGCATTAGGGTGAGGGTTAGGATGAGGGATAGGGTTAGGATTATTGTTAGGGTGTGGGCTAGTTGAGTGTGAGGGTAAGGGTAAGGTTAGGCTTAGGCTTAGGTTTAGGCTGAGCATTATTGTGAGGGTGAGGGTTAGGTTAGAGTGATGGTTAGGTTTACGGTTAGGGTGAGAGTTAGGATGAGGTTTAAGGTTAGGGTGAGGATGATGGTAATGGTAAAGGTGAGGATTAGGCACTGGGTGAGATTTAAGATTAGGGTGAGGTTTAGGATTAGGTTTAGGATTAGGGTTAGGTTTAGGGTGAGGGTTCGATTGAGCTTTAGGGTTAGGGTTAGGGTTAGTGTGAGGTTTACGGTGAGGATGAGGGTTAGGGTTAGGGTGAGGGTGAGGGTTAGAATTTTGGTTAGGGTGAAGGCTAGGTTGAGGGTGAGGGTTAGAGTTAGTGTTAGGGTTAGGGTGAGGTTTTGGATTAGGGTGAGGGTTAGGGTTAGTGTGAGGGTTAGGGTTAGGGTTACGGTTAGTGTTAGGGTGAGAGTAAGTGTTAGTGTGACTGTTTATGTTATCGTGAGGGTTCTGGTTAGGGTGTCGTTTAGGGTTAGGGTTAGGGTTATTGTGAGTGTTAGGGTTAGGGTTAAGTTTACTGTGTGGGTTAGGATGAGGGTTAGGATTAGGTTAGGGGGAGGTTTAGTGTTAGGGTTAGGGTGAGAGTTAGGTTTAGGGTGAGGGTGAGGTTTAGGGCTAGAGTTAGGGTTAGGGTGAGTGTTAGGGTTAGGGTGAGGGTTAGGGTGTGGGTGACGGTAAGGGTAAAGTTGAGGGTTAGGCTGAGGGTGAGGGTTAAGGTAAGGGTGAGGGTTAGGGTTAGAGTGAGGGTTAGGTTTAGGGTTAGGATGAAGATGAGGGTTTAATTGAGGATTAGTATTTGGGATAGTGTGAGCTTTAGGGTGAGGATGAGGATTAGGGTTAAGGTGAGGGCTATGGTGAGGGTGAGGCTTAAGGGTAGTGTTAGGGTGAGGTTTAGGGGTAGGGTGAAATTAGGGTTAGTGTGAGCATTACTGTTAGCATTAGGTATAGTGTTAGGGTGAGGGTAAATGTTAGGGTTAAGGTGAGGGTTAGGGTGAGGGTTAGGGTTAGGGTTAGGGTTATTGTTAGGGTTAGGGTTAGGGTTACTGTGAGGGTGATGGTTAGAGTTAGTTTTAGGTTGAGGTTTAGGTTTAGGGTTAGGGTTAGAGTTGGGTTTAGCGTGAGGGTGAGGTTTAGGGTTAGAGTTAGGGATAGTGTTATATTTGGGGATAGGGTGAGGGTTAGGGTTAGGCTTAGGCTAAGGCTTAGGCTTAGGACCAGCATGAGGGTGAGGGTTAGGGTGATGGTTAGGGTGAGGGTTAGGTTTAGGGTTATAATGAGGTTTAGGTTGAGGTTTAGGCTTAGGATTAGTTTTGGGGTGAGGGCTAGTGTGAGGGTTAGGGTGAGGTTTAGGGATACGTTTAGGTTTAGAATTTGCATTATTTTGAGGGTGAGTGTGAGGGTTAGGGTTATTGTTAGGCTTAGGGTTAGGGTGAGGGTTAGTGTTAGGGTTTGTGTTAGGGTGAGGGTGAGGCTGAGGGTTAGGGTTAGCTTTAGGGTATGTTTTAGGGTTAGGGTTATTGTTAGGGTTTGGGTTAGGGTTAGGGTTACCTTGAAGGTTTGGGTTAGATTTAGGGTTAGGGCTATGGTTAGGCTGAGGGTGAGGGTGGGTGGGGAGGATGAGGGTTAGGGTTAGGTTTAGGGTTATTGTTAGTGCTATGGTTAGGGTTAAGTTTGCTGTGAGGGTGAGGCTGAGGTTGAGGGTTATGGTTAGGGTTAGGATTAGGGTTAGGGTTAGTGTTATTGTTAGGGTTAGGGTTAGAGTTAAAGTGAGGTTGAGGTTGAGGGTGAGGTTTAGGTTTAGAGTGAGGTTTAGGGTTAGAGTTAGGGTTAGGGTTAGGGTGAGGGTGATGTTTATGGTTAGAGTTAGTGTTAGGGGAATGGTTAGGGTGAGGTTTAGGGTTAGGATTAGTGTTAGGGTTAGGGTGAGGGTGTGTGTTAGGTTGAGGTTTAGGGATAGGGTTAGGGTTAGGATTAGGGTTAGGGTCAGCTTGAGTATGAGGGTTAGGGTGAGGGTTAGGCTTAGGTGTAGGGTTAGGCTGAGGGTGAGGGTGGGGGTGAGGATTAGGGTTTGGGTGATTGTTAGGGTTAGGTTTAGTGTTATTGTTTGGGTTAGAGTTCGAGTTACGGTGAAGGTGAGAGTGGGGGTGAGGCTTAGGGTTTGGGTTAGGGTGGGGTTTAGGGTTAGTGTTAGGGTTACGGTTAGGGTGAGGGTGAGGTTTAGGATTCGATATAGGGTTACAGGGAGGATTAGGGTGAGGTTTAGGGTTAGGGTTAGTGTTAGGGTTAGGGTGAGGATGAGGTTTATGATTAGATATAAGGTTAGGGTTAGGGTTACGTTTAGGGTGAGGTTTAGGGTTAGGGTTAAAGTTAGGGTTAGAGTTACGGTGAGGGTCAGGGTTAGGGTTACGGTTAGGGTTAGAGTTAGGGTGAGGTTTAGGGTTAGGGTTAGGGTTAGAATTACATGAGGGTGAGGGTGCAGGTGAGTGTGAGGTTTAGGGTTAGAGTTAGAGTTAGGTTTAGGCTGAGTGTTAGATTTAGGGTTAGTGTTAGAGTTAGGGTTATGGTGAGGGTTAGGGTAAGGGTGAGGGTAAGGCTTAGTGTTAGGATTAGGATTAGGATAAGGGTTAGGGTGAGTGTGAGGTTTAGAGTTAGGGTTAGAGTTAGGCTTAGGGTTAGGCTGAGTATGAGGTTGAGTGTGAGGGTTAGGGTTAGGTATCTGGTGAGGTTTAGTGTTAGGGTTAGCTTTAGAGTTAGGGTTAGGTTGAGGGTGAGGTTTATGGTAGGGTTAGGGTAAGGGTGAGGTTTAGGGTTAAGGTGAGGGTGAGAGTTAAGGTTAGGATTAGGGTTAGGGTGAGGGCTAGGGGGAGGGTGAGGTTTAGGGTTACTGTTAGGTTAAGGTTTAGGGTTAAGGTTAGTGTTTTGGTTAGGGTTAGGATGAGGGTAAGGGTTAAGATGATGGTTGGGGTGAGGGTGAGTGTTTGGTTTAGGGTTAGGATTAGGGTTAGGTTTAGAGTTAGGATTAGTGTTATTGTTAGGGTTAGGGTTAGAGTTATGGTGCGGGTGAGGTTGAGCGTGAGGTTGAGGGTTAGGTTTAGATTTAGGGTAAGTTGGAGGGTTAGTTCAAGTGTTGATGTTAGGGATAGTGTTAGGGTTAAGGTTAAGGTCAGTTTCAGGTTGAGGTTTAGGTTTAGGGTAAGGTTTAGGGTTAGGATTAGGGTTAGGCTGAGCGTGAGTGTGATAGTTAGGGTTAGGGTTAGGGTTAGGGTTAGGCTGAGGGTGAGGGTGGGGGTGAGGATTAGGGTTAGGGTGATGATTAGGGTTAAGGTTAGGGTGAGGATTAGGATGAGGGTTAGGGTTAGGATTAGGGTTAGGATGAAGGCTAAAGTGAGGGTGAGGTTTAAGGTAAAGGTTAAGCTTAGACTTTGTTTTAGGCTGAGCACGAGGTTGAGGGTGAGTGTTAGGGTTACAGATAGGGTGAGGTTTAGTGTTAGGGTTAGGGTTAGATTTAGGGTTAGGGTGAGGGTGAGGTTTAGGGGTAGGGTTAGGGTCAGGGTGAGGGGTAGGGATAGGGTGAGGTTTAGGGTGGGGTGACGGTATTGGTAAAGTTTAGAGTTACGCTGAGGTGAGGGTTATTGTAAGGTTGAGGGTTAGGTTTATGGTGAATATTAGGGTTAGGTTTAGGGTGAGGGTGAGGGTTAGATTGAGGATTAGTGTTAGGGTTAGTGTGAGGTTTAGGGTGAGGATGAGGGTTAGGGTTTGGGTGAGATCTAGGGTGAGAGTGAGGGTGAGGGTTAGATTGAGGATTAGTGTTAGGGTTAGTGTGAGGTTTAGGGTGAGGATGAGGTTTAGCTTTAGGGTTAGGGTTAGGATTAATATTAGTGTTAGGCTTAAGGTGAGTGTGGGGGTGAGTGTGAGGTTTAGGGTTAGTGTTAGGATTAGGATTAGGGTTAGGGTTATGGTGACGGTGAGGTTTAGGGTTACGGTTAAGGTGAGGTTTAGGGTTAGGGTTAAGGTTAGGGTTAGAGTTACGGTGAGGGTGAGGGTTAGGGTTAGGGTTAGGGTTAGAGTTAGGGTGAGGTTTAGGGTTAGATTTAGGGTTAGCATTACAGTGAGGGTGAGGGTGCCGCTGAGTGTGAGGTTTAGGGTTAGAGTTAGGGTTAGGATTAGGCTGAGTGTTAGTGTTAGGGTTAGTGGTAGAATTAGGGTTATAGTGAGGGTTAGGGTGAGGGTCAGGGTAAGGCTTACTGTTAGGATTAGGATTAGGGTAAGTGTTAGGGTGAGTGTGAGGGTTAGAGTTAGGGTTAGAATTAGGCTTAGGTTTAGGCTGAGCATGAGGTTGAGTGTGAGGGTTAGGGTTCTGGATAGAGTGAGGTTTAGTGTTAGGGTTACCTTTAGAGTTAGGGTTAGGTTGAGGGTGAGGTTTAGGGGTAGGGTTAGGGACAGGGTGAGGGTTAGGTTTAGGGTTAGGGTGACAGTGAGGGTTAGATTGAGGATTAGTGTTAGATTTAGTGTGAGGATGAGGGTTAGGGTTAGGGTGAGGGCTAGGGTGAGGGTTAGATTGGGGATTAGTGTTACGGTTAGTGTGCGGTTTATGGTGAGGATGAGGTTTAGGGTTAGGGTTAGGGTTAGGATTAATGTTAGGGTTAGGATTAAGGTGAGGGATAGGGTGAGGGTGAGGTTTAGGGTTAGTGTTAGGATTTGGATTAGGGTTAGGTTTAGGGTGAGTGTGAGGGTTAGGGTTAGGTTTAGGGTTACGCTTAGTGTTAGGCTGAAGGTGAGGGTGAGTGTGAGGTTTAGGATTAGGGTGAGTGTTAGGGTGAGAGTTAGGGTTCGGGTTAATTTTAGGGTTAGAGTGAGGGTTATGGTAAGGGTAACAATGAGGGTGAGTGTTAGGGTTAGGTTGAGGGTTAGGGTTAGGGTTAGGGTGAGAGTTAGGTTTTGATTTAAGTTTTGCTTAGGGTAAGGGTTATGGTAAGGTTTACAGTGAGGGTGAGTGTTAGGGTTAGGTTGAGGGTTAGGGTTAGGGTTAGAGTTAGGGTGAGGGTGATGGTGAGGTTTAGGGTTAGGGTTAGGGTTAGGGTGACGCTGATGGTTAGAGTTAGTGTTAGCCTTAGAGTTAGGGTTACATTGAAGGTTAGGGTGAGGGTGAGGGTTAGGCTCAGTGTTAGGATTAGGATTAGGGTAAGGTTTAGGGTGAGTGTGAGGGTTAGAGTTAGGGTTAGGTTTAGGCTTAGTGTTAGGCTGAAGGTGAGGGTTAGGGTGAAGTTTACGGTCAGGGTGAGTGTTAGGGTTAGGGTTAGGGTGAGAGTTAGGGTAAGGGTTAAATTGATGGTGAGTGTTATTGGTAGGATGAGGGTTAGCATTAGGGTTAGGGTGAGAGTTAGGGTTCGGTTTAAGTTTAGGGTTAGGGTTAGGGTTACGGTAAGTGTGAGGGTTAGTGTTAGGTTGAGGGTTATGGTTAGGCTTAGGATTAGGGTGAGGGTTAGGGTTAAGGTGAGGTTTAGGGATAGGGTTAGTGTTATTGTTAGGGTTAGGGATAGGATGAGGGTTAGATTGAGAATTACTGTAAGGTTTAGTGTGAGGTTTAGGCTTAGGATGAGGATTAGGGTTAGGGTGAGGGCTAGGATGAGGGTGAGGGTTAGGGTTAGTGTTAGGGTGAGTATTAGGGTTAGGAAAATGGTTAGAGTTAGTGTGAGCATTAGTGTTGCGTTAGGGTTTGGTTTAGGGTGAGGGTAAATGTTAGGGTGAGGGTGAGGGATAGGGTTAGATTAGGGTTATTGTTATTGTTAGAGTTAGGGTTACTGTTATGGTCAGTGTGAGGGTTAGGGTTAGGTTTAGGGTTAGGGTGAGGTTTAGGTTTAGAGTTAGGGTTAGGGTGAGTGAGAGGTTTAGGGTTAGAGTTAGGGATAGTGTTAGGGTTAGGGATAGGGTGAGGGTTAGGCTTAGGCTTAGGCTTAGGCTAAGGCCGAGCATGAGGGTGAGGGTTAGGGTTAGGGAGACGGTTAAGGTTAGGGTTATTGTGAAATTCAGGATGAATTTTAGGGTTAGGATTAGGTTTAGGCTAAGGGCTAGGATTAGCGTAGCTTGAGGTTTAGGGATAGGTTTAGGTTTAGGATTTGGGTTAGGTTGAGGGTGAGTGTGAGGGTTAGGGTTAGGGTTAGGGTGAGATTTATGTTTAGGGTGAGGGTTCGTGTTAGGGTTTGGGTTAGGGTGAGGTTCAGGCTGAGGATTAGGTTTAGGTTTAAGGTTAGGTTTAGGGTTTTGTTTAGGTTTAATGTTAGTGTTAGGGTGAGGTTTACCTTGTGGGTTATGGTTAGGGTTAGGGTTAGGCTGAGTGTGAGGGCGAGTGTGAGGATTAGGGTTAGGGTTAGGGTTAGCATTATTGTTAGTGTTATGGTTAGGGTTAAGTATGCAGTGAGTGTGAGGCTGAGGGTGAGGGTTATGGTTAGGGTTAGGATTAGGGTTAGGGTTAGTGTTATTGCTAGGATTAGGGTTAGAGTTAGGGTTAGGGGGAGGTTTATGGTGAGGTTTAGAGTTAGGATTCGTATTAGTGTTAGGTTGAGGGTGAGGGTTAGGTTGCTGTTTAGGGATAGGGTTAGGGTTAGGATTAGGTTTAGGGTGGGTGTGAGTATGAGGGTTAGCCTGAGGGTTAGGCTTAGGCTTAGGGTTAGGCTTTGGGTGAGGGTGGGGGTGAGGATTAGGATTAGGGTGATGTAAAGGATTAGGGTTAGTGTTATTGTTAGGATTAGGGTTCGAGTTACAGTGAAGTTGAGGGTGCAGGTGAGGGTTAGGTTTTTGGTTAGGGTGGAGTTTAGGTTTATGTTTAGGGTTAGTGTGAGGGTGAGCGTGAGTTTTAGGGTTAGATATACGGTTAGGGGGAAGGTTAGGGTTAGGGTTAGTGTTAGGGTTAGGGTGAGGGTGAGGTTTAGGGTTAGATATAGCACTAGGGGGAGGGTTAGGGATAGCGTTAGAGTTAGGGCTAGGGTTATGTTTACGGTGAGGTTTAGGGTTAGGGTTAGGGTTAGAGTTACTGTGAGGGTGAGGGTTAGGGTTACGGTTAGGGTTAGGGTTAGGTTGAGGTTTAGGGTTAGGGTTAGGGTTAGGGTTAGAATTACTGTGAGGATGATGGTGCGGGTGAGTGTGAGATTTAGGGTTCGAGTTATGGGTAGGGTGAGGATGAGGGTTAGGGTTAGGGTTAGCGTTAGAGTTAGGGTTATGGTGAGGGTTAGGGTGAGGGTGAGGGTAAGGCTTAGTGTTAGAATTAGGATTAGGGTAAGTGTTAGGGTGAGTGTGAGGTTTAGGTTAGGGTTAGGCTTAGGGTTAGGCTGAGCATTATGTTGAGGGTGAGGGTTAGGGTTAGGGATAGGGTGAGGTTTAGTGTTAGGGTTAGGGTTAGAGTTAGGCTTAGCTTGAGGGTGAGGTTTAGGGGTAGGGTTAGGGTCAGGGTGAGGTTTAGGGTTAGGGTGAGGGTTAGCGTGGGGTTGACTGTATGGGTAAAGGTGAGGGTTAGGCTGAGGGTGAGGGTTAGTTTTAGAGTGAGGGTTAGGGTTAAGATTAGGGTGAGGGTGAGGGTTAGATTGAGTATTAGTGTTAGGATTCGTGTGAGGTTTAGGGTGAGGATTAGGTTTAGGGTTAGGTTTAGGATTAATATTAGGGTTAGACTTAAGGTGAGGGTTAGGCTGAGGGTGAGGTTTAGAGTTAGTGTTGGATTAGGATTAGGGTTAGGTTTAGGATGAGTGTGAGGGTTAGTGTTAGTGTTAGGTTTAGGCTTACTCTTAGGCTGAAGGTGAGGTTGAGGGTGAGGGTTAGGGTTAGGGTGAGTGTTAAAGTTAGGGTTAGGGTGAGAGTTAGGGTTCGGGTTCAGTTTAGGGTTAGGGTGAGGGTTAGGGTAAGGGTTGCAGTGAGGTTGAGGGTTAGGGTTAGATTGAGGGTTAGGTTTCGTGTTAGGGTGAGGGTTAGGATGTGGGTTAGAGTTAGGATTAGGGTTAGTGTGAGGGCTAGGGTGAGGGTGAGGTTTAGGTTTAGGGTTAGGGTGAGGTTTAGGGTTAGGTTTAGGGTGAGGGTTAGGGTGAGGGTGAGGTTTAGGGTTAGTGTTAGGGTTAGGGTGAGGCTGTGGGTGAGGGTTAGGGTTAGGGTTAGTGTTAGAGTTAGGGTTTCGGTGAGGGTTAGGGTGAGGCTGAGTGTAAGGGTTAGTGTTAGGATTAGGATTAGGGTAAGGGTTAGTGTGAGGGTGAGGGTTAGTTTTAGGGTTAGGGTTAGGTTTAGGGTTAGGCTTAGGATGAGGGTGAGGTTGATGGTTAGGGTTAGGGTGAGAGTTTGGGGTAGGGTTTTTGTGAGAGTTAGGGTTCAGGTTAAATTTAGGGTTAGGGTGAGGGTTAGGGTTAGTGTTACAGTGAGGGTGAGGGTTAGGGTCAGGTTGAGGGTTAGGGTTAGGCTTAGGATTAGGGTGATGTTTAGGGTGAGGGTTAGGATGAGGATTAGGGTTAGGATTAGGCTTAAGGTGAGGGCTCGGGAGAAGGTGACTGTTAGGGTTTGGGTTAGGGTTAGGTTTAGGGTTAGGGTTAGGGTTAGGGTGAGGGTTAGGTTGAGGTTTAGGGTTAAGGTGAGGGTGAGAATTAGGGTTTTGGTGAGGGTTAGGGTTAGGATTAAGGTTACAGTGAGGGTGAGGGTTCGATTGAGCATTAGGGTTAGGGTTACGGTTAGTGTGAAGTTTAAGGTGAGGATGAGGGTTAGGGTTAGGGTGAGGGTGAGGGTTAGAATTAGATTTAGGTTGAGTGCTAGGGTGAGGGTTAGGGTGAGGGTTAGGATTAGGTTCCAGTTTAGGATTTGGATTAGAGTGAGGTTGAGTGTGAGGTTTAGGGTTAGGGTTAGGCTTAGGCTTAGGGTTAGGTGAGGATTAGTGTTAGGGTTTGGGTTAGAGGGAGGTTGAGGCTGAGGATTAGGGTTAGGTTTAGGGTTTGGTTTAGGGTTAGGGTTAGTGTTAGTGTTAGTGTTAGGGTTAGGGTTAACTTGAGGGTTAGGGTTAGGTTTAGGTTTAGGGTTAGGGTAAGGCTGAGTGTGAGGATGGGGGTGAGGATTAGGGTTAGGGTTAGGGTTAGGGTTGTTGTTAGTGTTATGGTTAGGGTTAAGTTTGCAGTGAGGGTGAGGCTGAGGGTGAGAGTTATTGTTACGGTTATGATTAGGGTTAGTGTTAATGTTATTGCTAGGGTTAGGGTTAGAGTTACAGTGAGGTTGAGGGTGAGGGTTAGGTTAAGGGTAAGGTTTAGGGTTAGAGTTAGGGTTAGGGTTAGGGTGAGGATGAGGTTTAGGGTTAGAGTTAGGGTTAGGGGGAGGTTTCAGGTGAAGTTTAGGGTGAGGGTGAGGGTTAGGATGAGGGTTAGGGTTAAGGTGAGGGTGAGAGTTAGGTTTATGTTGAGGGTTAGGGTTAGGATTAGGGTTACAGTGAGGGTGAGGGTTATTTTTAGGGTTAGGGTTAGGGTTATGTTTACTGTGAGGGTGAGGGTGAGGGTTAGGGTTAGATTTAGGGTAAGGGTGAGGCTGAGGTTGAGATTTGGGTTTAGGGTTAGTGTTAGAGTTAGGGTTAGGGTGAGGGTTAGGGTGAGGGTGAGGGTGAGGGTTAGGCTTAGTGTTATGATTAGGGTTAGGTTAAGTGTTAAGGTGAGTGTGAGGGTTAGGGATACGGTTTGGCTTAGGCTTAGGGTTAGGTGAGAGTGAGGGTGAAGCTGAGGGTGAGGGTTAAGTTGAGGGTTAAGGTTAGTTTTAGGGTGAGAGTTAAGTTTCGGTTAATTTGAGTGTTAGGGTGAGGGTTAGGGTTAGGATTAGGGTTAGGGTGAGGGCTAGGCTGAGGGTGAGGTTTAGGGTTAGTGTTAGGGTAAGATTTAGGGTTATGGTTTGGGTTTGGGTTAGGGTTAGGATGAGGGTTAGGGTTAAGATTATGGTTGGGGTGAGGGTGAGTGTGAGGTTGAGGGTTAGGGTTAGATTTAGGGTTAGTTGAAGGGTTAGTTCGAGGGTTAATGTTAGGGTTAATGTTAGGGTTAAGGTTAAGGTTTGGTTGAGGTTAAGGTTTAGGGTTAGGGTTAGGGTTAGGATTAGGGTTAGGGTGAAGGCTAGGGTGAGGGTGAAGTTTAGGGTAAGGGATAAGCTTAGGCTTAATTTTAGGCTGAGCATGAGGTTTAGAGTGAGGGTTACGCTTAGGGATAGGGTGAGGTTTAGTGTTAGGGTTAGGGTTAGAGTAAGGGTTAGGGTGAGGGTGAGGTTTAGGGGTAGGGTTTGGGTCAGGGAGAGGGCTAGGATTAGGGTGAGTGTTAGGATGGGGGTGACGGTAAGGGTAAAGGTGAGAGTTAGGCTGAGGGTGAGGGTTATGGTAAAGGTGAGGGTTAGGTTTATGGTGAGGGCTAGGGTTAGGGTTAGGGTGAGGGTGAGGGTTAGATTGAGGATTAGTGTTAGGGTTAGTGTGAGGTTTAGGGTGAGGATGAGGTTAACTGTTAGGGTTAGGGTTAGGATTAATGTTAGGGTTAAGCTTAAGGTGAGGGTTAGGGTGAGGGTGAGGTTTAGGGTTAGTGTTAGGATTAGGATTAGGGTAGGTTTAGGGTGAGTGTGAGGTTTAGGTTTAGTTTTAGGTTTAGGCTTAGTGTTTGGCTGAAGGTGAGGGTGAGGGTGAGGGTTATGGTTAGGGTGAGTGTTAGGGTTAGGGTGAGAGGTAGGATTCAGGATAAGTTTAGGGTTAGGTTGAGGGTTAGGTTAAGGTTTAAATTGAGTGTGAGGGCTAGGGTGAGGGAGAGGTTTAGGTTTAGGGTTAGGGTGAGGTTTATGGTTAGGTTTAGGGTTAGGGTTAGGGTGAGGGTGAGGCTTAGGCTTAGAGTCAGCGTTAGGGTGAGGCTGAGGGTGAGGGTTAGGGTTAGGGTTAGTGTTGGAGTTAGGGTTACTGTGAGGGTTAGAGTGAGGTTGATGGTAAGGATTTGGATTAGGTTAAGTGTTAGGTTGTGTGTGAGGGTTAGGGTTATGGTTAGGCTTAGGCTTGGGGTTAAGCATAGGGTGAGGGTGAGGGTGAGTGTTAGGGTTAGGGTGAGAGTTAGAGGTAGGGTTAGGTTGAGAGTTATGGATCGGGTTAAGTTTAGGGTCAGAGTGACGGTTAGGGTTAGGGTTACAGAGAGGGTGAGGGTTAGGGTTAGGTTGAGGGTTAGGGTTAGGCTTAGGATTAGGATGAGGGTTAGTGTAATGTTACAATGAGGGTTAGGATGAGGATTAGGGTTATGATTAGGGTTCGGGTGAGGGCTAGGGTCTGGTTGAGTGTTAGGATTAGTGATTGGGTGAGGTTTTGGGTTAGGTTTAGGGTGAGGTTTAGGATATGGGTTAGGGTTAAAGTGAGGGTGAGGGTTAGGGTTAGGTTGAGGTTTAGGGTTAGGATTTTGGTTAGGGTGAGGGTGAGTTTTAGGATTATATTTAGGGTTAGGGGGAGGGTTAGGTCAACGGTTAGGGTTAGGGTTAGTATTAGGGTTAAAGTTAGGTTGAGAGTTAGGTTGAGGTTTAGGTTTAGGGTTAGGATTAGGGTTAGGGTAAGGCTATGTGAGAGGGTTAGCCTTAGGCTTAGGGTTAGGGTTGTGCTGAGGGTGAGGGTGGGGGTTAGGGTGATGGTTAGGGTGAGGGCTAGGGTGAGGGTGAGGGTAAGGGTAAGGGTTAGGCTTAGGCTTAGGTTTAGGCTGAGCATGATTTGAGGGTGAGGGTTAGCGTAGGGTGATGGTTAGGTTTATGGTTAGGGTGAGGGTTAGGATGAGGTTTAGTGTTAGGGTGAGGATGATGGTAAGGGTAAAGGTGAGGTTTAGGCTGAGGGTGAGGATTAAGATAAGGGTGAGGGTTAGGATTAGGTTTAGGGTTATGTTTAGGGTTAGTGTGAGGGTTCGATTGAGCATTAGGTTTAGAGTTACGGTTAGTGTGAGGTTTAGGGTGAGGATGAGGGTTAGGGTTAGGGTGAGGGTGAGGGTTAGAATTAGAGTTAGGTTGAGTGCTAGTGTGAGGGTTAGCGTGAGGGTTAGGGATAGGTTTAGGTTTAGGATTTGGTTTAGGGTGAGTTTGAATGTGAAGGTTAGGGTTCGGGTTAGGCTTAGGGTTAGGGTGAGGGTTAGTGTTATGGTTTGGGTTAGGGTGAGGTTGAGGCTGAGGATTAGTGTTAGGTTTAGGGTTTGGTTTAGGGTTAGTGTTAGGGTTAGTGTTAGGGTTAGGATTACGGTAACCTTGAGGGTTAGGGTTAGGTTTAGGGTTAGGTTTAGGGTTAGGCTGAGTGTGAGTGTGCGGGGGAGGATTAGAGTTAGGGATAGGGTTAGGGTTATTGTTAGTGTTATGGTTAGGATTAAGTTTGCAGTGAGGGTGAGGCTGAGGGTGAGGGTTATGGTTAGTGTTAGGATTAGGGTTAAGGTTAGTGTTATTGTTAGGGTTAGTGTTAGAGATACAGTGAGGTTGAGGGTGAGGGTTAGGTTTAGGATGAAGTTTAGGTTTAGAGTTAGGGTTAGGGTTAGTGTGAGGGTGAGGTTTAGGGTTAGAGTTTGGGTTAGGGTGAGGTTTAGGGTTACTTTTTGGGTTGGGAGGAGGGTGTGTGTTAGGTTGAGGTTTAGGGATAGGCTTAGGGTTAGGATTAGGGTTAGGGTGAGCGTGAGTATGAGGTTTAGGTTGAGGGTTAAGCTTAGGCTTAGGGATAGGCTGAGGGAGAGGGTGGGGATGAGGATTAGGGTTAGGGTGATAGATAGGGTTACGTTTAGTGTTATTGTTAGGTTTAAGGTTCATGTTAGGGTGAAGATGAAAGTACGGGTGAGGGTTAGGCTTAGGATTAGGGTGGGGTTTAGGGTTAGGTTTAGGGTTAGGGTGAAGGTGAGGGTCAGGTTTAGGGTTAGATATTGGGTTTGGTTGAGGGTTAGGGTGAGGGTTAGGGTTAGGGTTAGTGTTACGGTTAGGGTGAGGATGAAGTTTAGGGTTAGATATAGCGTTAGGGGGATGGTTAGGGTTAGGGTTAGGGATAAGGTTAGGGTGAGGTTTAGGTTTAGGGTTAAGGTTAGGGTTAGAATTACAGTGAGGGTGAGGGTTCAGGTTAGTGTGAGGTTTAGGCTTAGGGTTAGGGTTAGGGTTAGGCTGAGTGTTAGGGTTAGTGTTAGTGTTAGAATTAGAGTTATAGTGAGGGTTAGGGTGAGGGTGAGGGTAAGGCTTAGTGTTAGGATTAGGATTAGTGTAAGGTTTATTTTGAGTGTGAGGGTTAGGGTTAGGGTTAGTGTTAGGCTTAGGGTTAGGCTGAACATGAGGTTGAGTGTGAGTGTTAGGGTTAGGGATAGGGTGAGGTTTAATTTTAGGTTTAGGGTTAGAGTTAGGGTTAGGTTCAGGGTGAGTTTTAGGGATAGGTTTAGAGTCAGGGTGAGGGTTTAGTGTTAGGGTGAGGGTTAGGATGAGCGTCAGGGTGAGGGTTAGGGTTAGGGTGATAGTTAGGCTTTGGGTTAGGTTTAGGGTTAGGTTGAGGGTTAGGTTAAGGGTTACAGTGAAGGTGAGGGTTAGGGTTAGGTTGAGGGTTAGTGTTAGTGTTATTGTTAGGGTGAGGGTTAGGATGAGGGTTAGGGTTAGGATTAGGGTTAGGGTGAGGCCTAGGGTGAGGGTGAGGTTCATGGTTAGGGTTAGGGTGAGGTTTAGGTTTAGGTTTAGGGTTAAGGTTAGCATTAGGGTGAGGGTTCGATTGAGGAATAGGGTACGGGTTAGGGTTAGTTTTAGGTTTAGGGTGAGCATGAGGGTTAGGGTTAGGGTGAGTTTGAGGTTTAGAATTAGGGTTATGATGAGTGCTAGGTTGAGGGTTAGTATGACTGTGAGGGTGGGGGTGAGCATTAGGGTTAGGGTGAGAGTTATTGTTAGGGTGAGGGTGAGATTTAGGGTTAGAGTTAGGTTTTGGGGGAGGGTTTGGGGGAGGTTTAAGGTTAGAGTTAGTGTTAGGGTAAGGGTGAGGGTGAGGGTTAGGTTGAGGTTTAGCGATAGGGTTGGTTTAGGATTAGGGTTAGGGTGAGCATGAGTATGAGGGTTAGGGTGAGAGTTAGGCTTAGGCTTAGGGTTATGCTGAGGGTGAGGGTGGGGGTGAGTATTAGGGTTAGGGTGATGTTTAGGGTTAGGGTTACCGTTAGGTTTTGAGTTAGTGTGACGGTGAAGGTGGGGGTGAGGTTTAGGCTTAGGGTTAGGGTGGAGTTTAGAATTAGGGTTAGTTTGAGAATGAGGATGAGGTTTAGGGTTAGATATAGTGTTAGGGGGAGGGTTAGGGTTAGGGTTAGGGTTAGGTTTAGTGTTAGGGATAGTGTGAGGGTGAGGTTTAGGGTTAGGGTTAGGGTTAGAATTTCCGTGAGGGTAAGATTGCGGGTGAGTGTGAAGTTTAGGGTTAAGTGTATGGTTAGGCTTAGGTTTATGCTTAGGGTTAGGCTGAGAGTGAGGGTGAGTGTGAGGGTTAGGGTTAAGTTGAGGTTTAGGGTTAGGGTCATGGGGAGGGTTAGGATGAGGGTTAGGGTTAGGATTAGGGTTAGGGTGAGGGCTAGGGTGAGGGTTATGTTTATGTTTAGGGTTAGGGTGAGGTTTAGGTTTAGGGTTAGGTTTTGGGTTAGGGTTAGGTTGAGGATTAGTGTTAGAGTTAGTGTTACGGTGTGGGTTAGGTTTATGGTTAGAGTTAGGTTTAGGGTGAGGTTTAGGTTGAGGGTTAGGGATAGGGTTAGTGTTAGGGTTAGGTTTAGAGTGAGTGTTAGAGAGAGGGTTTGGTTTAGGGTTAGGGCTAGGGATAGGATTATTGTTAGGGTAAAGGTGAGTGTGTTTTTTAGGGTTAGGTTTAAGGTTCAGGTTAGGGTTAGGGTGATGGTGAGCTTGAGGGTGAGGGTTAAGTTTAGGTTGAGGGTTAGGATTACGGTTAGGGGGAGGGTTAGGATGAAGGTTAGGGTTAGGATTAGGGTTAAGGTAAGGACTAGGGTGAGGGTGACGTTTAGGGTGAGGTTTAGCTTTAGGGTTAGGTTTAGGGATACGGTGAGTTTGAGGTTTAGGGTTAGAGTTAGGGTTAGGGTGAGGCTGAGTTTGAGGGTTAGGTTTAGGGTTAGTGTTAGGGTTAGAGGTAGGGTTAGGGTGAGGTTTAGGCTGAGGGTGAGGGTTAAGGTTAGGGTTAGGATTACAATTAGGGTTAGGGTTAGGGGGAGTGTGAGGGTTAGGTTTAGGTTTAGGGTTAGGCTTAAGGTTAGGCTGAGAGTGAGGGTGAGGGTGATGGTTAGGGTTAGGGTGAGGGTAAGGTTTAGGGTTATGGGGAGGGTTAGGATGAGGGTTAAGGTTAGGATTAGGGTTAGTGTGAGGGCTAGGGTGAGGGTTAGGTTTAGGGTTAGGTTTAGGGTGAGGTTTAGGTTTAGGGTTAGGGTTAGGGTGAGGGTGAGGTATAGGGTTAGAGTTATGGTAAGGTTGAGGCTGAAGTTGAGATTTAGTGTTAAAGTTAGTGTTAGACTTAGGGTTAGGGTGAGGGTTAGGGTGAGGGTGAGGTTTAGGCTTAGAGTTAGGATTAGGGATTGGGTAAGGTAAGTGTGAGTGTGAGGGTTAGGGTTAGGGTAAGACTTAGGCTTAGGGTTACGCTGTGGGTGAGGGTGAGGGTGAGGATTAGGGTTAGGGTGAGGGTTAGGGTTAGGGTTAGGGTTAGGATTAGGGTTAGGGTTAGGCTGAGGGTGAGGGTGAGGGTGAGGGTTAGGGTTAGGGTTATGGTGAGGGTTAGGGTTGGGTGATGTTTAGTGTGAGGGTAAAGGTTAGGGTTAGGGTTAAGATTATGTTTAGGGTGAGTGTTAGGATTAGGGTTAGGGTTAGGGTTAGGTTTAGGGATAAGATTAGTGTTATTGTTAGGGTTAGGGTTAGAGTTATGGTCAGGGTGAGGGTGAGGGTGAGGGTGAGGGTTAGGGATAGGGTTAGGGTGAGGTTTAGGGTTAGGTTTAGGATTAGAGTTAGGGTGAGGGTGAGGTTTAGTGTTAGATTTAATGTTAGTTGGAGGGTTAGATCCAGCGTTAATGTTAGGGTTAGTGTTAGGGTTAAGGTTAGGGTTAGGGTTAGGCTGAGGTTTAGGGATAGTGTTAGGTTTATGCTTAGGGTTAGGATTAGGGTTAGGTTGAGGGTGAGTGTGAGGGTTAGGGTTAGGCTTAGGCTTAGGCTTTGGGTTAGGCTGAGGGTGAGGGTGGGGTTGAGGATTAGGGTTAGGGTGATGGTTATAGTTAGGGTTATGGTGAGGGTTAGGATGAGGGTTAGGGTTAGGATTAGGGTTAGGGTGAGGGCTAGGAAGAGGGTGAAGTTTAGGGTAAGGGATAAGCTTAGACTTAGGGTTAGGCTGAGCATGAGGTTAAGGGTTAGTGATAGGGTGAGGTTTAGTGTTAGCGTTAGGGTTAGAGTTAGGGTTAGGGTGAGGGTGAGGTTTAGGGGTAGTTTCAGGGTCAGAGTGAGGGGTGGGTTAGGGTGAGGGTTAGGGTGGGTGTGACGGTAAGGTTAAGGGTGAGAGTTAGGTTGAGGGTCAGGGTTATGGTAAGGGTGAGGGTTAGGTTTAGGGTGAGGGTTAGGGTTAGGGTGAGGGTGAGGGTTTGGGTTAGATTGAGGATTAGTGTTAGGGTTAGTGTGAGGTTTAGGGTGAGGATGAGGGTTAGGGTTAGGGTGAGGGCTAGGTTGAGGGTGAGGTTGAGGGTTAGATTGAGGATTAGTGTTAGGGTTAGTGTGAGGTTTAGGGTGAGGATAAGGTTTAGGGTTAAGGTTAGGGTTAGAATTAATGTTAGGGTTAGTCTTAACGTGAGGGTTAGAGTGAGGGTGAGGTTTAAGGTTAGTGTTAGGATTAGGATTAGGGTTGGGTTTAGGGTGAGTGTGAGGGGTAGGGTTAGCGTTAGGGTTAGGCTTAGTGTTAGGCTGAAGATGAGGGTGAGTGTGAGGGTTAGGGTTAGGATGAGTGTTAGTGTTAAGGTTAGGGTGAGAGTTAGAATTCCGGTTAAGTTTAGGGTTAGAGTGAGGGTTAATGTAAGGGTTACAGTGAGGGTGTGGGTTAGAGTTAGTTTGAGGGTTAGGGTTATGGTTAGTGTTAGGGTGAGGTTTAGGATCAGGGTTAGGGTTAAGATTAGGATTAGGGTGAGGGCTAGGGTGAGGGTGAGGTTTAGGGTTAGGGTTAGGGTGAGGTTTAGTGTTAGGTTTAGGGTTAGGGTTAGGGTGAGCGTGAGGTTTAGGTTTAGAGGTAAGTTTAGGTTGAGTCTGACGGTGAGGTTTATGGTTAGGGTTAGTGTTAGAGTTATTTATACTGTGAGGGTTAGGGTGAGGTTGAGAGTAAGGCTTCGTGTTAGGATTGGGATTAGAGTAAGGGTTAGGGTGAGTGTGAGGGTTAGGTTTAGGGTTAGGGTTAGACTTAAGGTGAGGTTGAGGGTGAGGGTTAGTGTTAGGGTGAGAGTTAGGTGTAGGGTTAGAGTGAGAGTTAGTGTTCGAGTTAAATTTAGGGTTAGGGTTAGGGTTACAGTGAGGGTGAGGGTTAGGGTTAGGTTGATTGTTAGAGTTAGGTTTAGGATTAGGTTGAGGGTTAGGGTTATGGTTAGTGTTAGGGTTAGGGTAAGGGTGAGGTTTAGGGTTAGATATAGGGTTAGGGTGAGGATTAGGTTAGGGATAGGGTTAGGGTTTGGGTGAGGTTTAGGGTTAGGGTTAGAGTTAGGGTGAGAATTACAGTGACGGTGAGGGTGCAGGTTAGTTTGAGGCTTAGGTTTAGAGTTAGGGTTAGGGTTATGCTCAGTGTTAGGGTTAGGGTTAGTGTTAGAGTTAGTGTTACGGTGAGGAAGTAGGGGGAGGGGGAGGGTAAGGCTTAATGTTAGGATTAGGAATAGGGTAATGGTTTGGGTGAGTGTGAGGGTTAGGTTTAGGTTTAGTGTTAGGGTAAGGCTGAGCATGAGGTTGAGTGTGAGGGTTAGGGTTAGGGATATGGTGAGGTTTAGTGTTAGGGTTAGGGTTAGAGTTAGGGTTAGGGTTAGGATGAGGGTCAGGGTGGGGCTGAGGATTTGGGTTAGACTTAGGGTTATTGTTAGGGTGATGATGAGTTTTAGGGTTAGAGTTAGGTTTAGGGGGAGGGTTAGGTTGAGGTTTAGGGTTTGGGTTAGTGTTAGGGTTAGGGTGAGGGTGAGGATTCGGTTGAGGTTCAGGTATAGGGTTAGGTTTAGGATTAGGGTTAGGGTGAGCATGAGTATGAGGCTTAGGGTGAGGGTTAGGCTTAGGCTTATGGTTAGGCTGAGGGTGAGGGTGGGGGTGAGGATTAGAGTTAGCGTGATGTTTATGGTTAGGGTTAGTGTTATTGTTAGGGTTAGGGTTTGAGTTAAGGTGAGGGTGAGGGTTCGGGTGAGGGTTAGGTTTAGGGTTAGGGTGGGGTTTAGGGTTAGGGTTAGGTTTAGCGTGAGGGTGAGGTTTAGGGTTAGATATAGGGTTAGGGGGAGAGTTAGGGTGAGGGTTAAGTCAAGGGTTAGTGTTAGGTTTAGGGTCAGGTTGAGGGTTAGGTTTAGGGTTAGGGTTAGGGTGAGGGTGAGAGTGCAGGTGAGTGTGAGGTTTAGGGTTAGGTTTATGCTTAATCTTAGGTTTATGCTTAGGGTTAGGCTGAGGCTGAGGTTTAGGGTTAAGGTGAGGGTTAGGGTTAGGTATATGGGGAGGGTTAGGATGAGGTTGAGGGTTAGGATTAGGGTTAGAGTGAGGGCTAGGGTGAGTGTTATGTTTAGGGTTAGGCTTAGGCTGAGGGTTAGGGTTAGGATTAGCGTGAGGTTGAGATTTAGGTTTAGCCTTTGGGTTAAGGTGAGGCTTAGGGTGAGGTTTTGGATTAGGGTTAGGATTAGAATTACAGTAAGGGTTATGTTGAGTGTGAGTGTTAGGCTTACAGTTAGGGTGAAGTTTAGGGTTAGGATTATGGTTAGCATGAGGGATAGGATGAGGGTTAGAGTTACATTGAGGGTGAGTGTTAGGGTTAGGTTGATGGTTACGGTTAGGGTTACGGTGAGGTTTAGGGTTAGGGTTAGTGTGAGGGACAGGATGAGTATTAGGGTTAGGATTAGGGTTAGGGTGAGGGCTAGGTTGAGTGTGAGGTTTAGTGTTAGTGTTAGGGTGAGGTTTAGGGTTAGAGTTAGGGTTAGAGTGAGGGTTAGGGTGAGGGTTATGGTTAGAGTGAGGGTTAGCGTTAGGGTTAGTGTTATTGTTAGGTTTAGGGTTACTGTTATGGTGAGGGTGAGGGTTACACTTAGGGTTAGGATGAGGTTTAGATTTAGGGTTAGTGTTAGAGTTAGGTTTAGGGTGAGGGTGAGGGTTAGGGTTAGAGTTAGGGATAGTGTTAGGGTTAGGGATAGGGTGAGGATTAGGTTTAGACTTAGGCTTAGGCTGAGGCTTATGCCGAGCATGAGGGTGAAGGTTAGGGTTAGGGTGAGGGTTAGGGTTAAGGATAGGATGAGGTTTACAATGAGGTTTAGGGTTAGGATTAGGTTTAGGGTGAGGGCTAGGGTGAGGTTTAGGAATAGGTTTAGGTTTAGGATTTGGGTTAGGGTGAGGGTGAGTGTGAGGGTTAGGAGTAGTGTTAGGGTTAGGCTTACGGTTAGTGTGAGGGTTAGTGTTAGGATTTGGGTTAGGGTGAGGGTGAGGCTGAGGATTAGGGTTAGGTTTAGGGTTTGGTTTAGGGTTAGTGTTAGGGTTAGGGTTAGGGTTACCTTGACGGTTGGGGTTAGGGTTAGGTTTAGGCTGAGGTTGAGTGTGGGGGTGAGGATTAGTGTTAGGGTTCGGGTTAGGGTTATAGTTTGTGTTTTGTTTAGGGTTAAGTTTGCTGTGAGGGTGAGGATGAGGGTGAGGGTTATGGTTAGGGTTAGGATTAGGGTTAGGGTTAGTGTTATTGTTAGGATTAGGGTTAGAGTTACAGTGAGGTTGAGGATGAGGGTGAGGGTTAGGCTTAGGGTGAGGTTTAGGGTTAGAGTTAGTGTTAGTGTTAGGGTGAGGGTGAGGTTTAGGGTTAGATATAGGGTTCGGGGAGGGTTAGGGTTAGGATTAGGGTTGCGGTTAGGGTGAGGTTTAGGGTTTGGGATAAGGTTAGGGTTAGAATTACGGTTAGGGTGAGGGTTAGGGTTAGGGTTAGTGTTAGAGTTAGGGTGAGGTTTAGGGTTAGTGTTAGGGTTAGGTTTAGAATTACAGTGACGGTGAGGGTGCAGGTGAATGTGAGCTTTAGAGTTAGAGTTAGGGTAAGGGTTAGGCTGAGTGTTAGGGTTAGGATTAGTGTTAAGCTTAGGGTTAGGCTGAGCATGAGGTTGAGTGTGATGGTTAGGGTTAGGGATAGGGTGAGGTTTCGGGTTAGGATTAGGTTTAGATTTAGGGTTAGGTTGAGGTTGAGGTTTAGGGGTAGGGTTAGGTTCAGGGTGAGGGTTAGGGTTAGGGTGAGGGTGAGGGTTAGATTGAGGATTAGTGTTAGGTTTAGTTTGAGGTTTAGGGTGAAGTTGAGGAATAGGGTTAGGGTGAGGGCTAGGGTGAGGATGAGGGGGAGGGTTAGATTGAGGATTAGTGTTAGGGTTAGTGTGAGGTTTAGGGTGAGCATGAGGTTTAGGGTTAGGGTTAGGTTTAGGATTAATGTTAGGGTTAGGCTTAAGGTGAGGTTTAGGGTGAGGGTGTGGATTAGGGTTAGTGTTAGAATTAGGATTAGGGTTAGGTTTAGGGTGAGTATGAGGGTTAGGGTTAGGGTTAGGTTTAGGCTTAGTGTTAGGCTGAAGGTGAGGGTTATGGTGAAGGTTAGGGTTAGGGTGAATGTTAGGGTTAGGATTAGGGTGAGAGTTAGGGTTCGGGTTAAGTTTAGGGTTAGGGTGCTTGTTAGGGTAAGAATTACAGTGAGGGTGAGGGTTAGGGTTAGGTTGAGGGTTAGGGTTAGGTTTAGTGTTAGGGTGAGGTTTAGGATGAGTGTTAGGGTTAGGAGTAGGTTTATGGTGAGGACTAGGGGGAGGGGGAGGTTTAGGGTTAGGATTAGGGTGAGGTTTAGGGTTAGGTTTAGGGTTAGGGTTTGGGTTAGGGTGAGGTTTAGGTATAGAGTTAGCTTTAGGTTGAGTCTGTGGGTGAGGGTTAGGGTTATGGTTAGTGTTAGAGTTAGGGTTACGGTGAGGGTTAGGGTGAGGGTAAGGCTTAGTGTTAGTATTAGGATTAGGGTAAGGTTTAGGGTGAGTGTAAGGGTTAGGTTTAGGGTTAGGGTTAGGCTTAGGGTTAGGCTTATGGTGAGGGTGATGGTGAGGGTTAGGGTTAGGGTGAGAGTTAGGGGTAGGGTTAGGGTGCAATTTAGGGTTCGGCTTAAATTTAGGGTTAGGGTGAGGGTTAGTGTTAGGGTTACAGTGAGGGTGAGGGTTAGGGTTAGTTTGAAGGTAAGGGTAAGTCTTAGGATTAGGGTGAGGGTTAGGATTAGGTTTATGGTGAGGTTTAGGATGAGGATTTGGGTTAGGATTAGGGTTCGGGTGAGGGCCAGGGTGAGGGTGAGAGTTAGGGTTAGTGTTTGGGTGAGGTTTAGGATTAGGGTTAGGGTTAGGTTGAGGGTGATGTTGGGGGTGAGGATTAGGGTTAGGCTTAGGGTTATTGTTAGGGTGAAGGTGAATTTTAGAGTTAGAGTTAGGTTTAGGGGGAGTTTTAGGGTAAGGTTTAGGGTTAGGGTTAGGGTTTGGGTTAGGGTTAGGGTGAGGGTTAGGTTTAAGATTATGTTTATGGTGAGGGCGAATGTTAGGATTAGGGTTAGGGTTAGGGTTAATTTTAGGGTTAGGATTAGTGTTATTGTTAGGGTTAGGGTTAGATTTATTGTGAGGGTGAGGGTGAGGGTGAGGGTTAGGGTTAGGGTTAGGGTTAGGGTTAGGGTTAGGATGAGGCTGAGGGTGAGGGTTAGGGTTAGGCTTAGTATTAGAGTTAGGGTGAGGGTGAGGTTTAGGGTTAGATTTAGGTTTAGTTGGAGCGTTAGGTCGAGGGTTAATGTTAGGGTTAGTGTTGGGGTTAATGTTAGGGTGTGGGTTAGGTTGAGGTTTAGGGTTAGGGTGAGGGCTATGGTGAGGGTGAGTTTTAGTGTTAGGGTTAGGGTGAGGTTCAGCGTTAGGTTTAGGGTTACTGTTAGGTTGAGTTTAGAGTTAGAGTTAGGGTTAGAGTGAGGCTGAGTGTGAGGTTTAGGGTTAGGGTTAGTTATAGAGTTAGGGTTAGGGTGAGGGATAGGGTGTGGGTGATGGTTAGGCTTAGTGAAAGGATTAGGATTAGGTTAAGTGTTAGGGTGTTGTCACGGTTAGGGTTAGGATGAGTTTTAGGTTTAGGGTTAGGGTTAGAGTTAAGGTAAGGGTGAGGGTGAGGTTTAGGGTTAGAATTAGGGTTAGTGTTAGGGTTAGGGTTAGGGAGAGGGTTAGTGTTTGGGTTAGGCTTAGGTTTAGGCTTAGGCTTAATCTTTGGCTGAGCATGAGGGTTAGGGTTAGGGTTAGGGTTACGGTGAGGGTTAGGATGAGGTTTAGGGTTAGGATTAGTGTTAGGGTGAGGGCTAGGCTGAGGCTGACTGTGAGGGTTGGGTTTAAGGATAGGGTTAGGATTAGGGTTAGGTTGAGGGTGAGTGTGAGGTTAGGGTTAGGGTTAGGCTTAGGGTTAGGGTGAGGGTTAGGTTTTGGGTTTGCATTAGGGTGAGGGTGAGGCTGAGGATTAGGGTTAGGCTGAGGTTTAGGGTTAGGGTTAGTGTTAGGGTTAGGATGAGGGTGAGGTTTAGGTTGAGGTTTAGGGATAGATTTAGCGTTAGGGTGAGGGTTAGGGGTAGCTTTAGTATTAGGATTAGGGTGAGGGTGAGTGTGAGGTTTAGGGTGAGGTTTAGGCTTTGGCTTAGGGTTAGGCTGAGGATGAGGGTGGGGCTGAGGATTAGGGTTAGTGTGATGGTTAGGGTTAGTGTTATTGTTAGGGTTAGAGTTAGAGTTATGGTGAGGGCGAGGGTTGGGTTGAGGGTTAGGTTTAGGGTTAGGGTGAGGGTTAGTGTAAGGGTCATGATGAGGGTGAGGGTTAGGGTTAGGTTGAGCTTTAGTCTTAGGTTTAGGGTTAGAGTGAGGGTGAGGGTTAGGGTTAGTGTGAGGGTGAGGATTAGTTTGAGGGTTAGGTTTAGGATTATGGTTAGGGTGAGGGCTAGGGTGAGGGTGAGGTTTAGGGTGAGGTTTAGGGATAGGGTGAAGGTTAGGTTTAGGGTTAGAGTTAGGGTTAGGATGAGGCTGAGGGTGAGGGTTAGGGTTAGGGTTAGTGTTAGAGTTAGGGTTAGGGTAAGGGTTAGGATGAGGGTGAGGGCTAGGCTTAGGGTTAGGATTAGGATTAGGGTAAGGGTTTGCATGAGTGTGAGGGTTAGGGTCCGGGTTAGGCTTAGGCTTAGTGTTAGGCTGAGTGTAAGGGTGAGGGTGATTGTTAGGGTTAGGGTGAGGGTTAGGGTTAGTGTTATTGTTAGGGTTAGGGTTAGATTTACGGTGAGGGTGAGGGTTAGGGTTAGGTTTTGGGTGGGGTTAAGGGTTAGGGTTAGGGTTAGGCTGAGGGTGAGGGTTTGGATTAGATATAGTGTTAGGGGGAGGCTTAGGGTGAGGGTTAGGTTTAGTTTTAGTGTTAGTATTACTGTTAGGGTTAGTGTTAGAGTTGGGGTTAGGGTGATTTTTAGGGTTAGGGTTAGTGTAAGGTTTAGGGTGAGGGTGAGGGATAAGTTGAGGTTTAGGTATAGGTTTAGGTTTAGGATTAGGTTTAGGGTGAGGGTGAGTGTGAGTTTTAGGGTGAGCGTTAGGCTTAGTCTTAGGGTTAGGTTGAGGGAGAGGGTGGGGTTGAGGACTAAGGTGATGGTGATGGTTCGTGTTAGGGTTAGTGTTATTGTTAGGGCTAGGCTTAGTGTTACGGTTAGGGTGAGGGTGAGGGTTAAGTTGAGGTTTAGGGTTAGGGTTACAGTTAGGGTTAGTGTGAGGGTTACTGTTAGGGTTAGGGTTAGTGTTAGGGTGAGGTTAAGTGTTAGGGTGAGAGCTTGGTTTAGGGTGAGGGTTGTGGTTAGGGTGAGGTTTAGGATTAGGGTTAGGGTTATTGTTAGGGTTAGGTTTAGGGTTAATGTTACGGTGAGGTTGAGGGTTAGGGTTAGGTTTAGGGTGAGGTTTAGGGTTTAGGTAAGTTTAGAGTTAGGTTTAGGGTGAGGGTGAGGTTTAGGGTTAGAGTTAGGGTTAGGATGAGGCTGAGGGTGAGCGTTAGGTTTAGGGATAGTGTTAGGTTTATGGTTAGGTTAAGAGTTAGGGTGAGGTTTAGGGTTAGGGTTAGGGATAAGTTTAGGCTTAGGGTGAGGTTTAGTGTGTGTGTTATGTTAACTTTTAGGGTTAGCCTTAGGGTTAGGATGAGGGTGTGGTTGAGGGTGAGGTCTAGGGTTAGGTTCAGGGTTAGGGATAGGTTTAGGGGGAGGGTTAGTATGAGGTTTAGAGTTAGGATTAGGGTTAGTGTAAGGGCTAGGGTGAGGGTGAGGTTTAGGGTTAGGGTTAGGGTGAGGTTTAGGATTAGGGTTAGGGTTAGGGTTAGGGTGATGGTGAGGGTGAGGTTTAGGGTTAGATTTAGGGTTAGGGTGAGGCTGAGGGTGAGGTTTAGGCTTAGGGTTAGTTTTAGGGTTAGGGTTAGGGTGAGGGTTAGGCTGAGGTTGTGGGTTAGGATGAAGATAAGGGTTAGGTTTAGGGTGAGTGTGATGTTTAGGGTAGTGTTAGGGTTAGGCTTAGTGTTAGGCTAAGGGAGAGGGTGAGGATGAGGTTTAGGGTTAGGGTGTGGGTTAGGGTTAGGGTCATGGCTAGGGTTATGATGAATGTTAGGTTTAGGATTAGGGTTAGTGTGAGAGCTAGGGTGAAGTTGATGTTTAGGGTTAGGTTTAGGGTGAGGTTTAGGATTAGGTTAGGGTTAGGGTTAGGGTGAGGGTGAGGTTTAGGTTTAGAGTTAGGTTTAGAGTGAGGCTGAGTGTGAGGGTTAGTGTTAGTGTTAGTGTTAGAGTTAGGGTTAAGGTGTGGCTTAGTTGAGGGTGAGGGTTAGTGTTAGTGTTGGGTTAGGTTTAGTAGGCTGATGTTGAGGGTGTGGGTTAGGATTAGTGTTAGAGTGAGGGTTAGTTTTAGGATTAGTGTTAGGGTGAGGGTTTGGGTTAGGGTTAGGGTGAGGTTTAGGATGAGGATTAGGGTTAGGATTAGTGTTAGGGTGAGGGCTAGGGTGATGGTGAGAGTTAGGGTTAGTGTTAGGGTGAGGTTTAGCGTTATGGTTAGGGTGAGGTTTAGGATGAATGTTAGGGTTACAGTAATGCTGAGGGTTAGGGTTAGGGTGAGGATTATGATTAGGATTAGGGTTAGGATGAGGATGGGTGTTAGAATTAGGGTTAGGGTTAAGGTTAGGATTAGGGTTAGGTTTAGGGTTAGGATTAGTGTTATTGTTAGGGTTAGGGTTAGAGTTATGGTGAGGGTGAGGGTTAAAGTTAGGGTTAGGGTGAGGGTGAGACTGAGGGTGAGGGTTATGGTTAGGGTTAGGCTGAGGGTGAGGGTGGGGTGGGGAATAGGTTTTGGGTGATGGTTAGGCTGAGGGTGAGGGTGAGGGTGATGGTCAGAGTTAGGGTGAGGTTGAGGGTTAGGGTTATGGGGAGGGTTAGGATGAGGGTTAAGGTTAGGATTAGGGTTAGGGTGAGGGCTAAGGTAAGGGTGAGGTTTAGGGTTAGTGTTAGGGTAAGGTGTAGGGTTAGTTGTAGGGTTTGGGTTAGGGTTAGGATGAGGCTTAGTGTTAAGATTATGGTTAGGGTGAGTGTTATGTTTAGGGTTAGGTTTAGGGTTAGGTTTAGGGATAAGATTAGTGTTATTTGTAGGGTTAGGGTTAGAGTTATGGTCAGGGTGAGGGTGAGGTTGAGGGTGAGGGTTAGGGATAGGGTTAGGGTGAGGTTTAGGGTTAGGTTTAGGATTAGAGTTAGGGTGAGGGTGAGGTTTAGTGATAGATTTAATGTTGGAGGGTTAAAGTTAGGGTTAGGGTTAGGGTGAGGGTTAGGATGAGGGTTAGGGTTAGGATTAGGTTTATGCTGAGGGCTAGGGTGAGGGTGAGGGTTAGGTTTAGGATTAGGCTTAGTCCTAGGGTTAGGCTGAGGGTGAGGATGAGGGTTAGGGTTAGGGTCATGGACAGGGTTAGGTTTAGGGTGAGTGTTAGGATGAGGGTTAGGGTTAGGATTAGGGTTAGGATGAGCGTGACGGTAAGAGTAAAGGTGAGGTTTAGGCTGAGGGTGAGTGTTCCCCTAAGGGTGAGCGTTAGGATTAGGGTGAGGGTTAGGGTAAGGGTTAGAGTGAGGGTTAGGGTAAGGGTGAGGGTTATATTGAGGATTAGGGTTAGGGTTAGTGTGAGTTTAGGGTAAGGATGAGGTTTAGGTTTAGGGTGAGGGTTAGGGTTAGAATAGGGTTAGAGTGAGGGCTAGGGTGAGGCTGACGGTTAGGGTTAAGGTGAGGTTTAGGGTTAGGGTGAGAGTTAGGGTTACTGTGATGGTTAGTGTTATAGTGAGCGATAGTGTTAAGGTGAGGGTAAGTGTTAGTGAGAGGGTTAGGATTAGGGTGAGTGTTTTGGTTAGGGTGAGGGTTAGGGTTAGAGTGAGGGTTATGGTTAGGGTGAGGGTAAGGGTTAGGGTGAGGGTTAGGGTTAGGGTGAGGGTTATGGTTAGGGTGAAGGTTAGGGTTATGTTGAGGGTTTGAGTGAGGGTTAGGGTTAGGGAGAGGTTTAGGGTTACCGTTAGAGTTAGGGTTAGGGTAAGGTTGAGGTTTAGGTTTAGAGTTAGGGTTCAGGTCAGGGTTAGGATGAGGGTTAGGGTTAGGGTTAATTTTATGTTTAGGGTTAGTGTGAGATTTAGGGTTAGGGTTATGGTTAGGATTAAGGTTAGTTTGAGGGTGAGTGAGTGGGTTAGGGTTAGGTTTAGGGTTAGGCTTAGGGTTAGTCTGAGAGTTAGGTTGAGGGTAAGGGTTAGGGTTAGGGTGAGGGTTAGGGTTAGGGTGAGGGTGAGGTTTAGGATGAGGGTTAGGTTTAGGAATAGGGTTAGGGTGAGGGTGAGGTTTAGGGTTAGTGTTAGAGTGAGGTTTAGGGTTAGGGTTAGGGTTAGGGTCAGTGTGAGTTTGAGGTTTACCATTAGAGATAGGGTTAGGGTGAGGGTTATTGTTAGGGCTGATGTTAGGGTTAGAGTTAGTGTGAGGGTTAGGTTGAGGGTGTTTGTTAGGGTTAGGGTGAGGGTTAGGTTCAGGATTAGGGTTAGGGTGAGGGCTAGGGTTAGGGTGAGGTTTAGGATTAGGGTTAGGGAGAGGGTGAGTGTGAGGGTTATTGTTAGGATTAGGTTTAGGCTTAGGGTTAGGCTGAGGGTGAGTGTGAAGATGAGGGTTAGTGTTAGGTGAGTGTTAGTGTTAGGGTTATGGTGA
This sequence comes from Dipodomys merriami, assembly GCF_024711535.1. Taxonomy (NCBI): domain Eukaryota; kingdom Metazoa; phylum Chordata; class Mammalia; order Rodentia; family Heteromyidae; genus Dipodomys; species Dipodomys merriami. The sequence goes on along the minus strand of NW_027206402.1, from coordinate 2,180,962 downwards.
GAGTTAGGGTTCGGCTTAAGTTTATGTTTAGTGTGTGGGTTAGTTTGACGGTGTCGTTAAAGTTAAAGCTGAGGGTTAGTCTGAGGTCGAGGGTTACGGTAACGGTGAGGTTTAGGGTTAGGGTGAGGGTTAGGGTTGGGATGAGGGTTAGGGTTAGGGTGAGGGTTAGTGTTAGATTTAGGGTTAGGGTGAGGGTTAGGGTTAGCGTTAGGGTGATGTTTAGGGTTATGGTGAGGGTTAGGTTTAGTGTGAGTGTAAGTGTTAGGTTGAGGGTAAATGTTAGGGTGAGGTTTAGCGTTAGGGTGAGGGTTATGGTTAGGGTGAGGTTTAGGGTTAGGGTTAGGGTTATTGTTAGGGTTAGGGTTAGGTTTATGTTTATGGTGAGTTTGAGGGTGAGGGTGAGGTTTAGGATTAGGGTTAGGGTGAGATTTAGGGTTAGACTTAGGGTTAGATTTAGGGTAAGGGTGAAGTTGAGGTTTAGGTTTAGAGTTAGGGTTAGTGTGAGGGTTAGGGTGAGGGTTAGGGTTAGGGTTAGTGTTAGGGTTAGGCTTAGGGTGAGGGTTATGGTGAGGGTTAGGTTTACGGATAGAGTAAGTTTAGGATTAGGGTTAAGGTGAGGCTGAGTGTGCGGGTTAGGGTTAGTGTTAGGCTTAGGCTTAGGGTTAGGCTGAGGTTGACGGTGAAGCTTAGGGTTAGGGTTAGGTTGCGGGTTAGGGTTAGGTTTAGGTTTAGAGTTAGCCTGAAGGTGAGTTTTATGGTTAGGTTTAGGGTTCTGATAATGGTGAGGGTTAGAGTTAGCATCAGGGTTAGTGTGAGGGTTTGGGTTAGGGTTAAGGTGAGTGTTAGGTTTAATGTGAGGTTTAGGGTTGGGGTTAGGGTTAGGTTGAGGGTTAGGTTGAGGGTTAGGGTTTGGGTTAGGATTAGGCTGAGGGTGAAGTTTAGCGTAGGGTTTAGGTTAGGCTTAGTGTTAGGATTAGGGTGAGGTTAAGGTTTAGGGTGAGGGTTAGGCTTAGGGTTAGGGTGAGAGTTAAGATGAGGGTTAGGGTTTCAGTAAGGGTGAGGGTTAATGTTAGCGTGATGGTTAGGGTTAGGATTAGGGTTAGGGAGTGGGTGATGGTTACGATTTCGGTTAGGGTTGTTGTAAGTGTTATGGTTACTGTTACATTTGCAGTGAGGGTGAGGCTGTGGGTGAAGGTTAGGATTAGGGTTAGGGTTAGTTTTAGGGTTAGGATTAGTGTTAATGTTAGGGTTAGGGTTTGACTTTCGGTTTGGGTGAGGGTGAGGGTGAGGGTGAGGGTTAGGTTTAGGGTTAGGGTGAGTTTTAGGCTTAGGGTTAGGATTAGGGATAGGGTCAGGGTGAGGTTGAGGGTTAGAGTTAGGTTGAGGGGGAGGGTTAGGGTAAGGGTCAGGGTTAGGGTTAGTGTAAAGGGTTAGCATTAGGTACAGGGTGAGGGTTAGGTTGAGGTTTAGGGTTAGGGTTGGGATTAGGGTTAGGATTAGGGTTAGGGTGAGGGTGTGTATGAGGGTTAGGGTTAGGATTAGGCTTAGGCTTAGGGTTAGGCTGAGGGTAAGGGTGGATATGAGTATTAGGCTTAGGGTGATGTTCATTCTTTGGGTTAGTGTGATGGTTAGCAGGAGGGTTAGGGATAGAATTAGGGTTAGGGTGAGGACTCGGGTGAGGGTGAGGGTTAGGGTTAGGTTTAGGCATAGGTTTAGGCTGAGGGTGATGGTGAGGTTAAGGGTTAGTGTTATGGTGATGGCTAGGGGTAGGGTTAGAGGGAGGGTTAGGATGAGGGTTCGGTTTAGGGTGAGGGTTAGTATGATCGTGATGGTAAGAGTAAAGTTGAGGGTTAGGCTGAACCTGAGGGTTACAGTAAGGGTGAGGGTTAGGGTTAGGGTGAGGGTTAGGGTAAGTGTTAGGGTTAGGGTTAGATTGAGGATTAGGGTTAGGGTTAGTGTGAGGTTTAGGGTGAGGATGAGGGTTAGGGTTAGAATTAGGTTTAGGTTGAGGGCTAGCATGAGGGTGAGGGTTAGGGTTAGGGCTAAGTTTAGGGTGAGGGTTAGGGTGAGGGGCTAGGGTTAGGTTTAGGGTGAGGGTTAGGTTTAGTGTGAGTGTTATGGTTAGGGTGAGGGTCAGGGTGAGGGTAAGGGTTATGGTGAGGGTTAGGTTGAGGGTGGGGGTTAGGGTTATGATTAGGTTTAGGGTTAGGGTGAGGTTTAGGGTGAGGGTGAGGGTTCAGGTTAGGGTTAGGTTTGTGGTGTGGGTAAGTGATAGCATGAGGGTTAGGGTGAGTGTTAGAGTTAGCATTAGGGTTAGGGTGATGGTTAGGGTGAGGGTTAGGTATAGGGATTGGGTGAGGGTGAGGGTGAGAATGCGGTTTAAGGTGAGGATTAGGGTGAGTTTTAGGGTTAGGCTGAGGGTTAGGGTTAGGGTTAGCATGAGGGTGACGGTTAGGGTTAGAGTTTTGGTGAGGGTTCGATTAAGTGTGAGGTTTAGGGTGAGTATGAGGTTAAGGGTTAGTGTGAGGGTTAGGGTGCGTGTGAGGGTTAGGGTTAGGGTTTGGGTTAGGGTGAGGTTTAGTGTGAGGGTTAGGGTTAGGGTTATGCTTAGGGTTAGTTTGAGGGTTAGGCTGAGTGTTAGGATTCGGATTAGGGTGAGGGTTAGGTTGAGGGTTAGATTGAGGGTGAGGGTTAGTGTTAGTGTGAGGGTTGCAGTTATTATTAGGGTTAGGGTTAGGTTTAGGGTGACGGTGGTTTCGGGTGAGGGTTAGGGTGAGGGTTAGATTTAGGGTTAATGTGAGGGTTAGGATAAGGGTTAGGGTTATGTATAGGGTTAGGGTTAGGATTAGTGTGAGGTTAAGAATTAGGGTGACGGTTAGGGTGAGGGTGAGGTTTAGGGTTAGGAATAGTGATAGGGTTAGTGTTATGCTGAGGGTGAGGGTGAGGGTGAGGGTTGGGTTTAGGGTTGGGTGAGGGCTATGGTGAGGGTTAGGGTATGGGTGAGGGTTAGTGTGAGGGTGATTGTAAGGTTAAAAGTGAGGGTTAGGCTGAGGGTGAGAGTTAAGATAAGGGTGAGGGTTAGGGTTAGGGTGAGTGTTAGGTTAAGGGTTAGGGATAGAGTGAGGGTTAGATTGAGGATTAGAGTTAGGGTTAGTGTGAGGTTTGGGGTGAGGATGAGGGTTATGATTAGGTTGAGGGTTAGGTTTAGAATTAAGTTTACAGTGAGGGCTAGGGTGAGGGTGAAGTTTAGCTTTAGGGTTAGGGTGAGGTTTAGGGTTAATTTGAGAGTTAGGGTTAGTGTGAGGGTTAGTGTTAGAGTTAGGGTTAGTGTTAGGATGAGGGGAAGTGTGAGGGTGAGGGTTAGTGTTAGTGTGAGGGTTATGTTTGGGGTGAGGGTTAGTGTTAGGGTTAGGTTATTATTATGGTTAGGGTTATGGTGATGGTGAGTGTGTGGGTTAGGGTTAGGTATAGGTTTAGGTTTAGGGTTAGGCTGAGGGTGAGGTTGAGCTTGAGGATTAGGGTTAGGGTGATGGTTAGGGTTAGGGTTAGAGTGAGGGTTAGGATGAGGGTTAGGATGAAGGTGAGGATTAAGGTTATGTTTAGGGTGAGGTTTAGGGTTAGGGTTAGGGTTAGGGTTAGGTTGAGGTTGAGGTTTAGGTTTTGAGTTAGGGTTAGGGTGACAGTTAGTGTTAGGGTTAGGGTTAGGTTTGGGGTTAGGGTGAGTGTTAGGGTTAGGATTAGGGTTAGGGTTATGGTGAAGGTGAGGTTTAGGGTTATGGTGAGGCTTAGGGTTAGTATGAGGTTTAGTGTTAGGGTGAGGGTAAGTGTTAGGGTGAGGGTTAGGATTAGGTTTAGGGTTAGGGTGAGGTTTAGGGTGATGTTGAGTTTTAAGGTTAGGGATAGGTTTGTGGTGTGGGTAAGTGATAGCATGAGGGTTAAGGTGAGGGTTAGAGTTAGCATTAGGGTTAGGGTGAGGGTTAGGCTGAGGGTGCAGGTGAGAGTGAGGGTTAGGATGAGAATTAGGGTGAGGTTTAGGGTTAGGGAGAGGGTTAGGGTTAGGGTGAGTGTTAGGATTAGGGTTATCCTTAGGGTTAGGGTGAGGGTTAGGCTGAGGGTTAGGCTTAGAATTATGGTGAGGATTAGGGTGAGGGTTAGGGTGAGGGTGAGGGTTAGGGTTCTGGTGAGTGTTAGGATTATTATTAGGGTTAGAGTCAGGTTTAGGGTGACGGTGAGGTTTAGGTTGAGGGTTGTGGTGAGGTTTAGGGTTAGGGTTAACGTGAGTGTTAGGATAAGGGGTAAGGTTACAGTTATGGTGAGGGTTAGGTTTAGTGTGAGAGTTAGGTTTAGGGTTAGGGTTAGGATTAGTGTGAAGTTAAGAATTAAGGTGATGGTTAGGGTGAGGGTGAGGTTTAGGGTTAGGAATAGTGATAGGGTTAATGTTATGCTGAGGGTGAGGGTGAGGGTGAGGGTGAGGGTTAGGGTTAGGTTTAGGGTGAGGGCTAGGGTGAGGGTTAGGGATAGGGTGAGGTTTAGGGTGAGGGTGATGGTTAGGGTAAAGGTGAGGGTTAGGCTGAGTGTGAGGTTTAATATAAGCGTGAGGTTTAGTGTTAGGGTGAGGGTTAGGGTAAGGTTTCGAGTTAGGGTTAGGGTGAGGGTTAGATTGATTATTACGGTTAGGGTTAATGTGAGGTTTAGGGTGAGGATGAGGGTTAGGGTTAGGGTGAGGGTGAGGGTTAGAGATAGGGTTAGGGTTAGGGCTAGGGTGAGGTTTAGGGTTAGGTTTAGGGTTAGGGTGAGGTTTAGGTTTACGGTGAGGGTGAGGTTAATGTTTAGGGTGAGGGTTAGGGTTGAGGATAAGGTTGAGGGTTAGGCTGAGTGTTAGGGTGACGGTGAGGGTGAGGGTTAGGGTTGGGGTTAGGGTTAGAGTGAGGGTTAGGGTGAGGGGTAGAGTTAGGGTTACAGTGAGGATTAGGGTTACTGTGAGGCTTAGGGTTAGAGTGAGGATAAGGGATTAAGGATAGGGTGAGGGTTAGCGTTAGGGTTAGGGTGAGGGTTAGTGTTAGTTTGGAGTTTAGGTTTAGGGGGAGTGTTAGGTTTCGTGTGAGTGATAGGGTTAGGGTTAGAGTGAGGGTTATGGTTAGGGTGATGTTTAATATGAGCGTTAGGGTTAGGGTGAGATTTAAGGTAAGGGTAAGGTTTAGGGTGAGGCTGAGGGTAAGGGTTAGGATTAGGGTGAAGGTTAGTGTTAGGGTTAGGGTCTGAGTTAGGGAGAGGGGAAGGGTGAGGATAAGGTAAGAGTGAGGGTTGGGGTGAGGGTGAATGTTAGAGTGAGGATGAGGGTTCTGGAGTGTGTGAGGATTAGGGTTTGGGTGATGGTTAGGGTTAGTGTGAGTGTTAGGGTGACGGTGAGGGTGAGTTTTAGGGTTGGGATTAGAGTTAGAATGAGTAGTAGAGTGAGGGGTAGGGTTAGGTTTAGGGTGAGGGTTAGGGTTACTGTGAGGGTTCAAGTTAGGGTTAGGCTTAGTGTTAGGTTGAGGGTAAGGGTTAGGTTGAGGGTTAGGGTTAGGGTGAAGTTTAGGGTTAATGTGAGGGTTAGGTTTAGGGTGAGGGTTAGGGTGAGGGTTAGGGTTAGGTTGATGTTTAGGGTGAGGGTGAGAGTTAGGGTGAGGGTGAAGGTGAAGGTTGGGTTGAGTGTTTGGGTTAGGGTTAGGATGAGGTTGAGGGTGAGGTTGAGGCTTAGGGTTAGTTTTAGGGTAAGGTTGAGTGTGAGGGTTAGGGATAGGGTTAGTCTTAGGCTGAGGGTGAGGGTGAGGGTGAGGTTTAGGGTTAGGGTTAGGGTTAGCGTTAGGGTTATGGTGAGGGTTAGGGTTAGGTTGGAGTTTATGGTTAGGGTGAGGTTTAGGTTTAGGGATAGGTTTAGGATGAGGGGGAGGGGGAGGGTTAGGGTTAGGATTAGGGTTATGGTGAGCCTGAGGGTGAGGGTTAGTGTGAGGGTTAGGGTTACGGTAGGGTTAGGCTAAGGGTTAGAGTGAGGGTTATGTTTAAGGTGATGATTAGGTTGATGGTGAGGGTTAGGGTGAGGTTGAGGGTGAGGATTAGGTTGAGGGTTTGGGTTAGGGTGAGGGTCAGGGTTAGGTTTAGAGTTAGGGTTATGCTTAGGATGAGGGTGATTGTGAGGGTTAGGTTTAGGGTTATTTTTAGGCTTAGTTTTAAGCTGAAGGTGAGTGTGAGTGTTAGGGTTAGGGTGAGTGTGAGCGTTAGGGTTAGGTTTAGGGATAGGCTGAGGGTTAGATGAGGGTGAGGCTTAGGGTTAGGGCGAGTGTTAGGCTTAAGGTTAGTGTGAGGGTTAGGGATAGTTTGATGGTTAGGGTAAGGTTTAGAGTTAGGGTAAGGGTGAGGGTGAGCGTGACTGTTAGGGTGCAGGTGAGGTTTAGGGTTAGGTATAGGGTTCGGGTGAGGGTTTAGTGTCAGGGTTAGGATGATGGTTTGGATGAGGGGTAGGGTTAGGGTTAGGGTGAGTTTTAAGGTGAGGTTTAGGGTTAGGTTTAGTGTTAAGGTGAGGGTTAGGGTGAGGGTAAGTTTTAGGGTGAGGGTTAGGGTGAGTGTGAGTTTAGGGTTAGGGTTATGGAGTGGTTTAGGGTTAGGTTTAGGATGAAGGTGAGGGTGAGAGTGTGGGTTAGGGATTAGTTTTAAGGTTAGGGTTAGTGTTATTGTTAGGGTTAGGGTTACGATTACAGTGAGGTTGCTGGTGAGGTGAGGTTTAGCGTTAGGGTTAGCATTAGGGTGAGGGTTAGGGTGAGGGTAAGTGTTGGGGTGAGTGTTAGGGTTAGGGAGAGGTTAAGGGTTAGGTTTAGGGTTAGGTTGAGGGTTAGGGTTAGCATTAGGGTTAGGTTGAGGACTAGGGTGAGGGATAAGGTTAGGTTAGGGTGAGGGTTAGGGTTAGAGTGAGGATTAGAGTGAGGGTAAGAATAAGGGTAAGGGTGAGGGTTAGGGTGAGTTTGAGGGTTATGGTAAGAGTGAAGGTTATGATTAGGGTGAGGTTTAGTGTGAGGGTTACGATTAGGGTGAGGGTGAGATTGAGGGTTAGGGTAAGGGTAAGGGTTAGGGTTAGGGTGAGGGTAAGATAAGGTTGAGGGTTAGGGTTAGGTTTAGGGTGAGGGTTAGAGTGAGTGTGAGGTTTAGGGTTAGGGTTAGTGTTAGGGTGAGGGTGTTAGGGTTTTGTATAGGTTTACGGTGAGGGTGCGGGTTAGGTTTAGGGTGAGGTTTAGGGTTAGAGTTAGGGTTAGGGTGAGGATGAGGTTTAGGATAAAGGTTAGGGTTAGGGTTATTTTTAGGGTTATGTTTAGGTTTATGATTACGTTGAGGGTGAGGGTTATGGTTAGGGTGAGGTTTAGGATTAGGGTTAGTTTTAAAGTTAGGGTTAGCATGAGGTTTAGCGTGAGTGGTAAGGTTAAGGTTAGGGTGAGGGTTAGGGTTAGTTTGAGGGTTACGGTTAGGGATAGGGTGAGGGTTAGGATGAGGGTTAGGGTGAGGGTAAGGTTTAGGGTGAGGTTTAGAGTCAGTGTGAGGTTTAGGGTTAGGGTTAGTGTTAGGGTGAGGGTAAGTGTTAGGGTTATGTTTAGGTTTATGGTGAGGGTGAGGGTTAGGTTTAGGGTGAGGGTTAGGGTTAGGGTTAGGGTTAGCGTGAGGGTGAGGGTTAGGATAAAGTTTAGGGTTAGGGTTATTTTTAGAGTTATGTTTAGGTTTATGGTTATGTTGAGGGTGAGGGTTAAGGTTATGGTGAGGTTTAGGATTAGGGTTAGGTTTAGGGTTAGGGTTAGGATGAGGTTTAGGATGAGTGGTAGGGTTAAGGTTATGGTGAGGGTTAGGTTTAGTGTGAGTGTTAGGTTTAGGGTTAGGTTTAGGATTAGTGTGAAGGTAAGAATTAGGGTGACGAGTTCCGGGAAGATGGCGGAGGAGAAGCTGGAATCTGAACAAGCTCTCGCATAGAAAGCAGTTTTAGAATTCCAGTGAACAGTCCTAAGCCAGAGAATCACACCAAGTGTGCCATCACAGGACAGAGAGTTAGACAAGAGAAGGGAAGCCAAGGAAACACATCAGCTGCCGCTGTGGTGGCAGGGTCGCGGCAGCGACCACCGCCGCGGGGTCATACCTGAGACTCAGAGAGTCCGGGACGAAGGAGCCAGACGCAGCGGACGAGCGGATTCTACTCAACACCAACAAGAACCAACAAGGAACGGACATCTTCATCCTGCTGTTTGCAGACCAGAGACGACCCAGGATCCAAGACTCGGCGTGAGTACAAGCCCGACATCCTCACTCCTTCTCAGGGAGCAGAGGAGGGAAGGCCACCCCTCCCCCCCCAGCACCGGTGATCTCCATCTTGGATACCGACCAAGCTCGGAGGAGCTGCCAGCTCCAGCTCAGGCCTTGGAATAAAACGAGTCATTTAGCAGGTCACAAGAACTTAATGGCGAAGTGACCTGCCAGACTCAGCTCCATCCAGGGAAAAGTCACCCAGCTCAGGCGCCAGCCATCGGAGTGCCTTGCCTCACTGGGTAACCAGAGCCAGAGGCTGCCCCTCCCTCTAGCAGCCACCACAATCAATTGAAAAACAGAAACCCTGAGAATGGCTCCAGGCTGGGCGCTGTGAGCTTTATCACAAAATAGCCCCAGGGAAAAGCTACTGTTTGTTGAAAGGCCTCAACTCTACCCAGAACCTAGCCTCATCACCACATCCCCCTCTTTTGTGATTCTCAAAGCAGATCACCCTCCCAGAAAACTAACCTGGGAGGGGGATCTCAAAAGCTTGGGTAAAGCAGAGCATTTTTCTGCTTCTTCCAACCAACCGACTTAAGAAACCAATCAAGCCACAGGACCTCAAGCTGACCAGAGACTCCAACAAGAGACTGGTTACAGACAAAAGGGAGATACAGGATTCTTCCCACTCCTCCCCCCCCAAAAAAAAAAAAGAATTTTTTTTCTTTTTTTTTTTCTTCTTCTTCTTTTCTTTTTTTTGCTTGTTTTTTTTGTTACCTTATATATATATATATATATATATATATATATAAATTTTTTCCCTTCTAAAACTTTTATTAATCTTTAATTTTTGCCTCTTCTGAAAAAATAATTGTTTTCCAGTAACTTTTTTTTTCTCATCTTATAATTTTTATTTTAGGAATATGTGAATGAGCGTTTTCCTTTCTTTTCTTGTCTTCTTTCTCTTTTTCTTTCTTTCTTAATTATCTTTTTTTTTGTCTAGCTCTACTGAACTTCTGACCTTTTCTTCTCCCTTTCCCATCCTTGAAGTTTTTCACATCTCCTCTATGTCCCTCCCCTTCTCTGAACATATTCACATTCCTCTCTAAATAGACGGTCTTTTAACCTCTATAATAACATTAATTTTTACGTTTCTATTTTTTTTCTGGTCTCTCTTCATTCTCCTTTCCGTCTCTTCTTTTACTCTCTCTCTCTACTTGCATCCTTCCCAACCCATTTCCTACATTGTGATTAGGACATAGTTAACTCTCCCTGTGCCTCCCCACACCAATCTATTCCTATTTTTTACCCACATCTCTCCCTAATCCTAATACTTTCTGGTTTTCCAAATTCTTTTCTGTGGTTCGAAGTCCTTTAACATATAGTTGTTTGATGTTGAATAGATGTATCTGTTGAACTAGATTGTATCTGTAGACTATTGACTGTACAAACGCAAACTTTGGTTGATGGTTGCCTTAAGATAGTGTTCTAGCACAAAACTGGTGCAATCTTCATCTCAAATGGGCAGAGTAAGCCGGAAAAACACAAGAAAAATGGCAAATTCGGGTATCTCAATTCCCAATCTTGATAATCAGGGATTAGAACAGATAAAGAATAATCCAGAGGAGAGTTCCCAAATAGCTCTACAAACACTAATAGCAAACATGATAAATGAGAAGTTTGACAATGTACAAAGGACTCTGTATGAGCGTGATAGGGAGAGAGAGGAGGCATCCCAGAAGTTTATACAGGAATATCACAAGCGTGAGGAAGCTACTCAAAAACTGATACAGGATTTGCGTGAACAACTTGAGAATACTCAAAGAGAAAGGGAGGAATGGCGTGAGCAGGCAGAGAACACTCAAAGAGAACTGCAGGAATCCCACGAACGGGAAGAAAGAGAACTGCAGGAATCCCACAGACGGGAGGAAGCTAATCAAAGAGTAATTCAGGAATTGAGATACCAGGTAGAGAATACACAAAGATCACTAAAGGCATTCATGGAATCCATTAACAAAGAGCTGAAGGAAGTCAGGGAGACCACAAAGGGAATGCTGAATGGAACCCAACAGAAGGAATGGGAGTCCAAAGAAACCATAACCAATCAACTAAGTGATTTGAGAACAAACACTGAACACCAAATTAAGGAAGTAAAGAAATTCATACAAGACCTAAAACAGAGCTTCAACAAAGAACTTGAAGCCATCAAAGCTGACCAATTAGAAGGAAAAGAGATAAAAAACAAAGTAGAGAGTCTTGACAGCAGGTTAGACCATGCAGAAGATCGAATCTCAGGGATTGAAGACAGCCTAGATATTATAGAGAAAGAACATACAACCATCCAAGACAAGTCCAAGAAATATGATAAGTCTATCCAACACCTGGAAGACACCATCAGAAGGCCCAATCTAAGGATAATGGGTGTAGAGGAGCACCTAGAAACAGAAGTTAATGGTCTAGGAAATTTGTTTAACAGGATCCTAGCAGATACAAGAAGCTTTTAGAACCCCAAATAGACCAGACCAGAATAGGACATCCCACCGTCACATTATAATCCACACAGGATCAACCCAGACCAAGGAAAAGATCCTTAAAGCTGTCAGGGAGAAAAGCGTAATCACCTATAAAGGGAAACCAATCAGAATTACCTCAGATTTCTCAGCAGAGACAATCAAAGCAAGAAGAGCCTGGAATGACGTATGCCATGCCCTAAAAACAAACAACTATCAACCAAGAATACTGTACCCAGCTAAACTCTCCTTCATAACTAAAGGCCAAATAAAAACCTTCCATAGCAAAGAAAAATTGAAACAATACATCTCCACCAAACCAGCCCTACAAAAGATTCTTAAAGATGTCCTACACATAGAAAACCAACAAGACCGCAACAAAGGCCAAGAAACTGCACCCAAACTGAGAATCCAAGAACCTTAGGAAGAACCCAGTTTTCGCAGCCCCCAAGAAGGTGGATAACATGGCAGGATCTCCCAAATACCTCTCAGTCCTATCTCTTAACGTTAACGGACTGAACTCTCCAATTAAGCGACATAGACTGTCTAGTTGGATTAAAAAACAAGACCCTTCTATCTGCTGCCTGCAGGAGTCACATCTTGCCCGTAAAAACAAACACATTTTCAATGTTAAAGGCTGGAACAAAATCTACCAAGCAAACGGCCCTCATAAACAGGCGGGAGTTGCAATCCTAATATCAGATGAAATAGACTTCAAATTAAAATTCGTGAGAAGAGATAAAGAAGGTCGCTACATACTAATTAAAGGATCTCTCCTTCAGGAGGATATTACAATTCTAAATATCTATTCGCCAAACAATGGAGCACCCAAATTTATCAAAGAAACACTACTTTCCCTCAAATCCCATATAGATCCAAAGACATTAATTGTTTGGGATTTTAACACACCACTCTCCCCACTAGATAGATTAACTCGGCAAAACTCAACAGAGAAACCGCAGATCTAAACAGCTGCATAGACCAACTAGACTTAACAGACATTTACCGAACATTTCACCCAGCAGCATCAGAATACACGTTCTTCTCAGCAGCACATGGAACGTTTTCTAAAATAGACCACATTTTAGGCCACAAAGAAAACTTGTCTAAATTAAGAAACATTGAAGTTATACCTTGCATTCTCTCTGACCACAAGGGAATAAAATTAGAACTCAACACCAAAAGCCACCAAAGAAAGTCCGGTATCACATGGAGGCTGAACAACACACTGCTGAATCATGAGTGGGTCATGGAAGTGATTAGAAAGGAAATTCAAATGTTCATGCTATTCAACAAAAATGAACACACAAATTACCAGCTCCTCTGGGACACAGCAAAGGCAGTACTCAGAGGCAAGTTTATAGCTCTGAGCTCCTACATCAACAAATTGGAGAGATCTGAAACTAACAATTTAATGACACATCTAAACCTCCTTGAAAAAGAACAGCAAGATAAACCCCAATCCAGTAGACGGAAAGAAATAATCAAAATTAAATCAGAATTAAATGAATTAGAATCCAAAAAAACTATAGAAAGAATCAACAAAACAAAGAGTTGGTTCTTCGAAAAACTTAACAAAATTGACAGACCCTTAGCAAACCTTATCAGAAAAAGGAGAGAACACACCCAAATTAATAAACTCAGAGATGAGAATGGAAACATCACCACGGAAACAACCAAGATTCAGAACATTATAAGGGAATACTTCTCAAAACTTTATGCTAATAAGTTTGAGAACTTGACAGAAATGGACCTTTTCCTAGCAAATATTGACATGCCAAAACTAAACCAAGATGAGTTAAACCAGCTTAACAGGCCCATATCAAGCATTGAAATAGAAACAGCAATAAGAGACCTCCCAGCTAAGAAAAGTCCAGGACCAGATGGTTTTACATCGGAATTTTACAAGGCCTTCAAAGCAGAGCTCACACCAATACTCCTCCAACTCTTCAATGAAATTGAAAGAGAAAGCTCACTACCGAACACATTCTATGAAGCCATCATAACCCTCATCCCAAAACCAGGCAGGGACTCATCAAAGAAAGAGAACTATAGACCCATTTCTTTGATAAACATTGATGCAAAACTTCTCTACAAAATTTTGGCCAATCGACTTCAACAATTCATCCAAAAAAATCATACACCATGATCAAACAGGATTCATTTCAGGGATGCAAAGCTGGTTCAATATACGCAAATCAATTAATATTATTCATCACATCAACAGGAGAAAGAATAAGAACCACATGGTTATCTCAATAGATGCAGAAAAAGCATTTGACAAGATCCAACACCCCTTTATTATGAAGGTTCTGGAAAAATTAGGAATCCATGGAACATTCCTCAATACAATAAAGGCTGTATATGACAAACCTACAGCCAGCATTATACTCAATGGTGAAAAACTAAAGCCATTTCCTCTTAACTCAGGAACAAGACAAGGATGCCCACTCTCTCCACTTCTCTTCAATCTAGTATTAGAATGCCTAGCTACAGCAGTAAGACAAGATGCAGACATAAAGGGGATCCAAATAGGGAAAGAAGAAATAAAACTCTCCCTCTTTGCAGATGACATGATCTTGTATTTAAAGAATCCCATAGACTCCACTCACAAATTACTCAAGCTGATTCAAAACTTTGGCAAAGTAGCAGGTTATAAAATTAACCCCCAAAAATCAATGGCTTTTCTATATGCCAACAATGAGAAAAGTGTGGCTGAAATTAGGAAAGCAACTCCATTTGTAATAGCCCCACAAAAAATAAAATACCTAGGAATTAACTTAACCAAAGAAGTGAAGGACCTCTATGATGAAAACTTTAAAATCTTGAAAAAGGAAATCAACACAGAACTTAAAAAATGGCAAAACCTCCCATACTCCTTGATTGGCAAGATTAACATCGTGAAAATGGCAATACTTCCCAAGGTTATCTACAAATTCAACGCGATACCTATCAAAATTCCACCCTCATTCTTCAAGGAAATAGAAGAGGCAATCCAAAAATTCATATGGAACAATAAAAGACCCCGAATAGCAAAAACTCTCCTCAACGGAAAGAACACTGCTGGAGGAATATCAATACCAAATTTCAAACTCTATTATAAAGCCATAGTAATCAAAACAGCTTGGTATTGGCATAAGAACAGACCTCAGGACCAATGGAATAGAATTGAAAACCCAGAAATGAACCTACAGACCTATAGACATCTAATCTTTGATAAGGAAGCTAAAACAATAGAATGGAAGAAAGACAGCCTCTTCAGTAAATGGTGCTGGCAAAATTGGTTAACTACATGTAGAAAACTAAAGCTAGATCCTTATATATCACCCTGCACCAGAATCAACTCCAAATGGATCAAAGACCTTGAACTCAAAGCAGACACTCTGAAAACATTACAGGATGGAATAGGAGAAACCTTAGGTCTCCTTGGCTCAGGCAGAAATTTTCTGAATAGAGACCCGGAAGCACAACAAATCAAAGAAAGGTTGGGCAAATGGGATTGCATACGTTTGCAGAGCTTCTGCAGGGCAAATGACATAGCTAGCAAGATCAATAGAAAGCCCACCGATTGGGAGAAGATCTTTACTAGCCATACAACGGACAAGGGTCTCATATCTAAAATATACTTGGAACTCAAAAAATTAAACCCCCCAACAACAAATCCTCAAAGAAACAACTGCCCAATAAATAAGTGGGCGAAAGACTTAAAGAGAAGCTTCTCTGAAGAAGAAAGAAGGATGGCCAATAGACACATGAAGAAATGTTCAACATCCCTAGCCATAAAAGAAATGCAAATCAAAACAACATTGAGATATCACCTCACTCCAGTTAGAACAGCAAAAATCAAGAACTCTAACAACAACAGATGCTGGAGGGGATGTGGACAGAAAGGAACCTTACTTCATTGTTGGTGGGAATGTAAACTTGTTCAACCACTTTGGAAAGCAGTATGGAGGTTCCTCAAAAGACTTCACATAGATCTCCCCTATGATCCAGCAATCCCACCTTTGGGCATTTACCCAAATGTTTACAAACAAGACGACACTAAAGCTACCAGCACAACTATGTTTATTGCAGCATTATTTACCATAGCTAAGATATGGAACCAACCCAGATGCCCCTCAGTAGATGAATGGATCAAGAAAATGTGGTATATATACACAAAGGAATTCTATGCCTCCATCAGAAAGAATGACATTTCCCCATTTGTTAGGAAATGGAAAGGTTTGGAAAAAATTATATTAAGTGAAGTAAGCCAGGCCCAAAGAAGCATAGGTCCCATGGTTTCCCTTATTTGCAATATCTAGTATAGGTATGAGTCAAGCGGAAAAGGTCAGATAATGTGATGTTAGGAAAATGAACCCTTAAATATGTATTTTAATGTTTTTGTTTCTTTCATGCATGTGTTTCTAACGCATTTATAAGATTATTTCTTTGTTGCTTTGTATGTCCCTCCCCGACAGTGTAACCCGCGCTTTCACTATATTTGATGTCAGTATAACATGTGGAGGAGATGGGGACAAACAAGTCGTTTAAGGATTCAGGTGGACCTGTTGCAACAATGAGAAGTACAAAATGTCATGTCAAAACCAGCTTTACAATGTCGGTGTGGGGGGGAGGGGGGTATAATTGGGTGGGGGGAGGGGGGAGGCTGGGAAGGGAGGTGAAGGGTAAACAAAGGAGGAGGCTGCAATGCTTGGTAAGAAATGTATGCATTATCCTGCCCATGTAATTGTAGCCACTCTGTACAGTATGTTCTCAAATAAAATAAAATAATATTAAAAAAATTAAAAAAAAAAGAATTAGGGTGACGGTTAGGGTGAGGGTGAGGTTTAGGGTTAGGATTTGGGTTATCATTAGTGTTACGCTGAGGGTGATGGTGAGGGTGAGGGTGAGTTTTAGGGTTAGGGTTAGGGTGAGGGCTAGGATGAGGGTTAGGGTTAGGGTGAGATTTAGGTTTAGGGTGAGGGGTCGGGTTAGGGTTAGGGTTAGTTTGAGGGTGGTATGAGGGTGAGGTTTAGGGTGAGAGTTAGGGTTAGGGTTAAAATTAGGGTGAGGGTTAGGGTTAGGGGTAGGGTTACGGTTATGGGGGTATTAGGGTTAATGTGTGGGTTAAGGTTAGGGTGAGGATAAAGTAAGGGTTAGGGTTAGGGTGAGGGTGAGGTTTATGGTTACTGTTAAAGTGAGGGTTAGGGTTAGGTTTAGTGTTAAGATAAGGGTGAGGGTGAAGGTTAAAGTTAGGCTTATGGTTAAGGAGAGGGTGAGGGTGAGTGTGAGGTTTAATGTTAGGTTTAGGGTTAGGCTGAATATTAGGGTTAGAGTGTAGGTTAGGATTAGGGTTAGGGTGAGGGTTAGGTTTTGGGTTAGGCTGAGGGTTAGGGTTAGGATTAGGGTGAGGTTTAGGGTGAGGGTTAGGGGGAGGGGGAGGGTTAGGTTTAGAGTGAGGCTTAGGGTTAGGATTAGGGTTAGTGTCAGGGTTAGGGTGACTGTGAGGTTTAGAGTGAGGGTTATGTTTAGGGTTAAGGTGAGGGTTAGGATAAGGGGTAGGGTTACGGTGAGGGTGAGAGTTAGGTTTAGTGTGAGAGTAAAGGTTAGGGTAAGGGTTAGGATTAGTGTGAGGGAAAGAATTAGGTTGATGGTTATGGGGAGGGTGAGGTTTAGGTTTAGGAATAGGGATAGGGTTAGTGTTACGCTGAGGGTGAGGGTGAGCGTTAGGTTTAGGGTTAGGGTGAGGGCTAGGGTGAGGGTTAGGGTTAGGGTGAGGGCTAGGGTTAGGGTGAGGGTAAGGATTAGGTTTAGTTTGAGGGTGGTGTGAGGGTGAGGTTTAGGGTGAGGCTTTGGGTTAGGGTGAGGGCTAGGTTGAGGGTGAACTTTAGGGTTATGATGAAGGTTAACATTAGGTTTAGGGTGAGGGTTAGGTTTAGTGTGAGATTTACGGTTAAGGATAGGTTGAGGTTGAGGGTAAGGGTTATGGTGAGGGTTCTGGTGAAGGTGAAGGTAAGGGTTATGATTAGAGATAGGTTTAGGTTTAGTCTGAGGGTGAGAGTGAGGGTGCGGGTGAGGTTTAGGGTTAGGGTTAGGGTGAGGGTGAGGGCTAGGGTGAGGGTCAGGGTTAGGGTGAAGGTGAGGTTGAGGGTGAGGCTGAGGGTTAGGGTGAGGGTGAGGGTTTGGTTTAGGGTTAGGGTTAGGGTGAGGGTTAGGGTTAGAGTTACTGTATGGATGAGGGTTAGGGTTAGGTTGAAGGTTAGGGTTAGGTTTAGTGTGAGGTTTAGGGTTAGGTTTAGGGTGAGGGTTAGGTTGAGGGTTATCGTTTGAATTAGGGTTAGGGTGCGGGATAGGTTGAGGGTGAGGTTTAGGGTTAGGGTTAGGCTTACGCTTAGGGTTAGGCTGAGGGTTAGGGTGGGGATGAAGAATAGGTTTTGGGTGATGGTTAGGGTTAGGGTTTGGATGAGGATTAGGGTTAGGATTAGGTTTAGGGTGAGGGCTAGGGTGAGGGTGAGGGTTAGGGTTAGGTTTAAGGTTAGGTTGAGAGAGAGGGTGAAGTTAAGGTTTAAGTTTGGGGAAAGGGTTAGACTTAGGGTTAGGGTACGGGTTAGGTTAGGGTTAGGGTTGGAGTTAGCCTTAAGGTGAGGTTTATGGTTAGGGATAGGGTTAGGGTTCTGGTAAGGGTGAGGTTTAGAGTTAGCATGAGGGTTAGGGTGAGGGGTAGGGTTAGGGTTATGGTGAGAGTTAGGGTTAATGTGAGGTTTAGGGTTAGGTTTAGGGTTAGGCTTAGGGTGAGGGTTAGGTTGATCGTTAGGTTTTGGGTTACAGTTAGGGTGAGGGTGAGGGTTATTGTGAGTTTTAATTTAGGCTTAGTGTTAGGATTAGGGTGAGGTTAAGGGTTAAGGTGAGGGTTAGGTTTAGGGTGAGGGTGAGGCTTAAGATGATGGTGAGGGTTACAGTGAGGGTCAGGGTTAGGGTTAGGGTGAGGATTACGTTTAGGATTAGGGTTACGGTGAGGGTGATGGTTAGGATTAGGGTTAGGATCATTGTAAGTGTTATGGTTAGGGTTACATTTGCAATTAGGGTGAGGCTGAGTGTGAAGGTTAGCGTTAGGTTTAGGGTTAGTTTTAGGTTTAGGATTAGTGTTAATGTTAGGGTTAGGGTTAGAGTTACGGTTTGGGTGAGGGTGAGGGTGAGAGTTAGGGTTAGGATTAGTGTGAGGTTTAGGGATAAGGTTAGGATTAGGGATAGGGTGATGGTGAGGTTTAGAGTTAGAGTTAGGTTGAGGGTGAGGGTTATGGTGACTGTTAGGGTTAGTGTTAGTGTTAGGGTTAGCTTTAGGTCTAGGGTGAGGGTTAGGTTGAGGTTTAGGGTTAGGTTTAGGGTTAGGATTAGGTTTAGGGTGAGGGTGAGTGTGAGGGTTAGGATAAGGATTAGGCTTAGACTTAGGGTAAGGTTGAGGGTGATGGTTGGGGAGAGGATTAGGCTTAGGGTGATGATTAGCCTTAGGGTTAGGGTGAGGGTTAGGGTTAGGGTTAGGGTTAGGATTAGGGTTAGGGTGAGGGCTAGGGTGAGGGTGAGGGATAGGGTTAGGGTTAGGCTTAGGCATAGGGTTAGGATGAGGGTGAGTGTGAGGGTGGGGGTTAGGGTTATAGTGATGGATTAGTTTAGGTTTAGGGTGAGGGTTAGGATGAGCGTGACTGTAAGAGTAACGGTGAGGGTTAGCCTGAGGTTGAGGGTTAGGGTAAGGGTTAGGGTTAGGGTTAGACTGAGGATTTGGGTTAGGGCTAGTGTGAAGTTTAGGGTGAGGATGAGGGTTAGGGTTAGAATTAGGGTTAGGGTGAGGGCTAGTGTGAGGGTGAGGTTTAGGGTTAGGGTTATGTTTAGGGTGAGGGGTAGGGTTAGGTTTAGGATGAGAGTTAGGTTTAGTGTGAGGGTTACGTTTAGGGTGAGGGTGAGGGTGGGGGGAAGGGTTATGGTGAGGGTTAGGGTGAGGATGAGGGTTAGGGTTAGGATTAGAGATAGGGGTAGGTTTAGGCTGAGGGTGAGCGTGAGGGTGAGGGTAAGGTTTATGGTTAGGGTTATGTTTATGGTTAGGGTGAGGTCTATGGTGAGGGTGAGGGTTAGGGTGAAGTTGAGGTTTAGGCTGAGGGTCTTTGTTTGGTAATGGTTAGGGTTAGCGTGAGAATTAGGTGAGGTTTAGGGTGAGGGTGAGCTTGAGCGTTAGGTTGTGGGTGAGGGTTAGGGTTAGGGTGAGGGTTCGGGTAATGGTGAGGGTTAGGGTGTCGTTGAAGTTTAGGGTTAGAGTTAGGTTAGGGTTAGGGTTAGGGTTAGGGATAGGGTGTGGGTGAGGGTTAGGATTAGGTTTAGGGTTAGGGTGAGGTTTAGTGTGAGGGTGAGGTTTAAGGTTAGGCTTAGGTTTGGGGTGTGGGTAAGTGATAGCATGAGGGTTAGGGTGAGTTTTAGAGTTAGCATTAGGGTTAGGGTGAGGGTTAGGGTGAGGATTAGGGTGAGGGTGAGTGTTAGGGTGAGGGTTAGGTGTATGGTTATGCTTAGGGTTAGGGTGAGGTTTAGGGTTAGGATTAGGGTGAGGGTTAGGGTGAGGGTGAAGGTTAGGTGTCAGGTGAGCGTTAGGTTTATTATTAGGTTTAGGGTCAGGTTTAGGATGACGGTGAGGTTTAGGGTGAGGGTTGGGGTGAGGGTTAGGGTTAGGGTTAATATGAGGGTTAGGATAAGGGTTAGTGTTAAGGTTAGGGTGAGGGTTAGATTTAGTGTGAGAGTTAGGGTTAGGGTTAGGTTTAGGATTAGTGTGAGGGTAAGAATTACGGTGATGATTAGGGTGAGGGTGAGGTTTAGGGTTAGGAATAGTGATAGGGTTAGTGTTACACTGAGGGTGAGCGTGAGGGTGAGGTTTAGGTTTAGGGTTTGGGTGAGGGCAAGGGTGAGGGTTAGGTTTAGGGTGAGGGTTAGGTTGAGGGTGATGGTAATTGTAAATGTGAGGGTTAGGCGGAGGGTGAGGGTTAAGATAAGGGTGAGGGTTAGGGTTAGGGTGAGGATTAGGGTAAGGTTTCGGGTTAGGGTTAGGGTGAGAATTAGATTGAGGATTAGGTTTAGGGTTAATGTGAGGTTTAGGGTGAGGATGAGGGTTAGGGTTCGGTGGAGGGTTAGGGTCAGAATTAGGGTTAGGGTGAGGACTAGGGTGATGTTTTAGGTAAGGGTTAGGGTTAGGGTGAAGTTTAGGGTTAGGGTGACGGTGAGGTTATGGTTCAGGGTGAGGGTTAGGCTGAGAGTGAGGTTTAGGTTTAGGGTTAGAGTTAGGGTGAGGGGAAGGGTGAGGGTTAAAATGAGTGATAGGGTGACAGTGAGGGTGAGGGTTAGGGTTGGGGTTAGGGTTAGGCTGATGGTTAAGGTGAGGGGTAGGGTTATGGTAAGGATGAGGATTAGGGATAGTGTGAGTGTTAGGGTTAGAGTGAGGGTAAGGGTTAGGTTCAGGGTTAGGGTTAGGGTGAGGGTTAGTGTTAGGTTGGAGGTTAGGGTGAGGGTTAGGGTGAGTGTTAGGGTTAGGGTGAGAGATAGGATTAGGGTTAGTGTGAGTGTTATGTTTAGGGTGATGTGTAGAATGAGGCTGAGGGTTAGGAGAGGTTTATGGTGAGGGTTAGGGTAGGGGTGATTGTTAGGGTGACGGTGAGGGTGAGGTTTAGGGTTGGGGTTAAGGTTAGAGTGAGGGGTAGGGTTATGGTTAGGGTGAAGATTAGGGTTACTGTGAGGGTTATGGTTAGGGTAAGGTTTAGGGTTACTGTGAGGGTTCAAGTTAGGGTTAGCCTTAGTGTTATGGTGAGGTTAAGGGTTAGGTTGAGGGTTAGGGTTAGGGTGAGGGTTAGGGTTAATTTGAGGGTTAAGGTTTGGGTGAGGGTTAGGGTTAGGGTGATGTTTAGGGTGAGGGTAAAGGTTAGGGTGAGGTTGAAGTGAAGTTTCGGTTGAGTGTTTGAGTTAGGGTTAAGTTGAGGTTGAGGGTCAGGGTGAGGCTTAAGGTTAGTTTTAGTGTAAGGGTGAGTGTGAGGGTTAGGGATAGGGTTAGGTTTAGGCTGAGAGTGAGGGTGAGGGTTACGGTTAGGGTGAGGGTTAGCGTTAGGGTTATGGTGAGGGTTAGGGTTAGGTTGGAGGTTACGGTTAGGGTGACGGTTAGGGTTAGAAATAGGTTTAGGTTGAGGGTGAGGGTGAGGGTTAGGGTTAGGGTTAGGATTAGGGTTAGGGTGAGCCTGAGGGAGAGGGTGAGTGTGAGGGTTGGGGTTAGATTGAGGGTTCAGCTAAAGGTTAGGTTGAGGGTTAGGTTTAGGGTGACGTTTAGGTTGAGCGTGAGGGTTAGGGTGAGTTTGAGGGTGAGGATTCGGTTGAGGGTTTGGGTTAGGGTTAGGGTGAGGGTGAGGGTGAGTGTTAGGTTTAGGGTTAGGGTTAGGGTTAGGTTTAGGATGAGGGTGATTGTGAGGGTTATGGTTAGGGTTATTGTTAGGCTTAGGTTTAAGCTGAGGGTGAGGGTGAGTGTGAGGTTTAGGGTTAAGGTGAGTGTGAGCGTTAGGGTTAGGGTTAGGGATAGGCTGATGGTTAGTTGCCGGTGAGGGTTAGGGTTAGGATGAGTGTTAGGCTTAGGGTTAGGGTGAGGGTTAGGTATAGGTTGATGTTTAGGGTGAGGTTGAGGGTTAGGGTGAGGGTGACCGTGAGCGTGATTGTTAGGGTGCAGGTGAGGTTTAGGATTAGGTTTAGGGTCAGGGTGAGGGTTTAGAGTTAGGGTTAGAATGATGGTTATGATGAGGGGCAGGGTTAGGGTTAGGGTGAAGTTCAGGGTTAGTTTAAAGGTTACGGTTAGTCTTTGGGTTAGGGTGAGGATTAGGGTTAGGTTTAGAGTTAGGGTGTGGGTTAGGCTGAAGATAAGTTTTAGGGTGAGGGTTAGGGTGAGTGTGAGGTTAGGGTTAGGGTGAGGGTTAGTGTTATTGTTAGGGTTAGGTTTAGGGTTACGGTTACGGTGAGGTTGTGGGTGAGGGGAGGTTTAGTGTCAGGGTTAGTGTTAGGGTGAGGGTTAGGGTGAGGGTAAGTGTTTGGGTGAGGGTTAGGCTTAGGGTGAGGCTTAGGGTGAGAGTGAGGGTTAGTTTTAGGGTTAGGTTTAGGGTGAGGTTAAGGGTTAGTGTTAGAGTGAGGGTTAGGGTTAGCATTAGCTTTAGGTTGAGGGCTAGGGTGAGGGTTCAGGTTAGGTTAGGATGAGGGTTAGGGTTAGGGTGAGGGTTAGGGTGAGAGTAAGAATAAGTGTAAGGGTGAGTGTTAGGGTGAGATTGAGGGTTACGGTAAGAGTGAAGGTTATGGTGATGGTGAGGGTTAGGGTTAGAGTGAGGGTGAGGTTGATTTTTTGAGTGTTAGGGTTAGGTTTAGGGTGAGGGTTAGGATTAGGGTTAGGGTGAGGTTTAGGGTGAGGGTTAGGGTTACGGTTAGGGTTAGGGTGTGGGATAGGCTGAGGGATAGTGTTAGGATTAGTGTGAGGTTTAGGGTGAGGGTAAGGGTCAGGGTGAGGTTTAGGGTTAGGGTGATGGTTAGGGTTAGGATTAGGGTTAGGGTCAGGTTTAGGGTGACTGTGAGGTTTAGGGTGAGGATTAGCTTTAGGGTTAAGGTGAGGGTTAGGGTAAAGGGTAGGGTTACAGTTAGGGTGACAGTTAGGTTTAGTGTGAGAGTTATGGTTAGGGTTAGGTTTAGGATTAGTGTGAGGGTAGGAATTAGGGTGATGTTTAGGGTGAGGGTGAGGTTTAGGTTTAGGAATATGGATAGGATTAGAGTTATGCTGAGGGTGAGGATGAGGGTGAGGGTGAGGGTTAGGTTTAGGGTTAGGGTTAGGGTGAGGATTAGGGTTAGTTTTAGTTTGAGACTGGTGTGAGGGTGAGGTTTAGGTTGAGGCTTGGGGTTAGGGTGAGGGCTAGGTTGAGGGTGAACTTTAGGGTTATGATGAGGGTTAGGGTTATGTTTAGGGTGAGGGTTAGGGTGAGGGTCAGCTTTAGTGTGAGGTTTACGGTTAAGGTTAGGGTGAGGGTTCGGATAAGGGTTATGGTGAGGGTTAGGGTGAGGGTGAAGTTTAGGGTTATGATTAGAGATAGGGTTAGTTTTAGGCTGAGGGTGAGGGTGAGGGTGCAGGTGAGGTTTAGGGTTAGCGTTAGGGTTAGGGTGAGGGCTAGTGTGAGGGTGAGGTTTAGGGTGAAGTTGAGGTTGAGGGTGAGGCTGAGGGGTAGGGTGAGGGTGAGGGTTTGGGTTAGGGTTAGTGTTAAGGTGAGGGTTAAGATTAGGTTTAGGGTTAAGATTATTGTTAGGGTTAGAGTGAGGGTTACAGTTCAGTTTAGGGTGAGGGGGAAGGTGAGGGATATGGTTACGGTTAGGGTGAGGTTTAGGGTTAGGGTAAGGGTTAGTGTTAGGAGGAAGTTTAGGGTGAGGGGTAGGGTTAGAGATAGGGTGAGGGGTAGGTTTTTGGTTAGGGTTAAGGTGAGGGTTCGGCTTAGGGTGAGGTTTAGGGTTAGGGTTAGTGTTAGGATGAGGGTTAGGGTTAGCAATAGGATTAGTGTGAGGGTAAGGTGAAGGTGAGGGTTAGGGTTAGGGTTAGGTTTAGGGTGAGGGTTAGGCTTAGGCTGAGGGTTAGGGTTAGTAGGAGGGTTGGTGTTAGGGTTAGGCTTAGTGTTAGGGTGAGGATAAGGGTTAGAGTGAGGGTTAGGTTTAGGGTGAGGTTTAGCGTTAGGGTGAGGGTCAGGGTTAGGGTTAGGGTTATGCTGAGGGTTAGGTTAGAGTTAGGGTTAGGGTTAGGGTAAGGGTTAGCGTTAGGGTGAGTGTTAGGTTTAGGATTAGTGTTAGAGTTATGGTTAGGTTTAGGTTGAGGCTTTCGGGTTAGGGTTAGGGTTAGGGTTAGTTTGAAGCTTAAGGTGAGGGTGAGGGTTACGGTTAGTTTTAGATTTATTGTGTGGGTAAGTGATAGTGTGAGGGTTAGGGTGAGTGTTAGAGTTAGCATTAGGGTTAGAGTGAAGTTTAGGGTGAGGGATAGGGTTAGGGTTAAGGTGAGCTTGAGGGTGAGGGTTAGAGTTAGCGTTAGGGTGGGTTTTAGGGTTAGGGTGAGGGTTAGGGTCAGTGTGAGCGTGAGGGTAAGGGTGACGGTTAGGGTTAGAGTTTGGCTGAGGGTTAGGTTTAGTGTGAGGTTTAGGGTGAGAATGAGGTTGAGGCTTATTGTGAGTTTTAGGGTAAGGGTGATGGTTAGGGTTAGTGTTAGGGTGAGGGTTAGGGATAGGGTTAGGGTTAGGGATAGGGTTAGGGTTAGAGTGAGGGTTAGGGTAATGGGTATGGTTATGGTTAAGGTGAGGGTTAGGTTTAGTGTAAGTATTAGGGTTAGGGTTAGGGTTAGGATTAGTGTGAAGGTAAGAATTAGGGTGACGGTTAGGGTGAGGGAGAGGTTTAGGGTTAGGATTAGGGTTATGGTTAGTGTTACGCTGAGGGTGATGGTGAGGGTGAGGGTGAGTGTGAGTTTTAGGGTTAGGGTTAGGTTTAGGGTTAGGTTGAGTGTAAGGATTTGTGTGAGGGTTAAGGTGAGGGTGAGTGTTAGGGTTAGGCGGATGGTAGGGGTTAGGGTGAGGGTTAGATTGGTAGTGAGGATTATGGTTAGCATTAGGGTTAGGGTTAGGGTGAGGGTTAGGGTTAGGGTTAGGGATAGGGTGAATATTCGGGTTAGGATTAGTGTTAGGGTGAGCATTAGGCTGAGGGGTAAGTTTAGGGTTAGGCTTAGTCTTAGGGTTAGGCTTAGGGTGAGGGTGGGGTTGAGGATTAGGGTTAGGGTGATGGTTAGGGTTAGGGTTAGGGTGAGGCTTAAGATGAGGGTTAGGGTGAGGGTAAGGTTTAAGGTGAGGGTTAAGTTGAGGGTGAGGGTTATGGTTACCATTAGGGTTAGGGTTAGAGTTAGCGTGAGGTTTAGGTTTAGGTTTAGGTTTAGGGTGAGTGTGAGGGTGCGGGTTAGGTTGAGGGTTAGGATTAGCGTTAGGGTTAGGGTGTGGGTTACGGTTAGGGTTAGTGTGAGGGTGAGGGTGAGGGTTAGGGTGTGGGTGAGAGTGAGATTTAGGGTTAGGAATAGGGTGGGGGTGAGTGTGAGTGTGAGGGTTAGGGTGAGGAATAGGGATAGGGTGAGGATGAATGTTAGGGTGAGGTTTAGTGGTAAGTTAGGGTGAGGGTTAGAGTTAGTGTGATGGTTAGTATGAGAGTTAGTTTAAGGTTAAGGGTCAGGGTTAGGGTGAGGGTTAGGGTTAGGATTAGTTTAGGGTGATGGTGAGGGTGAGCGTTAAGGTTAGCGTTAGGGTTAGGGATAGGTTTAGTTTTAGGGTGAGGTTTAGGATGAGGGTTAGGATTAGGGTTAGGGTTAGGGTTTACGTGAGGGTTAGGGTCAGGGTGAGGGTTAGTGTTAGGGTTAGATTTACGGTGAGAATAAGGGTTAGCATGAGGTTTAGGGTGAGTGTGAGGGTTAGAGTTAGCATTAGGGTTAGGGTGAGAGTTAGGGTTAGTTTTATGGTTAGGGTGAGGTGAGGGTGAGGGTGATTGTGAGGTTTATGGTTAGTGTGAGAGAGGTTTAGGGTGAGGATTAGGCTTTGGGTTAGGGTGCGGGTGAACGTGAGGTTGACAGTGAGGGTTAGGCTGAGGGTGAGGGTGAGTGTGAGGGTTAGGCTTAGAGTTAGGTTTAGGGTTAGGGTTAGTGTGAGGGTGAAGGTGAGGGTTAGGGTTAAGAGTACGGTTAGGTTTAAATTTAGGCTGAGGGTGAGCGTGAGGGAGAGGGTAATGGTTTGGCTTAGGGTTAGGGTTGGTGTGAGGGTTAGGGTGAGGGTAAGGTTAAAGGTTAGGGTGAGGGTTAGGGTGAGGGTTAGGGTGAGGGTTAGGGTTAGGGTGAGGGTTAGGGTTAGGGTGAGGTTAGAGTTAGGGTGAGGTTTATTGTTAATGTGAGTGTTAGTGTTAGTGTTATGTTGAGGGTAAAGGTTAGGTTGAGGGTTAGGGATAGGGTTAGGTTTAGGGTGAGGTTTCAGGTTAGGGTGAGGGTTAGTGTCAGGGTGAGTCTTAGGGTTAGCATTATGTTTAGGGTGAGGGTTAGTGTGAGGGTTAGCATAAGGTTAGTGTGAGGGTTAGGTTTAGGGTGAGGGTTACGTTGAGGGCGAGAGTAATGTTACGTGTGAGGGTTAGGGTTATGGTGAGGATTATGGTAAACTTGTGGGTTAGGGTGAGGGTAAGGTTTAGGTTTACAGTAAGGGTGAGGGTTAGGGTGAGTGTTAGGTTTGGGGTTAGGGTTAGGGTGAGGGTGAGATTGAGGGTTGGGAATAGGGTGAGGGTTAGGTTTAGGGTGAGGGTTAGGATTAGGATTAATTTTAGGGTGAGGCCTAGGGTGAGGGTGAGGGTTAGGGTTAGGGATAGGGATAGGTTGAGGGTTAGGGTTAGGCTGAGGATTAGGGTTAGTGTAATGGGTAGTTTTAGGGTTAGGGTTAGTGTTAGGGTGAGCGGAAGTTTTAGGGTTAGGTTTAGGGTTACGGTGAGGTTGAGGGTTAGGTTAAGGGTGAGGGTTAGGGTTAGGGTGAGGGTGAAGGTGAGGGTTAGGATAAGGGTTAGTGTTAGGGTTATTTTTAGGGTTAGGGTTAGGCTTATGGTTACATTGAGGGTGAGGGTGAGGGTGAGGGTTGGGGTTAGTGTGAGGTTTAGGGTTAGGGTTAGGTTTAGGGTTAGGGTTAGGATGAGGTTTAGGGTGAGGGATAGGGTTAAGGTTAGGGTGACGGTTAGGGTTAGTGTGAAGGTTAGGGTTAGGGTTATGATGAGGGTTAGGTTGAGGGTTAGGTTTTAGATTAGGGTTAGGGTGAGAGTGAGGGTTAGGGTGAGGTTAAGGGTTAGCTTAGGTTTAGGGTTAGGGTGAGGGTAAGGGTTAGGCTGAGGGTTAGGCTTAGGGTGAGGTTTAGGGTGAGGTTGAGGGTTAGAGTTAGTGTTAGGTTGAGGTGAAGGTTTAGGGTAAGTTTTAGGGTGAGGGTGATTGTTAGGGTTAGCATTAGGGTTAGGGTGAGGTTTAGTGTGTTTTCGTTAGTTTAGGGTGAGGTTTTGGGTTAGTGTGAGGGTTAGGGTGAGGGTAACGTAAGGGTAATGGTGAGGTTTTTGGTGAGGGTGAGTGTTACGGAAAGGGAGAGGGTTAGGGTTAGGGTGAGGGTTAGAGTTAGGGTTAGGAAAAGGATTAGTGTGAGGGATAAGGTGAGGGTGAGGATTAGGGTTAGGGTTAGGTTTAGGTTGAGGTTTAGTTTTAGGCTGAGGGTTAGGGTTAGTGTGAGTGTTGGTGTTAGGTTTAGGCTTAGTATTAGGGTGAGGGTAAAGTTTAGGGTGAGGATTAGTTTTAGGGTGAGGGTTAGGGTTAGGGTGAAGGTGAGGGTTAGGTTTAGGGTGAGGGTAAGGGTTTAGGTTAGGTCTAGGTTTAGGGTTATTGAGGGTTTTGTTGAGGTTTAGGATTAGGGTTAGTGTAAGGGTTAGGGTTATGGTTAGTGTGAGGATTAGGTTGAGGGTTAGCTTGACGGTTAGGGTTAGTGTGAGGGTTAGGGTTAGGCTGAGGGTGAGGGTGAAGGTGAGAGTTAGTGTTAGGATTAGGGTTAGGGAGAGGTTTTGGGTTAGGTTTAGGGTTAGGATGAGGGTTAGGGTGAGGGGTAAGTTTAGGTTTAGGGTGAGGTTAGATTTATTGTGAGGGTTAGCGTTAGGGTAAAGGTTAGGGTGAGGGTGAGGATATGGTTTAGGGTGCGGGTTAGGGTTAGGGTTAGGGTTAGGGATAGGGTTAGGTTAAGGGTGACTGTTAGCTTGAGGGTTTGGTTTAGGTTTAGGGTTAAGGTTTCGGGTGAGGGTTCGGGTTCAGTTTAGGGTTAGGTTAAGGGTTTCGTGTTTGGGTTACTGTTAGGTTTAGGGTGAGGTTTATGGTGAGGGTGAGGGTTAGGGTTAGGTTTAGATTTATGGTGTTTTTAAGTGATAGCGTGAGGGTTAGGGTGAGTGATAGAGTTATTAGCAGGGTTTGGGTGAGGGTGAGGGCGAGGGTTAGGGTTAGGGTTAGCATGAGGGTTAGGGTGAGTGTGACGGTTAGTGTTAGAGTTAGGGTGAGGGTTAGGTTTAGTGTGAAGTTTAGGATGAGGATGAGGTTAAGGGTTAGGGTGAGGTTTAAGGTAAAGGTGAGGGTTAGGGTTAGGGTTAGTGTGAGGGTGAGGGTTAGGGTGAGGGTTAGGGTTAGGTTTAGGGTTAGGGTGACGGGGAGGTTTAGGGTTAGGGTTAGGGTGAGGGCTAGGGTGCGGTTTAGGGTTAGGGTGAGGGTTAGGCTTAGGGTGAGGGTTAGGTTTAGGGTTAGTTTGTGGGTGGTGTAAGGGTGAGGTTTAGGATGATGGTTAGGATTAGGGTGAGGGCTAGGGTGAGGGTTAGAGTTAGCGTTGGGGTGAGGGTTAGGGTTAGGTTAGGTTGAGGTTTGGGGTGAGGGGTAGGGTTAGATTTAGGGTGAGGGTTAGGTTTAGTGAGAGCATTACGCTTAGGCTTAGGGTGAGGGTGGGGGTAAGGGTTATGGTGAGGTTTATGATGGGGTTGATGTTTAGGGTTAGGATTAGGGGTAGATTTAGGGTAAGGCTGAGCATGAAGGTGAGAGTGCTGGTGAGGTTTACGGGTAGGGTTACGTTTAGGGTGAGGGCTAGGGTGAGGGTGAGGGTTAGGGTGAAGGTTAGGGTGAGGGTGAGGGTCAGGGCCTTTGTTAGATAATGGTTAGGTTTAGGGTGAAGATTAGGTGAGGGTGAGGGTGAGCTTTAGGGTTAGGGTGTGGGTGAGTGTTAGATTTAGGGTGAGGGTTCAGGTGATGTTGATTGTTAGAGTAAGGTTGAGATTTAGGGTTAGGTGAGGGTTAGGTTTAGGGTTAGGGTTAGAGTTAGGATGAGGGTTTGGGTGAAGGGTACTGTTAAGGTTAGGGTGAGCATTAGGGTTAATGTGAGGGTTAGGGTTAGGGTGAGGATAATGTTAGGGTGACGGTTAGGGTGAGAATGAGGGTTATGGTTACTGGTAGGGTGAGGGTTAGGGTTAGCTTTAGTGTTAAGTTGAGGGTAAGGGTGAGGGTTAGGGTTAGGCTTAGGGTTAAGGTGAGGTTGAGGGTGAGGATGAGGGTTAGCTTGAGGGTTAGGGTTAAGGTGAGGGTTAGGTTTATGATTAGGGTTATTGTTAGGATTAGGTTTAGGGTGAGGGTGAGGATGAGGGTGAGGGTGAGGGTGTGGGATAGGGTTAGGGTTAGGTTTATGGTGAGCATGAGGGTTAGGGTTAGGGTGAGGGGTAGGGTTTAGGTTAGTGTGAGGGTTAGGGTTAGTGTGAAGGTTAAGGTTAGGGTTAGGGTGAGGTTTAGGCTGAGGGTTAGGGTTTGGATTAGGGTTAGGTTGAGGGTGAGGGTTAGGGTGAGGTTTATGGTTAGCTTAGGGTTAGGTTTAGGGTGAGGGTTAGGGTGAGGGTAAGGATTAGGGTGAGGGTTAGTGTTACGGTGAGGTTTAGGGTGAGGTTGTGGGTTAGGGTTAGGTTTAGACTGAGGTTCAGGTTTATGGTGAGGGTTAGGGTGAGGGTGAGTGTTAGGGTTAGCATCAGGGTTAGGGTGAGGTTTAGTATGAGTGTTTTGATTAGGTTACGTTGAGGTTTTGGGTTAGTGTGAGGGTTAGGGTGAGGGTAAGGTAAGGGTAAGGGTGAGGTTTTTGGTGAGGGTGAGAGTTACGGAAAGGGTGAGTGTGAGGGTGAGGGTTAGGGTTAGGGTTAGGGTTAGGGATAGGAAAAGGGTTAGTGTGAGGGATGAGGGTGAGGATTTGGGTTAGGGTTAGGTTTAGGTTGAGGGTTACGTTTAGGCTGAGGGTTAGGGTTAGTGTGAGCGTTTGTGTTAGGGTTAGGCTTAGTGTTAGGGTGAAGGTTAGGGTTAGGGTGAGGGTGAGGGTTAGGGTGAGGTTTAGGGTTAGCTTAGGGTTAGGTTTAGGGTGAGGGTTAGGGTGAGGGTAAGGATTAGGGTGAGGGTTAGGGTTACGGTGAGGTTTAGGTTGAGGTTGTGGGTTAGGGTTAAGGTTAGACTGAGGTTCAGGTTTAGGGTGAGGGTTAGGGTGAGGGTGAGTGTTAGGGTTAGCATTAGGGTTAGGGTGAGGTTTAGTGTGAGTGTTTTGATTAGGTTACGTTGAGGTTTTGGGTTAGTGTGAGGGTTAGGGTGAGGGTAAGGTAAGGGTAAGGGTGAGGTTTTTGGTGAGGGTGAGGGTTACGGAAAGGGTGAGGGTGAGGGTGAGGGTTAGGGTTAGGGTTAGGGATAGGAAAAGGGTTAGTGTGAGGGATAAGATGAGGGTGAAGATTTGGGTTAGGGTTAGGTTTAGGTTGAGGGTTAGGTTTAGGCTGAGGGTTAGGGTTAGTGTGAGCGTTTGTGTTAGGGTTAGGCTTAGTGTTAGGGTGAAGGTTAGGGTTATGGTGAGGGTGAGGGTTAGGGTGAGGTTTAGGGTTAGCTTAGGGTTAGGTTTAGGGTGAGGGTTAGGGTGAGGGTAAGGATTAGGGTGAGGGTTAGGGTTAGGGTGAGGTTTAGGGTGAGCTTGTGGGTTACAGTTAGGGTTAGAGTGAGGTTCAGGTTTAGGGTGAGGGTTAGGGTGAGGGTGAGTGTTAGGGTTAGCGTTAGGGTTAAGGTGAGGTTTAGTGTGAGTGTTTTGATTAGGTTAGGTTGAGGTTTTGGGTTAGTGTGAGGGTTAGGGTGAGGGTAAGATAAGGGTAAGGGTGAGGTTTTTGGTGAGGGTGAGGGTTACGGAAAGGGTGAGGGTTAGGGTTAGGGAAAGGAAAAGGGTTAGTGTGAGGGATAAGTTGAGGGTGAGGATTTGGGTTAGCGATAGGTTTAGGTTGAGGGTTAGGTTTAGGCTGAGGGTTAGGTTTAGTGTGAGGGTTTGTGTTAGGGTTAGGCTTAGTGTTAGGGTGAAGGTTAGGGTTAGGGTGAGTTTTAAGGTTAGGGTGAGGGTAAGGGTTAGGGTTAGGACTAGGTTTAGGGTTATTGAGGATTTTGGTGATGTTTAGGGTTAGGTTTAGTGTAACGGTTATGGTTAGGGTTAGTGTTGAGCATTAGGTTGAGGGTTAGCGTGATGGTTATTGTTAGTGTGAGGGTAAGGTTTAGGCTGAGGGTGAGGGTGAGGGTGAGAGTTAGTGTTAGGGTTAGTGTTAGTTATGATGAGGGTGAGGGTTAGGGTTAGGATTAGGGTTAGGGATAGGTTTTGGGTTAGGTTTAGTGTTAGGATGAGGGTTAGGGTGAGGGGTAATGTTAGGTTTAGGGTGAGGGTTAGAGTTATTATAAGCGTCAGCATTAGGGTTAGGGTTAGGGTGAGGGTGAGTATAAGGTTTAGGGTGAGAGTTAGGGTGAGGGTTAGGGTTTGGGATAGGGTTAGGGATAGGGTGACACTTAGCTTGATGGTTAGGTTTAGGTTTAGGGTTAAGGTTTCGGGTGAGGGTTAGGGTTCAGGTTAGGGTTAGGGTTTCGTGTTTGGGTTAGGGTTAAGTTTAGGGTGAGATTTAGGGTGAGGGTGAGGGTGAGGGTTAGGTTTAGGTTTATCGTGTGGGTAAGTGATAGCGTGAGGGTTAGGGTGAGTGGTAGAGTTAGCAGTAGGGTTAGAGTGAAGCTTAGGGTGAGGGTTAGGGTTAGGGTTAAGGTGAGCTTGAGGGTGAGGGTTAGGGTTAGGGTTAGGGTGAGATTTAGGGTTAGGGTGAGGGTTAGGGTTAGGGTTAGCATGAGGGTGAGGGTGAGGGTGAGGTTGACGGTTAGGGTTAGAGTTTGGGTGAGGTTTAGGTTTAGTGTGAGGTTTAGGGTGAGGATGAGGTTGAGGGTTAGGGTGAGGGTTAAGGTAAGGGTGAGGGTTAGGGTTAAGTTTAGTGTTAGGGTGAGGGTTAGGGTTAGGGTTAAGTGTAGCGTTAGGGTGAGGGGGAGAGTTAGGGTTCGGTTTAAGGTGAGGGCTAGTGTGTGGGTTAGGGTTAGGGTTAGGGTGAGGGTTAGGGTTAGGGTTAGTTTGAGGGTGATGTGAAGGTGAAGTTTAAGATGAGGGTTAGGATTATGGTGAGGACTAGGGTGAGGGTGAGGGTTAGTGTTAGGGTGAGGGTTAGATTTAGGTTTAGGTTGAGGTTTGGGGTGAGGGATAGGGTTAGGTTTAGGGTGAGGGTTAGGTTTAGTTTGAGGGTTAAGGTTATGGATATTGTGAGGGTGAGGGTAAGGGTTATGTTGAGTGTTATGATCAGGTTGAGGGTTAGGTTTAGGATTAGGGGTAGGGTTAGGGTAAGGCTGAGCATGAGGGTGAGGGTGCGGGTGAGGTTTAGAGTTAGGGTTACGTTTAGGGTGAGGGCTAGGGTGAGGGTGAGGGTTAGGGTGAAAGTTAGGGTGAGGGTGAGGGTGAGGGTCTTTGTTAGATAATGGTTAAGGTTAGTGTGAGGATAAGGTGAGGGTTAGGGTTAGGGTGAGCTTGAGGGTTATGGTGTGGGTGAGTGTTAGGGTTAGGGTGAGGGTTCGGGTGATGGTGAGGGTTAGGGTAACGTTGAAAATTAGGGTTAGGTTTAGATGAGGGTTAGGTTTAGTGTTAGGATTAGAGTTAGGGTGAGGGTTCGGGTGAGGTGTACTGTTAAGGTTAGGGTGAGCATTAGGGTTAATTTGAGGGTGAGGGATAGAGTGAAGATAAAGTTCGGGTGACGGTTAGGGTGAGGGTGAGGGTTAGGGTTACTGTTAGGGTGAGGGTTAGAGTTAGCTTTAGTGTTAAGGTGAGGGTGAGAGTGAGGGTTAATGTTAGTCTTACAGTTAAGGTGAGGGTGATGGTGAGGATGAGGGATAGAGTGAGGGTTAGAGTTAGGGTGAGGGTTAGGTTTAGGGTTAGGGTTATTGTTAGGGTTAGATTTAGGGTGAGGGTGAAGATGAGGGTGAGGGTGAGGGTGTGGGTTAGGGTTAGGGTTAGGTTTAGGGTGATGGTGAGTGTGAGGATTAGGGATAGGGTTAGGCTTAGGTTTAGGATTAGGCTGAGGGTGACTGTGAGCTTGAGGTTTAGGGTTAGGGTTAGGGTTAGGTTTAGGGTGAGGGTTAGCGTTAGGGTTAGGGTTAGCGTTCGGTTGGAGGTTAGGTTTAGGGTGAGGCTTAGCGTTAGGGGTAGGGTAAGGTTGAGCGTGAGGTTGAGGGCTAGGGTTAGGATTAGGTTTAGGTTGTACTGTGTGTGAGGGTGAGGGTGAGGGTTAAGTTTATGGTAAGGGTTAGGTTAAGGGTTAGGGTGAGGGTTAGGTTTAGGGTGATGTTTAGGTTGAGAGTTCGGGTTAGGGTTAGGGTGAGTGTGAGGGTGAGTGAGAGGGTTAGTATTAGGGTTAGGGTTAGTTTTAGTGTGAGGGTGAGTGTGAGGGTTAGGGTTCCGGTTATTGCTAGGCTTAAGTTTTAAGCTGAGGGTGAGAGAGTGAGTCTCACACTCACGGTTAGGGTTATGTTGAGTGTGAGCATTAGGGTTAGGTTTAGGGTGAGGGTGAGGTTGAGGGTTAGGATGAGGGTTAGGGTTTGGGTTAGGGTGAGGGTTAGATGAGGGTGAGGGTTAGGGTTATGGTGAGGGTTAGGGTTAGGGTGAGGGTGAGGATTAGCGTTAGGGTGAGGGTTAGGGTTTTGGTGGGGAGTAGGGTGAGGTTTAATGTTACAGTTATGTTTAGGCTGAGGGTGAGGGTTGGTTTGAGGGTTTGCCTTTGGTTTATGGTGAGGTTGAGGCTTAGATTTAGGGTTAGGGTGTGGGTGACTCTGAGGCTTAGGGGTAGGGTTAGGCTTTAGGCTGAGGGTTAGGCAGAGGGTGAGGGTGAGTGTGAGGGTTAGGGTTAGGGTGAGGGTTAGGGTTAGGGTTAGGGTGATGGTTAGGGATAGTGTGAGGGTTAGGGATAGGGTGAGGTTTAGGGTTACTGTGAGGGTTCACGTTAGGTTAAGGCGTAGTGTTAGGGTGAGGGTAAGTGTTAGGTTGACGGTCAGGTTTAGGGTGAAGTTTAGGGTTAGTATGAGGGTTAGGGCTAAGTTGAGGGTAAGGGTGAGGGTTAGGGTTAGGATGATGTTTAGGGTGAGGGTGAGGGTTAGGGTGAGGGTGAGGGTGAGGGTTCAGTTGAGGGTTTGTTTAGGGTTAGGGTGAGGTTGAGATTTAGGGTTAGGTTTAGGGTGAGGGTGAGTGTGAGGTTTAGGGATAGGGTTAGGCTTAGTTTTAGGGTTAGGCTGAGGGTCACTGTGAGCTTGAGGTTTATTATTATGGTGAGCATTAGGGTTGGGGTTAGGGTGAGGGTAAGTGTTGGGGTGAGTGTTAGGGTTTGGGTGAGGGTTAGCGTTAGGTTTAGGGTTAGGGTTAGGTTCGATGTTAGGTTAGGGTGAAGGTTAGCATGAGAGGTAGGGTTAGGTTGAGCGTGAGAATGAGGGTTAGGGTTAGGATTAGGTTTAAGGTGAGCCTGAGGGTGAGGGTGAGGGTGAGTGTTAGGGTTAGGGTGAGGGTTAGGCTAAGGGTTAGGGTGAGGGTTAGGTTTAGGGTGATGTTTAGGTTGAGGGTTAGGGTTAGGTTGAGGGCGAGGGTAAGTGAGAGATTTAAGTTTAGGGTTAGGATTAGGTTTAGGGTGAGGGTGAGTGTGAGGGTTAGGGTTAGGGTTATTGTTAGGCTTAGGTTTAAGCTGAGGGTGATGGTGAGTGTGAGGGTTAGGGTTATGTTGAGTGTGAGCATTAGGGTTAGGTTTAGGGTGAGGGTGTGTTTGAGGGTTAGGGTTTGGGTTAGGCTGAGGGTTAGATGAGGGTGAGTGTTAGGGTTAGGGTGGGGGTTCGAGTTAGGGTGACAGTGAGGGTTAGCGTTAGGGTGAGGGTTAGGGTTATGGTGTAGATTTGGGTGAGTGTTAGGGTTACGGTGATGTTTATGGTGAGGGTGAGGGTTGGTTTGAGGGTTTGCGTTAGTTTTAGGTTGAGGTTGGGGGTGAGGGTGAGGCTTAGGGTTAGGGTTAGGTTGAGGGTGACTGTGAGGGTTAGGGTTAGGTTTAGGCTTTAGGCTGTTGGTTAGGCTGAGGGTGAGGGTGAGGGTTAGTGTTAGGGTTAGGGTTAATTATAGAGTGATATTTAGGGTGAGGGTTAGTGTGAGAGTTAGTGTTAGGATTAGGCTTAGTGTTAGACTGAGTGTAAGGGTTAGGTTGAGGGTTAGGTTTAGGGATAGGGTGAGGGTTGGGATGAGGGTTAGGGTGAGGGTAAGGTTTTGGGTGAGGGTTATGGTGAGTGTGAGGGTTAGGGTTAGGGTTAGGGTGAGGGTGAGCTTGAGGGTGAGAGTTCAGTTGAGGGTTTGTGTTAGGGTTAGGATGAGGTTGAGGGTGAGGGTGAGACTCAGGGTTAGGTTTAGGGTGATGGTGAGTGTGAGTTTTAGGGATAGGTTTAGGCTTAGGTTTACGGTTGGGCTGAAGGTGACTGTGAGCGTGAGGGTTAGGGTTAGGGTGAGGGTTAGGTTTAGGGTGTGGGTTAGCGTTAGGAGTAGGGTTAGGTTGAGGGGGAGGGGGAAGGCTAGGATTAGGATTAGGTTTAGGGTGAGCCTGTGGGTGAGGGTGAGGGTGAGGGTTAGGGTTAGGGTGAGGGTTAGGCTAAGGGTTAGGGTGAGGGTTAGGTTTAGGGTGATGTTTAGGTTGAGAGTTTGGGTTAGGGTTAGGGTGAGTGTGAGGGTGAGTGTGAGGGTTAGGATTAGGGTTAGGGTTAGGTTTAGGGTGATGGTGAGTGTGAGGGTTAGGGTTCGGGTTATTGTTAGGCCTAGGTTTAAGCTGAGAGTGAGGGTGAGTGTGAGGTTTAGGGTTATGTTGAGTATGAGCATTAGGGTTAGGTTTAGGGTGAGGGTGAGGTTGAGGGTTAGGGTGAGGGTTAGGGTTTGGGTTAGTTTGAGGGTTAGATGAGGGTGAGGGTCAGGGTTAGGTTGAGGGTTAGGGTTAGGGTGGAGGTGACGGTTAGCGTTAGGGTGAGGGTTAGGTTTATGGTGCGGATTAGGGTGAGTGTTAGGGTTACGGTGATGTTTATGGTGAGGGTGAGGGTTGGTTTGATGGTTTGCGTTAGGTTTAGGGTGAGGTTGAGGGTTTTGGTGAGGCTTAGGGTTAGGGTAAGGGTGAGGGTGACTCTGAGGGTTAGGGTTAGGGTTAGGCTTTAGGCTGAGGGTTAGGCTGAGGGTGAGGGTGAGGGATAGGGTTAGGGTTAGGGTTATTGATAGGGTGATATTTAGGGTGAGGATTAGTGTGAGAGTTAGTGTTAGGGTTAGGCTTATTGTTAGAGTGAGTGTAAGTGTTAGGTTAAGGGTTAGCGTTAGGGATAGGGTGAGGGTTGGGTCAGGGTTAGGGTGAGGATAAGGTTTAAGTTGAGGGTTATGGTGAGTGTGAGGGTTAGGGTTAGGGTGAGTGTTAGGGTGAGGGTGAGGGTTCAGTTGAGGGTTTGGGTTAGGGTTAGGGTGAGGTTGAGTGTGAGGGTGAGACTTAGGGTTAGGTTTAGGGTGACGGTGAGCGTGAGGATTAGGGATAGGGTTAGGCTTAGTTTTAGGGTTAGGCTGAGGGTGACTGTGAGGGTGAGGGTGAGGGTTAGGTTTAGGGTGAGGGTTAGCGATAGGGTTAGTGTTAGGGTTAGGTTGGAGGTTAGATTTAGGGTGAGGGTTAGCGTTAGGGGTAGGGGTAGGTTGAGGGTGAGGGTGAGGGCTAGGGTTAGGATTAGTTTTCAGGTGAGGGTTACGGTCAGAGTGAGGGTTAAGGTTAGATTTAGATTTACGATGAGAGTAAGGGTTTGAGTGAGGTTTAGGGTGAGTGTGAGGGTTAGAGTTAGCATTAGGATTAGGGTGACGTTTAGGGTGAGGTTTAGGTTTAGGTTTAGGGTTAGGGTGAGGTGAGGGTGAGGGTGATTGTGAGGTTTATGGTTAGGGTGAGAGATAGGTTTAGCATGAGGGTTAGGGTTAGGGTTATTGTGAGGGTGAGAGTGAGGGTGACAGTGAGGCTTAGGTTGTGGGTGAGGGTGAGTGTGAGGGTTAGGCTTAGGGTTAGGTTTAGAGTTAGTGTGAGGGTGAAGTTGAGGGTTAGTGTTAGGAGTAGCGTTAGGTTTAAAGTTAGGCTGAGGGTGAGCGTGAGGGTGAGGGTGACGGTTAGGGTTAGGGTTAGGGTTAGGGTGAGGGTTAGGGTTTGTGTGAGGGTTAGGGTGAGCCTAAGGTTAAAGGTTAGGGTGAGGGTGAGGGTTAGGCTTAGGGTTAGGGTGAGGGTTAGGGTGAGGTTTAGGGTTAGGGTTACGGTTAGGGTTAGGTTGAGGGTGAGGGTTAGGTTGAGGTTAAGGGTGAGGTTAGGGTGAGGGTTAGGGTTAGGTTGAGGGTAAGGGTGAGGTTAGGGTGAGGGTTAGGGTTAGGGTGACTTTTAGGGTGAGGATGAGTGTGAGAGATAGAGTGAGGGTTAGGGTTCGGGAGAGTATGAGTGTTAGGGTTTGGTTGAGTTTTAGGGTTGGGTGAGTGTTAGTGTGACAGTGAGGCTGAGGGTTAGGGTTGGGTTTAGGGTTAGAGTGAGGGATAGTGTGAAGGGTAGGTTTAGTGTTAGGGTTAGGGTGAGGGTTAGGGTTAGTTTGAGGGTTAGGTTTAGGGTGAGGTTTAGGGTTACTTTGAGGGTTTATGTTAGGTTTAGGCGTAGTGTTAGTGTTAGGGTTAGGGTTAGGTTGAGGGTTAGGTTTAGGGTGAGGTTTAGGGTTAGTATGAAGGTGAGGGTATGGATGAAGGTTAGGGTTAGGGTGATGTTTAGGGTGAGGGTGAGGGTTAGGTTTAGGGTGAGCGTGAGGGTTAAGTTGAGGGTTTGGGTTAGCGTTAGGGTGAGGTTGAGGGTGAGGGTCAGTCGTAGGGTTAGGTTTAGTGTGAGGGTGTGTGTGAGGGTTTGGAATGGGGTTAGGCTTAAGTTTAGGGTTAGGCTGAGTGTGACTGTGAGCGTGAGGGTTAGGGTTAAGGTGAGGTTTAGGGTTAGGGTGAAGGTAAGGGTTGGGGTGACTGTTAGGGTTAGGGTGAGGGTTAGCGTTAGGGTTGGGGTGAGGGTTAGTTTTTAGGTTGGAGGTTAGGGTTAGGGTGAGTGTTAGCGTTAGGGTTAGGGATAGGATTAGGTTGGAGTTTAGGGTTAGGAGGTGTGTTAGCGTTAGGGGTAGAGTTAGGTTGAGGGTTAGGGTGAGGGATAGGGTAGGTTGAGGGTGAGGGTGAGGGTTCGGTTGAGGGTTTTGGTTAGGGTTAGAGTGAGGGTGAGGTTGAGTGAGAGGGTTAAGTTTTTGGTTAGGATTAGGTTTAGGGTGAGGGTGAATGTGAGGGTTAGGGTTAGGGTTATTTTTAGGCTTAGGTTTAAGCTGAGGTTGAGTGTGAGTGATTATGTTGAGTGTGAGAATTAGGGTTAGGTTTAGGGTGAGGGTGAGGTTGAGGGTTAGGGCGAGGGATAGGGTGAGGGTTAGTGTGAGAGTTAGGTTTAGGCTTAGTGTTAGGGTTAGGATTGGGGTTAGGGATAGGCTTAGTGTTAGGCAGAGGGTGAAGGTGAGGGTGAGGGTTAGGGTTTGGGTGAGGATGAGGTTTAGGGTTAGAGTTAGCATTAGGGTGAGGTTTAGTTTAGGGTTAGGGTTAGTGTTACAATTAGGTTTAGGATGAGGGTGAGTGTGAGGGTTAGGGATAGGATTAGACTTAGGGTGAGGGTGAGAGTGAGGGTAAGGGTGAGGGTTAGACTAAGGCTTAGGGTTAGAGTATGGGCTAAGGTGAGGGTGAGGGTTAGTGTTAGGGTTGGGGTGAGGGTTAGGGTGAGTGTGAGGGTTACGGTTAGTCTTAGTCTTAGTCTAAGGCTTAGGCCGAGCATGAGTGTGAGGGAGAGGGTTAGTGTTAGGATGAGGGTTAGGTTTTTAGGGTTAGGGTGAGGGTTAGGATGAGGTTTATGGTTAGGATTAGGGTTAAGTGAGGGCTAGATTGAGGGTGAGGGTTCGGGTTAGCGTTAGGGTGAGGTTTAGGTTTAGGGTTAGGTTGAGGGTGAGGGTTAGGGTTGGGGTGAGGGTTAGGGTTAGGGTTAGGGTTAGGGTGAGGGTGAGGTTTAGGATCAGGTTTAGGGTTAGGGTTAGGTTTAGGATTAGTGTTACAGTGAGGGTGAGTGTGTGGATTAGGGTTAGGGTTAGGCTTAGGCTTAGGATTAGGCTGAGGGT
This sequence comes from Dipodomys merriami, assembly GCF_024711535.1. Lineage (NCBI taxonomy): Eukaryota > Metazoa > Chordata > Mammalia > Rodentia > Heteromyidae > Dipodomys > Dipodomys merriami. The sequence continues at coordinate 2,141,977 of NW_027206402.1, read as the reverse complement.
GATAATGGGGATGAGAATTCGCTTTTGAGTGATGGTTAGGGTTATGGTTAGGTTGAGGGTTAGGATGAGGGTTAGGGTTAGGATTAGGGTTAAGGTGAGGGCTAGGATGAGGGTGATGTTTAGGGTTAGGGTTAGGCTTAGGCTTAGGGATAGGCTGAGGATGAAGGTGAGGGTGAGGCTTACGGTTAGGATGATGGTTAGGGTTACAGTTAGGGTGAGTGTTAGGATGAGGATTACGGTTAGGGTGAGGGTTAGGTTGAGGGTGACAGTACGGGTAAAGGTGAGGGTTAGTCTGAGGGTGAGTGTTATGGTAATGGTGAAGGTTAAGGGTTAGGATGAGGGTTAGGTTGAGGGTTAGGTTTAGGGTTAGTGTTAGTGTTAGGATGAGGGTTAGTGTGAGGGTTAGTGTTAGGGTTAGGGTTACGATTAGGGTTAGGGCGAGGGTGAGTGTGAGGGTAAGGGTTAGTCTTAGGCTTATGCTTAGGCTTAGGCCCAGCTTGAGGTTGAGTGTGGGGGTTACGGTTAGGGTGAGTGTTAGGGTTAGGGTAATGGTTATGACAAGGTTGAAGGTTAGGTTTAGGGTTAGGGTGAGTTTTAAGTTTAGGGTGATGTTTAGGGTTAGTGTGAGGGTTAGTGTTCGGATTAAGGTGAGTTTTAGTGTGAAGGTAAGTGTTAGGGTGAGATTTAGATTTAGGGTGAGGTTTAGGGTTAGAGTTAGTGTATGGTGAGTGTTAGGGTTATGGTTAGTGGTAGGGTTAGGGTTAGATTGAGGTTTAGGGTGGGGGTGAGTGTTAGGGTTAACGTTAGGATTAGGATTAGGTTTAAGTTGAGGGTGAGTGTGAGGGTTAGGGTTAGGGTTAGGGTTAGGATTAGAGTTATGGTGAGGGTGAGGTAAGGGTTTGGGTTAGGGTGAGGGTTGGGGTTAGGGTTAGAGTGAGGTTCAGGGTGAGGGTTAGGTTTAGGCTTAAGGTTAGGGTACGGGCTTAGGTGAGGGTGAGGGTTACGGTCAGGGTTAGAGTGAGGGTTAGGGTGAGGGTTAGTTTTAGGATTAATGTTGGGGTTAGGGATAGTCTTAGTGTTAGGCGGAGGGTGATGGTGAGGGTGAGGGTTAGAGTTAGGGTTTGGGTGAGGTTTATGGTTAGTGTTAGTGTTAGGGTAAGGGTTAGTGTGAGGGTTAGAGTTAGGGTGAGTGTTATTTTAGGGTTAGGGTGAGGGTGAATGTGACGGTAAGGGTTAGTCTTAATCTTAGGCTTAGTCCGAGACTAAGGGTGAGGGTGAGGGTTAGGGTGACGGTTAGGGTTACGGTGAGGGTTATGGACAGGGTGAGGGTTAGGGTCAGGTTTAGGGTTATTGTTAGAATTAGGGTTAGGATTAAAGTTACTGTGAGGGTTTGGGTTACGGTTAGGGTTAGAGTGAGGGTTAGGGTGAGGGATAGGGTTAGGATTAGGGTGAGTGTTAGGGTTAGTGTGAGGTTTAGGGTTAGGGTGAGGTTTAGGGTTAATGTGAGGGTTCATGTTAGGTTTAGTCTTAGTGTTTGGGTGAGGGTAAGGGTTAGGTTGAGTGTTAGGTTTAGGGTGAGGTTTCGGGATAGTATGAGGGTTATGGCTAGGGTGAGGGTAAGGGTGAGGGTTAGGGTTAGGGTGATGTTTAGGTTGAGGGTGAGGGTTAGGGTGAGTGTGAAGGTGAGGGTTAAGTTGAGGGTTTGGGTTAGGGTTAGGGTAAGGTTGAGACTTAGGGTTAGGTTTAGGGTGAGGGTTAGGGTTAGGGTTAGGGTTAGGGTAAGTGTTATCATTAGGGTTAGGGTTAGAATAAGGGTAAGGGTGAGGATTGTGTTAGGGTTAGGGTGAGTTTTAGGATAATGTTACTGATAGTGTTAGGGTTAGGGTTAGGGTGAGAGTTAGGAGGAGGGTTAGGGTTAGGGATAGGTTTACGATTAGGGTTAGGGCGAGGGTGAGTGTGAGGCTTAGGGATAGGGTTAGGCTTAGGTTTAGGGTTAGGCTGAGGGTGACTGTGAGCTTGAGTGTTAGGGTTATGGTGAGAATTAGGTTTGGGGTTAGGGTGAGCGTAAGGGTTGGGGTGAGTGTTAGGGTTTGGGTGAAGGTTAGGGTTCGGGTTAGGTTTAGGGTTAGGTTGGAGGTTAGTGTTAGGGTGAGGGATAGAATTAGGGGTAGGGTTAGGTTGAGGGTGAGGGTGAGGGTTAGGGTTAGGATTAGGATTAAGTTGAGCCTGAGGGTGAGGGTGAGGTTGAGGGTTAGGTTTAGGGTGAGGGTTAAGCTAAGGGTTAGGGTGAGTGTTAGATTTAGGGTGATGTTTAGGTTGAGGGTGAGTGTTAGGGTTAGGGTGAGGGTGAAGGTTCGGTTGAGGGTTTGGGTTAGGTTTAGGTTGAGGGTGAGGGTGAGTGAGAGTGTTAGGTTTAGGGTTAGGATTAGGTTTAGGGTGAGGGTGAGTGTGAGGGTTAGGGTTAGGTTTATTGTTAGGCTTAGATTTAAGCTGAGGGTGAGTGTGAGTGTGAGGTTTAGGGTTATGTTGAGTGTGAGCATTAGGGTTAGATTTAGGGTGAAAGTGTGGTTGACGGTTAGGGTGAGGGTTAGGGTTTGGTTTAGGGTGAGGGTTAGATGAGGGTTAGGGTTAGGGTTAGGGTGAATGTTAGGTTTAGGGTGAGGGTGAGGGCTAGCGTTAGGGTGAGGGTTTGGGTTATGGTGCGGATTAGGGTGAGTGTTAGGTTTACGGTGATGTTTATGGTGAGGGTGAGGGTTAGTTTGAGGGTTTGCTTTAGGGTTAGGATGAGGTTGAGGGTGAGGGTGAGGATTAGGGGTAGGGTGAGGGTGAGGGTGACTCTTAGGGTTAGGATTAGGTTTAGGCTTTAGGCTGAGTTTTAGGCTGAGGGTGAGGTTTAGGATTAGGGTTAGTGATAGGGTGATATTTAGATTGAGGGTTAGTGTGAGAGTTAGTGTTAGAGTTAGGCTTAGTGTTAGAGTGAGTGTAAGGGTTAGGATGAGGGTTAGGATTAGGGATATGTTGAGGGTTGGGATGAGGGTTAGGGTGAGGGTAAGGTTTGGGGTGAGGGTTATGGTGAGTGTGAGAGTTAGGGTTAGGGTTAGGGTTAGGGTGAGGGTGAGGTTTAGGGTTATGATAAGGGTTAGGGTTAGGGTAAAGATGAAGGTTTGGAAGAGGGTTAGGATGAGGGTTAGGGTGCGGGTTAGGTTTAGGGTTCGGGTTAGGGTTCGGGTGAGGTTGGGGGTGAGGTTGAGAGTGAAGGTTAGGGTTAGAGTTAGGATGAGGGTGAGGATTAGTTTAAGATTAGGGTTAGGGTTAGGTTTAGGCTGAGGATGAGTCTGAGGTTGTGGGTGAGGATTAGGGTTAGGTTGAGTGCTATGGTTAGGGTTAGGGTGAGGGTTAGTGTTAGGGTTAAGTTTAGGATGAGAGTTAGTTTGAGGGGTTATGGTTATGGTTAAGATGAGCGTTATGGTTAACGTTAGGGTTAGGGAAGGTTTAGGGTTAGGGTGAGGTTTAGGATGAGGGTTAGGGTTAGGGTTAGGTTTAGGGTCAGGGTTCGGGTGAAGGTTATGGTTAGGGTTAGGGTTAGGGTGAGGGTTAGCGTCAGGGTGAGGGTTAGGGTTAGTGTTAGATTTATGTTGAGAGTTAGAGTTAACGTGAGGTTTAGGATGAGTGTGAGGGTTACAGTTAGCATTAGGGTTAGGGTGAGGTTTAGGGTGAGGGTTAGGGTTAGGTTTAGGGTTAGCCTGAGGTGAGGGTGAGGGTGATTGTGAGGTTTATGGTTAGGGTAAGAGATAGGTTTAGCATGAGGGTGAGGGTTAGGGTTAGGGTGAGGGTGAGCGTGAGGGTGACAGTGAGGCTTAGGGTGTGGGTGAGGGTGAGTGTGAGGGTTAGGGTTAGGGTTAGGGTTAATGTGAGGGTGAGGGTTAGGGTTAGCGTGAGGGTGAGCGTGAGGGTGACAATGAGGCTTAGGGTGTGGGTGAGGGTGAGTGTGAGGGGTAGGGTTAGGGTTAGTGTGAGGGTGAAGTTGAGGGTTAGTTTTAGGAGTAGCGATAAGTTTAAATTTCACTGAGGTTGAGCGTGAGGGTGAGGGTGACAGGGTTAGGGTTAGGGTGAGGGTTAGGGTTATTGTGAGGGTTATGGTGAGGGTAAGGCTAAAGGTTAAGGTTAGGTTTACAGTGAGGGTTAGGGTTAGGGTTATTGTTAGTGTTAGGTTAGTGTTAATTTTGCAGTGAGGGTGAGGCTGAGTGTGAGGTTTATGGTTAGGTTTAGGGTTAGCGTTAGGTTTAGGGTTAGGATTAGGCTTAGGGTTAAGGTATGGATTAGGGTGAGGATGAGGCTTAGGGCGAGGGTTAGGTTTCGGGTTAGTGTTAAGTTTAGGGTTGGGGTTAGGGATAGGCTTAGTGTTAGGCGGAGGGTGAGGGTGAGGGTGAGGGTTAGGGTTAGGGAGAGTGTTACTGTTAGGGTTAGGGTGAGGGTGAGTGTGAGAGTAAGGTTTGTCTTAGGCTTAGGCTTAGGTTTAGGCTGAGCCTAAGGGTAAGGGTGAGGGTTAGGGTTAGGTTGAGGGTTATGGACAGGGTGAGGGTTAGCGTTAGGGTTAGGGTTATTGGTAGGATTAGGGTTAGGTTGAAAGTTACTGTGAGGGTGAGGGTAAGGGTTAGGGTTAGGGTGAAGTTTAGGTTTAGGGATAGGTTTAGAGTTAGGGTTAGGGTAAGGGTGAGGTTTAGGGTTAGAGTTAGGTTTAGTGTTAGTGTTAGGGTTAGGGTGAGGATGAGTGTGAGGGTGACAGTGAGGCTTAGGGTGTGGGTGAGGGTGAGTGTGAGGGTTAGGCTTAGGGTTAGGTTTAGGGTTAGTGTGAGGTGAAGTTGATGGTTAGTGTTAGGAGTAGCGTTAGGTTTAAAGTTAGGCTGAGGGTGAGCGTGAGGGTGAGAGTGACGGTTAGGGTTAGGGTTAGGTTGAGGGTTAGGGTTATTGTGAGGGTTATGGTGAGGGTAAGGCTAAAGGTTAAGGTTAGGGTTACAGTGAGGGTTAGGGTTAGGGTTAGGGTAATTGTTAGTGTTAGGTTAGTGTTAAGTTTTCAGTGACGGTGAGGCTGAGGGTGAGGTTTATGGTTAGGTTTAGGGTTAGGTTTAGTGTTAGGGTTAGGGTTAGGGTTAGGATTAGGCTTAGGGTTAGGGTATGGGCTAGGGTGAGGTTGAGGGTTAGGATGAGGGTTAGGTTTAGGGTTAGTGTTAAGTTTAGGGTTGGGGTTAGGGATAGGATTAGTGTTAGGCGGAGAGTGAGGGTGAGGCTGAGGGTTAGGGTTAGTGTGCGGGTGAGGGTTAGGGTTAGGGTGCGGGTGAGGTTTAAGGTTAGTGTTAGCATTAGGGTGAGGGTTAGTGTGAGGGTTATGGTTAGGGTGAGTGTTACTGTTAGGGTTAGGTTGAGGGTGTGTTTGAGGGTAAGGGTTAATCTTAGGGTTAATCTTAGGCTTAGGTTTAGGTTTAAGCTGAGCCTAAGTTTGAGGTTTAGGGTTAGGGTTAGGTTTAGGGTTATGGACAGGGTGAGGGTTAGCATTAGGGTTAGGGTTATTGGTAAGATTAGAGTTAGGTTGAAAGTTACTGTGAGGATGAGGGTTAGGGTTAGGGATAGGGTGAGGTTTAGGGTTAGGAATAGGGTTAGAGTTAGGGTTAGGGTAAGGGTGAGGTTTAGGGTTAGAGTTAGGGTTAGTATTAGGGTTTGGGTGAGGGTTAGGGTGAGGGTTAGGCTTAGGCTTAGGCTTAGGCTTAGGCCGAGCATGAGGGTGAATTTTACGGTTAGGGTTAGTTTGAGTGTTAGGGTTAGGGTTAGTGTTAAGGTTAGGGTTAGGGTGAAGGTGAGTGTGAGGGTTAGGGTTAGTCTTAGGCTTAGGCTGAGGCTTAGTCCGAGCTTAAGGGTAAGGGTGAGGGTTAGGGTTAGGGTGCGGGTTAGGGTGTTAGGATTTGCGTGAGGATTAGGATGAGGTTTAGGGTTAGGATTAGCGTTACGGTGAGGGCTAGAGTGAGGGTGAGGGTTAGGGTTAGCATTAGGGTGAAGTTAGGGTTAGGGTTAGGGTTACATTGAGGGTGAGGTATAGGGTTAGGTTGAGGGTGATGGTGAGGGTGAGGGTGAGGGTAAGGGTTAGGTTCAGGGTGAGGAATAGGGTTATGGTTAGGGTAAGAGTGAGGGTGAGTGTGAGGGTGAGGTTGAGGGTGAGAGTGAGTGTTAGGGTTGAGGTGAGGGTCAGGTTTAGGGTTAGGGTGAGGGTTAGGGTTAGGGTTCGGGTTAGAATGAGTGTTAGGCTGAGAGTCAAGTTTAGTGTTAGGATAAGGATGAGGGTTTTGGTTAGGGTTAGGTTTAGAGTTAGGGTGAGGGTTAGGGTTAGTGTTTGGATGAGGGTTAGGGATAGGCTGAGGGTGAGGTTGAGGTTAAGGGTGAGGTTAGGGTTAAAGTGAGGGTTAGGGTTAGGTTTAGCGTTAAGGTTAGAGTGAGGTTTATGTTTAGGGTTAGGGTTAGGATGAGGGTTAGTCTGAGGGTTGGGGATAGGGTTTTGGTGAGGGTAAGGGTTAGGGTGAGGTTTAGGGTGAGGGTGAGAGTTAGGTTTAGGCTTAGGGTTAAAGTGAGGGTTATGATTAGGGTGAGGGGGAGGGTTAGGGTTAGGTTTAGGGTGAGTGTTAGGGTTAGGTGAGGGTTAGGGATAGGGTGGGGGTTAGGGTGAGGGTCAGGATTAGGGTTAGGGTTAGAGTTACAGTGAGGGTGAGTGTGAGGGTGAGGTTGAGGGTGAGAGTGAGTGTTAGGGTTGAGGTGAGGGTCAGGTTTAGGGTTAGGGTGAGGGTTAGGGTTAGGGTTCGGGTTAGAATGAGTGTTAGGCTGAGAGTCAAGTTTAGTGTTAGGATAAGGATGAGGGTTTTGGTTAGGGTTAGGTTTAGAGTTAGGGTGAGGGTTAGGGTTAGTGTTTGGATGAGGGTTAGGGATAGGCTGAGGGTGAGGTTGAGGTTAAGGGTGAGGTTAGGGTTAAAGTGAGGGTTAGGGTTAGGTTTAGCGTTAAGGTTAGAGTGAGGTTTATGTTTAGGGTTAGGGTTAGGATGAGGGTTAGTCTGAGGGTTGGGGATAGGGTTTTGGTGAGGGTAAGGGTTAGGGTGAGGTTTAGGGTGAGGGTGAGAGTTAGGTTTAGGCTTAGGGTTAAAGTGAGGGTTATGATTAGGGTGAGGGGGAGGGTTAGGGTTAGGTTTAGGGTGAGTGTTAGGGTTAGGTGAGGGTTAGGGATAGGGTGGGGGTTAGGGTGAGGGTCAGGATTAGGGTTAGGGTTAGAGTTACAGTGAGGGTGAGTGTGAGGGTTAGGGTTAGGTTTAGGGTTAGGGTTAGGTATAGGCTGAGGGTGAGGGTGAGTGTGAGGGTGAGTTTTAGGGTTAGGGTGAGGGTTAAGGTTAGGTTTAGGGTTATGGTTGGGTTAAGGGTTAGGGTTAGCGTTAGGAAGAGGGTTTGGCTGAGGGTTAGTTTTATGGTTAGGGTGAGGTTTAGGGTTAGTGTGAGGATTAGGATGAGGGTTAGGCTGAGGGTTAGGGTTAGGGTTAGGGTGAGGGTAAGGGTTAGGGTGAGGGTGAGGGATAGTTTTAGAATTAGGGTTAGGGTTAGGGTGTGGTTTAGGGATATGTTTAGGATTAGGGTGAAGGTTAGAGTGAGGGTTAGGGTTAGGATGAGGATTAGGGTGAGGGTGAGGTTTAAGGTGATGGTTAGGGTTAGGGTGAGGCTGAGGGTTAGGGTTAGGTTGAGGTTTAATATTAGGGTGATGTTTAGGGTGAGGGTGAGGTTTAGGGTGAGGATGATGGTGAGGGTTAGGGTTAGGGTTTAGGTGAGGTTTAGGGTTAGGGTGAGGGCTAGGGTTAGGTTTAGGGTTAGGGTGAGGTTTAGGTTTAGTGTGACGGAGAGGGTGAGTGTTAGCTTTAGGTTTAAGCTTAAGTGTAGGGTAAGGCTTAGGGTGAGGGTGAGGGTGAGGGTCAGAATTAGGTTTAGGGTGAGGGTTAGGTTTATGGATAGGGTTAGGGTGAGGGTGAGGGTTAGGGTGAGGGTGATGTTGAGGGTGACGGTGAGTGTTAGGTTTAGAGTGAGTGATAGGGTTATGGTTAGTGTTAGGGTGAAGGTGAGGGTGTGGGTTTCAGTGAAGGTGATTGTGAGGTTGAGGGTGAGGGTGAGGTTTAGGGTTAGGATTAGGGTTAGGGTTAGGGTTAGGCTGAGGGTGAGTCTGAGGGTGAGGGATAGGGATAGGTTGAGGATTAGGGTTAGTGTACGTGTTAGTTTGAGGGTTAGGGTTAGAATTAGGAAGAGGGTTTGGCTGAGGGTTAGGGTTAGGGTTAGGGTGAGGGTTAGGGTTAGTGTGAGGGTTAGGGTGAGAGGTAGGTTTAGGGATAGGGTTAGGGTGAGGTTTAGGTTTAGGGTGAGTGTTAAGGTTAGGGTTCGGGTGAGGGTTAGGTTGAGCATTAGGGTGAGGGTTAGGGTTAGGTTTAGGGTTAGGGTGAGGGTTAGGGTTAGGTTTAGGGTTAGGGTGAGGGTTAGGGTTAGTGTGAGGGTTTGGGGGAGGGTCAGGGTTAGAGTGAGTGTTAGGGAGAGGTTGAGGGTTAGGTATAGCGTAAAGGTTAGGATTAGGTTTACAGTTAAGGTTAGGGTTAGGTTTAGGATTAGGTTGAGGGTGAGGGATATGGTTATCCTTAGGGTTAGGGTTAGGTTAGGGTGAGGTTTAGGGATAGGGTTAGGGTTAGGATGAGGGTGAGGGTGAGGGTTAGGGTTAGGTTTAGGGTGAGGGTTAGGTTTAAGGTGAGGGTTAGCATTAGGTTGACGGTGAGGTTAAGGGTTAAGGTGAGGGCTAGGTTTAGGGTTAGGGTTAGGTTGAGGTTAAGGTTTAGGGTGAGTGTGAGGTTGAGGGTTTGGTTTAGAATGAGGCTTAGGTGTAGGGTTAGGCTTTGGGTGAGGGTGAGGTTGAGGGTAAGAGTTAGGTTTAGCGTGAGGGTTAGGGTTATGGTTAGGGTTAGCGTGAGGGTGAGGGTTAGGTTTAGGGTTAGGTTTAGGGTTAGGGTGAGGGTTAGGGATAGGGTTAGGATTAGGGTGAGGGTTAGGGTGAGGGTTAGGGTTAGGGTTAGGGTTAGGGTTAGGGTGAGGTGTAGTTGAGGGTTAGGGTTAGGGTGAAGTTTAGGGTGACGGTGACGGTAAGGGTTAGGGTGAAGTTGAGGGTTTGGGATAGGGTTAGTGTCAGAGTTAGGCTTAGGGTTAGGGTTAGGGTGAAGGGTAGGTTGAGGGGTAGGGGTAGGGTTAGGGTGAGGTTTAGGTTTAGTTTGAGGGAGAGGGTGAGTGTTAGCTTTAGGTTTAGGCTTAAGTGTAGGGTTAGGCTTAGGGTGAGGGTGAGGGTGAGGGTCAGAATTAGTTTTAGGGTGATGGTTAGGTTTATGGATAGGGTTAGGGTGAGGGTGAGGGTTAGGGTGAGGATGATGTTGACGGTGACGGTGAGTGTTAGGTTTAGAATGAATGATAGGGTTATGGTTAGTGTTAGGGTGAGGGTGATGGTGTGGGTTTCGGTGAAGGTGATTGTGAGGTTGAGGGTGAGAATGAGGGTTAGGGTTTTGGTGAATGTTAATTTTAGGGTTTGGGTTAAGGTTAGGTTGAGGGTTAGGGTTAGGGTTAGGATGAGGGTTAGGGTGAGGGTTAGGTTTAGGGTTAGGGTGAGGGTAAGGTTTAGGGTGAGGGTGAGCGTTAGTACTAGGATTAGGGTTAGTTTTAGGGTGAGGGTAAGGGATAAGATTAGGGTGAGGGTGAGGGTTTTGGTTAGGGTTAGGTTTAGATTTAGGGTGAGGGTGAGGTTTAGGGTTAGGTTTTGGATTAGGGTTAGGGTTAGGCTGAGTGTGAGGTTGAGGGTGAGGGTGACGGTAAGGGGTAGGGTTAGGGTTCGGGTTAGTCTTAGGATGAGGGTTAGGCTGAGGGTTAGGGTTACGGTTCGGGTAAGGATAAGGGTTTGGGTGAGAGTGAGGGTTAGGGTTAGGTTTAGGGTTAGGGTGAAGGTTAGGGTGAGGTTTAGTGTTAGGTTTAGGGTTAGGGTTGGGATTAGATTGAGCATTAGGGTGTGGGTAAGGGTTAGGGTGAGGTTTAGGATGATGGTGAGGGCTAGGTTTAAGGTGAGGGTAAGGGTTTCGGTGAGGCTTAGGGTGAGGCTGAGGATTAATGTAGCATTAGGGGTACGGTGAGGGTGAGGGTTAGGGTGAAGGATAGGGTTAGGGTTAGGGATAGGGTGAGGATTAGGGTTAGGGTTAGGTTTAGGGTGATGGCTAGGCTGAGGGGTAGGGTTAGTGTTAGTGTTAGGGTGTGGGTTAATATTAGGGTTAGGGTTAGGGTGAGGTTGAGGTTGAGGGTAAGGGTTAGGGTGAGAGTGATGGTGTAGTTGAGGTTTAGTGTTAGCATTAGGGTTAGGTTTAGGGTTAGGGTTAGGATTAGGGTTAGGGTGAGGGTGAGGGTTAGGATGAGGGTGCGTTTTAGGGTGTATGTGATGGTTAGGGTTAGGGTGAGGGTTAAGTTGATGGTGAGGGTTAGGGTGAGGGTGAGGGTTAGGGTTAGGGTGAAGGGTAGGTTGAGGGGGTGGGGTAGGGTTTGGGTGAGGTATATTGTTAATGTGAGGATTAGGGTTAGGCTTAGTGTTAGTGTGAGGATAAGGATAAGGGTGAGGGTTAGGGTGAGAGTGAGGTTTAGGGTTAGCGTTAGGGTTAGGGTGAGGGTTAGTGTGAAGGTTAAGGTGAGGGTATGGGTTAGTATGAGGGTGAGGGTTAGAGTTAGGTTTAGATTGAGGGTTAGGGTTAGGGTGAAGGGTAGGTTGAGGGGGTGGGGTAGGGTTTGGGTGAGGTATATTGTTAATGTGAGGATTAGGGTTAGGCTTAGTGTTAGTGTGAGGATAAGGATAAGGGTGAGGGTTAGGGTGAGAGTGAGGTTTAGGGTTAGCGTTAGGGTTAGGGTGAGGGTTACTGTGAAGGTTAAGGTGAGGGTATGGGTTAGTATGAGGGTGAGGGTTAGAGTTAGGTTTAGATTGAGGGTTAGGGTTAGGGTGAGTATTAGGGTCGGGTTAGGTTGAGGGTTCGGGTTCGGGTTCGGGTGAGTTTTAGGGTGTGGGTGACGGTTAGGGTTAGGGTGAGGTTTAGGTTTATGGTGAGGATTAGGGTTAGGGTTAGGGTTAGGGTTATAGTGAGGGTAAGTGTTAGGATGAGGTTTAGGGTGAGGATGAGGTTTAGGGATAGCGTTAGAGTTAGGGTGAGGGATAGGGTTAGGGTTAAGGTGAGGGTAGGGTGAGGTGTAGGGTTAGGGTTAGTGTGAGGGTTAGGGTTAATGTGAGGATTAGGGTTAGGGTTAAGGTTAGTGTGAGGATAAGGATAAGTGTGAGGATTACGATGAGATTGAGGTTTAGTGTTAGTGTTAGGGTTACGGTGAGTTTTAGGGTGAGGGTTAAGGTGAGGGTTAGTGTTAGTATGAGGGTGAGGGTTATAGTTAGGTTTAGGGTGAGGGTTAGGTTTTGGGTCGGGTTAGGGTGAGGGTTCGGGTTCGGGTTCGGGTGAGTTTTAGGGTGTGGGTGAGGGTTAGGGTTAGTGTGAGGGTTAGGGTTATGGTGAGGATTAGGGTTAGGGTTAGGGTTATAGTCAGGGTAAGGGTTAGGATGAGGTTTAGGGTGAGGGTGAGGTTTAGGGATAGCGTTAGAGTTAGGTTGAGGTTTAGGGTGAGGGTTAGGATCCAGGTTAGGTTAGGTGAGGGTGAGTGTTATCGTTCGGTTTAGGGTTAGGTTTAGGGTGAGGGTAAGGTTTAAGGTGAGGGTGAGGGTTAGGGTTAAGTTGAGGGTTAGGGTGAGCGTTAGGGTGAGGGTTCGGTTGAGGGTTTGGGTTAGGGTTAGGGTGAGGTTGAGGGAGAGGGTGAGACTTAGGGTTAGATTCATGGTGAGGATGGGGTTTAGGTTTAGTGTTAGGGTTAGGGTTAGGGTGAAGGATAGGGTGAGGGTAAGGGTTATAGGGAGGTTTACCGGACGGTTGAGGGTTAGGGATAGCATTAAGGTTAAGGATAGGTTTAGGGTGAGGGTTAGGGTTAGTGTTAGGGTTACGGTGAGGGTGAGGGTTAGGGTTAGGTTTAGGGTGAGGGTTAGGTTTAGGGTTAGGGTGACGGTGAGGGTAAGCGTTAGGTGAGTACTAGGGTTAGGGTTAGGGTTAGGGTAAGGTTTAGGTTTAGGGTGAGGGTGAGAGTGAGAGTTAGGTTTAGGATTAGGCTTAGGTGTAGGGTTAGGCTTAGGTTGAGGGTGAGGGTGAGTGTCAGAGTTAGGTTTAGTGTAAGGGTTAGGGTTATGGTTATTTTTGAGTGAGGGTTAGGGTCAGGGTCAGGGTGAGGTTGAGGGTGAGGTTGAGGATTAAGTTTTGGGTGAGGGATAGTGTTAGAGTTAAGGTTAGGGTGAGGATTAGGGTTATGGTTAGTGTTAGGATGAGGGTTAGTTTTAGGGTTAGGGTGAGGGTAAGGTTTAGGGTGAGGGTGAGGGTTAGGGTTATGAATAGGGTTTGGGTTAGGGTGAAGGTCAGGGATGGGTTAGGATTAGGGTGAGGGTTTTGTTTAGGGTTAGGTTTAGAGTTAGGTTGAGAGTGAGTGTGAGGGTTAGCGTTTGGATTAGTGTTAGGGTTAGGGTTAAGGTGAGGTTGATGTTGAGGATGAGGGTTAGGGTTAATGTGAGGTTTAGCGTTAAGGTTAGGGTGAGGGTTAGGTTTAGGTTTAGAATGAGGGTAAGGGTTAATGTGAGGGCTAGGGTGAGGGAGAGGGTTAGGGATACTGTTAGGTTGAGGTTTAGGGTTAAGGTGATGGTTAGGGTTAGTGTGAGGGTATGTATTAGGACTAGGGTTAGTTTTAGGGTGAGGGTTAGTGTTAGGGTGAGTTATAGCGTTAGGGTGAGGGTTATGGTTATGGTTAGGGTTAGTGTTAGCTTTAGGGTTATTGTTTGGGTTAGGGTTAAGGTTACGTTGAGGGTTAGGGTGAGGGTAAGTGTTAGGGTGAGGGTTACCGTTAGGGTGAGGGTTATGGTTATGGTTAGGGTTAGGGTTAGGTTTAGGGTTTTTGTTAGGGTTAGGGTTAGGGTTAAGGTTACGGTGAGGGTGAGGCTGATGGTAAGATTTAGGGTTAGGTTGAGGTTTAGGTTTAAGGTTAGGGTTAGAGTTAGGGTTAGGGTGAGTGTGAGGTTTAGATTTAGAGTTAGTGTTTGGGGGAGGGTTAGGGTGAGGGTTAGGGTTAGTGTTAGGGTGAGTGTTAGGATTAGGGTTAGGATGAGGTTGAGTGTGAGGGTTAGGGTTAGGGTTAGTCTGGGGGTGAGGGTGAGGGTTAGGTTTAGGATTAAGGTGAGGTTTAGGATGAGGTTAAGTTTAGGATTAGGGTTAGGGTGAGGGCAAGGGTGAGGGTGAGGTTAAGGGTAAGCATTATGGTGAGGTTTAGGATTAGGGTTAGGTTTATGATTAGGGTGAGGGTTAATGTTAGGGTTACAGTGAGGGTGAGGGTTAGGGTTAGGGTGAGGGTTAGTGTTAGGGTTAGGGTGAGGGTGAGGTTTAGGGTTAAAGTGAAGGTTAGTGTTAGGGTTAGGGTTAGGGTGAGGGTTAGAGTTCGGGTTAGGCTTAGGCTTAGGCTTAGGCCGAGCGTGGGGGTCAGGGTTAGTGTTAGGGTTAAGGTTAGGTTTAGGGTGACTGTTAGGATGAGGTTTGTGGTTATGGTTATGGTTAGGGTTAGTTTTAGGGTTATGATTAGGGTTAGGTTTAGTGTTAGGATTAGGCTGAGGGTTTGGGTTAGGGTTAGGTGTAAGTTTAGGATTAGGTTTCGGGTTAGGGTTATTGTTAGTGTTATGGTTAGTGTTAAGTTTGCAGTGAGGGTGAGGCTCAGGCTGACGGTTATGTTTAGTGTTAGGGTTTGGGTTAGGGTTAGTATTATTGTTAGGGTTAGGTTTAGAGTTACGGTCATGGTGAGAGTGAGGGTGAGGGTTAGGGTGAGGTTTAGGGTGAGGTTTAGCATTAGGGTTAGGGTTAGGATTAGGGTGCTGGTGAGTTTTAGGGTTAGAGTTAGGGTGAGGGGGAGGGTTAGGTTGAGGTTTAGGGATAGGGTTAGGATTAAAATTAGGGTTAGGGTGAGGGTGAGGGTTAGGGTTAGGCTTAGGCTTAGGGTTAGGCTGAGGGTGAGGCTGGCGGTGAGGATTAGGGTTAGGGTGATGGTTAGGCTTAGGGTTAGTGTTATTGTTAGGGTGAGGGTTAGAGTTAAATTGAGGGTGAGGGTGCGGGTAGGGTTAGGGTTAGGGTTAAGCTGAGGTTTAGGGTTAGGTTTAGAGATAGGGTTAGGGTGAGGGTGAGGTTAGGGTTAAAGTTAGGGTTAATGTTAGGGTTAGGCTTAGGGTTAGAATGAGTCTGAGCGTGGGCGTGAGGATTAGGGTTAGGGTTAGGGTTAGAGTTAGTGTTAGGGTTAGCGTTATGGTTACAATAAGGGTTAATATTAGTGTTATGGTTAGTGTTAGGTTTAAGTTTGCAGTGAGGGTGAGGCTGAGGGTGAGGTTTATGGTTATGTTTAGGGTTATGGTTAGTGTTATTTTTAGGGTTAGGGTTAGAGTTACGGTGAGGGTGAGGTGAGGGTGAGGGTGAGGGTTAGGTGAGATTTAGGGTGATGTTTAGGGTTAGGGTTAGGTTGAGGGTGAGGATTAGGTTTAGAGTTAGGTTTAGTGGGAGGGTTAGGGTGAGGGTTAGGTTTAGGTTGATTTTTAGGGATAGGGTTAAGGTTAGGCTTAGGGTTAGGCTGAGGGTGAGGCTGGCGGTGAGGATTAGGGTTAGGGTGATGGTTAGGCTTAGGGTTAGTGTTATTGTTAGGGTGAGGGTTAGAGTTAAATTGAGGGTGAGGGTGCGGGTAGGGTTAGGGTTAGGGTTAAGCTGAGGTTTAGGGTTACTTTTAGAGATAGGGTTAGGGTGAGGGTGAGGTTAGGGTTAAAGTTAGGGTTAATGTTAGGGTTAGGCTTAGGATTAGGGTTAAGCTGAGGGTGAGGGTGGGAGTGAGTGTTTGTGTTACAGTGAGGGTGAGGATTAGATATAGGGTGAGGGTTAGGATGAGGTTTAGAATTACAGTGAGGGTGAGGGTTAGGGTTTAGGGTGAGGGTTAGGGTTAGGATTAGGGTTAGGGTGAGGGTGAGGGTTAGGATTAGGGTTAGAGTTAGGTTTATTGTTAGTGTTATGGTTAAGGTTACTTTTGGAGTGAGGGTGAGGCTGAGGGTGAGGGTTAGGGTTAGGATTAGGAATAGGGTTAGGGTGAGTGTGAGATTGAGTGTGAGGGTGAGGGTTAGGGTTAGGGTTAGAGTGAGATTTAGGTTTAGGATTAGGGTTAGAGTTAGGGTAAGGGTTAGGGTGAGGGTAAGTGTTATGGTGAGGGTTAGGTTTAGGGTTAGGGTTACAGATAGGTTGAGGGTTAGGTTTCCTGCTAGGATTATTTTTAATTTTAAGTTTAGGGTTACGTTGAGGGTGAGGGTGAGGGTGAAGGTTAGGGTTAGGGTTAGGGTGAGGTTTAAGGTTAGGATTAGGGTTAGAGTTAGGGTTAGGGTTAGGGTGAGGTTTAGGGTTAGAGTTAGGCTTAGGGTGAAAGTTAGTGTGAGGGTTAGGGTTAGCGTTAGTGTTAGGTTAGGGTTAGGGTTAGGTTTAGGTTGAGGTTTAGGTGTAGGGTTAGGGTTAGAGTTAGGGTTAGGTTGATTGTGAGGTTTAGGGTTAGAGTTAGGGTTAGTGTTAGGGTTAGGTTTAGGGTGAGGGTTAGGGTGAGGGTTAGAGTTCGGGTTAGGCTTAGGCGGATTGTGAGGGTGAGGGTTAGGGTTAGGGTGAGGGTTAGCGTTAGGTTTAGGGTGAGGGTTTGGATGAGGTTTTGGGTTATGGTTAGGGTTAGTGTTACTTTTAGGGTTAGGGTTAGGGTTAGTTTTAGGTTTATGGTTAGGGTTAAGGTGCGGGTTAGGGTTAGGCTTAGGCTTAGGGTTAAGGTTAGGTTTATTGTTAGTGTTATGTTTAGTGTTAAGTTTGCAGTGAGGGTGAAGCTCAGGTTGAGGGTTATGGTTAGTGTTAGGGTTAGGGTTAGGGTTAAGGTTAGTGTTATTGTTAGGGTTAGAGTTAGAGTTACGGTCACGGTGAGAGTGAGGGTGAGGGTGCGGGTAAGGGTGAAGTTTAGGGTGAGGTTTAGGTTTAAGGTTAGGGTTAGGGTGCTGGTGAGCTTTAGGTTTAGAGTTAGGGTTAAGGGGAGGGTTAGTGTGAGGGTTAGGTTTAGGGTTAGGGTTACAGATAGGTTGAGGGTTAGGGTTCCTGCTAGGGTTATTTTCAATTTTAATCTTAGGGTTACTTTGAGGGTGAGGGTGAGGGTTAGGGTTAGGGTTAGGGTGAGGTTTAAGGTTAGGATTAGAGTTAGAGTTAGGGTTAGGGTTAGGGTGAGGTTTAGGGTTAGAGTTAAGCTTAGGGTGAGGGTTAGTGTGAGGGTTAGGGTTAGGGTTAGTGTTAGGTTAGGGTTAGGGTGAGGGTTAGTCTTAGGGTTAGGGTTAGGTTTAGGTTGAAGTTTAGGTATAGGGTTAGGGTTAGAGTTAGGGTTAGTGTAAGGGTTAGGTTTAGGGTGAGTGTTAGGGTGAGTGTTAGAGTTCGGGTTAGGCTTAGGCGGATTGTGAAGGTGAGGGTTAGGGTTAGTGTTACTTTCAGGGTTAGGGTTAGGGTTAGGGTTAAGTTTATGGTTAGGGTTAAGGTGAGGATTAGGTTTAGGGTTCGGCTTAGGGTTAAGGTTAGGGTTATTGTTAGTGTTATGGTTAGTGTTAATTTTGCAGTGAGGTTGAGGCTCATTTGAGGGTTATGGTTAGTGTTAGGGTTAGGGTTAGGGTTAAAGTTAGTGTTATTGTTAGGGTTAGGATTAGAGTTACGGTCACGGTGAGAGTGAGGGTGAGGGTGAGGGTTAGGGTGAGGTTTAGGGTGAGGTTTAGTTTCAAGGTTACGGTTAGGGTGCTGGTGAGGTTTAAGTTTAGAGTTAGGGTGAAGGAGAGGGTTAGGTTTAGGTTTAGTGTTAGCATTAGGGGGAGGGTGAGGGTTAGGTTGAGGTTCAGGGATAGGGTTAGGGTTAGGGTTAGGGTTAGGGTCAGTGTGAGGGTGAGGGTTATGGTTAGGGTTAGGCTTAGGCTTAGGCTTAGGCTAAGGGTGAGGATGGGAGTGATGATTAGGGTTAGGGTGATGGTTAGGCTTAGGGTTAGTGTTATTGTTAGGGTTAGGGTTAGAGTTACGGTGAGGGTGAGGGTGCGGGTGAGGTTTAGGGTTAGGGTTAAGGTGAGGTTTAAGGTTAGGTTTAGAGATAGAGTTAGGGTGAGGGTGAGGTTTAGGGTTAGGGTTAGGGTTAGTGTTAGGGTTAGGCTTAGGGTTAGGCTGAGGCTGAGGGTGGGGGTGAGGATTAGGATTAGGTTTAGGTTTAGGGTTAGAGTTAGGGTTAGGGTTTGGGTTACTGTTAGTGTTATGGTTAGGGTTAAGTTTGCAGTGAGAGTGAGTCTGAGGGTGAGGTTTATGGTTAGGGCTAGGGTTAGGATTAGGGTTACTGTGACTGTGAGTGTGAGGGTTAGGGTTAGGGTCAGGCTTAGGCTCAGGGTTAGGCTGATGTTGAGGGTGGGGGTGAAGGTTAGTGTCTTGTTGAGGATGAGGATTAGGGTTAGGGTGAGGGTTAGGATGAGGGTTAGTGTTATGGTGAGGGTAAGGTTTAGGGTTAGGGTGAGGTTTAGGGTTAGGATTAGGGTTAGGGTGAGGGTTAGGGTTAGGGTTAGGGTTAGGGTTATTGTTAGTGTTATGGTTAAGGTTATGTTTGCAGTGAGGATGAGGCTGAGCGTGAAGCTTAGGGTTAGGATTAGGGTTAGGTTGAGGTTGAGGATTTGGGTGAGGTTGAGGGTTATGGTGAGGTTTAGGGTTAAGGTGAGAGTTAGGGTTAGTGTGAGGGTTAGTGTTAGGGTTATGGTTAGGTTTAGGTTCAGGGTTAGGGTTAGGGTCAGGGTTAGGTTTAGGGTCAGGGTTAGGGTTATGGTTAGTGTTAGGGTTAGGGTTAGGGGGAGGGTTAGTTTGAGGTTTAGGGTTAGGGTTAGGGTTAGGTTTAGGATTAGGTTTGGGTGAGGGTGTGTGTGAGGGTTAGGGTTACCCTTGGGCTTAGGCTGTGGGTGAGGGGGGGGTGAGGATTAGTGTTTGGTGATAGTTAGGTTTAGAATTAGAGTGACGGTTAGGATGAGGTTTAGGGTTACCATTAGGGTGAGGGCTAGGGTGAGGGTGAGGGTTAGTGTTAGGGTTAGGCTGAGGCTGAGGTTTAGGCTGAGGGTGAGATTGAGAGTGAGAGTTACGGTTAGGTTGATGGTTAGGGTTACGGTTAGCTTGAAGGTTAGAATGAGGTTTAGGGATAGGGTGAGTGTTAGGGTGAGGGTGATGGTAAGGGGAAAGTTGAGGGTTAGGCTGTGGGTGAGGGTTAAGATAAGGGTGAGGATTAGGGTTAGGGTGAGGGTTAAGGTAAGTGTGAGGGTTAGGGGTTAGGGTGAGGATGAGGGTTAGGTTTAATGTGAGGTTTAGGGTGAGGATGAGGGTTAGGGTTAGGTGAGGGTAAGGGTTAGAATTAGGGTTAGGGTGTGGGCTAGGGTGAGGGTGAGGTTTAGGGTTAGGGTTAGGGTTAGGGTGAGGTTTAGGATTAGGGTGAGTGTTAGGATTAGTGTGAGGGTTAGTGTTAGGGTTATGGTTAGGGTTAGGGTCAGGGTTAGGGTTAGGGTCAGGGTTAGGTTTAGGGTCAGGGTTAGGGTTAGGGTTAGTGTTAGGGTTAGGGTTAGGGTGAGGGTTAGTTTGAGGTTTAGGGTTAGGGTTAGGTTTAGGATTAGGTTTGGGTGAGCGTGAGTGTGAGGGTTAGGGTTACGCTTGGGCTTAGGCTGAGGGTGAGGGTGGGGGTGAGTATTAGTGTTTGGTGATAGTTAGGTTTTGAATTAGAGTGACGGTTAGGATGAGCTTTAGTGTTAGGATTAGAGTTAGCATGAGGGCTAGTGTGAGGGTGAGGGTTAGGGTTAGAATTATGGCGAGGTTTAGGATTAGGGTTAGGTTTAGGGTTAGGGTGAGGGTTAGGGTTGGGGTTAGTGTTAGGGTGAGGGTGAGGGTTAGGATTAGGTTTAGGGTTAGGGTTATTGTTAGTGTTATGATTAAGGTTAAATTTAAGGTGAGGGTGAGGCTGAGGGTGAGGTTTAGGGTTAGGGTTATGGTGAGGTTTAGGGTTAGGGTTAAGGTTAGGTTTAGGTTGAGGGCTTGGGTTAGGGTTAGGGTTACGGTGAGGGTGAGGGTTAGGGTTAGGGTTTGGCTTAGGGTTATTTTAGGATTTGGGTAACGGTTAAGCTGAGGGTGAGGGTGAGGGTTAGGTTAAGGTTAGGGTGAGGTTTAGGTTTAGGGTTAGGGTTAGAGTTAGGTTTAGGGTGATAGTGAGGTTTAGGGTTAGAGTTAGGGTTAGTGTTAGGGTTAGGGTTAGTGTGAGGGTTAGAATGAGGGTTAGGGTTAGGTTTAGGGTGATGTTTAGGGTTATGTTTAGGGTGAGGTTTAGGATGAGGTTTAGGGTTAGGTTTAGGGTTAGGGTTAGGGTTAGAGTTAGGTTTAGGGTTAGTGTAAGTGTTAATGTTGTTATGGTTAGGTTTAAGTTTGCAGTGAGAGTGAGGCTGAGGGTGAGGTTTATGGTTAGGGTTAGGGTTATGGTTAGTGTTACTCTTTGGGTTAGGGTTAGAGTTTCGGTGAGGGTGAGGGTGAGGGTTAGGTTTACGGTGAGATTTAGGGTAAGGTTTAGGGTTAGAGTTAGGTTGAGGGTGAGGATTAGGTTTAGAGTTAGAGTTAGTGGGAAGGTTAGGTTGAGGGTTAGGGTTAGGTTGATTTTTAGGGATAGGGTTAGGGTTAGGATTAGGGTTAGGGTGAGTTTGAGTGTGAGGGTTAGTGTTAGGGTTAGGCTTAGGCTTAGGGTTAGGCTGAGGGTGATGTTGGGGGTGAGGGTTAGTGTTACACTGAGGGTGATGATTAGGGTTAGGGTAAGGGTTAGGATGAGGGTTAGGGTTACAGTGAGGGTGAGGTTTAGGGTTAGGGTGAGGGTTTGGGTTACGATTAGGGTTAGGGTGAGGTTGAGGGTTAGGATAGGGGTTAGGGTTAGGTTTATTGTTAGTGTTATGGTTAAGGTTAATTTTGGAGTGAGCGTGAGGCTGAGGGTGAGGGTTAGGGTTAGGATTAGGGTTAGGGTTAGGATTAGGGTTAGGGTGAGGGTGAGATTGAGGGTGAGAGTTAGGGTTAGGGTGATGGTTAGTGTTATGGTTAGCTTGCAGTTTAGGATGAGGTTTAGGGATAGATTGAGTGTTAAGGTGAGGGTGAAGGTAAGGGTAAAGTTGAGGGTTAGGCTGTAGGTGAGGGTTAAGATAAGGGTGAGGGTTACGGTTAGGGTGAGGGTTCGGGTAAGTGTGACAGTTAGGGGTTAGGGTGAGGGGGAGGGTTAGATTGAGGATTAGG
The DNA here is from genome assembly GCF_024711535.1 of Dipodomys merriami. NCBI lineage: Eukaryota > Metazoa > Chordata > Mammalia > Rodentia > Heteromyidae > Dipodomys > Dipodomys merriami. The sequence goes on along the minus strand of NW_027206402.1, from coordinate 2,121,428 downwards.
GTTAGGGTTAGTGTGAGGTTTAGGGTGAGGATAAGGGTTGAGGGTTAGGTGAAGGTAAGAGTTAGAATTAGGGTTAGGGTGAGGGCTAGGGTGAGGTTGATGGTTAGGGTTAGAGTTAGGGTTAGGGTGAGGTTTAGGGTGAGGGGGAGTTTTAGGGTTAGAGTGAGGGTTAGTGTTAGGGTTACGGTTAGTGTTAGGGTGATGGTTAAGGTTAGGGTGAGGGTTACAGTTAGGTTGAGGGTTAGGGTTGGTGTTAGGGTTATTTTTAATTTTAGGTTTAGTGTTACGTTGAGGGTGAGGATGAGGGTGAGGTTAGGGTTAGGGTTAGTGTGAGGTTTAGGGTTAGGATTAGAGTTGGAGTTAGGGTTAGGGGTAGGGTGAGGTTTAGGGTTAGATAGGCTTAGGGTGAGGGTTAGGTTGACGGTTAGGGTTAGGGTTAGTGTTAGGTTAGGGTTAGGATGAGAGTTAGTGTGAGGGTTAGGGTTAGAGTTAGGGTTAGGATTAGGATTAGGGTTAGGGTGAGGGTGAGTGTGTGGGTTAGGGTTAGGTTAAGGGTTAGGCTTAGGGTTAGGCTGAGGGTGAGGTTGAGGGTGAGGTTTAGGTTTAGGATGAATGTTAGAATTAGGGTTAGGGTGAGGGTTAGGGGGAGGGTTAGGGTGAGGGTTAAGGTGAGGGTTAGGGTTAGGATTAGGGTTAGGATGAGGGCTAGCTTGAGGGTGAGGTTTAGGGTTAGGGTTAGAGTGAGGTTTAGGGTTAGGGTTAGGTTGAGGGTGAGGTTTAATTTTAGAGTTAGGGTTAGGGTGAGGGTTAGGGTTAGGGTTAGTGTTAGGGTTAATGTTATGGTTAGTGTTAGGGTTAGGGTGAGGGTTAGGGTTATGGTTAGGATTAGGATTAGGGTTACTGTGAGGGTGAGTGTGAGGTTTAGGGTTAGGCTTAGGGTTAGGCTGAGGGTGAGGGTGAGGTTGAGGGTTAGGGTTAGGGTGAGGGTGAGGTTTAGGGTGAGAGTTAGTGTTAGTGTGAGGGTTAGTGTGAGAGTGAGTGTTAGGGTTAGGTTGTGGGTTAGGGTTAGGATTAGGGTGATGCTTAGTGTTATGGTCAGTGTGAGGGTTAGGATGAGCGTTAGGGTAGAGTGAGGGTTAGGGTGAGGGTGACAGTTAGGGTAAGGATGAGGGTTAGGCTGAGAATGAGGATTACATTAAGGGTGAGGGTTAGGTTTAGGGTGAGGTTTAGGGTTAGGGTTAAGGTGTTGTTTAGATTGAGGATTGGTTTTTGGGGTTAGTGTGAGGTTTAGAGTGAGGATGAGTGTTAGGATTAGGTTGAGGTCTAGGGTGAGGATGAGGGTTAGGTTTAGGGTTAGGGTGAGTGTTAGTGTTAGGGTGATCGTTAGAATTAGTGTGAGGGTTAGTGTTAGGTTTAGGGTTAGTTTTAGGGTGAAGGTAAGTGTTAGGGTGAGGGTTAGTGTTAGGGTGAGTTTTATGTTTAGAATGAGGGTTAGGGTCAGGTTTAGGGTTATTTTTAGGGTTAGGGTTAGGATGAGGGTCAGGGTTAGGATTTGGGTTAGGGTGAGAGGTAGGGTGAGGGTGAGGATTAGGGTAGAGTTAGGCATAGGCTTTAGGCTGAGGCAGAGGGTGAGGTTGAGGGTTAGGGTTAGCATGATGGTTAGGTTCATGGTTAGGGTGAGGGTTAGGATGAGGATTAGGGTTAGGGTGAGGGTTAGAGTGAGGGTGACAGTAATGGTCATGTTGAGGGTTAGGGTGAGGATTAGGGTTAGGCTTAGGGTGAGGGTGAGGATTAGATTGAGGATTAGTGTTAAGGTTAGAATGAGGTTTAGGGTGAGGATGAGGGTTAGGGTTAGGGTGAGGGTTAGTGTTAGGACTAGGGTTAGTTTTAGGGTGAGGGTTATGGTTATGGTTAGGGTTAGTGTTAGGTTTGGGGTTATTGTTAGTGTTATGGTTAGTGTTAAGTTTGCGGTGAGGGTGAGGTTCAGGGTGAGGTTTATGGTTAGTGTTAGTGTTAGGGTTAGGGTTAGGGTTAGTATTATTGTTAGGGTTAGGGTTAGAGTTACGGTCATGGTGAGAGTGAGGGTGAGGTTTTGGGTGAGTTTTAGGGTGAGGTTTAGGGTTAGGGTTAGGGTTATGGTTAGGGTGCTGGTGAGGTTTAGGGTTAGAATTCGGGTGAGGGGGAGGGTGAAGGTGAGGGTTAGGGTTAGGTTTACTGTTAGCATTAGGGTGAGGGTTAGGGTTAGGTTGAGGTTTAGGGATAGGGTTAGTGTTACGATTAGGGTTAGGGTGAGGGTGAGTGTGAGGGTTAGGCTTAGGCTTAGGCTTAGGATTAGGCTGAGGGTGAGGCTGGGGGTGAGGATTAGGGTTAGGGTGATGATTAGGGTTAGGGTTAGTGTTATTGTTAGGGTTAGGGTTAGAATTACCATGACGGTGAGGGTGCGGGTAGGGTTAGGGGTAGGGTTAGGCTGAGGTTTAAGGTTAGGTTTAGAGATAGGGTTAGGGTGAGGGTGAGGTTTAGGGTTAAAGTTAGGGTTAGGGTTAGGGTTAGACAGGGTTAGGCTGAGGGTGAGGGTGGGGTGAGGATTATTGTTAGGGTTAGGGTTAGAGTTAGGGTTAGGGTTAGGGTTAGGTTAAGGGTTAAAATTAGTCTTAGGTTAGGTTTAAGTTTGCAGTGAGGGTGAGGCTGAGGGTGAGATTTATGGTTAGGGTTACGGTTATGGTTAGTGTTATTTTTAGGGTTAGGGTTAGACTTACGGTGAGGGTGAGGGTGAGGGTGCAGGTTAGGCTTACAGTGAGATATAGGGTGAGGTTTAGGGTTAAGGTTAGGTTGAGGGTGAGGATTAGGTTTAGAGTTAGGGTTAGTGGGTGGGTTAGGGTGAGGGGTAGGGTGAGGGTTAGGGTTAGGCTTAGGGTTAGGCTGAGGGTGAGGGTGAGGGTTAGGGTTAGGGTGAGGGTGAGGTTTAGGTTTAGATTTAGGGTTGGGAGAGGGTTAGGGTGAGAGTTAGTGTTAGGGTTAGTGTTAGTGTTAGGATTAGGATTAGGGTTAGGATGAGGTTGAGTGTGAGGTTTAGGGTAAGGCTTAGGCTTAGGCTTAGGCTGAGGTTGAGGGTGAGGGTTAGGTTTAGGGCGAGGTTTAGGGTTAGGATTAGGGTGAGGGATAGGATGAGGTTTAGGGTTAGGATTAGGGTTAGGATGAGGGCAAGGGTGAGTGTGAGGGTTAGGGTTAGCATTATGGCAAGGTTTAGTATTAGGGTTAGGTTTAGGATTAGGGTGAGTGTTAGGGTTAGGGTTACGGTGAGGTTGAGGTTTAGGATTAGGGTGAAGGTTAGGGTTAGGTTTAGTGTGAGGGTGATGGTTAGGATTAGGGTTAGGATTAGGGTTATCATTAGTGTTATGGTTAAGTTTTCGGTGAGGGTGAGGCTGAGGGTGAGGGTTAGGGTTAGGGTTAGGTTTAGGGTGAGGGCTTGAGTTAGGTTTAGGGTTACGGTGAGGGTGAGGGTTAAGGTTAGTGTTAGGGTTAGGGTTATTGTTAGGGGTAGTTTTAGAGTTATGGTGAGGGTGAGGGTGAGGGTGAGGGTTAGGTTTATTGTTAGAGTTAGGTTTAGGGAGAGAGTTAGGGTAAAGGTTAGGGTTAGGTTTAGTGTTAGGGTTAGGGTTATTCTTAGGGTTAGGTTTAGAGTTATGGTGAGGGTGAGGGTGATGTTGAGGTTTAGGTTGAGGGTGAGGGTAAGGTTTAGGTTTAGAATTAGGGTTAGGGAGAGAGTTAGGGTGAGGGTTAGGGTTAGGTTTAGTGTTAGGGTTAGGGTGAGGGTGAGGGTTAGCTTGAGGTTTAGGGTTAGGGTTAGGCTTAGGATTAGGGTTATGGTGAGGGTGAGGGTGAGGGTTAGGGTTAAGGTTAGGCTTAGACTTAGAGTTAGGCTGTGGGTGAGAGTGGGGATGAGGATTAGGTTTTGGGTGATGGTTAGGGTTAGTGTTAGGTTTAGGGTTATGATTATGGTTAGGGTTAGGATTATGGTTAGGGTGAGGGTAGAGTGATGGTGAGGGTTAGTGTTAGGGTTAGGCTTAGGCTTTATGGTTAGGCTGATGGTGAGGTTGAGGGTCAGGGTTAGGGATAGTGTGATGCTTAGGATTATGGTCAGGGTGAAGGTTAGGATGAGGGTTATCGTTAGGGTGAGTGATTTGGGTGAGGGTGACAGTAAGGGTAAAGCTGAGGGTTAGGCTGAGAGTGAGGATTAAGGTAAGGTCTAGGGTTAGGGTGAGGGTTAGGGTTAGGGTGAGGGTGAGGGTGAGGTTAAGATTGATGATTAAGTTTAGGGTTAGTGTGAGGTTTAGAGTGAGGATGAGGGTTAGGCTTAGGGTGAGGGCTAGGTTGAGGGTGAGGGTTAAGGTTAGGCTTAGGGTGAGTTTTAATGTTAGGGTGATGGTTAGGGTTAGTGTGAGTGTTAGTGTTAGTGTTAGGGTTAGTGTTATGGTGAGGGTAAGTGTTAGTTTGAGGGTTAGGTTTAGGGTGAGGGTTATGGTTAGAATGAGGGTTAAGGTTAGGGTTAGGGTTATTGTTAGGTTAGGGTTAGTGTTACATTTATGGTGAGGGTGTGAGTTAGGGTTAGGGTTAGGGTGTGGTTTATGTTTAGGGTTAGGGTTAGAGTTAGGTTTAGGGTGAGGGTTAAGTTTAGAGTTAGAGTTAGCGTTAGTGATAGTGTTAGGGTTAGGGTGAGGGTCAATGTGAGGGTTAGGGTTAGGCTTAAGCTTAGGGTTAGGCTTAGGCTTAGACCGAGCCTGAGTGTGAGGGTTAGGGTTAGGGTTGGGGTGAGGTTTAGGTTTAGGGTTATGGTGAGGGTTAGGGTTAGGGTTAGTGATAGTGTTAGGGGTAGGGTTAGGGTGAAGGTGACAGTAAGGGTAAAGGTGAGGGTTAGGTTTAGGATTAGGTTTAGATTGAAGGTAAGTGTGAGGGTTACGGTTAGGGGTAGGGTTAGGCTTAGGGTTAGTGTGAGAGTTAGGGTTAGGGTTAGGGTTAGTGTTGGTGTTAGGGGTAGGGTTATGGTGAGGGTTAGGGTAAAGGTGAAGATTAGGGTTAGGATTAGGATTAGGATTAAGTTGAGGGTGAGTGTGAGGGTTAATGTTAGGGTTAGGGTTAGGGTGAGCTTGAGGGTTAGGGTTAGGGTTAGGGTGATGGTTAGGGTTAGGGTTAGTGTTAGTGTTAGGGTTAGAGTGAGGGTTAGGGTTAGGGTTAGTGTTAGGGTTAGGGTGAGGTTTAGAATGAGGGTGAGGGTTAGGGTTAGGGTTTGGATTACGATTAGGGGTAGTGTTAGGGTGAGTGCTTGGGTTAGGCTTAGGGTTAGGATTAGGCTTAGCATTAAGCTGAGGGTGAGGGTGAGGGTTAGGGTTAGGGTTCATGTTAGGGTTAGCATTTGGGTGACAGTTAGGGTTCGGGTTAAGTTTAGGGTTAGGGTGATGGTTTTGAGTTAGGTTTTCGGTTAAGGATTAGGGGGGAGTGTTAGGATGAGGATTAGGTTTAGGATTAGGGTTAGGGTGATGGCTAGGGTGAGGGTGAGGTTTAGAGTTATTGTTAGGGTGAGGTTAAGGGTTAGGGTTAGGGTTAGGGTGAGGGTTAGGATGAGGGTTAGGGTTATGGTGAGGGAGAGGGTTAGGGTTAGGGTGAGATTTAGGTTGAGGATGAGGGTTAGGGTGAGGGCGAGGGTTAGGATTAGGGTTAGGGTTAGGATTATTGTTAATGTTATAGTTCTGGTTACCTTGGCAGTGATGGTGAGGCTGAGGGTGAGGGTTAGGGGTAGGATTAGTGTTATGTTTAGGTTTCGAGTTAGGATTAGTGTTATTGTTATGGTTAGGGTTAGAGTTACGGTGAAGGTGAGGGTGAGGGCAAGCGTGAGGGTTAGGATTAGGGTTAGGGTGAGGTTTAGTGTCAGGGTTATGATTAGGGTTAGGGTGAGGGTGAGTATGAGGGTTAGGGTTAGGTTTAGGCTTAGGCTTAGGTTTAGGCTGAGGGCGAGGGTGAGTGTGAGGGTTGGTGTTAGTTTGAGGTTTAGGATTAGGATTACAGTGAGTGTCAGGGTTAACATTAGTTTGAGGGTTAGGGTTAGGTTTAGGGTGAGGGTTAGGTTTAGGTTTAGGTTTAGGGTTAGAGTTAGGGTTAGGATTAGGGTTAGGCTGAGGGTGAGTGTGAGGGTTACTGTTTGGGTTAAGCTTAGGCTTAGGGTTAGGCTGAGGGCGAGAGTGTGAGAGTTGGTGTTAGTGATGGTGGGGATGAGGATTAGGTTTAGAGTGATGGTTCCAGTAATGGTTAGGTTGAGAGTTAGGATGAGGGTTAGGGTTAGGCTTAGACTTAGGGTTAGGCTGAGGCTGAAGTCGAGGGTGAGGGTTAGGGTTAGGGTGATGGTTAGGGTTACGGTTAGGATGAGTGTTAGATTTGGGGTGAGAGTTAGGATGCGGGTGACAGAGTAAAGATGAGGTTTAGGCTGAGGGTGAGGGTTATTGTAAGGGTGAAGGTTCTGGTTAGTGTGAGGGTGAGGGTGAGGGTTAGATTGAGGATTAGTGTTAGGGTTAGTGTGAGGTTTAGGGTGAGGATGTGTGTTAGGTTTATGGTGAGGGCTGGGAGAAGTTGAGGGTTAGGGTTTCGGATAGGGTGAGGTTTAGGTTTAGGGTGATTGTTAGCGTTAGTGTGAGGGTTAGTATTAAGGTTAGTGTAAGTGTTAGGGTGAGGGTAAGTGTTAGGGTAAGGTTTAGGTTTAGGGTGAGGTTTAGGATTAGGGTTAGGGTTAGGGTGAGGGTGAGGTTTAGGGTTAGAGTTAGGGTTAGGGTCAGGCTGAAGTTTAAGGTTAGGGTTAGTGTTAGGGTTAGAGTTAGGGTGAGGTTTAGTGTGGGTGTGAGGTTTAGTGTTAGGTTTATTATTAGGGTTAGGTTTAAGGTGAGGATGAGTGTGAGGGTTAGGGTTAAGGTTAGGGTTAGGTTTAGAATTAGGGTGAGGGTGAGGGTGAGGGTTACGGTTAGGGTGAGTGTTGGGGTTAGGGTTAGAATGAGGGTTAGTTTGAGGGTTAGGCTTAGGCTTAGGGTTTGGGTATGGGCTAGGTTGAGGGTGAGGGTTAGGGTTAGGGTTAGTGTGTGGGGTATGGTGAGGGTTAGGGTTAGTGTTAGGGTTAGGGTTGGGGATAGGGTGAGTTTTAGTGTGGGGTTAGTGTTAGTTTGGATTAGGGTTAAAGTTAAGGTGAGGGTGAGTGTGAGGGTTAGGGTTAGGGTTAGAGTTAGGTGAGGGTAAGAGTGAGGGTTACGGTTAGGGTGAGTGTTAGGCTTAGGCTTATGGTTTGGGTATGGGCTAGGGTGAGGGTGAGGGTTAGGGTTGGGGTGAGGGGTAGTTTGAGGGGTAGGGCTAGTGTTAGGGTTAGGGTTGGGGTTAGGGTTAGGCTTAATGTTAGGCGGATGGGGAGGGTGTGGGTGAGGGTTAGGGTTAGGGTGAGGGTGAGGTTTAGGGTTAGAGTTAACGTTAGGGTAAGGGTTAGTGTGAGGGTTAGGGGTAGGTTTAGTGTTACTGTTACGGTTAGGATGAGGGTGAGTGTGAGGGTCAGGGTTAGTCTTAGACTGAGGCGGAGGCTTAGGCAGAGCGTGAGGGTGAGGGTGAGGTTTAGGGTTAGGCTTTTAGGGTTAGGGTGAGTGTTAGGATGAGGTTTAGGGTTAGCATTAAGGTTAGGGTTAGGGTAAAGGTTAAGGTGAGGATGAGGGTTAGGATTAGGGTTAGAGTTATGGTGAGGGTCAGGGTTTGGGTTAGTTTAGGGTTAGTGTTATAGTTAAGGTTAGGATTAGAGTTACAATAAGGGTGAGGGTGAGAGTTAGGATCAGGGTTAGGGTGCTGTTTAGGGTTAGGATTATTGTTAGGGTGAGGGTGAGGATTAGGGTTAGAGTTAGTGTTAGGGGGAGGATTAGGTTGAGGGTTAGGTTTAGGGTTAGTGTTAGGGTGGGGTGAGAGTTAGGTTGAGTTTTAATGTTAGGGTTAGGGTTAGGTTTAGGATTAGGTTGATGGTGAGCGTGTGTGAGGGTTATAATTAGAGTTCAGCTTACGCTTAGAGTTGGGCTGAGATTATGGTTGGGGATGAGGATTAGGTTTAGAATGATGGTTAGGGTTATGGTTCGTTTAAGGGTTAGGGTGAGGGCTAGGGTTAGGGTTAGGCTTAGCCTTAGGGTTAGGCTGAGGCTGAGGGTGATGTGAGGGTTAGGTTTTGGGTGATGGTTGGGTTTGCCTTTAGGGTGAGGTTTAGGATGAGGATTTAGGTTATGGTGAGGATTAGGGTGAGGTGACCGTAAGGGTAAAGGTGAAGGTTAGGCTGAGGGTGAGAGTTATGCTAAGGGTGAGGGTTAGGGTTAGGGTGAGGCTGAGGGTTAGATTCAGTATTAGTGTTAGGGTTAGTGTGAGGTTAAGGGTGGGGATCAGGGTTAGGGTTAGGTTGAGGGCTAGGTTGAGGGTGAGAGTTAGTGTTAGGGTGAGTTTTAGGGTTAGGGTTATGGTTAGGGTTAGTGTTATGGTTAGGGTTAGTGTTAGGGTGAGGGTAAGTGTTAGGGTGAGGCTTAGGGTTAGGGTGAAGGTTATGGTTAGGATGAGGGTTAGGGATAGGGTTAGGTTTATTGTTAGGGTTAGGGTTAGGGTTATGTTGAGGGTGAGGGTGAAGGTGAGGGTTAGATTAGGGTTAGGGTTAGGGTTATTGTTAGTGTTATGGTTAGGGTTAAGTTTACAGTGAGAGTGAGGCTGAGGGTGAGGATTAAGGTTAGGGTTAGGGTGAGGTTTAGGGTTAGGGTTATGGTCATGGTGAGGGTTTGTTTTAGGGTTAGGTTTAGGCTGACGGTGAGGGTGAGGGTAGGGTTAGGGTTAGGGTGAGGTTTAGGTTTAGGTTTAGGTTAGGGTTAGGGTGAGGGTGAGGTTTAGGGTTAGATTTAGGGTTAGGGTGATGGTTAGGGTGAGGGTTAGTGTTAGGGTTAGGGTGAGGGTTCAGATGAGGTTGAGGGTTCGGGTTTGGGTTAGGATTATGATTAGGGTTAGTGTGAGGGTAAGTGTTTGGGTTAGGCTTAGGGTTAGGGTTAGTCTAATGGTTAAGCTGAGGGTGAGGTTAAGGTTGAGGTTTAGGGTTAGGGTTTGGGTTAAGGTGAGAGTTTGGGCTCGGGTTTAGTTTACGGTTGGATGAGGTTTAGAATTCGGGTTACAGTGAGGGTGAGGGTTAGGGTTAGGTTGAGGGTTAGGGTTAGGATTAGGTTTAGGGTGAGGATTAGGGTTAGGGTTAGGGTGAGTGTTAGGATGAGGATTAGGGTTAGGATTAGGTTTAGGTTGAGGGCTAGGGTGTGGGTGAGGGTTAGGGTTATTGTTAGGTTGAGGTTTAGGTTTAGGGTTAGGGTTAGGGTGAGGGTTAGGATGAGGTTTAGGGTTATGGTGAGGGTGAGGGTTAGGGTTAGGGTGAGGGTTAGGGTGAGTTTGAGGGTTATGGTGAGGGTTAGGTTTAGGGTTAGAGTGAGGGATAGGGTTAGGATTAGGGTTAGGGTGAAGGCTAGGGTGAGGGTGAGGGTTAGGGTTATTGTTAGGGTGAGGGTTAGAATGAGGGTTAGGGTTATGGTGAGGTTAGGATTAGGGTTAGAGTGAGGGTTAGGGTTAGGATTAGGGTTAGGTTGAGGGTGATTGTTAGGATTAGGGTTAGGGTTAGGATTATTGTTAGTGTTATGGTTCTGGTGACTCTTGCAGTGATGGTGAGGCTGAGGGTGATTGTTATGGATAGGATTAGTGTTAGGTTTAGGTTTAGGGTTAGGATTAGTGTTATTGTTATGGTTAGGGTTAGAGTTATGGTGAGGGTGAGGGTGAGGGTAAGGGTGAGGGTTAGGGTTAGGGTTAGGGTGAGATTTAGGGTCAGGTTTAGGATTAGGGTTAGGGTGAGTGTGAGGTTTAGGGTTAGAGTTCAGGTTAAGGGGAGGGTAAGTGTGAAGGTTAGGGTTAGGTTTAGTGTTATGGTTATGGTTAGGGTTAGGGTGAGTGTGAGGATCAGGGTTAGTCTTAGGCTGAGGCGGAGGCTTAGGCGGAGCATGAGGCTGAGGGTGAGTGTTAGTATTAGGGTTTTAGAGTTAGGGTGAGAGTTAGGATGATGTTTAGGGTTAGCATTAAGTTTAGGGGGAAGGCTAGAGTTAGCATGAGTGTTAGGGTTAGCGTTAGGTTGATGTTTAGGGTTAGGGTTAGGGTTATGGTGAGGGTGAGAGTTAGGGTTAGGGTTAGGGTTAGGTTTAAGGTGAGGCTGAGGGTTAGGATTAGGATTAGGGTGAGGGTTTGTGTTAGGGTTAGAGTTACGGTGAGGTTCAGGGTTTGGGTTAGGTTTAGGATTAGTGTTATAGTTAAGGTTAGGGTTAGAGTTACAGTAAGGGTGAGGGTGAGGGTGAGGGTTAGGATCAGGGTTAGGGTGAGGTTTAGTTTTAGGATTATGGTTAGGGTGAGGGTGAGGTTTAGGGTTATAGTTAGGGTTAGGGGGAGGGTTAGTTTGAGTTTTAGGGTTAGGGTTAGTGTTAGGGTTAGGGTGAGTGTTAGGTTGAGGTTTAATGTTAGGGTTAGGATTAGGGTTAGGATGAGGTTGACGGTAGGGTGAGTGTGAGGGTTAGGGTTAGGGTTTGGCTTAGGCTTACGGTTAGGCTGAGGGTATGAGTGGGGATGAGGATTAGGTTTAGAATGATGGTTAGGGTTGTGGTAGGTTAAGGGTTAGGATGAGGATTAGGGTTAGGATTAGGGTTAGGGTGAGGGCTAGGGTGAGGGTGAGGGTTATGATTAGGGTTAGGCTTAGGCTTAGGGTTAGGCTGAGGCTGAGGGTAAAGTTGAGGGTTAGGCTGAGTGTGAGGGTTATGGTAAGGTGAGGGTTAGGTTTAGGGTGAGGTTGAGGGTTAGATTCAGGATTAGTGTTAGGGTTAGTGTGAGGTTAAGAGTGAGGATGAGGGTTAGGGTTAGGTTGAGGGGTAGGTTGACGGTGAGAGTTAGGGTTAGGGTGAGGTTTAGGGTTAGTGTGATGGTTAGGGTTAGTGTGAGGGTTAGTGTAAATGATTAGGGTTACTGTTAGGGTGAGGGTATGTATTAGAGTGAGGATTAGGGTTAGGGTGAAGGCTATGGTTAGGAAGAGGGTTAGTGTTAGTGTTAGGGTTATTGTTAGGGTTAGGGTTAGGGTTATGTTGAGGGTGAGGTGAGGGTTAGGGTTAGGATGAGGTTTAGGTTTCAGGTTAGGGTTAGAGTTAGAGTTATGGTGAGGGTGAGGTTTAGGGTTAGAGTTAGGGTTAGTGTTAGGGTTAGGGTTAAGGTGAGGGTAAGTGTGAGGTTTAGAGTTCAGGTTAGGTTTAGGCTTAGGTTTAGGCTCAGGGTGAGTGTGGGGATGAGGAATAGGTTTAGGGTGATGGTTAGGTTTAGGGTTAGGTTTAGGTTTAGAATTAGGGTTAGGGTTAGGATTAGGGTTAGGATTAGGGTGAGGGTTACGGTGAGGGTTAGGGTTACATTTATTGTTAGGGTGAGGGTGAGGGTTAGGGTTAGGGTGAGGGTGAGGGTGAGGGGTAGATTGAGGGTTAGGGTTATGTTGAGGGTTATGGTTAGGGTGAGGGTTAGGTTTAGTGTTAGGGTTATTGTTAGGGTTAGGGTTAGGTTTAAGGTGAGGTTGAGGGTGAAGTTTAGGTTTAGGGTTAGGGTGAGGTTTAGTTTTAGGGTTAGGGTTAGAGTTAGGGTTAGGGTGATGGTGATGTTTAGGGTTAGAGTTAGGGTTACTGTTAGGGGTAGGGTTAAGGTGAGGGTTAGGGTGAGGTTTAGAGTTCAGGTTAGGCTTAAGCTTAGGCTTAGGCTTAGGCCGAGAGTGAGGGTTAGGTTTGGGGTTAGGTTTAGGATGAGTGCTAGGATGAGGTTTAGGGTTAGGGTTAGGGTTAGGTTTATGTTTAGTGTTAGGGTTAGGGTTAGGGTTAGGGTTAGGGTTAGGGTGACAGTTAAGGTTAGGGTTAGGTTTAGGCTTAGGCTTAGGATTAGGGTTATGTTTAGGGTTATTTTTAGTGTTATGGTTAGTGTTACGTTTGCGGTGAGGGTGAGGCACAAGGTGAGGTTTATGGTTATTGTTAGGGTTAGGGTTAGGGTTACTGTTATTGTTAGGGTTAGGGTTAGAGTTACGGGCATGGTGAGAGTGAGGGTGAGGGTGAGGATTAGGGTGAGGTTTACGGTGAGGTTTAGGGTTAGGGTTAGGGTTAGTGTAAGGGTGCTGGTGAGGTTTAGGGTTACAGTTCGGGTTAGGGGGATGGTTAGGTTGAGGGTAAGGGTTAGGTTTAGTTTTAGCATTAGGGTGAGGGTGAGGGTTAGTTTGAGGTTTAGGGATAGGGTTAGGGTTAGGATTAGGGTTAGGGTGAGAATGAGGGTGAGGGTTAGGGTTAGGGTTAGGGTTAGGCTTAGGCTGAGGGTTAGGCTGAGGGTGAGGGTGGGGGTGAGGGTTAGGGTTAGGGTGATCGTTAGGGTTAGGGTTAGTGTTATTGTTAGGGTTAGGGTTAGAGTTACATTGAGGCTGAGGGTGGGGGTGAGGGTTAGGATTAGGGTCAGGGTGAGGTTGAGGGTTTGGTTTAGAGATAGGGTTATGGTGAGGGTGAGGTTTAGGGTTAGAGTAAGGGTTAGTGTTAGGGACAGGCTCAGGTTTAGGCTGAGGGTGAGAGTGGGGTTGAGGATTAGGGTTAGGGTTAGGGTTCGGATTAGGGTTAGAGTTAGGGTTAGGGTAAGGGTTATGGTTAGGCTTAGGATTAAGGTTAAGGTGAGGGTGAGTGTGAGGGTTAGTGTTAGGGTTAATGTTAGGATTAGGGTTAAGGTATGTGCTGGCATGAGGGTTAGGTTTAGGTTTAGGGTTAGGGTGACGTTTAGCCTTAGTTTTAGTGTCAGAGTTAGGGTTAGGGTGACGGTTTGGGTTAGGGTTAGAGTTACGGTGAGGGTGAGGTTTAGGGTTAGTTTTAGGGTTAGGGTTATTCTTAGGGTTAGGGTTAGGGTTAAGGATAAGGTAAGGTTGAGGGTGAGGGTGATGTTGAGGGTTAGGGTTAGGGTTAGGATGAGATTTAGTGTTAGGGTTAGGGTTAGGGTTAGGGTCAGGGTGAGGTTTAGGGTACAGTTAGGGTTAGGGTTAGGGTTAGTGTGAGTGTTAGGGTTAGGGTTAGTGTTGCAATTAGGGTTATGGTGAGGGCTAGTGTGAAGGTGAGGGTTAAGGTTAGCGTTAGGCTTTGGCTTTGCGTTAAGCTGAGGGTCAGGGTGAGGGTGAGGTTTAGGGTGAGGGTGACGGTGAGATTTAGGGTTAGAGTTAGTGTTAGGGTGAGAGTTAGGGTTAGGGTTAGGGTGAGGGTTATGGTTATGGTAAGGGTGAGGCTTAGGGTTAGGGTGAGGGTTAGGGTGAGGATGAGGTTTAGGGTGAGGGTGAGGGTTAGGATTAGGGTTAGGGTTAGGATTATTGTAAGTGTTATTGTTCTGGCTACCTTTGCAGTGAGGCTGAGGGTTAGGGATAGGATTATTGTTAGGGTTTGGTTTAGGGTTAGGATTAGTGTTATTGTTAGGTTTATGGTTAGAGTTTCGGTGAGGGTGAGGGTGAGGGTAAGGGTGAGGGTTAGGGTTAGGGTTAGGGTGAGGTTTAGGGTCAGTGTTAGGATTTGGGTTAGGGTGAGTGTGAGGTTTAGGTTTAGAGTTATGGTTAGGGCGAGGGTTAGCGTAAGGGTTAGGTTTAGGGTTAGTGTTAGGGTTAGGGTTAGGGTGAGGGTTAGGTTGAGGTTTAGGGTTAGGGTTAGTGTTAGGATTAGGGTTAGAGTGAGGGTGAGTGTGAGGGTTAGGGTTAGGGTTTGGGTTAGGCTTAGTGTTAGGCTGAGGGTGAGATTGAGGTGAGGGTTATGTTTAGGGTGAGGGTCGGGGTTAGGTTAAGGGTGAGGGTGAAGTTTAGGTTGAGGATTAGTGTTAGGGTTAGTGTGAGGTTTAGTGTGAGGATGAGTGTTAGGGTTAGGTTGAGGGCTAGGGTGAAGGTGAGTGTTAGCTTTAGGTTTAGGGTGAGGTTTAGGTTTAGGGTGATTGTTAGCGTTAGTGTGAGGGTTAGTGTTAGGTTTAGTGTTAGTGTTAAGGTGAGGGTAAGTGTTAGGGTAAGGTTTAGGTTTAGGGTGAGGTTTAGGATTAGAGTAAAGTTTAGGGTTAGGGTGAGTGTGAGGGTTAGGGTTAGGGTTAGGGTTAGAGTTAGGGTGAGGTTGAGGGCGAGGTTTACGGTTAGGGTGAGTGTTGGGGTTAGGGTTATAGTGAGGGTTAGTGTGATGGTTAGGCTTAGGCTTAGGATTTGGGTATGGGCTAGGTTGAGGTTGAGGTTTAGGATTAGGGTTAGGGTGAGGGATGGGGTGAGGGTTAGAGTTAGTGTTAGGGTTAGAATTGGGGATAGGGTGAGGTTTAGTGTGGGATTGAGGGTTAGTGTTAGGGCTAGGATTAGGGTTAGGCTTAAGGTGAGGGTGAGTGTGAGGGTTAGGGTTAGGGTTAGGATTAGAGTTAGAGTTAGGGTGAGGGTGAGGGTTAAGTTTTAGCGTGAGTGTTGGGGTTAGAGTTAGAGTGAGGATTAGGGTGAGGGTTAGGCTGAGGCTTATGGTTTGTGTATGGGCTAGAATGAGGGTGAGTGTTAGGTTTAGGGTTAGGGTGAGGGGTAGGGTGAGGGTTAGGGTTAGTGTTAGGGTTAGGGTTGGGCTTAGGGTTAGGCTTAATGTTAGGCAGAGGGTCAGGGTCAGGGTGAGATTTAGGTTTAGGGTGAGGGTGAGGTTTAGGGTTTTAGTTAGTGTTAGGGTGAGGGTTAGTGTGAGGGGTAGAGTTAGGGTTAGTGTTAGGGTTAGGGTTAGGGTGAGGGTGAGTGTGAGGGTCAGGGTTAGTAATAGGCTGAGGCGGAGGCTTAGGCAGAGCGTGAGGGTGAGGGTAAGGGTTAGTGTTAGTGTTTTAGGGTTAGGGTGATTGTGAGGATGAGGTTTAGGGTTAGCATTAGGGTTAGGGGGAGGACTAGAGTTAAGGTGAGGTTTAAGGTTAGCGTTAGGGTGAGGTTTAGGGTTGGGGTTAGGGTTATGGTGAGGGTGAGGTTTAGGTTTAGGGTTAGGGTTAGGGTTAAGGTAAGGCTGACGATTAGGATTAGGATTAGGGTGAGGGTTTGTTTTATGGTTAGACTTAGGGTGAGGTTCAGGGTTTGGGTTAGGTTTAGGATTAGTGTTATAGCTAAGGTTAGGTTTAGAGTTACAGTAAGGGTGAGGGTGAGGGTGAGGTAGGATCAGGGTTATGGTGAGGTTTAGGGTTAGGATTATGGTTAGGGTGAAGGTGAGGTTTAGGGTTAGAGTTAAGGTTAGGGGGAGGGTTAGGTTGAGTGTTAGGGTTAGGGTTAGTTTTAGGGTTAGGGTGAGGGTTAGGTTGAGTTTTAATGTTAGGGTTAGGGTTAGATTTAGGATTACGTTGACGGTGAGGGTTAGGGTTAGAGTTTGGCTTAGTCTTACGGTTAGGCTGAGGGTATGGGTGAGGATGAGGATTAGGTTTAGTATGATGGTTAGGGTTATCTTTAGGTTAAGTGTTAGGATGAGGGTTAGGGTTAGGATTAGGGTTAGGGTGAGGGCTATGGAGAGGGTGAGGGTGAGGGTTAGGCTTAGGCTTAGGCTTAGCGTTAGGCTTAGGCTGAGGGTGAACGTGAGGGTTAGGTTTAGGGTGATGGTTATGGTTGCCATTAGGGTGAGGGTTAGGATGAGGATTTATGCTATGGTGAGGGTTAGGTTGAGGGTGACCGTAAGAGTAAAGGTGAGGGTTAGGCTGAGTGTGAGGGTTACGGTACAGGTGAGGGTTAAGATTAAGGTGAGGGTGAGGGTTAGATTCAGGATTAGTGTTAGGGTTAGTATGAGGTTAAGGGTGAGGATGAGGGTTAGGGTTATTTTGAGGGCTAGGGTGAGGGTGAGAGTTAGGGTTAGGGTTTGGTTTAGGGTTAGGGTGATGGTTAGAGTTAGTGTGAGGGTTAGTGTTATTGTTGGGGTTAGTGTTAGGGTGAGGGTAAGTGTTAGGGTGAGGGTTAGGGTTAGGGTGAAGGTTATGGTTAGGATGAGGGTTAGGGTTAGGGTTAGGGTTATTTTTAGGGTTAGGGTTAGGGTTATGTTGAGGGTGAGGGTGAGGATGAGGGTTAGGGTTAGGTTGAGGTTTAGGTTTCAGGTTAGGGTTAGAGTTAGGGTTAGGGTGAGGGTGAGGTTTAGGGTTAGAGTTAGGGTTAGTGTTAGTGTTAGAGTTAGGGTGAGGGTGAGGGTGAGGTTGAGGGTTAGATATAGCGGTAGGGGGAGTGTTAGAGTTAGTGTTAGGGTTTGGGTTAGGGTTAGTGTTAGGATGAGGGTAAGTATTAGGGTGAGGGTTCGGGTTTGGGTGAGGGTTAATTTTAGGGTGAAGGTGAGGGTTAGGATTCGGGGTGGGTTTAGGATTATTGTTAGTGTTATGGTTAAGGTTAAGTTTACCGTTAGGGTGAGGTTGAGGGTGAGGGTTAGGTTTAGGGTTAGGGTGAGGTTTAGGGTTCGGGTTCGGGTTAGGGTTAGGGTGAGGGTTTGGGTTAGGTTTAGGGTTGCGGTGAAGGTGTGGGTTAGGTTGAGGTTTAGGGTTAGGGTGAGGGTTAGGGGGAGGGTTAGGTTGAGGGTTAGGGCTAGGGTTAGTGTTAGGGTTAGGATTAGGGTTAGGGTTAGGTTGAGGTTTAGGGTTAGGGTTAGGGTTATGGTGAGGGTGAGAGTTAGGGTTAGGGTTAGGGTTAGGTTTAAGGTGAGGCTGAGGGTTAGGATTAGGATTAGGGTGAGGGTTTGTGTTAGGGTTAGAGTTACGGTGAGGTTCAGGGTTTGGGTTAGGTTTAGGATTAGTGTTATAGTTAAGGTTAGGGTTAGAGTTACAGTAAGGGTGAGGGTGAGGGTGAGGGTTAGGATCAGGGTTAGGGTGAGGTTTAGTTTTAGGATTATGGTTAGGGTGAGGGTGAGGTTTAGGGTTATAGTTAGGGTTAGGGGGAGGGTTAGTTTGAGTTTTAGGGTTAGGGTTAGTGTTAGGGTTAGGGTGAGTGTTAGGTTGAGGTTTAATGTTAGGGTTAGGATTAGGGTTAGGATGAGGTTGACGGTAGGGTGAGTGTGAGGGTTAGGGTTAGGGTTTGGCTTAGGCTTACGGTTAGGCTGAGGGTATGAGTGGGGATGAGGATTAGGTTTAGAATGATGGTTAGGGTTGTGGTAGGTTAAGGGTTAGGATGAGGATTAGGGTTAGGATTAGGGTTAGGGTGAGGGCTAGGGTGAGGGTGAGGGTTATGATTAGGGTTAGGCTTAGGCTTAGGGTTAGGCTGAGGCTGAGGGTAAAGTTGAGGGTTAGGCTGAGTGTGAGGGTTATGGTAAGGTGAGGGTTAGGTTTAGGGTGAGGTTGAGGGTTAGATTCAGGATTAGTGTTAGGGTTAGTGTGAGGTTAAGAGTGAGGATGAGGGTTAGGGTTAGGTTGAGGGGTAGGTTGACGGTGAGAGTTAGGGTTAGGGTGAGGTTTAGGGTTAGTGTGATGGTTAGGGTTAGTGTGAGGGTTAGTGTAAATGATTAGGGTTACTGTTAGGGTGAGGGTATGTATTAGAGTGAGGATTAGGGTTAGGGTGAAGGCTATGGTTAGGAAGAGGGTTAGTGTTAGTGTTAGGGTTATTGTTAGGGTTAGGGTTAGGGTTATGTTGAGGGTGAGGTGAGGGTTAGGGTTAGGATGAGGTTTAGGTTTCAGGTTAGGGTTAGAGTTAGAGTTATGGTGAGGGTGAGGTTTAGGGTTAGAGTTAGGGTTAGTGTTAGGGTTAGGGTTAAGGTGAGGGTAAGTGTGAGGTTTAGAGTTCAGGTTAGGTTTAGGCTTAGGTTTAGGCTCAGGGTGAGTGTGGGGATGAGGAATAGGTTTAGGGTGATGGTTAGGTTTAGGGTTAGGTTTAGGTTTAGAATTAGGGTTAGGGTTAGGATTAGGGTTAGGATTAGGGTGAGGGTTACGGTGAGGGTTAGGGTTACATTTATTGTTAGGGTGAGGGTGAGGGTTAGGGTTAGGGTGAGGGTGAGGGTGAGGGGTAGATTGAGGGTTAGGGTTATGTTGAGGGTTATGGTTAGGGTGAGGGTTAGGTTTAGTGTTAGGGTTATTGTTAGGGTTAGGGTTAGGTTTAAGGTGAGGTTGAGGGTGAAGTTTAGGTTTAGGGTTAGGGTGAGGTTTAGTTTTAGGGTTAGGGTTAGAGTTAGGGTTAGGGTGATGGTGATGTTTAGGGTTAGAGTTAGGGTTACTGTTAGGGGTAGGGTTAAGGTGAGGGTTAGGGTGAGGTTTAGAGTTCAGGTTAGGCTTAAGCTTAGGCTTAGGCTTAGGCCGAGAGTGAGGGTTAGGTTTGGGGTTAGGTTTAGGATGAGTGCTAGGATGAGGTTTAGGGTTAGGGTTAGGGTTAGGTTTATGTTTAGTGTTAGGGTTAGGGTTAGGGTTAGGGTTAGGGTGACAGTTAAGGTTAGGGTTAGGTTTAGGCTTAGGCTTAGGATTAGGGTTATGTTTAGGGTTATTTTTAGTGTTATGGTTAGTGTTACGTTTGCGGTGAGGGTGAGGCACAAGGTGAGGTTTATGGTTATTGTTAGGGTTAGGGTTAGGGTTACTGTTATTGTTAGGGTTAGGGTTAGAGTTACGGGCATGGTGAGAGTGAGGGTGAGGGTGAGGATTAGGGTGAGGTTTACGGTGAGGTTTAGGGTTAGGGTTAGGGTTAGTGTAAGGGTGCTGGTGAGGTTTAGGGTTACAGTTCGGGTTAGGGGGATGGTTAGGTTGAGGGTAAGGGTTAGGTTTAGTTTTAGCATTAGGGTGAGGGTGAGGGTTAGTTTGAGGTTTAGGGATAGGGTTAGGGTTAGGATTAGGGTTAGGGTGAGAATGAGGGTGAGGGTTAGGGTTAGGGTTAGGGTTAGGCTTAGGCTGAGGGTTAGGCTGAGGGTGAGGGTGGGGGTGAGGGTTAGGGTTAGGGTGATCGTTAGGGTTAGGGTTAGTGTTATTGTTAGGGTTAGGGTTAGAGTTACATTGAGGCTGAGGGTGGGGGTGAGGGTTAGGATTAGGGTCAGGGTGAGGTTGAGGGTTTGGTTTAGAGATAGGGTTATGGTGAGGGTGAGGTTTAGGGTTAGAGTAAGGGTTAGTGTTAGGGACAGGCTCAGGTTTAGGCTGAGGGTGAGAGTGGGGTTGAGGATTAGGGTTAGGGTTAGGGTTCGGATTAGGGTTAGAGTTAGGGTTAGGGTAAGGGTTATGGTTAGGCTTAGGATTAAGGTTAAGGTGAGGGTGAGTGTGAGGGTTAGTGTTAGGGTTAATGTTAGGATTAGGGTTAAGGTATGTGCTGGCATGAGGGTTAGGTTTAGGTTTAGGGTTAGGGTGACGTTTAGCCTTAGTTTTAGTGTCAGAGTTAGGGTTAGGGTGACGGTTTGGGTTAGGGTTAGAGTTACGGTGAGGGTGAGGTTTAGGGTTAGTTTTAGGGTTAGGGTTATTCTTAGGGTTAGGGTTAGGGTTAAGGATAAGGTAAGGTTGAGGGTGAGGGTGATGTTGAGGGTTAGGGTTAGGGTTAGGATGAGATTTAGTGTTAGGGTTAGGGTTAGGGTTAGGGTCAGGGTGAGGTTTAGGGTACAGTTAGGGTTAGGGTTAGGGTTAGTGTGAGTGTTAGGGTTAGGGTTAGTGTTGCAATTAGGGTTATGGTGAGGGCTAGTGTGAAGGTGAGGGTTAAGGTTAGCGTTAGGCTTTGGCTTTGCGTTAAGCTGAGGGTCAGGGTGAGGGTGAGGTTTAGGGTGAGGGTGACGGTGAGATTTAGGGTTAGAGTTAGTGTTAGGGTGAGAGTTAGGGTTAGGGTTAGGGTGAGGGTTATGGTTATGGTAAGGGTGAGGCTTAGGGTTAGGGTGAGGGTTAGGGTGAGGATGAGGTTTAGGGTGAGGGTGAGGGTTAGGATTAGGGTTAGGGTTAGGATTATTGTAAGTGTTATTGTTCTGGCTACCTTTGCAGTGAGGCTGAGGGTTAGGGATAGGATTATTGTTAGGGTTTGGTTTAGGGTTAGGATTAGTGTTATTGTTAGGTTTATGGTTAGAGTTTCGGTGAGGGTGAGGGTGAGGGTAAGGGTGAGGGTTAGGGTTAGGGTTAGGGTGAGGTTTAGGGTCAGTGTTAGGATTTGGGTTAGGGTGAGTGTGAGGTTTAGGTTTAGAGTTATGGTTAGGGCGAGGGTTAGCGTAAGGGTTAGGTTTAGGGTTAGTGTTAGGGTTAGGGTTAGGGTGAGGGTTAGGTTGAGGTTTAGGGTTAGGGTTAGTGTTAGGATTAGGGTTAGAGTGAGGGTGAGTGTGAGGGTTAGGGTTAGGGTTTGGGTTAGGCTTAGTGTTAGGCTGAGGGTGAGATTGAGGTGAGGGTTATGTTTAGGGTGAGGGTCGGGGTTAGGTTAAGGGTGAGGGTGAAGTTTAGGTTGAGGATTAGTGTTAGGGTTAGTGTGAGGTTTAGTGTGAGGATGAGTGTTAGGGTTAGGTTGAGGGCTAGGGTGAAGGTGAGTGTTAGCTTTAGGTTTAGGGTGAGGTTTAGGTTTAGGGTGATTGTTAGCGTTAGTGTGAGGGTTAGTGTTAGGTTTAGTGTTAGTGTTAAGGTGAGGGTAAGTGTTAGGGTAAGGTTTAGGTTTAGGGTGAGGTTTAGGATTAGAGTAAAGTTTAGGGTTAGGGTGAGTGTGAGGGTTAGGGTTAGGGTTAGGGTTAGAGTTAGGGTGAGGTTGAGGGCGAGGTTTACGGTTAGGGTGAGTGTTGGGGTTAGGGTTATAGTGAGGGTTAGTGTGATGGTTAGGCTTAGGCTTAGGATTTGGGTATGGGCTAGGTTGAGGTTGAGGTTTAGGATTAGGGTTAGGGTGAGGGATGGGGTGAGGGTTAGAGTTAGTGTTAGGGTTAGAATTGGGGATAGGGTGAGGTTTAGTGTGGGATTGAGGGTTAGTGTTAGGGCTAGGATTAGGGTTAGGCTTAAGGTGAGGGTGAGTGTGAGGGTTAGGGTTAGGGTTAGGATTAGAGTTAGAGTTAGGGTGAGGGTGAGGGTTAAGTTTTAGCGTGAGTGTTGGGGTTAGAGTTAGAGTGAGGATTAGGGTGAGGGTTAGGCTGAGGCTTATGGTTTGTGTATGGGCTAGAATGAGGGTGAGTGTTAGGTTTAGGGTTAGGGTGAGGGGTAGGGTGAGGGTTAGGGTTAGTGTTAGGGTTAGGGTTGGGCTTAGGGTTAGGCTTAATGTTAGGCAGAGGGTCAGGGTCAGGGTGAGATTTAGGTTTAGGGTGAGGGTGAGGTTTAGGGTTTTAGTTAGTGTTAGGGTGAGGGTTAGTGTGAGGGGTAGAGTTAGGGTTAGTGTTAGGGTTAGGGTTAGGGTGAGGGTGAGTGTGAGGGTCAGGGTTAGTAATAGGCTGAGGCGGAGGCTTAGGCAGAGCGTGAGGGTGAGGGTAAGGGTTAGTGTTAGTGTTTTAGGGTTAGGGTGATTGTGAGGATGAGGTTTAGGGTTAGCATTAGGGTTAGGGGGAGGACTAGAGTTAAGGTGAGGTTTAAGGTTAGCGTTAGGGTGAGGTTTAGGGTTGGGGTTAGGGTTATGGTGAGGGTGAGGTTTAGGTTTAGGGTTAGGGTTAGGGTTAAGGTAAGGCTGACGATTAGGATTAGGATTAGGGTGAGGGTTTGTTTTATGGTTAGACTTAGGGTGAGGTTCAGGGTTTGGGTTAGGTTTAGGATTAGTGTTATAGCTAAGGTTAGGTTTAGAGTTACAGTAAGGGTGAGGGTGAGGGTGAGGTAGGATCAGGGTTATGGTGAGGTTTAGGGTTAGGATTATGGTTAGGGTGAAGGTGAGGTTTAGGGTTAGAGTTAAGGTTAGGGGGAGGGTTAGGTTGAGTGTTAGGGTTAGGGTTAGTTTTAGGGTTAGGGTGAGGGTTAGGTTGAGTTTTAATGTTAGGGTTAGGGTTAGATTTAGGATTACGTTGACGGTGAGGGTTAGGGTTAGAGTTTGGCTTAGTCTTACGGTTAGGCTGAGGGTATGGGTGAGGATGAGGATTAGGTTTAGTATGATGGTTAGGGTTATCTTTAGGTTAAGTGTTAGGATGAGGGTTAGGGTTAGGATTAGGGTTAGGGTGAGGGCTATGGAGAGGGTGAGGGTGAGGGTTAGGCTTAGGCTTAGGCTTAGCGTTAGGCTTAGGCTGAGGGTGAACGTGAGGGTTAGGTTTAGGGTGATGGTTATGGTTGCCATTAGGGTGAGGGTTAGGATGAGGATTTATGCTATGGTGAGGGTTAGGTTGAGGGTGACCGTAAGAGTAAAGGTGAGGGTTAGGCTGAGTGTGAGGGTTACGGTACAGGTGAGGGTTAAGATTAAGGTGAGGGTGAGGGTTAGATTCAGGATTAGTGTTAGGGTTAGTATGAGGTTAAGGGTGAGGATGAGGGTTAGGGTTATTTTGAGGGCTAGGGTGAGGGTGAGAGTTAGGGTTAGGGTTTGGTTTAGGGTTAGGGTGATGGTTAGAGTTAGTGTGAGGGTTAGTGTTATTGTTGGGGTTAGTGTTAGGGTGAGGGTAAGTGTTAGGGTGAGGGTTAGGGTTAGGGTGAAGGTTATGGTTAGGATGAGGGTTAGGGTTAGGGTTAGGGTTATTTTTAGGGTTAGGGTTAGGGTTATGTTGAGGGTGAGGGTGAGGATGAGGGTTAGGGTTAGGTTGAGGTTTAGGTTTCAGGTTAGGGTTAGAGTTAGGGTTAGGGTGAGGGTGAGGTTTAGGGTTAGAGTTAGGGTTAGTGTTAGTGTTAGAGTTAGGGTGAGGGTGAGGGTGAGGTTGAGGGTTAGATATAGCGGTAGGGGGAGTGTTAGAGTTAGTGTTAGGGTTTGGGTTAGGGTTAGTGTTAGGATGAGGGTAAGTATTAGGGTGAGGGTTCGGGTTTGGGTGAGGGTTAATTTTAGGGTGAAGGTGAGGGTTAGGATTCGGGGTGGGTTTAGGATTATTGTTAGTGTTATGGTTAAGGTTAAGTTTACCGTTAGGGTGAGGTTGAGGGTGAGGGTTAGGTTTAGGGTTAGGGTGAGGTTTAGGGTTCGGGTTCGGGTTAGGGTTAGGGTGAGGGTTTGGGTTAGGTTTAGGGTTGCGGTGAAGGTGTGGGTTAGGTTGAGGTTTAGGGTTAGGGTGAGGGTTAGGGGGAGGGTTAGGTTGAGGGTTAGGGCTAGGGTTAGTGTTAGGGTTAGGATTAGGGTTAGGGTTAGGTTGAGGTTTAGGGTTAGGGTTATGCTTAGGTTTAGGATTAGTGTTATTATGAGGATGAGTGTGAGTGTTAGGGTTAGGTTTAGGCTTAGGGTTAGGCTGAGGGTTAAGGTGAGGGTAAGGGTTACGTTTAGGGTTAGGGTTAGGGAGAGGGTTAGGGTTAGGGTTAGGGTGAGGGTGAGGGGTAGATTGAGGGTTAGGGTTATGTTGAGGGTTATGGTTAGGGTGAGGGTTATGTTTAGTGTTAGGGTTATTTTTAGGGTTAGGGTTAGGTTTAAGGTGAGGTTGAGGGTGAGGGTTAGGTGTAGGTTTAGGGTGAGTTTTAGTTTTAGGTTTAGGGTTAGAGTTAGGGTTAGGGTGATGGTGAGGTTTAGGGTTAGAGTTAGGGTTAGAGTTAGGGTTAGGTATAAGGTGAGGGTAAGGGTGAGGTTTAGAGTTCGGGTTAGGCTTAGGCTTAGGCTTAGGCTTAGGCTGAGAGTGAGGGTGAGGGTTAGGGTTAGGGTTAGGGTGAGGATTAGGGTTTGGTTTAGGGTGAGGGTTAGGATGAGGTTTAGATATAGGGTTAGGGCTAGGGTTAGGTTTTGTGTTAGGGTTAGGGTTAGTTTTATGGTTAGGGTTAGGGTTAGGTTTAGGCTTAGGCTTAGGGTTAGGTTTAGGGTTATTTTTAGTGTTATGGTTAGTGTTAAGTTTGCGGTGAGGATGAGGCACAGTGTGAGGATTATGGTTATTGTTAGGGTTAGGGTTACTGCTATTGTTAGGCTTAGGGTTAGAGTTAAGTTCACATTGAGTGTGAGGTTGAGGGTGTCGTTAGGGTGAGGTTTACGGTGAGGTTTAGGGTTAGGGTTAGGGTTAGTGTAAGGGTGCTGGTGAAGTTTAGGGTTTGAGTTCAGGTTGGGGGAGGGTTAGGGTGAGGGTTAGGGTTAGGTTTAGTGCTAGCATTAGGGTGAGGGTGATGGTTAGGTTGAGGTTTAGGGATAGGGTTAGGGTTAGGATTAGGGTTAGGGTTAGAGTGAGGGTGAGGGTTAGTGTTAGGGTTAGGCTTAGGCTTAGGGTTAGGCTGAGGGTGAGGGTGGGGGTGAGGATTAGGTTTAGGGTGATCATTAGGTTTAGGGTTAGTGCTATTGTTAGGGTTAGGGTTAGAGTTACAGTGAGGCTGAGGTTGCAGGTGAGGGTTAGGGTTAGGGTCAGGGTGAGGATTAGGGTTAGGTTTAGAGATAGGGTAAGGGTGAGGGTGAGGTTTAGGGTTTTAGTTAGCGTTAGGGTGAGGGTTAGTGTGAGGGGTAGAGTTAGGGTTAGTGTTAGGGTTAGGGTTAGGGTGAGGGTGAGTGTGAGGGTCAGGGTTAGTAATAGGCTGAGGCGGAGACTTAGGCAGAGCGTGAGGGTGAGGGTAAGGGTTAGTGTTAGTGTTTTAGGGTTAGGGTGATTGTGAGGATGAGGTTTAGGGTTAGCATTAGGGTTAGGGGGAGGACTAGAGTTAAGGTGAGGTTTAAGGTTAGCGTTAGGGTGAGGTTTAGGGTTGGGGTTAGGGTTATGGTGAGGGTGAGGTTTAGGTTTAGGGTTAGGGTTAGGGTTAAGGTAAGGCTGACGATTAGGATTAGGATTAGGGTGAGGGTTTGTTTTATGGTTAGACTTAGGGTGAGGTTCAGGGTTTGGGTTAGGTTTAGGATTAGTGTTATAGCTAAGGTTAGGTTTAGAGTTACAGTAAGGGTGAGGGTGAGGGTGAGGTAGGATCAGGGTTATGGTGAGGTTTAGGGTTAGGATTATGGTTAGGGTGAAGGTGAGGTTTAGGGTTAGAGTTAAGGTTAGGGGGAGGGTTAGGTTGAGTGTTAGGGTTAGGGTTAGTTTTAGGGTTAGGGTGAGGGTTAGGTTGAGTTTTAATGTTAGGGTTAGGGTTAGATTTAGGATTACGTTGACGGTGAGGGTTAGGGTTAGAGTTTGGCTTAGTCTTACGGTTAGGCTGAGGGTATGGGTGAGGATGAGGATTAGGTTTAGTATGATGGTTAGGGTTATCTTTAGGTTAAGTGTTAGGATGAGGGTTAGGGTTAGGATTAGGGTTAGGGTGAGGGCTATGGAGAGGGTGAGGGTGAGGGTGAGGCTTAGGCTTAGGCTTAGCGTTAGGCTTAGGCTGAGGGTGAACGTGTGGGTTAGGTTTAGGGTGATGGTTATGGTTGCCATTAGGGTGAGGGTTAGGATGAGGATTTATGCTCTGGTGAGGGTTAGGTTGAGGGTGACCGTAAGAGTAAAGGTGAGGGTTAGGCTGAGTGTGAGGGTTACGGTACAGGTGAGGGTTAAGATTAAGGTGAGGGTGAGGGTTAGATTCAGGATTAGTGTTAGGGTTAGTATGAGGTTAAGGGTGAGGATGAGGGTTAGGGTTAGGTTGAGGGCTAGGGTGAGGGTGAGAGTTAGGGTTAGGGTTTGGTTTAGGGTTAGGGTGATGGTTAGAGTTAGTGTGAGGGTTAGTGTTATTGTTGGGGTTAGTGTTAGGGTGAGGGTAAGTGTTAGGGTGAGGGTTAGGGTTAGGGTGAAGGTTATGGTTAGGATGAGGGTTAGGGTTAGGGTTAGGGTTATTTTTAGGGTTAGGGTTAGGGTTATGTTGAGGGTGAGGGTGAGGATGAGGGTTAGGGTTAGGTTGAGGTTTAGGTTTCAGGTTAGGGTTAGAGTTAGGGTTAGGGTGAGGGTGAGGTTTAGGGTTAGAGTTAGGGTTAGTGTTAGTGTTAGAGTTAGGGTGAGGGTGAGGGTGAGGTTGAGGGTTAGATATAGCGGTAGGGGGAGTGTTAGAGTTAGTGTTAGGGTTTGGGTTAGGGTTAGTGTTAGGATGAGGGTAAGTATTAGGGTGAGGGTTCGGGTTTGGGTGAGGGTTAATTTTAGGGTGAGGGTGAGGGTTAGGATTCGGGGTGGGTTTAGGATTATTGTTAGTGTTATGGTTAAGGTTAAGTTTACCGTTAGGGTGAGGTTGAGGGTGAGGGTTAGGTTTAGGGTTAGGGTGAGGTTTAGGGTTCGGGTTCGGGTTAGGGTTAGGGTGAGGGTTTGGGTTAGGTTTAGGGTTGCGGTGAAGGTGTGGGTTAGGTTGAGGTTTAGGGTTAGGGTGAGGGTTAGGGGGAGGGTTAGGTTGAGGGTTAGGGCTAGGGTTAGTGTTAGGGTTAGGATTAGGGTTAGGGTTAGGTTGAGGTTTAGGGTTAGGGTTATGCTTAGGTTTAGGATTAGTGTTATTATGAGGATGAGTGTGAGTGTTAGGGTTAGGTTTAGGCTTAGGGTTAGGCTGAGGGTTAAGGTGAGGGTAAGGGTTACGTTTAGGGTTAGGGTTAGGGAGAGGGTTAGGGTTAGGGTTAGGGTGAGGGTGAGGGGTAGATTGAGGGTTAGGGTTATGTTGAGGGTTATGGTTAGGGTGAGGGTTATGTTTAGTGTTAGGGTTATTGTTAGGGTTAGGGTTAGGTTTAAGGTGAGGTTGAGGGTGAGGGTTAGGTGTAGGTTTAGGGTGAGTTTTAGTTTTAGGTTTAGGGTTAGAGTTAGGGTAAGGGTGATGGTGAGGTTTAGGGTTAGAGTTAGGGTTAGAGTTAGGGTTAGGTATAAGGTGAGGGTAAGGGTGAGGTTTAGAGTTCGGGTTAGGCTTAGGCTTAGGCTTAGGCTTAGGCTGAGAGTGAGGGTGAGGGTTAGGGTTACGGTTAGGGTGAGGATTAGGGTTTGGTTTAGGGTGAGGGTTAGGATGAGGTTTAGATATAGGGTTAGGGCTAGGGTTAGGTTTTGTGTTAGGGTTAGGGTTAGTTTTATGGTTAGGGTTAGGGTTAGGTTTAGGCTTAGGCTTAGGGTTAGGTTTAGGGTTATTTTTAGTGTTATGGTTAGTGTTAAGTTTGCGGTGAGGATGAGGCACAGTGTGAGGATTATGGTTATTGTTAGGGTTAGGGTTACTGTTATTGTTAGGCTTAGGGTTAGAGTTAAGTTCACATTGAGTGTGAGGTTGAGGGTGTCGTTAGGGTGAGGTTTACGGTGAGGTTTAGGGTTAGGGTTAGGGTTAGTGTAAGGGTGCTGGTGAAGTTTAGGGTTTGAGTTCAGGTTGGGGGAGGGTTAGGGTGAGGGTTAGGGTTAGGTTTAGTGCTAGCATTAGGGTGAGGGTGATGGTTAGGTTGAGGTTTAGGGATAGGGTTAGGGTTAGGATTAGGGTTAGGGTTAGAGTGAGGGTGAGGGTTAGTGTTAGGGTTAGGCTTAGGCTTAGGGTTAGGCTGAGGGTGAGGGTGGGGGTGAGGATTAGGTTTAGGGTGATCATTAGGTTTAGGGTTAGTGTTATTGTTAGGGTTAGGGTTAGAGTTACAGTGAGGCTGAGGTTGCAGGTGAGGGTTAGGGTTAGGGTCAGGGTGAGGATTAGGGTTAGGTTTAGAGATAGGGTAAGGGTGAGGGTGAGGTTTAGGGTTAGAGTTAGGGTTAGTGTTAGGGACAGGCTTAGGGTTAGGCTGAGGGTGAGGGTGTGGTTGAGGATTAGGGTTAGTGTTAGTGTTAGGGTTAAGGTTATAGTTAGGGTTACAGTTAGGGATAGGTTTAGGATTAGGATTAAGTTTAAGGTGCGGGTGATGGTGATGGTTAGGGTTAGGATTAGGGTTAGGGTGAAGGTGAGGTTAAGGGTTAGGGTTAGGTTTAGAGTGAGCTTTAGGGTGAGGGTTAGGGTTATGGTTAGTTTTAGGGTTAGGTTTGGGGTTAGTGTTAGGATTAGGGTTACTGTGACTGTGAGTGTGAGGGTTAGGGTCAGGGTTAGTGTTAGGCTGATGCTGAGGGTGAAGTTGAGGGTTAGATTTAGGGTTAGGGTATGGTTTATGTTTAGAGTGAGGGTTAGAGTGAGGGTTAGGGTTAAGATTAGGGTTAGGGTATGTGCTAGGGTTAGGGTTAGAGTTAGGTTTAGGGTTAGGGTGACTTTTAACGTTAGGTTTAGTTTCAGAGTTTGGGTTAGTGTGAGGGTTTGTGTTAGGGTTAGAGTTACGGTGAGGGTGAGGTTTAGGGTTAGGGTTAGGGTTAGGGTTATTCTTAGGGTTAGGGGTAAGGTTAAGGTTAAGTTAAGGGTAAGGGTGAGGGTGATGTTGAGGGTTAGGGTTAGGGTTAGGATGAGGTTTAGAGTTAGGGTTAGGGTCAGGGTGAGGCTTAGGCTTATAGTTAGGGTTAGTGTTAGGGTTAGTGTGAGTGTTAGGTTTAGGGTTAGTGTTACAGTTCGGGTGAGGGTTAGGATGAGGGTGAGGGTGAGATTTAGGGTTAGAGTTACGGTTAGGGTGAGTGTTACGGTGTGGTTTAGTGTTAGTGTTAGGTTTAGGGTTAGGGTTAGTGTTAGTGTTAGGGTTAGGGTGAGGGTTAGGATGAGGGTGAGGGTTAGGGTTAGGGTTAGGATTAGGATTAGGGTTAGTGTTAGGGTGAGTGCTTGTGTTAGGCTTAGGGTTAGGGTTAGGCTTAGCATTAAGCTGAGGGTGAGGGTGAGGGTTAGGGTAAGTGTTCCGCTTAGGGTTAGCATTTGGGTGAGAATTATTGTTCGGGTTAAGTTTAGGGTTAGGGTGAGGGTTAAGGTTAGGGTTAAAGTGAATTTGAGTGGTAGGGTTAGGTTGAAGTTTTGAGTTCGTATTAGGGTTAGGGTGAGTGTTAGGATTAGGGTTAGGGTGAGAGGTAGAATGAGGATTAGGTTTAGGATGGTGGTTAGGGTGAGGGCTGGGGTGAGGGTGAGGATTTGGGTTAGTGTAAGGGTGAGGTTTAGGGTTAGGGTGAGGGTTAGGATGAGGGTTAGGGTAACGGTGAGGGTTAGGGTAAGGGTTAGAGTGAGGGTTAGGTTTAGGATTAGGGTTAGGGTGAGGGTGATTGTTAGGATTAGGTTTAGGGTTAGGATTATTGTTAGGGATATGGTCATGGTTACATTTGCAGTGAGGTTGAGGCTGAGGGTGAGGGTTAGGGATAGGATTAGGGTTAGGGTTAGGTTTAGGGTTAGGATTATTGTTATTGTTAGGGTTAGGGTTAGAGTTACAGTGAGGGTGAGGGTGATGGTTATGGTTAGGGTCAGGGTTAGTATTAGGTTTAGGGTGAGGGCTAGGGTGAGGGTGAGGGTTAGGGTTAGTGTTAGGGTGAGGTTTAAGTTTAGGGTTTGGGTGAGGTTTAGGGTTCGGGTTACAGTGAGGGTGAGGGTTAGGGTTAGGGTGAGGGTTAGGTTTAGGATTAGGGTTAGGTTGAGGGTTAGGGTGAAGTTTAGCGTTAGGTTTAGTGTCAGAGTTTGGGTTAGTGTGAGGGTTTGGGTTAGGGTTAGAGTTACGGTGAGAGTGAGATTTAGGGTTAGATTTAGGGTTAGGGTTATTCTTAGGGCTAGGGTTAGGGTTAAGGTTAATGTAAGGGTGAGGGTGAGGGTGATGTTGATGGTTAAGGTTAGGGTTAGGATGAGGTTGAGGGTTAGGGGAAGGGTTAGGGTTAGGGTTAGATTGAAGATTAGGGTTAGGGTTAGTGTGAGGTTTAGGGTGATGATGAGGGTTAGGGTTTGAATTAGGGTTAGGGTGAGGGCTAGCTTGAGGGTGAAGGTTAGGGTTAGGGTTAAGTTTAGGGTGAGGGTTAGGGTGAGGGGTAGGATTAGGTTTAGGTTGAGGGTTAGGTTTAGTGTGAGGGTTACGGTTAGGGTGAGGGTGAGGGTGAGGTTAAGGGTTATGGTGAGGGTTAGGGTGAGGGTGAGGGTTAGGGTTAGGATTAGTGATAGGGTTATGGTTAGGTTTAGGCTGAGGGTGAGGGTGAGGGTGAGCGTAAGGTTTAGTGTTAGGGTTATCGTTATGTTTAGGGTGAGGGCTAGGGTGAGGGTGAGGGTTATGGTGAAGTTGAGAGTTAGGATGAGGGTCTTGGTTAGTTAATGTTTAGGGTTAGGGTGAGGATTAGGTGAGGTTTAGGGTGAGGGTGAGCTTGAGGCTTAGGGTGTGGGTGAGGGTTAGTGTTAGGGTTCGGGTTCGGTTGATGGTGAAGGTTAGGGTGACGTTGAAGGTTAGGGTTAGGTTTAGGTGAGGGTTAGGGCTATGGTTAGGGTTAGAGTGAGGGTGAGGGTTAGGGTTATTGTTAGTGTTAGGGTCAGGTTTAGGGTGATGGTGAGGTTTAGGGTAAGGGTTGGGGTGAGGGTTAGTTTTAAGGTTAAGGTGAGGGTTAGAATAAGGGGTAGGGTTACGGTTAGGGTGAGGGTTAGGTTTAGTGTGAGAGTTAGGGTTAGGGTTAGGGTTAGGATTTGTGGGAGGGTAAGAATTAGGGTGATGGTTAGGGTGAGGGTGAGGTTTAGGTTTAGGAATAGTGATAGGGTTAGTGTTATGCTGCAGGTGAGGGTGAAGGTGAGGGTTAGGGTTAGGGTGAGGGTGAGGGTGAGGGTGATGGTAAGGGTAAAGGTGAGGGTTAGGCTGAGGTTGAGGTTGAAGATAAGGGTGAGGGTTTGGGTTAGGTTAAGTGTTCCTGTTAGGGTTAGTGTGATGGTTTGATTGCGGATTAGGGTTAGGGTTAATATGAGTTTTAGGGTGAGGATGAGGGTTAGGGTTAGGTTGAGGGTGAGGGTTAGAATTAGGGTAAGGGTGAGGGCTAGGGTGAAGTTTAGGGTTACGGTTAGGGTTAGGGTGAGGTTTAGGGTTAGGGTGAGGGTGAGGTTAAGGTTCAGGGTGAGGGTTAGGTTGAGGGTGAGGGTTTGGGTTAGGGTTTCAGTTAGGGTGAGGGTAAGGGTGAGGGTTAGGGTGAGTGTTAGGGTGATGGTGAGGGTGAGTGTTAGGGTTGGGGTTAGGGTTAGGGTTGGGTTTAGGGTTAGGTTTAGCGTTAGAGTGAGGGTTAGGATTAGATTTAGGTTTAGGTTTTGGGTGAGAGGTAGCATTAGGTTTAGTGTGAGGGTTAGGTTTAGTGTGAGGGTTACGGTTAGGGGTAGGGTGAGGGTGAGGGTAAGGGTTATGGTGAGGGTTATGATGAGGTTGAGGGTTAGGTTTAGGATTAGGGGTAGGGTTGGGGTAAGACTGAGCATGAGGGTGAGGGTGCGGGTGAGGTTTAGGGTTACGGTTACGTTTAGGGTGAGGGCTAGGGTGAGGGTGAGGGTTAGGGTGAAGGTTAGGGTGAGGGTGAGGGTCTTTGTTAGATAATGGTTAAGGTTAGGGTGAGGATTAGGTGAGGGTTAGGGTGAGGGTGAGATTTAGGGTTAGGGTGTGGGTGAGTGTTAGGTTTAGTGTGAGGGCTCGGGTGATGGTGAGGGTTAGGGTAACGTTGAGAGTTAGGGTTAGGTTTAGGTGAGGGTTAGGTTTAGGGTTAGAGTTAGAGTTAGGGTGAGGGTTCAGGTGAGGTGCACTGTTAAGTTTAGGGTGATCATTAGGGTTAATGTGAGGGTTATGGATAGGGTGAGGATGAATTAAGGGTGACGGTGAGGGTGAGGATGAGGGTTAGCATGAGGGTTAGGTTTAGGATTAGGGTTAGGGTTATTGTTAGGGTTAGGTTTAGGGTGAGGGTGAGGATGAGGGTGAGGGTGAGGGTGTGGGTTAGGGTTAGGGTTAGGTTTAGGGTGAGGGTGAGGTTTAGGGTTAGGGTTAGTGTTAGGCTTAGGGTGAATGTTAGGGTTAGTGGGAGGCTTAGTGTTAGGGTTAGGGTTAGTGTTAGGGTGATTGTAACTTTTAAGGTGAGTATTAGGGTTAGGGTAAGGATTCAGTTTAGGTTGAGGTTTAGGATTAGGGTTCGGGTTAAGGTGAGAGTGAGGGTGATTCTTAGGGTTAGGGTTATGTTGAGGGATAGGGTGAGGGTTAGGTTTAGGGTGAGGGTTAGGGTTAGGGTGAGAGATAGCCTTAGTGTTAGTTAGGTAGGGGTTAGGGTTAGGGTGAGGATTAGGTTAGGGTTAGGGTGAGGGAGAGGTTTATGGTTAGGGTTAGAGAGAAGGTTAGGTTAGGTGTTAAGGTTAGAATTAGGGTGAGGGTTAGGGTGAGGGGTAGGGTTAGAGTTAGGGTGAGCCTTATGGTTAATGTGAGGGTTAGGGTTAGGTTGAGGATAAAGTAAGGGTGAGGGTTAGATTTACTGTTAGATTAAGGTTTAGGTTTAGGTTTAGTGATAAGGTGAGTGTTAGGGTGAGGGTTAGGGTTAGGCTTAGGGTTAAGATGAGGGTGAGGGTGAGGGAAAGTCTTAGCGTGAGTGTTAGGGTTAGGGTGAGGGTTAGGTACAGGGTTAGGGTTAGGGTTATTGTTAGGCTTATGGTTAGGGTGAGGGTGAGGATAAGGTTGAGTGTGAGGGTTAGGGTTAGGATTGGGGTTAGGGTGAGCCTGAGAGTGAGGGTGAGGGTGAGGGTTAGGGTGAGGGTTAGGCTAAGGGTTAGGGTTCGGTTGAGTGTTAGGGTTAGGTTTAGTGTGAGGGTGAATGTGAGGGTTAGGGTTAGGGTTAAGGTTAGGCTTAGGTTTAGGCTGAGGGTGAGGGTGAGTGTGAAGTTTAGGGTTAGGGTGAGTGAGGGTTAGGTTTAGGGTGAGTGTGTGGGTTAAGGTGAGGGTTAGGGTTAGGAATAGGCTTAGGGTTAGGCTGAGGGTGAGGGTAAGGGTGAAGTTTTGAGTTAGGGCGAGGGTTAGGCTTAGGGTGAGGGTGAGTGTTAGGGATAGGGTGAAGGTTAGGGTGAGGGTGAGTGTTAGGGTGAGGGCTAGGGTGAGTGTTATGGTGCGGGTGAGGGTAAGGGTTAGGTTTAGTGTGAGGGTGAGGGTTAGGTTTATGGTTAGGATGATGCTTAGGATGAGGGGTAGGGTTAGGCTTAGGTTGAGGATTAGGGGTAGGGTGAGAGTTAGCGTGAATTTTAGGGTTAGGATTAGGGTTAGGGTTATGCTGAGGGTGATAGTGAGGGTGAAGTTTAGGGCTGGGTGAGGGTTAGGCTTAGGGTTAGAGTGAGGGCTAGGGATAGGGTAATGGTTAGGGTGAGGGTGAGCGTGAGTGTTAGGGTGCATGTGAGGTTTAGGGTTAGGTTTAGGGCTGGGTGAGGGTTAGGGTTAGGGTTAGGATGATGGTTAGGATGAGGAGTAGGGTTAGGGTTAGGATTTGGGTTAGGGTTAGTTTGATGGTTAGCATTAGGTTTAGGGTTAGGGTGATGTTTAAGGTGAGGGTTAGGTTTAGGTTTAGTGTTTGGATGAGGGTTAGGCTGAGGGTAAGTTTTAGGGTGAGGGTTAGGGTTAGGGTTAGGGTGAGGGGTAGGGTTAGGATTAGGGTTAGAGTGAATTTTAGGGTGTCGGTGAGGGTTTGGGTTAGGGTGAAAGTGAGGGTTAGGTTTAGCGTTAAGCTGAGGGTTTGGGTGAGGTTTAGGGTTAGGAGGACTGTTAGGCTTAGTGTTAGGCTGATGGTGAGGGTGAGGGTTACTGATAGGGTTAGGGTTAGGGTGAGGGTTAGGATGAGGATGAGGGTGAGTGTTAGAGTGAGGGTGAGGGTAAGGAAGAGTATGAGGTGTGGGGTTTGGGTGAGATTTAGGTTTGGGTGAGTGTTAGGGTGACGGTGAGGGTGAGGGTTAGGGTTGGGTTTAGGGTTAGAGTGAGGGTTAGGGTGAGTGGTAGGGTTAGGGTTAGGGTTAGGGTGAGGGTTAGGGTTATTGTAAGGGTTAGGGTTAGGGTAAAGTTTAGGGTTACTGTGAGGGTTCATGTTAGGTTTAGGCTTACTGTTAGGGTGAGGTAAGTGTTAGGTTGAGGGTTAGGTTTAGGTTGAGGTTTAGGGTTAGTATGAGGGTTAGGGCTAGGGTGAGGCTAAGGGTGAGGGTTAGGTTTAGGGTGATGTTTAGGGTGAGGGTGAGGGTTAGGGTGAGGCTGAGGGTGAGGGTTCAGTTGAGGGTTGGGTTAGGGTTAGGTTGATTTTGAGGGTGAGGGTGAGACTTAGGGTTAGGTTTAGGGTGAGAGTGAGTGTGTGGGTTAGGGATAGGGTTAGGTTTAGGGTTAGGGTTAGGCTGAGGGTGACTGTGAGCATTTGGTTAGGGTAGGGTGAGGGTTAGCGTTAGTGTTAGGGTGAGGGTTAGGTTAAGGTTGGAGGTTAGGGTTAGGGTGAGGGATAGCGTTAGTGTTAGGGTTAGGGTTAGGTTAAGGTTGGAGGTTAGGGTTAGGGTGAGGGTTAGCGTTAGGTGTAGGGTTAGGTTAAGGGTGAGGGTGAGGGTTAGGGTTAGGGTTAGGGTTAGGTTTAGGGTGATGGTTAGGTTTACCGTGATGTTTAGGTAGAGGTTTAGGGTGAGGGTTCGGGTTCGGGTTCGGTTGAGGGTATGGATTAGGGTTAGGGTAAGGGTGAGGGTGAGCGTGAGTTAGAGGGTTAAGTTTAGTGTTAGGATTAGGTTTAGTGTGAGGGTGAGTATGAGAGTTAGGGTTAGGGTTATTGTTAGGCTTAGGTTTAAGCTGAGGGTGAGGGTGAGTGTGAGGGTTTTGGTTATGTTGAGTGTGAGCATTATGGTTAGGGTTATGGTGAGGGTGAGGGTTAGGGTTAGGGTTAGGGTTAGGATTGGGGTTAGGTTTAGGTTGAGGGTGAGGGTGAAGGTGAGGGTTATGATTAGGGGGAGTGTTAGGCTTAGAGTTAGATTGAGGGTTAGGGATAGGGTGATGGTTAGGGTGAGGGTGAGTCTTAGGGTGAGGGTGTGGGTGAGTGTGAGTGTTAGGGTGCGGGTGAGGTTTAGGGTTAGGTTAAGGATTAGGGTGAGGGTTAGGGTTAGGGTTAGGATGATGGTTAGGGTGAGGGGTAGGGTTAGGTTTAGGGTGAGGTTCAGGTTTAGTTTGAGGGTTACCGTTACTGTTGGTGTTAGGGTAAGGCTTAAGGTGAAGTTTAGGGTTAGGTTTAGGGTTAGAGTGAGGATTAGGGTGAGGGTAAGTTTTAGGGTGAGTGTTAGGGTGAGTGTGAGGGTTAGGATTAGGGTGAGGATTAGGATTATGGAGAGGGTTAGGGTTAGGGTTAGGGTGAAGGTGAGGGTGAGTGTGTGGGGTAGGGTAAGGATTAGGTTTAGGGTTAGGGTTATTGTTAGGGTTAGGCTTACGGTTAAGGTGAGGTTGCGGGTTAGGTGAGGTTTAGCGTTAGGGTTAGCGTTAGGGTGAGGGTTAGCGTGAGGGTAAGTGTTGGTGTGAGGGTTATGTTTAGGGTGAGGCTTAGGGTGAGATTGAGGGTTAGTGTTAGAGTTAGGGTTAGGGTGAGGTTAAGGGTTAGGTTGAGGATTAGGGTGAGGGTAAGGTTTAGGTTTAGCATTAGGGTTAGGGTGAGGTTTAGGGTCAATGTTAGAGTTAGGATAGGGTGAGGGTTAGGGTGAGGGTTAGGGTTAGGGTTAGGGTGAGGGTTGGATGAGGGTTAGGGTTAGGGTTAGGTTGAGGGTTAGGTTTAGGGTGAGGGAAGAGGTTAGGATTAGGGTTAGTGTGAGGGCTAGGGTAAGGGTGAGGGTTAGGTTGAGGGTTAGTTTTAGGGCTAGGGTGAGGGTTAGGTTGAGGTTGAGGTTTAGGGTTGGTGTGAGGGTTAGTGTTAGGGTTAGGCTTAGTGTTAGGTTGAGGGTAAGGGCTAGGTTGAGGGTTAGGTTTAGGGTCAGGGTTAGGGTTAGGGTGAGAGTTAGTGTTAGGTGAGGATTAGGGTGAGGTTTAGGGTTAGGGTTATGTTTGGGGTGAGGGTTAGGGTGAGTTTGAGGGTGAGGGTTGGTTTGAGGGTTTGGGTTAGGGTTAGGGTGAGGTTGAGGGTGAGGGTGACGATTAGGGTTATGGTTAGGGTGAGGGTGACTGTGAGGGTTAGGGTTAGGGTTAGGCTTAGGCTTAGGGTTAGCCTGAGGGTGAGGGTGAGGATGAGGGTTAGGGTTAAGGTTAGGGATAGGTTGATGTTTAGGGTGAGTGTTAGTCTGAGAGTTAGTGTTAGGGTTACGCTTAGTGTTAGTGTGAGTGTAAGGGTTAGGTTGAGGGTTAGGGTTAGGGTGA
The DNA here is from genome assembly GCF_024711535.1 of Dipodomys merriami. NCBI lineage: Eukaryota > Metazoa > Chordata > Mammalia > Rodentia > Heteromyidae > Dipodomys > Dipodomys merriami. Next base: position 2,085,322 of record NW_027206402.1, on the reverse strand, counting down.
GCGTTAGGGTTAGGGTGAGGGTTAGGCTTAGGCTTAGGGTTAGGCTGAGGGTGAGGGTGAGGGTGAGACTGAGGGGTAGGGTGTGGGTAAGGGTTAGGTTTAATGAAAGATTAAGGGTTACAGTGAGTGTTAGGGTGCAAGTGAATGGTTAGGGTTACGGTTAGGGTTAGAGTCAGGGTTAGGTTTAGGATATGGTTGAGATTCAGTATGAGGGTTAGGGTGAGCATTAGGGTTAGTTTGAGGGTTAGTGTTAAGGAAAGAGTGAGGGTTAGGATGAGGGTTAGGGTGAGGGTAAGATTCAGGGTGAGGGTTAGTGTGAGTGTGAGAGTAAGGGTTAGGGTAGGGTTAGGGTAAGGGTGAGGTTTAGGGTTACGGTTAGGGTTAGAGTTAGGGTTAGCATGAGGGTTAGGGAGAGAGTTAGGATTAAGGTTAAGGTTAGGGTTAGGGTGAGGGTTAGGGTTAGGGTGAAGGGGGAGGGTGAGGTTGAGTGTTAGGATTAGGGTTAGGGTGAGAGTTAGGATGAGGGTGAGGGTTAGGGTTAAGATTAGGGTTAGGGTTAGGCTGAGGATTAGGGAGAGGGTGAGGGTGAAGTTTAGGGTTAGGGTGAGTGTTAGGGTTAGGGTTAGGGTGAGGTTTTGGGTTAGGGTTAAGTTTAGGATGTGTTAGGTTGAGGGGTACGGTTCATATTAGGGTGAGTGTTAGGGTGAGCGTTTTGGTTAAGGATAGGTTTAGGGTTAGGGTGAGGTTTAGGATGAGGGTTAGGTTTAGGGTTAGTGTTAGGGTGAGGTTTAGAGTGAAGGTTAGGGTTAGGGTTAGTGTCAGGGTTAGGGTTAGTGTGAGGGTTAGTGTTTAGTTAGGATTTGGGTGAGGGTTATAGTGAGGTTTATGGATAGGGTTAGGGTTAGGGTTATGCTTAGGCTGAGGTTGTGGGTCAGGATGTGGGTGAAGATTAGGTTCAGGGTGAGCTTTAGGGTTAGGGATAGCATTAGGATGTGGGTTTGGGTTAGTTTTAGGTTTAGTATGAGGGTTAGGGTGAGGGTTAAGTTTAGAGTGAGAGTAAGGGTTAGGGTGAGGGTTAGGATGAGGGTTAGGTTTAGGAATAGTTTTAGGGCTAGGGTGAGGTTTAGGGTGAGAGTTAGGGTTAGGGTTAAGGTTAGGTGTAGGGTGACGCTAAGGGTTAGGGTGAGGGTGAGGGTTAGGTTTTGGGTGACATTTAGGGTTAGGTTTAGAGTGAGGGTGAAGGTAAGGGTTAGTGTGAGGGTTAGGGTGAGGGTAAGGGTTAGAATTAGCATTAGGGTTAGGGTGAGGTTTAGGGTGAAATTTAGGGTTAGGGTGAGGGTGAGGTTTAGGGTTAGGGTGATGGTTAAGTTTAGGGTCAGGTTTAATGTTAGGGTTAGGGTTAGCGTGAGGGTGAGGGTGATGATGAGATTTAGAGTTAGGGTGAGGTTTAGGGCTAGGTTTAGGGTGAGAGTTACGGTTAGGCTTAGGGTGAGGTTTAGGGTTAGGTTTATGGTGAGGCTGAGGGTGAGGGGTAGGGTTAGGGTTGAGAGAGTGTGAGGGCTAGGGTGAGTGTGAGTGTTAGGGTTAGGGTTGGGGTGAGGATTATGGTGTGGGGGAGGGTTAGTGTTAGGGTGAAGGTTAGGGTTAGGTTTAGGGGGAGGTTTAAGTTTAGGGTTAGTGTGAGGGCTAGGGTGAGGGTGAGGGTTTGTGTTAGGGATAGGTGACGATTAGGGTTAGAGTTACGGTTAGGGTGAAGTTGAGGGTGAGGGTGAGTGCAGGTTTAGCATTAGGGTTAGGGTGAGGGTGAGGGTTAGGGTTAGGGTTAGGGTGACAGCTAGGGTGAGGGTGAGGCTTAGGTTTAGGGTCAGGGATAGAGTGAGGATTAGGGGTAAGGTTAGACTTAGGGTGAGGGTTAGGTTGAGGGTGAGGTTTAGGGTTAGCATTAGGGTTAGGGTTAGTATTAGGTTGAGGGTTAGTGATAGGTTTAGGTTTAATTGAGGGTGAAGGTCAGGTTTAGCCTTAGAGGTAGAGTGAGGGTTAGGTTTAGGATGAGGGTTAGGGTCAGTGTTAGGGTGAGTGTGATGGTGAGGGTTAGGGTTAGGGTGAGAGTGAGTGTGAGGGTGAGTGTTAGGGTTATCATTAAGGTTAGGGTGAGGTTGAGGTTTAGTGTTAGGGTTAGGATGAGGTTTAGGTTTAGGGTGATGGTTAGGGTTAGTGCGAGGGTTAGTTTAAGGGTTAGGGTTAGTGTTAGGGTGAGGGTAAGTGTAAGTGTGAGGTTTAGGATTAGGGTGAGGTTTAGGGTTAGGGTTAAGTTTAGGATTAGAATGAGGGTGATGTTTAGGGTTAGAGTTAAGATTAGGGTGAGGGTTAGAGTAAGGGTTAGTGTTAGGGTTAAGGTTATGGTGAGGTTTAGGTTGGTGGTTAAGGTTAGGGTTAGGGTTAGGATTAGGATTAGGGAAAAGGTGAGGGTGAGTGTGAGGGTTAGGGTTAGGGTTAGGGTTAGGATAAGAGTTATGGTGAGGGTGAGGGTGAGGGTTAGGCTTAGGGTGAGGGTTGGAGTTAGTGTTAGAGTCAGGGTTAGGGTGAGGTTTAGGATTAGGCTTAGGGTTAGGGCATGGTCTAGGGTGAGGGTGAGGGTTAGGGTAATGGTTAGTGTGAGGGTTAGTGTGAGGGTTAGGTTTAGGGTTAGTGTTAGGGTTAGCGTTGGGGTTAGGGATAGGCTTAAGTGTTAGGCGGAGGGTTTGGGTGAGGGTGAGGTTTAGGGTTAGGGTGAGGATGAGGTTTAGGGTTAGAGTTAGCATTAGGGTGAGGGTTAGTGTTAGAGTTAGGGTTAGTGTTACAGTTAGGGTTAGAGTGAGTGTTAGGTTTAGGGTTAGACTTAGGGTGAGGGTGAGGGTTAGTGTTAGGGTTAGTGTGAGGGTAAGGGTGAGTGTGAGGGTTACAGTTAGTCTTAGGCTTAGGCTTAGTTTTAGGCAGAGCATGAGTGTGAGGGAGAGGGTTAGGGTTAGGATGAGGGTTAGGGTTTTAGGGTTATGGTGAGGTTTAGGATGAGGTGTAGGGTTAGAATTAGGGTTGGGTGAGGGCTAGAGTGAGGGAGAGGGTTAGGGTTAGCGTTAGGGTAAGGTTTAGGGTTAGGGTCAGGGTTACGTTGAGGGTGAGGGTTTGGGTTAGGGTGAGGGTTAGGGTTAGTGTTAAGGTGAGGGTGAGGGTTAGGATTAGGTTTAGGGTTAGGGTTATTGTTAGTTTTATGGTTAGGGTTAAGTTTACAGTGAGGGTGAGGGGGAGGTTGAGGGTTAGGGTTTGGGTTAGGGTTAGGGTTAGGGTGAGGGTTAGATCAGGGTGAGGGTTAGGGTGAGGGTTAGGGTTACGGTGAGTGTGAGGGTTAGGGTTAGGGTTAGGCTGAGGTTTAAGTTTAGGGTTAGGGTTAGCATGAGGGTGAATTTTAGGGTTAGAGTTATGCTTAGGGGAAGGGTTAGGGTGAGGTTTAGGGTTAGTGTTAGTCTTAGGGTTAGGTTTAGGGTGAGGGTTAGAATTAGGATTACAGTCAGGGTGAGTGTGTGGATGAGGGTTAGGGTTAGGCTTAGGCTTAGGATTAGGCTGAGGGTGATAGTGGGGATGAGGATTAGCTTTTGAGTGATGGTTAGGGTTATGGTTAGTTTGAGGGTTAGGATGAGGGTTAGGGTTAGGATTAGTGTTAGGGTGAGGGCTAGGATGAGGGTGATGTTTAGGGTTAGGGGTAGGCTTAGTCTTAGGGTTAGGCTGAGGCTGAAGGTGAGGGTGAGGTTTAGGGTTAGGGTGATGTTTAGGGTTACAGTTAGGGTGAGGGTTAGGATGAGGAGTAGGGTTAAGGTGAGGGTTAGTTTGAAGGGGACAGTAAGGGTAAAGTTGAGGGTTAGGCTGAGAGTGAGTGTTATGGTAATGCTGAAGGTTTGGGTTAGGGTGAGGGTTGAGTGAGGGTTAGGGTTTGGGTTAGGGGGAGGGTGAGGGTTAGATTGAGTATTAGTGTTAGGGTTAGTGTGAGGTTTAGGGTGAGGATGAGGTTTAGGGTTAGGATGAGGTCTAGGGTGAGGGTGAGGTTTAGGGTTAGGGTTAGGGTGAGGTTTAGGGTTAGTTTGATGTTTAGGGTCAGTGTGAGGTTTAGTTTTAGGTTTAGGCTTAGTGTTATGTTGAGGGTTATTGTTAGGGGGATGGTTAAGGTTAGGGTGAGGGTTATGGTTAGGGTGAGTGTTAGGGTTAGGGTTAGGGTTATTGTTAGGATTAGGGTTAGGGTTACATTTTCGGTGAGTGTGAGTGTGAGGGTTAGGGTTAGAGTTAGGGTGCGGTTTAGGTTTAGGTTTAGGGTTAGAGTTAGAGTTAGGGTGAGGTTGAGGTTTAGGATTATAGTTACGGTTAGTGTTAGGTTTATGGTTAGGGTGGGGGTTAGGGTTTCGGTTATGGTTAGGCTTAGGCTTAGGCTTAGGCCGAGCATGAGGGTGAGGGTTAGGGTGAGGGTTAGGGTTAGGGTTAGGGTTAGGGGTAGGATGAGATTTAGGGTTAGAGTTACGCTTAGGGTTATGTTTAGGGTTAGGATTAGGGTTAGGGTTATGTTTAGGGTTATAGTTAGGGTTAGGGTGAGGGTTAGGGTTAGGGTTTAGGTTAGGGTGAGCGTGAGGGTAAGGATTAGCATTAGTGTTAGTGTTAGGTTTAGGTTAAGGGTTAGGGTTATGAGTAGGGTTAGTGTTAGTGTTAGGTTTAGGTTTATGGTGAGGGTTAGGGTTAGGGTTAGCGTTGTTGTTAGTGTTATGTTTAGGGTTTAGATTGCGGTGAGGGTGAGGCTTAGGGTGAGGGTTATGGTTAGGGTTAGGGTTAGGGTGAGTGTGAGGGTTAGCGTTAGTATTAGGCTTATGCTTAGGCCTAGGCCCAGCTTGGGGGTGAAGGTGAGGGTTAGGGTTAGGGTGAGGGTCAGGGTTAGGATAATGGTTAGGGTTATGGCGAGGTTGAGGGTTAGAGTTAGGGTGAGTTTTAAGTTTAGGGTGTAGTTTCAGGTTAATGTGAGGGTTAGGGTTAGGGTTAAGGTTAGTTTTATTGTGAAGGTAAGTGTTAGGGTGAGGTTTAGGGTTAGTGTTAGGGTTAGGGTGAGGGTTAGGTTTAGGGTTAGTGTTAGTGTTAGGGTTAGGGTGAGGTTTAGGGTGGGTATGAGTGTTAGGGTTAGGGTTAGGATTAGGGTAACATGAGGGTGAGTGTGAGGGTTAGGGATAGGGTTAGGATTAGGATAAGAGTTATGGTGAGGGTGAGGGAGAGGGTTAGGGTTAGGGTGAGGGTTGGTGTTAGGGTTAGAGTGAGGGTTAGGCTGAGGGTTATGATTAGGCCTAGGGTTAGGGTATGGGCTAGGGTGAGGGTGAGGGTTAGGGTCAGGGTTAGAGTGAGGGTTAGAGTGAGGGTTAGGTTTAGGGTTAGTGTTAGGGTTAGGGTTGGGGTTAGGCATAGGCTTAGTGTTAGGCGGAGGGTAAGGTTGGGGGTGGGGGTTAGGGTTAGTGTCCGGGTTAGGTTTAGGGTTAGTGTTAGTGTTAGGGTGAGTGTTAGTGTGAGGGTTCGGTGTTACTTTTAGGGTTAGGGTGAGGGTGAGTGTGAGAGTAAGGGTTAGTCTTAGTCTACGGCTTAGGCTTAGTCTGAGCCTAAGGGTGAAGGTGAGGGTGAGGGTTAGGGTGATGTTTAGGGTTAGGGTGAGGGTTATGGACAGGGTGAGGGTTAGGGTTATTGTTAGGATTAGGGTTAGGTTTAAAGTTACTGTGAGGGTGAGGGTTAGGGTTAGGGTTAGGGTGAGGTTTAAATTTAAGGATAGGGTTAGAGTTAGCGTTAGGGTAAGGGTGAGGTTTAGGGTTAGAGTTAGAGTTAGTGTTAGGTTTAGGGTGAGTGTTAGGGTGAGGGTTAGGGTTATGGTTAGGCTTAGGCTTAGGCTCAGGCTTAGGCCGAGAATGAGGGTGAGGGTTAGGGTTAAGGTTAGTGTGAGCGTTAGTGTTAAGGTTAGGTTGAGGGTTAGGATGAGGTTTAGGGTTAAGTTTAGGTTTAGGTTCATGGTTAGGGTTAGGGTTGGGGTTAGGGTTAGGGTTAGGGCGAAGGTTAGGGTTAGGATGTGGGTTAGGGTGAGGTTGAGGGTGATGATTAGTGTTAGTGTTAGTGTTAGGGTTTTAGTGTTATGTTTAGGGTTAGGGTTAGGGTTACAGTGAGTGTTAGGGTTAGGGTTAGGTTTAGGGTTAGGTTTAGGGTTATTGTTAGTGTTATGTTTAGGGTTAAAGTTGCGGTGAGGTTGAGGCTGAGGGTGAGGTTTCTGGTTAGTTTTAGGGTTAGGCTTAATGTTAGGGTTAGGGTTAGGCTTAGTGTTATGGTTAGGGTTAGGCTTAGTGTTATGGTTAGGGTTAGGGTGAGGTTTAGGGTGAGGTTTAGGTTTAGGGTTAGAATTAGGATTAGGATTAAAGTGAAGGTGAGTTTGAGGTTTAGGATTAGGGTTATGCTTAGGATTATAGTTAGGGTAAGGGTGAGGGTGAGGGTTGGGATTAGGGTTAGAGTGAGGGTTAGGGTGAGGGTTAGGCTTAGGCTTAGGGTTAGGGTATGGGCTAGGGTGAGGGTGAGGGTTAGGGTTAGGGTTATGGTGAGGTTAGGGTGAGGGTTAGGGTTAGGGTTAGGGTTAGTGTTAGGGTTCGGGTTGGGGTTAGGTTTAGGCTTAATATTAGGCGTAGGTTTAGTGTGAAGTTGAAGGTTAGGGTTAGGGTGAGGTAGAGGTTTAGGGTTAGAGTTAGGGGGAGGGGGAGGGTTAGGCTTAGGATTAGGGTTAGGTTGATGGTGAGGGTGTGGTTTAGGGTAAGGTTTAAGGTTAGGCTTAGGGTTAGGCTGAGGTTGAGGTTGAGGGTGAGGGTTAGGGTTAGGGTGAGGCTGAGGGTGAGGGTTAGGGTTAGGGTTAGAGTTAGGGGTAGGGTAAGGGTTAGGGTGAGGGTGAGGGTTAACCTTAGGTTTAGGATTAGGGTTAGGGTGAGTGTGAGGTTTAGGTTTAGGGTTAGGGTTAGAGTTAGGATAAGGTTTAGGGTGAGGGTGAGTGTGAGGGTTAGGTTTAGGGTTAGCCTTAGACTTAGGTTTAGGCTGTGGGTGAGGTTGGGTGTGAGGATTAGGGTTAGGATGATGGTTAGGGTTACAGTTAGGGTGAGGTTTAGGATGTGGTTTAGGGTTAGGGTGAGGATGATGGTAAGGGTAAAGGTGTGGTTTAGGCTGAGAGTGAGGGTTAAGATAAAGTTGAGAGATAGGGTTAGGTTTAGGGTTAGTGTAAGGGTTAGGGTTAGGTTTAGGGTGCGGTTGAGGGTGAGGGTTAGGTTGACATTTAGGGTTAGGGTTAGGGTTATGGTGAGGGTTATAGTGAGGTTTAGGTTTAGGGGTAGGGTAGGGGTTAGGGTGAGGGTGAGGGGTAGGATTAGGGCTAGGGTTAGGGTTATGGTGGTGGTTAGAGTTAGGGATAGGTTTAGGGTTAGAGTTACAGTTAGAGTGGAGGTTAGTGTGAGGGTGAGGAATAGGGTTAGTTTTAGGGTTAGGGAGAGCTTAAGGGTTACTGTGAGGGTTAGGGTTAGGGTTAGCGTTATGGTTAGGGATAGGGTGTGGGTGAGGGTGAGGTTTATGTTGAGAGTTAGTGATAGGGTTAGGCTAGGGGTTAGGGTGAGGGTTAGTGTTATGTTTAGGCTTAGCCTTAGGGTGAGGGTGAGGGTTAGGATTAGGGTTACGGTTAGGGTTTGGGTTAGGGTTATTGTTAGGGTTAGGGTTAGGGTTAGGGTGAGGGTGAGGGTGAAGGTGAGGGTTACAGTTAGGTTTAGGTTTAGGATGAGTGCTAGGTTGACGGTTACGGTTAGGTTTAGGGTGAGGGTTAGGGTTAGTGTGAGTGTTAGGGTTAGGGTTAGGGTGAGGGTAAGGGTTATGGTGAAGGTTACTGTGAGGGTGAGGATTAGGGTAAGGGTTAATGTTATGGTGAGGGTTAGGTTGACGGTTAGGTTTTGGTTGAGGGTTAGGATGATGCTGAGTTTTATGGGGTGGGTTAGAGTTAGGGTTAATGTTAGTGTGAGGGTTAGTGTGAGGGAAAGGGTTAGGGTGAGTGTTTCGGTTAGGGTGAGGGTTAGGGTTAGGATTAGGGTTATGATGAGGGTGAGTGTGAGGGTTAGGGTTAGGCTTAGGCTTAGGGATAGGCTGAGGGTGAGTGTGGGAGTGAGGATGAGGGTTAGGATGATGGTTAGGGTTTCGGTTAGGGTGAGGTTTAGGATGAGGTTTGGGGTTAGGATGAGGATGATGGTAAGTGTAAAGGTGTCGTTTAGGCTGATGGTGAGGGATAAGATAAGGTTGAGGGTTAGGGTTAGGGTTAGGGTTAGTGTAAGGGTTAGGGTTAGGTTTTGGGTGCAGTTGAGGTTGAGGTTTAGGTTATCATTTAGGGTTAGGATTAGGGTTATGGTGAGGGTTATAGTGAGGGTTAGGTTTAGGGTAGGGTAGGGGTTATGGTTAGGGTGAGGGGTAGGGTTAGGGTTAGGGTTAGGGTGATGGTTAGAGTTAGGGATAATGTTAGGGTTAGAGTTACGGTTAGAGTGAAGGTTAGTGTGAGGGTGAGGAATAGGGTTAGGTTTAGGGTTAGGGTCAGCTTAAAGGTTAGTGTGAGGGTTAGGATTAGGGTTAGCGTTATGGTTAGGGATAGGGTGAGGGTGAGGGTGAGGTTTATGGTGAGAGTTAGTGATAGGGTTAGGCTAGGGGTTAGGGTTCGGGTTAGGGCTAAGGTGAGGGTTAGTGTGAGGGTTAGGATGAGAGTGAGGGTTAGGGTAATCGTGAGTGTTAGGGTGATGGTTAGAGTGAGGGTTAGGGTAAGGGTTAGGCTTAGGGTGAAGTTGAGGGTTAGGGTTTGGGTGAGGGTGAGTGTTAGTGTTATGTTTAGGGTTAGCCTTAGGGTGAGGGTGACGGTTAGGATTAGGGTTAGGGTTAGGGTTTAGGTTAGGGTTATTGTTAGGGTTAGGGTTAGGGTTAGGGTGAGGGTGAGGGTGAAGATGAGGGTTATGGTTAGGGTTAGGTTTAGGATGAGTGCTATGTTGAGGGTTACGGTTAGGTTTAGGGTGAGGGTTAGGGTTAGTGTGAGTGTTAGGGTTAGGGTTAGGGTGAGGGTAAGGGTTATGTTGAGGGTTACAGTGAGGGTGAGGATTAGAGTAAGGGTTAGGGTTATGGTGACGGTTAGGTTGAGGGTTAGGTTTTGGTTGAGGGTTAGGATGAGTCTGAGGTTTATGGGGTGGATTAGGGTTAGGGTTAGTGTTAGCATGAGAGTTAGTGTGAGGGTAAGGGTAGGGTGAGTGTTAGGGTTAGGTTGAGGGTGAGGGTTAGGGTTAGGATTAGGGTGAGGTTAAGGGTTATTGTGAGTATTAGGGTTAGGTTGAGGGTTAGGGTGAGGTTGAACTTTAGGGTTAGGGTTAGGCTGAGGTTGAGGGTAAGGTTTAGGGTTAGGATTTGGGTTAGGGTTAGGTGAGGGTTAGGGTTAGGAATATTGTTAGGGTTAGGGTGAAGGTGAGGGTTAGGTTTATCTTTAGGGTTAGGGTTAGGGATAGGCTGAGGGTGAGGTTGAGGGTTAGGGTTAGGGTTAGGATGAGGGTTAGGGTTAGGGTTAGGGTGAGGTTGAGGGTGAGGTTTAGGGTTAGGGTTTTTGTTAGGCTGAGGGTGAGAGTGAGGGTGAGTGTTAGGGTTGGGGTTAGGGTGAGGGTTAAGTTTAGGGTGATTGTTAGGGTGAGAGTGACTATAACGGTTAGGGTGATGATTAGGGTGAAGTGAGGGTTAGAGTTAGGGATATGTTTAGGGTGAGGGTTTGTGTTAGGGTGAGGGTTAGGTTCCATGTGAGGGTTAGGGTTAGGGTTAGGTTTAGGATGAGGGTTAGGGTTGGTGAGAGGGTTAGGGTGAGGGTGAGGGTTAGGGTTAGCATTAGGGTTAGGATGAGGGTGAGGGATAGGGTTAGGTTAGGCTGAGGGTGAGGGTGAGTGTGAGAGTGAAGGTTAGGGTTGGTGTTAGTTTTAGTGTTAGGGTTAGGGTGAGGGTTAGGGTGAGGGTTAGGTTGTGGGTAAGTGTTAGAGTGAGGGTTAGAATGACGGTGAGGGTTAGCGTTAGGGTGAGTGTAAGGGTTACTGTGAGGGTTAGGGTGAGTTTGAGGGTTAGGGTTAGGGTGAGGGTGAGGGTTAGGGTTAGCATTAGGGTTAGGGTGAGCGATAGGGATAGGTTTAGGTTTAGTGTTAGGGTGAGGGTGAGTGTTAGGGTGAGGTTGAGTGTGAGGTTGAGGGTTAGGATTATGGTTAGGGTGAGGGTGAGGGTGTAGGTGAGGGTTAGGGTTAGGTTTAGTGTTAGCATTAGGGTTAAGCTGAGGGTGAGGGTGAGGGTTTGGTTTAGGTTTAAGGTGAGGGTTAGGGTTAGTGTGAGGGTTAGGGTGAGGGGGAGGGTTAATGTTACGGTTAGGGTGAGTGTTAGTGTGATGGTTAGCGTTAGGGCTAGGATTATTGTTAGGTTTAGGGTTAGGGTTAGGGTTAGGTTGTGGATAAGTGTTAGAGTGATGGTTAGGAAGAGGGTTAGGGTTAGTTTGAGGGTTAGAGTTAGGGTTAGGGTTAGGGTGAGGGTTAGGGTTAGTGTGAGCTTTAGAGTTAGGGTTAGGGCTAGGATGAGGGTAAGGCTTAGGTTAGGTTTAGGGTGAAGGTGAGGGTTAGTGTGAGGGTTATTGTTTGGTTTAGGGTAAGGTTTATGGTGAGGTCTAATGTGAGGTTGAGGGTTAGGGTGAGGCTGAGGGTGAGGGTGAGCATTTCGGTTAGGTAAGGGTTAAGATTAGGGTTAGGGTGAGGATTAGGGTGAGGGTCAGGGATAGGATGAAGTTTAGGGTTAGAGTGATTGTTAGGGTTAGTGTGAGGTTTAGGGTTAGGGTTATGGTTAGGGTGAGGTTTAGGGTTCGGGTTTGCATTAGGGTTAAGGGTGAGGGTTAGGGTGATTTTGAGGGTTAGGGGTAGGGTTAGGGTTAGTGTTAGGGTGAGGGTGAGGGTTAGTGTTAGGGTTAGGATGAGGGTTAGGATAAGGGGTAGGGTTAGGATTAGGGTGAATGTTAGGATTAGGGTGACGGTTAGGTTAATGGTAAGGGTTAGGGTTAGGGTGATGTTAAGGATTAGGGTGAGGCTTAGGGTTAGTGTTAGGTTTAGGGTGATGGTGAGGGTTAAGGTTGAGGGTGAGGCTGAGGGTGAGTGTTAGAGTTAGGGTAATGATTAGTGTTAGGGTTAGTTTGAGGATTAGGGTGAGGTTTTGGGTTAGGGTGACTGTTAGGGTTAGGCTGAGTGTTAGGTTTAGGGTTAGGGTGAGGGTTAGGTTTAGTGTGATGTTTAGGGTGAGGGTTAGGGTGAGGTTGAAGGTTAGGGTGAGCATGAGAGTTAGGGTTAGGGTTAGGGTGAGGTTTAGGTTTAAGGTTAGTGTTAGGTGAGGGTTACAGGGAGGGATAGGGTTAGGGTTAGGGTGAGAGTTAGGATTACTGTGTGGGTTAGGGTTATGGTTAGGGTGAGGGTAAGGTTAGGGTTAGGTTTAGGGTGAGGTTGAGGATTAGGGTTAGGGTTATGGTGAGGGTTAGGGTGAGGGTTAGGGTTAGGTTTAGGGTTATGTTTAGGGTGAGGGTTTCAGTGAGGGTTAGGGTTAGGGCTAGGGTGAGGGTAAGGTTTAAAGTGAGGGTTAGAGTGAGGGTGAGGGTTAGGGTTAGGTTTAGGTTGAGGGGTAGGGTGAGGGTGAGGGTTAGGGTGATTGAGAGGCTTAGGGTGAGGCTTTTGGTTAGTGTTAGGGTTAGTGTTATGGTTAGGGTGAGGGTGATGGTTAGGGTTAGTGTTAGTGTTAGGGTGAGGTCTAGGGTGAGGGTGAGTGTTAGGGTTAGGGTTAGAGTTAGGGATAAGGAGAGGATTGGTGAGGGTAAAGGTTAGGGTGAGGGTTTGGGTGAGGGTGAATGTTAGGGTTAGCATTAGGGATAGGGTGAGGGTTAGAGTGTGGGTAAGGGTTTGGGTAAGGGTTTGGGTGAGGGTGAGGGTGAGGTTTAGGGTTAGGGTTTTTGTTAGGCTGAGGGTGAGGGTGAGGGTGAGTGTTAGGGTTGGGGTTAGGGTGAGGGTTACGGTTAGTGTGATTGTTAGGGTGAGGGTGACTGTTACGGTTAGGGTGATGGTTAGGGTGAAGTGAGGTTTAGGGTTAGAGATAGGGTTAGTGTGAGGGTTTGTGTTAGGGTGAGGGTTAGGTTGCATGTGAGGGTTAGGGTTAAGGTTAGGTTTAGGATGAGGGTTAGGGTTGGTGAGGTGTTTTGGGATACGGTGAGGGATAAGGTTAGCCTTAGGGTAAGGATGAGGTTGAGGGTTAGGGTTAGGTTAGGCTGAGGGTGAGGGTGAGGGTGAGGGTTAGGGTTGGTGTTAGTGTTAGAGTTAGGGTTAGGCTGAGGGATAAGGTGAGGGTTAGGTTGTGGGTAAGTGTTAGAGTGAGTGTTAGAATGAGGGTGAGGGTTAGGGTTAGGGTGAGGGTAAGGGTTAGTGTGAGGTTTAGGGTGAGGCTGAGGGTTAGGGTTAGCATTAGGGATAGGTTGAGCGATAGGAATAAGGTTATGGTTAGGGTTAGTGTAAGGGTGAGGTTTAGGGTGAGGCTGAGGTTGAGGTTGAGGGTTAGGATTAGGGTTAGGGTGAGGGTGAGGGTTTGGGTGAGGATAGGGTTAGGATTAGTGTTAGCGTTAGGGTTAGGCTGAGAGTGAGCTTGAGGGTGAGGGTGAGGGTTAGGTTTAGGTTTAAGGAGAGGTTTAGGGTTAGTGTGAGGGTCAGGGCGGGGGAGGGTGAGGGTTACGGTTAGGGTGAGTGTTAGTGTGAGGGTTAGGGATAGGATTAGGTTTAGGTGAAGGTTAGGGTGAGGGTTAAGGTTAATGGTATGGTTAGGTTGAGAGTGAGGTTTAGGGTGAGGGGTAGGGTTAGGTTTAGGATGAGGGTAAGGATTAGGGTGAGGTTTAGGGTGAGGGTGAGGGTTAGGGTTAGGATGAGGGTAATGATTAGTGTGAGGGTTAGAGTTAGGGTTAGGTTTAGGGTGAGTGTAAGGCTTAGGGTTAAGTTTATGGTGAAGGTGATTGTTAGTGTGAGGGTTATTGTTAGGTTTAGGGTAAGGTTTATGGTGAGGTCTAATGTGAGGTTGAGGGATAGGTTGAGGGTGAGGGTGAGCGTTTCGGTTAGGTAAGGGTTAAGAGGGTTAGGGTGAAGATTAGGGTGAGGGTCAGGGATAGGATGAAGTTTATGCTTAGAGTGATGGATACGGTTATTGTGAGTTTTAGGGTTTGGGTTTGCATTAGGGTTAGGGTGAGGGTTAGGGTGTTTTTGAGGGTTAGTGGTAGGGTTAGGGTTAGTGTTAGGGTGAGGGTTAGGGTTAGGGTTTGGGTTAGGATGAGGGTTAGGGTAAGGGGTAGGGTTAGGGTTAGGGTGAATGTTAGGATTTGGGTGAAGGTTAGGTTAAGTGTAAGGATTAGGGTTAGGGTGAGATTAAGGATTAGGGTGTGGGTGAGGGTTAGTGTTAGGTTTAGGGAGATGGTGAGGGTGAGGGTTAGGTTTAGGTTTAGGCTTAGTTTGAGGGTTAGGATGAGGGTTTTGTTTAGTGTTCGTGTTAGGGTTAGCATGAGGTTTAGGGTTAGTGTGAGTGTTAGGGTGAGGGTGAAGGTGAGGGTAAGTGTTAGGGTGAGGGTGATGGTGAGGGTTAAAGTTCTGGCTAGGGCTAGGGTGATGGTTAGGGTTAATGTTATGTTTAGGGTGAGGGCAAGGGTGAGGGTGAGTATTAGGGTGAAAATGAGGGTTAGGGTGAGGGTTTTGGTTAGGTAAGGATTAGGGTTAGGGTTAGGGTGAAGATTAGGGTGAGGGTTAGGGTTAGGATGAATGTTAGGGTTAGGGTGAGCATTAGGGTTAGGGTTAGGGATAGGGTGAGGCTTAGGGTGAGGGTGAGGGTTAGGGTGAGAGTGAGCGTGAGGGTTCGGGTAAGGTTCAGGGTTCGAGTTTGGGCTAGTGTTAAGTTTAGGGTGAGGGTTAGGGTGACGGTGAGGGTTAGGATTAGGGTTAGGTTGAGGGTTAGGTTTAGGGTGAGGGTTAGGGTCAGGTGTAGGTTTAGGTTTAGGGAGAGGGTTAGGGTTAGGGTGAAGGTTAGATTTAGTTTGAGGGTTAGGGTGAAGGTGAGTTTGAGATTGAGGGTTAGGGTGAGGGTGATGGTGATGGTGAGGGATAGGGTTAGGTTTCGGGTTAGGTTTAGGGTGAGGGTTAGGGTTAGGGTTAGGGTTAGGGTGAGGATGAGTGTGAGGGTTACGGTTAGGGTTAGGGTGAGGGTGAGGTTTATGTTGTGGGGTAGGGTTAGGGAGAGCATAAGGTTTAGGGTTAGGGTGAGTGTTAGGGTTAGGTTAGGGTTAGGGTGAGGGTGAGGGTGAGGGTTAGGGTTAGGGTTAGGGTTAGGGTGAGTGTGATGCTGAGGATTAACGTTAGGGTTAGTGTGAGGTTAAGTGTTAGAGTGAGGATTAGGGTGAGGGTTAGGGTTAGCATAAGGTTTAGAGTGAGGTTTAGGGTTAGGGTTAGGGTTACAGTAAGAGTTAGGGTTAGGGTAAGAGTTAGGGTTAGGCTTAGCGTTAGGGTTAGGGTTAGGGTTAGGCTTAGGGTTAGGGTTAGGGTAAGGGTTAGGTTTAAGGTTAGGTTAAGTTTAGGGTTAGCGTGAGGGTTAGGGTTAGGGTGATGTTTAGGGTGACGGTGAGGGTTAGGGTGAGGGTGAGGTTGAGTGGGAGGGTGACGGTGAGGGTTAGGGTTAGGGTTAGGTTTAGTGTGAGGATTAGGGTGAGGGTGAGGGTGAGGGTTAGGCGTAGGTTGAGGATTAGGGTTAGGGTTAGGTTTAAGGTGAATGTTAGGGTGAGAGGTAACGTTAGGGTTAGGATGAGGGTTAGGCTTACTGTGAGGGTTACGGTTAGGGTTTGGGTTAGTGTGAGGATAAGGTTTAGGGTGAGGGTTAGGTTGAGACTGAGGGTTAGGGTTAGCTTTAGAGTAGGGTGAAGATTAGGTTGGGGGTTAGGGTGAGGGTTGGTGTTCGGGTTAGGGTTGGGTGAGTGTTAGGGTGACCGTAAGGGTTAGGGTGAGGGTTAGGTTGAGGGTGAGGGATAGGGTTACGGTGAGGGTAAGGGTTAGGTTTAGGGTGAGAGTGATAGTTAGGATAAGGGTAAGGGTTAGGGTCAGGGTTAGGTTGAGGGTGAGGGTTAGGGTTAGCATTAGGGTTAGGATTAGGGTTAGGTTGAGTGTTAGGGTTAGGGTTAGGGTTAGGGTGCAGGTTAGGGTGAGGCTGAGGGTGAGGGTGAGGGTGAGGGTTAAGGTTAGGGTTAGGTTTAGGGTGAGGGCAAGGGTGAGGGTGATGTTTTTGTTTAGGAAAGGTTTAGGGTTAGGTTTAGTGTGAGGATTAGTGTGTGGGTGAGGTTTAAGGTGAGGGTTAGGGTTAGGGTGAGGGTTAGGGTTAGGGTTAGGGTGAGGGTTAAGGTTAGGGTGATGTTTAGTGTGAGGGTGAATGTGAGAGTGAGGGTTTTGGTGAGGGTTTGGGTTAGTGTGAGGGTTAGGGTTAGGGTTACGGTTTGGGTTAGTGTGAGGGTAAGGGTTATATTGACAGTTAGCTTGAGGGTGAGTGTTAGGGTTAGGTTTAGGCTTAGGGTGAGGGTTCGGGTTAGGGTTAGGATGAGGTTTAAGGTGAGGGCTAGGGTGAAGTTTAGGGTTAAGGTTAGGGTTTGGGTTAGGGTGAGGAGAAGGGGTAGGGTGAGGTTTAGGGAGAGGTTTAGGGATAGGATTATGGTGAGGGTAAGTGTTAGGCTGAGTCTTAGGTTGAGAATGAGCATTTGTCTTAGCACAGGGTTGGGTTGAGGGTGAGGGTTAGGGTTAGGCTGATGGATAGTTTTAGGGTTAGGGTTAGGGTTAGGGTGAGGTTAAGAGTTAGGGTGTGGGTGAGCTTGAGCTTTAGGGTTAGGGTGAGGCTTAAGGTTAGGGTTTGGGATAGGGTTAGGGTGAGGTTTGGGTGAGTGCTAGGGTGAGTGTGAGGGTTAGGTTTAGGGTTAGGGATAGGGTGAGGATAAGGTTTAGGATTAGGGTCAGGGTTTGTGTTAGGGTTATGATGAGGGTTAGGGTGAATGTGAGGGTTAGGGATAGGTTTAGGGATAGGGTGAGGATTAGGGTTAGGGTTCTGGTTAGGTGAGATTTAGGCTGATGGGTAGGGTTATAGATAGGGTGAGGGTTAGGTTTAGTGGAAGTGTTAGGGTTAGGTTTAGGGTTAGGGTTAGGGTGAGGTTTTGGGTGAGGGCTCGGGTTAAGGTGTGGGTGAGGGTTAGGGTTAGTGTGAGGACTAGGTTTAGGGTTAGGGGTACTGTTAGGGTTAGGGTTAGGGTGAGGGTAAGGTAAGATTTAGGGTGATTGTGAGGGTAAGGGTTAGGGTTAGTGTTAAGGTTATGGTGAGGTTTCAGGTTAGTGTGAGGTTTAGGGTTAGGGTTAGGTGAATGTGAGGGTAAGGGTTAGGGTGAGGGTTAGGGTGAGGGTGAGGGTTATGATTAGAGTTAGGGTTAGGATTAGGGTTAGGGTGATGTTGAGGTTTAGTGTTAGGGTGAGGGTTAGGCTTATTGTTAGGTTTAGGATTCGGTTGAGGGTGAGGGTGAGGGTGAGGGTTAGGTTTAGGTTAGGGTTAGGATTAGGCTGAAGGTGAGGTTGAGGGTGAGGTTGATGATTAGTGTTAGGGTTAGGGTGAGTGTGACGGCTAGGGTGAGGGTGAGGGCTAGGGTGAGGGTGAGGTTGAGGGTTTCGTTTACTTCAGGGTTAGGGTTAAGCTGAGGTTAGGGTTAGAGTGATGGTTAGGGTTAGGGTGTGGGTGTGGGTTAATGTTAGGGTGATGTTTAGGGTGAGGGTAAGGGTGAGAGTGAGGGTGAGGTTTAGGGTTAGTGTTAGGATTAGGGTTAATGTGAGGGTGAGGTTTACAGTTAGAGTTAGGGTTGTGGGGAGGGTTAAATTGAGGGTCAGGTTTAGGGTTAGTGTTAGGGTTAGGGTTAGCATGAGGGTTAGGTTGAGGTTTAGGGTTAGGGTTTGGGTTAGGGTTAGGATGAGCGTTAGGCTGAGGGTTAGGGTTAGGGTTAGTGTGTGGGATAGGGTTAGGTTATAGTTAGGGTTAGGGTTCGGTTAGGGTGAAGGTTAGTTTTAGGTTTAGGGTTAGGATAAAGTTTAGGGTGAGGGTTAGGGTTAGGGTTCGTGTGAGGGTTAGGTTTAGGGTTAGGGTAAGGGTGTGGACTATGGTGAGGGTGAGGGTTAGGGTGAGGGTTAGGGTTATGGTTAGGGTTAGGGTCAGGGGTAGGTTGAGGGTTAGGATTAGGGTAAGGAGTAGGGTTATGCTGAGGGTGAGGGTGAGGTTGTGTGTGAGTGTTAGTGTTAGAGTGAGAATTAGAGTGAGGGGGAGGGGGAGGGGGAGAGTTTGGTTTAGGGTTAGAGTTAGTATGAGTGTGAGGGTTAGGTTTAGGCTGAGGGTGAGGGTGAGGTTGAGGTTGAAGTTTAGTGTTAGGGTGAGGGTTAGGTTTAGGGATACGTTTAGGGTGAGAGTTAGCATTAGGCTTAGGGTTAGGTTTAAGAGTAGTGTCAGGGTTAGTGTGAGGGTTGGGTTTAGGGTTAGGGTTAGGGTGTGGGCTAGGGTTTAGGGTGAGGGTAAAGGTGAGGGTTTAGTTTAGGTAAGGGTTAAGGTAAGGTGAGGATGAGGATTAGGGTGAGGTTGAGGTTTGAGATGAGGTTTAGAGTTAGGGTGAGTGTTAGGGTTACTGCGAGGTTTAGGGTTACGCTTAGGGTGAGGGTAAGTGTTAGGGTGAGGGTTATGGTGAGGGTGAGGGTTAGGATTAGAGTTAGGGTTAGGGTTAGGGTGAGGGTTAGTGTTAGGGTGAGCGTTAGGGTTGGGGTGAGGGTTAGGTTTAGGTTTAGGGTTGGGGTGAGGGTGAGGGTGAGGGTTAGGGTTATGGTTAGGGTTAGGGTTAGTTTTAGGCTGAGGTTGAGAGTGAGGGTGAGGGTGAGTTTGAGGGTTAGAGTTAGGGTTAGGGTGAGGGTGAGGGCTAGGGTGAGGGTGAGGTTTAGTCTGAGAGTGAGGGTGAGGGTTTCCTTTATGTCAGGGTTAGGGTTAAGTTGAGGTTATGGTTAGGGTAAGGGTTATGGTTAGGGTTAGGCTGAGGTTTATGGTTTGGGTGATGTTTAGGGTTAGGGTAAAGGTTAGGGTGAGGGTGAAGGTTAGGGTGAGGGTGAGAAGTACGGTAAGGGTGAGGGTGAGGTTTAGGATTGGGAATAAGTTTAGGGTTAGGGTTAGGCTGAAGGTGAGGGTGAGGCTGAAGGTTAGGGTTAGGGTTAGCGTTAGGGTTATGGTTAGGTTGAGGGTTATGGTTACTCTGAGGGTTATGATTACGGTTAGGGTTAGAATGAGGGTGAGGGTAAGGGTTAGAGTGAGGTTTCGGGTGAGGGTGAGGATTAGGGTTAGGGTTAGGATTAGGGTGAGTGGTAGGGTGAGGGTGAGGGTTAGTGTGAGTTGAAGGTTGAGGGTTTCTATTAGCCAAGGGTTAGGGTTATGGTGAGGAATCGGTTGAGGTTGAGGATTAGGTTTGGGGTTCGGGTTACGGTGTGGGTTAGGGCTAGGGTTAGGGTGATGGTCAGGGTTTGGGTGATGTTTAGTGTGAGGGTTAGGGTTAAGGTGAGGGTGAGGGTTAGGGTGTGGTTGAGGATTAGGGTTAGTTTGAGTGTTAGTGTTAGGTTTAGGATTAGTGTGAGGTTGAAGGTTAGGGGTAGTGTTAGGGTTAGATTGAGGGTTTAGATTAGGGTTATTGTTAGAGTGAGGGTTAGTGGGAAGGGTAGGGTTAGGGTTAGGGTGCGGGTTAGGGTGAGGGTGAGGGTTAGGGTGAGGGTGTGGGTGAGGGTTAGGGTTAGGTGTAGGGTTAGTGTGAGTTTAAGGGTGAGGCTAAGGTTTAGGAATAGTCTTAGGGTTAGGGTTAGGGTGAGTGTTAGTGTTTGGGTGAGGGTTCCGGTGAGGGTCAGGTTTAGGGTGTGGGTGAGGGTCAGGTTTAGGGTGAGGATTAGTGTTAGAGTTAGGTTTATGGTGAGGGTAAGTTTTAGGGTGAGGTTTAGTGTGAGGGTTAGGGTTAGGGTTAGGGCTAGGGTGACAGTTAGGGTTAGGTTTAGGGTTAGAGTTAGGGTGAGGGTTAGTATTAGAGTTAGTTAACATGAGCGTGAGGGTTAGGGTTAGGGTTACTTTTATGGGTAGGGTTACGGTTAGGGTGAGAGTTAGGTTTAGGGTTAGGGTTAGGATGAGTGTTAGGCTGAGGGTTAGGGTTAGGGTCAGGGAAACGGTTAGGTTGAGGGTTATTGTGAGGGTAAGGGTAAAGGTAAAGGGCGAGGGTGAGGGTTAGGGTTAGGGTTAAAGTAAGGGTTAAGGTGAGGGTTATGGTTATGGTTAGGGTTAGGGTGAGTGTCAGGGTGAGGGTTAGGTTTAGGTTGAGGGTTAGGTTTAGGGTGAGGGTTTAGGGTTAGGATGAGCACTATGGTGATGGTGAGGGTTAGGGTCAGGGTGAGGGTTAGGGTGAGGGTGAGGGTTAGGTTGAGAGTTAGGGTTAGGGTGAGTGTTAGGGTTAGGGTTAGGGTTAGGGTGAGAGGGTGAGGTGTCGGGATACGGTTAGGGTGAGGGTTAGGGTTAGTGTGAAGGTTAGGGTTAGGGTTAGTGTGAGGATAATGTTTAGGGTGAGGGTTAGTTTGAGGGTGAGGGTTAGGGTGAGCGTAATGGTTAGGTTCAATGTGAGGGTTAGGGTTAAGGTGATGTTTAGGGTGAGGTTGAGGGTTAGTGTGAGGGTGATGGTGAGGTTGAGTGTTAGGTTTAGGGTGAGGGTGAGGGTGAGGTTAGTTTAGGATTATTGTTAGAGTTAGGGTGAGGCTGAGGGTGAGGGGGAAAGTGAGGGTGAGGGTTAGGGTTAGAGCTATGGTGAGGGTTAGTTTGATAGTGAGGGTTAGTGTGATGGTGAGGGTCAGCGTGAGGGTGAGGGTTAGAATGAGGGTGAGGGTGAGGTTGAGGGTTAGGGTTAGGATTAGGGTTAGGGTGAGTTTAAGGTTCAGGGTTAGGGTTAGAGTTATTGTTAGGGTTACTGTTAGGGTTAGGATGTGGGTGAGGGTTATTTAAGGTTAGGGTTAGGGTTAGGGTAAGGGTGGGGTTGAGGGTTAGGGTTAGGATTAGGGTTATGGTTAGGGTAAGGCTAAGGGGAAAGGGGAGGTTGAGGGTGAGGGTTACAGTTAAGTTTAGGGTTAGGGTGAGGGCTTGGGTGGGGTGAGGGTTAGGCTGAGGTTGAGGGTGAGGGTTTCGGTTAGGTAAAGTTTAGGGTTAGGGTGAGCATTAGGGTGAGGGTGAGGATTAAGCTGAAGTTAGGTTCATGGTGAGGGTTATTGTTAGGGTGGGGGTGAGGGTTAATTTTTGGGTAAGGGTTAGGGTTAGGGTGATGTTTAGGGTGTGGGTTAGGTTTAGGGTGAGGGTGAGGGTTAGGATTAGGAATAGGATGAGGCTTAGGGTTAAGCTGAGGGTGAGCATCAGGGTGAGGGTGAAGGTTTGTGTCAGGTTTATGGTTAGGGTTAGAGTGAGGGTTACAGTTAGTGTGAGGTTTATGGTTAGGGTTAGGGTGAAGGTAAGTTTTATGGTGAGGGTAAGGGTTAGGGTGAGGGTTAGGGTGAGTGTGAGGGTTTGAAATAGGTTTGTGTTAGGGTTAGGGTAAGGGTTAAGTTTTGGGTGATGATTAGAATGAGGGTGAGAGTTAGGGTGAGGATTAGGGTTAGGGTGAGGGTTAGTGTTAGGGGTAGGGTTAGGGATAGGTTGAGGGTTAGGGTTAGCGTTAGGTTTAGGGTGAGGGGTAGGGAGAGGGGAAGGGTTAGGTTTAGGATGAAGTTTAGGGTGAGTGTGAAGGTTAGGTTGAGAGTGAGGGTAGGGTTAGGGTTAGGGTTTGGGTTAGAGTTAGCGTGAGTTTGAGGGTGAGGGTTAGGTTTAGGATTAGGGTGAGGCTTAAGGTTAAGTTGAGGGTTAGGGATAGTGTAGGGTTAGGGTAAGGGTTAGAGTGAGTGTTAGGGTTAGGTTTAGGGTTAGAGTTAGGGTGAGGGTGAGCGGAAGGATTAGGTTAGGATTAGGGTTAGGCTGAGGGTGATGGGGAGGGTGAGGGTGAGGGTTAGGTTTAGGGTGAGGTTTAGGTTAGTGTTAGGGTTAGGGTTAGGGTGAGGGTTAAGATTAGGGTAAGGGTTAGGATGAGGGTTAGGCTGAGGGTTAGGGTTAGGGTTAGGGTGAGGTTTAGGGCTAGGTTTAGGGTTAGAATAAGTGTTAGGCTGAGGGTTAGGGTTAGGGTTAGTGTGAGGGTTAGGTTTAGGTTTAGGGTGAGGGTAAAGTTTAGGGTGACGGTTAGGGTGAGTGTGAGGGTTAGGGTTAGGGTGACGGTTAGGGTGAAGTTTAGGTTTAGGGTTCGGCTTAGGGTGAAGGTTAGGGTGTGTGTAAGTGTTAGGGTGAGGATTATGTTTAGGGTTAGGTTTAGGGTGAGTGTTAGGCGGAAGGGTAGCCTTAGGGTTAGGGTGAGGGTTAGGTTTAGTGTGAGGGTTAGGGTTAGGGTTAGAGTGACGGTAACGTTTAGGGTGAGGTTTAGGGTGAGTGTGAGGATTAGGGTTAGCATTAGGTTTAGCCTTAGGTTGAGGATGAGTGTTAGGGTTAGGTTTAGGGTTAGGGTGAAGGTGAGCATGAAGGTTAGTATTAGGGTGAGGTTTAGGGTTAGGGTTAGGGTGAGGGTGAGGTTTAGGTTGAGGGTAAGTGTTACGGTGAGGGTTAGGTTGAGGCTGAGGTTTAGGGTTAGCGTTAGGGTGAGGGTGAGGGTGAGGTTTAGGGTGAAGTTTTGGTTTAAGATTAAGGATAGGGTGAGGATTAGGATTAGGGTTAGGTTGAGGGTGAGGGTTAGGGTGAGGGGTAACATTAGAATTTGGGTGAGGGTTAGGTTTAGTGTGAGGGTTAGGGTTAGGGTTAGGGTGACGGTAAGGGTTAGGGTGATGGTTAGGGTGAGGATGTGGTAGGGTGAGGGTTAGGGTTATGGTTAGGATTAGAGTTAGGGTGAGGGTAAGGCTTAGGGTGAGGGTTAGGGTGAGGTTGAGGGTTAGGGTTAGGGTGAGGGTGAGGGTAAGTGTTATTGTGAGGACTAGGGTTAGGGTTAGGGTTAGGGTGAGTGTTAGGGTTATGGTGAGGGTGAGGATTAGGGTTAGGTTCAGTATTAGGGTTAGGGTTAATGTGAGGGTTAGTGATAGGGTTATGGTTATTGTGAGGGTTAGAGTTAGGGTTAAGGTGAGGGTTAGTCTGAGAGGTAGGGTTAGGGTTAGGGTGAGGTTTAGGCTTAGTGTGAGGATTATGGTTAAGGTGAGCGTTAGCGTTAGGTTCAGGGTTAGGGTGAGGGTGAGTGTGAGGGGGAGGGCTAGGTTGAGGGTTTGGGTAAAGGTGAGGGTGAGGTTTTCGGTTAGGTAAGGTTTAGGGTTAGGGTTAGGGTGAGGATTATGGTGAGTTTTTGGGTTAGAGTTAGGGTGAGGGTGAGGGTGAGGGTTAGTGTTAGGATGAGGGTTAGGTTTAGGGTTAGGGTGAGGGTGAGGGTGAGGGTTAGGCATAGGGTTAATGTGAGGCTTAGGGTTACGGTGAGGGTTATGGTTAGGGTGAGTGTTAGGATTAGGTTTATGATGAGGATTAGGTTTAGGGTGATGTTTAGTGTGAGGGTGAGGGTTAGGGTGAGGGTGAGTGTTTGGGTGAGAGTTAGGGTTAGGGTTAGCATTAGGGATAGGGTTAGGGTGAGGGTAAGGTTTAGAGTGAGAGTTAGGGTGAGGGTGAGAGTTAGGTTGAGGGTGAGGTTTAGGGTTAGCGAGAGGGTTAGGGTTAGGTTTAGGTTTAGGGTAGTGTGAGGGTTCAGGTTAGGGTGAGGGTTAGGGTTAGGTTTAGGGTTAGTATAAAGGATAGGGTGATGGTTAGGGTTACAGTTAGTGTGATTGTTAGGTTTATGGTTAGCATTTTGGTTAGGTTGAAGTTAAATGTTAGGGTGAGGTTTAGGGTGAGGCTGAGGGTTAGGGTTAGGGTGAGGGTTAGGTTCAGGGTTAGGATTAGGGTTACGGTTAGGGTAAGGCTGAGGGGGAAGGTGAGGTTGAGGGTGAAATTTAGGGTTAAAGTTAGGGATAGGGTGAGGATTTGGGTTACAGTTAGATTTAGGTTTAGGGTTAGGCTGAAGGGTAGGGTTAGGGTTAGGGTTGAGTGTTAGGTTTAGTGTGAGGTTTAGGGTTAGGGTTAGGGTGAGGGTAAGGTTTAGGGTGAGGGTGAGGTTTAGGGTTAGCATTACGTATAAGGTAAGAGATAGAATGAGGTTTAGGGTTATGGAGAGGGTGAGGGTGAGGTTTAGGGTTAGGATGAGGGTTAGGATTAGTGTGAGGGTGAGGGTTAGGTTTAGGGTGAGGGTTAGGGTTAGGGTAAGGTTAGGCTCAGGGTGAGGTTGAAGGTGAGGGCGAGGGTTAGGGTTAATGTGAGGGTTAGGGTTAGGGTTAGAGTTAAGGTTAGGGTGAGGGTTAGGGTTAGGTTTAGGTTTAGGATGAGGTTTTGGCTGAGGGTGAGGGTTAGGGTTCGTGTGAGGGTAAGGGTTAGGATGAGGGTGAGGGTTAGGGTGAGGGTGTAGGTGAGTGTTAGTGTTAGGGTGAGGGTTAGGGTGAAGGTTAGTGTTAAGGTTAGGGTGAGGGTTAAGGTGAGGGGAAGTGTTAGGGTGACTGTTAGTGTGTGGGTGAGGGATAGGTTAAGGTGAGTGTAAGGGTTAGGGCGAGGTTTAGTGTGAGGTTGAGGATTAATGTTAGCATTTGGGTTACGGTGAGGGAGAGGTTTAGTGTGAGTGTTAGTGTTAGGGTGAAGGTTAGGGTTAGAGTTAGATTGACGGTTAGGTTTAGGGTTAGGGTTAGGTTTAGGCTTAGGCTTAGGGTTAGGCTTATGGTGAGGGTGGGGATGAGGATAAGGTTTAGAATGATGGATAGGTTTATGATTACATTGAGTGTTAATATGAGGGTTTGTGTTAGGATTAGGGTTAAGGTGACTGCTAAGGTGAGGGTGAGGTTTAGGGTTAGGGTTAGGTTTAGCATTAGGGTGAGGCTGAGGCTGAGTCTGAGGGTGAGGGTTAGGTTTAGAGTGATGGTTAGGGTTAACTTTAGGGTCAGGACTAGGATCAAGGTTAGGGTTAGGGTGAGGGTTTGGGTGAGTGTTAGGATTACGGTTAGGGTGAGTGTTAGGGTTAGGGTTAGGGTGAGGGTGAGGGTTAGATTGAGGGTTAGGGTTATGTTGAGTGTTATATTTAGGGTAAGGGTTAGGTTTACGTTTAGGGTTATTGTTAGTGTTAGGGTTAGTGTTACGCTTAAGGTGAGGGTGAGGGTGAGGGTTATGGTGAGGGTTAGGGTGAAGTTTAGGTTTAGGGTTAGGGTTAGAGTTAGGGTTAGGGTGAGGGTGAGGTTTAGGCTTAGAGTTAGGGTTAGTGTTAGGGTTAGGGTTAGAGTGAGGGTTAGGGTGAGGGTTAGAGTTCAGGTTAGGCTTAGGTTTAGGCCGAGCATGAGGGTGAGGGTTAGGGTTATGTTTAGGGTTACATTTAGGGTGAGGGTTAGGATGAGGTTTAGGGTTAGGTTTAGGGTTAGTGTTAGGGTTAGGTTTAGGTTTAGGGTTAGGTATAGGATTAGGGTTAGGGATAGGGTGAGGGTTAGGGTTAGGGTTTGGGTTAGGGTGAGGGTGAGGGTGAGGATTATGGTTAGGGTCAGTGTTAGGGTTAGGGTTAGATTTAGGGTTAGGGTTAGGGTTAGGGTTAGGGTTACAGTGAGGGTTAGGGTTAGGTTTAGGGTTATTTTTAGTGTTATGGTTAGGGTTAAACTTGGGGTGAGGGTGAGGCTCAGGTTGAGGGTTATGTTTAGTGTTAGTGTTAGGGTTAGGGTTAGGTTTAGCATTATTGTTGGGTTAGGATTAGAGTTACGGTCAGGGTGAGAGTGAGGGTGAGGTTTAGGGTTAGTGTGAGGTTTAGCGTGAGGTTTAGGGTGAGGGTTAAGGTTAGGGTGCTGGTGAGGTTTAGGTTTAGAGTTAGGGATAGGGGGAGGTTTAGGGAAAGAATTAGGGTTAGGTTTAGTGTTAGCACTAGGGCGAGGGTGAGGGTTAGGTTGAGGTTTAGGTATAGGGTTAAGGTTAGGATTAGGGTTAGTGTGAGAGTGAGGGTGAGGGTTAGTTTTAGGGTTAGGGTTGGGTTTAGGGTTAGGCTTAGTGTTAGGTGGAGGGTGAGGGTGAGGGTGAGGTTTAGGGTTAGGGGTAGGGTTAGGGTGAGTGTTAGGGTTCAGGTTACGGTGAAGGTGTGGGTTAGTTTTGAGCTGAGGGTTAGGGTGAGGACTAAAGTTAGGGTGAGGGTTAGGTTGGGGTTTAGGTTTAGGGTTAGGGTTAGGGTTAGGATTAGGGTTAGGGTGAGGGCTAGGGTGAGTGTGAGGTTTAGGGTTAGGTTTAGGTTTAGGCTTAGGGTTAGCCTGAGGCTGAAGCTCAGGGTGAGAGTTAGGGTTAGGGTGATGAGGGTTGGGTTTAAGCTGAGGGTTAGGATGAGGGTGACAGTAATAGTAAAGATGAGGGTTAGGGTGAGGGTGAGGGTTATTGTAAGCGTGAGGGTTAGGTTAGGGTTAGGGTGAGGTTGAGGGTTAGATTGAGGATTAGTGTTAGCATTAGAGTAAGGTTTAGGGTGAGGATGAGTGTTAGGTTTAGGTGGGGCTAGGGTGAAGTTGAGGGTTAGGGTTAGGATTAGGGTGAGCTTTAGGTTTAGGGTGATGGTTAGCATTAGTGTGAGCGCTAGTGTTAGGGTTAGCGTTAGTGTTAGGGTGAGGGTAAGTGTTAGGGTAAGGTTTAGGTTTAGGGTGAGGTTTAGGATTATGGTTAGTGTTAGGGTTAGGGTGAGTGTGAGGTTTAGGGTTAGAGTTAGGGTTAGGGTGTGGTTTCGGGTTAGGGTTAGGGTTAGGTTTATTGTTAGCATTAGGGTTAGGCTGAGGTTTAGTGTAGGGGTGAGGGTTAGTGTTAGGTTTAGGATTAGTGTTAGGGTTAAGGTGAGGGTGAGTATGAGGGTTACAGTTAGGGTTAGGGTTAGGATTAGAGTTAGCGTGAGGGTGAGTGTGAGGGTTACGGTTAGGGTGAGTGTTGGGGTTAGGGTTAGAGTGAGGGTTAAGGTGAGGGTTAGGCTTAGGCTTAGGGTTTGGGTATGGGCTAGGGTGAGGGTGAGGGTGAGGGTTAGGGTTAGGGTGAGGGGTAGGGTGAGGGTTAGGGTTAGTGTTAGTGTTAGGGTTGGGGTTAGGGTAAGGCTTAATGTTAGGCGGAGGGTGAGGCTGAGTGTGAGGGTTACGGTTAGGGTGAGAGTGAGGTTTAGGGTTAGATTTAGCATTAGGGTGAGGGTTAGTCTGAGAGTTAGGGTTAGGGTTAGTGTTATGGTTAGGGTTAAGGAGAGGGTGAGTGTGAGGGTCAGGGTTAATCTTAGGTTTAGGCTTAGGCTTTGGCTGAGTGTAAGTGTGAGGGTGGGGGTTAAGGTTAGGGTTTTAGGGTTAGGGTGAGTGTTAGGATAAGGTTTAGGTTTAGCATTAGGTTGAGGGTGAGGGTTAGAGTTTGGGTGAGGGTTAAGGTTAGCGTTAGGGTGAGGTTTATGGTTAGGGTTAAGGTTACAGTGAGGGTGAGGGTTAGGGTGAGGTTGAGGGTTAGGAATAGGGTTAGGGTGAGGGTTTGGGTTAGCGATAGAGGTACGGTGAGGGTCAGGGTTTGGGTTAGGGTTAGGGTTAGTGTTACAGTTAGGGTTAGGGTTAGAGTAACAGTGAGGGTGACGGTGAGGGTGAGGTTTAGGATCAGGGTTAGGGTGAGGTTTAGGATTAGGGTTATGGTTAGGGTGAGGGTGAGGTTTAGGGTTAGAGTTAGGGTTAGGGGGAGGGTTTGGCGGATGGTTAGGGTTAGGGTAGGAGTTAGAATTAGGGTGAGGTTTAGGTTGAGGTTTAATATTAGGGTTAGGGTTAGGTTTAGGATTAGGTTTGCATTGAGGGTGAGTGTGAGGGTTAGGGTTAGGGTTTGGCTTAGGCTTAGGGTTAGGCTTAGGGTATGGGTGGGGATGAGGATTAGGTTTAGAATGATGGTTAGGTTTAGGTTTAGGTTGAGGGCTAGGTTGAGGGTGAGGGTTGGGGTTAGGGTGAGGTTTAGGGTTAGGGTTATGGTTAGGGTTAGTGTGAGGGTGGGTGTTAGGGTGAGGGTTAGGTTTAGGGTGAAGGTTATGGTTAGGATGAGGGTTTTTCTTAGGGTTAGTGTTAGGGTTAGGGTTATGGTGAGGGTGAGGTTGAAGGTTAGGTTTAGGCTTAGGTTCAGGTTTCTGGTTAAGGTTAGAGTTAGGGTTAGGGTGAGTGTGAGGTTTAGGGTTAGAATTACGGTTAGTGTTAGTATTAGGGTTAGGGTGAGGGTTAGGGTTAGGGTTAGGCTTATGCTTATGCTTAGGCTTAGGCTGAACATGAGGGTGAGTGCTGGGGTTAGGGTTAGTGTGGGGTTTAGGTTTAGGGTTAGGGTGAGGGTGAGGGTCAGGTTGAGGTTTAGATATAGTGTTAGGAGGAGGGTTAGGGTGAAGGTTAGTTTTGGGGTTAGAGTTAGTGTTAGGGTGAGAGTAAGTGTTAGGGTGATGGTTTGGTTTTGGGTGAGGGTTATGGTTAGTGTGAGGGTTAGGAAAAGGGTTAGGGTTTTTGTTAGGGTTAGGTTTAGGGTTACGGTTAGGGTGAGGGTGAGGGTAAGGATGCTGTTTAGGATTAGGGTTAGGGTGAGGTTTAGGGTTTGGGTTAGGGTTAGAGTTAGGGTTAGGGTGAGGGTGAGATTTAGGGTTAGAATAGGGTTAGGATGAGGGTTAGGTTGAGGGTTAGGGTTAGTTTGAGAGTTAGTGTGAGGGTTAGGATTAGTGTTAGGGTGAGGGTTATCGTTAGGGTGAGGGTTACTGTTAGGGTTAGGGGTACTGTTAGGGGTAGGGTTAAGGTTATTTTTCAGGTTAGGTTGAGGGTGAGGGTTAGGATGAGGTTTAGGGTTAAGGTTAGAGTTAGGGTTTGCGTGAGAGTGAGGTTTATGGTTAGAGTTCGGGTTAGTGGTAGCTTTAGGGTTCTGGTGAGGTTTAGGTTTAGGGTTAGGCTTAGGCCGAGCATGAGGGTGAGGGTTAGGGCTAGGGTTAGGATGAGAGTTAAGATGAGGTTTAGGGTTAGGATTAGGGTTAGGGTGAGGGCTAGGTTTAGGGATAAGGTTAGGTTTAGGATTAGGGTTAGGGTAGAGTTTGTTTGAAGGTTAGGATTAGGGTTAGCGTGAGGGTTAGGTTTAGGGATAAGGTTAGGTTTAGGATTAGGGTTAGGGTAGAGTTTGTTTGAAGGTTAGGATTAGGGTTAGCGTTAGGCTTAGGGTTAGGGTAAGGGTTCAGATTAGGGTTTGCATTAGGGTGAGGGTGAAGCTGAGGATTAGGGTTAGGTTTAGGGTCAGGGTTAGGTTTAGTGTTGAGGTTAGGTATCGGATGAGGGTTAGAGTTAGGTTATGGTGAGGGTTAGGGTTAGGGTTAGGCTTAGGGTTAGGCTGAGGATGAGGCTGAGGGTGAGGTTTATGGTTACCCTTAGGTTTACTGTTACGGTTAGGGTTAGTGTTACTGTAAGGGTTAGTGTTATTGTTAGGATTAGGGTTAGAGTTACGTTGAGGTGGAGGGTGAGGGTGAGGGTTAGTGTTAGAGTGAGGTTTAGGGTGAGGTTTAGGGTTAGGGTGAGGGTGAGGTTTAGGGTTAGAGTTAGTGTTAGGGGGAGGGTTAGGGTTAGGGTGAGGGTTAAGATTAGGCTTAGGGTTAGGCTGAGGGTGAGGGTGGGGGTGAGGATTAGGGTTAGGGTGATGGTTAGGTTTAGGGTTAATGCTATTTTTGGTTAGGGTTAGAGTTACAGTGAGCAAGAGGGTGCGGGTGAGGGTTAGGTTTAGGGTTAGGGTGGGGTTTAGGGTTAGGTTTAGAGTGAGGGTGAGGGTGAGGTTTACGGTTAGACATAGTGTTGGGGGAGGGGGAGGGAGAGCTTTAGGGATAGGGTTAGTGTTAGGTTTAGGGTGAGGGTGAGGGTTACGTTCTAGTTTAGGGTTAGGGTTAGGGTTAGAGTTAGTGTGAGGGTTAGTTTTAGGGTTAGGGTTAGTGTTTGTGTGAGTGTAAGTGTTAGGGTGAGGGTTTGGGTTAGGGTGATGGTTATGGTTAGGGTGAGGGTTAGGATTAGGGTTAGGGTTATTGTTAGGGTTAGGTTTAGGGTTTGGGTTAGGGTTAGAGTTAGGTTTAGGGTGAGGGTGAAGTTTAGGGTTACAGTTAGCGTTAAGGTGAGGGTCAGGGTTAGGGTTAGTGTTAGGGTTAAGGTTAGTATTAGGGTGAGAGTTAGGGGGAGGGTTAAGGTAAGGGTTAGGTTTAGGGTTATGATTAGAATAAGGGTGAAGGTGAGTGCGAAGTTTAAGGTTAGGTTTAGGGATAGGGTTATTGTTAGTGTTAGGGTTAGAGTGAAGTTGAGGGTAAGGGTGAGGGTGAGGATTAGGTTTAGGGTTAGGGTGAGGGTTAGGGTTAGGGTTATGTTGAGGGTTAGAATGAGGATTAGGGTTAGGATTCGAGTTAGGGTGACGGCTAGGGTGAGTGTGAGGTTTAGGGTTAGGATGAGGGTGAGTGTTTGGATTAGGGTTAGGTTTAGGGTTAGGGCTAGGATTAGTGTTTTTGTTAGGGTTAGGGTTAGAGTTACTGTGAGGGTGAAGGTGAGGGTGAGGGTGAAGGTTAGGGTTAGCTTTAGGGTGAGGTTTAGGGCTAGGGTTAGGATTAGGGTAATGGTGAGAGTGGGGTTTAGGATTATATTTAGGGTTAGGGGGAGGGTTAGGTCGAGGGTTAGGGTAATTGATAGTGTTAGTGTTAAGGTTAGGGTGAGGTTTAGGTTGAGGTTTAGGGTTAGAGTTATGGTTATGGTTAGGATTAGGGTTAGGGTGAGGGTGAGTTTGAGGTTTAGGGTTAGGGTAAGGCTTAGGCTTAGGGTTAGGCTGAGGGTGATTGTGGGGGTGAGGATTAGAGTTATGGTTAGGGTTAGGCTTAGGTTTAGGGTTATTTTTAGTAATATGATTAGGCTTAAGTTTGTGATGAGGGTGAGGCTGAGGGTGAGGGTGAGGGTTAGGGTTAGGGTTAGGGTTAGTGTTATTGTTAGGGTTAGGGCTAGAGTTAGGTTGAGGTTGTGGGTGAGGGTGAAGGTTAGGGATAGTTGAGTTTTAGGGTTAGGGTTAGTGTTAGGGTGAGGGTGAGGTTTAGGGTTAGAGTTAGGGTAAGCATTAGGGTTAGGATGAGGTTTCAGGTTAGGGTTAGAGTTGGGGTTATGGTGAGGGTGAGGTTTATGGTTAGAATTAGTGTTAGGATGAGGCTGAAGGTGAGGATTAGCGTTAAGGTTAGTGTTAGTTTTAGGGTTAGGGTTAGGGTGAGGGTTAGGGTGAGGGTGTGGGTTAGGGTTGAAGTTAGGATTAGGGTTAAGATTAGGGTGACTGTGAGGGTTAGGGTTAGGGTTAGTCTTAGGCTTAGGATTAGGCTGATGGAGAGGGTGAGGGTGAGGGTTAGCTTTAGGTTGAGGGTTAGGGTAAACGTTAGCTTGACAGTTAGCGTTCAGTTTAAGTTTAGGTTTAGGGTGATGGTTAGGATAAGGGTTACGGTGAGCGTGAGGGTTAGGGTTAGGTTGAGTGTTAGGGTTAGGTTTAGGGTGAGGGTTAAAGTTAGGGTTAGGTTGAGGGCTAGAGTGAGGGTGAGGATTAGGGTTAGTGTTAGGGTAAGGTTTAAGGTTAGGGTTAGGTTTAGGGTGAGATTTAGTATGAGGGTTAGAGTTACTGTGAGGGTGAGGGTTAGGGTTAGGAATAGGGTTAGGGTGAGGGTGAGTGTTAGCATTAGGGTTAGGGTTAGGGTTAGGTTTAGGGTTAGGATTAGTGTTATTGTCAGTGTTAGGGTTAGAGTTATGGTGAGAGTGAGGGTGAGGGTGAGGTTTAGGTTTAGGGTTAGGGTGAGGTTTAGTTTTTGTGTTAGTATTAGGGTGAGTCTGAGGGTGAGGTTTAGGGTTAGGTTTAGGGTTAGTTTGAGGGTTAGGTTGAGGGTTAGGGTTAGGGTTAGATTTAGGGTTAAGGTTAGTTTGAGGGTTAGGTTGAGGTATAGGGTTAGTGTTAGAGTTAGGGCGAGGATTAGGGTTAGGGTTAGTGTGAGTGTGAGGGTTAGCTTTAGGCTTAGGGTTAGGCTGAAGGTGAGGGTGGGGTTGAGGGTTAGAGATAGGGTGATGGTTAGGGTTAGGGTTAGGATGAGGATTAGGATGAGGGTTAGGGTTAGGATTAGGGTTAGGGTGAGGGCTAGGGTAAGGGTGTGGGTTAGTGTAAGTGTTAGGCTTAGGCTTAGGGTTAGGCTGAGCATTTGGTTGAGGATAAGGTTTAGGGTTAGGGTTAGGGTGAGGTTTAGTGTTAGGGTTAGGGTTGGAGTTAGGGTTAGGGTGAGAGTGAGGTTTAGGCGTAGATTTAGGGTTAGGGTGAGGGTTAGGTTTAGGGTGAGGGTTATGGTGGGTTTGACGGTAAGGGTAAAGTTGAGGGTAGGCTGAGGTTGAGGGTTATGTTAAGGGTGAGGGTTAGGGTTAGGGTGAGGGTTAGGGTTAGGGTTAGAGTGAGGGTGAGGGTTAGATTGAGGATACGTGTTAGGGTTAGTGTGAGGTTTAGGGTGAGGATGAGGGTTAGGGTTATGGTGTGGGCTAAGGAGAGGGTGAGGTTTAGGGTTAGTGTTAGGGTGAGGTTTAGGTTTTGGGTGATGGTTAGGGTTAGTGTGAGGTTATGTGTTAGGGTTAGTGTTAGGGTGAGGGTGTTAGGGTGAGCTGAGGGTTATGGTTATGGTGAGAGTTAGTGTTAGGTTTAGGGTTATTGTTAGCGTTAAGGTTAGGGTTACGCTGAGGGTGAGGGTGAGGGTTAGTGTTAGGATTAGGATTAGGATTAAGGTTAGTGTTAGGGTGAGGATAAGTGTTAGGATGAGGGTTAGGGTTAGTGTGAGGGTTATGGTTATGGTTAGGGTTACATTGAGCGTGAGGGTTAGGGTTAGGTTGAGGTTTAGTTTTAGGGTTAGGGTTAGGCTGAGGTTAGGTTTAGGGTTATTGTGAGGGTTGGTGTTGGGGTTAATTTTAGTGTTAGGTTTAGGATAAGTGTTAGGGTCTGGGTTTGGGTTAGAGTGAGGATTATGGTTAGGTTGAGGGTTAAGATTAATGTTAGGGTTATTGTTAGGGTTAGGTTTAGGGTTAAGGTTATGGTGAGGGTGAGGGTGAGGGTTACGGTGAGGGTTAGGGTGAGGTTTAGTGTTTGCATTAGGGTTATAGTTAGGTTTTGGGTGAGGGTGAGGTTTAGCATTAGTTAGGGTTAGGGTGAGGGTTAGGTTGAGGGTTAGATTTAGGGTTAAGTTTAGGTTTAGGATTACGGTTAGGGTGAGGGTGAGTGTGTGTGTTAGGGTTAGGTTTAGGCTTAGGCTTAGGGTTAGGCTGAGGGTGAGCTTGAGGGTGAGGGTTTGCGTTAGGGTGAGGGTTAGGGTAAGGGTTAGGGGGAGGGTTAGGATGAGTGTTAGGGTTAGGATTAAGGTTAGGGTGAGGGCTAGGGCGAGGGTGAGTTTTAGGGTTAGGGTTAGGGTGAGAGTTAGGTTTAGGGTTAGGGTGAGAGTTAGAGTTCGATTTAAGTTTAGTGTTAGGTTGAGGGTTAGGTTACGGGTTATATTGAGGGTGAGGGTTAGGGTTAGGTTGAGGGTTAGGGTTAGGGTTAGGGTTAGAGTGAGTGTGAGGGTTAGGGTTAGGGTTAGGGTTAGGCTAAGGTTTATGCTGAAGGTGATAGTGAGGGTTACGGTTAGGGTTAGTGTAAGTGTTAGGGATAGGGTTAGGGTAAATGTTAGGGTTCAAGTTATGTTTAGGGTTAGGTTGAGGGTTAGGGTTATGGTTACGTTGAGTGTGAGGTTTATGGTTAGGTTGAGGGTTAGGCTTAGGCTTAGGTTTAGGATTAGGGTGAGGGTTAGGGTTAGGGTGAGGATTAGGATGAGGATTAGGGTTAGGGTTAGGATTAGGTTTAGGGTGAGGACTAGACTGAGGGTGAGGTTTAGGGTTAGTTTTTGGGTGAGGTTTAGGGTTCGCGTTAGGGTTAGGATGAGGGTTAGGTTTACGGTGAGGGTGAGCGTTAGTGTTAGGGTGAGGGTTAGGGTTAGTATTTGGGTTACGGTTAGGGTGAGTTTTAGGGTTACATTTAGGGTTAGGGGGAGGGTTAGTTCGAGGGTTAGATTTAGGGTTAGTGTTAGGGTTAAGGTTAGGGTGAGGGTTAGCTTGAGGTTTAGGGTTAGTTTTAGGATTAGGGTTAGCATGAGGTTGAGTGTGAGGGTTAGGGTTAGGGTTAGGCTTAGGCTTAAGGTTAGGCTGAGGGTGAGGGTGGGGGTGAGGATTAGGGTTAGGGTGATGGTTAGGTTTAGGGTTTGGGTGAGGGTTAGGATGAGTATTAGGTTTAGGATTTGGTTTAGGCTGAGGGCTAGGGTAAGGGTGAGGTTTAGGATTAGGGTTAGGGTGAGGGTTAGGCTGAGTGTGAGATTGAGGGTGAGAGTTAGTGTTAGGGTGATGGTTAGGTTTAAGGTTAGGGTGAGGGTTAGGATGAGTTTTAGGGCCAGGGTGAGGATGATGGTAAGGGTAAAGGTGAGGTTTAGGCTGAGGGTGAGGGTTAAGATAAAGGTGAGTGCTAGGGTTAGGTTTAGGGTTAGGGTTAGGGTTAGGGTAAGGGTTAGATTGAGGATTAGTGTTAGGGTTAGGGTTAGTGTGAGATTTAGGGTGAGGATGAGGGTTAGGGTTAGGGTGAGCGTGTGGGTTAGACTTAGTGTTAGGTTTAGGGTGAGGTTTAGGATTAGGCTGAGGGTTAGGGTTAGTGTGAGTGTTATTGTTAGGGTTAGGGTTAGTGTTAGGGTGAGGGTAAGTGTTAGGGTGAGGGTTTTGTTTAGGATGAGGGTTAGGGTTAGCGTTATTGTTAGGGTTAGGTTTAGGGTTAAGGTTACGGTGAGGGTGATGGTGAGGGTTAGGTTTAGTGTTAGGGTGAGTTTTACTGTTAGGGTTAGTGTTAGAGTTAGGGTTAGGGTGAGGGTGAGGTTTAGGGTTAGAATTAGGGTTAGGGTGATGGTAAGGGTGGGAGTGACGGTAAGGGTAAAGATGAGGGATAGGCTGAGTGTGAGCATTAAGGTAAAGATGAGGTTTAGGGTTAGGGTGAGGGTTAGGTTTAGGGTTAGGGTGAGGGTGAAGGTTAGATTGAGGATTAGTGTTGGGGTTAGTGTGAGGTTCAGTGTGAGGATGAGGGGTAGGCTTAAGGTGAGAGCTAGGGTGAGGCTGAGGTTTAGGGTTAGTGTTAGGGTGAGGTTTAGGGCTAGGGTGATAGTTAGCGTTATTGTGAGCGATAGTGTTAGCGTAAGGGTTAGTGTTCGGGTGAGGGTAAGTGTTAGGGTGAGTGTTAGGGTTAGTGTTAGGGTTAGACTTACAGTGAGGTTGAGGGTGCAGGTGAGGGTTAGATTTAGGGTTAGGGTGGGGTTTAGGGTTAAGGTTAGGGTTAGGGTGAGGGTGAGCTTTAGAATTGGGGTTAAGGTGAGGGCTAGGGTGAGGTTGAGGGTTGGGGTTAGGGTTAGGGTGAGATTTAGGTTTAAGGTGAGGGTTAGGGTTAGTGTGAGGTTTAGTGTTAGGATTAGGATTAGTGTTAGGGTGAGGGTAAGTGTTAGGGGGAGAGTATGGGTTAGGGTGAGGGTTATGGTTAGGGTGAGGTTTAGGATTAGAGTTAGCGTTATTGTTAGGATTAGGTTTAGGGCTAAGGTTAGGTTGAGAATGAGGGTGAGGGATAGGGTTAGGGTGAGGGTGAGGTTTAGGGTTTGGGTTAGTGTTAGAGTTAGGGTTAGGGTGAGGGTGAGGTTTAGGGTTAGAGTAAAGGTTAGGGTGAGGGTTAGGTTGAGGGTTAGGGTTAGGGTTATTGTTAGGGTTAAGGTTAGGGTGAGAGATAGGGGGTGGGTTAGGGTTAGGGATAGGATTAGGTTTAAGGTGAGGGTTAGGTTGTGTTTTAGGGTTAGGTTTAGATTTAGGCTTAGGGTTAGGCTGAGGGTGAGGATGAGGGTGAGGGTTAGGTTTAGGGGAAGGGTTAGGATGAGGGTTAGGGTTAGGATTAGGTTTAGGGTAAGGGCTAGCATGAGGTTTAGGGTTAGCGTTAGGGTGAAGTTTAGGGTTAGTTGGTTAGGGGTAGGGTGAGGGTGAGGTTTAGGGTTAGAGTTAGGGTTAGGGTGAGGCTGAGGGTGAGGGTTAGGGTTTGGGTTAGTGTTAGGTTTAGGGTTAGGGTTAGGGTGAGGGTTAGGCTGTGGGTGACTGTTGGGTTAGGGTTAGGATTAGGATTAGGGTTAAGGTTAGGGTGAGTGTGAGTGTTAGGGTTAGGGTTAGGCTTAGGCTTAGGTTTAGGCTGAGGGTTAGGGTGAGGGTGAGTGTTAGCGTTAGGGTCAGGGATAGTGTTAGGGTTATGGGGAGGGTTAGGGTGAGGATTAGGGTTAGGATTAGAGTTATGGTGAGTGCTAGCGGGAGGGTGAGGTTTAGGTTTAGGTTTAGGGTGAGGTTTAGGGATAGGGTTAGCTTTAGGGGTAGGGTGAGGGTGAGGTTTAGGGTTAGAGTTAGGGTTAAGGTGAGGCTGAGTGTGAGGGTTAGGGTTAGTGTTAGGATTAGGATTAGGGTCAGGTTTAGGGGGAGTCTTAGGATGAGGATTAGGGTTAGGATTAGGGTTATGGTGAGCATAAGAGTGAGGGTGAGGTTTAGATTGAGGATTAGTGTTAGGGTTAGTGTGAGGTTTACAGGGAGGATGAGTGTTAGGGTTAGGGTTAGGGCTAGGGTTAGGTTGAGGTTTAGGGTTAGTGTTAGAGTGAGGTTTAGGGTTAGGGTGATGGATAGGCTTAGTTTGAGTCTTAGTGTTTGGGTTACGGTTATTGTTAAGGTGAGGGTAAGTGTTAGGGTGAGGATTAGGTTTAGGGTTAGGGTAATGGTTAGGGTGAGGTTTAGGGTTAGTTTTAGTGTTTTTGTTAAGTTTAGGGTTAGGGTTACAATTACTGTGAGGGTGAGGGTTAGGTTTAGGGTTAGGATTAGGATTAGGGTTAGTGTTAGGGTGAGGGTGTTAGGGTGAGGGTTAGGGTTATGGTGAAGGTTATGGTTAGGTTGAAGGTCAGCTTTAGGGTTAGGGTTATTTTGAGCATGAGGGTTAGGCTTAAGTTGAGGGTTAGGCTTAGGGTTCGGGTTAAGGTGAGGTTAGGGTTAGGGTTAATGTGAGGGTTAGTGTTAGGGTGAGGTTAAGTTTTAGGGTGAGGTTTAGGGTTAGGGTGAGGATTATGGTTAGGTTGAGGGTTAGATTTATTGTTAGGGTTAGGTTTAGGTTTAGAGTTAGGGTTAGGGTTATTTTGAGATTTAGTGTTAGGGTTAGTATTAGGGTGAGGGTTAGGGTTAGGCTTAGGCTTAGGCTTAGGCGGAACATGAGGGTGAGGGTTAGGGTTCGGGTGAGGGTGAGGGTTAGGGTTATGGTTATGGTGAGGGTGATGTTTAGGGTCAGGTTGAGAGTTTGCATTAGGGTTAGGGTGAGGGTGTGGGTTAGGGGAAATGTTCGGCTTAGGCTTAGGTTTAGGCTGAGGATTTGGTTGAGGATAAGGGTTAGGGTTAGGGTTAGGGTGAGTTTTAGTGTTATTGTTAGTGTTCGAGTTAGGGTTAGAGTGAGGGTGAAGTTTAGGGGTAGAGTTAGGGTTAGGGTGAGTGTTAGGGTTAGGGTCAGGGTTAGGGTGGGGGTTACAGTAAGGGTAAAGGTGAGGGTTAGACTGAGGGTGAGGGTTAATGTAAGGTTGAGGGTTAGGGTCAGGGTGAGGGTTAGGGTTAGGGTTAGAGTGAGGGTGAGGGTTTGATTGAGGATAAGTGTTAGGGTTAGTGTTAGGGTGAACTTAGGGTTAGGGTGAGGGTTATGGTTAGGGTGAGGGTTATTGTTAGCGTTAGGGTTAGGGTTATGGTGAGGGTAAGTGTTAGGATGAGGGTTAGGGTTAGGGTGAGGATTATGTTTAGGGTTAGGGTTAGGGTTATTGTTAGGGTTAGAATTACAGTTAGAGTTAGGATTAGGGTGAGGGTGAGGGTGAGATTTATGGTTAGAGTTAATGTTAGTGTTAGGGAAGGGTTAGGGTTCGGGTTAGGGTGCGGGTTAGGGTTATGATTAGTGTCAGGTTTAGGATGAAGTTTAGGGTTAGGGTTAGGGTGAGGGTGAGGGGTAGGGTTAGGGTAAGGGTTAGGGTTAGGGATAGGGTTAGGTTTAGGTTTAGGGTTAGGGTGAGGATGAGTGTGAGGCTTAGGGTTACGGTTAGGGTTAGGCTTAGAGTTAGGGTGAGGGTTAGGTTTTGGTTTAGGGTGCAGGTGAGGTTGAGGTTTAGTGTTAGGTTTAGGGTTAGATTCAGGGTTAGGTTTAGGGTTGGGGTTAGTGTTAGTGTTAGTGTTAGGGTTAGGGTTAGGCTGAGGGTGATTGTGGGGGTGAGGATTAGAGTTAGGGTTAGGTTTAGGTTTATGGTTAGTGTTAATGTTATTGTTATGTTTAGGGTTAAGTTTGCGGTGAGGGTGAGGCTGAGGGTGAGGGTTAGGGTTTGGGATAGGGTTAGTATTATTGTTACGGTTAGGGCTAGAGTTACAGTGAGGTTGAGGGTGAGGGTGAAGTTTAGGGTTATGGTAAGTTTTAGGTTTAGGGTTAGGGTTAGGGTTAGGGTGAGGGTAAGTGTTAGGGTGAGTGTTAGGGTTAGTGTTAGGGTTAGACTTACAGTGAGGTTGAGGATGCAGGTGAGGGTTAGATTTAGGGTTAGGGTGGGGTTTAGGGTTAAGGTTAGGGTTAGGGTGAGGGTGAGCTTTAGAATTGGGGTTAAGGTGAGGGCTAGGGTGAGGTTGAGGGTTGGGGTTAGGGTTAGGGTGAGATTTAGGTTTAAGGTGAGGGTTAGGGTTAGTGTGAGGTTTAGTGTTAGGATTAGGATTAGTGTTAGGGTGAGGGTAAGTGTTAGGGGGAGAGTATGGGTTAGGGTGAGGGTTATGGTTAGGGTGAGGTTTAGGATTAGAGTTAGCGTTATTGTTAGGATTAGGTTTAGGGCTAAGGTTAGGTTGAGAATGAGGGTGAGGGATAGGGTTAGGGTGAGGGTGAGGTTTAGGGTTTGGGTTAGTGTTAGAGTTAGGGTTAGGGTGAGGGTGAGGTTTAGGGTTAGAGTAAAGGTTAGGGTGAGGGTTAGGTTGAGGGTTAGGGTTAGGGTTATTGTTAGGGTTAAGGTTAGGGTGAGAGATAGGGGGTGGGTTAGGGTTAGGGATAGGATTAGGTTTAAGGTGAGGGTTAGGTTGTGTTTTAGGGTTAGGTTTAGATTTAGGCTTAGGGTTAGGCTGAGGGTGAGGATGAGGGTGAGGGTTAGGTTTAGGGGAAGGGTTAGGATGAGGGTTAGGGTTAGGATTAGGTTTAGGGTAAGGGCTAGCATGAGGTTTAGGGTTAGCGTTAGGGTGAAGTTTAGGGTTAGTTGGTTAGGGGTAGGGTGAGGGTGAGGTTTAGGGTTAGAGTTAGGGTTAGGGTGAGGCTGAGGGTGAGGGTTAGGGTTTGGGTTAGTGTTAGGTTTAGGGTTAGGGTTAGGGTGAGGGTTAGGCTGTGGGTGACTGTTGGGTTAGGGTTAGGATTAGGATTAGGGTTAAGGTTAGGGTGAGTGTGAGTGTTAGGGTTAGGGTTAGGCTTAGGCTTAGGTTTAGGCTGAGGGTTAGGGTGAGGGTGAGTGTTAGCGTTAGGGTCAGGGATAGTGTTAGGGTTATGGGGAGGGTTAGGGTGAGGATTAGGGTTAGGATTAGAGTTATGGTGAGTGCTAGCGGGAGGGTGAGGTTTAGGTTTAGGTTTAGGGTGAGGTTTAGGGATAGGGTTAGCTTTAGGGGTAGGGTGAGGGTGAGGTTTAGGGTTAGAGTT
This sequence comes from Dipodomys merriami, assembly GCF_024711535.1. Taxonomy (NCBI): domain Eukaryota; kingdom Metazoa; phylum Chordata; class Mammalia; order Rodentia; family Heteromyidae; genus Dipodomys; species Dipodomys merriami. The sequence goes on along the minus strand of NW_027206402.1, from coordinate 2,046,175 downwards.
AGGGTTAAGGTGAGGCTGAGTGTGAGGGTTAGGGTTAGTGTTAGGATTAGGATTAGGGTCAGGTTTAGGGGGAGTCTTAGGATGAGGATTAGGGTTAGGATTAGGGTTATGGTGAGCATAAGAGTGAGGGTGAGGTTTAGATTGAGGATTAGTGTTAGGGTTAGTGTGAGGTTTACAGGGAGGATGAGTGTTAGGGTTAGGGTTAGGGCTAGGGTTAGGTTGAGGTTTAGGGTTAGTGTTAGAGTGAGGTTTAGGGTTAGGGTGATGGATAGGCTTAGTTTGAGTCTTAGTGTTTGGGTTACGGTTATTGTTAAGGTGAGGGTAAGTGTTAGGGTGAGGATTAGGTTTAGGGTTAGGGTAATGGTTAGGGTGAGGTTTAGGGTTAGTTTTAGTGTTTTTGTTAAGTTTAGGGTTAGGGTTACAATTACTGTGAGGGTGAGGGTTAGGTTTAGGGTTAGGATTAGGATTAGGGTTAGTGTTAGGGTGAGGGTGTTAGGGTGAGGGTTAGGGTTATGGTGAAGGTTATGGTTAGGTTGAAGGTCAGCTTTAGGGTTAGGGTTATTTTGAGCATGAGGGTTAGGCTTAAGTTGAGGGTTAGGCTTAGGGTTCGGGTTAAGGTGAGGTTAGGGTTAGGGTTAATGTGAGGGTTAGTGTTAGGGTGAGGTTAAGTTTTAGGGTGAGGTTTAGGGTTAGGGTGAGGATTATGGTTAGGTTGAGGGTTAGATTTATTGTTAGGGTTAGGTTTAGGTTTAGAGTTAGGGTTAGGGTTATTTTGAGATTTAGTGTTAGGGTTAGTATTAGGGTGAGGGTTAGGGTTAGGCTTAGGCTTAGGCTTAGGCGGAACATGAGGGTGAGGGTTAGGGTTCGGGTGAGGGTGAGGGTTAGGGTTATGGTTATGGTGAGGGTGATGTTTAGGGTCAGGTTGAGAGTTTGCATTAGGGTTAGGGTGAGGGTGTGGGTTAGGGGAAATGTTCGGCTTAGGCTTAGGTTTAGGCTGAGGATTTGGTTGAGGATAAGGGTTAGGGTTAGGGTTAGGGTGAGTTTTAGTGTTATTGTTAGTGTTCGAGTTAGGGTTAGAGTGAGGGTGAAGTTTAGGGGTAGAGTTAGGGTTAGGGTGAGTGTTAGGGTTAGGGTCAGGGTTAGGGTGGGGGTTACAGTAAGGGTAAAGGTGAGGGTTAGACTGAGGGTGAGGGTTAATGTAAGGTTGAGGGTTAGGGTCAGGGTGAGGGTTAGGGTTAGGGTTAGAGTGAGGGTGAGGGTTTGATTGAGGATAAGTGTTAGGGTTAGTGTTAGGGTGAACTTAGGGTTAGGGTGAGGGTTATGGTTAGGGTGAGGGTTATTGTTAGCGTTAGGGTTAGGGTTATGGTGAGGGTAAGTGTTAGGATGAGGGTTAGGGTTAGGGTGAGGATTATGTTTAGGGTTAGGGTTAGGGTTATTGTTAGGGTTAGAATTACAGTTAGAGTTAGGATTAGGGTGAGGGTGAGGGTGAGATTTATGGTTAGAGTTAATGTTAGTGTTAGGGAAGGGTTAGGGTTCGGGTTAGGGTGCGGGTTAGGGTTATGATTAGTGTCAGGTTTAGGATGAAGTTTAGGGTTAGGGTTAGGGTGAGGGTGAGGGGTAGGGTTAGGGTAAGGGTTAGGGTTAGGGATAGGGTTAGGTTTAGGTTTAGGGTTAGGGTGAGGATGAGTGTGAGGCTTAGGGTTACGGTTAGGGTTAGGCTTAGAGTTAGGGTGAGGGTTAGGTTTTGGTTTAGGGTGCAGGTGAGGTTGAGGTTTAGTGTTAGGTTTAGGGTTAGATTCAGGGTTAGGTTTAGGGTTGGGGTTAGTGTTAGTGTTAGTGTTAGGGTTAGGGTTAGGCTGAGGGTGATTGTGGGGGTGAGGATTAGAGTTAGGGTTAGGTTTAGGTTTATGGTTAGTGTTAATGTTATTGTTATGTTTAGGGTTAAGTTTGCGGTGAGGGTGAGGCTGAGGGTGAGGGTTAGGGTTTGGGATAGGGTTAGTATTATTGTTACGGTTAGGGCTAGAGTTACAGTGAGGTTGAGGGTGAGGGTGAAGTTTAGGGTTATGGTAAGTTTTAGGTTTAGGGTTAGGGTTAGGGTTAGGGTGAGGGTGAGGTTTAGGGTTAGAGTTAGGGTTAGGGTCAGGTTTAGGGTGAGGATTCGGGTTAGGGTTAAGGTTGGGGTTATGGTGAGGGTGAGGTTTAGGGTTAGATTTAGGGTTAGGGTGAGGCTGAGGTTGAGGATTAGGGTTAGGGTTTGTGTTAGGTTTAGGGTTAGGGTTAGGGTGAGGGTTAGGGTGAGGGTGAGGGTTAGGGTTAGGGTTAAGGTTAGGATTAGGATTAGGGATAGGGTTAGGTTGAGTGTGAGGGTTAGGGTTAGGGTGAGTATTAGGGTTAGGCTTAGGGTTTGGCTGAGGTTGAGGTTGAGTGTGAGGATAAGGGTTAGCGTGAGGGTTAGGTTTAGGATTATGGGGAGGGTTAGGATGATTGTTAGAGTTAGGATTAGTGTTAGGGTGAAGGCTAGGGTGAGGGTGAGTTTTAGGGTTAGGGTTAGGGTAAGGGTGAGGGTGAGTTTTAGGTTTAGAGTTAGGCTTAAGGTGAGGCTGATGTTGAGGGTGAGGGTTAGGGTTAGGATTAGGATTAGGGTAAGGGTTAGGGTGAGTGTGAGTGTTAGGGTTAGGGTTAGGATTAGGCTTAGGGTTACACTGAGGGTGAGGGTGAAGGTGAAGGTAAGGGTTAGGTTTAGGGTTAGGGTGAGGGTGAGGATTATGGTAAGGGTTAGAGGAAGGGTTAGGATGAGGGTTAGGGTTAGGATTAGGGTTAGGGTGAGGTCTAGGGTGAGGGTGAGGTTTAGAGTTAGGGTTAGGGTGAGAGTTAGGGTTAGGGTTAGGGTTAGGGTGATAGTTAGGATTCAGGTTAAGTTTATGTTTGGGGTGAGAGTTAGGTAAGGGTTACGGTGAGGGTGAGGGTGAGGGTAAGGGTTAGGGTGAGTGTTAGGGTTAGGATTAGGGTTTGGGTGAGGGGTATGGTGAGGGGTAGGGTTATTGTTATGGTGAGGGTTAGGATGAGGGTTAGGATTAGGCTTAGGGTGAGGGCTAGGCTGAGGGTGAGGTTTAGGGTTAAGGTTAGGGTGAGGTTTAGGATTAGGGTTAGGGTGAGGGTGAGGTTTAGGTTTAGAGTTAGGGTAAGTGTGAGGCTGAGGTTGAGGGTTAGGGTTAGGGTTAGTGTTAGAGTTAGTTTTAGGGTGAGGGTTAAGGAGAGTGTGAGGGTTAGGCTTAGGGTTATGTTTAGGATTATTGTAATGTTTAGGGTGAGTGTGAGGTTTAGGGTTAGGGTTAGGCTTAGGCTTAGGGTTAGGCAGAGGGATAGGGTGAGGGTTAGCTTTAGGTTGACGGTCAGGGTTAGTGTTAGCTTGAGAGTTAGGTTTCAGGTTAAGTTTAGGGTTAGGGTGAGGGTTAGGGTTAGGGTTATGGTGAGGGTGATATTTAGGGTTAGGTTGAGAGTTTGCATTAGGGTTAGGGTGAGGGTTAGGTTTAGGGTTAGGGTGAGGGTTAGGATGAGGATTAGGTTTACGATTAGGGATAGGTTGAGAGCTAGGGTGAGGGTGAGGCTTACGGTTAGAGTTAGGGTAAGGTTGAAGGTTAGGGGTAGGTTTAGGGTGAGGGTTAGGATGAGTGTTTGGGTTACGGTGAGGGTGAGGGTTAGGGTTAGGGTTAGGATTAGGGTTAGGGTGAGGGTGAGTTTTAGCATTAGGGTTAGTGTTAGGGTTAGGTTTAGGTTTAGGGTTAGTGTTATTATTAGGGTTAGAGTTTGAGTTATGGTGAGGGTGGGGGTGAGGGTGAGGGTGAGTGTTACGTTTAGGGTTAGGGTAAGGTTTAGGTTTAGTGTTAGGATTAGGATTAGGGTGAGCGTGAGGTTTAGGGTTAGGTTTAGGGTTAGTTGGAGGCTTAGGTCGAGAGTTAGGGTTAGGGTTAGTTTTAGGGTTAATTTAGGGTGAGGGTTAGGTTGAAGTTTAGGGTTACTGTTAGAGTTAGCGTTAGGATTAGGGTTAGGCTGAGGGTGAGGGTGGGGGTGAGGATTAGCATTAGGGTGATGGTTAGGGTTAGGGTTAGTTTGAGAATTAGGATGAGGGTTAGGGTTAGGATTAGGGTTAGGGTGAGGGCTAGGGTGAGGGTCTGGCTTAGGGTAAGTGTTAGGCTTATGCTTACGGTTAGGCTGAGCATTCGTTTGAGGATAAGGGTTAGGGTTAGGTTAGGGTGAGGTTTAGTGTTAGGGTTAGAGTGAGGATGAGGTTTAGGGGTAGAGTTAGGGTTAGGGTGAGGGTTAGGGTTAGGCTTAGGCTTAGGCTTAGGGTTAGGATGAGGGAGAGGGTGAGGTTTAGCTTTAGGTTGACAGTTAGGGTTAGGGTTAGCTTGACAGTTAGGGTTCAGGTTAAGTTTAGGGTTAGGGTGAGGGTTAGGGTTCGGGTTACGGTGAGGATGCTGTTTAGGGTTAGGTTGAGGGTTAGGATTAGGGTTAGGGTTAGGGTTAGGTTTAGGGTTAGGGTGAGGGTTAGGATGAAGATTAGGGTTAAGATAAGGGTTAGGTTGAGGGCTAGGGTGAGTGTGAGGATTAGGGTTAGTGTTAGGGTAAGGTTAAAGTTACGGTTAGGTTTAGGGTGAAGGTTAGTATGAGGGTTAGGGTTATGGTAAGGGTGAGGGTTAGGGTTAGGGTGAGGGTCAGTGATAGGATTAGGGTTAGGATGAGGGTGAGTGTTAGCATTAGGGTTAGGTTAGAGTTAGGTTTAGGGTTAGGATTAGTGCTATTGTTAGGGTTAGGGTTAGATTTATGGTGAGGGTGAGGATGAGGGTGAGGGTTAGGTTTAGGGTTAGGGTGAGGTTTAGGTTTAGGGTTAGGCTTAGGGTTAGGGTGAGGGTGAGGTTTAGGGTTGGGTTTAGGGTTAGTTGGAGGGTTAGGTCGAGGGTTAGGCTTAGGGTTAATTTTAGGGTTAAGGTTAGGGTGAGGGTTAGGTTGAGGTTTAGAGTTAGTGTTAGAATTAGTGTTAGGATTAGGGTTAGGGTGAGGGTGAGGGTGAGGGTTAGGCTTAGGCTTAGGTTTAGGCTTAGGGTTAGGCTGAAGGTGAGTGTGGGGCTGAGGATTAGATTTAGGGTGATGGTTAGGGTGAGGGTTAGGGTGAGTGTTAGGATTACGATTAGGGTTAGGGTGAGGGCTAGGGTGAGGGTCTGTGTTAGGGTAAGTGTTAGGCTTAGGCTTAGGTTTAGGCTGAGAGTTTGGTCGAAGATAAGGTTTAGGGTTAGGGTTAGGGTGAGGTTTAGTGTTAGGGTTAGGGTTAGAGTGAGGGTGAGGTTTAGGGTTAGAGTTAAGGTTAGGGTGAGGGTTAGGGTTAGGGTCAGGATTAGGGTGGGGTTTACGGTAAGGGTAAAGGTGAAGGTTAGACTGAGGTTGAGGGTTATGGTAAGGGTGAGGGTTAGGGTTAGGGTTAGAATGAGGGTGAGGGTTAGATTGAGGATAAGTGTTAGGGTTAGTGTGAGGTTTAGGGTGAGGATGAGGGTTAGGGTTAGGGTGAGGGCTAAGGTGAGTGTTAGGTTTAGGGTTAGTGTTAGGGTGAGGTTTAGGGTTAGGGGGATGGTTAGGGTTAGTTTGAGGGTTAGTGTTAGGGTTAGGGTTAGTGTTAGGGTGAGGGTAAGTGTTAGGCTGAGGGTTAGTTTTAGGTTGAGGCTTGTGGTTAGGGTGAGGCTTAGGGTTAGGTTTAGGGTTATTGTTTGCGTTATTGTTACGGTTATGATTACGGTGTGGGTGAGGGTGAGGTTGAGGTTGAGGGTTAGTGTTAGGGGAAGTGTTAGGATGAGGGTTAGGGTTAGGATTAGGGTTAGGTAAGGGCTAGGGTGAAGGTGAGCTTCAGGTTAGCGTTAGGGTGAAGTTTAGGGTTAGGGTTAGATTTAGGGTGAGGATGAGGTTTAGAGTTAGAGTTAGGTTTAGGGTGAGGCTGAGTGTGAGGTTTAGGGTTAGGGTTAGTGTTAGGTTTAGGGTTAGGGTTAGGGTGAGTTTTAGGCTGAGGGTGAGGGTTAGGGTTAGGATTAGGATTAGGGGTAGGGTTAGGGTGAATGTGAGGGTTAGGTGTAGGGTTAGGATTAGGGTTAGGCTTAGCGTTAGGCTGAGGGTTAGGTTGAGGGTGAGGGTTAGGGTTAGGGTGAGGGTTAGGTTTATGGTTATGGGGAGGGTTAGGATGAGGGTTAGGGTTAGTATTAGGGTTAGGGTGATGGCTAGGGTGAGGGTCAGGTTTAGGGTTAGGGTTAGGGTGAGGTTTCGGGTTAGGGATAGGTTTAGGGTTTGGGTGAGGGTGAGGTTAGGGTTAGAGTACGGGTTAAGGTGAGGCTGAGTTTGAGGGTTAGGGTTAGGGTTAGTATTAGGATTAAGGTGAGGTTTAGGGTGATTGTGAGCCTTAGGGTTAGGGTTCTGGTTTGGCTTAGGGTTACACTGATGGTGAGGGTGAGGTTTAGGGTTAGGATTAGGGTTCAGATGAGGGTGAGTGTGTGTTTTAGGGTTAGGTTTAGTGTTAGGTTCAGGGTTAGTCTGATGGTGAGGTTGAGGTTGATGTTTAGGGTTAGTTTAAGGGATAAGTTAAGGGTTAGGGGGAGGTTTAGGATGAGGGTTAGGGTTAGGATTAGGGTTAGGGTGATGGCTAGGGTTAGGTTGAGGTTTAATGTTAGGGTTAGGGTGAGAGTTAGGGTTAGGGTTAGTGTGAGGTTTAGTGTTAGTTTTAGGGTTACAGTTAGGATTAGGTGAGGGTGAGGTTTAGGGGTAGAGTTAGTGTTAGGGTGAGGGTTAGGGTTAGGGTGAGGGTTAGGGTGGGGGTTTCAGTAAGGGTAAAGTGAGGGTTAGGCTGAGGGTGAGGGTTACGATAAGGGTGAGGTTTAGGTTTAGAGTGAGGGTTGGGGTTAGTTTTAGGGTGAGGGTGTGGGTTAGATAGAGGATTAGTGTTAGGGTTAGTGTGAGGTTTACCCTGAGGATGAGTGTTAGAGTTAGGGTTAGGGCTAGGGTTAGGTTGAGGTTTAGGGATAGTGTTAGGGTGAGGTTTAGGGTTAGGGTGAAGGTTAGGGTTAGTGTGAGGCTTAGTGTTCGGGTTACGGTTAGTGTTAAGGTGAGGGTAATTGTTAGGGTGAGGGTTAGGTTTAGGGTGAGGGTAATGTTTAGGGTGAGGGTTAGGGTTAAGGTTAGGGTTTTTGTTAGGATTATGGTTTGGGTTACTGTTACTGTGAGGGTGAGTGTTAGCGATAGGGTTAGGATTAGTATTAGGGTTAGTGTTAGGGTGAGGGTAAGTGTTAGGCTGAGGGTTAAGGTGAGGGTGAGGGTTATGGTTAGGGTGAGGGTCAGGATTAGGGTGAGGGTTACAATTAGCATGAGGGTTAGGGTTAAGTTGAGGGTTAGGTTTAGGGTTAGCGTTAGGGTGAGTTTAGGGTTAGGCTTAGTGTGAGGGTTAGTGTTAGGGTTAGGGTTAGTGGTAGTTGAGGGTAAGTGTTAGTGTGAGGTTTAGGGTTAGGGTGAGGATAATGGTTAGGGTGAGGGTTAGGGTTATTGTTAGGGTTAGGTATAGGGTTAGGGTTAGGGTGAGGTTTAGGATGAGGGTTATGGTTAGGGTGAGGGTTAGGGTGCGGGTTAGGATGAGGGTTAGGGTTATGGTTAGTGTCAGTTTAAGGATGAGGTTTAGGCTTAGGGTTAGGGTTAGGGTGAGGGCTAGTGTTAGGGTTAGGGTGAGGGTTAGGGTTAGGGATAGGGTTAGGTTTAGGATTAGGGTTAGAGTGAGGGTGAGTGTGAGGCTTAGGGTTAGGGTTAAGATTAGGCTTAGAGTTAGGGTGAGGGTTAGGGTTAGAGTTTGGGTTAGGGTGCAGGTGAAGCTGAGGATTAGGTTTAGGTTTAGGGTTAGATTTAGGGTTAGGTTTAGGGTTAGATTTAGTGTTAGATTTAGGGTTACGGTGAGGGGTAGGGTAAGGGTGAGTGTTAGTGGTAGGGTTAGGATTACTATTAAGGTTAGTGTTAGGATGAGAGGAAGTGTTAGGATAAGGGTTAGGGTGAGGCTGAGGATTAATGTTAGGGTGAGGGTCAGGGTTAGGGTTAGGGTAACATTGAGCCTGAGGGTTAGGGTTAGGTTGAGGGTTATTTTTAGGTTTAGGGTTAGGGTGAGTTTAGGGTTAGGCTTAATGTGAGGGTTAGTGTTAGGGTTAGGGTTATTGGTAGGTGAGGGTAAGTGTTAGTGTGAGGTTTAGGGTTAGGGTGAGGATTAGGGTTAGGGTGAGGGTTAGGGTTATTGTTAAGGTTAGGTTTAGGGTTAGAATTAGGGTTAGGGTGAGGATAAGACTTAGGGTTAGAGTTAGGGTTAGGGTTAGGCTTAGGCTTAGGCTTAGGCCAAGCATGTGGGTGAGGGTTAGGTTGCGGGTTAGGGTGAGGGTTAGGGTTATGGTTAGTGTCAGTTTAAAGATGAGGTTTCGGCTTAGGGTTAGGGTTAGGGTGAGGGCTAGTATTAGGGTTAGGGTGAGGGTTAAGGTTAGGGATAGGGTTTGGTTTAGGTTTAGGGTTAGGGTGAGGGTGAGTGTGAGGCTTAGGGTTAGGGTTAGGATTAGGATTAGAGTTAGGGTGAGGGTTAGGGTTAGAGTTTGGGTTAGGGTGCAGGTGAGGCTGAGGATTAGGTTTAGGTTTAGGGTTAGATTTAGGGTCAGGTTTAGGGTTAGGTTTAGTGTTAGGTTTTGGATTAAGGTGAGGGTTAGAGTGAGGGTTAGGGTTAGGGATAGTGTTAGGTTTAGGATTAGGGTTAGGGTTAAGGTTAGGGTGAGTGTGAGGGGTAGGGTTAGGGTGAGTATTAAGGTTAGGCTTAGGGTTTGGCTGAGGGTGAGGGTGAGTGTGAGGATTAGGGTTAGGGTGAGGGGTAGGGTTAGGATTATGGGGAGGGTTAGGATGATTGTTAGATTTAGGATTAGGGTTAGGGTGAGGGATATGTTGAAGGTGAGGTTTAGGTTTAGGGTTAGGGTTAGGGTGAGGGTGAGTTTTTGGGTTAGAGTTAGGCTTAATGTTAGGCTGAGGGTGAGGGTGAGGTTTAGGGTTAGGATTAGGATTAGGGTAAGGGTTAGGATGAGTTTGAGTGTTAGGGTTAGGGTTAGGATTAGGCTTAGGGTTACACTGAGGGTGAGGGTGAGGGTGAGAGTAAGGGTTAGGTTTAGTGTTAGGTTGAGGGTGAGTGTGTGTGTTAGGGTCAGGTTTAGGTTTAGGCTTAGGCTTAGGGTGAGGGCTAGGCTGAGGGTGAGGTTGAGAGTTAGGGTAAGGGTGAAGCTGAGGTTGAGGGTTAGGGTTAGGGTTAGTGTTAGAGTTAGGGTTAGGGTTAGGGTTAAGGTGAGGGTGAGGGTTAGGCTTAGGTTTAGGTTTAGGATTGGGGTAATGGTTAGATGAGTGTGAGTTTTAGGGTTAGGGTTAGGCTTAGGCTTAGGTTTAGGCTGAGGGAAAGGGTGAGGGTTAGTTTAGGTTGACGGTTAGGGTTAGGGTTAGCTTGAGAGTTAGGGTTCAGGTTAAGTTTATGGTTAGGGTGAGGGTTAGGGTTAGGGTGAGGGTTAGGGTTAGGATTAGGTTTAGGGTGAGGGTGAGTTTTAGCATTAGGTTTAGGCTTAGGGTTAAATTTAGGGTTAGGATTAGTGTTATTGTTATGGTTAGAGTTAGAGTTATGTTGAGGGTGAGGGTGAGGGTGAGGGTTAGGTTTAGGGTTAGGGTGAGGTTTAGGTATAGGGTTAGGATTAGGTTTAGGGTGAGGGTGAGGTTTAGGTTAAGGTTTAGGGTTAGTTGTAGGCTTAGGTCGAGGGGTAGGGTTAGGGTTAGTTTTAGGGTTAAGGTTACAGTGAGGGTGAGTGTGAGGGTTAGGGTTAGGCTTAGGCTTATGCTTAGGGTTAGGCTGAGGGTGAGGGTGGGGGTGAGGATTAGAGTTAGGGTGATGGTTAGGGTTAGGGATAGGGTGAGGATTAGGATGAGGGTTAGGGTTAGGATTAGGGTTAGGGTGAGGGCTAGGGTGAGGGTCTGTCTTAGGGTAAGTGTTAGGCTTAGGCTTAGGGTTAGCGTGAGCATTTGGTTGAGGATAACGGTTAGGATTAGGGTTAGGTTGAGGTTTAGTGTTAGGGTTAGTGTTAGGGTTAGAGTGAGGGTGAGGTTTAGGGGTAGAGTTAGGGTTAGGGTGAGGGTTAGGGTTAGGGTTAGGCTTAGGCTTAGGATTAGGATGAGGGAGAGGGTGAGGGTTAGCTTTAGGTTGTCGGTTAGGGTTAGGATTAGCTTGACAGTTAGGGTTCAAGTTAAGTTCAGGGTTAGGGTGAGGGTTAGGTTTAGGGTTACGGTGTGGGTGATGTTAAGGTTTAGGTTGAGGGTTAGGGTTTGGTTTATGGTGAGGGTTAGGATTAGGGTTAGGGTTAGGGTTAGGATGAGGATTAGGGTTACGATTAGGGTTAGGTTGAGGGTTAGGGTGAGGGTGAGGATTAGGGTTAGTGTTAGGATAAGGTTTAAGGTTAGGGTTAGGTTTAGGGTGAGGGTTAGTATGAGGGTTAGGGTTACAGTGAGGGTGAGGTTTAGGTTTAGGGTGAGGGTTAGGGTTAGGATTAGGGTTAGGGTGAGGGTGAGTGTTAGCATTTGTGTTAGGGTTAGGTTTAGGGTTAGGATTAGTGCTATTTTTAGGGTTAGGGTTACAGTTATGGTTAGGATGAGGGTGAGGGTGAGGGTGATGGTTAGATTTAGGGTTAGGGTGAGGTTTAGGTTTAGGGTTAGGATTAGGGTTAGGGTGAGGGTGAGGTTTAGGGTTAGGTTTCGGGTTACTTGGAGGGTTAGGTCGAGGGTTAGGCTTAGGGTTAATTTTAGGGTTAAGGTTAGGGTGAGGGTTAGGTTGAGGTTTAGGGTTAGTGTTAGAATTAGTGTTAGGATTAGGGTTAGGGTGAGAGTGAGTATGAGGGTTAGGGTTAGGCTTAGGCTTAGGGTTAGGGTTAGGCTGAAGGTGAGGGTGGGGCTGAGGATTAGATTTAGGGTGATGGTTAGCGTTAGGGTTAGGGTGAGTGTTAGGATTAGGATTAAGGTTAGGGTGAGGGCTAGGGTGAGGGTGTGTGTTAGGGTAAGTGTTAGGCTTAGGCTTAGGGTTAGGCTGAGAGTTTGGTCGAAGATAAGGTTTAGGGTTAGGGTTAGGGTGAGGTTTAGTGTTAGGGTTAGGGTTAGAGTGAGCGTGAGTTTTAGGGGTAGAGTTAGGGTTAGGGTGAGGGTTAGGGTTAGGGTCAGGATTAGGGTGGGGGTTACGGAAAGGGTAAAGGTGTAGTTTAAACTGAGGGTGAGGGTTATGGTAAGGGCGAGGGTTAGGGTTAGGGTGAGGGTTAGGTTTAGTGTTAGAGTGAGGGTGAGGGTTAGATTGAGGATAAGTGTTAGGGTTAGTGTGAGGTTTGAGGTGAGGACGAGGGTTACGGTTAGGGTGAGGGCTAAGGTGAGGTTTAGGTTTAGGGTTTGTGTTAGGGTGAGGTTTAGGGTTAGGGTGATGGTTAGGGTTAGTGTGAGGGTTAGTGTTAGGGTTAGGGTTAGTGTCAGGGCGAGGGTAAGTGTTAAGGTGAGGGTTAGTTTTATGCTGAGGTATATGGTCAGGGTGTGGGTCAGGGTTAAGTTTAGGGTTACACTGATCGTGAGGGTTAAGGTTAGGTTGAGGGTTATGTTTAGGGTTAGGGTTAGGGTGAGTTTAGGGTTAGGCTTAGTGTGAGGGTTAGTGTTAGGGTTAGGGTTAGTGGTAGGTGAGGGGAAGTGTTAGTGTGCGGTTTAGGGTTAGGGTGAGGATTATGGTTACGGTGAGGGTTTGGGTTATTTTTTGGGTTAGGCTTAGGTTTAGAGTTAGGGTTAGGGTGAGGATAAGATTTAGGGTTACTGTTAGGGTTAGGGTGAGGGTTAGGGTTAGGTTTAGGCTTAGGCTTAGGCTTAGGCCGAGCATGAGTGTGAGGGTTAGGGTTATGGTTAGTGTCAGGTTTAGGTTTAGGTTTCGGTTTAGGGTTAGGGTTAGGGTGAGCACTAGGGTTAGTGTTAGGGTGAGGGTTAGGATTAGAGATAGGGTTAGGTTGAGGATTAGGTTTAGGGTGAGGGTGAGTGTGAGGCTTAGGGTTAGGGTTAGGATTAGCCTAGGGTTAGGGTGAGGGTTAGGGTTAGAGTTTGGGTTAGGGTGCAGGTGAGGCTGAGGATTAGGGTTAGGTTTAGGGTTAGATTTAGGGTTAGGTTTAGGGTTAGGGTTAGTGTTAGTTTTAGGGTTATGGTGAGGGTTAGGGGGGTTAGGGTTAGGGATAGGATTAGGTTTAGGATTAGGGTTAGGGTGAGGGTGTGTGTGAGGCTTAGGGTTTGGGTTAGGCTTAGAGTTAGGGTGGGGGTTAGGGTTAGGGTTTGGTTTAGGGTGCAGATGAGGTTGAGTATTAGGGTTAGGTTTAGGGTTAGATTCAGGGTTAGGTTTAGGGTTAGGTTTAGTGTTAGGGTTAGGGTTAGGGTTAGGGTTAGGCTGAGGATGATTTTTGGGGGTGAGGATTAGAGTTAGAGTTAGGTTTAGGTTTAGGGTTAGGGTTAATGTTAGTGTTATGTTTAGGGTTAAGTTTGTGGTGAGGGTGAGGCTGAGGGTGACGGTTAGGGTTATGGTTAGGGTTAGTATTATTGTTAGGGTTAGGGCTATAATTTCGGTGAGGTTGAGGGTGAGGGTGAAGTTTAGGTTAGGGTGAGTTTTAGGGTTAGGGTTAGGGTGAGGGTGAGGTTTAGGGTTAGAATTAGGGTTAGGCTTAGGATTAGGGTGAGGTTTCGAGTTAGGGTTAGGGTTGGGGTTATGGTGAGGGTTGGGTTTATGTTTAGAGTTAGGGTGAGGGTTAGGTTTAGGGTTAGTGTTAGATTTAGGGTTAGGGTTAGGGTGAGGGTTAGGGTGAGTGTTAGGGTGAGGGTGAGTGTTAGGGTTAAGGTTAGGATTAGGATTAGGGTTAGGGTTAGGGTGAGTGTAAGGCGTAGGGTTAGGGTGAGTATTAGTGTTAGGCTCAGGGTTTGGCTGAGGGTGAGGGTGAGTGTGAGGATTAGGGTTAGGTTGAGGGTTAGGTTTAGGATTATTTGGATGGTTAGGATGATTGTTAGAGTTAGGATTAGGGTTAGGGTGAGGGCTAGGGTCAGGTTGAGGTTTAGGTTTAGGGTTAGGGTTAGGGTGAGGGTGAGTTTTAGGGTTAGAATTAGGCTTAAGGTGAGGCTGATGGTGAAGGTGATTTTTAGGGTTAGGATTAGGATTAGGGTAAGGGTTAGGGTGAGTGTGAGTTTTAGGGTTAGGGTTATGATTAGGCTTAGGGTTACACTGAGGGTGAGGGTGAGGGTGAGGTTAAGGGTTAGTTTTAGGGTTAGGTTGAGGGTGAGTGTGTGTGTTAGGGTTAGGTTTAGGGTTAGGCTTGGGTTTAGGGTGAGGGTGAGGTTGAGGGTGATGGTTTGGGTCAGGGTGAGGGTTAGGGTAAGGGTTAGCTGGAGGGTTAGGATGAGGGTTAGGGTTAGGATTAGGGTTAGGGTGAGGTCTAGGGTGAGGGTGAGGTTTACGATTAGGGTTAGGGTGAGCATTAGGGTTAGGGTTAGGTTTAGGGTGATAGGATTCGGGTTAAGTTTATGTTTAGGGTGAGAGTTAGGTAAGGGTTACGCTGAGGTTGAGGGTGAGGGTTAGGGTTAGGTTGAGGGTTAGGTTTAGGATTAGGTTTAGGGTGAGGGGTTGGATGAGGGTTAGGGTTATTGTTTGGGTGAGGGTTAGGATGAGGGTTAGAATTAGGCTTAGGGTGAGGGCTAGGCTGAGTGTGAGATTTAGTGTTAGGATTAGGGTGAGGTTGATTATTAGGGTTAGCGTTAGGTTTAGGGTGAGAGTGAGGTTTATGTTTAGAGTTAGGGTAAGGGTGAGGCTGAGGTTGAGGGTTAGGGTTTGGGTTAGTGTTAGAGTTAGGATTAGGGTGAGGGTTAAGGTGAGGGTGAGGGTTAGGCTTAGGTTTAGTTTTAGGATTAGGGTAATGGTTAGGGTGAGTGCGAGGTTTAGGGTTAGGGTTAGGCTTAGGCTTAGGATTAGGCTGAGGGAAAGTGTGAGGGTTAGCTTTAGGTTGATGGTTAGGGTTAGGGTTAGCTTGAGAGTTAGGGTTCAGGTTAAGTTTAGTGTTAGGGTGAGGGTTAGGGTTAGGGTGAGGGTTAGGGTTAGGATTAGGGTTAGGGTTAGGGTGAGGGTGAGTTTTAGCATTAGGGTCAGGATTAGGTTTACGGTTAGGATTAGTGTTACCCTTAGGGTTTGTGTTAGAGTTATGGTGAGGGTGAGGGTGAGGGTTAGGTTTAGGGTTAGGGTAAGGTTTATGTTTAGGTTTAGGATTAGGATTAGGGTGAAGTTGAGGTTTAGGGTTAGGTTTAGGGTTAGTTGCATGCTTAGGTAAAGGGGTAGGGTTAGGAATAATTTTACGGTAATGTTAGGGTGAGGGTTAGGTTGAGGTTTAGGGTTCAGGTTAAGTTTAGTGTTAGGGTGAGGTTTAGGGTTAGGGTGAGGCTTAGGCTTATGTTTAGGCTGAGCATTTGGTTGAGGATAAGGGTTAGGGTTAGGTTAGGGTGAGGTTTAGTGTTAGGGTTAGAGTTAGGGTTAGAGTGAGGGTGAGGTTTAGGGGTACAGTTAGGGTCAGGGTGAGGGTTAGGGTTAGGGTTAGGCTTAGGTTTAGGGTTAGGATGAGGGAGAGGTTGAGGGTTAGCTTTAGGTTGACGGTTAGGGTAAGGGTTAGCTTGAGAGTTAGGGTTCAGGTTAAGTTTAGGGTTAGGGTGAGGTTTAGGCTTAGGGTTATGGTGAGGGTTAGGATTAGGGTTAGGGTGAGGGTTAGGATGAGGATTAGGGTTACGATTAGGGTTAGGTTGAGGAATAGGGTGAGTGTGAGGATTAGGGTTAATGTTAGGGTAAGGTTTAAGGTTAAGGTTAGGTTTAGGGTGAGAGTTAGGATGAGGGTTAGGGTTACTGTGAGGGTGAGGGTTAGGGTTAGGATTGGGGTTAGGGTGAGGGTGAGTGTTAGCATTAGGGTTAGGGTTAGGGTTAGGTTTAGGGTTAGGATTAGTGTTATTGTTAGGGTTAGGGTTAGAGTTATGGTGAGGGTGAGGGTGAGGGTGAGCGTGAGGGATAGGTTTAGGGTTAGGGTGAGGTTTAGGTTTAGGGTTAGGATTAGGGTTATGGTGAGGGTGAGGTTTAGGGTTACGTTTAGGGATAGTTGAAGGGTTAGGTCGAGGGTTAGGTTTAGGTTTAATTTTAGGGTTAAGGTTAGGGTGAGGGTTAGGTTGAGCTTTCTGGTTAGTGTTAGAGGTAGGGTTAGGATTAGGGTTAGGGTGAGGGTGATTGTGAGGGTTAGGGTTAGGCTTAGGCTTAAGTTTAGGGTTAGGCTGAGGGTGAGGGTGGGGTTGAGGATTAGAGTTAGGGTGATGGTTAGGGTTAGGGTTAGGGTGAGGGTTAGGATGAGGGTTAGGATTAGGATTAGGGTTAGGTTGAGGTTTAGGGTGAGGGTGCGGGTTAAGGTAAGTGTTAGGCTTAGGCTTAGGGTTAGTCTGAGCGTTTGGTTGAGGAAAAGGGTTAGGGTTAGGCACATGGTGAGGTTAGTGTTAGGGTTAGAGTTAGCGTTAGGGTTACAGTGAGGGTGAGGTTTAGGGGTAGAGTTAGGGTTAGGGTGAGGGTTAGGGTTAGGGTCAGGGTTAGGGTGGGGGTTAAGGTAAGGGTAAAGGTGAAGGTTAGACTGAGGGTGAGGGTTATGGTAAGGGTGAGGGTTAGGGTTAGGGTGAGGGTTAGGGTTAGGGTTAAAGTGAGGGTGAGTGTTAGATTGAGGATAAGTGTTAGGGTTAGTGTGAGGTTTAGGGTAAGGTTTAGGGTTAGGTTTAGGGTGAGGGCTAAGTTGAGGGTTAGGTTTAGGGTTAGTGTTAGGGTGAGGTTTAGGGTTAGGGTAAGGGTTAGGGTTAGGGTTAGGGTTATTGTTAGCGTTATTTTTAGGGTTATGGTTACGGTGAGGATTAGGGTGAGGTTGAGGGTGAGGGTTAGTGTTAGAGGAAGTTTTAGGATGAGGATTACAGTTAGGATTAGGGTTAGGGTAAAGGCTAGGGTGAGGGTGAGCTTTAGTGTTAGTGTTAGGGTGAAGTTTAGGGTTAGGGTTAGGTTTAGGGTGAGGGTGAGGTTTAGAGTTAGAGTTAGGTTTAGGGTGAGGCTGAGGGTGAGGGTTAGGGTAAGGGTTAGTATTAGTTTTAGTGTTAGGGTTAGGGTGAGGGTTAGGCTGAGGGTGAGGGTTAGGGTTAGGTTTAGGATTAGGATTAGGGGTAGGGTTAGGGTGGATGTGAGGTTTAGGGTTAGGGTTAGGGTTAGGGTTAGGCTTAGCGTTAGGCTGAGGGTTAGGGTGAGGGTGAGGGTTAGGGTTAGGCTGAGGGTTAGGTTTATGGTTATGGGGAGGGTTATGATGAGGGTTAGGGTTAGTATTAGGGTTAGGGTGAGGGCTAGGGTGAGGGTCAGGTTTAGGGTTAGGTTTAGGGTGAGGTTTAGAGTTAGAGTTAGGGTTAAGGTGAGGCTGAGGGTGAGGGTTAGGGTTAGAGTTAGGATTAGGATTAAGGTGAGGTTTAGGGTGATTTTGAGGCTTAGGGTTAGGGTTCGGGTTTGGCTTAGGTTTACACTGAGGGTGAGGGTGAGGTTTATGGTTAGGATTAGGGTTCAAGTGAGGGTGAGTGTTTGTTTTAGGGTTAGGTTTAGGGTTAGGTTCAGGGTTAGGCTGATGGTGAGGTTGAGGGTAATGTTTAGGGTTAGTTTAAGGGTTAGGTTAAGGGTTAGGGGGAGGTTTAGGATGAGGGTTAGTGTTAGGATTAGGGTTAGGGTGAGGGCTTGGGTGAGGTTGAGGTTTAATGTTAGGGTTAGTGTGAGAGTTATGGTTAGGGTTACTGTGAGAGTAGGATTCGGGTTAAGTTTAGGGTTAGGGTGAGGGTTAGGGTAAGGGTTATGGTGAGGTTGAGGGTTAGGTTTAGGTTGAGGTTTAGGGTTAAGATTAAGTTTAGGGTGAGGGTTAGGTTTAGGGTAAGAGTTACGGTGAGGGTGAGGGTTAGGGTTAAGTGGAGAGTTAGGGTTGGATTTGTGTTAGGGTGAGGGATAGGGTGAGGGTGATTGTTAGAGTAAGGGTTTGACTTAGGGTTAATCTGAGCATGTGGTTGAGGGTGAGGGTTAGGGTTAGGGTTAGTGTGAGGTTTAGTGTTAGTTTTAGGGTTACAGTTAGGATTAGGGTGAGGGTGAGGTTTAGGGGTAGAGTTAGTGTTAGGGTGAAGATTAGGGTTAGGGTGAGGGTTAGGGTGGGGGTGACAGTAAGGGTAAGGTGAGGGTTAGGCTGAGGATGAGGGTTATGTTAAGGGTGAGGTTTAGGTTTAGGGTGAGGGTTAGGGTTAGGTTTAGGGTGAGGGTGTGGGTTAGAATGAGGATTAGTGTTTGGGTTAGTGTGAGGTTTACCGTGAGGATGAGTGTTAGGGTTAGGGTTAGGGCTAGGGTTTAGTTGAGGTTTAGGGTTAGTGTTAGGATGAGATTTAGGGTTAGGGAGATGGTTAGCGTTAGTGTGAGGCTTAGTGTTTAGGTTAAGTTTTGTGTTAAGGTGAGGGTAAGTGTTAGGGTGAGGGTTTGGTTTAGAGTGAGGTTAAGGGTTAGGGTGAGGGTTAGGGTTAAGGTTAGGGTTTTTGTTAAGATTATGGTTAGGATTACTGTTACTGTGAGGGTGAGTGTTAGGGATAAGGTTAGGATTAGTATTAGGGTTAGTGTTAGGTTGAGGGTAAGTGTTATGGTGAGGGTTAGGGTTATGGTGAGGTTTATGGTTAGAGTGAAGGTCAGGGTGAGGGTTAGGGTTACATTGAGCGTGAGGGTTAGGGTTAGGTTGAGGGTTAGGTTTAGGGTTAGGGTGAGTTTAGGGTTAGGGTTAGTGTGAGGGTTAGTGTTAGGGTTAGTGTTACTGGTAGGGTGAGGGTAAGTGTTAGTGTGATGCTTAATGTTAGGGTGAGGATTATGGTTAGGGTGAGGGTTAGGGTTATTGTTAGGGTTAGGGTTAGGGTTAGAGTTAGGGTTAGGGTGAGTGTGAGATTTAGGGTTAGATTAGGGTGAGGTTTAGGCTTAGGGTGAGGGTTAGGGTTAGGTTTAGGGTTAGGCTTAGGCTTAGGCTTAGGCCGAGCATGAAGGTGAGGATTAGGGTGCGGGTTAGGGTGAGGGTTAGGGTTATGGTTAGTGTCAGGTTTAGGATGAGGTTTAGGGTTAGGGTGAGGGTTAGGGTGAGGGTTAAGGTTAGGGATAGGGTTAGGTTTAGGATTAGGTTTAGGGTGAGGGTGAGTGTGAGGCTTAGGGTTAGGGTTAGGATTAGGCTTAGAGTTAGGGTGAGGGTTAGGGTTAGAGTTTGGGTTAGGGTGCAGGTGAGGCTGAGGATTAGGGTTAGGTTTAGGGTTAGATTTAGGGTTAGGTTTAGCGTTAGGGTTAGTGTTAGGTTTAGGGTTATGGTGAGGATTAGCGTAAGGGTTAGGGTTAGGCTTAGGGTTAGGCTGAGGGTGTCTGTGGGGGTGAGAATTAGAGTTAGGGTTAGGGTTAGGCTTACGGTTCGGTTTATTGTTAGTGCTATGGTTAGGGTTAAGTTTGCAGTGAGGGTGAGTTTGAGGGGAAGGGTGAGGGTTAGGGTTAGGGTTAGTGTTATTGTTAGGGTTAGGGCTAGAGTTATGGTGAGGTTGACGGTGAGGGTGAAGGATAGGGTTAGGGTGCGTTTTAGGGTTAGGGATAGGGTTAGGGTGAGGGTGGGTTTTAGGGTGAGGGTGAGGTTTAATTTTAGGGTTAGGGTGAGAGTTAGGGTTAGGGTTAGGGTGAGAGTAGGATTCAGGTTAAGTTTAGGGTTAGAGTGTGGGTTAGTGTAAGGGTTACGGTGAGGTTGAGGGTTAGGGTTAGGTTGAGGTTTAGGGATAAGATTAAGTTTAATGGTGGGTGAGGGTTAGGGTTAGGGTAAGGTTTACGGTGAGGGTGAGGAATAGGATTAGGTTTAGAGTTACGATTTGTGTTAGGGTGAGGGCTAGGGTGAGGGTGAGGGTTAGGGTAAGGGTTTGGCTTAGGCTTAGGTTTAAGCTGAGCGTGAGGTTGAGGGTGAGGGTTAGGGTTAGTGTGAGGTTTAGTGTTAAGGTTAGGGTTAGAGTTAGGATTAGGGTGAGGTTTAGGGGAAGAGTTAGTGTTAGGGTGAATTTAGGCTTAGGGTGAGGGTTAGGTTGTGGGTGACTGTAAGGGTAAGGTGAGGGTTAGGCTGAGGGTGACGTCACGGTAAGGGTGAGAGTTAGGGTTAGGTCGAGGGTTAGGGTTAGGGTTAGGGTTAGGGTGAGGGTGAGGTTTAGATTGATGATTAGTGTTAGGGTTAGTGTGAAGTTTAACATGAGGATGAGTATCAGGGTTAGGGCTAGGGTTAGGTTGAGGTTTAGGGTTAGTGTTAGGGTGATGTTCAGGTTTAGGGTGATTGTTAGGGTTAGTGTGAGGCTTAGTGTTCGGGTTAAGCTTAATGTTCAGGTGAGGATAAGTGTTAGCGTGAGGGTTAGGTTTAGGTTGAGGGTAATGATTAGGGTGAGGGTTAGGGTTAGGGTTAGGGTTTTTGTTAGGTTTAGGGTTAGGGTTGTTGTTAGGGTTAGGGTTCCGGTTAAGGTGAGGGTGTGGGTTAGTGTTAGGGTTAGGATTAGGTTTAGTGTTAGGGTGAGGGTAAGTGTTAGGGTGAGTGTTAGGGTTAGGGTGAGGGTTATGGTTAGGATGAGGGTCAAGGTTAGGGTTAGGGTTACTTTGAGTGTGAGGGTTAGGGTTATGTTGAGGGTTAGGGTTAGGGTTAGGTTTAGGGTGAGGTTAGGTTTAGGGTTATTGTGAGGGTTAGTGTTAGGGTTAAGGTTAGGTGTAGTGTGAGGGTAAGTGTTAGGGTGAGGTTTAGGGTTAGGGTGAGGATTATGGTTAGGGTGAGGGTAAGGGTTATTGTTAGGGTTATGGTTAGGTTTAGATTTAGGGTTAGGGTGAGGGTGAGATTTAGGGTTAGATTTAGGGT
Organism: Dipodomys merriami; assembly: GCF_024711535.1. Lineage (NCBI taxonomy): Eukaryota > Metazoa > Chordata > Mammalia > Rodentia > Heteromyidae > Dipodomys > Dipodomys merriami. The sequence continues at coordinate 2,026,088 of NW_027206402.1, read as the reverse complement.
TAGTGTTAGGGTTATTGTTAGGGTGAGGGTTAGGGTTAGGTTTTGGCTTAGGCTTTGGCTTAGGCCGAGCATGAGGGTGAGGGTTAGGATGAGGGTTAGGGTTATGGTTAGTGTCAGGTTTAGGATGAGGTTTAGGGTTAAGGTTAGGGTTAGGGTGAGGGCCAGGCTGAGGGTTAGAGTTAGGGATTGGGTTAGGTTTAGGATTACGGTTAGGGTGAGGGTGAGTGTGAGGCTTAGGGTTAGGGTTAGGTTTAGGCTTAGAGTTAGGGTGAGGGTTATGGTTATGGTTTGGTTTAGGGTTTGGTTTAGGGTTATGGTGAGGGTTAGGCTTAGGGTTAGGGTTAGGCTTAGGGTTAGGCTTATTGTTAGTGTTATGGTGAGGATTAGTGTTATTGTTAGGGTTAGGTTTAGAGTTATGGTGAGGGTGAGGTTGAGGGTAAGGGTGAGGATTAGTGTTAGGGTTAGGGTCAGGTTTAGGGTTAGGGTTAGGATTAGGACAAGGGTGAGGGCGAGGTTTAGTTTTAGATATAGGGTTAGGGGGAGGGTTACTTTGAGGGTTAGGATTAGGGTTAGTGTTAGGGTTAGGGTAAGTTTGAGGGTTAGGTTGAGGTTTAGGGTAAGGGTGAGGGTTAGGGTTAGAGTTAGGCTTAGGCTTAGGGTTAGGCTGAGTGTGAGTTTGGGGTGAGGATTAGGGTTAGGGTGATGGTTAGGGTAGGTTAGGGTGAGGGTTAGGAGGAGGTTTAGGGTTAGGATTAGGGTTAGGCTGAGGGTGAGGATGAGATTATTGTTACGGTGAGGGTTAGGGTTAGGGTAGGGTTAGGGTTATTGTTAGTGTAATGGTTAGGGTGAAGTTTGCGGTGAGGGTGAGGCTGTGGGTGAGGGTCATGGTTATGGTTATGGTTAGGGTTAGGGTTAGGGTTAGAGTTAAGGTTAGGTTGTGGGTGAGGGTGAGTGTTAGGGTTAGGGTGAGTTTTAGGGAGAGGTTTAGGGTTATGGTTTGGGTTAGGTTTAGGGTGAGGGTGAGGTTTAGGGTTAGAGTTAGGATTGAGGGGAGGGTTAGGGTGAGGTTTAGGGTTAGGTTTAGGATGAGGGTGAGGGTTAGGTTGAGTTTTAGGGATAGGGTTAGGTTTCGGATTAGGGTTAGGGTGAGGGTGAGTGTGAGGGTTATGGTGAGGGTTAGGCTTAGGCTTAGGGTTTGTCTAAGGGTGATGGTGGGGGTGAGGATTAAGGTTAGGGTGATGGTAACGGTTAGGGTTAGTGTTATTGTTAGGATTAGTTTTAGGGTAAGGATTAGGTTGATGGTGAGGTTTAGGGGTAGAGATAGGGTTAGGGTGAGTGTTAGGCTTAGGGTGAGTGTTAGAGTGGGGGTGACGGTAAGGGTAAAGCTGAGGTTTAGGCTGAGGGTGAGGGTTACGGTAAGGATTAGGTTTAGGGTCAGATGGAGTGATATGGTTAGGGTTAGGGTAAGGGTGAGGGTTAGGGTTAGATTGGGGATTAGTGTTAGGGTTAGTGTGAGGTTTAGGGTGAGGATGCGCTTTAGGGTTAGGGTGAGGTCTAGGGTGAGGATGAGGGTTAGGGTTAGTGTTAGGGTGAGGTTTAGTGTTAGGGTTAGATTAGGATTAATGTGACGGTTAAGCTTAAGGTGAGGGTTAGGGTGAGGGTGAGGGTGAGGTTTAGGGTTAGGGTTTGGATTAGGAATAGTGTTAGGGTTAGGGTGAGTGTGAGGTTTTGGTTTAGCGTTAGTGTTACCTTAGGGTTAGGCTGAGGGTGTGGGTGAGGGTGAGGGTTATTGTTAGAGTGAGGGTTAGGGTTAGGGTTAGGGTGAGAGTTAGGGTTCGGGTTAAGTTTAGGGTTAGAGTGAGGATTAGGGTAAGGGTTACAGTAAGGGTGAGGGTTAGTTTTAGGTTGAGGGTTAGGGTGAGTGTTAGGATGAGGGTTAGGGTTTGGATTAGGTTTAGGGTGAGGGCTAGGTTGAGGGAGAGGTTTAGGGTGAGGGTTAGGGTGAGGTTTAGGTTTACGTTTAGGTTTATGGATAGGGTGAGGATGAGGTTTAGGGTTAGAGTTAGTGTTAGGTTGAGGCTGAGGGTGAGGGTTAGGGTTAGGGTTAGTGTTAGAGTTAGGTTTACGGTGAGGGTTAGGGTTAGAGTGAGGGTTAGGATTAGTGTTAGGATTAGGATTAGGGTACGTGTTAGCATGAGGGTGAGGGTGAGGGTTAGGGATAGGGTAAGTTTTAGGGATAGGGTTTAGTTTGAGATTTAGGTTTCGGGTTAAATTTAGGGTTAGGGTGAGGGTTAGGGTTAGGGTTACGGTGAGCATGAGGGTTAGGGTTAGGTTGAGGGTTAGGGTTAGATTTAGGATTAGGGTGAGGGTTAGGTTTAGGGTTTGGGTCAGGTTTAAGGTGAGGTTTTGGGTTAGAGTTAGGTTTAGGGGCAGGTTTAGGGTGAGGTTTAGGGTTAGGGTTTGTGTTAAGGTTAGGGTGATTGTTAGGGTTAGGGTTAGGATTAGGGTTATTGTTAGTGTTATGGTTAGGGTGAAGTTTGCGGTGAGGGTGAGGCTGAGGGTGAGGGTTATGGTTATGGTTATGGTTAGGGTTAGGGTTAGTGTTATTGTTAGGGTTAGGTTTAGAATTAAAGTTAGATTGAGGGTGAGGGTGAGGGTGAGTGTTATGGTTAGAGTGAGTTGTAGGGTGGGGTTTTGGTTTAGGGTTACGGTTAGGGTTAGGGTGAGGGTGAGATTTAGGGTTAGAGTTAAGATTGAGGGGAGGGTTAGGGTTAGGTTTAGGGTTTGGGTTAGGATAAGGGTGAGGGTTAGGTTGAGGTTTAGGCATAGTGTTAGGTTTAGGATTAGGGTTAGGGTGAGGGTGAGTATGAGGGTTAGGGTGAGGCTTAGGGTTAGGCTGAGGGTGATGTTGCGGGTGAGGATTAATGTTAGGGTGATGGTAAGGGTTAGGGTTAGTCTTATTGTTAGGGTTCGGGTTAGAGTTAGGATTAGGGTGAGGCTGAGGTTTAGCGGTAGATATGGGGTTAGGGTGAGTGTTAGGCTTAGGGTGAGGGTTAGGGTGGGTGTGAGGGTAAGTGTAAAGTTGAGAGTTAGGCTGAGGGTGAGGGTTACGGTAAGGGTTAGGGTTAGGTTTAGGGGGAGGGATATTGTTAGGGTTAGGGTGAGGGTGAGGGTTAGATTGAGGATTAGTGTTAGGGTTAGTGTGAGGTTTAGGGTGAGGATGCGGGTTAGGATTAGGGTGAGGTCTATGGTGAGGATGAGGTTTAGGGTTAGTGTTAGGGTGAGGTTTAGGGTTAGGGTGATGGTTAGGGTTAGTCTTATGGTGAGGTTTAGTGTTAGGGTTAGGGTTAGCATTAATGTTAGGGTTAGGCTTAAGGTGAGGGTTAGGGTGAGGGTGAGGTTTAGGTTGAGGGTTAGGATGAGGGTTAAGGTTAGAATTAGGGTTAGTGTGAGGGCTAGGGTGACGGTGAGGTTTAGGGTTAGGATTAGGGTGATGTTTAGGGTTAGGATTAGGGTTACTGATAGGGGGACGGTGAGGTTAAGGGTTATTGTTAGGGTTAGGGTGAGGCTGAGGTTGAGTGTTAGGTTTAGTGTTAGTGATAGAGATAGGGTTACAGTGAGGATAAGGGTGAGGGTGAGGGTTATGCTTAGTGTTAGGATTAGGTTTAGGGTAAGGGTTAGGGTGAGTGTGAGGGTTAGGGTTATAGTGAACGTGATTGTTTGGGTTAGGTTGAGGGTGAGGGTTAGGCTTAGGATTAGGGTGAGGGTGAGGATGAAGCTTAGGGTTATGGTAAAGGATAGGGGTAGGGTTAGGGTGAGAGTTAGGTTTCAGGTTAAGTTTAGGGTTAGGGTGAGGATTAGGTTTAGGATTAGGGTGAGCCTGAGGGTAAGGGTTAGGTTGAGGATAGGGTTAGGCTTAGGATTATTGTGAGGGTTAGTGTTAGGGTTAGGGTGAGGTTTAAGGTGAGATTTTGGATTAGGGTTAGGGTTAGGTTTAGGGTGAGGGTGAGGTTTAGTGTTAGCGTTAGGTTTAGGGGCAGGGTTAGGGTGAGGTTTAGGTTTAGGATTACGGTGAACGTGGGGTTTAGGGTTAGGTTGAGTGTTAGGGTGAGGCTTAGGATTAAGGTGAGGGTTAGGTTTAGGGTTAGGGTGAGATTTAGAGTGAGGTTTTGGATTAGGGTTAGGGTTAGGGTTAGGGTGAGGGTGAGGTTTAGGGATAGAGTTAGGTTTAGGGGCAGGTTTAGGGTGAGGTTTAGGGTTAGGGTTAGTGTTAGGGTTAGGGTGAGGTTTAGGGTTAGGGTTATTGTTTGGGTTAGGGTTATTGTTAGTGGTATGGTTATGGTTAAGTTTGTGGTGAGGGTGAGGCTGAGGGTGAGGTTTATGGTTAGGGTTAGGGTTAGGGTTAGTGTTATTGTTAGGGTTAGGGTTAGAGTTAAGGGTAGGTTGAGGGTTAGGGTGAGGGGAGGGTTAGGGTGAGGTTTAGATTGAGGTTTAGGGTTAGGGTTAGGATTAGGGTTAGCGTGAGGGTGAGGTTTAGGGGTAGAGTTAGGGTTAGGAGAGGGTTAGGGTGAGGTTTAGGGTTAGGTTGAGGATGAGGGTTCCCATGAGGTTTAGGGATAGGGTTAGGTTTAGGATTAGGGTTCAGGTGAGGATGAGTGTGAGGGTTAGGGTGAGGGTTAGGCTTAGGCTGAGGTTTAGGCTGAGGGTGAGGGTGGGGGTGAGGATTAGGGCTGGAGGGATGGTAAGGGTTAGTGTGTGTTAGTGTTATTTTTAGGGTTAGGGTTAGAGTTACTCTTAGTGTGAGCGTGGGGGTGAGGGTTAGTGTTAGGGTTAGTGTGAGGTTTAGGTTTAGGGTTATTTTTAGGGTTATTGTGAGGGTGAGGTTTAGCGTTAGTTATAGGGTTAGGGGGAGCGTTAGGGGGAGGGTGACGGTTAGGGTTAGTGTTAGGGTTATGGTGAGGTTGAGGGTTAGGTTGAGGTTTAGGGTTAGAGTTAGGGTTAGGGTTAGTGTGTATGTTAGTGTTCGGATTAGGGATAGTTTTAGGGTGAGGGTTTGGGTTAGGGTGAGGGTTATGTTTAGGGTGAGGGTTAGGGTTAGGATTATTGTTAGGGTTAGGTTTAGGGTTATTCTGAGGGTGAGGGTGAGGATGAGGGTTAGGGTTAGGGTGAGGTTTATGGTTCTGGTTAGGGTTAGGGTTAGTGTTTGTGTTATTGTTAGGATTATGGTTAGAATTAAGTTTAGGTTGAGGGTGAGTGTGAGTGTTAGGTTTAGGGTGATTTTTAGGGTGAGGTTTAGGGTTAGGGTTAGGGTTAGGGTTAGGGTGAGTGTGAGGTTTAGGTTTAGAGTTAGGGTTGAAGAGAGGGTTAGGGTGAGATTTAGGGTTAGGGTTAGGATGAGGGTGAGGGTTAGGTTGAGGTTTAGGGATAGGGTTAGGTTTAGGATTAGGGTTAGGGTGAGGGGGAGTGTGAGGGTTAGGGTGAGGGTTAGGCTTAGGCTTAGGGTTAAGCTGAGGTTGATGGTGGGTGTACAGATTAAGTTAGGGTGATGGTAAGGGTTAGGGTGGGTGGGACAGTAAGGGTAAAGGTGAGGTTTAGCCTAAGGATGAGGGTTACGCTAAGGATTAGGGTTAGGGTTAGGGGGAGGGATAGGGTTTGGTTTAGGGTGAGGGTGAGGGTTAGATTGAGGATTAGTTTTAGGGTTAGTGTGAGGTTTAGGTTGAGGATTAGGATTAGGATTAGGGTGAGGTCTAGGGTGAGGATGAGTGTTAGGGTTAGTGTTAGGGTGAGGCTTAGGGTTAGGGTAATGGTTAGGGTTAGTGTTAGGGTGAGGTTTAGTGTTAGGGTTAGGGTTAGGATTAATGTGAGGGTTAAGCTTTAGGTGAGGGTTAGGGTGAGGGTGAGGTTTAGGATTAGGAATAGGGTTAGGGTTAGTGTAAGTGTGAGGTTTAGGGTTAGTGTTAGTGTTAGGCTTAGGGTTAGACTGAGGGTGAGGGTGAGGGTGAGGTTTATTGTTAGGGTGAGGGTTAGGTTTAGGGTTAGGGTGAGAGTTAGGGTTCGGGTTAAGTTTAGGGTTAGAGTGAGGATTAGGGTAAAGGTTACAGTGAGTGTGAGGGTTAGGGTTAGGTTGAGGGTTAGGGTTAGGGTGATTGTTAGGGTGAGGGTGAGGGTGAGGGTTAGGGTTAGTGTTAGGGTGAGGGTTAGGATGAGGGTTAGAGTTCGGATTAGGGTTAGGGCGAAGGCTAGGGTGACTGTGAGGTTTAGGTTTAGGGTGAGGGTGAGGTTTAGGTTTAGGTTTAGTGTTAGGGATAGGGTGAGGGTGAGGTTTAGGGTTAGAGTTAGGGTTAGGTTGAGGCTGAGGGTGGGGGTTAGCCTTAGTGTTAGTGTTAGAGTTAATGTTAGAGTTAGGGATATGGTGAGATTTAGGGTCAAAGTGAAGTTTAGGCTTAATGTTAGGAGTAGGATTAGGGTAAGGGTTAGGGTGAGGGCGAGGGTGAGAGTTAGGGTTAGGGTAAAGGTTAGGGGTAGGGTTAGGGTGAGATTTAGGGTTCTGGTTAAGTTTAGGGATAGTGTGATTGTTAGGGTTAGGGTTACGGTGAGCGTGAGGGTTAGGGTTAGGTTGAGGGTTAGGGTTAGGGTTAGGATTTGGGTTAGTGTTAGGGTTAGGGTTAGGGTGAGGTTTAGGGTGAGGTTTTGGGTTAGAGTTAGGTTTAGGGGCAGGGTTAGGGTGATGTTTATTGTTATGGTTAGTGTTAAGGTTAGGGTGAGGGTTACTGTTAGGGTTAGGGTTATGGTTACTGTTAGTGTTATGGTTAGGGTGAAGTTTGCGGTGAGGGTGAGGGTTATGGTTATGGTTATGGTTATAGTTAGTGTTAGTGTTATTGTTTGGGTTAGGGGTAGAGTTAAGTTTAGGTTGAGGGTGAGGTTGAGTATTAAGGTTAGGGTGAGTTGTAGGGTGACCTTTAGGGTAAGGGTTAGGGTGAGGGTGAGTTTTAGGGTTATAGTTAAGGTTGACGGGAGGGTTAGGGTTAGGTTTAAGGTTAGGGTTAGGATGAGGGTGAGGGTTAGGTTGAGGTTTAGGGATAGGGTTAGGTTTAGGATTAGAGTTAGGGTGAGGGTGAGTATGAGGGTTAGTGTGAGGGTTAGGGTGAGGCTTAGGGTTAGGCTGAGGGTGATGTTGGGGGTGAGGATAAAGGTTAGGGTGATGGTAAGTGTTAGGGTTAGTGTTATTGTTAGGGTTAGGGTTAGAGTTAGGATTAGGGTGAGGGTGAGGTTTAGGGGTAGAGATTGGGTTAGGGTGAGTGTTAGGCTTAGGGTGAGGGTTAGGGTGGGTGTGAGGGTAATGTTAAAGGTGAGGGTTAGGCTGAGGGTGAGGGTTACGGTAAGGGTTAGGGTTAGGTTTACGATTAGGGTTAGGGTGATTGTGAGTGTGAGGGTTAGGGTGAGGGTTACCCTTAGGCTTAGGTTTAGGCTGAGGCTGAGGTTGAGGGTGAGGGTTAGCGTTAGGGTGAGGGTTAGGGTAAGGTTTAGAGGGAGGGTTAGGATGAGAGTTAGGGGTAGGATTAGGGTTAGGGTGAGGGCTAGGGTTAGGGTGAGGTTTAGGGTTAGGGTTTATGTTAGGATTAATGTTAGAGTTAGGCTTAAGGTGAGGGTAAGGGTTATGGTTAGAGTTATGGTGAGGGTGAAGGTTACCTTTAGGGTTAGGGTGAGGTTTAGGTTTAGGGTTATGATTAGGGTTAGGGTGAGGGTTAGGTTTAGGATTAGTAGGAAGGTTAGTTCGAGGGTTAGGGTTAGGGTTAGTTTTAGGGTTAAGGTTAGGGTGATGGTTAGGTTGAGGTTTAGGGTTATTGTTAGAGTTATGGTTAGGATTAGGGTTAGGGTCAGGGTGAGTGTGAGGGTTAGGGTTAGGCATAGGCTTAGGCTTAGGGTTAAGCTGAGGGTGAGGGTGGGAGTGAGGATTAGAGTTAGGGTTATTGTTAGTGTTAGTGTTAGGGTGATGGTTAGCGTTAGGATTAGGGTTAGGGTGAGGGTGAGGTTTACTGTGAGAGTTAGGGTGAGGGTCAGGGTTAGTTTTAGGGTTAGGCTTAGTGTTAGGCTGAGGGTTTGGTTGAGGATGAGGATTAGGGTTAGGTTAGGGTGAGCTTTAGTGTTAGGTTTAGGTTATATTTACGGTTAGGGTGAGTGTGAGGTTTAGGGGTAGAATTAGGGTTAGGGTGAGGGTTAAATTTAGGGTGAGGTTTAGGGTGGGGGTGATGGTAAGGGTAAAGGTGAGGTTTAGGATGAGAGTGAGAGTTATGATAAGGGTGAGGGTTAGTGTTAGGGTGAGGGTTAGTGTTAGGGTGAGTGTAAGGGTTAGATTGAGGATAAGTGTTAGGGTTAGTGTGAGGTTTAGGGTGAGGATGAGGGTTAGGGTTAAGGTGAGGGTAAGTGTTAGGGTGGGGGTTAGGGTTAGGGGGAGGGTTATGGTTAGGGTGAGGGTTAGGGTTAGGATTAGGGTTATTGTTAGCATTTCGGTTAGGGTTACAGTTACGGTGAGAATGAGGGTGAGGGTTAGGATTAGGGTTAGAGTTAGTGTTAGGCTGAGGGTAAGTTTTAGGATGAGGGTTAGGGTTAGTGTGAGGGTTATGGTTAGGATGAGGTTTAGGGTTAGGGTTATGGTTACGTTGAGCGTAAGGGTTAGTGTTAGGTTGAAGGTTAGGTTTAGTGTTAGGGTGAGGTTAGGGTTAGTGTGAGGGTTAGAGTTGGGGTTAGGGTTAGTATTACGGTGAGGGTAAGTGTTAGGGTCAGGTTTTCGGTTAGGGTGAGGGTAATGGTTAGGTTAGGGTTAGGATTAGGGTTAGGGTTATTGTTAGGGTTCGGTTTAGGTTTAAGGTTACAGTGAGGGTGAGGGTTAGGGTTAGGGTTAGGGTGAGGTTTAGGGTTAAAATTAGGGTTAGGGTGAGGGTTAGGTTGAGGGTTAGGGTTAGGGTTAGTGTTAGGGTTAGGGTTAGGGTGAGAGTTAGTAGGAGGGTTAGGGTTAGGGTTAGGGTTAGGATTAGGGTTAGGGTTAAGTTGAGGGTGTGTGTTAGGGGTAGGTTTAGGCTTAGGCTTAGGTTTAGGATGAGGGTGAAGTTGACGGTGAGGGGTAGGGTTAGGTTGAGGTTAAGGGTAAGGGTTAGTTGGAGGCTTAGGATGAGTGTTAAGGTTAGGATTAGGGTTAGGGTGAGGGCTAGGGTGAGGGTGAGGTTTAGGGTTAGGGTTAGGGTGAGGTTTAGGGTTAGGGTTAGGGTGAGAGTTAGGGTTCGGTTTAAGTTTACGGTTAGGTTGAGGGTTAGGGTAAGGGTTATTTTCAGGGTAAGGGTTAGGGTTAGGTTGAGGGTTAGGGTTAGGATTAGGGTTAGGGTGAGGGTGAGGGTGAGGGTTAGGGTTAGTGTTAGGGTGAGGATTAGGATGAGAATTAGGGTTAGGATTAGGGTTAGGGTGAGGGCCAGGGTGAGGTTGAGTTTTCGGGTTAGGGTTAAGGTGAGATTTAGGTTAGGGTTAGGGTTAGTGTTAGGGTGAGTGTGAGATTTAAGGTTAGAGTTAGGGTTAGGGTGAGGCTGAGTGTGAGGGTTAGGGTTAGGGTTAGTGTTAGAGTTAGGGTTAGGGTGAGGGTTAGGTCGAGGTTTAGGGTTAGGGTTAGTGTTATGTTTATGTTTAAGGTGAGGGTTAGCTTGAGGTTTAGGTTTAAGGTTAGGTTTAGGTTAAGATTAGGGTTAGGTTGAAGGATAGGGTGAGTATGAGAGTTAGGGTTAGGGTTAGGGTTAGACTTAGGTTTAGGCTGAGGGTGAGGGTGAGGATTAGGGTTAGGGTGAGGGTTAGGTGTATGGTTAGGGTGAAATTTAGGGTTCAGGTTAAGTTTAGGGATAGGGTGAGGATTAGGGTTAGGGTTATGGTGAGGGTTAGGATGAGGATTAGGGTTAGGATTAGGCTTAGTGTGAGGGCTAGGGTGAGGGTGAGGCCTAGGGTTAGTGTTTCGGTGAGGTTTAGGTTTAGGGTTAGGAGTAGGATGAGGGTTAGGGTTACGGTTTGGGTGAGGTTTAGGGTTAGGCTGAGGGTTAGGGTTAGGATTTGGGTTAGGGTTAGGGTGAGTTTTAGGGTTACAGTTAGGGTTAGGGGGAGTGTTAGGTAGAGGATTAGGGATAGGTGTAATGTTAGAGTTAAGGTTAGGGTTAGGGTTAGGGTCAGCCTTAGGGTTAGGATAAGGGTTAGGGTTAGGTTGAGGATTAGGTTGAGGTTTAGGGTTAGGGTTAGGTTTTGCTTTAGGGTTAAGGTGAGTGTGAGGGTTAGGGTTAGGGTTACGCTTAGGCTTAGGGTTAGGCTGAGGGTGAGGGTGTGAGTGAGGATTAGGGTTAGGGTGATGGTTAGGTTTAGGGTTAGCGTGAGGGTTAGGATGAGGATTAGGGTTAGGGTGAGCGTTAGGTTGAGGGTGATAGTAAGTGTAAAGGTGAGGGTTAGGCTGAGGGTGAGGGTTAAGATAAGGGTGAGGTTTAGGATTGGGGTGAGGGTTTGGGTAAGGGTTCGGTTTAACTTTAGGGTGAGGGTTAAATTGAGGAATAGGGTTAGGGTTAGTGTGAGATTTAGGGTGAGGATGAGGAATAGGGTTAGCGTGAGTGTGAGGGTTAGAATTAGGTTTAGCGTGAAGGATACCATGAGGGTGAGGGTTACGGTTAGGGTTAGGGTTAGGGTGAGGTTTAGGATTAGAGTGAGAATTAGGGTTAGTGTGAGGGTTAGTGTGAGGGTTAGGGTTAGTGTTAGGGGAGGGTAATTGTTAGGTTGAGGATTAGATTTAGGGTCAGGGTTATGGTTAGGGTTAGGTTTGGGGTTACATTTACGTTGAGGGTGTATGTGAGGGTTAGGGTTAGGCTTAGGTTTAGTGTTAGGGTTAGGGTTAGATTTAGGGTTAGGGTGTGGGTGAGGTTTAGGGGTAGAGTTAGAATTAGGGTGGGGGTTAGGGTGAGGGTTAGGGTTAGGGTGAGGGTTAGGGTGGGGGTGACGGTAAGGGTAAAAGTGAGGGTTAGGCCGAGGATGAGGGTTAGGGTTAGAGTCAGGGCTAGGGTGAGGGTGAGGGTTAGGGTTAGTTTTAGGGTGAGTTTTAGGGTTAGGGTGATGGTTAGGGTTGGTGTGAGGGTTAATGTTAGGGTTAGGTTAATGTTAGGGTGAGGGTTAGTCTTAGAGTGAGGGTTATGGTTAGGGTGAGGGTCAGGGTTAGTGTTAGGGTTAGAGTTAGGGTTAGTGTGAGGGTTAGGGTTATGGTGAGGGTAAGGTTGAGGGTTAGGGTTGGGGTTAGGATGAGGTTTAGGTTTAGGTTTAGGGTTAGAGTTAGGTTTAGGGTGAGGGTGATTTTTAGGGTTAGAGTTAGAGTTAGTGTTAGGGTTAAGGTTAGGGTGAGGGTGAGGGTTAGGGTTAGGCTTAGGCCTAGGCTTAGGCTTAGCCCGAGCATGAGGGTTAGGGTTAGTGTTAGGGTGAGTGTTATTGTTAGGGTGAGGGTTAGGGTTAGGGTTAGGTTTAGAGTTAGGTTTAGTGTTAGCGTTAGGGTTACGGTGAGGGTAAGTGTGAGGCTTACGGTTGGGGTTAGGATGAGGTTTAGGATTAGGTTTAGGGTTAGATTTAGGTTTAGAGTGAGTGTAAGGTTTAGGGTTAGAGTTAGGGTTAGGGTTAGTGTTAGGGTTAGGGTTAGGATGAGTGTTAGGTTTAGGATGAGGTTTAGGGTGAGGGGTATTGTGAGGGTGAGGTTTAGGGTTAGGTTTAGGGTGAGGTTTAGGGTTAGGGTTAGGATTAAGGTGAGGGTTAGGTTTAGGGTTAGAGTTAGGGTTAGAGTGAGGCTGAGGCTGAGGGTTAGGTTTAGGGTTAGTGTTAGATTTAGGGTTAGGGTGAGGGTAAGGTTGAGGTTGAGGGTTAGGCTTAGAGTTAGGATTAGGATTATGGTAAGTGTTAGGGTGAGTGTGAAGGTTAGGGTTAGGGTTAGGGTTAGGCTTAGGGTTAGGTTGAGGGTGAGGGTGAGCGTGAGGGTTAGGGTGAGGGTTAGGGTTAGGGTTAGGGTGAGAGTTAGGGTTCAGGTTAAGTTTAGGGTTAGGGTGAGGGTTAGGGTTAGGGTTAGGGTGAGGGCTAGGATTAGAGTTAGGGTTACGGTGACGTGAGGGTTAGGGTTAGGGTGAGAGTTAGGTTTGAATTAGGGTTAGGGTGAGCGTTAGTGTTAGGATTAGGTTTAGGGTTAGGGTTAGGTTTAGGGTTAGGATTAGTGTTATTTTTAGGGTTAGGGTTAGAGTTACAGTGAGGGTGAGGTTGAGGTTGAGGGTTAGGGTGAGGTTTAGGGTTAAGGTAAGGTTTAGGGTTAGGATGAGGTTGAGTTTTTGGGTTAGATTTACGGTTATGGGGAGGGTTATGTAGAGGGTTTGGGTTAGGGTTGGTGTTAGGGTTAATGTTAGGGTGAGGGTTAGGTTGAGGTTTAGGGTTAGGGTTAGGCTGAGGGTGAGGGTGCGCGTTACAGTTAGGCTTAGGCTTAGGGTTAGGCTGAGGGTCAGGGTGGGTGTGAGGATTAGGGTTATGGTGATGGTTAGGTTTCGGGTTAGGTGAGGGGTAGGGTGAGGGTGAGGGTTAGGGTAAGGCATAGACTTAGGCTTAAGTTTAGGTTGATCTTGAGGTTGACAGTGAAGGTTAGGCTTAGGGTGATGGTTAGGTTTACGATTAGGGTGAGTGTTAGGATGAGGTTTAAGGTTAGGGTGCGGGTCATGGTGAGGATGATGGTAAGGGTAAAGGTGACCTTTACGCTGAGGGTGAGGGTTAAGATAAGGGTGATGGTTAGGGTTAGGTTTAGGGTTAGGGTAAGGGTTAGGGTTAGGGTTAGATTGAAAATTAAGGTTAGGGATAGTGTGAGGTTTACGGTGAGGCTGAGGGTCAGGGTTAGGTTGAGGGTGAGGGTTAGAATTAGGGTTAGTGTGAGGGCTAGTGTGAGGATGAGAGTTAGTATTAGGGTTAGGGTTAGGGTGAGGTTTGGGGTGAGGTTTAGGGTTAGGGATATGGTTAGGTTTAGGATTAGGGTTAGGGTGAGGGTGAGTGTGAGGGTTAAGGTTAGGGTTAAGCTTAGGGTTTGAGTGAGGGTTAGGGTTAGGGTTTGGGTAAGGGTGAGTTTGAGGCTAAGTATTAGTGTTAGGTTTAGGGTTAGGGTTATTTTTAGGTTTAGGCTAAGGGTTAGGATTATGGTGAGGGTTAGGTTTAGGTTTTAGGTTAGGGTGAGGGTTAGGCTGAGGGTAAGTTTTAAGGTGAGGTTTCAGTTGAGGTTGAGTATTAGGCTTAGCATTAATCTTAGGGTGAGGATTAGGGTTAGGTATAGCCTTAGGGTTAGGGTGAGGTTTAGGATTAGGGTTATGGTGAGGGTGAGGTTTAGGGTTAACATTAGGTTTAGGGTTAGGGTTATAGTGAGGGTGAGGGTGAGGGTTAGGATTAGGTTAAGGGTTAGGGTGAGGCTCAGGTTGAGAATGAGGTTGAGGGTTAGGGTTAGGTTTAGCGTGAGGTCTACGGTGAAGGTGAGGTTTAGGGTGAGGGTAAGGTTGAAGGTGAGGTTTAGGCTTAAGGTGAGGGTTAGTGTTAAGGTTAGGCTTGAGGGTTAGAGTTAGGGTGATGTTTAGCTTGAGGGTGAGGGTGAGGGTATAGGTGAGCGTTAGGTTCAAGGTGAGGGCAAGGGTGACGGTGAGGGTTAGGTTGAGGTTGTGGAAAAGGGTTAGGGTTAGTTTCAGGGTGAGGGTGAGGGTTAGGGTTAGCATAAGTTTTAGGGTGAGGGTTAGGGTTAGGGTTAGGGTTAGGATAAGGGTTAGGGTTAGGGTAAGGGTCAGGGTTAGGCTTAGGGTTAGGGTTAGAGTGAGGGATAGGCTTAGGGTTAGGTTTAGGGTGAGGGTTAGGGTTAGGGTGATGTTTAGGGTGACGGTGAGGGTTAGGGTGAGGGTGAGGTTGAGCGTGAGGGTTAGTGTGAGGGTGAGCGTGAGTGGGAGGGTGACGGTGAGGGTTAGGGTTAGGGTTAAGTTTAGGGTGAGGGTATGATTTAGGGTTACTATTAGGGTTAGGGTAAGGGTTAGGCTGAGGGTTAGGGTGACGGTGACGTTCAGGGTGTGCGTTTCTGTTAGGTAAGGTTTAGGGTTATGTTTAGGGTGACGATTAGGTTGAGTGTGAGGCATAGGGTAGGTTGAGTGTTAGGCTTAGTGTGAGGGTTACGGTTAGGGTTAGGTTTAGTGTGAGGTTAAGGCTTAGGGTGCGGGTAAGGTTGAGACTCAGGGTTAGGGTTAGAGTTAGGGTTAGGGTGAAGTTTAGGGTGGGGGTTAGGGTGAGGGTTAGGGTTAGGGTTAGGGTTGGGTGAGGGTTAGGTTGAGTGTTAGGTTTATGGTTAGGGTTAGGTTTAGGGTGCTTGTTAGAGTTAGGGTTAGAGTGAGGGTGAAGGTCAGGGTTAATGTTAGGACTAGGTTTAGGGTTAGGGTGGGGCTGAGGGTGAGGCTGAGGGTGAGGGTGATGGTGAGGATGAGGGTTAATATGAGGGTTAGTTTTAGGGTGAGGGCTATTGTGAGGGTGAAGTTTTAGGTGAGGGTTAGGGTTAGGGTGAGTGTTAGGGTTAGGGTTAGGGTGAGGGTTAGGGTTAGGGTGATGCTTAGGGTGAGGGTGAAGGTGAGAGTGAGGGTTCGGGTAAGGGTTAGGGTTAGGGTGAGGGTTAGGATTAGGGTAAGGGTTAGGGTGAGGGTAAGGGTTAGGATGACATTTACGGTGAGGGTGAGGGTTAGGGTTAGGTTTAGGGTTAGGGTGAGGGTTAAGGTGAGGGTTAGGGTGAGGGTTAGGGTGAAGCTTAGGATGAAGGTTAGGGTTAGGGTTAGGGTTTGGGTTAGGGTGAGGGTTAGGTTGAGGTATAGGGGTAGGGTGAGGTTTAAGGAGAGGGTGAGGGATAGGGTTATGGTGAGAATAAGTGTTAGGCTTAGGCTTAGGTTGAGAGTGAGCATTTGTGTTAGCATCAGGTTTGGGCTGATGGTGAGGGTTAGGGATAGGCTGAGGGTTAGTTTTAGGGTTAGGCTGAGGGTTAGGGTTAAGGTTAGGGTGAGGTTAAGGTTTAGGGTGAGGGTGAGGGTGAGGGTTAGGTTTAGGCTTAGGGTGAGGGTGAGGGTTAGGGTTAGGGTTAGGGTGAGTGTGAGTGTGAGGGTTAGGTTTAGGATTAGTTTTAGGGTTAGGGTTAGGCTGAGGTTGAGGTTATGACTGAGGGTGAGGGCTAGGGTTAGGGGTAGATGTAGGGTTAGGGTTAGGTTTAGGGTTAGTATTAGTGTTAGGGTTAGGATTAGGCTGAGGGTCAGGGTGAGGGTGAGGGTGAAGTTGAGTTTTAGGGTGAGGGTTAGGTTTAGAGTTAGGGTTATGTTGAGCGCTAGGATGAGGGTGAGAGTTAGGGTTAGCGTTAGGGTTAGGATGAGGCTTAGGGTGAGGGTTGAGTGTTAGGGTTAGTGTTAGTGTGAGGGTGAGGGTTAGGATTAGGGTGAGGGTGAGGTTTTGGTTTAGGGTGGGGTTTAGGGTTACAGTGAGGGTGAGGGTGAAGGTTAGGTTTAGGGTTAGGTTTAGAGATAGAGTCAGGGTGAGGGTTCCGGTGAGGATGAGGGTTACGGTGAGTGTGAGCGTGAGGGTGAGGGTTTTTAGTTAGGTAAGGGTTAGGCTTACGGTTAGGGTGAGGATTTGGTTGAGGGTGAGGCTTAGGTTGAGGGTTACTGGTAGGGTGAGAGTTAGGGTGAGGCTGAGGGTTAGGTTGAGGGTGAGGGTTCAGGGGAGGGTGAGTGTTCGGGTGACGGTGAAGTTTAGGGTGTGGGTTATGTTTATGTTTAGGGTGAGGTTTAGTGTGACATTGAGTGTTAGGATGAGGGTGAGGGTTAAGATTAGGGTTAGGGTGAGGGTTAGGATTAGGGTGAGGGTTAGGGTGAGGGGTAGGGTTAGGGTTAGTGGAGGGTGAGGTTTCGGGTGAGGGTGAAGTTTATGGTGTGGGTTAGGGTTATGTTTAGGGTGAGGTTCAGTGTGACATTGAGGGTTAGGATGAGAGGGAGGGTTAGGATTAGGGTTAGGGTGAGGGTTAGGTTTAGGGTGAGGGTTAGGGTGAGGGGTAGGGTTAGGGTTAGGGTAAGGGTTAGGGTTCGGGTGACTGTTAGGGTTAGTTTGAGGGTTAGCCTGAAAGTGAGTTTGAGGTTGAGGGTTAGGGTGAGGGTGATGGTGACGGTGAGGGTTAAGGTTAGGATTCGGGTTAGGGTTAGTGTGAGGTTTTAGGTTAGGGTTAGGGTTAGGGTGAGGGTGAGGGTGAGGGTTAGGGATAGTTTTAGGGTTAGGGTTAGATTTAGGGTAAGGGTTAGGGTTAGTGTGAAGGTTAGGTTTAGGGTTAGGGTGAGGGTTAGGGTTTGGGTTATGTTTAGGGTGAGGGTTAGGGTTAGGATTAACGTGAGGGTGAGGGTTAGGCTGAGGGGTAGGGTTAGGGATAGGGTAAGGGTTAGGGTTAGGGTGAGGGTGAGGGTAAGATTTAGGGTTAGGGATAGGTTTAGGGTGAGGGTTAGTTTTAGGTTTAGGTTTAGGGTGAGGGTTAGGGTTAGCATAAGGTTTAGGGTCAGTGTTAGGGTTAGGGTTAGGTTTACAGTAAGGGTTAGGTTTAGGGTAAGGGTTAGCTTTAAGCTTATTGTTATGGTTAGGGTTAGGGTTATGGTGAAGGTTAGAGTGTGGGTTGGGGTGAGGTTTAGGGTTCGGGTTAGGTTTGGGTGAGGGTTAGGGTAGGGTTAGGGTTAGGTTGAGGGTAAGGGTTAGGATGACAGTTAGGGTGAGGGTGAGGGTTAGGGTTAGGTTTATGGTTAGGGTGAGGGTTAGGGTGAGGGTTAGGTTTAGGTTTAGAGTGAGGGTTAGGGTGAAGGTTAGGGTTAGGGTTTGGGTTAAGGTGAGGGTTAGGGTGAGGGGAAGGTGTAGGGTTAGGGTTAGAGAGAGGGTGAGGGTTAGGGTTATGGTGAGGGTAAGGGTTAGGCTGAGGGTTAGGTTGAGAGTGAGCATTTGTGTTAGCATCAGGGTTGGGTTAAGGGTGAGGGTTAGGGTTAGGCTGAGGGGTAGTTTTAGGGTTAGGGTGAAGGTTAGGGTTAGAGTTAGGGTTAGGCTTAGGGTGAGGTTAAGGTTTAGGTGAGGTGAGGGTGAGGGTTATTGTTAGCCACAGGGTGAGGGTGAGGGTTAGGGTTATGGTTAGGGTGAGTGTGAGTGTGAGGGTTAGGTTTAGGATTATGGTTAGGGTTAGGCTGAGGTTGAGGGTATGAGTGAGGCTCACCCTAGCCCTCACGGCTAGGGTTAGGGTGAGTGGTAGGTTTAGGGTTAGATTTAGGGTGAGGTTTAGGTTTAATGAGAGGTTTAGGGTGATTGTAAGTGTTAGAGTGAGGGTTAGGGTGAGAGTGAGGTTTAGGAAGATGTTTAAGCTGAAGGTGAAAGTTAGGGAGTGTGAGAGGTTTTGGGTGAGAATGAGGGATATGGTTTGGTTGAGGGTGAGGGTTAGGGTGAGAGTAAGGGTTAGGGTGATGTTTAGGGTGAGGGTGAGGTTTAGGGTGAGGGTTAGGGTTCAGGGAATGGGTAGGGTTAGGGTGTAGGTGAGGGTTAGTGTAAGGGTGAGGCTTAGGGTGACCATGAGGGATAGGGTTCAGGGGAGGATTAGGGTGAGGGTTAGGGTTCAGATTCAGGTTAGGGTGAGTGTTAGGGTTAGGTTTAGGATGAGGGTTAGGCTTTTTGTGAGGGTTAGGGTTAGGGTTCGGGTTAGGGTTAATGTGAGGATAAGGGTTAGGGTAAGGGTTAGAGTGAGACTGAGTGTTAGGGTTAGCCTTAGGGTTAGGGTTAAGGTTAGGGTGGGGGTTAAGGTGAGGGTTAGTATGAGGGTTAGGGTTGGGTGAGGGTTAGGGTGATTGTAAGGTTTAGGGTGAGGGTTAGGTTGAGGTTGAGGAATAGGGTTTTTGTGAGGGTAAGGTTTAGGTTTAGGGTTAGGTTGAGGGTTAGGGTTAGCATTAGTGTTATGGTGAGGGTGAGAGTTAGGGTGAGGGTGAGGGGTAAACTGAGGGTTAGGGTTATGGTTAGTGTTAGGGTGTGGGTTAGAGTTAGGGTTAGGGTGAGGGTGAGGGTTAGGGTAAAGTTTAGTGTCACTGTTAGGGTGAGGGTGAGGGATAGGGTTAGCATTACGGTTAGGGTTAGGTTTAGGTTGAGTGTTACGTTTAGGGTGAGGTTGAAGGTTAGGGTTAGCATTAGGGTAAGGGTTAGGGTTAGGGTGCAGGTTAGGTTTAGGGTTACAGTGAGGGTGAGGGTCAGGGTTAGGGTTAGGATTAGGTGTAGGTTTAGGGTGAGGTTGAGGGTGATGGTGAGCATTAGGTTGAGAGTGAAGGTGAGGGTTAAGTTTACGGTTATGTTTAGGGTGAGGTCTACGGTGAGGGTGAGGGCTATGGTGAGGGTGAGGGTGAAGGTGTGGTTCTCGGTTTGGAAAGGGTTAGGGTTAGGTTTAGGGTGAGGATTAGGGTGAGGGTGAGGTTTAAGGTGAGGGTTAGGGTTAGGGTGAGGGTCAGGGTTAGGGTTAGGGTGAGGGTTAGGGTTAGGGTGATGTTTAGACTGAGGGTGAGCGTGAGAGTGAGGGTTCGGGTGAGGGTGTGGGTTATGGTGTTGCTGAAGGTTAGGGTGAGAGTGAGGGTTCGGGTGAGCGTGAGGGTTAGGGTGTTGGTGAGGTTTCGGATTAGGGTTAGTTTTAGGGTTAGGTTGAGGTTTAGGGTGAGGGTGAGGGTTAGGGTTAGGGTTAAGATTAGGGTTAGGGTTATGGTGAGGGTTAGGCTGAGGGTTATGGTTAGGTTGAGGATTAGGGTGATAGTGAGGGTTAGGGTTTGATTAAGGGTTAGGTTGA
This sequence comes from Dipodomys merriami, assembly GCF_024711535.1. Taxonomy (NCBI): domain Eukaryota; kingdom Metazoa; phylum Chordata; class Mammalia; order Rodentia; family Heteromyidae; genus Dipodomys; species Dipodomys merriami. The sequence continues at coordinate 2,007,175 of NW_027206402.1, read as the reverse complement.
GGTTTAGGGTAAGGGTTAGGGTTAGGGTTAGGGTTAGGGTGAGTGTGAGTGTTAAAGTTAGGGTTAGGGTGAGGGTTATGGTTGGGGTTAGGGTTAGGGTGAAGGTGAGGATGAGGGTGAGGATTAGTGTGAGTGTTAGGGTGTGGGTTCCGGTTAGGTTTAGGGTGAGGGTTAAGGTGAAGGTGAGTGTTAAGGTGCGGGTTAGGTTTAGGGTCAGATTGAGTGTGAGGTTTACGTTTAGGGTTACCCTTAGGGTTATGGTGAGGGTATCAGTTAGGGTGAGATTTAGGGTGAGGGTGAGTGTTTGGGTTAGCGTTAGGGTTAAGTTGAGATTAGGGTGAGGGTTAGAGTTAGGGTGAGGATTAGGGTTAGGGTTAGGGTGAAGTTTAGGGTTAGGGTGTGGGTTAGGGATAGGTTTATGGATAGCGTGAGAGTTAGGTTTATAGTTAGGGTTCAAGTTAGAGTGAGTGTGAGTGTGAGCGTTAGGTTTAGGATTAGGCTGAGGGTGTGGGTGAGGGTGACGGTGAGGGTTAGGTTTAGGGTAATGTTTAGGGTTAGGGATAGGTTGAGGGTTAGGGTTAGGGTTAGGATGAGGGTTAGGGTGAGGATTATGGTTAGGGTTAGGGTGAGGGTTAGGTTTAGTTTGATTTTTAGGGTTAGTGTGAGGGTAAACGTTAGGGTGAGGGATAGGGTGAGGGTGAGGGATAGGTTTAGTGTTAGTGTTAGGGTGAGCATTTGGGTGAGGATTAGGATTAGGTTTAGGGTTAGGGTTATGGTTAGGGTTGAGTTTAGGGTTAGGTTTAGGGTGAGGTTTAGTGTTAGGTTTAGGGAGAGGATTAGAGTTAGTGTGAGGTTTAGGGTTACGTTTAGGGTTAGTGTGAGGATAAGGGTTAGGTGAGGGTTAGGGTGCGGGTGAAGGATAGGGTTAGTGTAAGGGTTAGGTTGACTGTTTGGTGAAGGTTAGGTTTAGGTTTAGGGTTAGGGTGAGGGGTAGGCTGAGGGTAAGTGTTAGGGTGAGGTTTCAGGTGAGGTTGAGTATTAGGCTTAGAATTAGTATTAGGGTGAAGGTTAGGGTTAGGTATAGCATTAGGGTTAGGGTTAGGGTGAGGGTGAGGGTTAGGATTAGGGTAAAGTTGAGGGTGAGGTTTAGGGTTAGCATTAGGTTTAAGGTTAGCGTTAGACTGAGGGTTAGGGTGAGGATTAGGGTTAGGATTAGGTTTAGGGTGAGGCTGAGGTTGAGGATGAGCTTGAAGGTGAGGTTTTGGGTTAGGGTTAGGTTTAGGATGAGGGCTAGGGTGAGGGTGAGATTTAGGGTGAGGGTTAGGGTGAGGGTGAGTTTGAAGTTGAGGGTTAGCGTTAAGGTGAGGTTTAGGTTTAGGGTTAGGCTGAGGGTTAGGGTTAGGCTGATGTTTAGGGTGAGGGTGAGGTTGAGGGTGATTTTTAGGGTATAAGTGAGGGTTAGTTTTAGGGTGAGGGTTAGGGTGACGGTGAGGGTTAGGGTGAGGTTGTGGAAAAGGGTTAGGGTTAGGTTCAGGGTGAGGGTTAGGTTTAGTGTTAGGGTTAGGGTGAGGGTTCGGGTTAGTGTGAGGGTTTGTGTTTGTGTTAGTGTGAGGAAAAGGTTTAGGGTGAGGATTAGGATGAAAGTAAGAGTTAAGGTTAGGTATAGTGTTAGGGTTAGGGTGAGGTTTAGGGTTAGGATTAGGGTTAGGGTTAGGTTGAGGTTGAGGGTTAGAATTAGGGTTAGGTTGAGGGTTAGGTTTGGGGTGAGTGTTAGGGTTTCGGTTAGGGTGAGGGTGAGGTTGAGGTTTCGGTTTCGGGTGAGGGTTAGTGTGTGGGTGATGGTTAGTGTTTGGGTGAAGTTTAAGGTGACGGTGAGTGTTAGGATGAGGTTTAGGATTAGGGTGAGAATTAGAGATAGGGATAGGGTTAGGGTTAGGGTTTGAGTTAGGGTGAGTATGAGGGTAAGAGTTAGGGTTAGGATTAGGGTTACGGTTAGTGTTAGGCAGAGGGTGAGGGTGAGGGTGAGGGTTAGGTTAGGGTGACATTTAGGGTTAAGGTTAGGGTGAAAGGTAGGGTTAGGATTAGGGAGATTCTTAGGGTTAGGGTGAGGGTTTGGGTTAGTTTAAGGGTTAGGGTGAAGGTAAGTTTGAGATTGAGGGTTAGGGTGAGGTGATGGTGATGGTGAGGGTTAGAGTTAGGATTCTGGTTAGGGTTAGGGTGAGGGTTAGGGTTAGGTTTAGGGTTAGGGTGAGGGTTAGGGTTAGGGTTAGGTTTAGGGTGAGGGTTAGTGTTAGGGTTAGGGTGAGGGTGATTGTGAGGTTTAGGTTTAGGGTGAGGGTTAGGGTGAGGGTTAGTGTGAGGTTTAGGTTTAGGGTAAGGGTAAGGGTTAGGTTCAGGGTGAGTGTTAGTTTTAGGTTTAAGTTTAGGGTTAGAGTGATGCTGAGGGTTAGGGTTAGGGTTAGTGTGAGGATGAGGGTTAGGGTGAGGATTAGGGTGAGGATGAGAGTTAGGCTTAGCATAAGGTTTAGGGCGAGGGTTAGGGTTAGGGTTAGGGTTAGGGTTAGGTTAGGGTAAGGGTTAGGGTTAGCGTGAGGTTTAGGGGTAGGGTGATGTTTAGGGTGACGGTGAGGGTTAGGGTCAGGGTGAGGTTGAGCGTGAGGGTTAGGGTGAGGGTGAGCATGAGTGGGAGGGTGACCATGAGGGTTAGCATTAAGGTTAGATTTAGGGTGAGGATAAGAGTTAGGGTACTATTAGGTTTAGGGTAAGGGTTTGGCTGAGCGTGAGGGTGAGGGTGAGGGTTAGGGTTTCGGTTAGGTAAGGGTTAGGGTTATGTTTAGGGTGAGGATTATGGTGAGGGTGAGGATTAGGGTTAGGTTGAGGGTTATGTTTAGTGTGAGGGTTACGGTTAGGGTTAGGGTTAATGTGAGGTAAGGGTTAGGATGAGCGTTAGGTTGAGAGTGAGGGTTAGGGTTAGCGTTAGGGTTAGGGTGAAGGTTAGTGTGGGGGTTAGGGTGTGGTTTAGGGTTCGGGTTAGTGTTGGGTGAAGGTTAGGGTGAGCGTAAGGTTTAGAGTGAGGATTTGGTTGAGAGTGAGGGATAGAGTTATGGTGAGGGTAAGGGTTAGGGTTAGGGTGAGAGTGAGAGTGATGGTAAGGGTAAGGGTTAGGGTCTAGGTTACTGTGAGTGTGAGGGTTAGGGGTAGCATTAGGGTTAGGGTTTGGTTTAGGTTGAGTGTTAGGGTTAGGGTTAGGTTTAGGTTTAGGGTGAGGGTAAGGGTTAGGATGACAGTTAGGGTGAGGGTGAGGGTTAAGTTTAGGTTTAGGTTTAGGGTGAGTTTGAGGGTGAGGGTTAGGGTTAGGGTTAGGGTGAGGCTTAGGGTGAAGGTTAGGCTTAGGGTTAGGCTTTGGGTTAGGGTGAGGTTTAGGGTGAGGGGAGGGGGTAGGGTGAGTGTTAGGGAGAGGGGAGGGATAGGGTTATGGTGAGGGTAACTGTTAGGCTGAGGCTTAGGTTGAGAGTGAACATTTGAGTTAGCATCAGGTTTGGGTTGAGGTTGAGGGTTAGACTTAGGCTGAGGGGTAGTTTAAGGGTTTGGGTTAGGGTTAGGTTTCGGGGGAGGTTAAGGGATAGGGTGAGGGTGAGGTTTAGGGTTAGACTTAGGGTGAGGGTGAGGATTAGGTTTAGGCTAAGGGTGAATGTGAGTGTGAAGGTAAGGTTTAGGATTAGGTTTAGGGTCAGGCTGAGGTTGAGGGTATGAGTGAGGGTGAGGGCTAGGGTTAGTGGTAGAGGTAGGGTTAGGGTTAGGTTTAGAGTTAGTATTAGGGTTAGGGTTAGGATTAGGCTGAGGGTGAGGGTGAGTTTGAGGGTGAAGATGAGGTTTAGGTTTAGGGTTAGGATTAGAGTTAGGTTTATGTTGAGCGCTAGGATGAGGGTGAGGGTTAGGGTTAGAGTTAGGGTTAGGGTGAGGCTTAGGGTGAGGGTTGAGTGTTAGGGTTAAGCTTAGGTTGAGGTTGACGGTTAGGATTAGGGATAGGGATAGGGTTAGGCTGAGGTTGAGGATGAGGGTGAGGTTTAGGGTTAGGGTTACGGTTAGGGTGAGGGCTAGGGTGAGGGTGAGTGTTAGGGTGAAGTTGAGTGTGAGGGTGAGGGTCTTGGTTAGGTAATGTTAGGGTTAGGGTGAGGATTAGGTGAGTGTTAGGGTGAGGGTGTGGGTTCGGTTGATGGAGAGGGTTCGGGTTAGCATTAGTGTTAGGGTTAGGTTTAGGTTGAGTGTTAGGGTTAGGGTTAGGGTTAGGGTGAGGGTATGTGTTAGGGTGAGGGTTATGGTGAGGGTGAGGGATAAGGTTAATGTTAGGGTTAGGGTGAGCATTTGGATGAGGGTTAGGTTTAGGGTTAGGGTGAGGGTTAGGGTTAGCGTTGAGTTAAGGGTTAGCGTTAGTGTGAGGTGTAGGTTTAGGGTTAGGGTTAGTGTGAGGATAAGGGATATGGTGAGGGTTAGGGTGAGGGTGAAGGATAGGGTTACTGTAAGGGATAGGGTGAGTGTTTGGATGAGGATTAGGTTCAGGTTTAGGGTTAAGGTGAGGGTTAGGATGAGGGTAAGTGTTAGGGTGATGTTTAGGTTGTGGTTGAGTATTAGGGTTTGCATTAGTCTTAGTGTGAGGGTTAGGGTTAGGTATGGCATTAGGCTTAGGGTTAGGGTTAGGGTGAGGGTTAGGATTAGGGTTAAGTTGAGGGTGAGGTTTAGGGTTAGCATTAGGTTTATGGTTATGGTTACAGTGAGGGTTTGGGTGAGGGTTAGGTTTCGGATTAGGTTTAGGGTTAGGGTGAGGCTGAGGTTGAGGATGAGGTTGAGGTTGAGGGTTAGGGTTAGGGTTAGGCTTAAGGTGAGGGCTAGGGTGAGGGCAAAGATTAGGATGAGGGTTAGGGTGAGGGTGCGGTTTTCGGTTAGGAAATGGTTAGGATTAGGTTTAGGGTGAGGATTAGGCTGAGGGTGAGGTTGAAGGTGAGGGTTAGGGTTAAGGTGAGGGTTAAGGTTAGGGTTAGGGTGAGGGTTAGGGTTAGGGTGATTTTTAGGGTGAGGGTGAGGGTGAGTGTTAGGGTGTAGTTGAGGGTTAGGGGTAGGGTGAGGATTAGGGTGACAGTGAGGGTTAGGTTGAGGGTTAGAGCTAGTGTGAGGGTTAGGATTAGGGTTAGTGTGAGGAAAAGGGTTAGGGTGAGGATTAGGATGAGACTAAGATTTAGGGTTATGTTTAGCATTAAGGGTAGTGTGAGGTATAGGGTTAGAGTTCGGGTGTAGGTTAGGTTGAGGGTGAGAGTTAGAGTTAGGGTTAGGGTGAGGGTTAGGGTTGGGGTGAGTGTTAGTGTTACAGTTAGGGTGAGGGTTTGGTTTCGGGTGAGGGTTAGGGTGTGGGTTAGGGTTAAGTTTGTGGTGAGGGTAAGGGTTAGCGTGAGATTTAGGGTGAGGGTTAGGGTTAGGTTGAGGGTTAGGGTGACAGTGAGGGTTAGGGTCAGGGTTAGGCTTAGTGTGAGGGTTAAAGTGAGGGTTAGGGTTAGGGTTGGGGTTAGTTTTAAGTTTATAGTGAGGGTAAGGGTTAAGGTGAGGTTTAGGCTGATGGGTACGTTTAGGGTAAGGGTGAGGGAGAGGGTGAGGGTAAGGTTTAGTGTGAGGGGTAGGGTGAGGTTGAGGGTTAGGGTTAGCCTTAGGGTTAGGGTTTGGGTTAGGGTGAGGGGTAGGGTTAGGGTTAGGGTGAGGATGAAGTTTCGGGTTAGCATTAGGTTTAGGGTTAGGTTGAGTGTGAGGGTTAGGGTTAGGTTTAGGGTGAGTGTTAGGTTCAGGTTTAGGGTCAGGGTTAGAGTGAGAGTTAAGGTTAAGGTGTGGGTTCCAATTAGGGTGAGGGTGAGGCTAAGGATTCGGGTGAGGTTTAGGGTATGGGTGAGGGTTAGGGTTTGAATTAGAGATAGGGTTAGGGTGAAGGTGAGGGTGAGGGTTAGGGTTAGAGTTAGGGTTTGAGTGAGGGTCAGGGTGAGGGTGAGGGTTAGGTTTAGGGTTAGGATTAGTGTAAGGTTGAAGGCTAGATGAGGGTGAGGGTTAGGGTTTGGGTTAGGGTGAGGGTAAGTATTAGGGTGATGGGTAGGGTTAGGGTTGGGATGAGGTTGAGGTTTAGGTTTAGTGTGAGGGTTTGGGTTAGGGTTAGGGTAAGGTTAAGGTTTAGAGTGAGAGTTAGGGTGACATTGAGTGTTAGGGTTAGCCTGAGTGTGAGGGTGAGGGTTAGGGTGATGTTTAGGGTGACAGTGAGGTTTAGGATGAGGGTTAGGTTTAGGTTTAGTGTTAGCGTTACAGTGAGGGTTAGGGTCAGGGTTAGGATTAAGGTGAGGGTTAAAGTGAGGGTGAGGGTTAGGTTTAGGTTTAAGGTGTGGGTTATGGTTAGGGTTAGGATTAGGGTGAGGTTTAGGGTGAGGGGTTGAGTCAGGGTTAGTGTGAGGTTTAGGGTTAGTGTGAGGTTTTGGGTTAGGTTTAGGGTAAGTGTGAGGATAAGGGCTAGAGTGAGGGATAGGGTTATTTTTAGGGTTAGGGTGAGGGTGAGGGTGAGGGTGAGGGTTCGGTTAGGGTGAGGGTTAGGGTGAGGGTTAGGGTTAGGTTAAGGCATAGGGTTGGGGTTAGGGTAAGGAGGCATGTGAGGGTGATGGTTAGTGTTAGGTTTATGGTGAAGGTGAGGGTTTGGTTTAGGATTAGGGTTAGGGTTAGTTTTAGGGTGAGGGTGAGGGTTAGGTTTAGGATTAGGGTTAGGGTTAGGCTTAAGGTGAGGGTGAGGGTGAGGGTGAGGGTTAGGGAGAGGATTAGGGTTAGGTTTAGGGTTAGGGTGAGAGTGAGGGTTAGGTTGAGGTGAGGGTTCGGGTTTGGGTGAGGGTGAGGGTTAGTGTTAGAGTTAGGGTGAGGTTAGGGTTAATGTGAAGGGTAGGGTTAGGGTTAGGGTGAGGGTGAGGTTTAGGTTTAGTGTGAGGGTTAGGGTTAGTATTAGGGTTATGGTAAGGTTAAGGGTTAGAGTGTGGTTTAGGGTAAGAGTGAGGGTTAGGGTTAGCGTGAGTTGGAGGGTGAGGGTTAGGGTTAGGGTGAGGGTTAGAGTGAGGGAGAGGCTTATGTTTAGGGTTAAGGTGAGGGTTAGGATGAGGGTGAGGTTTAGGGTGAGGTTGTAGGTTAGGGTGAAGGTGAGGTTTAGGGTTAGGGTTAGGTTTAGGGTGTGGGTTAAGATGAGGGTGAGGTTTCGGGTGAGGTTGAAGGTTAGGGTGAGGGTGAGGTTTAGGGTTAGGGTTAGGTTTAGGGTGAGTGTGAGGGTTAGGTTTAAGATTAGTGTTAGTATGATGGTGAGGGTGAAGTTTACAGTTAGTGTTAGCTTTGGGGCGAGGGTGAGCCTGAGGGTGAGGTTTAGGGTGTGGGTGACAGTTAGATTTAGGGTGAGGGTTAGGGTGATGGTGAGGGTTAGGTGAGGGTGAGATGTAGGTGTTAGAGTTAGGCTGAGGGTTAAGATCAGGGTCAGGATTAAGGTGAAGATTAAGGTGAGGTTTAGGGTTAGGGTTAGGTTTAGGGTTAGTGTGAGGATTAGGTTTAGGGTGAGGGTAAGCTTTAGGGTGAGGGTTAGACTGAGGGTGAGGGATAGGTTTAGTGTTAGTGTTAAGGTGAGCATTTGGGTGAGGGTTAGGTTCAGGGTTAGGGTTAGGGTGAGTGTTAAGGTGAGGGCAAGTGTTAGGGTTAGGTTTAGGTGGACGGTGAGGGATAGGGTTATGGTGAGGTGAGGGTGAGGGTGAAGGTGAGGGTTAGGGTTAGCGTTAGGTTGAGGGGAAGTTATAGGTTGAGGGTAAGTACTAGAGTTAGGCTGAGGGTGAGGGTGATGTTGAGGTTTAGGGTTAGGGTAAGGGTTAGGGTTAGTGTGAGCGTTAGTGTTAGGCTTAGGGTTAGGGTTAGTGTGAGGGTAAGTGTTAGGGTGAGGGTTTGGGTTAGGGTGAGTGTTATGGTTAGGGTGAGGGTTAGGGTCAGGTTTATTTTTAGGGTTAGTGTTATGATAACGGTGAGGGTGAAGGTGAGGGTTAATGTTAGGGTTAGGATGAGATTTAGGTTTAGGATTAGGATGAGCGTTAGGCTGAGGGTTAGGTTTAGGGTTAAATGTGAGGGTTAGGGTTAAGGTTATGGTGAGGGGGAGGATTCGGGTTAGGGTTAGCTTGAGATTAGGGTTAGAGTTAGGGTGAGCGTGAGGGTTAGGGTGAGGCATAGGGTTAGGGTTAGGGTGAGGGTGAGGGTTAGGTTTAGGGTGAGGGTTAGGGTTAGGGTTAGGGTGAGGGTCAGGGTTAGGTTTAGGGTGAGGGTTAGGGTTAGGGTTAGGGTGAGGGTGAGGGTTATGGTTATGGTAAGGGTAAGGGTGAGGATGAGGGTGACTGTTAGGGTTAGGTTTAGGGTGAGGGTGAGCGTTAGATTTAGGATGAGGGTTAGGGTGAGGGTGAGGGTGAGGGTTACAGTTAGGATTAGGTTTAGGGTGAGGGTTGGGATTATGTTTAGGATTAGGGTTAGGGTTAGGCTTAGGGTGAGGGTCAGGGTGAGGGTGAGGTTGACGGTGAGGGTTAGGGTAAGGGTTAGGTTTACGGTAAGGGTGAGGGTGAGGGTTAGGGTTAAGGTGAGTGTGAGGTTTAGGGTTAGAGTTAGGGTTAGCGTGAGGGTTTTGATTAGCGTTAGGGTTAGGGTAATGGTGAGGGTTAGGGTGAGTGTGAGGTTGAGGTTGAGGGTGAGGGTGAGGGTTAGGGTGTGGGTTAGGGTTAGGGTTAAGGTGAGTGTTAGGGTTAAGGTGTGTGTGAGGGTTAGGTTTAGCGTTAGGGTTAGCATGAGGGTTATGGTTAGGGTTAGGTTTAGGGTGATTGTGAGGTTGAGGGTGAGGTTGAGGGTGAGGGTGAGGACGAGGGTTAGGGTGAGGGTGAGCATTAGGGTGAGAGTGTGGGTTCCGTTGAGAGTGAGGTGGAGGGTTATGGTTAGTGTTCGGGTTAGAGTTAGGTTGAGGGTGTGGGTGAGGGTTAGGTTTAGGTTTAGGGTTAGGTTTAGGGTTAGGCTGAGGGTGAGTGTGAGGGTGAGGTTAGGGTTCGGGTTAGGGGGAGGGTTAGGTTAATGTTAGCGTTAGGGTTAGGGTGAGGGATAGGGTTAGGGTTAGGGTTAGGGTTAGGATGAGGGTTAGGTTGTGGGGTAGGTTTAGGGTTAGGGTGAGGGTTAGGTTTAGTGTGAGATTTAGGGTTAAGGTTAGGTTCAGGGTTAGGTTTATGGTGAGAAGGGTTAGGGTGATGGCTAGGATGAGTGTGAGGTTTAGGTTTTGGGATGGGTTTAGGGTATGTTTAGGGTGAGGGCTAGGGTGGGTGTGAGTGTTAGGGTTAGGGTTAGGGATAGGGTGAGAATTAGGTTTAGGGTTAGGGTTAGGGTTCAGGTGAGTCTTAGGCTGAGGGGTACGTTTCGGGATAGGGTGAGGGTTAGGTTTAGTGTGAGGGTTAGTGTTTGGGGTAGGGTTAGGGTTAGGGTTAGGGTGTGGTTTAGGCTGATGGCTAGGGTTACAGTTAGGGTGAGGGTTAGGTTTAGTGAGAGTGTTAGGGTTAGGTTTAGGGTTAGGGTTAGGGTGAGGGTTAGGGTGAGGGTTCGGATTAAAGTGTGGGTGAGGGTTAGGGTTAGTGTGAGGACTAGGTTCAGGGTTAGGGTTACTGTTAGGGTTAGGGTTAGAGTGAGGGTAAGGGTTACGGTTAGGGTTAGGGTTAGGGTTAGGGTTAGGGTTAGGGTTAGGGTTAGGGTTAGGGTAAGGGTTAGGGTTAGTGTTACGGTTAGGGTGAGAGTTTGGGTTAGTGTGAGGGTTAGAGTTAGGGTGAGGGTTAGGGTGAGGTTTAGGATTAGAGTTAGGGTTAGGATTAGGGTTAGGGTGAGGTTGATGTTTAGTGTTAGTGTTAGGGTTAGGGTGCGGGTGAGTTTGAGGGTGAGGGTGAGGTTAAGTGTTAGGGTAGGTTTTGGTTTAGCCAGAGGGTGAGGGTGAGGTTGTTGGTTAGTGTTAGGATTAGGGTGAGGGTGAGGGCTAGGGTGAGGGTGAGGTTTAGGGTGTGGTTGAGGGTTAGGTTTAGGGTGAGGGTTAGGGTGATGGTGAGGATTAGGTGAGGGTGAGATTTAGGTTTAGTGTTAGAGTTAGGCTGAGGATTAAGATCAGGGTCAGGATTAAGGTGAGGTTTAAGGTGAGGGTTAGTGTGAAGTTGAGGGTTAGGGTTTCCTTTACGTCAGGGTTAGGGGTAGGGTAGGGATTAGGGTGAGGTTGAGGGTGAGGGTTTAGTTTACATCAGGGTTAGGGTTAAGCTGAGGTTAGGGTTAGGGTGAGGTTTAGGGTTAGTGTTAGGATTAGGGTTACGGTGAGGGTGATGTTTAGGGTGAGGGTGAGGGTTAAGGAGAGGGTTAGATTGAGGGTCAGGGTTGGGTTAGTGTTAGGGTTATGGTGAGGGTAATGTTTAGGGTGAGGGTGAGGGTTAAGGGGAGGGTTAGATTGTGGGTCAGGGTTAGGGTTAGTGTTAGGGTTAGGGTTAGGATGAGGGTTAGGTTAACGTTTAGGGTTAGGGTTATTGTTAGAGTTAGGGTGAGGGTTAGGCTTAGGTTTATGGTTAGGTTGAGGGTTAGGGTTAGGGTTCGGATTATGGTAAGGGTTAGGGTTAGCGTGAGAGTTAGGTTTAGGGTGATGTTAAGGGTGACCTTGAGGGTTACGGTTAGGGTGAGGTAGAGCGTGAGGATTAGGGTGCGGGTGATGGTGAGTGAGAGGGTGATGGTGAGGATTAGGGTTAGGGTTAGGTTTAGGTTGAGGGTAAGAGTTAGGGTTTGGATTAGGGTTAGTGTAAGCGTTAAGCTGAGGGTGAGGGCGTGGGTGAGGTTAAGGGTGAGGCTTTCGGTTTGGTAAGGGTTAGGGTTAGGTTGAGGGTGAGGATTAGGGTGAGGGTGAGTGTTAGGTTTAGTTTGAGCGTTACGGTTAGGGATAGGGTTAGGGTGAGGGTTTGGGTGAGAGGTAGGGTTAGGGTTAGGATGAGGGTTAGGCTTTGTGTGACCGTTACGGTAAGGGTTAGGGTTATTGTGAGGATAAGGTTTAGGGTGAGGGTTAGGTTGAGACTGAGGGTTAGGGTTAGCATTAGGGTTATGGTGAAGCATTGGGTGGGGTTTAGGGTGAGGGTTAGGGTTTGGGTTAGGGTTGGGTGAGGGTTACAGTGAGCGTAAGAGTTAGGGTGTGGGTTAGGTTGAGGGTTAGGGATAGGGTTATGGTGAGGGTTAGGGTTAGGGTGAGAGTAAGGGTGAGGTTTAAGGTGAGGCTGAGGGTGAGGCTAAGGGTGAGGGTGAGGGTTAAGTTTAGGGTTAGGTTTATGGTGAGGTCTAGGGTGAGGGTGATATTTTTGGTTAGGAAAGGTTTAGGGTTAGGTTTAGGGTGAGGTTTAGGGTGAGGGTGAAGTTTAAGGTGAGGGTTAGGTTTAGGGTGAGGGCTAGGGTTAGGGTTAGGTTGAGGTTAAGGGTTCGGATGACAGTTAGGGTGAGGGTGAGTGTTAGGCTTAGGTTTAGTGTTAGGGTGAGGGTTAGGGTGAGGGTTAGGTTGAAGTTTAGGGTTAGGGTTAGGGTTCGGGTTAGGGTGAGGGATAGTGTGAGGGGAAGGGGTAGGGTGAGGGCTAGGGAGAGGGTGAGGGATAGGGTTATGGTGAGGGTAAGTGTTAGGCTGAGGCTTAGGTTGAGAGTGAACATTTGTGTTAGCATCAGTGTTGGGTTTAGGGTGAGCGTTAGGGTTAGGCTGAGGGGTAGTTTTAGGGTTAGTGTGAGGGTTAGGGTTAGGGTTAAGGTTAGTGTTAGGGTGAGGTTAAGGGTTAGGGTGAGGGTGAGGGTGAGGGTTGGTTAGGGTTAGCCTTAGTGTGAGGATGAGGGTTAGGGTTAGGTTTAGGGTGAGTGCGAGTGTGAGGGTTAGGTTTAGGATTAGGGTTAGGGTTAGGGTTAGGCTGAGGTTGAGGGTATGAGTGAGGCTCATGCTAGCCCTCATGGCTAGGGTTAGGGTGAGGGGTAGATTTAGGGTTAGAGTTAGGGTGAGGCTTTTGTTTAGTGTGAGGGTTAGGGTTTGGGTAAGGGTTAGGGTGATGGTAAGTGTTAGGGTGAGAGTGAAGGTTAAGTTTAGCCTAAGTGTCATGTTGTGTGTTAGGGTAAGGGTTAGGGTTAGGGTTAGGGTTAGGGTGAGGGTGAGGGTTATGGTTAGGGTTAGGGTGAGTGTTAGGTTTAGGGTGATGTTTAAGGTGAAAATGAAAATTAGGGAGAGTGAGAGGGTTTGGGTGAGGGTGAGGGTTAGGTTGTGGGTGAGATTGAGGGTGTGGGTTTGGGTGAGGGTGAGGGTTAGGTTGATGTTTAGGGTGACGTGAGGTTTAGGGTGAGAGTTAAGCTTCAGGGAATGGAAAGGGATAGGGTGTAGGTGAGGGTGAGGCTTAGGGTAACCATGAGCTTTAGGGTTCGCGGGAGGATTAGGGTTAATGTTAGGGTTCGGGTTAGGGTTAAGGTTAGGGTTAGGGTGAGTATTAGGGTGAGAGGTAGGGTTAGGTTTAGGATGAGGTTTAGGCTTAGTGTGAGGGTTACGGTTAAGTTTAGGGTTAGAGTTAGTGTGAGAAAAAGAGTTAGGGTGAGACTGATGTGTAGGGTTAGCCTTAGGGTTAGGGTGAATGTTAGGGTGGGGGTTAGGGTGAGGTTTAGGGTTAGGGTTAGGGTTGGGTGAGGGTTAGGTTGAGTGTAAGGGTTAGGGTGAGGGTTAGGTTGAGGTTGAGGGATAGGGTTATGGTGAGGGTAAGGGTTAGGGCAACGGTTAGGGTGAGGTTGATATTTAGGCTTATCATTAATGTTAGGGAGATGGTGAGTGTTAGGGTGAGGATGAGGGTTAAGCTGAGGGGTAGGATTAGGGTTAGGGTTAGAGTCAGGGTTAGGGTTATTGTTAGGATTACGGATAGGGTGAGGGTGAGGGTTTGGGAAAGGGTGAGGGTCAGGGTTAGGATGAGGGAGAGGGTTAGGGTTACCATTAGGGTTAGGGTTAGGTTTAGGTTGAGTGTTAGGGTTAGGGTTAGGGTGAGGTTGAGGGTTAGGGTTAGCATTACTGTTAGGGTTAGGCTTATGTTGCAGGTTAAGGTTAGGTTTAGAGTGAGGGTGAGGGTTAGGGTTAGGGTTAGGATTAGGTTGAGGGTTAGGGTGACGCTGAGGTTGAGGGTGAGGGTGAGCGTGAGGGTCAGGGTTAAGTTTAGCGTTAGGTTTAGGGTGAGGGCTAGGGTGAGGGTCAGGGCTAAGGTGAGGGTTAGGGTGAAGCTGAGGTTTTCGGTTAGGAAAGGTTTAGATTTAGGTTTAGGGTGAGTATTAGGGTGAGGGTGAGGTTTAAGTTTAGGGTTAGGGTTAGGGGGAGGGTTAGGTTTAGGGTTAAGTTGAGGGTTAGGGTTAGGGTGATGTTTAGGGTGAGGGTGAGGGTGAGAGTAAGGATTCGTTTGAGGGTGTGGCTAAGGGTGTTGGTGAAGGTTAGGGTGAGAGTGAGAGTTCGGGTGAGGGTGAGAGTTAGGGTGTTGGTGAGGGGTAGGGTTAGGGTGAGGGTTAGGGTGAAGGTGAGGGGTACGGTCAGGTTGAGGGTTAGGATTAGGGTAAGAGTGAGGGTTAGGTTTAGGGTGAGGGGTAGGGTGAGGGGTAGGGTTAGGGTTAGGGAGAGGGTTAGGTTTAGGGTTAGGATTAGGGTGAGTGTTATGGTTAGAGTTAGGGTGAGGGTTGGGGTGAGGGTTATGTTTAGGTTTAGGGTGAGGATTAGGTTTAGTGTGAGGGTTAGTGTTAGGGTTAGTGTAAGGATCAGGATTAGGTTGAGGATTAGGGTGAGAGTGAGGGTGAGGGTTAGATTAAGGTTTAGGGTGAGGGTTAAAGTTAGGGTTAGTGTGAGGGTTAGGGTTGGGGTGAGGTTTAGGGTTAGGATGAGGGTGAGGGTTAAGGTGAGGGTGAAGTTTAGGGTGAGGGTGAGGGTTAGGGTTAGGGTGAGCGATAGGGTGAAGGTTAGGGTTAGGGTGAGTGTGAGAATTAGGGTTAGGGTTACTCTTAGGGCTATGGTGAGTGTTTGGGTTAGGGTGAGGTTTAGGGTGAGGGTGAGGTTTAGGGTTAGCGTTAGGGTTAAGGTGAGAGTTAGGGTGAGAGTTAGGGTTAGGGTGAGGTTAAGGGTTAGGGTTAGGGTTAGGTTTAGGGTAATGTTTAGGGTTAGGGTGTGCATTAGGAATAGGTTTATGGTTAGGGTGAGGGTTAGGTTTAAGGTTAGGGTTCAAGTTAAGGTGAGTGTGAGGGTGAGGGTTAGGGTTAGGATTAGGGTTCGGGTTAGTGTTAGGCTGAGGGTGAGTGTGAGAGTTAGGGTTAGGGCAATGTTTTGGGTTAGGGTTAGTTTGAGGGTTAGGTTTAGGGTTAGGAAAAGGTTTAGGGTGAGGATTATGGTTAGGGTTAGGGTGAGGGTTAGGTTTAGTGTGAGGGTTATGGTTAGGTTTAGGGTGAGGGTGTGGGTAGAGGTTAGGGTGAGGGTCAGGGTGAGGGTGAGGTTTAGGGTAAAGTTTAGGGTAAGTGTTTGGGTGAGTTTTAGGTTTAGGGTTAGGGTTAGGGTGAGGGTTAGGATGTGGTAAGGTTTTGTGTGAGGTTTAGGTTGTGGTTGAGTATTAGGGTTAGCATTAGTCTTAGGGTGAGGGTTAGGGTTGGGTATAGCATTAGGGTTAGGGTTAGGGTTAGGGTGAGGGTTAGAATTAGGGTTAAGGTGAGGGTGAGGTTTAGGGTTAGCATTAGGTTTACAGTTAGGGTTAGAGTGAGGGTGAGGCTGAGGTTTAGCGTTAGGAATATGTTTAGGGTTAGGGTGAGGCTGAGGTTGAGGATGAGGTTGAGTTTGAGGGTTAGGGTTAGGGTTTGGCTTAGTGTGAGGGCTAGAGTGAGGGCGACGTTTAGGGTGAGGGTTAGGGTGAGGGTGCGGTTTTTGGTTAGGAAAGGGTTAGATTTAAGTTTAGGGTGAGGATTAGGCTGAGGGTGTGGTTGAAGGTGAGGGTTAGGGTTAAGGTAAGGTTTAGGGTTAGGGTTAGGCTGAGGGTTAGGGTTAAGGTGATGTTTAGGGTGAGGGTGAGGTTGGGGGTGAGGGTGAGGGTTAGGGTGTAGGTGAGGGTTAATGTTAGGTTGATGCTGAGGGTTAGGGTTAGTGTGAGGGGTAGGATTAGGGTTAGTGTGAGGAAAGGGTTAGGGTGAGGATTAGGATGAGAGTAAGAGTTAGGGTTAGGTTTAGACTTAGGGTTAGGGTGAGGTATAGGGTTAGATTTCTGGTTAGGCTTAGGTTGAGGGTGAGGGTTAGACTTAGGTTTAGGGTTGGGGTGAGTCTTAGGCTTACAGTTAGGGTGAGGGTGAGGGTGACGGTGAGGATTCTGGTGAGGTTTAGGCTGTGGGTTAGGGTTAAGTTTATGGTTAGGGTAAGGGTTAGGGTGAGGTTTAGGGTGAGTGTTAGGGTTAGGGTGACATTGAGGGTTAGGGTGACAGTGGGGGTTAGGGTGAGGGTGAGGTTTAGGTTTAGTGTTAGTGTTACAGTGAGGGTGAGGGTCAGGGTTAGGATTAGGGTGAGGGTTAAAGTGAGGGTTAGGGTTAGGCTTAGGTTTAGGGTTAGTGTGAGGATTAGGGTTAGTGTTAGGTTTATAGTGAGGGTAAGGGTTAAGGTGAGGGTTAGGCTCATGTGTATGTTTAAGGTAAGGTTTAGGGAGAGGGTGAGGGTAAGGGTTAGGGTGAGGATTAGGGTGAGGGTGAGGGTTAGGTTTAGCATTAGGGTTAGGTTTTGGGTTAGGATAAGGGGTAGGGTTAATGTTAGGGTGAGGATGAGGGTTAGGGTTAGCATTAGGTTTAAGGTTAGGGTGAGGGTGAGGGTTAGGGTTAGGGTTAGAGTGAGTGTGAGGTTGAGGGTTAGGGTTAGGGGTAGGGAGAGGGTTAAGGTTAAGGTGTGGGTTCCGGTTAGGGTGAGGGTGAGGCTAAGGGTTAGGGTGAGGTTTAGGGTCTGGGTGAGTGTTAGGGTTTGAATTAGCGTTAGGGTTAGGGTTAGGGTGAGGCTGAGGGTGAGGGTTAGGGTTAGGGTTAGGTTTAGGGTTAGGGTGAGGGTCAAGGTGAGGGTTAGGGTGAGGGTTAGTTTTTGGGTTAGGGTTAGGGTTAGAATTAGTGTTAGGGTGAGGGCTAGGTTGAGGGTGAGGGTTAGGGTTTGTCTTAGGGTGAGGGTAAGTGTTAGGGTGAGGGATAGTGTGAGGGGTAGGGTTAGGGTTACGTTAGGGTGAGGGTTAGGGATAGCGTGAGTGTGAGGGTCAGGGTTAGGGTGAGGGTTCGTGTTAGGTTTAGGATTAGGGTTGGGTTGAGGGTGAGTGTTATGTTTAGGGTTAGGGTGAGGGTTAGGTTTAGGGTGATGTTTAGGGTGAGGTTGAGGGTTAGGGTGACAGTGATGGTTCGGGTGAGTGTGAGGATTAGGGTGTGGATGAGGGTTAGGCTGAGGGTGAGGGTTAGTGTTAGATTTATGGTGTGGGTTAGGGTTAGGGTTAGGATTAGGGTGAGGGGTATGGTCAGGATTAGGGTGAGTTTTGGGGTTAGTGTGAGGTTTAGGGTAAGTGTGAGGATAACGGTTAGGGTGAGGGATAGGGTTATTGTGAGGGTTAGGGAGAGGATTAAGGTTAGGTTTAGGGTTAGGGTGAGAGTGAGGGTTAGGTTGAGGTGAGGGTTCGGGTTTGGGTGAGGTTTAGGGTGATGGTGAGGGTTAGCGTAAAGGTGAGGGTGAGGATCAGAGTAATGCTTAGTGTTAGGTTTAGGGTGAGGGTGATGTTTAGGTTTAGGATTAGGGTTAGGGTTAGGCTTAGTGTGAGGGTGAGGGTGAGGATGAGGGTGAGGCTTAGGTTTAGGGTTATGGTTAGGGTTAGGGTGAGGATTATGGGTATGGTTAGGGTTAGGATTAGCGTTATGCTGAGGGTTAGGGTTAGGGTTAGTGTGCAGGTTAGGTTTAGGGTTAAGGTTAGGGTGAGGGTGAGGGTTTAGTTTAGGTAATGTTTAGGGTAAGATTAGGGTGACGTTTAGGATGAGGTTGAGGGTTAAGGTGAGGGTTTCAGTTAGGGTGAGCGTTAGGGTTAGGATTAGAGTGAGGGTTATTGTTAGGGTGATGTTTATGGTGAGGGTGAGGGTGAAGGTTCGGGTGAGGGGGAGGGTTAGGGTTAGGGTTAGCGTGAGGATTATGGTTATGGTTAAGGTGATGGTGAGGGTTAGGTTGAGTGTGAGGTTGAGGGTGAGGGTTAGGATGAGGGTTAGGGTGAGGGTTAGAGTGAGGGTGAGCGTTAGGGTGAGAGTGAGGTTTCGGGGGAGGGTTTGAAGGAGGGGGAGGGTTATGGTTAGGGTTCTGTTTAGAGTTAGGGTGACGGTGTGGGTGAGGGTTAGGTTTAGGATTAGGGTTAGGGTTATGGTAAGGCTGAGGGTGAGTGTGAGGGTGAGGGTGAGGGTGAGGGTTAGGGTGAGGGTTAGGGTTAGGTTTAGAGTTAGGTTGAGGGATAGGGTTAGGGTTAGGGTTAGGATGAGGGTTAGGCTGTGGGGTAGGGTTATGTTTAGAGTAAGGGTTAGGTTTAGTGTGACTTTTAGGGTAAAGATTAGGGTTGAGTTAGGATTAGTGTGAGGAGAAGTGTTAGGGTGAGGGTTAAGATGCGGGTGAGGTTTAGGGTTAGTTATAGGGTTAGGGTGAGGTTAGATTGAGGGCTAGGGTGAGTGTGAGGGTTAGGGTTAGGGTTAGGGATAGGGTGAGGTTTAGGTTTAGGGTTAGGGTTAGGGTTATGGTGAGTCATAGGCTGAGTTGTAGGGTTAGGGATAGGGTGAGGGTTATGTTTAGTGTGAGGTTTAGGGTTTGGGGTAGGGTTACGGTGAGGGCTAGGGTGAGTGTGAGGGTTAGGGTTAGGTTTAGGGATAGGGTGAGGTTTAGATTTAGGGTTAGGCTTCGGGTGAGGTTTAGGCTGATGGGTAGGGTTACAGTTAGGGTGAGTGTTAGGTTTAGTGGGAGTGTTAGGGTTAGTTTTAGCGTTAGGGTTAGGGTTCGGTTTCGGGTGAGGGTTTGGGTTAAGGTGTGGATGAGGGTTAGGGTTAGTGTGAGGACTAGTTTTAGGGTCAGGGTTACTGTTAGGGTTAGGGTTAGGGTGAGGGTAAGGGTTAGAGTTAGGGTGATTGTGAGGGTAAGGGTTAGGATTAGTGTTACCGTTAGGGTGATGGTTAGGGTTAGTGTGAGGGTTAGGGTTAGGGTTAGGTGAAGGTGAGGGTAAGGGTTAGGGTGAGGGTTATGGTGAGGTTGAGGGTTAGGATTAGAGTTAGGGTTAGGATTAGGGTGAGGGTGAGGGTGAGGGTTAGTGTTAGGGTGAGGTTTAGTGTTGGGGTGAGGGTTAGGTTTGGGGTGAGGGTGAGAGTGAGGTTTAGGTTTAGGGTTAGGATTAGGTTTAGGCTGAGGTTGTGGGTGAGGTTGAGGGTTATAGTTAGGGTTAGGGTGAGGGTGATGTCTCGGGTGAAGGTGAGCGTTAGGGTGAAGGTGAGTATGAAGGTTAATGTGAGGCTTAGGGCGAGGCTGAGGGTTAGGTTTTGGGTGAGGGTTATTGTGAGTGTTAGGGTGAGGGTAAGTGTTAGGGTGATGGTAAGATTGAGTTTGAGGGATAGCATTATGTTGTGGGTAAGGGTTAGTGTGAGGGTTAGGGTGAGGGTTTGGGTTAGAGTGGGGGTTAGGGTTAGGATTAGGTTGAGGGTTAGGGTTTAGGTGATGTTTAGTGTGAGAGTATGTTTTAGGGTGAGGGTGAGTGCTCGGGTGAGCATGAGGTTTAGGATGAGGGTGAGCGTTAGGGTTATAGTTAGGGTTAGGGAGAGGTGTAGGGTGAGCATTAGGGTTAGGATTAGGGTTAGGATTAGGGTTAGAGTGAGGATCAGTGTGAGAGTTAGTTTGTGGGTAAGTGTTATGGTTAGGGTTAGTGTTAGGGCTAGGGTGAGGGTGAGTGTTAGTGTGTAGGTGAGGGTTTTGTTTAAGTTAGGGTTAGGGATAGGGTGAGGATTAGGTTGAGGGTGAGGGTTAAGCTGAGGTTAGGTTTAGGGTGAGGGTTAGGGTTAGGGTGATATTTAGAGTGAGGGTGAGTGTTCCGTGAGGTTGAGGGTGAGGGTTAGTGTTAGGGTTAGGTTTAGGTTGAGGGTGATTGTGAGGGTTAGGATTAGGAATAGGGTTAGGGTCTGGGTGAGGGTCAGTGTGAGGGTGAAGCTTAGGGTTAGGGTTAGGGTTATGGTTATTGTGAAGGTGACGGTTAGTGTGAGGGTTATGATTAGGGTTAGGTTTAGGGTTACAGTAAGGGTAAGGGTTAGGGTGAAGGTTAGGGTGAAGGTGAGGGTTAGGGTTCGGTTAGGGTTAGGGTGAGGGCTAGGGTGAGGGTGAGGGTTAGTGTGAGGGTTTCTTTTAAGTCATAGTTAGGGTTATGGTGAGGATTAGCGTGAGGGTGAGGGTTAGGTTTAGGGTAAGGGTTAGGGTTAGGGTTAGGGTGAGAGTTAAGGTTTGGGTGATGTTTAGGGTGAGGGTGAAGGTTAGGTTGTGGTTGAGGATTAGGGTAAGATTTAGGGTTAGGGTTATGTTGAGGGTGCGGTATAGGGTGAGGTTTATTGTGAGGGTTAGTGTTAGTGTTTGGGTTAGGGTGAGGTTTAGGGTGAGGGTTAAGCTGAGGGGTAGGGTTAAGGATAGAGTGACTGTTAGGTTTAGTGTGAGGATTAGGGTTAGGGTGAGGTTTCGGTTTAGTGTGAGGTTTAGGTTTAGGGTTAGGGTTAGGATGAGTGTTAGGGTTAGGTTGAGGGTGAGGGTGAGGGTGAGGGCTAGGGTTAGAGTTAGTGTGAGGTTTAGTGTTAAGGTGAGCCTTAGGTTTTGCGTGAGGGTTAGGGTTAAAGTAAGGGTTAGGGTGAGGATTAGAGTTAGGGTTAGGGTTAGGGTGAGGGTCAGGGTGAGGGTTAGGTTTAGGGTGAGGGTTAGGTTTAGGGTGAGGGTTAGGTTTAGGGTGAGGGTTAGGGTTAGGGTGAGCATTAGGGTGATGGTGAGGGTTAGGGTGAGGGTGAGGGTTAGGTTTAGAGTTAGGGTTAAGGTGATGTTTGGGGTGAGGTTGAGGGTTAGTGTGAGGGTGAGGGTTAGGGTGAAGGTTAGGTATAGGATTAGGGTTAGGGTGAGTTTTAGGGTTCGGGTTAGGGTTAGAGTTATTGTTAGGGTTAGGGTTAGGATGAAGGTGAGGGTAATTGTTAGGGTTAGGGTTAGGGTTAGGGTGAGGGTGATGTTGAGGGTTAGTGTTAGGATTAGGGTTATGGTTAAGGTAAGGCTGAGGGGGAAGGGGAGTTTGAGGGTGAGGGTTAGGGTTAAGGTTAGGGTTAAGGTGAGGGCTTGAGTTAGGGTGAGGGTTAGGCTGAGGGTGAGGGTGAGGGTTTATGTTAGGTAAAGGTTAGGGTTATGGTCAGGATTAGGGTGAGGATTAAGTTGAGGTTAGGTTCAGGGTTCGGGTTCGGGTTAGGGTTCGGATTCGGGTTAGGATTAGGGTGATGTTTAGGCTGAGGGTGAGGGTTAGGGTGAGCGTGAGGGCTAGGATTAGGGTTAGGGTTAAGCTTAGTGTGAGGATCAGGGTGAGGGTGAACGTTAGGGTCAGGTTTAGGGTTAGGGTTAGAGTGAGTGTTACGGTTATTGTGAGTGTTATGGTTAGGGTTAGGGTCAGGGTAAGGGTTAGGGTGAGGGTAAGGTTTAGGGTGAGGGTTAGGGTGAGTGTGAGGGTTTGGACTAGGGTTTTTGTTAGGGTTGGGGTGAGGGTTAGTGTTTGGGTGATGTTTTGAGTGAGGGTGAGGGTTAGGGTGAGGATGAGGTTTTGGGTGAGGGTGAGGGCTCAGTTGAATGTGAGGGTTAAGGTGTGGGTGAGGATTAGCCTTAGGGTGAGGGTAAGCGTTAGGGGTAGGGTTAGGGTTAGGTTTAGGGTTAGGGTAAGAGTTAGGGTGAGGGTAAAGGTAAGGGTGAGAATCAGGGGAAGGGTGAGGTTTAGGGTTAGGGTGAGGGTTAGGATAAGGGTGTGGGTAAGTGTTAGGGTAAGGTTTAGGGTGACGGTGAGGGTTAGCATCAAGGTTAGGTTTATGGTTCGGGTTAGGTTGAGGGTTAGGTTTTGGTTAAGTGTTAGGTTGAGGTTTAGGGTGAGGGTGAGGGTTAGGGTTAGGGTGAGGGTAAGTGTTAGGGTTAGGGTTAGGGTGAGTCTTAGTGTTAGGGTTAGCATTAGGGTGAGTGTGAGGGTGAGAGTTAGGGTTAGGATTAGAGTTAGGGTGAGGGCAAGGCTTAGGGTAAGGGTTAGGGTGAGGTTGAGGGTTATGATTAGGGTGAGGGTCAGGGTAAGTGTTAGGGTGAGGACTACGGTTAGGGTTAGGATTAGGATGAGTGTTAGGGTTAGGGTGAGGGTGTAGGTAAGTGTTAGTGTGAGGGTTAGGGCGAGGTTGTGGGTTAGGGTTAGGGTATGGGTAAGGGTTAGGGTGAGGGTAAGGGTTAGATTGAGGGTTAGTTGAGGGTGAGGGTTAGGGTTAGCATTAGGGTTAGGGTGAGGTTGAGGGTTAGGGTGAGGGTTAGGGTTAAGTTTAGGGATAGGGTAAGGATTAGGGTTAGGGTAAGGTTTAGTTTTAGTGTGAGGTTTAGGTTTAGGGTTAGGATGAGTGTTAGGGTTAGGTTGAGGGTGAGGGTGAGGGTGAGGGCTAGGGTTAGTGTTTGTTTGAGGGTTAATGTTAGGGTGAGTGTTAGGTTTAAGGTGAGAGTTAGGGTTAAAGTAAAGTTTAGGGTGAGGGTTAGCGTTAGGGTTAGGGTTAGGGTGAGGAACAGGGTGAGGGTTAGGTTTAGGTTGAGGTTTAGGTTTAGAGTGAGGGTTAGGGTTAGGGTGAGCGTTAGGGTGATGGTGAGGGTTAGGGTAAGTGTTAGGGTTAGAGTTAGGTTTAGGGTGAGAGTTAGGGTGAGGTGTCGGGATACGGTTAGGTTGAGGGTTAGGGTTAGTGTGAAGGTTAGGGTTAGGGTTAGTGTGAGGATAATGTTTAGGGTTAGGGTTAGTTTTAGGGTGAGAGTTAGATTGAACGTTAGGGTTAGGTTAAGGTGATGTTTAGGGTGAGGTTGAGGGTTAGTGTGAGGGTGACAGTGAGGTTGAGGTTTAGGGTTAGGGTGAGTTTTAGGGTTAGGATTAGGTTTAGAGTTATGGTTAGGTTTAGGGTTTGGGTTAGGATGAGGGTGAGGGTTATTGTTAGGGTTAGGGTTAGGGTGAGGGTGGGGTTGAGGGTTAGTGTTAGGATTAGGGTTATTGTTAGGGTAAGGCTGAGGGGGAAGGGGAATTTGAATGTGAGTGTTAGGGTTAAGGTTAGGGTTAGGGTGAGGGCTTGGCTGAGGGTGAGGGTTAGGCTGAGGGTGACGGTGAGGGTTTCGGTTAGTTAAAGGTTAGGGTTATGGTGAGGATTAGGGTGAGGGTGAGGATTAAGCTTAGGTTAGGTTCAGGGTGAGGGTTCGGGTTAGGGTTAGTGTGAGGGTTAGGGTTAGGATGATGTTTAGGGTGAAGGTGAAGGTTAGAGTGAGGGTGAGGTTTAGGGTTAGGGTTAGGTTTAATGTGAGGCTGAGGGTTAGGAATAGGAATAGGATTAGGGTTAGGGTTCAGCTGAGGGTGAGGATCAGGGTGTGGGTGAAGGTCAGGGTCAGGGTTACGTTTAGGGCTAGAGTGAGGGTTACGGTTATTTTGAGGGTTATGGTTAGGGTTAGGGTGAGGGTAAGGGTTAGGGTGAGGGTATGGGTTAGGGTGAGGGTTAGGGCGAGTGTGAGGGTTTGGAATAGGGTTTGGGTTAGGGTTAGGGTGAGGGTTAGGTTTTGGGTGATGTTTAGAGTGAGGGTGATGGTTAGGGTGAGGATGAGGGTTTGGTTGTGGGTGAGGGTTCTGTTGAGGGTGAGGGTTAGGGTGTGGGTGAAGATTAGGATTAGGGTGAGGGTAGGGTTGAGAGTGAGGGTGAGGGTTAGGGTTAGGGTTTGGGTTAGAGATAGTGTGAGTTTGAGAGTGAGGTTTAGGTTTAGGATTAGGGTGAGGGTTAGGGTTAGGTTGAGGATTAGGTATATTGTTAGGGTTAAGGTAAGGGTGAGGGTGGGTGTTATGGTTAGGTTTAGGGTTAGAGTTGGGGTGAGGGTGAGGGTTATGATTAGGTTAGGATTAGGGTTAGGCTGAAGGTGAAGGAGGGTGAGGGTGAGTGTTAGGTTTAGGGTGAGGTTTAGGTTTACGGTTAGGGTTTGGGTGAGGGTAAGGTTTAGGGCTATGGTTAGGATGAGGGTTAGGCTGAGGGTTAGGGTTAGGATTAGGGTGAGGTTTAGGGCTAGGTTTAGGGTTAGGATAAGGGTTAGACTGAGGGTTAGGGTTAGGGTTAGTGTGAGAGATAGGCTTAGGTTTAGGGTAAGAGTTAGGGTGAGGGTAAAGGTTAGGGTGAGAGTTAGATTGAGGGTGAGGTTTAGGGTAAAATTTAGGTTTAGGGTTAGGGTTAGGGTGAGGGTAAGGGTGTGAGTAAGTGTTAGGCTGAGGTTTAGGGTGAGGATGAGGGTTAGCGTCAAGGTTAGGTTTAGCGTGATGGTTAGGGTTTGGATAAGTGTTAGGGTGAGGTTTAGGGTGAGGGTGAGGGTTAGGGTTAGTGTGAGGGTAAGTGTTAGGGTGCGGGTTAGTGTGAGTCTGAGCGTTAGGGTTAGCATTAGGGTGAAGGTGAGGGTTAGGGTTAGGATTAGAGTTAGGGTGAGAGTAAAGCTTAGTGTGAGGGTTAGGGTGAGGTTGAGGGTTAGTGTTAGGGTGAGTGGGAGGGTAAGTTTTAGTTTGAGGACTAATTTTAGGGTTCAGATTAGGGTGAGTGTTAGGGTTATTGTGAGAGTGAGGGTGAGGGTTAGGTTCAGTATTAGGTTTAGGGTTAGTGTGAGGGTTAGTGATAGGGTTAGGGTTAGGGTGAGGGTCATAGTTAGGGTTAAGGTGAGGGTTAGTCTGAGAGGTAGGGTTAGGGTTAGGGTGAGGGTTAGGCTTAGTGTGAGGGTTAGGGTTAGGTTTAGGGTTAGGGTGAGGGTGAGTTTGAAGGTGAAGGTTTGGGTTAGGGTGAGGGTTAGTGTTAGGGGGAGGGCTAGGTTGGGGGTTAGGGTTTGGGAGAGGGTGAGGTTTTCGGTTAGGTAAGGTTTAGGGTTAGGGTTAGGGTGAGGATTAGGGTGAGGTTGTGGGTTAGGTTTAGGGTGAGGGTGAGGGTCAGGCTTAGTGTTAGGATGAGGGTTAGCTTTAGGCTTAGGGTGAGTGTGAGGGTTCGGGTTCGGGTTCGGGTGAGGGTTAGGGTGTGGGTTAAGTTTCGGTTTAGTGTGAGGGTTAGGGTGACGGTGAGTGTTAGGGTGAGGGTGAGGTTGAGCGTGAGGGTTAGGGTTTGGTTTAGGGATAGGATTAGGTTTAGGTTTAGGGTAAGGGTTAGGGTTAGGTTGAGGGTTAGGTTTAGGGTTAGGGTGAGCATTCGGGTTTGGTTTAGGTTTAGGGTAAGGGTTAGGGTTAGGATTAGGGTGAGCCTGAGGGTTAGGTTGAGGGGTAGGTTTAGGGATAGGGTAAGGGTTAGGGTTAGTGTGAGGGTTAGGTTTAGGGTTAGGGTTAAGATGAGGGTGAGGGTGAGGATTAGGGTTAGGGCTAGGGTTAGGGTGAGGGATAGTGTGAGGGTTAGGTTTAGGTTTAGGGTAAGGGTTAGGTTTATGGTGAGGTTTAGTTTCAGGTTTAAGGTTAGGGTGAGGTTGATGCTGAGGGATAGGGTTCGAGTTAGTGTGAGGATAAGGGTTAGGGTGAGGATTAGGGTGAGGGTGAGTTTTAGGTTTAGCATAAGGTTTAGGGTGACGGTTAGGGTTAGGGTTAGGGTTAGGGTAAGGGTTAAGGTTAGGGTAAGGGTTAGGGTTAGGCTTATGGTTACGGTTAGGGTTAGGGTTAGGGTTAGGGTTAGGCTTAGGGTTACGTTTAGGTTGAGGTTTAGGCTGAGGGGTAGGGTTAGGGATAGAGTGAATCTTAGGTTTAGTGTGAGGATTAGGGTTAGGGTGAGGTTTAGGTTGAGGGTGAGGGTGAGGGTGAGGGCTATTGTTAGGGTTAGTTTGAGCGTTAGTGTTAGGGTAAGCGTTAGGTTTAAGGTGAGTGTTAGGGTTAAAGTAAGGTTTAGGGTGCGGGTTAGCGTTAGGGTTAGGGTTAGGGTGAGGGTCAGTGAGAGGGTTATGTTTAGGTTGAGGGTTAGGTTTAGGGTGAGGGTTAGGGTTAGGGTAAATATTAGGATGATGGTGAGGCTTAGGTTTAGGGTGAGAGTAAGTATTTGGGTTAGGGTTAGGATGAGGGTTAGGCTGAGGCTTAGGGTTAGGGTTAGGGTGAGGTTTAGGGTTAGGATAAGGGTTGGGCTGAGGGTTAGGGTTAGGGTTAGTGTGAGGGTTAGGTTTAGAGTTAGGGTAAGTGTTAGGGTGAGGGTAAATGTTAGGGTGAGAGTTAGGGTGAGGGTGAGGTTTAGGGTTAGGGTGAGGGTTAGGGTCAATTTCAGGTTTAGGGTTAGGGTTAGCGTGAGTGTAAAGTTGTTGGTAAGTGTTAGGGTGAAGTTTAACATGAGGGTGAGGGTTAGTGTCAAGGTTAGGTTTAGGGTTAGGGTTAGGGTGAGGGTTAGGGTTTGGGAAAGTGTTAGGGTGAGGTTTAGGTGAGGGTGAGGGTTAGGGTTAGGGTGAGGGTAAGTGTTAGTGTGAGGGTTACGGTGAGTCTGAGGCTTATGGTTAGCATTAGGGTGAGGGTGAGGATGAGGTTTAGGGTTAGGATTAGAGTTAGGTTGAGGGTATAGCTTAGGGTGAGGTTTAAGGTGAGGTTGAGGGTGAGGGTAAGTGTTAGGGTGAGGACTACGGATAGGGTTTGGATTAGGGTGAGTGTTAGGGTTATGGTGAGGGTGAGGGTTAGGTTCAGTATTAGGTTTAGGGTTAGTGTGAGGGTTAGTGATAGGGTTAGGGTTAGGGTGAGGGTTAGTCTGAGAGGTAGGGTTAGGTTTAACATTAGGGTTAGGGTTAGGTTTAGGGTTAGGGTGAGGGTGAGGGTGAGGGTGAGGGTTAGGGTGAGGGTTAGTGTTGGGGGGGCTAGGTTGAGGGTTAGGGTTTGGGTGAGGGTGAGGTTTTCGGATAGGTAAGGTTTAGGGTTAGGTTAGGGTGAGGTTTTTGGTTAGGGTTAGGGTGAGGGTGAGGGTGAGGGTTAGTGTTAGGATGAGGGTTAGGTTTAGGGTTAGGGTTAGGGTGAGGGTGAGGGTGAGGGTGAGGGTTAGGGTGTGGGTTAAAGTTCGGTTTAGTGTGAGGGTTAAGGTGACGGTGATGGTTAGGGTGAGGGTGAGGATTAGGATAAGGTTTAGGGTGAGGGTTAGGGTTAGGGTGAGGATTAGGGCTAGGAGTAGGGTTAAGGTTAGGGAGAGGGTTAGGGTTTGTGTGAAGGTTAGGGTTAGGGATAGAGTTAGGTTTAGTATGAGAATAAAGGTTAGGGTGAGGGTTAGGGTGAGGGTTAGGCTTAGTGTGAGGGTTAGGGTTAGGGTTAGGGTTAGGGTTAGGTTTAGGGTAAGTGTTAGAGTTAGGGTGAGGGTTAGGTTTAGGGTTAGCCTTAGGGTTAAAGTTAGGGTTAGGTTTAGGGTGAGGGTCAGAGTTAGGGTTTGGGTGAGTGTGAGGTTTAGGTTGAGGGGTAGGGTTAGGGTTAGGGTAAGGGACAGGGTTAGGGTGAGGGTTATGTTTAGGGTTAGGTTTAGGGTGAGGGTGAGGGTGAGGGTTAGGGTTAGGGTTACGGTTAGGGTGAGGGTTAAGGTTAGGTTCAGGCTTAGAGTAAGGGTTAGGGTTAGAGTGAGGGTTATGTTTATGGTTAGGGTTAGATTGAGGGTGAGGCCGAGGTTTAGGGTTAGGGTTAGTTTGAGGATAAGGATTAGGGTGAGGTTTAGGGTGAGGTTGAGGGTTAGGGTTAGCATTAGGGTTAGGGTGATTTTTAGGGTGATGGTGAGGGTTAGGGTGAGGGTGAGATTGAGCATGAGGGTTAGGGTGAGTGTGACGGTGATGGTTAGGGTTAGGTTTAGGGTGAGGATAAGGGTAAGGGTTAGGATTACGCTTAGTGTAAGGGTTACGCTGAGGTTGAGGGTGAGGGTTAGGGTGAGGGCTATGGTGAGAATGAGGGTTAGGGAGAGGATGAGGGTGAGGTTGATTGTTTTGGTTAGGTAAGATTTAGGGTTATGGTTAGCATGAGGATTAGGGTGGGTTATGAGGTTTAGGCTGAGGGTTAGGGTTAGGGTGAGGGTTAGGGTAAGGCTGAGGTTTAGCGTGAGGGTTAGGGTTACAGTGAGGGTTAGGGTTAGGGTTAGGTTGAGGATGAGGTTTAGGTATAGGTTAAGGGTTCGGGTTATGGTGAGGGTTAGGGTTAGGGCAAGTGTTATGGTGAGGATGAGCGTTAGGTTTAGGGTCAGGGTGAGGTTTAGGGTTAGGCTTAGGGTTTGTGTAAGAGTTAGATTTAGGGTAAAGGTTAGGGTTAGGGTTAGGATTAGGGTTAGGATTAGGGTTAGGGTGAGGGTTAGTGTTAGGGTTAAGGTTGGGGTTAGGCTGAGGGTACGTGTTAGGGTGAGCGTTAATGGTAGGGTGAGGGTTATTGTTAGGGTGAGGGTTAGGATTACGGTTATTGTTAGGGTGAGAGTTTGGTTTAGGGTTACGGTTAGGGTAGGGGTTAGGGTTAGCGTGAGGGTTAGGTTTAGAGTGATGTTTAGGATGACGGTGAGCATTAGGGTGAGGGTGAGGGTGAAGGTGAGGGTTAGGGTGAGGGATACGGTGAGGGTTAGGGTTAGGGTTAGGGTTAGGATTAGGGTTAGTGTTAGGGTTAGGGTAAGGTTTAGGCTGAGGGTGAGGGAGAGGATGAGGTTGCGGGTTAGGGTTTCGGTTAGGTAAGGGTTAGGTTTAGGTTTAGGGTGAGGATTATGTTGCGGGGCAGGGTTAGCTTGTGGGTGAGGTTGAGTTTTAGGTTGAGGGTAAGTGTTAGGGTGATGTTTAGGGTGAGGGTGAGTTTTAGGGTGAGAGTTAGGGTTCAGGGAAGGGGAAGGGATAGGGTGTAGGTGAGGGTTCGGGTTCGGGGGCAAATTAGGGTTAGGGTTAGAGTTCAGGTTAGGGTTCAGTTTAGGGTTAGGGTGAGTGTTAGTGTGAGAGGTAGCGTTAGGGTTAGGATGAGGGTTAGTCTTAGTGTGAGGGTTACGGTTAGGGTTATTGTTAGCGTTAGTGTGAGGATAAGAGTTAAGGTGAGGGTTAGGGTGAGACTGAGGGTTAGGGTTAGCCTTAGGGTTAGGGTGAAGGTTAGGGTGGGGGTTAGGGTGAGGGTTAGTGTTAGGGTTAGGGTTGGGTGAGGGTTAGGGTGAGTGTAAGGGTTAGGGTGAGGGTTAGGTTGAGGTTGAGGGATAGGGTTATGGTGAGGGTAAGGTTTAGGGTGACGGTTAGGGTGAGGTTGATATTTAGGGTTAGCATTAATGTTAGGAAGAGGGTGAGGGTTAGGGTGAGGGTAAGGGTTAGGCTGAGTGGTAGGATTAGGGTTAGGATTAGAGTTAGGGTTAGGGTGAGTGTTAGTGTTATAGATAGGGTGAGGGTGAGGGTTAGGTTAAGGGTTAGGTTCAGGGTTAGAGTTAGGGTGAGGGTTAAGGTTAACATTAGGGTTAGGGTTAGGTTTAGGTTGAGTGTTAGGGTTAGGTTTAGGGTGAGGTTGAGGGTTAGGGTTAGCATTAGGGTTAGTATTATGCTTATGGTGCAGGTTAGGATTAGGTTTAGAGTGAGGGTGAGGGTCAGGTTTACGGATAGGATTAGGTTTAGGGTTAGGGCTAGAGTTTGGTTTTGGGTTAGGGTGAGGGTGAGGTATAGGGTGAGTGTTAGTGTTAGGATGAGGGTTAGGTATATGGTTAGGGTGAGTTTCAGGGTTTGGTTTAGAGTTAGGGTGAGGGTGAGTGTTAGGATTAGGGTTATGGTTAAGGTTAAGGATAGGGTGAGGATGAGGTTTAGGGTGAGTGTTAGGCTGAGGGGTAGGGTTAGGGATAGTGTGACTGTTAGGTTTAGTGTGAGGATTAGGGTTAGGGTGAAGTTTAAGTTTAGTGTGAGGTTTTGGTTTAGGGTTAGTGTTAGGATGGGTTAGGGTTATGTTGAGGGTGAGGGTGAGGTTGAGGGCTAGGGTTAGGGTTAGTGTGAGGGTTATTGTTAGGGTGAGCATTAGGTTTAGGGTGAGGGTTAGGGTTAAAGTAAGGGTTAGGGTGAGGGTTAGCGTTAGGGTTAGGGTTAGGGCAAGGGTTATGTTTAGGTTGAGGGTTAGGTTTATGGTGAGGGTGAGGGTTACTGTAAGCGTTAGGGTGATGGTGAGGGTTAGGGTGAGGGTGAGGGTTAGGTTTAGAGTTAGGGTTAGGGTGAGTGTTAGGGTTAGTGTTAGGGTTAGGGTGAGAGTTAGGGTGAGTTGTCGGGATACGGTTAGCTTGAGGGTTAGGGTTAGTGTGAAGGTTAGGCTTAGGGTTTGGTTTAGTGTGAGGATAATGTTTAGGGTGAGGGTTAGTTTGTGGGTGAGAGTTAGGGTGAGCATTAGGGTTAGGTTCATTGTGAATGTTAGGGTTAATGTGATATTTAGGGTGAGGTTGAGGGTGAGTGTGAGGGTGAGTGTGAGGTTGAGAGTTAGGGTTAGGATTAGGGTTAGGATGAGTTTTAGGGTTAGGGTTAGGGTTAGAGTTATTGTTAGGGTTAGGGTTAGGGTTAGGATGAGGGTGAGGGTTATTGTTAGTGTTAGGGTTAGGGTTAGGGTGAGGTTGGATTTGAGCGTTAGTGTTACGATTAGGGTTATGGTTAGGGTAAGGCTGAGGGTGTAGGGGAGTTTGAGGGTGAGGGTTAGGGTTAAGGTTAGGGTTAGGGTGAGGTCTTCGGTGAGGGTGAGGGTTAGGCTAAGGGTGAGGGTGAGGGTTTCGGTTCGGTAAAGGTTAGGGTTAGGTTGAGGATTATGCTGAGTTTAGGTTCAGGGTGAAGGTTCCGGTTAGGGTTATGGTGAGGGTTAGAGTTAGGGTTATGTTTAGGGTGAGGGTTAGGGTTAGGGTGAGGGTGAGGGTGAGGTTTAGGGTTAGGGTTAGTTTTAGGGTTTAGGGTTAGTGTTAGGTTTATGGTTAGGGTTAAGCTGAGTGTGATGATCAGGGTGTGGATGAAGGTTAGGGTGAGGGTTAGGGTTAGGGTTAGAGTGAGGGTTACGGTTATTGTGAGGGTTATGGTTAGGGTTAGGGTGAGGTAAGGGTTAGGGTGAGGGTACAGGTGAGGGTGAGGGTTTGGATTAGGGTGTGGGTTAGGGTTAGGTTGAGGGTTATTGTTTGGGTGACATTTAGAGTGAGTGTGAGGGTTAGGGTGAGGATGAGTGTTTGGGTGAGGGTGAGGGTTTGGTTGAGGGTGAGGGTTAGGTTGTGGGTGAGGATTAGGTTAGGGTGAAGGTTAGCGTTAGGGGTATGGTTAGGGTTAGGTTGAGGGTTAGTGTTAGCATTAGGGTTAGGGTGAGGGGTAGGGAGACGGGTGGGCTTAGGGTAAGGGTGAGGGTGAGTGTTAGGGTTAGGTTTTAGGGTTAGAGTTAGGGTGAGGGTGAGGGTGAGTGTTACGGTTAGGTTTAGGGTTAGAGTTAGGGTGATGGTGAGGGTGAGACTTATGATTAGGTTAGGATTAGGGTTAGGCTGAGGGTGATGGGGAGGGGGAGGGTGAGGGTTAGGGTTAGGGTGAGGTTTAGGTTTACGGTTAGGTTTAGGATGAGGGTTAGGATTAGGGTTAGGGTTAGGAGGAGTGTTAGGCTGAGGTTTAGGGTTATGGTTAAGGTGAGGTTTAGGGCTAGGTTTAGTGTAAGGATAAGTTTAGGCTGAGGGTTAGGGTTAGGGTTAGTGTGAGGGTTAGGTTTAGGGTTAGGGTAAGAGTTAGGGAGAGGGTAAACGTTAGGGTGAGAGTTAGGGTGAGGGTTAGGGTCAAGTTTAGGTTTAGGGTTAGGTTTAGGGTGAGGGTAAGGGTGTGGGTAAGTGTTAGGGTGAGGTTTAGGGTGAGGGTGAGGGTTAGCGTCAAGATTAGGTTTAAGGTTAAGGTTAGGGTGAGTGTTAGGGTTTGGGTAAGTGTTAGGGTGAGGGTTAGGTTGAGAGTGAGGGTTAGGGTTAGGGTGAGGGTAAGTGTTAGGGTGAGGGTTAGGGTGAGTCTGCTGGTTAGGTTTAGCATTAGGGTGAGGATGAGGGTTAGGGTTAGGATTAGAGTTAGGGTGAGGGTAAGGCTTAGGGTGAGTGTTAGGGTGAGGTTGTGGGCTAGGGTTAGGGTGAGTTTGAGGGTAAGTGTTAGCGTGAGGACTACGGTTAGGGTTAGGATTAGGGTGAGTGTTAGTGTTATGGTAAGGGTGAGGGTGAGGGTTAGGTTCAGTATTAGGGTTAGGGTTAGTGTGAGGGTTAGTGATATGCTTAGGCTTAGGGTGAGGGTTAGAGGTAGGGTTAAGGTGAGGGTTATTCTGAGAGGTAGGGTTAGTGTTAGGGTAAGGGTTAGGCTTAGTGTGAGGGTTAGGGTTAAGGTGAGAGGGTTAGGTTTAGGGTTAGGGTGAGGGTGAGTGTGAGGGTTAGGGTTAGGGTCAGCATTAGTGTTAGTGGGAGGGCTAGGTAGAGGGTTAGGGTTAGGGTGAGGGTAAGGCTTAGTATATGGTTTAGGTTTAGGCTTAGGTTTAGGCTTAGTATATGGGTTAGGCTGAGGGTAAGGCTTAGGGATAGTTTGAGTGTTAGGTTTAGGGTTAGGGTTTGGCTTTTGTTGAGGGTAAAGTTTAGGGTGAGGGTTAGGGAAAGGGTGAGGATTAGATTTATGGTGAGGGTTCGGGTTATGTTTAGGATTAGGGTTATTTTTAGGGTTAGCGTGAGGATAAGGGGAAGGTTAGGTTTATTTATAGGGTTAGGGTGATGGTTAGGGTGTCAGTAAGTGTTAGAGTGAGGGTTAGGGTGAGGTTAGTGTTAGGGGGAGGGGGAGGGTTAGTGTTAGCATTAGGGTTAGGTTGAGGATTAGGGTTGAGTTTAGGGATAGGGTGTGGATTAGGGTTAGGGTTATATATAGGGTGAGGGTTAGGCTGAGGGTTAGGGTTAGGTTTAGGGTGAGGGTTAGGTTTAGTGTGAGGGTTAGGGTTAGGGTTATGGTGAGGGTAAGGGTTAGGTTGAGGTTTAGGGTGAGCGGGAGTTTTAGGGTTAGCATTAGGTTTAGGTTTAAGGTTAAGATGAGGGTTAGGTTTAGGGTGAGGCTGGGTGTTAGAGTTACAGCGAGGGTGAGGGTGAGGGTGAAGGTTAGGATTAGGGTTAAGGTTAGGGATAGGATCAGGTTGAGGATGAGGATTAGGGTGTTTTTGAGGGTTAGGGTTAGGGTGAGGGTGAGGGTTAGGGTTATGGTTAGGATGAGTGTTAGGGAAAGGGGTAGGGTTAGGGTTAGGCTGAATGTTAGGATTAGGGTGAGGGTTAGGGGCAAGGTAAGGGTTAGGGTTAGGGTGAGGTTAAGGATTAGGGTGAGGGTGAGGGTTAGGGTTAGGATTAGGGTTAAGGTGAGGGTTATGTTGAGGGTGAGGGTGAGGGTGAGGGTGAGGGTGAGGGTTAGGGTGTTGTTTAGGGTTCAGTTTAGGGTGAGGGTTAGGGTGACGGTGAGCGTTAGGGTGAGGGTGAGGGTTAGGATAAGGGTTAGGGTGAGGGTTAGAGTGAGGGGTAGGGTTAAGTTTAGGGAGAAAGTTAGGGTTTGTGTGAGGGTTAGGGTTAGGGTTAGAGTTAGATTGACTATGAGGATAAAGTTTAGGATGAGGGTTAGTGTGAGGTTTAGGGTTCGGATTAACATTTGGGTTAGGGTTAGGGTTACGTTTAGGGTAAGTGTTAGGGTTACGGTGAGGGTTAGTTTTAGGGTTAGCATTAGGGTTAGGGTTAGGTTTAGGGTGAGGGTCAAGGTTAGGTTTTGGGTGAGGGTGATGTTTAGGTTGAGGGGTAGGTTTAGGGTTACGGTAAGTGTTAGGATTAGGGTGAGGGTTATATTTAGGCTTAGGTTTATGGTGAGGGTGAGGGTGATGGTTAGTATTAGGGTTACGTTTAGGGTGAGGATTAGGGTTAGGTTTGGGTTAGGGTAAGGGTTAGGGTTAGAGTAAGGTTTAGGTTTAGGGTTAGGGTTAGGGTGAGGGTGAGGCTGAGGGTGAGGTTTAGGGTTAGTGTGAGGATAAGGTTTACGGTGAGGTTTAGGTTGAGGTGGAGGGTTAGAGTTATCATTAGGGTTAGGGTTATGGTAAGTGTTAGGTTTATGGTAAGTGTTAGGGTTATGGTTAGGGTAAGGGTTAGGGTTAGGGTGAGGGTTAGGGTTAGGGTGATTTTTAGGGTGACTGTGAGGGTTAGGGTGAGGGTGAGGTTGAGCGTGAGGTTTAGGGTGAGGGTGAGTTTGAGTGTGAGTTTGATGGTTAGGGTTTGGTTTAGGGTGAGGATAAGAATTAGGGTTAGGTTTAGGGTTAGTGTTAGGGTTAGGGTTAGGGTGAGGGTGAGGGTGATGGTTAGGGTTAGACTTAGTTTTATTGTTAATATTAGGTATAGGGTGAGAGTGAGGGTGAGGGTTAACATGTGGGTTAGGGTTAGGGTTATGGTTAGAGTGAGGGTGAAGGTGAGGGTTAGGGTTAGGATTAGTGTTAGGGATAGGTTTAGGATGAGGGTTAGACTGAGTGTTAGAGTTAGGGTTAGTGTGAGGCTTAGGGTTAGGTTTACAGTTAGGTTGACGGCAAGGGTTAGGGTAAGGGTTAGGGTGGGTTTGAGGTTTAGGGTTAGGGTGAGGTTTATGGTGAGGGTTTGGGTGAGGGTTAGAGTTAGGGTGAGAGTTAGGGTTCGCGTTAGTGTTAAGATGAGAGTTAGGTTGAGAGTTACGGTTAGGGTGAGGGTGAGGGTTAGGGTTAGGTTTAGGGTGATGTTTAGGGTTAAGGTGTAGGTTAGGGATAGGTTTATGGTTAGGGTGATGGTTAGGGTTAGAATTAGGGTGAGTGTGAGGGTGAGTGTTATGTTTAGGATTAGAGTTAGGCTTAGTGTTAGGCTGAGGTTGAGGGTGAGGGTGAGGGTGGGGGTTAGGGTTTGGGTAATGTTTAGGTTTAGGTTTAAGTTGAGGGTTATGTTTAGGGTTAGGATGAGGGATACAGTGAGGATTATGGTTATGGTTCGGGTGAGGGTTAGATTTAGTGTGAGGGTTAGGGTTTGGGTTAGGGTTAGGGTTAGTGTTATTGTGAGGGGTAGGGTTAGGGTAATGGTTAGGGTGAAGGTTAGGATGAGAGTGAGGCTTAGGGTTAGTGTGAGTGTGAGGATGAGGGTTACGGTGAGGGTTCGTGTTAGAGTTAGGATTAGGGTTGGGGTGAGGGTGAGGGTCATGTTTAGGGTTAGGGTGCGGGTTAGGGTTACGGTGATTTTCAGGGTGAGGTGAGTTTTAGGGTGACTGTGAGGGTTCGGGTTTGGGTTCAGATTAGGGTGTGGATGTGGGTTAGGGTGAGGGTGAGGGTTAGGGTTAGGTTTAGGGTGTGGGTTAGGGTTAGGGTTAGGATTAGGGTGAGGTTTAGGGTGAGGGGTAGGTTCAGGGTAAGGGTGAGGTTTAGGGTTAGTGTGAGGTTTAGGGTTAGGTTTAGGGTAAGTGTAAGGATAATGGTTAGGGTGAGGGATAGGGTTATTGTTAGGGTTAGGGTGAGAATGAGGGTGAGGTTTATGGTTAGGGTAAGGGTTAGGGTGAGGGTTAGGGTTAGGGTAAGGCTTAGGGTTAGGGTTAGGGTAAGGGTGCGTGTGAGGGTGATGGTTACTGTTAGGTTATGGTGAACGTGAAGGTTCGGTTTAGGATTAGGGTTAGGGTTAGGTTTATGGTGAGGGTGAGGGTTAGGATTAGGATTAGGTTTAGGGTTAGTCTTTAGGTGAGATGAGGGTGAGGGTGAGGGTTAGGGAGAGGATTAGGGTTAGGTTTATGGTTAGGGTGAGAGTGAAGGTTAGGTTGAGGTGAGGGTTCAGGTTTGAGTGAGGGTTAGGGTGACGGTGACGGTTAGGGTGAGGGTGAGGTTTAGGTTTAGTGTTAGCTTTAGGGTGATGGTTAGGATCAGGATTAGCGGGAGGGTTAAGATGAGGGTTAGGGTTAGGGTTAGGGTGAGGGTGAGGGTTAGGTTTATGGTTAGGGTTAGGGTAAGTGTTAGGATTAGGGTAAGGGTGAGGGCTAGGGTGAAAGTGAGGGTTAGGGTTAGGGTTAGCGTGAGGGTTAGGGTTAGGCTGAGGTTTAGGGTGAGAGGTAGGGTTAGGGTTAGTGTGAGGGTGAGGGTTAGGTTTAGTGTGAGGGTCATGGTTAGTGTTAGGGTTATGGTAAGTTTAAGGGTTAGGGTGAGGTTTAATGTAAGAGTGAGGTTTAGGGTTAGCATGAGTTTGAGGGGGAGGCTTAGGGTTAGGGTTAGTGTTTGGGTGAGGGTGAGAGTTATGTTTAGGGTTAGGGTGAGAGGTAGGGTTAGGGATGATGTTTAAGGTGAGGGTGAGGGTTAGGATGAGGGTGAGGTTTCGTGTGAGGGTGAAGGTTAGGGTGAGGGTGAGGTTTAGGGTAGGGTTAAGTTTAGGGTTAGGTTTAGGGGGAGGTTTAGGGTGAGGGTTAGGGTTATCATTAGGGTTAGGGTGAGGGGGAGTTTGAGGGTTAGGGTGAGGGTTAGGGTTAGGTTGAGGGTTAGGTTTGGGTTTAGGGTAAGGTTGAGGGTGAGGGTGAAGGTGAGGTTTAGCGTGTGGGTGAGGGTTAGGTTTAGGGTGAGGGTTAGGGTGACGGTGAGGGTTAGGTGTGGGTGAGGTTTAGGTTTAGTGTTAGAGTTAGTTTGACAGTTAGGGTCATGGTTAATATTAAGGTGAGGGTTAAGTTGAGGGTTAGGGTTAGGGTTAGGTTTAGGGTTAGTGTGAGGATTAGTTTTAGTGTGAGGGTAAGCGTTAGTGTGCGGGTTAGACTGAGGGTGAGGGTTAGGTTTAGTGTTAGGGTTAGGGTGAGCTTTTGGGTGACTGTTAGGTTCATGGTTAGGGTTAGGGTGAGGGTTAGGGTGAGGGCAAGTGTTAGGGTCAGGTTTAGATTGAGGGTGACCGATAGAGTTATGGTGAGGTGAGGGTGAGGGTGAGGGTGAGGGTTAGGGTTAGGGTTAGGGTTAGTTTGAGGGTGAGGTACAGGGTGAGGGTTAGGACGAGGATTAGGCTGAGTTTGAGGGTGAGGTTTAGGGTGAGGTTTAGGGTTGGTGAGGGTTAGGGTGAGTGGGAGTCAGAGGGTGAGGGTTAGGTTTATGGTTAGAGTATGGGTTAGGTTGAGGGTTAGGATTAGGTTAAGACTAGGTTTAGGCTGAGGGTGAGGTTGAGGTTGAGGTTGAGGGTTAGGATAAGGGTGAGGTTTAGGGTTAGGGTTAGGTTTAGGGTTTGTTTAGGGTGAAGGTTAGTTTTAGGTTTAGAGTTAGGATAAGGTTTAGGCTGACAGTTAGGGTTAGGGTTAGTGTGAGGGTTATGTTTAGCGTTAGGGTAAGTGTGTGGGCTAGTGTGAGGGTGAAGGTTAGGTTAAGGGTTTAGTTTAGGTAAGGGTAAAGGTTATGTTAGGGTGAGGATTAGCGTGAGGTTGAGGGTTAAGGTGAGGGTTAGGGTTAGGGTGACGTTAGGGTTATGATTAGGGTTAGGTTTAGTGTTAGGGTGCTGTTTATGGTGAGGGTGAGTGTGAAGGTTCGGGTGAGAGGGAGGGTTAGGGTTAGGGTTAGAGTAAGGGTGAGCATGAGGGTTAGGGTGAGGGGTAGGTTTAGGGTTAGGGTGAGGATGAGGGTTAGGTTTAGTGTTTGGGTTAGGGTTAGGGTGAGGGTGAGGGTGAGGGTTAGTGTGAGGATTAGGGTTAGGGTGAGCATGCGGGTGAGATTGAGGGTGATGTTTAGGGTTAGGTTTAGGGTGAGGGTTAGCATTAGGGTGAGAGTGAGGGTTCAGTTGAGGGTGAGGGTTAGGGGGAGGGTTATGGTTTGGGTTCGGGTTAGAGTTAGGGTGAGGGTGTGGGTGAGGGTTAGGTTTAGGATTAGTGTTAGGGTTAGGGTTAGGCTGAGGGTGAGTGTGAGGGTGAGGGTGAGGATTAGGATTAGGTTGAGGGTTATGGTTAATGTCAGGGTTAGGGTTAAGTTGAGGGATAGGGTTAGGGTTAGGTTTAGGATGAGGGTTAGGCTGTGGGGTAGGGTTAGGGTTAGGGTGTGGGTTAGGTTTAGTGTGAGTTTTAGGGTTAAGGTTAGGGTCAGGGTTAGGATTAGGGTGTAGGTAAGGGTTAGCTTGAGGGTTACATTGAGGGTGAGGTTTAGGGTTAGGGGTAGGGTTAGGGTGAGGTTAAGGTGAGAGCTAGGGTGAGGGTGAGGGTTAGGGTTAGGGTTAGGGATAGGGCTACGATTATGTTTAGGGTTAGGGTTACTGTTAGGGTGAGTCTTAGGCTGAGGGGTAGGGTTAGGTATAGGGTTAGGGTTAGGTTTAGTGTGAGGGTTAGGGTTTGGTGTAGGGTTAGGGTGAGGGCTAGGGTGAGTGTGAGGGTGAGGGTTAGGTTTAGGGATAGGGTGAGGATTAGGGTTAGGTTTAAGGTTAGTGTGAGTTTTAGGCTGATGGGTAGGGATACAGTTAGTGTGAGGGATAGGTTTAGTGGGAGGTTTAGGGTTAGGTTTAGGGTTAGTGTTAGGGTGAGGTTTCGGGTGAGGGTTCGGGTTAAGGTGTGGTTGAGGATTAGGGTTATTGTGAGGACTAGTTTTAGAGTTAGGGTTACTGTTAGGGTTAGGGTTAGGCTGAGGGTAAGGGTTAGGGTTAGGGTGATTGTGAGGGTATGGTTTAGGGTTAGTGTTACGGTTAGGGTGAGGGTTTGTGTTAGTGTGAGAGTTAGGGTTAGGGTTAGGTGAAGCTGATGTAAGGGTTAGGCTTAGGGTTAGGGTGAGGGTGAGGGTTAGGATTAGAATTAGGGTTAGGATTAGGGTTAGGGTGAGGTTGAGGTTTAGTGTTAGGGTGAGGGTTAGGGTTATTGTTAGGGTTAGGGTGCGAGTGAGGGTGCGGGTGCGGGTGAGGGTTAGGGTTAGGGTAGGGTTAGGTTTAGGCTGAGGTTGAGGGTGATGGATAGTGTTCGGGTAAGGGTGAGGGCTAGGGTGAGGGTGAGGGTTAATGTGAGGGTGAGGGTGAGGGTTTAGTTTATGTCAGGTTTCGGTTTAAGGTGAGGATTAGGGTGAGGGTGAGGGTTTCGTTTACATCAGGTTAGGGTTAAGCTGAGGTTAGGGTTACAGTGAGTGTTAGGGTTAGGGTTAAGGTGTGGGTTAAGGTTAGGGTGATGTTTAGGGTGAGGGTGAGTGTTAGGGTGAGAGTTAGGGTGAGGTTTAAGGTTAGTGTTAGGATTAGGGTTTGGGTGAGTGTGAGGTTTAGGGTTAGAGTTAGGGTTAGGATGAGGGTTAGGTTGAGGTTTAGGGTTAGGGTTAGGTTTAGGGTTAGGATGAACGTTAGGCTGAGGGTTAGGTTTAAGGTTAGTGTGAGGTTTAGGTTTAGGTTAGGGTTAGGGTTAGGGTTTGGTTAGGGTGAAGGTTAGTTTTAGGTTTAGGGTTAGCATTAGGTTTAGGCTGAGGGTTAGGGTACAGGTTAGTGTGAGGGATAGGTTTAGGGTTAGGTTTAGGGTGTGGACTATGGTGAGGGTGAGGGTGAGGGTTAGGGTTAGTTTTAGGGTTAGGATTAGGTTCAGGGGTAGGTTAAGGGTTAGGATTAGGTTAAGGACTAGCGGTTAGGCTGAGGGTGAGGGTGAGGTTGAGGGTGAGGGTTAGGGTTAGAGTGAGGGTTAGATTAAGGGTGAGAAAGAGGGGGAGATTTTGGTTTAGGGTTAGAGTTAGGTTGAGGATAAGGGTTAGGATTAGGGTTAGCACTAGGTTTAGGCGGAGGGTGAGGGTGAGGCTGAGGGTGAGGTTTAGGTTTAGGGTGAGGGTTAGGGTTAGGGTTAGTTTTAGGGTGAGGGTTAGGGTTAGGGTTAGGGTTAGGGTTTGGTTAGGGTGAAGGTTAATTTTAGGTTTAGGCTTAGATTAAGGTTTAGGCTGGGGGTTAGGGTTAGGGTTAGTGTGAGGGTTAGGTTTAGGGTTAGAGTTAGGGTGTGGGCTAGGCTGACGGTGAGGGTTAGGGTGAGGATGAGGGTGAAGGGTTAGTTTAGGTAAGTGTTAAGGTTAGGTTAGGGTCAGGATTATGGTGAGGTTGAGGGTTAAGGTAAGGCTTAGGGTTAGGGTGCGGGGTAGGGTTACTGTGAGGGTTAGGATTAGGGTTAGGGTGAGGGTGAGGGTAAGGGTTAGTGTGAGGGTTAGGTTGAGTGTGCGGTTTAGGATTAGAGTTACGGTTAGGATTAGGGTGAGGGTGAGGATTAGGATAAGTGTTAGGGTGAGGGTTAGGGTTGGGGTGAAGTTTAGGGTTAGGGTTTGTGTTAGGGTGAGGGTGAGGGTTAGGGTTAGGTTTAGTGTTAGGAATAGGCTGAGGGTGAGGTTTAGGGTGACGTTGAGCGTTAGGGTTATGGTTAGAGTGATGGTGAGGGATAGGGTGAAGGCGATGGTTATTGTGAGGGTGAGGATGAGGTTTTTGTTTATGTCAAGGATAGGGTTGATCTGAGGTTAGTTTTAGGGTGAGGGTTAGGTTTAGAGGTAAGGTGAGGTTTAGTGTTAGGTGATGTTTAGGGTGAGGGTGAGGGTTAGGGTGAGGGTGAGGATTACGGTATGGGCAAGGGTGAGGGTTAAGTTTGGGAATACGATTAGGGTGAGGGTTAAACTGGAGTTGATGGTGAGGGTGAGGGTGAGGGTTTGGATTAGGTTAGGTTTAGGGTTAGGGTGAGGGTTACGGTTTCTGTGAGGGTTATGGTTAGGGTTAAGGTTAGGGTTAGGGTGAGGGGAAGGTTTCGAGTGAGGTTTAGGGTGAGGGTGAGGTTTAGGGTTAGGGTTAGATTTAGGGTGAGGGCTTGTGTGAGGGTGAGGGTTAGTGTGAAGGTAAGGGTGAGGGGTTCTTTTAGCCAGGGTTTAGTGTTATGGTGAGGTTTAGGGTGAGGGTGAGGGTTAGGTTGAGGGTTAGGTTTAGGGTGAGGGTTAGGGCAAGGGTTAGAGTGACGGTTATGGTTTGGATGATGTTTAGCATGAGGGTGAGGGTTATGGTGAGGATGAGTTTTCGGGTGAGGGTCAGGGTTCGAGTGAGGGTAAGAGTTAGGGTGTGGTTGAGGATTAGTGTTAGGTTGAGTATTAGCATTAGATTTAAGTTTAGTGTGAGGGTGAGGGTTAGGGCTAGGGTTAGGTTTAGGTTGACAGTTAGGATTAGGGTTAGGTTTAGTAGGATTGTTAGGGTGAAGGGTAGGGTTAGGGTTAGGGTTAGGAAGAGTGTTACGGTGTCAGTGAGTGTTGGGGTGAGGGTCAGGGTAAGGGTATGGGTGAGGGTTAGGTTTAGGGTGAGGATTAGGGTTAGAGTTAGGTTAATGGTGAGGGTGAGGGTGAGGGTGAGGTATAGGGTTTGGGTTAGGGTTAGGGTGAGGGTTAGCGATAGGTTTACGGTTAGGGTGAGAGTGAGGGTGAGGGTTAGGTTAAGGTTTAGGGTTAGAGTTAGGGTGAGGGTTAGGGTTAGTATTAGGGTTAATATTTGAGTTAGCCTGAGGGTGAGGGTGACGGTTAGGTTTAGGGTAAGTGTTAGGGTTAGGGGTAAGTTTAGGGTGAGGATGAGGGTTAGGGTTAGGGTTAGGATGAGCATTAGGCTGAGGTTTAGGGTTAGGGTTAGTGTGAGGGTTAAGAATTAGGGTTAGGGTTAGGGTTAGGGTGAAGGTTGGGTTTAGGTTTAGGATTAGGATAAGGGTTAGGTTGAGGATTAGGCTTAGTGTTAGTGTGAGGGTTAGGTTTAGTGTTAGAGTTAGGTTGAGGGTCAGGGTAAATGTTAGGGTGAGGGTTGGGGTGAGGGTGAGGGTTAGGGTTAGGGTGAGGGTTAGGGTGAGGGTGAGGGGGAGTGTGAGTGTTTGGTTTAGTGTTAGAGTTAGTGTGAGTGTGAGGGTTAGTACTAGGGTTAGTTCTAGGTTTAGGCTGAGTGTGAGGGTGAGGTTGAGTGTGAGGTTTAGGGTTCGCGTGAGGGTTAGGTTTAGGATTAGGTTTAGGGTGAGGGATAGGGTTAGGGTTAGGGTTAGGATGAGCGTTAGGCTGAGGGTTTGGGTTAGGGTTAGTGTGAGGGTTAGGATTAGGGTTAGGGTTAGGATTAGGGTTTAGTTAGGGTGAAGTTCTGTTTTAGGTTTAGGGTTAGGATAAGTTTTATCCTGAGTCTTATGGTTAGGATTATTGTGAGGGTTAGGTTTAGGGTTAGGGTTAGGGTGTGGGCTAGGTTGAGGGTGAGGGTGAGGGTTTAGTTTATGTAAGGGTTAAGGTAAGGTTAGGTTGAGGATTAGAGTGAGGTTGAGGGTTAAGGTGAGGGTAAGGGTTAGGGTTAGGGTTAGGTTTACTGTGAGATTTAGGGTTACGCTAAGCGTGAGGGTGAGAATAAGGGTTAGGGTGAGGGTTACAGTGAGGGTGAGGGTTAGGATTAGAGTTAGGGTTAAGGTTAAGGTGAGGTGGAGGGTGAGGGTTAGTGTTAGGGTGAAGGTTAGGGTTGGGGTGAGTCATACGGTTAGGGTTAGAGTTGGGGTGAGGGTGAGGTTGAGGGTGAGCGTGAGGTTTTTGTTTACGTGAGGGTTAGCGTTAAGATGACTTTAGGGTTAGGGTAAGGGTTAGGGTTATGGTTAAGGTGAGGTTTACGGTTAGTGTGATGTTTAGGGTGAGGGTGAAGGTTAGGGTGAGGGTGAGGGTTAGGGTAAGTGTCAGGGTGAGGGTTTGGATTGGGAATAGGTTAGTGTTAGGGTTGGGCTGAAAGTGAGGGTGAGGGTGAGGGTGAGGCTGAGGGTTAGTGTTAGGGTTAATGTTAGGTTTATGGTTAGGTGAGGGTAATGGTTACTGTGAGGGTTATGGTTAGGGTTAGGGTTAGGGGTAGGGTAAGGGTAAGGATTAGAGTGAGGTTTAGGGAGAGGGTGAGGTTTAGGGTTAGGGTTAGGATTAAGGTGAAGGCTAAGGTGAGGGTGAGAGTTAGTGTGAGTTTTAGGTTGAGGGTTTATTTTAACCAAGGATTTGGGATATGGTGAGGAATAGGGTGAGGTTGAGAATTAGGTTTTTGGTTAGGGTTAGGATGAGGGTTAGGGCTAAGGTTAGGGTGAGGGTTAGGGTTTGGGTGATGTTTAGCGTGAGGGTGAGGGTTAAGTGAGGGTGAGGGTCAGGGGGTGGGTGAGGATTAGGGTTAGGTTGAGTGTTAGTGATAGGTTTAGGTTTAGTGTGAGGGTGAGGGTTATGGGTAGCATTAGGGTTAGGTTGAGGGTTTGGATTAGGGTTAGGGTTAGTCTGAGGGTGAAGGTGAATGGTAGGGTTAGGGTTTGGGTGAGGTTTAGGGTGAGGGTGAGTGTTAGTGTGAGGGTGTGGGTGAGGGTTACTGTTAGGTGTAGGGTTAGGGTGAGTTTAAGGGTAAGGTTTAGGTTTAGAAATAGGGTTAGGGTTAGGGTGCGGGTGAATGTTAGGTTTAGGGTGAAGATTAGGGTTAGAGTTAGGTTTATGTTGAGGGTAAGGGTTAGGGTGAGGTTTAGTGTGAGGGTTATGGTTAGGGTTAGGGTGAGGGTGAGGTATAGGTTTTGGGTTACGGTTAGGTTGAGGGTTAGGTATAGGTTTAGGGTTAGGTTGAGGGTGAGGGTGAGGGTTAGGGTTAGGTTTAGGGTTAGAATTAGGTTGAGGGTGAGGGTTAGGCTTAGTATTAGAGTTAGCCTGAGGGTGAGGGTGAGGGTTAGGGTTAGTGTGAGGGTTAGGGTTAGGGTTAGGGAGAGGGTTAGGTTTAAGTTTAGGGTTAGGATCAGGGTTAGGTTGAGGGTTAGGTTTAGGGTTAGTGTGAGGGTTAAGGGTTAGGGTAGGGTTAGGGTCAGGGTAAAGGTTAGGGTGAGGTTTAGGGTGAGGGTGAGGGTAAAGGTTAGTGTGAGGGTTAGGGCGAGGGTGAGGGTTAGGGTTAGGGTGAGGGTTAGGGTGAGGGTTAGGATAAGGGTTAGGGTGAGGGTAAGGGTTAGGGTGACGGTAAGGTTGAGGGTGAGGGATAGGATTATGTTGTGGGTAAGGGTTAGGGTGAGGGTTAGCGTGAGGTTTAGGGTTAGGGTGGGGGTTAGGGTTAGGGTTAGATTGAGGGTTAGGGTTAGGGTGATGTTTATTGTGAGAGTATCCTTTAGGGTGAGGGTGAGTTTTCGGGTGAGCAGGAGGGTTAGGATGAGGGTGAGGGTTAGGGTTACAGTTAGGATTAGGGAGAGGGGTAGGGTGAGCATTAGGG
Source organism: Dipodomys merriami (assembly GCF_024711535.1). Taxonomy (NCBI): domain Eukaryota; kingdom Metazoa; phylum Chordata; class Mammalia; order Rodentia; family Heteromyidae; genus Dipodomys; species Dipodomys merriami. Next base: position 1,963,687 of record NW_027206402.1, on the reverse strand, counting down.
TTAGGATTAGGGTTAGAGTGAGGAGGAGGGTGAGCGATAGGGTGTGGGTAAGTGTTATGGTTAGGGTTAGGGATAGGGCTAGGATGAGGGTGAGGGTTAGTGTGAGGGTTAGTGTGAGGGTGAGGGTTTCCTTTACATTAGTGTTACGGTTAGGGTGAGGATTAGGTTGAGGGTGAGGGTTAAGCTGAGTTTAGGATTAGTGTGATGGTTAGGGTTAGGGTGATGTTTAGTGTGAGGGTGAGGGTGAGGGTTAGTGTTAGGGTTAGGTTTAGGTTGAGGGTGATTGTGAGGGTTAGGATTAGGAATAGGATTAGGGTTAGGGTTAAGCTGATGCTGAGGGTCAGGGTGAGGATGAAGGTTAGGGTCAGGTTTAGGATTAGGGTTAGAGTGAGGGTTACGGTTAGTGTGAGGGTAATGGTTAGGGTTAGGGTGAGGGTAAGGATTAGGGTGAGAATAAAGGTTAGGGTGAGGGTTAGGGTGAGTGTGATGGTTTGGATTAGGGTTTGTTTTAGAGTTAGGTTGAGGGTTAGGATTTGGGTGATGTTTAGAGTGAGAGTGACGGTTAGGGTGAGGATGAGGGTTCGGGTGAGGGTGAGGGTTCGGTTGAGGGTGAGGTTTAGGGTGTGGGTGAGGATTAGTTTTAGGGTGAGGGTTAGCGTTAGGGGTAGGTTTAGGGTTAGGTTGAGGGTTAGGGTTAGGGTTAGGGTGAGGGGTAGGGACAGGGTTAGTGTCTGGTTTAGGGTGAGGTTTAGGGTGAGTGTGAGGGTTAGGTTGAGGGTGAGGGTGAGGGTTAGGGTTAGGGTTTGCGTTAGACTTAGGGTGAGTTTGAGGTGGAGGGTTAGTTTTAAGATTAGGGTGAGGGTTAGGGTTAGGTTGAGGGTTAGGGATATTGTTAGGGTTAGGGTAAGGGTGAGGGTGAGTGTTAGGTTTAGGTTTAGGGTTAGAGTTAGTGTGAGGGTGAGGGTGAGGCTTAGGATTAGGTTAGATTTAGGGTTAGGCTGAGAGTGATCGAGAGGTTGAGGTTGAGGGTTAGGGTTAGGGTGAGGTTTAGGTTTCCGGTTAGGGTTAGGGTGAGGGTTAGGATTAGGGTTATGGTTAGGATGAGGGTTAGGCTAAGGGTTAGTGTTAGCGTTAGGGTGAGGTTTAGGTCTAGGTTTAGGGTTAGGATAAGTATTAGGCTGAGGATTAGGGTTCGGGTTAATGTGAGGGTTAGGTTTAGTTTTAGGGTAAGAGTTAGGGTGAGGGTAAAGTTTTGGGTGAGAGTTCGGGTGAGGGTGAGGTTTAGGGTTAGGTTGAGGGTTAGGGTCAATTTTAGGTTTAAGGTTAGGGTTAGAGTGAGGGTAAGGTTGTGGATAAGTGTTACGGTGAGGTTTAGATTGAGGGTGAGGGTTAGCGTCAAGGTTAAGATTAGGATTAGGGTTAAGGTGAGGGTTAGGGTTTGGGTGAGTGTTAGGGTGAGTTTTGGGGTGAGGGTGAGGGTTAGGGTGAGGGTAAAGTGTTAGGGAGAGGGTTACGGTGAGACTGAGGGTTATGGTTAGAATTAGGGTGAGGGTGAGGGTTAGGGTGTAGTTTTAGGTTAAGGTTAAGGATAGGGTGAGGATTAGGGTTAGGGTTAGGTTGATGGTAAGGGTTAGGGTGAGGGGTAACATTAGAGTTTGGGTGAGGGTTAGGTTTAGTGTGAGGGTTAGGGTTGGTTTAGGGTGACGGTAAGGGTTAGGGTGACGGTTAGGTTGAGTGTGAGGTAGGATGAGGGTTAGGGTTAGGGTGAGGGTTAGGGATAGGTTTAGGGTTAGAGTGAGGGTTAGGGTTAGGGTTAGGATTAGAGTTAGGGTGACGATAAGGCTTCGGGTGAGGGTTTAGGTGAGGATGAGAGTTAGGGTTAGGGTGAGGGTGAGGGTAAGTTTTAGCATGAGGACTAGTGTTAGGTTTAGGTTAGGGTGAGTGTTAGGGATATGGTGAGGGTGAGGGTGAGGGTTAGGTTCAGTATTAAGGTTAGGGTTAGTGTGAGGGTTAGTGATAGTGTTAGGGTTAGGGTGAGGGTTAGAGTTAGGGTAAAGGTGAGGGTTAATCTGAGAGGTAGGGTTAGGTTTAGGGTGAGAGTTAGGCTCAGTGTGAGGAGTTAGGCTCAGTGTGAGGGTTAGGGTTAGGGTGAGGGTTAGGGTTAGGTTTAGGGTGAGGGTGAGGGTGAGTGTGAGGGTGAGGGTTAGGGTTATGGTGAGGGTTAGTTTTAGGGGGAGGGCTAGGTTGAGTGTTAGGTTGAGGGTGAGAGTGAGTGTGAGGTTTTCGGTTAGGTAAGTTTTAGGGTTAGGGTTAGGGTGAGGATTAGGGTGAGGTTGTGGGTTAGGGTGAGGGTGAGGGTGAGGGTGAGGGTGAGGGTTAGTGTTAGGATGAGGGTTAGGGATAGGGTTAAGGTGAGGGTGCGGGTGAAGGTGAGGGTTAGGCTTAGTGTTAATGTGATTTTTAGGGTTACGGTTAGGGTGAGGGTTAGGGTTAGGGTTAGGTTGAGGGTTAGTGTTAGGTTGATGTTTAGTGTGAGGGTGAGGGTTAGGGTGTGGGTGAGTGTTCGGGTAGAGATAGGGTTAGGGTTAGGGTTAGGGATAGGGTTAGGGTTTGGGTAAAGTTTAGGGTGAGGGTGATGATTAGGGTTAGTGTGAGGGTTAGGGTTAGGTTTAGGGTTAAGATGAGTTTTAGGCTGAGGGTTAGGTTTAGGTTTAGGGTTAGTGTGAGGGTTCAGGTTAGGGTGAGGGTTGGATTTAGTTTTAGGTTTAGTATAAGGGATAGGGTGAGGGTTAGTGTTACGGTTAATATGAGTGTTAGGTTTAGGGTTAGGGTTTTGGTTAGGTTGAGGGTAATGGCTAGGGTGAGGTTTAGGGTGAGGCTGAGGGATAGGTTTAGGGTGAGGGTTAGGTTGAGTTTTAGGATTATGGTTATGGTTAGGGTAAGGCTGAGGGGGAAGGAGAGGTTGAGGGTGAGCGTTAGGGTTAAAGTTACTGATAGGGTGAGGATTTCGGTTAAGGTTAGATTTAGGGTGAGGGTTAGGCTCAGGGGTAGGGTTAGGATTAAGTTGAGGGTTAGGTTTAGTGTTAGGTTTAGGGTTAGGTTTAGAGTGAGGGTTAGGTTTAGTGTGTTGGTTAGGGTTAGGTTTAGGTTGAGGGTAAGGGTTAGGGTGAGGGTTAGGGTGAGGCTGAGGTTTAGGGTTAGCATTAGTTTTAAGGTTAGGGTTAGGATGAGGGTTAGGGAGAGGGAGAGGGTGAGGGTGAGGGTAAGGGTTAGGATGAGGGTTAGGTTTAGTGTGAGGGTGAGGGTTAGGTTTAGTGTGAGGGTGAAGTTTAGGTTTAGGGTGAGTATTAGGGTTAGGGTAAGGGTGAGGGTTAGGGTTAGGTTTAGGGTTAGGGTGAGGGATAGGTTTAGGTTGAGGATTAGATTTAGGGTGAGGTTTAGGCTTTGGGTTAGGGTGAGATTTAGGGTTAGGGTGATGTTTAATGTGAGGGTGAGTGTTAGGGCGAGTGTGAGTGTTCGGGTGAGGGTGAGTGTTCGGGTGAGGGTGAGGATTAGGGTGTGGTTGAGGGTTAGGGTTAGTATGAGAGTCAGGGTGAAGTGTAGGGATAGGGTTAGAGTGAGGGTTAGGGTTAGTGTGAAGGTTAGAGTTAGGGTTAGGGTTAGCGTTAGTGTGAGGATAAGAGTTAGGGTGTGGGTTAGTGTGAGGGTGAGGGTTAGGGTTAGCGTTAGGGTTAGGGTGAGCGTTATGGTGAGGTTTAGGGGTAAGGTGAGGGTTAGGATTAGGGTTAGTGTGAGGGTTAGTGTTGGGGTGATGTTTAGGGTGAAGTTGAGGGATAGTGTGAGGGTGAGAGTGAGGGTGAGTTTTAGTGTGAGGGTGCGGGTGCGGGTGAGGGTGAGTGTGAGTGTTAGGGTTAGGTTTAGGGTAAGGGTGAGGGTTAGGGTTAGGATTAGTGTTAGCGTTAGGCTGAGGGTGAGGATGAAAGTGAGGGTGAGGGTTAGGGTTAGGGTTAGGGTGAGGATTCGAGTTAGTGTGGGGGTTAGTGTGATGGTGAGGGTCAGGGTGAGGGTGAGTGTTAGAATGAGGGTGAGGGTGAGGGTTAGGGTTAAGATTAGGTTAAGGTGAGTTTTAGGGTGAGGGTTAGTGTTAGGTTTATTGTTAGGGTTATGGTTTGGGTTAGGTGTGGGTGAGGGTGAGGGTTTGCGTTAGGGTTAGGGTTGGGGTTAGGGTGAGGGTGGGGTTCAGGGTTAGGGTTAGGATTATGTAAAGGGTAAGGCTGAGGGGGAAGTGGAGGTTGAGTGTGAGGTTTTGGGTTAGTGTTACGGTTAGGGTGAGGGTTACTGTTAGGTTTAGGTTTAGTCTAAGGGCTAGGCTGAGGGTAAGGGTTAGATTTAGTGTGAGTGTTAGGTTTAGGGATAGGGTTTGGGTTAGGTTGAGGGTAAAGTTTAGAGTGAGGGTTATGGAGAGGATGAGGGTTAGGGTTACCGTGAGAGTTCGGGTGAGGGTTAGGGTTAGGATTATGGTTAGGGGTAACGTGAGGGTTAGGGTGAAGGTTAGGTTTAGGGTTAGGGTTCGTTTGTGGGTTAGGGTGTGGGTAAGTGTTAGAGTGAGAGTTAGGGTGAGGGTGAGGGTTAGGAGGAGGGTGATTGTTAGTGTTAGCATTAGGGTTAGGGTAAGGGTGAGGGTTAGTTTAGGGTGAGGGTTAAGGTGAGGGTTAGATTTAGTGTGAGGATTAGGGTTAGGTTTAGGGTGCAGTTTAGGTTTAGTGTGAGGGTTAGGGTTAGTTTTAGGGTGAGGGTAAGGGTTAGGGTGAGGTTTAGGGTGAGGGTGAGGTTTAGGGTTAGCGTTAGGTTTAGGTTTAAGGTTAGGATGAGGGTTAGGGTTAGGGTGAGGGTGAGAGTGAGGGTGAGGCTTATGTTTAGGATGAGGGTTAGGGTTAACGTGAGGGTTCGGGTTAGGTTTAGGGTGAGGGTTAGGGTCAGGGTAAGTGTTAGAGTGAGGGTTAGGGTTATGGTTAGGTTTAGTGTGAGGGTCAGGGTGAGGGTTAGGGTTAGGTTGAGGGTTAGGGTTAGGGTTAGGGTGAGAGTTAGGGTTAGGGTTAGTGTTAAGGTGAGGGCAAGGGTTATGGTTAGGTTAGGTGGAGGATTTTGGTGAGGTTTAGGGTTAGGATAAGTGTTAGGGTTAGGGTTAGGCTGAGGGTGAGGGTGAAAGTGAGGGTGAGGGTTAGGGTGAGGGTTAGTGTGAGGGGTAGTGTTAGGTTTAAGGTGAGGGTTAGGGTTAGGGTGATGTTTAGGGTGAGGGTGAGGGTTAGGGTGAGGGTGAGGGTGAGGGTGAGGGTAAGGTTTAGGGTTTTGTTTTGGGTGAGGCAGAGGGTTAGTGCTTGGAATAGGATTAGGGTTAGGGTTAAGCAGAGCCTGAGGGTAAGTGTGAGGGTGAAGGTTAGGGTCAGGGTTAGGGTTAGGGTTAGAGTGAGGGTTATGGTTAATGTGAGTTTTATGGTTAGGGTTAGGGTGAGGGTAAGGGTTAGGGTGAGAGTAAAGGTTAGGGTGAGGGTTAGAGTGAGTGTGAGGGTTTGGATTAGGGTTTGTGTTAGGGTTAGGGTGAGGGTTAGGATTTGGTTGATATTTAGAGTGAGATTGAGGGTTAGGGTGTAGGTGAGGATTAGGTTTAAGGTGCGGGTTAGTGTTAGGGGTAGATTTAGGGTTAGGTTGAGGGTTAGGGTTAGGGTTAGGGTGAGGAGTAGGGACAGGGTTAGGGTCAGGTTTAGGGTGAGGTTTAGGTTGAGTGTGAGGGTTAGGTTGAGGGTGAGGGTGAGGGTGAGGGTTAGGGTTAGAGTTTGCGTTAGACTTAGGGTGAGTTTGAGGGTGAGGGTTAGGTTTGGGATTAGGGTGAGGGTTAGGGTTAGTTTGAGGGTTAGGGATAGTGTTAGGTTTAGGGTAAGGGTGAGGGTGAGTGTTAGGTTTAGGTTTAGGGTTAGAGTTAGGGTGAGGGTGAGGGTGAAGTTTAGGATTAGGTTATTATTAGGGTTAGGCTGAGGGTAATGGAGAGGGTGAGGTTGAGGGTTAGGGTTAGGTTGAGTTTGAGGGTGAGGGTTAGGTTTAGGATTAGGATTAGGTTTAGGGTTAGGGTGAGTGTTACGGTGAGGGTGAGGGTGAGGGTGAGGGTTAGTGTGTGGGTGAGGGTTAGGGTTAGGGTGAGGATTAGGTTTAGGCTTAGGGTTAAGGTTATGGTGAGGGTAATGTTTAGGGTTAGGTTTAGTGTGAGGATGAGGGTTAGGGTTAGTTTTAGGGTTAGGGTGAGGGTTACGGTTAGGGTTACGGTTAGGGTTAGGGTGAGGGTGAGGTATAGGTTGAGGGTTAGGGTTAGGATGAAGGTTAGGGATAGTGTTAGGTTAGGGTGAGGGTGAGGGTGAGTGTTAGGTTTAGGTTTAGAGTTAGGGTGAGGGTGAGGGTGAGGGTTAGGATTAGGGTTAGGGTTATGGTTAGGATGAGAGTTAGCCTGAGGGTTAGGGTTAGGGTTAGTGTCACCGTTAGGGTTAGGTTTAGGTTTAGGGTTAGTGTGAGGGTTAGTGTTAGATTTAGTGTTAGCATAAGGTTTAGGCTGAGGGTTAGGGTTAGGGTTAGTGTGAGGGTTAGGTTTAGGGTTAGGTTAAGGATTAGTGTGAGGGTAAAGTTTAGGTTGAGGGTTACGTTGAGGTTGAGGGTTAGGGTTAGTGTGAGCGTTATGGTGAAGGTTAGGTTTAGGGTTAGGGTGAGGGTGAGGGTGTGGGTAAATGTTAGGGAGAGTGTAAGGGTTAGGGTGAGTGTACTGGTGAGGCTGAGGATTAGGTTTAGCGTTAGGGTTAGGGTTAGGGTGAGGGTTAGTGTGAGGTTTTGCCTTAAGCTTAAGGATATGGTGAGGATTAGGGTTGGGTTAGGTTTATGGTGAGGTTTAGGCTGAGGGGAAGGCTTAGGGTTAGGGTGAGGGTGAGGTTTAGTGTTAGGTTTAGGGTTAGGGTTAGGGTGACGGTAAGTGTTAGGGTGAAGGTTAGGGTGATTGTGTGGTTTATGGTTTGCATTAGGTTTAGAGTTAGGGTTAGGATGAATGTTAGGGTTATGTTTAGGGTTAGGGTTAAGGTGATGGTGAGGGTTAGGGTTAGGTTTAGTGTTAGGGTTAGTTTTAGGGTGAGGGCAAGGGTGAGGGTGAGGTTTAGGGTGAGGGTGAGGGTGAGTTTGAGGTTTTCATTTAAGTAAGTGTTAGGGTTAGGGTTAGGGTGAGGTGTAGGTTGAGGGTGTGGGTTGGGGTTAGGGTGAGGGTTAGGGTGAGGCTGAGGGTGAAGGTTAGTGTTAGGATGAGGATTAGGGTTAGGGTGAGGGTGAGGGTGAGGGTAAGTGTTAGGGTTAGGATTAGTGTGAGAGTTAGGGTTACGGTGAGGGTTAGGGTTAGGGTGAGGAGTAGGGTTAGGGTTACGGTCAGGGTTAGGGTTGGGTGATGTTTAGTGTGAGGGTGACGGTTAGGGTGAGGGTGAGTGTTCTGTTGAGAATTAGTGTTAGGGTTAGGGATTGGGTTAGTGTGAGGGTAAGTGTTACGGTGAGGGTTAGGGTGAGGGGGAGGTTTAGGGTTAGGGTGAGTGTTAGGGTTAGGGTGAGGGTAAGCGTTAGGGTGAGGTTAAGGGTGAGGGTGAGTTTTAGGGTTAGGGTGAGTGTAAGGTTTAGGGTGAGGGTTAGGGTGAGTGTTAGGGTTAGGGTTAGTGATAGGGAAAGGATTAGTGTTAGTGTGATTGTTAGGGTGAGGGTTAGGATTAGTGTTAGTGTGAGGATAAGTGTTAGGGTGAGGGTTAGGGTGAGGGTGAGGGTTAAGGTTAGGGTGATGGTTAGGGTTAGGGTTATGCTTAAGGTGAGGGTTAAGGTGAGCCGTAGGTTTACGGTTAGGGTTATTTTGCGGGTTATGGCGAGGGTAAGGATTAGGGTGAATTTTAGGGTTAGGGTGAGGGTTATGGTTAGGGTGAGGGTAAGGGTTAGGGTGAAGTTTAGGGTGAGGTTTCGGGTTAGGGTTAGGGATAGGGTGTGGATTAGGGTTAGTGTGAGGGTTAGGATTAAGTTTATTGTGAGGATAAGGGTTAGGGTGAGGGTTAGAGTAAGGGTGTGGTGTTGGGTTAGTGTTAGGTATAGGGTGAGCGTAAGGGTGAGGGTTAGGTTTAGGGTGAGGGTTATGTTTAGGTTTAGGGTGAGGGTGAGGGTGAGGTTCAGCATTAGGGTTAGGTTTAGGGTTAGTGTGAGGGTCGGTTGAGGGTTAGGGTTAGGATTAGTGTTAGGGTTAGGGTGAGGGCTAGGGTGAATGTGAGGTTTGGGTGAGGGTGAGGGTGAGTGTTTCAGTTATGTAAGTGTTAGGGTTAGTGTGAGGATTAGGGTGAGGGTGAGGGTTAACCTGAGGTTAGGTTACTCTGATGGTTAGGGTTAGGGTTAGGGTGAGGGTTAGGGTTAGGGTGATGGTTAGCGTGATGGTGAGGCTGAGAGTTAGGATTAGGAATAGGGTTAGTGTTAGGGTCAGACTGAGGTGAGGGTCAGGGTGAGGGTGAAGGTTCGGGTTAGGGTTAGAGTTAGGGTGAGGATTAAGCTTAGTGTGTGGGTTAGGGTTAGGTTTATGTTTAGGGTGAGGTTTAGGATTATATTTAGGGTTAGCATAAGGGTTAGGCTGAGGTTTAAGGTTAGGGTTAGTCTGAGGGTTAGGTGTAGGGTTAGGGTAAGTCTAAAGTTTAGGGTGAGGGTTAGGATGAGTGTGAGGGTTAGGGTTAGGGTGAGGGTTAGGGTGAAACTTAGGTTTACGGTTAGGATTAGGGTGAAGTTTAGGGTGTGGGTTAGTGTAAGGGTGAGGGTTAGGGTGAGGGTTAGGATTAGGGTTAGCATTAAGTTTAGGGTGAGGATGAGTGTTAGGGTGAGGGTTTGGGATAAGGTGAAAGATAGGGTGAGGATTAGCTTTAGGTTTAGGTTTAGGGTGAGGGTTAGGAGGAGGGGTAGGCTTAGCGTTAGGGTGAAGGTTAGGTTTAGTGTGAGAGTTAGGGTTAGTGTTAGGGTGATGGTAAGGTTTAGTGTGAGGGTTAGGGTGAGTGTGAGGTTTAGGGTTAGCATTACGTTTAGTGTTAGGTTTAGGATGAGTGTTAGGGTTAGGTTTAGGGTTAGGATGAGGGTGAGGGTGAAGGTTAGAGTTAGGATGAGGGTAGGGGTTAGGGGTAGGGTGAGGGTTAGCATTAGGTTTAGGGTTAGTGTGACAGTGAGGGTGAGGAGTAGGGGTAGGGTTAGATTGAGTGTTAGGGTTAGGGTTAGGGTGATGGTTAGGGAGAGGTGTAATATTAGGGTTAGGGTGAGGTTTAGGATGAGTGTGAGGGTTAGGGTAAGGTTGAGGGTTAGGTTTAGGGTTAGGTTTAGGTTGAGGCTTAGGGTTAGATTTAGGGGTAAGGTGAATTTGAGGGTGAGGGTTAGGTTTAGGTTTAGGCTTAGGGTGTAAGGTTATGGTGAGGGTAAGTGTTAGGGTGAGGTTTAGTGTGTGGATGAGGGTTAGGGTTATTATTAGGGCTAGGGTGAGGGTGAGGGTTAGGGTTAGGGTTAGCGTTAGGGTGAGGGTGAGGTATAGGGTGAGGTTTAGGGTTAGGGTGAGGGTTAGGGATAGTGTTAGGTTAGGGTGAGGGTGAGGGTGAGTGTTAGGTTTAGGTTTAGGTTTGGAGTTAGGGTGAGGGTGAGGGTGAGGGTGAGGGTTAGGATTAGTGTTAGGGTTAGGGTTAGGATGAGGGTTAGGCTGAGGGTTAGGGTTAGGGTTAGGGTTAGCAAAGTGTTTAGGCTGAGGATTAGGGTTAGGCTTAGGGATAGGGTTAGGGTGAGGGTTAGGCTGACGGTAAGTGTTAGGGTGAGGTTTAGGTTGAGGTTGAGTATTAGGCTTAGCATCATTCTTAGGGTGAGATTTAGGTTTAGGTATAGCATTAGGGTTAGTGTTAGGATTAGGGTGAGGATAAGTATTAGGGCTAAGGTGAGGGTGAGGTTTAGGGTTAGCATTAGGTTTAGGGTTAGGGTGAAGTTTAGGTTTAGTGTGAGAGTTAGGGTTAGGGTTAGGGTGATGGTAAGGGTTAGTGTGAGGGTTAGGGTGAGTGTGAGGTTTAGGGTTAGCATTAGTTTTAGCATTAGGTTTAGGATGAGTGTTAGGGTTAAGTTTAGGGTTAGGGTGAGGGTGAGGCTGAAGGTTAGTTAGGATGAGGGTAGGGGTTAGGGGTAGGGTGAGGGTTAGGGTTAGGGTTACTGTGAGGGTTAGGATTATGGTGAGGTTTAGGGTGATGGTGAGGGTTAGGTTTAGCATTTGGGTGAGGGTTAGCTTTAGGGTGATGTTTATGGTCCGTTTGAGGGTTAGGATGAGGGTGAGTGTTCTGCTGAGAGTTAGGATTAGAGTTAGGGTCAGGGATAAGTTTAGTGTGAGGGTAAGGGTTAGGGTGAGTATTAGGGTGAGGGTCAAGTTTAGGGTTAGGGTGAGCGTTAGAGTTAGGGTTAGGGATATGTTTAGGGTGAGGGTTAGGGAGAGCGGTAGGTTTAGGTTTAGGGTTAGTTTGCGGGTTATGGTGAGGGTAAGGGTTAGGGTGAGGTTTAGGTTGAGGAAGAGGGTTAGGGTTAGGGTAAGGGTAAGTGTTAGGTTGAGAGTGAGTGTGAAGGTGAGGGTTAGGGTTAGCATTAGAGTTAGGGTGAGGGTGAGGGTTAAGGTGAGGTTAATTTGAGGATGAGGATTAGGGTTAGTGTGAGGGTTAGGGTGAGTGTTAGGGTGAGGGTTAGGGTTAGTGTTAGGGTGAGGGTTAGGGTTAGGGTTTGGTTTAGGGTGAGGGTGAGGTATAGGGTGAGGGTTAGTGTTAGGGTGAGGGTTAGGGATAGGGTTAGAGTTAGGGTGAGGATGAGGGTGAGTGTTAGGGTTAGGTTTAGGGTGAGTATGAGGGTGAGAGTTAGGATTAGCAATAGGGTTAGGGTTAGGGTTAGGCTGAGAGTGAGGGTCAGGGTTAGGGTGAGGGTTAGGGTTTGGGTGATGTTTAGGGTGAGGATGAGGGTTAGGGTGAGGATGAGGGTTTGGGTGAGGGTGAGGGATCGGGTTAGGGTGTGGGTGGGATTAGGGGTATGGTGAGGGTTAGCATTAGGTTTAGGGTTAGTGTGACAGTGAGGGTGATGGTTATGGGTAGGGTTAGGTTGAGTGTTAGGGTTAGGGTTAGGGTGATGGTTAGGGAGAGGGGTAATGTTAGGGTTAGGGTGAGGTTTAGGATGAGTGTGAGGGTTAGGGTTAGGTTGAGGGTTAGGTTTAGGGTGAGGGTTAGGGTTAGTATTAGGGGTAAGGTGAGTTTGAGGTTGAGGGTTAGGTTTAGGTTTAGGCTTAGGGTTAAGGTTATGGTGAGCGTAAGTTTAGGGTGAGGTTTAGTGTGTGGATGAGGGTTAGGGTTATTATTAGGGCTAGGGTGAGGATTAGGGTGAGGGTTAGGGTTAGGGTTAGCGTTAGGGTGAGGGTGAGGTATAGGGTGAGGTTTAGGGTTAGTGTGAGGGTTAGGAATAGTGTTAGGTTAGGGTGAGGGTGAGGGTGAGTGTTAGGTTTAGGTTTAGGTTTAGAGTTAGTGTGAGGGTGAGGGTGAGGGTTAGGATGAAGTTTAGGCTGAGGGTTAGGATGAGGGTTAGGCTGAGGGTTAGGGTTAGGGTTAGCATAATGTTTAGGCTGAGGGTCAGGGTTAGGCTGTGTGATAGGGTTAGGGTGAGGGTTAGGCTGACGGTATATGTTAGGGTGAGGTTTAGGGTGAGGTTTCCTATTAGGCTTAGCATCATTCTTAGGGTGAGGTTTAGGTTTAGGTATAGCATTAGGGTTAGGGTTAGAGTGAGGGTTAGGATTAGGGCTAAGGTGAGGGTGAGGTTTAGGGTTAGCATTAGGTTTAGGGTTAGTGTGAGGGTTTGGGTTACAGTGAGGGTTACCTTTCATGTGAGGGTTAGGTTTAGAATGAGGGTTAGGGTTGGTGAGAAGGTTAGGGTGAGGGTGAGGGTTAGGGTTAGCGTCAGCATTAGGGTGAGGTTGAGGTTTAGGGTTAGGTTAGGCTGAGGGTGAGGGTGAGGGTGAGGGTTAGGGTTGGTGTTAGTGTTAGTGTTAAAGTTAGGGTTAGGGTGAGGGTTAGAGTGAGGGTTAGAATGAGGGTGATGGTTAGGGTAAGGGTGAGGGTAAGGGTTAGTGTGAGGGTTAAAGTGAGGGTGAGGGATAGGTTTAGCATTAGGGTTAGGGTTAGGGTTAGGCTGAGCGATCAGGATAGGGTTAGGGTTAGGGTTAGGGTGAGGGTGAGGGTTATGGTGAGGCTGAGGGTGAGGTTGAGGGTTAGGGATAGGGTTAGGGTGAGGGTGAGGGTGTGGGTGAGGGTTAGGGTTAGGATTAGTGTTAGGGTTAGGGTTAAACTTTGGGTGAGCTTGAGGGTGAGGGATAGGGTTAGGTTTAGGTTTAGGGTGATGGTTAGGGTTAGTGTGAGTGTTAGGATTAGGGTGAGGGTTAGGTTTACGGTTAGGGTGCTTGTTAGTGTGACGTTTAGGGTTAGGGTTAGGTTTAGGTGAGGGTTAAGGTGAGGGTTAGGGTTAATTTTAGGGTTAGGTTGAGGGTGAGGGTTAGGGTGATGGTGAAAGTTAGGGTTAGGTTTTAGAGTTAGGGTTAGTTATAGGGTGAGGCTTAGGGTGAGGGGTAGGTTTAGGCTTAGGAAGAGTGTTAAGGTTAGTGTGAGGGTTAGAGTTAGGGTTAGGGTGAGGGTATGGATTAGGGTGAGGTTTAGTGTGAGGGTGAGGGTTAGTGTGAGGGTTTTTGTTAGGTTTAGTGTAAGGTTTATGGTGAGGTCTAATATGAGGTTGCGGGTTAGGGAGAGGGAGAGGGTGAGGGAGAGCGTGTCAGTTAGGTAAGGGTTAGGATTCTGGTCAGGGTGAGGATTAGGGTAAGGGTTAGGGATAGGATGAATTTTAGGGTTAGGCTGATGGTTAGGGTTAGTGTGTGGTTTAGGGTTAGGGTTAGGGTTAGAGTGAGGTTTAGGGTTCGGGTTTGCATTAGGGTTAGGGTGAGGTTTAGGGTGTTTTTGAGGGTTAGGGATAGGGTTAGGGTTAGTGTTAGGGTGAAGGTTAGGGTTAGGATTAGGTTTAGGATGAGGGTTAGGGTAAGGGGTAGGGTTAGGGTTAGGGTGAATGTTAGGATTAGGGAGAGGGTTAGGGTAAGGGTAAGGGTTAGGGTTAGGTTGAGGTTAAGGATTAGGTTGAGGGTGAGGGTTAGTGTTAGGTTTAGGGTGATGTTGAGGGTGAGGGTTAGGGTTAGGGATAGGATGAGGGTTTTGTTTAGTGTTAGTGTTAGGGTTAGGGTGAGGTTTAATATTAGTTGTGAGGGTTAGGGTGAGGGTGAGGGTGAGAGTAAGGGTTTGGGTGAGGGTTAGGGTGAGTTTTAAAGTTCCGGTTAGGGCTAGGGTGAGGCTTATGGTGAGGGTCAGGGTTAATGTTATGTTTAGGTTGAGGTTTAGGGCTAGGGTGAGGATTAGGGTGAGGGTGAGGGTTAGGATGAAGGTTAGGGTTAGAGTGAGTATTAGGGTTAGGGTTAGGGTTAGATTAAAGTTTAGGGTGAGGGTTAGGGTAAGGATTAGGGTTAGGGTAAGGGTGAGGATGAGGGTTAAAGTTAGGGTTAGGGTGAGGGTTAGGGTTGGGGTGAGGGTTAGGGTTTGGGTTAGGGTGAGGCTTAGGGTGAGGTTTCGGATGAGTGTGAGTGTTAGGGTGTGGGTGACGGTTAGGGTTAGGGTGAGGTTTAAGGTGACATTGAGGGTTAGGGTGAGGGTGAGGGTAAGGGTTAGGGTGAGTGTGAGGATTAGGGTTAAGGTTACCCTTAGGGTTATGGTGAGGGTTTCGGATAGGGTGAGGTTTAGGGTGAGGGTGAGTGTTAGGGTTAGTGTTATCCTTAGGGTTATGGTGAGGGTATGGGTTAGTGTGAGGTTTAGGGTGAGGGTGAGGTTTAGGGTTAGCGTTAGGGTTAAGGTGAGGGTTAGGGTTAGGGTTAGGGTGAGGGTTAGGGTTAGGTTGATGTTTAGGGTGAGGGTAAGTGTGAGGGTGAGGGTGAGGGTTAGGGAATAGGTGAGGGTTAGGTTTAGGGTGAGGGTTAGGGTGACGGTGAGGGTTAGGGTGAGGGTGTGGAAAAGGGTTAGGTTAGGTTCAGGGTGAGGGTTAGGATTAGGTTTAGGGTGAGGGTTTGAGTTAGTGTACGGGTTAGGGTTAGGATGAGTGTGAGGAAAAGGGTTAGGGTGAGGATTAGGATGAGAGTAAGATTTAGGGTTAGGTTTAGCTTTAGGGTTAGGGTGAGTTTTAGGGTTAGGGTTCGGGTTAGGGTTAAGTTGAGGGTGAGGGTTAGAGTTAGGGTTCAGGTGAGGGTTAGGTTTGGGGTGAGTGTTAGGGTTACGGTTAGGGTGAGGGTGAGGGGAGTTTTGGGTTTCGGATGAGGGTTAGGGTGTGGGTGATGGTTAGTGTTAGGGTTTATAATTAGTGTATTAGGTTTAGGGTTAGGGTTAATGTTATGGAGAGGGTAAGGGTCAGGGTGAGGTTTAGGGTGAGGGTGAGAGTTAGGGTTAGCGTTAGGGTTACAGTGAGGGATAGCGTTAGGGTTAGGGTTAGGGTGAAGTTGAGGGTTAGGATTAGGGTTAGGATGAGGTTTAGGGTTAGGGTAAGGGTTAGGGATAGGGTTAGGGTTATGGTGAGGGTTAGGGTTAGGGTTACGTTTTGAGTTGGGTGAGTATGAGGGTGAGCGTTATGGTTAGGATTAGGGTTAGGGTTAGTGTTAGGCAGAGGGTGAGGGTGAGGGTGAGGGTTAGGGTTAGGGTCAAGTTTAAGGTTAGGGTTAGGGTGAGGGGTAGGGTTAGGGTTAGGGAGAGGGATAGGGTTAGGGTGAGGGATAGGGTGAGGGTTAGGGTCACGGGTAGGTTTAGGGTTAGGTTGAGGATTAGGGTTAGTGTGAGGGTTAGGGTTAGTGTTAGGGTGAGGGTAAGTGTTACTGTGAGGTTTAGGGTGAGGTTGACAGTTAGGGTTAGCTTTAGGTTTAGGGTGAGGTGAGGTTTCGGGTTTGCATTAGGGTTAGGGTGAGGGTTATGGTGAGGGTTAGGGTTAGGGTTAGGGTGAGGGTGAGGGTGAGGGTTAGGATTAGGGTGAGGGTGAGGGTGAGGGTGAGGTTTAGGTTTAGGTTTAGAGTTAGGGTTTAGGTTAGATTTAGGGTGAGGGTGAGGGTGAGAGTTAGGATTAGGGTGAGGGTGAGAGTGAGGTTTAGGGTTAGGGTTAGTATCAGTTTGAGGGTTAGGGTTAATGTGAGGTTTAGGGTGAGGGTGAGGGTAAGGGTTAGTGTGATTTTTAGGGTGAGGGTTAAGTTTAGGATGAGGGCTAGAGTTAGGGTTAGGGTTAGGTTTAGCATTAGGAAGTTGAGGTTTAGAGTTAGGGTTAGGGTGAGGGTGAGGGTTAGGTTTAGGGTTATGGTGAGTGTTAGGTTTAGGTTGAGTGTTAGGGTTAGGGTTAGGTTTAGGGTGAGGGTGAGGGTGAGGGTTAGGGTGAGGGTAAGGTTGAGGGTGAGGGTGAGGGTTAAGGTTAGGTTTAGGGTGAGGGTGAGGGTGAAGGTAAGGGTTAGGGTGAGGGTGAGGGTTAGGGTTAGGGTTAGTGTTAGTTTGAGGGTTAGGGTTAATGTAAGGTTTAGGGTGAGGGTCTGGGTAAGGGTTAGTGTGAGGGTTAGGGTGAGGGTGAGGGTTAAGGTTAGGATCATGGTTAGCATTAGGGTTCGTTTGAGGATTAGGGTGAGGTTTTGGGTTAGGGTGGCCGTTAAGTATAGGCTGAGTGTTAGGTTTAGGGTTAGGGTGAGGGTTAGAGTTAGTGTGATATTTAGGCTGAGGATGAGGCTGAGGGTGAGAGTTCGGGTTCTCTGACGGTTAGCTTTTGGGTGACGGTAAGGGTTAGGGTTAGGGTTAGGGTAGGGTTGAAGGTTAGGGTGAGGGTGAGGGGTAGGGTTAGGGTTAGGGTTATTTTTAGGTTTAGGGTTAGTGTTAGGTGAGGGTGAGGGTGAGGGTGAGGGTTAGGGTTAGGGTTAGGTTTAGTGTTAAGTTTAGGGTGAGGGTTACGGTGAGGTTTAGGGTTAGGGTTATGGTGAGGGTGAGGTTTAGAATGAGGGTTAGATTGAGGGTGAGGGTTAGGTTAGGGTTTGGGTCAGGGAAAGGGTGAGGCTTAGGGTTAGGTTGGTGGTGAGAATTTTGGTTAGTGTTAGGGTTAGGGTTAGTGTTAGTGTGAGGGTGATGGTTATGGTTAGGGTTAGTATTAGGGTGAGGTCTAGGGTGATGGTGAGGGTTAGTGTTAGTGTTAGGTTTAGGTATAGGGTGAGTATTAGTGTTATGATTTGAGGGTTAGGCTGAGTGGTAGGGTTAGGGTTAGGTTTAGTGTGAGGATTCGGACTAGGTTTAGGATTAAGGTGAGGTTTAGGGTAAGGGATATTGTTAGGGTGAGGGTTAGGTTTAGGGTTACGGTGAGGATTAGGGTAAA
Organism: Dipodomys merriami; assembly: GCF_024711535.1. Classification (NCBI taxonomy): domain Eukaryota; kingdom Metazoa; phylum Chordata; class Mammalia; order Rodentia; family Heteromyidae; genus Dipodomys; species Dipodomys merriami. The sequence continues at coordinate 1,947,145 of NW_027206402.1, read as the reverse complement.
GTTTAGGGTTAGGGTGAGGGTGAGGGTGAGGGTTAGGGAGAGGGGTAATGTTAGGGTTCGGGTGAGGTTTAGGGTGAGTGTGAGGGTTAGGGTTAGGTTGAGGGTTAGGGTTAGGGTGAGGGTTAGGGTTAGGGTGAGGGTTAGGGTTAGAGTTAGGGGTGGGTTGAGTTTGAGGGTGAGGGTTAGGTTTAGGATTAGGATTAGGGTTAGGGTTAGGGTTAGCTTCAGTGTGTGGGTGAGGGTTAGGTTTAGGGTTAGGATTAGGTTTAGGCTTAGGGTTAAGGTTATGTTGAGGGTAAGTGTTAGGGTGAGGTTTAGTGTGTGGATGAGTGTTAGGGTTATTGTTAGGGTTAGAGTGAGGGTTAGGGTGAGGGTTAGAGTTAGGGTTAGCATTAGGGTGAGTGTGAGGTATAGGGTGAGTTTTAAAGTTAGGGTGAGGGTTAGGGATAGTTTTAGGTTAGGGTGAGGGTGAGGGTGAGTGTTAGGTTTAGGTTTAGATTTAGAGTTAGGGTGAGGGTGAGGGTGAGGGTTAGGGTTAGAATTAGGGTTAGGGTTAGGGTTAGGATGAGGGTTAGGATTAGGGTTAGGATGAGGTTTACGGTTAGGGTGAGGGTTAGGGATAGGGTTAGGGTTATTGTGAGGGTTAGGGCTAGGGTTACGGTTTGAGTTAGGGTGAGTATGAGGGTGAGATTTAGGGTTAGGATTACGGTTATGGTTAGTGGTAGACAGATGGTGAGTGTGAGGGTTAGGGTTAGGGTGAGGTTTAGGGTTAGGTTTAGGGTGAGGGTTAGGGTTAGGGTTAGGGAGAGGGAGAGGGTTAGGGTGAGGAATAGGGTGAGGGTTAGGGTCACAGGTAGGTTTAGTTTTAGGTTGAGGGTTAGGGTTAGTGTGAGGGTTAGGGTTAGATTTAGGATGAGGGTAAGGGTTACTGTGAGGTTTAGGGTGAGGGTGACAGTTAGGGTTAGCTTTTGGTTTAGGGTGAGGTGAGGTTTCGGGTTTGCATTAGGGTTAGGGTGAGGGTTATGGTGAGGGTTAAGGTTAGGGTTAGGGTGAGGGTGAGGGTGAGGGTTAGGTTTAGGGTTATGTTGAGTGTTAGGTTTAGGGTGAGGGTTAGGGTTAGGGTTAGGATTAGGGTGAGGGTGAGGGTGAGGGTGAGGGTGAGGGTTAGGGTTAGGGTGAGGGTGCGGGTGAGGGTTAGGGTTAGGTTTAGGGTGAGGTTGAGATTGAGGTTTAGGTTTAGGTTAAGTTTACGGTTAGGGTAAGGTTTAGGGTTAGGGTTATCTTGAGGGTGAGGGTGATGGTTAAGGTTAGGGTGAGGGTGAGGGTGAGGGTTAGGGTTAGGGTTAGTGTTAGTTTTTGTGTTAGGATTAATGTGAGGTTTAGGGTGAGGGTGAGGGTAAGGGTTAGTTTGAGGGTTAGGGTGAGAGTTAGGGTTAGGGTGAGGGAAAGAGGTAGGGTTAGGGTTAGGTTTAGGGTTAGGATTAGGTTGAGGGTGAGGGTGAGGGTGAGGGTGAAGGTGAGGTTTAGAGTTAGGGTTAGGGTGAGGGTGAGGGTGAGGGTTAGGTTTAGGGTTATGGTGAGTGTTAGGTTTAGGTTGAGGTTTAGGGTTAGGGGTAGGTTTAGGGTGAGGGTGAGGGTGAGGGTGAGGGTGAGGATCAGGGTTAGGTTTAGGGTGAGGGTGAGGGTGAAGGTTAGGGTTAGGGTGAGGGTGAGGGTTAGGGTTAGTTTGAGTATTAGGGTGAAGTTTTGGGTTAGGGTGACCTTAGGAATAGGTTGAGTGTTATGTTTAGGGTTAGGGTGAGGGTTAGGGTTAGTGTGATGTTTAGGGTGAGGGTGAGGCTAAGGGTGAGGGTTCCGTTTCTCAAGAGGGTTAACGTTTGTGTGACGGTTAGGGTTAGGGTGCAGGTTAGGGTGAAGTTGAAGGTTAGGGTGAGGGTGAGGTGTAGGGTTAGGTTGAGGTTTAGGTTTAGGGTTAGTGTTAGGTGAGGGTTATAGGGAGTATTAGGGTTAGGGTTAGGGTTAAGTTTAGGGTGAGGGTTATGGTGAGGGTTAGGGTTAGTGTTAGGGTGAGGGTAAGGTTTAAAGTGAGGGTTAGAGTGAGGGTGAGGGTTATGGTTAGGGTTTGGGTGAGGGAAAGGGTGACGGTTAAGGTTAGGGTGAGGGTGAGGGTTAGGGTGAGAGTTTTGGTTAGTCTTAGGGTTAGGGTTAGTGTGAGTGTTAGTGTGAGGGTGATGGTTAGGGTTAGGGTTAGTATTAGGGTGAGGTCTAGGGTGATGGTGAGTGTTAGAGTTAGGGTTAGGGATAGGGTGAGGATTAGTGTTATGATTTGGGTGAGAGTTAGGCTGAGCGGTAGTGTTAGGGTTAGGTTTAGTGTGAGGATTCGGGTTAGGCTTAGGGTTAGGGTTAAGGTGAGGGTAAGGGTTAGGGTTAGATTTAGCATTAGGGATAGGGTGAGGGTTAGAGTGTGGGTAAGGGTCTGCATAAGGTTTAGGGTGAGGGTGAGGGGTAGAGTTAGGGTTAGGAAGAAGGTTAGTGTTAGGGTGAGGTTTTGCGTTAGTTTGAGGGTTAGGGTGAAGGTGAGTTTGAGGTTGAGAGTTAGGGTGAGGGTGATGGTGACGGTAAGGTTTAGGGATAGCATACGGGTTAGGGTTAGGGTGAGGGTTAGGGTTAGGGTTAGGGTTAAGGTGAGGGTGAGGGTGAGGGTGAGGCTTAGGGTTAGGATTAGGTTTAGGATTAGAGTTAGGTTTAGGGTAAGGTTTAAGGTTAGGGTGAGGTTTAGCTTTAGGGTTAGGGTTAGGGTTAGGTTTAAGGTGAGGGTTAATGTTAGGATTAGGGTGAGGATGAGTGTTAGTTTGAGGGGCAGGGTTAGAGAGAGGGTAAGGGTTAGGGTTAGGGTTAGGGTTAGGGTGAGTATGAGGGATAATTTTAGGGTGAGGGTTAGTGTGAGGGTTAGTGTGAGGTTTAGGTTTAGGGTTAGGGTAAGGGTTAGGTTTAGGGTGAGCCATAGTTTTAAATTTAGGAATAGGTTGAAGTTAATGCTGAGGGTTATGGTTAGGTTTAGTGTGAGGATAAGGGTTAGGGTGAGGATTAGGGTGAGGATGAGGGTTAGGGTTAGCATAAGGTTTAGTGTGAGAGTTAGGGTTAGGGTTAAGTTTAGGGTAAGGGTTAGGGTTAGGGTAAGGATTAGGGTTCGGCAGGTTAGGGTTAGGGTTAGGGTTAGGGTGATGTTTAGGCTTAGGGTTAGAGTTAGGTTGAGGGTTAGGGTTAAGTTTAGGGTTAGGGTAAGGTTTAGGGTTAGTGTGAGGTTTAGGGTTAGGGTGATGTTTAGGGTGATGGTGAGGGTTAGGGTGAGTGTGAATTTGAGAGTGAGGGTTAGGGTGAGGTTGAGGGTGAGAGGGATGGTGACGGTGAGGATTAGGGTTAGGTTTAGGTTTAGAGTGAGGGTAAGAGTTAGGGTTAGGATTAGGGTAAGGGTAAGGGTTAGGCTGAGGGTGAGGGAGAGGGTGCAGTTGAGGGTGAGGGTTTTGGGTAGGTAAGCGTTAGGTTTAGGTTTAGGGTGAGGATTAGGGTGACGTGAGGGTTAGGGTTAGGTTGAGTGTTAGGGTTAGGGTGAGGCTTAGGTTGTGAGGTAGGGTTAGGGTTAGGATGAGGATTATGTTGAGGGTGAGGAATAGGGTTTTGGTGAGTGTAAGGGTTAGGGTTATGGTGAGAGTGAGGGTGAGGGTGAGGGTAAGGGTTAGGGTCAGGGTTAGGGTGAGGGTGAGTGTTAGGATTAGCATTAGAGTTAGGGTTAAGGTAAGGTTGAGTGATAGGATTAGGGTTAAGGTTAGGGTTAGGGTGCAGGTTAGGGTTAGGGTTACACTGAGAGTGAGGTTCAGATTTAGGGATAGGATTAGGTTTAGGGTTAGGGTGAGGCTGAGGGTGAGGGTTAGAGTGAGGATTAAGTTTAGGGTTAGGTTTATGGTGAGGGCTAGGATGAGGGTGATATTTTTGGTTAGGAAAGGTTTAGGGTTAGGTTTAGGGTGAGGATTAGGGTGAGGGTGATGTTTAAGGTGAAGTTTAGTGTTAGGGTTAGGGATAGGGTGAGGGTTACGGTGAGGGTTGGGTTGTGGGTAAGTGTTAGCGTCAGGGTTAGATGAGGGTGAGGGTTAGGGTTAGGGTAAGGGTAAGGGTTATTGTGAGGGTGAGGTTTATGGTTAGCATTTGGGTTAGGGTGAGGGTTAGGATGAGCGATAGGGATAGGGTTAGGGTTAGGGTTAGGGTGAGAGTGAGGGTTAGGGTGAGGATGAAGGTGAGTTTGAGGGTTACGGTTAGGGTTAGGGAGAGGGGAAGGGTGTGGATGAGGCTTAGCGTTAGGATTAGTGTTAGGGTTAGGGTTTGGCTGAGGATGAGCTTGAGGGTGAGGGTGAGTGTTAGGTTTAGGTTTAGGGTGAGGGTTAGTGTTAGTGTGAAGGTTAGGGTTACGGTTAGGGTGAGTGTTAGTGTGAGGTTTAAGATTAGGGTTAGGTTTAGGTGAGGGTTAATGGTAATGTTAATGTTAGGTTGAGGGTGAGGGTTAAGGTGACAATGAGAGTTAGGTTTGGGTTTAGGTTAGGGTTAGTTATAGGGTGAGGCTTTGGTTGAGGGGTAGGGTTACTGTTAGGATGAGGGTTAGGGTTAGTATGAGGGTTAGAGTTAGGGTTAGGGTTAGGGTGAGGGTAAGGATTAGTGTGAGGTTTATGGTGAGGGTGAGGTTTAGGGTTAGCTTTCGGATTAAGGTGAGGGTGAGGTTTAGGGTTTCCATTAGGGTTAGGTTGAGGGTTAGGGTGAGGTTTAGGTTTGGGTATAGTTTGAGGGTGCGGGTGAGGGTTAGGGTTAGGGTTATGGTGAGGGTTAAGATTAGGGTGAGGGTTAGGTTTAGGGTTAGGGGGAGAGTGAGGGTGAAGGTTAGGTTTAGGGTGATGGGGAGGGTGAGGTTGAGGCTTAGGGTTAGGTTTAGTGTGAGGGTGAGGGTTAGTGTGAGGGTTATTTTTAAGTTTAGTGTAAGGTTTATGTTGAAGTCTAATGTGAGGTTGCGGGTTAGGGAGATGGAGAGGGTGAGGGAGAGCGTTTCAGTTAGGTAAGGGTTAGGATTAGGGTTAGGGTGAGGGTCAGGGTTATGATGAAGTTTATGGTTGGGGTGATGGTTACAGTTAGTGTGAGGTTTAGGTTTAGGGTTAGGGTTAGGTTAAGGTTTAGGGTTTGGGTTTGCATTAGGGTTAGGGTGAGGGTTAGGGTGTATTTGAGGGATAGGGATAGGGTTAGGGTTAGTGTTAGGGTGAGGGTTAGGGTTAGGGTTAGGGTTAGGGTGAGGGTTAGGGTAAGGGGTAGGGTTAGGGTTAGGGTGAATGTTAGGATTAGGGTGAGGGTTCGGGTAAGTGTAAGTGTTAGGGTTAGGGTGAGGTTAAGGATTAGGGTGAGGGTGAGGGTCAATGTTAGGTTTGGGGTGATGGTGAGGGTGAGGGTTAGGGTAAGGTTTAGCCTTAGTTTGAGGGATAGGATGAGGGTTTTGTTTAGTGTTAGTGTTAGGGTTATGGTGAGGTTTAGGTTTAGTGTGAGGGTTAGGGTGAGGGTGAGGGTGAGTGTATGGGTTTTGGTGAGGGTTAGGCTGAGGGTTAAAGTTCGGGTTAGGGCAAGGGTGAGGGTTATGTTGAGGGTTAAAGTTAATGTTGTTTAGGGAGAGGGTTAGGGTTAGGGTTATGGTGAGGGCGATGGTGAGGGTGAGCGTTAGGGTGAGGATGAGTGTGAGGATGAGGCTTTCGGTTAGGTAAGGATTAGGGTTAGCGTTAGGGTGAGGGCGAGGGTTAGGATGAAGTTTAGGGTTAGGTGAGTATTAGGGTTAGGGTTAGGGATATGGTGAGCCTTAGGGTGAAGGGTAGGTTTAGGGTTAGGGTGAGGGTTATGGTTAGTGTGAGGGTTAGGGTTAGATTTAGGGTGAGGGTAAGGGTTAGGGTGAGCTTTAGGGTGAGGGTGACTGTTAGGTTAGCTTTAGGTTTAGGGTGAGGGTGAGGATTTGGTTTTGCATTAGGGTTAGGGTGAGGGTTATGGAGAGGGTTAGGTTTAGGTTTAGCGTAAGGGTGAGGGTGAAGGTTAGGGTTAGGGTTAGGGTGAGGGTGAGGGTTAGGGTTAGGGTGAGTGTGAGGGTGAGCGTGAGGTTGTGGGTTAGGTTTAGGTGTAGGGTGAGGGTGAGGGTGAGGGTGAGGGTTGGAGTTAATGTGAGGTTTATGGTGAGGGTGAGGGTAAGGGTGAGGGTGAGTGTGAGGGTTAGGGTTAGGGGTAGGGGTAGATGTAGGTGTAGTGTTAGGTTTAGGGTTAGTATTAGGGTTAGGGTTAGGATTAGGGTGAGGGTGAGGGTGAGGCTGGGGGTGAAGGTGAGGATTTAGAGTTAGGGTTAGGTTTAGAGTTATGGTTAGGTTGAACGCTAGGATGAGGGTTAGAGTTAAGGTGAGGCTGAGGTTGAGAATATGATTAAGACTCACCCTAGCTTTCATGGCTATGGTTAGGGTGAGGGTTAGGGGGACGGGTAGATTTAGTGTTAGATTTAGGGTGAGGGTTAGGTTTAGTGTGAGAGTTAGGGTTACGGTTAGGGTTAGGGTGATGTTAAGTGTTAGAGTGAGGGTTAGGGTGAGAGTGTGGGTTAGGGTGATGTTTAAGGTGAAGGTGAAATTTAGGGAGAGTGAGAGGTTTCGGGTGACAGTGAGGGTTAGGGTGTGGGTGAGGGTGACGGTTAGGGTGAGCATAAGGGTTAGGGTGATTTTTAGGGTGAGGGTCAGGTTTAGGGTGAGAGTTAGGGTTCAGGGTAGAGGAATTGTTAGGGTGTAGGTGAGGGTTAGGGTAATGGTGAGGCTTAGGGTGACCATGAGTGTTAGGGTTCAGGTGAGGATTAGGGTTAGGGTTAGTGTTTGGGTTGGGGTTAGGGTTAGGGTTAGGGTGAGTGTTAGGGTGAGAGGTAGGGTTAGGGTTAGTATGAGGGTTAGGCTTAGTGTGAGGGTTTCGGGTTAGGGTTAGGGTTAGTGTGAGAATAAGGCTTAGGGTGAGGGTTAGGGTGAGACTGAGGTTTAGGTTTACCCTTAGGGTTAGGGTGAAGTTTAGGGTGGGGGTTAGCGTGAGGGTTAGGGTTAGGGTTAGTGTTGGGTGAGGGTTAGGGTGAGCGAAACGGTTAGGGTGAGGGTTAGTTTGAGGTTGAGGGATAGGGTTATGGTGAGGGTAAGGGTTAGGGAAACGGTTAGGGTGAGGTTGAGGATTAGGGTTAGCATTAGTGTTAGGGTGAGGGTGAGGGTTAGGGTGAGGGTGAGGGGTAGGCTGAGGGGTAGGGTTAGAATTAGGGTCAGGGTTAGGGTGAGGGTGAGGGTTAGGGTTAGCATTAGGGTTAGGGTTAGGTTTAGGGTGAGTGTTAGGGTTAGGGTTAGGGTAAGGTTGAGGGTAAGGTTTAGCATTAGGGTTAGGGTTAGGGTTAGAGTGAGGGTGAGGGTCCGGGTTAGGGTTAGGTTTAGGATTAGGTTTACGGTGCGGCTGAGGGTGAGGGTGAGCGTGAAGGTGAGGGTTAAGTTTAGCATTAGGTTTAGGGTGAGGTCTAGGGTTAGGGGGAGGGCTAGGGTGAAAGTTAGGGTGAAGGTGAGGTTTTCGGTTAGGAAAGGGTTAGGGTTAGTTTTAGGGTGAGGAATAGGGTGAGGGTGAGGTTTAAGGTGAGAGTTAGGGTTAGGGTGAGGGTTAGGGTTAGGGTGAGGGTGATGTTTAGGGTGAGGGTGAGGTTGAGAGTGGGGGTTCGGCTGAGGGTGTGGGTTAGGGTATTGGTGAGGGTTAGGGTGAGGGTGAGGGTGAGAGTGAGGGTTAGGATTTTGTTGAGGTTTCAGGTTAGTGTGAGGTTTAGGGTGAGTGTTATGGTTAGGGTTAGGGTGAGGGATAGGTTTAGTGTGAGGGTTACAGTTATACTTAGTGTAAGGATAAGGGTTAGGTTGAGGATTAGGGTGAGAGTGAGGGTTAGGGTTAGATTAAGGGTTAGGGTTAGGGTAAGGGTTAGGAATAGGGTTAGGTTTGGGGTGATTGTGAGGCTTAAAGGTAGGGTTAGGGTGAGGGTTAGGGTTGGGGTGAGGGATAGGTTCAGGGTTAGGGTGAGGGTGAGGGTGAGGTTTCGAGTGAGTGTGTGTTAGGGTGTGGGTGACGGTTAGGTTTAGGTTGAGGGTTAAGGTGACGGTGAGGGTTAGGGTGAGGGTGAGGGTTAGGTTTAAGGTGAGCGGTAGGGTGATGGTTAGGGTTAGGGTGGGTGTGAGGATTAGGTTTAGGGTTACCCTTAGGGTTATGGTGAGGGTATGGTTTAGAGTGAGGTTTAGCGTGAGGGTGAGGGTTAGGGTTAGCGTTAGGGTTAAGGTAAGATTTAGGGTGAGGGTTAGGGTTAGGGTGAGGGTGAGGGTTAGGGTTAGGGTTAGGGTGATGTTTAGGATTAGGGTGTGGGTTAGGTTTACGATTAGGGTTCGAGTTAAGGCGAGTGTGAGGGTGAGTGTTAGGGTTAGGATTAGGGTTAGGGTTGTTGTTAGGCTGCGGGTGAGGGTGAGGGTTAGTGTTAATGTAATGTTTAGGGTTAGGGTTTGGTTGAGGGTTAGGGTTAGGGTTAGGAGGAGAGTTAAGGTGAGGATTATGGTTAGGTTTAGGGTGAGGGTTAGGTTTAGTGTAACCGTTAGTTTTAGTGTGAGAGTAAGCGTTAGGGTGAAGGTTAGGGTGAGGGTGAGGTTGAGTGGGAGGGTGACGGTGAAGGTTAGGGTTAGGGTTAGGTTTAGGTTGAGGGTAAGAGTTAGGGTTAGGATTAGTGTTAGGGTCAGGGTTAGGCTGAGGGTGAGGGAGAGGGTGGGGTTAATTGTGAGGGTTTCGGTTAGGTAAGGGTTAGGGTTAGGTTTAGGGTGAGGATTAGGGTGAGGGTGAAGGTTAGGGTTAGGTGGGGCGTTAGGGTTAGGGTTAGGGTGAGAGGTAGGGTTAGGGTTAGGATGAGGGTTATGCTTTTTGTGAGGTTTATGGTTAGGGTTAGGGTTAGTGTGAGGATAAGGGTTAGGGTGAGGGTTAGGTTGAGACTGAGGGTTAGGGTTAACGTTGGGGTTAGGGTGAAGGTTAGGCTAGGGGTTAGGGTGAGGTTTAGGGTTCCGGTTAGGGTTGGGTGAGGGTTATGGTGAGCGCGAGGGTGAGGGTAAGGGTAAGTGTTAGGGTCAGTGTCAGGGTTAGGGTGAGGGTGAGGGTTAGGGTTAGGATTAGGTTTAGGGTTTGGGTAAGGTTGAGTGTTAGGGTTAGGTTTAGGGTTAGGGTGCAGTTTAGGGTTAGGGTTACAGTGAGGGTGAGGGTCAGGGTTAGGGTTAGGATTAGGTTTAGTGTTTTTGTGAGGCTGAGGGTGAGGCTGAGGGTGAGGGTGAGTGTGAGGGTTAAGGTTAGGTTTAGGTTTAGGGTGAGGGCTAGGTTGAGGGTGATATTTTTGGTTAGGGTTAGGTTTAGGGTGAGGATTAGTGTGAGCGTGAGGTTTAAGGTGAGGGAAAGTTTTAGGGTGAGGGTTAGGGTTAGGTTTAGGGTGAGGGTTAGGGTTACGGTGATGTTTAGGGTGAGGGTGCAGGTGAGAGTGAGGGTTCGGGTGAGGGATAGGGTTAGGGTGAGGGTGAGGGTTTGGGTTAGGGTTAGGGTGAGAGTAAGGGTTAGGATGACAGTTGGGGTGAGGGTGAAGGTTAGGGTTAGGTTTAGGCTGAGGATGAGGGTTAAGGTGAGGGTTAAGTTTAGGGTCAGGGTGAGTGTTAGGGTGAGGTTTAGGGTTAGGTTTAGGGTTCGGGCTAGGGTAAAAGTTAGGGTTAGGGTGAGTGTTAGGGTGAGTGGTAAGCTTAGGGTTAGGATGAGGGTTAGGCCTATTATGAAGGTTATGGTTACGGTTAGGGTTAGTGTGAGGATAAGGGTTAGGGTGATGGTTAGGGTGAGACTGAGGGTTAGGGTTAGCCTTAGGGTTATGGTGAAGGTTAGGGTGGGGAACGGGTGAAGGTTAGGGTTAGGGTTAGGGTTGGATGAGGGTTAGGGTGAGTGTAAGGTTTACGGTGAGGGTTAGGTTGAGGTTGAGGGATAGGGTTATGGTGAAGGTAAGGGTTAGAGCGATGGTTGGGGTGAGTTGATGGTTAGGATTAGCATTAATGTTAGTGAGAGGGTGAGGATTAGGGTGAGGGTGAGGGTTAGGCTGAGGGATAGGGTTAGGGTTAGGGTTAGATTTAGGGTTAGTGTGAGTGTTAGGGTTAGGGATAGAGTGAGGGTGAGGGTTAGGGTAAGGGTTATGGTCAGGGTTATGGTGAGGGTGAGGGTTAGGGTTAGCATTAGGGTTAGGGTTAGGCTTAGGGTGCAGGTTAGGGTTAGGTTTAGAGTGAGCGTGAGGGTCAGGTTTAGGGATAGGATTAGGTTTAGGGTTAGGGTGAGACTGATAGTGAGGGTGAGGGTGAGGGTGAGCATGAGGGTGAGGGTTAAGTTTAGCATTAGGTTTAGGGTGAGGGCTAGGGTGAGGGTGAGGGATAGGGTAAGGGTTAGGGTGAAGGTGAGGTTTTCGGTTAGGAATGGTTTAGGATTAGGTTTAGGGTGAGGGTGAGGTTTAATTTGAGGGTTAGTTTTAGGGTGCGGGTTAGGGTTAGGGTTAAGTTGAGGGTTTGGGTTAGGGTGATGTTTAGGGTGAGGGTGAGGGTGAGAGTGAGGATTCGGTTGAGGGTGTGGCTTAGGTTGTTGGTGAGGGTTAGGGTGAGAGTGAAGGTTAGGGTGAGGGTTAGAGTTAGGGTGTTGGTGAGGGTTAGGGTTAGGGTGAGAGTTAGGTTGAAGGTGAGGGTTAGGGTGAGGGTGAGGGTTAGGTTTAGGGTTAGGATTAGGGTGAGGGTTAGGGTTAGGGTGAGGGTGAGGGTTATGGTTAGGGTTAGGGTGAGGATTTGGTTTAGTGTGAGGGTTAGGGTTAGGGTTAGTGTAAGGATTAAGGGTTAGTTTGAGGATTAGGGTGAGATTCAGGGTTAAGGTTAGTTTAAGGGTTAGGGTGAGGGATAGGGTAAGGGTTAGGGGTAGGGTTAGGGTGAGTGTGAGGTTTAAAGTTAGGGTTAGGGTGAGGGTTAGTGTCGGTGTGAGGGTTAGGGTTAGGGTTACGTTGAGGCTGAGGGTGAGGGTTCCGGTGAGTGTGAGTGTTAGGGTGTGGGTCACGGTTAGGTTTAGGGTGAGGGATAAGTTGACGGTGAGGGTAAGGGTGAGGGTGAGTGTTATGGTTAGGGTGAGGGTGAGGGTTAGGGTTAGGTTTAGGGTGATGTTTAGGGTTAGGGTGTGGGTTAGGGATAGGTTTATGGTTAGGTTGAGGGTTAGGTTTACGTTTAGGGTTCGAGTTAAGGTGAGTGTGAGGGTGAGTGTTAGGGTTAGGATTAGTTTCAGGGGTAGTGTTAGGCTTAGGGTGAGGGTAAAGGGTTAGGGTTAGGGTGAGGGTGAGGGATACGGTTAGTGTTGGGGTTAAGGTGAGCGTTTGGATGAGGATTTGGTTTAGGGTTAGGGTGAGGGTTAGGGTTAGGGTTGAGTTTAGGGTTAGAATTAGGATGAGGTGTAGGTTAAGGGTTAAGGTTAGTGTGAGGAAAAGGGATATGGTGAGGGTTAGGGTGAGGGTGAGGAATAGGGTTAGTGTAAAGGTAAGGGTGAATGTTTGGGTGAGTGTTAGGTTGAGGTTTAGGGTTAGGGTTAGAGTTAGGATGAGGCTAAGTGTTAGGGTGAGATTTAGGTTGTGGTTGAGTATTAAGGTCAGCATTAGTCTTAGGGTGAGGATTAGGTTTAGGTATAGCATTAGGGTTAGGGTTAGGGTTAGGGTGTGGGTTAGGATTAGTGTTAAGGTGAGGGTGAGTTTTAGGGTTAGCATTAGGTTTAGGGTTAGGATTAGTGTGAGGGTGAGGGTGAGGGTTAGGGTTAGGATTAGGTGTATGGTTAGGGTGAGGCTGCGGTTGAGGATGAGTTTGAAGGTGAGGGTTAGGGTTTGGCTTAGGCTTAGGGTTAGAGTGAGGGCTAGGGTGAGGGCGAGGGTTCGGGTGAGGGTTAGGGAGACGGTGTGGTTTTCTGTTAGGAAAGGGTTAGGGTTAGCTTTAGGGTGAGGATTAGGCTAAGGGTGAGGTTGAAGGTGAGGTTTAGGGTTAAGGTGAGGGTTATGGTTAGCGTTAGGCTGAGCGTTAGGGTTTGGGTGATGTTTAGGGTGATGTTTAGGGTGAGGGTGAGGGTGAAGGTGAGGGTTAGGGTGTAGGTGAGGGTTAGGGTGAGCGTGAGGGTTAGGGTGATGGTGAGGGTTAGATTTAGGTTTACTGTGAGGAAAAGGCTTAGGGTGAGGATTAGGATGAGAGTAAGTGTTAGGATTAGGGTTAGAGTTAGGGTTAGGGTGAGGTATAGGGTTAGAGTTCAGGTTAGGTTTCAGTTGAGGGTGAGGGTTAGAGTTAGGGTTAGGGTTAGAGTTGGGGTGAGGGTTAGGGTTACGGTTAGGGTGAGGGTGAGGGTGAGGGTTCAGGTGAGGGTTAGGGTGTGGGTTAGGGTTAAGGTTATGGTGAGAGTAAGGGTTAGGGTGAGGTTTAGGGTGAGGGTTAGGGTTAGGTTTAGGGTTAGGGTTAGGGTTAGTGGTAGGGTTAGGATGAGTGTTAGGCTGAGGGTTCGGTTTAGGGTTAGTGTGAGGGTTAGGGTTAAGGTTAATATTAGGGTTAGGATTTGGTTAGGGTGAAGGTTAGTTTTAGGTTTAGGATAAGGTTTAGGCTGATGGTTAGGTTTAGGGTTAGTGTGGGGGTTATGTTTAGCGTTAGGTTAGGGTGTGGGCTAGGGTGAGGGTGAGGGTTAGGTTGAGGGTTTAGTTTAGGTAAGGGTTAAGGTTAGGTTAGGGTGAGGATTAGGGTGAGATTGGTGGTTAAGTTGAGGGTTAGGTTGAGCCTTAGGGTTACGATTAGGGTGAGGGTTAATGTTAGGGTGATGTTTAGGGTGAGGGTGAGGGTGAAGGTTCAGGTGAGGATGAGGGTTAGGATTAGGGTTAGTGTGAGGGTTAGGGTTAGGTTTAGGGTTAGAGTTAGGGTGAACGTGAGGGTTAGGGTGAGGGGTAGGGTTAGGGTAACGGTGAGGGTGATGGTTAGGTTTAGTGTGCGGGTTATGGTTAGGGTTAGGGTGAGGGTGAGGGTTAGGTTGAGGGTTAGGGTTAGGTTAAGGGTGAGGAGGAGGATGAAGGTGATGGTTAGGGCTACGTTTAGGGTTAGGGTGAGGCTTAGGTTTAGGATGAGGGTTAGGATCAGGGTGAGGGTGAGGGTTAGGGTTAGGATTAATTTTAGGGTGAGGGTGAGGGTTAGGTTTAGGATTAGGCTTAGGGTGAGGGTGAGGGTGAGGGTTAGGGATAGGGTGAGGGTTAGGGTTATGGTTAGGGTTAGGGTGAGGGTTAGGGTTAGGGTTAGGTTTAGGATGAACGTTAGGCTGAGGATTAGGGTTAGCGTTAGTATGAGGTTAGTTTTAGCGTTGGGTTAGGGTGTGGGTGAGGGTTTACTTTAGGTAAGGGTTAGGGTAAGTTTACGGTGAGGATTAGGATGAGGTTGAGGGCTGAGGTGAGGGTTAGGGTTAGGGTGAGTGTTAGGGTTAGGATTAAGGTGAGGGTTATTGTTAGGGTGAGGGTGAGGGTGAAGTTTCAGGTGAGGGGAGGGGTTAGGTTTAGGGTTAGCGTGAGGTTTATGGTTAGGGTTAGCTTTAGGGTGATGGTGAGGGTTAGGGTGAGTGTGAGGTTGATGGTATGTGTGAGGTTTAAGGTTAGGGTGAGGGTTAGGGATAGGGTTAGGGTTAGGGTGAGGGTGAGTATTAGGGTGAGAGTGAGAGATCGGGTGAGGGGGAAGGGGAGGGGGAGGGTTATGGTTAGTGTTCGGGACAGAGTTAGGGTGACTGTGTGGGTGATGGTTAGGTTTTGGATTAGGGTTAGGGTGAGGGTTAGGCTTAATATTAGGGTAAGGGTTAGGGTGAGGAATAGGGTTAGGATTAGTTTTTGGATGAGGGTTAGGCTGTGGGGTAGGGTTAGTGTTAGGGTGAGGGTTAGGGTTAGTGCGAGTTTTAGGGTTAAGATTAGGGTCAGGGTTAGTATTAGGGTGAGGGTAAGGGTTAGTGTGAGGGTTAGGATGAGGGTGAGGTTTAGGGTTAGGGATAGGGTTAGGCTGAGGTTAGGGTGAGGGGTAGGGTTAGTGTGAGGGTTAGGATTAGGGTTAGGGATAGGGTGAGGGTTATGTTTAGGTTTAGGTTTAGGGTTAGGGTGAGTCTTAGGCTGAGGGGTAGGGTTAGTGTTACGGTTAGGGAGAGGGTTCGGGTTAGGGTGAGGGTGAGGGTGAGGTTTAGGGTGAGGGTTTAGTTTAGGTAAGGGTTAAGGTTAGGTTAGGGTGAGGTTGAGGGTTAAGGTGAGGCTTAGGGTTAGGGTGAGGGTTAGGATTACTGTGAGGGTTAGGGTTAGGGTTAGGGTGAGGGTGAGGGTAAGTGTTAAGGTGAGGTTTAGGTTGAAGGTGAGGGTTAGGATTAGAGTTATGGTTAGTATTAGGGTGATGGTAAGGATGAATGGTTAGTGTTAGGGTGAGGATTAGGGTTGGGTTGAGGGTGAGGGTGAGGGTTAAGGTTAGGTTTAGGGTTAGGTTTAGGCTGAGGGTGAGGGTGAGGGTGAGGTTGATGTTTAGGATTAAGGTTAGGGTGAAGGTGATGGTTAGGGTGAGGGTAGGGTTAGTATGAGGTTTACGGTGAGGGTTTCATTTACCTCAGGGTTAGGTTTAACCTGAGGTTAGGTTTAGGGTTAGGGTTAGGGTGAAGTTTAGGATTAGGGTGATGTTTAGGGTGAGGGTGAGGGTTAGGGTGAGGGTGAGGGTTAGGTTAAGGATGAGGGTGAGGTTTAGGTTTGGGAACAGGGTTACGGTTAGGGTTAGGCTGAAGGTGAGGGTGAGGGTGAGGGTGAGGGTGAGAGTTTGGGTTAGGGTTAGGGTTAGGGTTAAGGTGAGAGTTACGGGTACTGTGAGTCTAATTGTTAGGATTAGGGTTAGGGTGAGGGGAAGGGTTAGATTGAGGTTTAGTGTGAGTGTGAGGTTTAGGGTTAGGGTTAAGATTAGGGTGAGGGCTAGGGTGAGGGTGAGGGTTAGTATGAGGGTTAGGTTGAGGGTTTCTTTTAGCCAAGGTTTAGTGTTATGTTGAGGATTAACGTGAGGGTGAGTGTTAGGTTGAGGTTTAGGGTTAAGGTGAGGGTTAGAGCAAGGGTTAGGGTGAGGGTTAGGGTTTGGGTGATGTTTAGCATGACGGTGAGGATTAGAGCGAGGATGAGGGTTCGGGTGAGGGTAAGGGTTCGAGTGAGGGTGAGAGTTAGGGTGTGGGTGAGCATTAGTGTTAGGTTGAGTGTTAGCATTAGGTTTAGGGTTAGTGTGAGGGTGAGGGTAAGGTCTAGGGTTCGGATTAGGTTGACGGTTAAGATTAGGGTTAGGGTTAGTATGAGGGTTAGGATGAAGGGTAGGGTTAGGGTTAGGATGAGGGTTAGGGTGAGGGTGAGAGTGAAGGTTTAGTTTAGGTAAGGGTTAAGGAAAGGTTAGGTTGAGGATTAGGGTGAGGTTGAGGGTTAAGGTTAGGGTTAGGATTAGGTTGAGTGTTAGGGTTACTGTGAGGTTTAGGGTTACACTTAGGGTGAGGGTAAGGGTATGGTTTAGGATTAGGGTTATGGTGAGGGTGAGGGTTAGGATTAGAGTTATGGTTAGGATTAGGGTGAGGGTGAGAGTGAGGGTTAGTGTTAGGGTGAGGGTTAGGTTTGGGGTGAGGGTTAGGGTTAGGGTTAGGGTTGGGGTGAAGTTGAGGGTGAGGTTGAGGGTTATAGTTAGGGTTAGGGTGAGGGTGAGGGCTAGGGTGAAGGTGAGGGTTAGTGTGAGGTTGAGGGTGAGCGTTTCGTTTACGTCAGGGTTAGGGTTAAGATGAGGTTAGGGTTAGGGTAAGATTTAGCGTTAGGGTTAGGGTGAGGTTTATTATTAGGGTGATGTTTACTGTGAGGGTGAAAGTTAGGGTGAGGTTGAGGGTTAGGGTAAGTTTGAGGGAGAGTGTTAGGATTGGGAATAGGGTTAGGGTTAGGGTTAGGCTAAAGGTGAGGGTGATGGTGAGGCTGAGGCTGAGGTTTAGGTTTAGGGTTAGTGTTAGGCATAGGGTTAGGGTGAGGGTAAGGGTTAGAGTGAGGTTTAGGGTGAGGGTGAGGGTTAGGGTTAGGGTTAGGATTAGGGTGATGGTTAGGGTGAGGGTGAGGGTTAGTGTGAGTTTCAGATTGAGAGTTTCTTTTAGCCAAGCATTAGGGTTATGTTGAGGAATAGGGTGAGGTTTATGATTTGGCTTTGGATTAGGGTTAGGTGAAGGTTAGGGCTAGGGTTAGGGTGAGTGTTAGGGTTTGGGTGATGTTTAGAGTTAGGGTGAGGGTTAAGGTGAGGGTGAGGGTTAGCGTGTGGGTGAGAATTAGGGTTAGATTGAGTGTTAGTGTTAGGTTTAGTTTTAGTGTGAGGTTGAGGGTTGGGGTAGCTTTAGGGTTAGGTTGAGGGTTTGGATTAGGGTTAGGGTTAGTGTGAGGTTTAGGGTGAAGGGTAGGGTTATGGTTAGGGTGAGGGTTAGGGTGAGGGTGAGGGTTAGGGTGAGGGTGTGGGTGAGGGTTAGGCGTAGGTGTAGGATTAGGGTGAGTTTAAGGGTTAGGTTTAGGTTGAGGAATAGTGTTAGGGTTAGGGTTAGGGTGAGTGTTAGGGTGTGGGTTAGGGTTCCGCTGGGGGTGAGGGTTAGGTTGTTGGTGAGGGTTAGGTTTAGGGTGAGGATTAGGGTTATAGTGAGGTTTTTGGTGAGGGTAAGTGTTAGGGTGAGGTTTAGTGTGAGGGTTAGGGTGAGGGTTAGGGTGAGGGTGAGGTATAGTTTTTGGGTTAGGGTTAGGGTGAGGGTTAGGGATAGGTTTAGGGATATGGTGAGGGTGAGGGTTAGGGTTAGGTTTAGGTTTAGAGTTAGGTTGAGGGTGAGGGTTAGGGTTAGTATTAGAGTTAGACTGAGGGTGAGGGTGAGGGTTAGGTTTAGTGTGAGTTTTATGGGTAGGGTTTGGGTTAGGGTGAAGGATAGGGTTAGGGTTAGGGTTAGGATGAGGGTTAGGGTTAACCTGATATTTATTGTGAGAGTATCGTTTAGGTTGAGGGTGAGTGTTCGGGTGAGCGTGATGGTTAGGATGAGGGTGAGGGTTAGGGATACAGTTAAGGTTAGGGAGAGGGGTAGGGTGAGCATGTGGGTTAGGATTAGGGTTAGGATTAGGATTAGAGTGAGGATGAGTGTGAGGGTTAGGTGTGGGTATGTGTTATGGTTAGGGTTAGGTTTAGGGCTAGGGTGAGGGTTAGTGTGAGGGTGAGGGATTCGTACACGTTAGTCTTAGGGTTAGAGTGAGCATTAGGTTAAGGGTGAGGGTTAATCTGAGGTTAGGTTAGGGTGTGGGTTATGGTTAGGGTGATGTTTATGGTGAGGGTGAGTGTTCAGTGAGGGTGAGGGTGAGGGTGAGGGTTAATGTTAGAGTTAGGTTTAGGTTGAGGGTTAGGAATAGGAATAGGGTTAGGGTTAGGGTTAGGGTTAGGGTTAGGGTTCGGGTTAGGTTTAGGGTGAGGGCTAGGGTGAGGGTGAGGGTTAGTGTGAGGGTTAGGTGAGGGTTCCTTTTAGGTCAGGGTTAGGTTTATGGTGAGGATTAGTGTGAGAGTGAGGGTTAGGTTTAGGGTGAGGGTTAAGGTTAGGGTTACCATGAGGGTGAGGGTTTGGGTGATGTTTAGGGTGAGGGTGAGGGTTAAGGTGAGGGTGAAGGTTAGGGTGTGGTTGAGGATTAGGTTTAGGGTTTGGGTTAGGGTAATGGTGAGGGTAAGGTATAGGGTGAGGTTTATTGTGAGGATGACGGTTAGGTTTAGTGTTAGGGTTAGAGTGAGGTTTAGGGTGAGCGTTAGGTTTTGGTTTAGGGTTAGGGTGAGGGTGTGGTATAGGGTGAGTGTTAGTGTTAGGGTGAAGGATAGGTATATGGTTAGGGTGAGGTTAAGGGTTAGGGTTAGATTTAGGGTGAAGGTTAGGGTTAGGATTAGGGTAAGGATTAGGTTTTGGCTGAGTTTGAGGTTGACTGTAAGAGTGAGGGTTAGGTTTAGGGTGAGGGTTAGGGCTAGGGTTAGGGTTAGGGTAAGGGTGAGGGTTAGGGTTAGGGTGAGGGTATGGGTAAATGTTAGGGTGAGGGTTAGGGCGAGAGTGAGGGTTAGGGTTAGGGTCAGGGTGAGGGTTAGGGTGAGGGTAAGGGTTAGGTTGAGGGTTAGGGTGAGGGTGAGGCTTAGGGTTAGCATTAGGGTTAGGGTGAGGGTGAGGTTTAGGGTGAGGGTTAGGGTTAAGTTTAGGGATAGGGTGAGGATTAGGGTTAGGGTTAGGTTTAGGGTGAGGTTTAGGATGAGGGGTAGGGTTAGGGATAGAGTGATTGTTAGGTTTAGTTTGAGGATTAGGGTTAGGGTGAGGTTTAGTTTTACTGTGAGGTTTAGGTTTAGGGTTAGGGTTAAGATGAGTGTTAGGGTTATGTTGAGGGTGAGGGTGAGGGTTAGGGCTAGGTTTAGGGTTAGTGTGAGTGTTATTGTTAGGGTGAGTGTTAGGTTTAGGGTGAGGGTTAGGGTTAAAGTAAGGGTTAGGGTGAGGATTAGGGTTAGGGTTAGGGTGAACGTTAGGGTGATGGTGAGTGTTAGGGTGAGGGTCAGGGTTAGGTTTAGAGTTACGGTTAGGCTGAGTGTTAGGGTTAGTGTTAGGGTTAAGGTGAGAGTTAGGGTGAGGTGTCGGGATACGGTTAGACTGACGGTTAGAGTTAGTGTGAAGGTTAGGGGTAGGGTTAGGGTTAGTGTTAGGATAATGGTTAGGGTGAGGGTTAGTTTGAGGGTGAGGGTTAGAGTGAGCATTACGGTTAGGTTCAGTTTGAGGTTTAGGGTTAAGGTGATGTTTAGGGTGATGTTGAGTGTTAGTGTGAGGGTGAGGGTGAGGGTGAGGCTGAGGGGGAGGGTTAGGGTGAGGGTGAAGTTAGTTTAGGATTAGGGTTAGAGTTAGGGTTAGGCTGAGGGTGAGGGGGAAAGTGAGGGTTAGGGTTAGGGTTAGGGTTTGTGTGTGGGTTAGTGTGATGGTGAGGGTCAGCGTGAAGGTGAGGGTTAGAATGATGGTGAGGGTGAGGTTGAGGGTTAGGGTTAGGATTAGGGTTAGGGTGAGTTTTAGGGTTAGGGCTAGGGTTAGAGTTATTGTTAGGGTTAAGGTTAGGATGAGGGTGAGGGTTATTGTTAGGGTTAGGGTTAGGGTGAGGGTGAGGGTGGGGTTGAGGTTTAGGGTTAGGCTTAGGGTTATTGTTATGGTAAGGCTGATGGGGAAGGGGAGGTTGAGGGTGCGTATTAGGGTTAAGTTTAGGGTTAAGGTGAGGGCTTGGGTGAGGGTGAGGGTTAGGCTGAGGGTGAGGGTGTGGGTTTTGGTTAGGTAAAGGTTAGGGTTAGGGTGAGGATTTGGGTGAGGATGAGGATTAAGGTGAGTTTAGGTTCAGGGTGAGGGTTAGTCTTAGGGTTAGGGTGAGGGTTGGAGTTAGGGAGATGTTTAGGCTGAGGTTGAGGGTTAGGGTGAGGATTAGGGTGAGGGTGAGGGTTAGGGTTAGCATTAGGGTTAGGTTTAGGATTAGGTTGAGTGTTAAGGTTAGGGTTAGGGTTACGGTTAGGGCTAGGGTGTAGGTTAGGGTTATGGTTAGAGTGAGGGTGAGGATCAGGGTTAGGGTTAGGATTAGGTTTAGGGTTAGGGTGAGGCTGAGGCTGAGGCTGAGTGTGAAGGTGAGGATGAGGGTGAGGATTAAGGTTAGGGTTAGGTTTAGGGTGAGGACTAATGTGAGGGTGATGTTTTTGTTTAGGAAAAGTTTAGGGTTAAATTTAGGGTGAGGATTAGGGTGAGGGTGAGGTTTAAGGTGAGGGTTAGGGTTAGGGTCAGTGTTAGGGTTAGGGTTAGGGTGAAGGTGAGGGTTAGGTTGATGTTTAGGGTGACGGTGAACGTGAGACTGAGGGTTCGGGTGAGGGTTAGGGTTAGGGTGAGGGTTAGGTTTAGGATTAGGTTTAGGTTTAGGGTGAGGGTAAGGCTTATGATGACAGTTAGAGTGAGGGTGAGGGTTAGGGTTAGGATCAGGGTTAGGGTGAGGGTTGGGGTGAGGGTTAGGGTTAGGGTTAGGGTGAGGGTTAGGGTGAGGGATAGGGTTATGGTGAGGGAAAGGGTTAATCTAAAGTTAGGTTGAGAGTGAGCATTTGTGTTAGCATCAGGGTTGGGTTGAGGGTTAGGGTTAGGGTTAGGCTGAGGGGTAGTTTTAGGGTTATGTTGAGGGTTAGGGTTAGGGTTAGGGTAAGGGTAAGAGTTAGGATGACAGCTAGGGTGAGGGTCAGGTTTAGGGTTAGGTTTAGGGTGAGGGTGAGGGTTAGGATGAGGGTTAGGGTTAGGGTTAGGGTGAGGGTTAGGGTGAAGTTTAGGGTTAGGGTTAGGGTTTGGGGTAGGATGAGGTTTAGGGGGAGGGGAAGGGGTAGGGTGAGGGTTAAGGAGAGAGTGAGGGATAGGGTTATGTCGAGGGTAAAGTTTAATCTAAGGTTTAGTTTGAGAGTGAGCATTTGTGTTAGCATCATGGTTGGGTTGAGGGTTAGGGTTAGGGTTAGTTTGAGGGGTAGTTTTAGGGTTAAGGTGAGGGTTTTGGTTAGCGTTAAGGTGAGGTTAAGGGTTTGGCTGAGGGTGAGGGTGAGGGTTAGGGTTAGCCTTAGGGTGAGGGTGAATGTTAGGGTTAGGGATAGGGTGAGTGTGAGTGTGAAGATTAGGTTTAGGATTAGGGTTAGGGTTAGGGTTAGGGTTAGGCTGAGGTTTAGGCTTATGGGTAGGGTTACAGTTAGGGTGAGGGTTAGGTTTAGTGGGAGTGTTAGGGTTAGGTTTATGGTTAGGGTTAGGGTTCGGGTTTGGGTGAGGGTTCGGGTTAAGTTGTGGGTGAGGGTTAGGGTTAGTGTGAGGACTAGCTTTAGAGTTAGGGTTACTGTTAGGGTTAGGATTAGGGTTCGGGTAAGGGTTCGGGTTAGTTTTATGGTTAGGGTGAGGGTTCGGGTTAGTGTGCGTTTTAGGGTTAGGGTTAGGTGAAGGATCGGGTAAAGGTTAGTGTGAGGGTTAGGGTGAGGGTGAGTATTATGATTAGGTTAAGGACTAGGGTTAGGCTGAGGGTGAGGGTGAGGTTGAGGTTTATGATTAGGGTTAGGGTGAGGGTTAGTTTTAGGATGATGTTTAGGGTGAGGGTGAGGGTTAGGGTGAGGGTGAGGGTGAGGGTGAGGATTAGGGTGTGGATGAGGGTTAGCATGAGGGTGAGGGTTACAGTTAGGTTTAGGGTGTTGGTTAGGGTTAGGGTTTGGATTAAGGTGAGGTTTAGGGTGAGGGGTAGGGTCAGGGTTGGGGTGAGGTTTAGGGTTAGTGTGAGGTTTAGGGATAGGTTTAGGGTAAGTGTGAGGATAAGGGTTAGTGTGAGGGATAGGGTTATTGTTAGGGTTAGGGTGAGGGTTATGGTTAGGGTTAGGGTGAGGGTTAGGTTTAGGGTAAGCTTTAGGGTTGGGGATAGGGTAAGGGTGAGTGAGACCGTGATGTTTAGAGGTAGATTTAGGGTGAAGTTGAGGGTGCGGTTTAGGATTAGGGTTAGGTTTAGGGCTAGGGTGAGGGTGAGGGTTAGGTTTAGGATTAGGGTTAGGGTTAGGCTTAAGGTGAGGGTGAGGTTGAGTGTTAGGGAGAGGATTAGGGTTAGGTTTAAGGTTAGGGTAAGGGTGAGGGTTAGGTTGAGGTAAGGGTTCGTGTTTGGGTTAGGGTTAGGTTGATGGTGAGGGTTAGGGTGAGGGTGAGGTTTAGGGTGAGGGTTAGGATCAGGGTTAGGATTAGGGTGAGGGTTAAGGTGAGGGTTAGGGTTAGGGTTAGGGTGAGGGTGAGGGTGAGGGGTAAGGTTAGGTTTAGAGTTAGGGTGATGGTGAGGGTGAGGGTGAGGGTTAGGTTTTGGGTGAGGGTTAGTGTTAATGTTAGGTTAGGATTAGGGTGAGGGATAGGGTTAGGGTTAGGGTTACGATGAGGGTTAGGCTGTGGGGTAGGGTTAGGGTTAGGGTGAGGGTTAGGGTTAGTGTGAATTTTAGGGTTAAGTTTAGGGTCAGGGTTAGGATTAGGTTAGGGGTGAGGGCTAGGTTGAGGGTGAGGGGTAGGGTGCGGGGTATGGTTAAGGTTAGGGTGAGGGTAAGGGTTAGGTTTAGTGTGAGGGTTAGGGTTAGTGTGAGTTTGAGGGTTAGGGTTAGGGTGAGGGTTAGGGTTAGGGTTAGGGATAGGGTGAGGGTGAGCGTTACGTTTAGGTTGAGGGTTAGGGTGAGGGTAGGGTTAGGGTAAGGGTGAAGGTGAGGCTTTGGTTTAGTGTGAGGGTTAGGGTTAGTGTAAGGCTAAGGGTTAGGGTGAAGTTTAGGGTAACAGTGAGGCTTAGGGTTAGGGTGAGTTTGAGGGTGAGGGTGAGGTTTAGGGTTAGGTTTACGGTTAGGGTTAGGGTTAAGGTGAGGGTGAGCCGTAGGGTGAGAGTGAGGGTTCGGGTGAGGTTTTGGGTGAAGTGGGAGGTTTATGGTTAGGGTTCGGGTTAGAGTTAGGGTGAGGCTGTGGATGAGGGTTAGGTTTAGGATTAGGGTTAGTGTTAGGATTAGGCTGAGGGTGAGTGTGAGTGTGAGGGTGAGGGTTAGGTTTTGGGTGAGGGTTCAGGTTAATGTTAGGGTTAGGGTTAGGTTGAGGGATAGGATTAGGGTTAGGGTTAGGATGAGGGATAAGCTGTGGGGTAGGGTTAGGATTAGGGTGAGGGTTAGGGTTAGTGTGAGTTTTAGGGTTAAGGTTAGGGTCAGTGATAGGATTAGGTTAGGGGTAAGGGTTAGGGTGAGGGTTAGGATGAGGGTGAGGTTTAAGTTTAGGGATAGGGTTAGGATGTGGTTAGGGTGAGGGCTAGGGTGAGTGTGTGGGTTAGGGTTAGGGTTAGGGTTAGGGTTAGGGATAGGGTGAGGATTAGGTTTAGATTTAGGGTTAGGGTTAGGGTGAGTCTTAGGCTGAGGGGAAGGTTTAGGGATAGGGTGAGGGTTCGGTTTAGTGTGAGGCTTAGGGTTTGGGGTAGGGTTAGGGTGAGGGCTAGGATGAGTGTGAGGGTTAGGGTTTTATTTAAGGACAGGGTAAGGATTAGCGTTAGGGTTAGTGTTAGGTTGAGGTTTAGGCTGATGTGTAGGGTTACAGTTAGGGTGAGGGTTAGGTTTAGTGGGAGTGTTAGGGTTAGGTTTAGGGTTAGGGTTAGGGTGAGGGTTCGGGTGAGCATTCGGGTTAATGTGTGGGTGAGGGTTAGGGATAGTGTGAGGACTAAGTTTAGGTTTAGGGTTACTGTTAGGGTTATGTTTAGGGTGAGGGTAAGGGTTAGGTTTAGTGGTATGGTTAGGGTGAGGGTTCGGGTTAGTGTGAGGGTTAGGATTATGTTTAGGAGAAGTTGAGGGTAAGGGTTAGGGTGAGGGTTAGGGTGAGGGTGAGGGTTAGGATTAGAGTTAGGGTTAGGATTAGGGTTAGGGTGAAGGTGAGGTTGAGGTTCAGTGTTAGGGTGAGGGTTAGGGTTATTGTTGGGTTAGGTTGCGGGTGAGGGTGAGGGTGAGGGTGAGGGTTAGGGTTAGGGTAGGGTTAGGTTTGGCTGAGGGTGAGGGTGAGAGTGAGGGTGAGGGTTAAGTTTAGGGTTAGGTTTAGGGTGAGGGCTAGGGTGAGGGTGATATTTTTGGTTAGGAAAGGTTTATTGTTAGGTTTAGGGTGAGGATTTTGGTGAGGGTGAGGTTTAAGGTGAGGGTTAGGCTTAGGGTGAGTGTTAGGGTTAGGGTTAGCGTGAGGTTTAGGGTTAGGGTGATGTTTAGGGTGAGGGTGAAGGTGAGAATGAGGGTTCAGGTGAGGGTTAGGGTTAGGGTGAGGGTGAGCGTTAGGGTTAGGGTTAGGGTGAGGATAAGGGTTAGGATGACAGGGTGAGGGTGAGGGGTAGGGTTAGGTTTGGGTTAGGGTGATGTTTATGGTGAGGGTGAGGGTAAGAGTGAGGATTCGGTTGAGGGTGTAGCTTAGGGTGTTGGTGAGGGTTATGGTTAGAGTGAGGGTTCGGGTGAGGGTGAGAGTTAGTGTGTTGGTGAGGGTTAGAGTGAGGGTGAGTGTTAGGGTTCAGTTTAGGATTAGGATGAGGGTTAGGGTTAGGGTTAGGGTGAGGATTAGGGTGAGGGTTATGGTTAGGGATAGGGTGAGGATTAGGGTTAGTGTGAGGGTTAGGGTTAGGGTTGGTGTAAGGATAAGGGTTAGGTTGAGGATTAGGGTGAGAGTGAGGGGTAGGGTTAGATTAAGGGTTAGGGTGAGGGTTAGGCTAAGGGTTAGGTTTAGGGTTAGGGTGAGTGTGAGGGTTAAAGTTAGGGTTAGGGTGAGGGTTAGGGTTGGGGTGAGGGTTAGGATTAGGGTTAGGGTGAGGGTTTGGGTGAGTATGAGTTTTAGGGTGTGGGTGACGGTTAGGGTTAGGTTGAGGGATAAGGTGACGGTGAGGTTTAAGGTTAGGGTGAGGGTTAGGGTTAGGGTGAGTGATAGGGTGAGGGTTAGGGTTAGGGTGAGTGTGAGGATTAGGGTTAGGGTTACCCTTAGGGTTATGGTGAGGGTATGGGTTAGGGTGAGATTTAGGTTGAGGGTGAGGGTTAGGGTTAGCGTTAGGGTTAAGTTGAGAGTTAGGGTGAGGGTTAGGGTTAGGGTGAGGGTGAGGGTTAGTGTTAGTGTTAGGGTGATGTTTATGGTTAGAGTGTGGGTTAGGGATAGGTTTATGGTTGGGGGGGGTTAGGTTTATGGTTAGGGTTCCAGATAGGGTGAGTGTGAGGGTGAGTGTTAGGGTTAGGATTAGGGTTAGGGTTAGTGTTAGGCTGAGGGTGAGGGTGAGGGTGAGGGTTAGGGTTAGGGTTAGGGTAATGTTTAGGATTAGGTTTAGGTTGAGGGCTAGGGTTAGGGTTAGGATTAGGATTAGGGTGAGGATTATGGTTAGGGTTAAGGTGTGGGTTAGGGTTAGGTTTATGGTTAGGGTTAGCATTAGGTTTACCATTAGGGTTAGAGTGAGGGTGAGGTTGAGGATTAGGGTTAGGATTAGGTTTAGGGTTAGGGTGAGGCTGAGGTTGAGGATATGTTTGAGGGTGAGAGTGAGGGTTAGCTTTAGGCTTAGGGTGAGGGCTAGGTTGATGGCGAGGGTTAGGTTGAGGGTTAGTGTGAGGTTGCAGCTTTTGGTTAGGAAAGGGTTAGGGTTAGGTTTAGGGTGAGGATTAGGCTGAGGGTGAGGTTGAAGGTGAGGGTTAGGGTTAAGGTGAGGGTTAGGGTTAGGGTTAGGGTTAGGGTGATGTTTAGGGTGAGGGTGAGGGTGTGGGTTGTGAGGGTGAGGGTTGTGGTTAGGGTAATGTTTAGGGTTAGGGTTAGGTTGGGGGTTAGGTTTAGGGTTAGGATGAGGGTTAGGGTGAGGATTATGGCTAGGGTTAGTGTGTGGGTTATGTTTAGTGTGACCGTTAGGGTTAGGGTGAGGGTAAGCGTTAGGGTGAGTGTTGGGATGAGGGTGCGGGATAGGGTTAGTGTTAGGGTTAGGGTGAGCGTTTGGATGAGGGTTAGGTGTAGGGTAAAGGTGTGGGTTAGTGTTAGGGTTCAGTTCAGTGTTAGCGTTAGGGTGAGGTGTAGGGTTAGGGTTAGGGTTAGTGTGAGGATAAGGGAATGTTGAGGGTTAGGGTGAGGGATAGGGTTAGTGTAAGGTTTAGGGTGAGTGTTTGTGTGAGGGTTAGGTTTAGTTTTAGTGTTACGTGAGGGTTAGCGTGAGGGTAAGGTTTAGGGTGAGGTTTAGTGTGAGGTTGAGTATTAGGGTTAGCATTAGTGTTAGGGTGAGGGTTAGGGTTAGGTATAGCATTAGGGTTAGGGTGAGGTTTAGGATTAAGGTAAAAGTGAGGGAGAGGTTTAGGGTTAGCATTAGGTTTACGGTTAGGTTTAGAGTGAGGGTGAGGGTGAGGTATAGGGTAAGGATTAGGTTTAGGTTTAGGGTGAGGCTGAGGTTTAGGGTGAGGCTGAGTGTTAGGGTTAGGCTTAGGGTGAGGGCTACGGTGAGGGCTAGGGTGAGGGCGAGGGTTAGGGTGAGAGTTAGGGTTGGGGTGAATGTTAGGATTACGGTTAGGGTGAGGGTGAGGGTGATGGTGAAGGTGAGGGTTAGGGTGTGGGTTAGGGTTAAGATTATGGTGAGGGTAAGGGTTAGGGTGAGGTTTAGTTTGAGGGTTAGGGTTAGGGTGAGGATTATGGTGATGTTGAGTGTTAAGGTGACAGTGAGGGTTAGGGTGAGGGTGAGGTTTAGGTTTAGTGTTAGCATTAGGGTGAGGGTTAGGGTCAGGGTTAGTATTAGGGTGAGGGTTAAAGTGAGGGCTAGGGTTCGGGTTAGGTTTAGGGTTAGTATGAGGATTAGGGTTAGTGTTAGGTTTATAGTGAAGGTAAGGGTTAAGGTAAGGTTAGGCTGAAAGGGTAGGTTTAGGGTAAGGGTGAGGGAGAGGGTGAGGGTAAGGGTTAGGGTGAGGGTTAGGGTGTGGGTGAGGCTTAGGGTTAGAATTAGTGTTAGGGTTAGGGTTAGAGTGAGTGTGAGGTTTAGGGTTAGGGTTAGGGTGAGGGTGAGGTTTAGGGTGAGCGTGAGGTTTAGGTTTAGGTTTAGGGTTATGGTAAGGATTAGTGTAAGGGTGAGGGCTAGTGTGAGGGTGAGGGTTAGGGTTTGGGTTAGGGTGAGGGTAAGGGTTAGGGTGAGGGGTAGGGTGAGGTGTAGTTTTAGGGTTAGGGTGAGGGTTAGGGTTAGCGTGAGGTTTATGGTGAGGGTTAGGGCTAGAGTTAGGGTGTGGGTTAAGGTTAGGGTGATGTTTAGGCTGAGGCTTTGGGTTAGGGTGATAGCTAGGCTGAGGTTTAGGGTTAGTGTTAGGATTAGGGTTAGGGTGAGGGTGATGTTTAGGGTTAGAATTAGGGATAGGAGAGGGTTAAATTGAGGGTCAGGTTTAGGGTTAGCGTTAAGGTTAGGGTTAGAATGAGCGTTAGGTTGAGGTTTATGGGTAGGGTTTGGGTTAGGTTTAGGATGAGCGTTAGGCTGAGGGTTAGGGTTAGGCTCAGGGTTAGGGTTAGGGTTAGTGTGAGGGTTAGGTTTAGGGTTAGGGTTAGGTTGTGGACTGTGGTGAGGGTGAGGGTTAGGGTGATGGTTAGGATTACGGTTAGGGTTAGGGTCAGGTATAGGTTGAGGGTTAGTATTAGAGTAAGGACTTGGGTTGGGCTGAGGGTGAGGGTGATGTTGAGGGTGAGGGTTAGGTTTAGAGTGAAGGTTAGAGTGAGTGTGAGGGGGAGGGGGAGAGCTTGGTTTGGGGTTAGAGTTAGGTTGAGGGTGAGGGTTAGGGTTAGGGTTAGCACTAGGTTTAGGCTGAGGGTGAGGGTGAGTTTAGGGTTAAGGTGAGGGTTAGGGTTAGGGTTAGCACTAGGTTTAGGCTGAGGGTGAGGGTGAGTTTAGGGTTAAGGTGAGGGTTAGGGTTAGGTTTAGGTTTAGGTTGAGGGTTAGGGTGAGGGTTAGGGTTAGGATGAGCATTAGGCTCAGGGTTAAGTTTAAGGTTAATGTGAGGGTTAGGGTTAGGGTTAGGCTTAGGGTTTAGTTAGGGTGAAGGTTAGTTTTAGGTTTACGGTTAGGATAAGGTTTAGTCTGTGTGTTAGGTTTAGGGTTACTGTGAGTGTTAGGTTTAGGGTTAGGGTTAGGGTGTGGGCTAGGGTGAGGGTGAGGGTTAGGGTGAGGGTGAGGGTTTAGCTTAGGTAAGGGTTAAGGCTAGGGTAGGGTGAGGATTAGGATGAGGTTGAGGGTTAAGGTGAGGGTTAGGATGAGGGTTAGGGTTACTGTGAGGGTTAGGGTTAGGGTTAGGGTGAGAGTCAGGGTAAGGGTTAAGGTGAATGTTAGGGTGAGGGTGAGGGTTAGAATTAGCGTTAGGGTTAGGATTAAGGTGAGGGTGAGGATGAGAGTTAGTGTTAGGGTGAGGGTTAGGGTTGGGGTTGGGGTGAGGGTTAGGGTTAGGGTTTGGGTTAGGGTGAGGGTGAGCGTTAGGGTTAGATTTAGGTTTAGGCTGAGGGTGAGGGTGAGGGTGACATTGATGGTTAGGGTTATGGTTAGGGGGATGGTGAGGGTTAGGGTGAGGGTGAAGGTTAGAGTGAGGGTGAGGGTGAGGGTTTCCTTTACGTCAGGGTTAGGGTTACGCTGAGGTTAGGGTTAGGGTTAGGGTTAGGGTTAGGTTTAGTGTTAGGGCAAAGGTTAATTTGCGGGTTAGGGTTTGGGTGATGTTTAGTGTGAGCGAGAGGTTCAGAGTTCAAGTGTGGGTGAGATTTAGGGTGTGGGTGAAGATTAGTGTTAGGTTGAGTGTTAGCCTTAGGTTTAGGTTTAGTGTGAGGGTGAGGGTTAGGGCTAGGTTTAGGGTTAGGTTGAAGGTTAGTATTAGGGTTAGGGTTAGTATGAGTGTTATGGTGAAGGGTAGGGTTAGGGTTAGGGTTAGGGTGAAGATTAGGGTGAGGTTGTAGGTGAGGGTTAGGGTTAAGTGCAGGGTTAGGGTGACTTTGAGGGTTAGGCTTAGGTTTAGGATTAGGGTTAGGGTTAGGAAGAGTGTTAGGTTGTCGGTGAGGGTTCGGGTCAGGTTCAGGGTTAGAGTGTAGTTGAGGATTATGTTTAGGGTGAGTATTAGGGTTAGATTTAGGTTTATGGTGAGGGTAAGGGTTAGGGTTAGGTTTAGTGTGAGGGATAGGCTTAGGGTTAGGTTTAGGGTGAGGGTTAGAGATAGGTTTAGGGTTAGGTTGAGGGTAAGTGTGAGATTTAGGTTTGGTTTAGGGTTAGAGTTAGGGTTAGGGTGAGGGTTAGTATTAGGGTTAGTATTAAAGTTAGCCTGATGGTGACGTGAGGGTTAGGTTTAGGGTGAGTGTTAGAGTTAGGGGTACGGTTAGGGTGAGTGTTAGAGTTAGGGTTAGGTTTAGGATGAGCGTTAGGCTTAGGGTTAGGGTTTGGGTTAGTGTGAAGTTTAGGGTTAGGGTTAGTGTTAGTGTGAGGGTTAGGGTTAATTTTAGGTTTAGGACAACGGTTATGTTGAGGGTTAGGTTCAGGGTTAGTGCGAGGGTTAGGTTTAGGGTTAGGGTTAGGGTTAGAGTCAGGGTAAAGGTTAGGGTGAAAGTTAGGGTGAGGGTGAGGGTAAAGGTTAGGGTGAGGGTTATTGTTAGGGTGAGGGTGAGGGTAAGTGTGAGGGTTTGGTTTAGGGTTAGAGTTAGGGTGAGGGTTAGGATTAGGTTTAGCACTAGGTTTAGGCTGTGAGTGAGGGTGAGGATGAAGATGAGGTTTACAGTTAGGTTGAGGGTTTGGGTTAGGATTAGGTTTAGGGTGAGGGTTAGGGTTAGGGTTAGGCTGAGGGTTAGTGTTAGGGTTAGTGTTACGTTTAGTTTGCGGTTAGGTTTAGGGTTAGGGTTAGGTTTAGGGTTTGGTTAGGGTGAAGTTTTGTTTTAGGTTTAGGGTTAGGATAAGGTTTTTCCTGAGGGTTATGGTTAGGGTTAGTGTGAAGATTAGGTTTAGGGTTAGGGTTAGGGTGTGGGCTAGTGTGAGGGTGAGTGTTAGATTGAGAGTGAGGGTAAGGGTTTAGTTTAGGTAAGGGTTAAGGTAAGGTTAGGTTGAGGATTAGGGTGAGGTTGAGGTTTAAAGTGAGGGTTAGGGTGAGGTTGAGGTTTAAAGTGAGGGTTAGGGTTAGGTTTAGGCTTAGAGTTAGGGTGAGGGTGAGGGTTAGGTTTAGTATTAGAGTTAGCCTGAGGGTGAGGGTGAAGGTTAGGGTTAGCGCGAGTTTTATGGGTAGGGTTACGGTTAGGGTGAGGGTTAGGGTTAGTGTTAGGGTTGGGATGAGCGTTAGGCTGAGGGTTAAGGTTAGGGTTAGTGTGAGGGTTAGGGTTAGGGTTAGGGTGAGGGTTAGGGTTAGGTTTAGGTTTAGGATAAGATTTAGGTTGAGGGTTAGGTTTAGAGTTAGTGTTAGGGTTAGGGTCAGGGTAAAGGTTAGGGTGAGGGTTAGGGTGAGGGTGAGGGTAAAGTTTAGGGTGAGCTTTAGGGCGAGGGTGAGGTTTAGGGTTAGTGTGAGGGTTGGGTGAGGATTAGGGTGAGAGTTAGGGTGAGGGTAACGGTTAGGGTGATGGTATGGTTGACGGTGTGTGATAGGATTATGTTGTGGGTAAGGATTAGGGTGAGGGTTAGGGTAAAGTTTAGGGTTAGGGTGGGGGTTAGGGTTAGGGTTAGGTTGAGGGTTAGGGTTAGGGTGATGATTGTTGTGAGAGTGGTTTAGGGTGAGGGTGAGTGTTCAGGTGAGCTTGAGGGTTAGGATGAGGGTGAGGGTTAGGGTTACATTTAGGGTTAGGGAGAGGGGTAGGTTGAGCATTAGGGTTAGGATTAGGGTTAGAGTGAGGATGAGGGTGAGGGTTAGGTTGTGGGTAAGTGTTATGGTTAGGGTTAGGGTTAGGGCTAGGATGAAGGTGAGGGTTAGTGTGAGGGTGAGGGTTTCGTTTACCTTATGGTTAGGGTTAGGGTGAGGATTAGGTTGAGGGTGAGGGTTAAGCTGAGGTTAGGGTTAGGGTGAGGGTTAGGGTTAGGGTGATGACTGTTGTGAAAGTATGGTTTAGGGTGAGGGTGAGTGTTCAGGTGAGCTTGAGGGTTAGGATGAGGATGAGGGTTAGGGTTACATTTAGTGTTAGGGAGAGGGGTAGGGTGAGCATTATGGTTAGGATTAGGGTTAGAGTGAGGGTGAGGATGAGGGTTAGGGTTAGGGTTAGGGTTTGGTTAGGGTGAAGTTTTGTTTTAGGTTTAGGGTTAGGATAAGTTTTATCCTGAGGGTTATGGTTAGGTTAGTGTGAAGGTTGGGTTTAGGGTTTGGGTTAGGTTGTGGGCTAGGGTGAGGGTGAGGGTTAGGGTGAGGGTGTGGGTAAGGGTTTAGTTTAGGTAAGGGTTAAGGTAAGGTCAGGTTGAGGATTTGGGTGAGGTTGAGGGTTAAGTTGAGGGTTAGGCTTAGGTTTAGGGTTAGAGTTAGGGTGAGGGTGAGGGTTAGGTTTAGTATTAGAGTTAGCCTGAGGGTGAGGGTGAGGGTTAGGGATAGGGTTAGTGTGATGGTTAGGGTTAAGGTTAGGGTGAATGTTAGGGTCAGGTTTAGGGATAGGATAAGGTTTAGGTTGAGGGTTAGGTTTAGGGTTAGGGTGAGGGTTAGGTTTAGGGTTAGGGTTAGGGTTAGGGTCAGGGTAAAGATTAGGGTGAGGGTTAGGGTGAGGGTGAGGGTACAGTTTAGGGTGAGCGTTAGGGCGAGGGTGAGGGTTAGGGTTAGTGTGAGGGTTAGGGTGAGGGTTAGGGTGAGGGTAAAAGGGTTAGGGTGATGGTAAGGTTGAGGGTGAGTGTTAGGATTATGTTGTGGGTAAGGGTTAGGGTGAGCGTTAGGGTACTGGTTAGGGTTAGGGTGGGGGTTAGGGTTAGGGTTAGGTTGAGGGTTAGCGTTAGGGTGATGACTGTTGTGAGAATATGTTTTAGGATGAGGGTGAGTGTTCCGGTGAGCTTGAGGGTTAGGATGAGGTTGAGGGTTAGGGTTACATTTAGGGTTAGGGAGAGGGGTAGGGTGAGCATTAGGGTTAGGATTAGGGTTCGAGTGAGGATGAGGGTGAGGGTTAGGGTGTGGGTAAGTGTTATGGTTAGGGTTAGGGATAGGGCTAGGGTGAGGGTGAGGGTTAGTGTGAGGGTGAGGGTTTCGTTTACCTTAGGATTATGGTTAGGGTGAGGATTAGGTTGAGGGTGAGGGTTAAGCTGAGGTTAGGGTTGGGGTGAGGGTTAGGGTTATGGTGATGTTTAGGGTGAGGGTGACCGTTCGGTGAGGGTGAGGGTGAGGGTGAAGGTTCAGGTTAGGGTTAGGTTTAGGTTGAGGGTGATTGTGAGGGTTAGGATTAGGAATAGGGTTAGGGTGAGGGTGAGGGTGAGGGTCAGTGTGAGGGTGATAGTTAGGGTTAGGGTTAGGGTTAGGGTGAGGGTAAGGGAGAGTGTGAAGTTTATGATTAGGGTCAGGGTTAGGGTGAGGGTAAGGGTTATGTTGAGGGTTAGGGTGAAGTTGAGGGTTAGGGTTCGGCTTAGGGTTAGGGTGAGGGCTAGGGTGAGGGTGAGGGTTAGTGTGAGGGTTATTGTGAGGATGAATGTTAGGGTTAGTGTTAGGGTTACGGTGAGGTTTAGGGTGAGGGTTAGGGTTTGGTTTAGGGTTAGTTTGAGTGTGAGGTATAGGATGAGTTTTAGTGTTAGGGTTAGGGTTAGGGATATGGTTTGGCTGAGGGTCAGGGTGACTGTAAGTGTGAGGGTTAGGGTTAGGGTGAGGGTAAGGGTAAGGATTAGGGTGAGAGTATGGGTTAGGTTGAGGATTAGTGTGAGGGTGAGGGTTACGGTTAGCCTTAGGGTTAGGGTGAGGTTTAGGGTTAAGGTTAGGGATAGGATGAGGATTAGGGTTAGGGTTAGGTTTAGGGTGAGGGTTAGGCTGAGGGATAGGGTTAGGGATAGAGTGACTGTTATGTTTACTGTGAGGATTAGGGTTAGGGTGAGGTATAGGTTTAGTGTGAGGTTTAGGTTTAGGGTTAGGGTTAGGATGAGTGTTATGGTTAGGTTGATGGTGAGGGGGAGGGGGAGGGCTAGGGTTAGGGTTAGTGTGAGGGTTAGTGTTAGGATGAGGGTTAGGTTTAGGGTACAGGTTAGTGTTAAAGTAAGGGTTAGGGTGAGGGCTAGTGTTAGGGTTAGGGTGAGGGTCAGGGTGAGGATTAGGTTTAGGTTGAGGTTTAGGTTTAGGGTGAGGGTTAGGTTTAGGGTGAGCGTTAGGGTGATGGTGAGGATCAGGGTGAGGGTGAGGGTTAGGTTTAGATTTAGGGTTAGGGTGAGTGTTAGGGTTAGGGTTAGGTTTAGGGTGAGAGTTAGGGTCAGGTGTCGTGATACGGTTAGAGTGAGGTTTAGGGTTAGTGTGAAGTTTAGGGTTAGGGTTAGTTTGAGGGTGAGGGTTAGGGTGAGCATTAGGGTTAGGTTCAGTGGAAGTGTTAGGGTTAAGGTAATGTTTAGGGTGAGGTTGAGGGTTACTGTGAGGGTGAGGGTGAGGTTGAGGGTGAGGGGTAGGATGAGGGTGAGGGTGAGGTTAGTTTAGGATTAAGGTTAGAGTTAGGATTAGGCTGAGGGTGAGGGGGAAAGTGAGGGTGAGGGTTAGGGTTAGGGCTAGGGTGAGGGTTAGGGTTTTTGTGAGGGTTAGTGTGATGGTGAGGGTCAGCGTGAGGGTGAGGGTTAGAATGAGGGTGAGGGTATGGTTGAGGGTAAGTGTTAGGATTAGGGTTAGGGTGAGTTTTAGGGTTAGGGTTAGAGTTATTGTTAGGGTTAGGATTAGGGTTAGGATGAGGGTGAGGGTTATTGTTAGAGTTAGGGTTAGTGTTAGGGTGAGGGTGGGGTTGAAGGTTAGGGTTAGGATTAGGGTTATGGTTAGGTTAAGGCTGAGGAAGGGGAGGTTGAGGCTGAAGTTTAGAGTTAAAGTTAGGATTAGGTTGAGGGCTTGTGTGAGGGTGAGGGTTAGGCTGAGGGTGAGGGTGACGGTTTCGGTTAAGTAAAGGTTAGGGTTAGGGTGAGGATTAGGGTGAGGATGAGGATTAAACTGAGTTTAGGTTCAGGGTCAGGGTTAGGGTTAGAGTGAGGCTTAGGGTTAGGGTGATGTTTAGGGTGAGGGTGAGGGTGACGGTTAGGGTGAGGGTGAGGGGGAGGGTTAGGGTTAGATTTAGGTTTAGGGTGAGTGTGAAGTTTAGGATTAGGAATAGGATTAGGATTAGGGTTAAGCTGAGGGTGAGGGTCAGGTTGAGGGTGAAGGTTAGGGTCAGAGTTAGGGTTAGGACTAGAGTGAGGGTTATGGTTAGTGTGAGGGATTTGGTTAGGGTTAGGTTGAGGGTTAGTGTTAGGGTGAGAATAAGGGTTTGGGTGTGGGTTAGGGTGAGTGTGAGTGTATGGATAGGGTTTGTGTTAGGGTTAGGGTGAGGGTTAGGGTTTGGGTGATGTTTAGAGTGAGGGTGAGGGTTAGGGTGAGGATGACGGTTCAGTTGAGGGTGAGAGTTCCTTTGAGGGTGAGGGTTAGGGTGTGGGTGAGGATTAGGGTTAGGGTGAGGTTTAGCATTAGGGGTAGGTTTAGGGTTAGGTTGAGGGTTAGGGTTAGCGTTAGGGTTAGGATGAGGGGTAGGGAGAGGGTAGGGTTAGATTTAGGGTAGTTTTAGAGTGAGTGTGAGGGTTAGGTTGAGGCTGAGGGTGAGGGTTAGGGTTAGGTTTAGGATGAGGGATAGGCTGACGGTTAGGTTTAGGCTTAGGGTTAGGGTAAGGTTTAGGGTGACGGTGAGGGTTAGCTTTAGGATTAGGGTTAGGGTTAGTGTGATCGTTAGGGTTAGGGTTAGGGTGAGGGTTATGGTGAGGATTAGGGTTAGTGTTGGGGTGAGGGTTAGGGTGAGGGTTAGGTTTAGAGTTAGGGTTAGTGTGAGGATAAGGGTTAGGCAGAGGGTAAGGGTGAGGGGGAGGATGATGGTGAGGGTTAGGGTGAGGGTGATTGTTACAGTTAGGTTTAGATTTAGGGTGAGAGTGAGGTTAAGGGTTATGTTTTGGATTAGGGTTAGGCTTAGGCTGAGGGTGAGGCTGAGGGTCAGGGTGAGGGTTAAGGCTAGGGTGAGTGTTAGGGTTAGGGTTAGGGTTAAGGTTAGGGTGAGGGTTAGGGTTAGGGTTATGATTAGGATGAGGGTTAAGCTGAGGGTTAGGTTTAGGTTTAGGGTGAGGGTAAGGTTTAGGGTGAGGTTTATGGTGAGGGTGAGGGTTAGGATTAGTCTTAGGTTTAGGGTGAGGGTTAAGGTTAGGGAAAGGTTTTGGGCTGAGTGAGGGTTAGGGTGAGGGAAAGGGTTAGGGTGAGAGTTAGGGTAAGGGTGCGGATAGGGTTATGGTGAGGGTAAGGTTTAGGGCAAGTTTTCGGGTGAGGTTGAGGGTTAATGTTAGCATTAGAGTTATGGTGAGCATGAGGGTTATGGTTAGGTTGAGGGCTAGTGTGAGGTGAGGGTTAGGGTGAGGGTGAGGGTTCTGTTGAGAATTAGAGTTAGGGTGAGGGTTAGGGATAGGGTTAGTGTGAGCGTAAGTGTTAGGGGCAGGGTTATGGTGAGGGTGAAGGTTAGGGTTAGGGTGAGGGTTAAGGTTAGGGTTTTGGTTTGGGGGAGGGCTAGGGTGAGCCGTAGGTTTAGGGTTAGGTTTAGTTTGCAGGTTAGGGTGAGGGTAAGGGTTAGGGTGAGGTTTAGGGTGAGGGTGAGGTTTAGGGTTAGGGTGAGGTTAGGGTGAGGGTTAGGGTTAGGGTTAGGGATAGGGTGATGATAAGGGTTAGTGTGATGGTTAGGGTAAGGTTGAGGATTAGGGTTAGTGTGAGGATAAAGGTTAGGTTGAGGGTTAGGGTGAGAGTGAGGGTTAGGTTTAGGTTGAGGTTATGGGTTAGGGTTATGGTTAGGGTGAGGTTTACAGTGCGCCGTAGGTTTAGGGTTAGGATTAGTTGGCAGGTTAGGGTGAGGGTAAGGTTTAGGGTGAGGTTTAGCGTGAGGGTAAGAGTTAAGTTTGGAATGAGGTTAAGGATTAGGGTGAGGGTTAGGGTTAGGGTTAGTGATATGGTGAGGATTAGGGTTAGTGTGAGGGTTAGGGTGAGGTTTAGGATTAGGTTCATTGTGAGGAGAAGTGTTAGGGTGAGGGTTAGGGTGAGGGTGAGGTGTTGGGTTAGCATTAGGGATAGGGTGAGCGTTAGGGTGAGGGTTAGGTTTAGGGTGAGGGTAGGGTTAGGTTAAGGCTGAGGGTTAGGGTTGGGTTGATATTTATGGTGAAGGTGAGTGTTAGGGTGAGGGTGGGGGTGAAGGTTAGGTTAAGGGTTAGGGTTAGGGTGAGGGTGAGGGTGAGGATGAGGGTTAGGTTTAGGATTAGGGTTAGGGTTTTGCTTAGTGTTAATGTTAGTGTGAGGATGTGGGTTCAGGTGATGGTGAGGGTTAGGGTGTGTGCGAGGGTTAGGGTTAGGCTGAGGATTAGGGTTAGGGTTAGGATTATGGTGAGGTTAAGATTTAGGGTGAGGTTTATGGTGAAGGTGATGGTTAGGGTTAGCATTAGAATTAGGATGATGGTTAGGGTGAGGGTGAGGTTTAGGGTTAGGGTTAGGGTGAGTTTGAAGGTGAGGGTGAGATTTAGTGTTAGGATTAGTGTTAGGGTTATGGTTAGAGTGAGGTTGAGAGTTTTGGTTAGGGTGAGGGTTAGGGTGAGGGTTATGGTTAGGGTGAGGGTTAGGGTTAGGTTGAGGGTTAGGGTTAGGGTGAAGTTTAGCGTTAGGGTGATATTTATTGTGAGGGTGACTGTTAGGGTGAGGGTGAGTTTCAGGGTCAGGGTGAGGGTTTGGTTGATCGTGAGGGTTAACCTGTGGTTGAGAGTTAGGGTTAGAGTGAGGTAGGGTGACGGTGAGTGTTAGGGTGCGGGTTAGATTTAGTGTTAGGGTTAATGTGATGTGAGGGTGAGCGTGAGGGTGATGGTTAAGGTGAGGGTGATTGTGAGGGTTAGGTTTAGGATTAGGGTTAGGGTGAGTTTTAGGGTTAGGGTTAGGGTTAGTGTGAGGATAAGGGTTAGGGTGAGACTGAAGGTGATGGTTAGCGTTATGGTTAAGGTGAGATTTAGGGTGAGGGTTAGGGTCAGGGTTAGTGTTAGGGTTCGGGTGAGGGTTCGGGTGAGGGTGTGTGTCACAGTGTGGGTGAAGTTTAGGGTTAGGGTGATTGTTAAGGTGATGTTGAGTGTTAGGGTGAGAGTGAGTGTTAGGGTTACGGTGAGCGTTAGGGTTAGGGTTAGGGTTAGGCGAAATGTGAGGATTAGGGTTAGAGTTAGGGTTATGGTGAGGGTACGGGTTAGGGTGAGGTTTGTGGTGAGGGTTAGGGTTAACGTTAGGGTTAGGGTGAGGTTTAGGGTGGGGGTTAGGGTTAGGGTGAGGGTGCCTGTTAGGGTTAAGGTTAGGGTGAGGTTTAAGGTTAGGGTGAGGGCTAGGGATATGGTTAGGGTTTGGGTGAGGGTCAGAGTTAGCGGTAGGGTTAGAGTTAGGGAGAGGGTGAGGGTTAGAATTAGGGTTAGGATTAGGTATATGGTTAGGCTGAGGGTGAGGCTTAGGTTTAGCGTGAGGGTTAGGGTTAGGTTGAGGGTTAGGGTTAGGTTTAGGATGAGGGTTTGGCTGAGGGTTAGGTTTAGGGTTAGGGTGAGGGTTAGTGTTAGTGTGATGGTTAGGGTTAGGGTTTTGTTTACGGTGAGAGTGAGGGTTAAGGTTAGGTTTAGGGTGAGGTGAGCGATAGGTTGAGGGTTTGGGTTAGGTTTAGTATTAGGGTGATAGTTAGGGTGAGGGTTAGTGTTAGGTTTAGGGTTTGGGTGAGGGTTAGGGTTAGGGTTAGAGTTCGAATGAGGGTGAGGTTGAGGGTTAGCGTTTGAATTAGGGTTAGGTTTAGGGTTATGCTGAGGGTGAGGTTGAAGGTGAGGGTGAGTTTTAGGGTTTGGGCGAGGGTTAGGGTTATGGTTAGGGTTAAAGTGAGGGTGAGGGTTAGGTTTAGGGTTAGGGTTAGGATGAGGGGTAGGCTGAGTGTTAGGTTTAGGCTTAGGGTGAGGGTAAGGGTTAGGGTGATGGTGAGGGATAGGTTTAGGATTCAGGTTAGGGTTAGGGTAATGGTTAGGGTTAGGGTTAGGCTTAGGGTGAAGGTTAAGGTGAGGGGTAGGGTTAGGGTTAGTGTTAGGGTGATGATTAGGGTTAGGGTGGGGGTAAGGGTGAGGGGTAGGTTTAGGTTTAGGGTTAGTGGGAGGGTAAGGGTTAGGGAGAAGGTAAAGGTGAGTGTGAGGATGAGGGTGAGGGTTAGTGTGAGGGTGAAGTTATGGTTAGGTTTAGAGTTAAGATGAGAGTGAGGGTTAGGATTAGGTTTTGGATTAGGGTTAGGTTTAGGTTTACTCTGAGGGTGAGGTTAAGGGTGAGGGTGAGTTTGAGGGTTACGTTGAGAGTTAGGGTTAGGGTTAGGGTTAATGTTAGGGTGAGGGATAGGGTTAGGGTTAGGGTTTGGATCAGGATTAGGCTGAGGGTTAGGATTAGTGTTAGGGTAAGGATAAGGGTTAGGGTGAGGGTTATGGTGAGGGTGAGGGTTAGTGTTAGCTTAGGGTTAGGGTGAGGGTTAGGGTGAGTTTTAGGGTAAAGGTTAGGGTGAGGGTTAGTGTTAGGGTTGGGTGAGGGAAAGTTTTAGGGTGAGGGTTAGTGTGGGGATGAAAGATAGGGTTATGGTGAGGGTAAGGGTTAGGGCGAGGTTTAGGGTGAAGTTGAGGGTTAATGTTAGCATTAGGGTTATGTTGAGCGAGAGGTTTAGCGTGAGGTTTATGGTTAGAGTTAGGGTTAGGGTGAGGGTTAGGCTGAGGGGTAGGGTTAGGGTTAGGCTTAGGGTGAGGCTTACTGTGAAGGGTAGGGTTAGGGTGAGGGTGAGGGTTAGTGTTAAGGTTAAGGTGAGGTTGAGGGTGAGGGTAAGTGTTAGGGTGAAGGTTAGGTTGAGGTTGAGGTTTAGGTTTAGGATTAGGGTTAGGGTTAGGTTTAGGGTAAAGGTTAGGGTTAAGTTTAGGGTAAGGGTGAGGGTGAGGGTGATGGTTAGGGTTAGGGTTAGGATTAATTGCTAGCGTTAGGGATAGCCTGAGTGTGGGGATGAGGGTTAGGGTTAGGGTTAGGTTTAGGTTTAGGGTTAGGGGGAGGGTGAGTGTTAGAGTTAGGGTGTTGGTTAGGGTGAGTGTTAGGGTGACTGTGAGGGTTAGGGTTAGATTTAGGGTTAGGGTGATTGTTAGGGTGAGGGTTAGGGTGAGGGTTAGGGTTAGTGTTAGTGTTAAGGGGAGGGTTAGGATGAGGGTTAGTGTGAGGGTGAGGGTTAGGGTAAGGTTTAGGATTAGGATTAGGGTTAAGGTGAGGGTGAGTGTGAGGGTTATTGTTAGGGTTAGTATTACGGTTAGGGTGAGGGTCAGGGTTAACTTTAGGGTTATGTTTAGAGTGAGGGTTAATGTGAGGGTTAGGCTGAGGGTGATTGCTAGGGCCGTGGTTAATATGAGGGTTAGTGTTAGGGATAGGTTTAGGTTTAGGATTAGGTTTAGATTGAGGGTAAGTGTGAGGGCTAGGGTTAAGGTTAGGGTTAGGCTTAGGGTTAGAGTGAGTGTTAGGGTTAGGGTTTGGTTTAGGGTGAAGGTGAGGTTAGGGTTAGGGTTAGGGTGAGGGTGAGGGTGAAGGTGAGGGTTAGGGTTAGTGTGAAAGTTAGGGTTATGGTGAAGGTTATGGTTAGGGTGACGGTTAGGGTTAGGGTTAGGCTTACATGAGGGCTAGCGTGAGAGTGAGGTTTAGGTTTAGGGTTAGGGTGAGTTTTAGGGTGAGGGTGAGGTTTAAGGTTAGGGTTAGGGTGAGTTTTAGGGTTATGGATAGGGTTAGAGTTAAGGCGAGTGTTAGGTTTAGGGTTAGATTTAGGATTAGAGTGAGGGTTAGGGTGAGGGTTTGGGTTAGTGTTAGTGTTAGGGGCAGGTTAGGATGAGGGTTAGGGTGAGGGTGAGGGTTAAGCTAAGGATTAGGATTAGGATTAGGGTTAAGGTGAGGGTGAGTGTGAGGGTTAGTGTTAGGGTTTGTATTAGGGGTAGGATGAGGGTGAGGGTTAACTTTAGGGTTAGGTTTAGAGTGAGCGTTAGGGTGAGGGTTATGCTGAGGGTGATTGCTAGGGTGGTGGTTAATATGAGGGTTAGGTTTAGGGATAGGGTTAGGTTTAGGATTAGGTTTAGTTTGAGGGTAAGTGTGAGGGTTAGGGTTAGGGTTAGGCTTAGGCTTAGGGTTAGAGTTAGTATTAGGGTTAGGGTTTGGTTTAGGGTGAAGGTGAGGGTTAGTGTTAGGGTTAGGGTGAGGGTGAGGGTGAGGGTTAGGGTTAGGGTTAGTGTGAAAGTTAGGGTTATGGTGACTGTTATGGTTAGGGTGAGGGTTAGGGTGAGGGTTAGGCTTAGGGTGAGGGCTAGGGTGAGAGTGAGGTTTAGGGTTAGGGTTAGGAGGAGTTTTAGGGTGAGGATGAGGTTTAGGGTTAGGGTTAGGGTTAGTTTTAGGGTTATGGTTAGGGTTAGGGTTAAGGCGAGTGTGAGGGTTAGGGTTAGATTTAGGGTTAGGGTGAGGGTTAGGGTGAGGGTTAGGGTTAGTGTTAGTGTTAGGGGCAGGGTTAGTATGAGAGTTAGGGTGAGGGTGAGGGTTAGGTTAAGGGTTAGGATTAGGATTAGGGTTAAGGTGAGGGTGCATGTGAGGGTTAGTGTTAGGGTTAGGATTAGGTATAGGGTGAGGGTGAGGTTAGCTTTAGGGTTAGGTTTAGAGTGAGAGTTAGGGTGAGGGTTATGGTGAGGTTTAGGGATAGGATTAGCGTTATGGTATGTGCTAGGATGAGCGACAGTGTTAGGGTTAGGGTTAGAGTGAGAGTTAGGGTGAGGGTTAGGTTTAGGGTTAGTGTTAGGTTTAGGGTTGGTGTTAGGGTTAGGATTAGCGTAACGATGACTGTGAGTGTAACAGTTAGGGTTAGGGTTAGTGTTAGACTTAGGGTTAGGCTGAGGCTGAGGGTGAGGGTGAGGGTTAGATTTAGGGTGAGGATTTTGTTTAGGGTTAGAGTGAGGGTTAGGGTGAGGGTTAGGGTTATGATTAGGGTTAGGGTATGTCCTAGGGTGAGGATTAGAGTTAGGGATACGTTTAGGGTAAGGTTTAGCACTAGGGTTAGGGTGAGGGTTAGGGTTAGGGTGAGGGTTTGGGTTAGGGTTAGAGTTACGGTGAGGGTGAGTTTTAAGTTTAGGTTTAGGATTATTGTTATTCTTAGGGTTAGGGTTAAGGTTAAGGTTAAGGTAAGGGTGAGGGTGAGGGTGATGTTGAGGGTTAGGGTTAGGTTTAGGATGAGGTTTAGAGTTAGGGTTAGTGTTAGGGTGAGGGTGAGGTTTAGGGTTATTGTTAGGGTTAGGGTTAGGGTTAGTGTGAGTGTTAGGATTAGGTGAAATGTTATGGTTTGGGTTATGGTGAGGGCTAGTGTGAGGGTGAGGGTTAGGGTTAGTGTTAGGCTTAGGCTTAGTGTTAAGCTGAGGTTGGGGGTGAGGGTTAGGGTTACGCTTAGGCTTAGGGTTAGGCTGAGGGTGAGGATGAGGGTTAGGTTTAGGGTGAGGGTGAGGTTTAGGGTTAGTGTTAGCGTTAGGGTGCGGGTTAGTGTGAGGGTTAGGGTTAGGGTTAGTGTTACGGTTACGGTGAGGGTGACTGTGATGGTTAGGCTTAGCCTTAGGCTTAGGCTTATGCTTAGGCCGAGATTGAGGGTGAAGGTGAGGGTAAGGGTTAGGGTGATTGTTAGGGTTTTAGGGTGAGGTTTAGGTTTAAGATTAGGGCTAGGGTGAGTGCTAGGGTGAGGGTGAGGGTTAGGGTTAGAGTTAGGGTGAGGTTTAGGGTTAGGGTTAGGTTTAGGGTTAGGGTGAGTTTTAGGGTGAGGATTACGGTGAGGGTGAGGGTTAGGGTTAGGGTGAGGGTTAGGGTTAGGGTGAGGGTGATGGTGAGGGTTAGATTAGGGTTAGGGTTAGTGTTATTGTTAGTGTTATGGTTAGGTTTAAGTTTACCGTGAGGGTGAGGCTGAGGGTGAGGGTTAGGTGTTAGGGTGAGGGTGAGGGTTAGATTGAGGATGAGGGTTAGGGTTAGGGTGAGGGAAAGGGTTAGAATTAGGTTTAGTGTGAGGGCTAGGGTGAGAGTGAGGGTTAGGGTTAGGGTTAGGGGGAGGTTAAATGTTCGGGTGAGGGTTAGGGTTAGTGGTAGGGTTATTGTTATTGTTAGGTTTAGGTTTACGTTTAGGGTGAGGTTGAGGGTGAGGTTTAGGGTTACAGTTAGGCTTAGGTTGAGAGTTAGTGTGAGGGTTAGGGTTAGGGATAGGGTTAGGTTTAGGATTAGGGATAGGTTTAGAGTGAGTGTGAGGGTTAGGGTTAGGGCTAGGCTTAGGTTTAGGGTTAGGGTTTGGTTTAGGGTGAGGGTGAGGTTTAGGTTTAGGGTTAGTGTTAGTGTTAGGGTTAGGGTTACAGTGCTGGTTAGGGTTAGGGTTAGGTTCAGGCTTAGGCTTAGGTTTAGGCTGATGGTGAGGGTGGAGATGAGGATTAGGTTTAAAGAGATGATTAGTGTTATAGTTACCTTGAGGGTTAGGATGAGGGTTACGGTTAGGATTAGGGTTAGGCTGAGGCGGAGGTTGAGGGTGAGGTTTAGGGTTAGGGTGATGGTTAGGGTTAGGTTTAGGGTGAGGGTTAGGATGAGGGTTAGGGTTAGGGTGAGGGTGACGGTAAGGTAAAGGTGAGGGTTAATGTTAGGGTGAGGTTTACGGTAAGGGTGAGGATTAGGATTAGGTTGAGGGTTAGGATGAGGGTTAGGGTTAGGGTTAGGGTGAGTGTGAGGGTTAGATTGAGGGTTAGGTTTATGTTGAGGGTTATGGTTAGGGTGAGGGTTAGGTTTAAGCTTAGGGTTATTGTCACGGTTATGTTTAGGGTTACGGTTACGGTGAGAGTGAGGGTGAGGCTGAGGGTTAGGGTTAGGGTGAGCTTTAGGTTTAAGGTTCGGGTTAGAGTTAGGCTTAGTGTGAGGGTGAGGTTTAGGGTTAGAGTTAGGGTTAGTGTTAAGGTTAGGGTTAGGGTGAGGGTTAGGGTGAGTGTTAGAGTTCGGTAAGGCTTAGGCTTAGGCTTAGGCTGAGCTTGAGGGTGAGGGAAAGGTTTAGGTCAAGGTTTAGGGATAGGGTTTGGGTTAGGATTAGGGTTAGGGTGAGGGTGAGGGTTAGGGTAAGGGTTAGGCTTAGGCTCTGGGTAACCTTAGGGTGAGGGTGAGTGTGAGGATTAGCATTAGGGTGATGGTTAGGGTTAGGATTAGTGTTATTGTTAGGGTTAGGGTTAGAGTTAAGGTGAGGGTGAGGGTGCGGGTGAGGGTTAGGGTTAGGGTGAGGTTTAGGGTTAGGGTTAGAGATAGGGTTAGGGTGAGGGTGAGCTTTAAGGTTAGATTTAGGGTTAGTGTTAGGATTAGGCTTAGGGTTAGGCTTAGGGTTAGTCTGAGGGTGAGGGTGGGGATGAGGTTTATTGTTACGATTAGGGTTAGGGTGAGGTTTAGGGTTAGGGTGAGGGTTAGGTTTAGGGTTAGTGTTAGCCTTAGGGTGAGGGTGAGGGTTAGGTTGAGGTTTAGGGATAGAGTTAGGGTTAGGATTAGGGTTAGGGTGACTGTGAATGTGAGGGTTAGGGTTACAGTTTGGCTTAGGCTTAGGGTTAGGATTAGGGTGAGGGTTAGGGTGAGGGTGAGGGTGAGAGTTAGGGTTAGGGTTAGGGTGAAGTTTAGGCTTAGAATATGTGTGAGTGTTGGTGTTAGGGTTAGGGTTAGGG
This sequence comes from Dipodomys merriami, assembly GCF_024711535.1. Lineage (NCBI taxonomy): Eukaryota > Metazoa > Chordata > Mammalia > Rodentia > Heteromyidae > Dipodomys > Dipodomys merriami. The sequence continues at coordinate 1,903,512 of NW_027206402.1, read as the reverse complement.
TTAGGTTTAGTGTTACGGTGAGAGTGAGGGTGAGTGTGAGGGTTAGGCTTAGCCTTAGGCTTAGGCTTATGCTTAGGCCGAGTTTGAGGGTGAAGGTGAGGGTTAGGGTTAAGGTGATTGTTAGGGTTTTAGGGTTAGGGTGAGGGATAGGATTAGGGTTAGGGTGAGGTTTAGGGTGAGGTTTAGGTTTAAGACTAGGGCTAGGGTGAATGCTAGGTTGAGGGTGAGGGTTAGGATTAGAGTTATGGTGAGGTTCAGGGATAGGGTTAGGTTTAGGGTTAGGGTTAGTGTTACGGTGAGGGTTACAGTGAGGGTGAGGGTTAGGTTTAGGGTAAGGTTTAGGGTTAGGGTGAGGTTGAGGGTAAGTTTAGGGTTACGGTTATTGTTATTGTTATGGTTATGGTTAGGTTTAAGTTTACAGTGAGGGAGAGGCTGAGGGTGAGGGTTAGGTTTTGGGTTAGGGTGAGGTTTAGGTTAGGGTTAGGGTAAGGGTTAGGGCGAGGTTTTGGTTTAGTTTGATGATTATGGTGAGGGTGAGTGTTAGGTTTATGGTGAGGGTTAGTGTTATTGTTAGGGTTAGGGTTAGCGTTACGGTGAAGGTGAGGGTGAGTGTGAGGGTTAGGGTTAGGGTGAGGTTTAGGGTTAGGGTTAGGTTTAGGGTGAGGGTGAGGGTGAGGTTTAGGGTTAGATTTAGGCTTAGGGTGAGGTTTAGATTGAGATTTAGGTTTAGGGTTATTGTTAGGGTTAGTGTTAGGGTGAGGGTTAGGATGAGGGTGAGGTTTAGGTTGAGGTTTAGAGTTAGGGCTAGGATTAGGATTAGGGTTAGCATTAGGGTGAGTGTTTGGGTTAGACTTAGGGTTAGGGTTTGGCTTAGCATTAAGCTGAGGGTGAGGGTGAGGGTGAGGATTAGGGTTTTGGTTTGGGGTAGGGTTAGCGTTTGGGTGAGAGTTAGGGTTAGGGTTAGGGTGACAGGATGAGGATTAGGGTTAGGATTAGTGTTAGGGTTAGGGTTAGGGTTAGGGTTAGGATGAGGGTGATGTTTAGGATTAGGGAAAGGTTTAGGTTGAGGTTTAGGGATAGGGTTAGGGTTAGGATTAGAGTTAGGTTGAGGTTGAGGGTTAACTTTAGGCTTAGGTTTAGAGTGAGAGTAAGGTTGAGGGTTATGGTGAGGGTTAGGGATAGGATTAGCGTTAGGGTATGTGCTAGGATGAGCAATAGGGTTCAGGTTAGGATTAGAGTGAGGGTTAGGTTGAGGTTCAGGTTTAGGTTTAGTGTTAGGGTTAGGGTTGGTGTTAGGGTGAGGAGTAGGGTTACGGTGACTGTGAGTGTGACAGTTAGGGTTAGGGTTAGTGTTAGGCTTAGGGTTAGGCTGAGGCTGAGGGTGAGGGTGAGGGTTAGATTTAGGGTGAGGGTTTGGTTTAGGGTTAGAGTGAGGGTTAGGGTGAGGGTTAGGGTTAGATTAGGCTTATGGTATGTCCTAGGGTGAGGATTAGGGTTAGTGTTAGGTTTAGGGTGAGGGTGAGGGTGAGGTTTAGGGTTAAATTTAGGGTTAGGGTGAGGTTTAGGGTGAAGTTTAGGGTCAGGTTTAGTGTTAGGTTTAGGGTTAGGGTGAGGGTTAGGATGAGGGTGAGGGTTAGGGTGAGGCTTAGTTTTAGGGCTAGGATTAGGATTAGGGTTAGCATTAAGGTTAGTGTTTGGGTTAGGCTTAGGGTTATGGTTAGGCTTAGCATTACGCTGAGGGTGAGGGTGTGGGTGAGGATTAGGGTTAGGGTTAGGGTTAGGTTTAGGATTAGGTTTTGGGTGAGGTTGAGTGTCAGGGTTATCGTTAGGGTTATGATTAGGCTTAGGGTTAGGCTGAAGGTGAGGGTGAGGGTTAGGGTTAGGGTGAGGGTTAGGTTTAGGGTTAGGGTGAGTGTTAGGATGAGGGTTAGGTTTAGGATTATGATTAGGGTGAGGGCTAGCATGAGGTTGACGGTTATGGTTAGTGTTAGGGTGAGGTTTAGTGTTAGGATTAGGTTTAGGCATAGGGTGGGGGTTAGGGTTAAGGTTATGATGAAGGTGAGGGTTAGGGTAAGGTTAAGGGTTAGGATTAGGTCTAGGTTTAGGGTGAGGTTTAGGGTTAGGGTGAGGGATACAGTGAGGGTGAGGTTTAGGTTTAGGGTGAGGTTTAGGGTTAGGGTGATGGTTAGTGTTAGTGTGAGGATTAGTGTTAGGGTTAGGGTTAGTGGTAGGGTGAGGGTAAGTGTTAGGGTGAGGGTTAGGTTTATGGTGACGTTTATGGTTACAATGAGGGTTAGGTTTAGGCTTAGTGTTATTTTTAGAGTAAGGGTTAGGGTTATGGTTACTATGAGGGTGAGGGTTAAGGTTCGGTTTAGGGTGAGGTTTATATTAAGGGTTAGGGTTAGATTTAGGGTTAGGGTGAGGGTGAGGTTTAGGATGAGGGTGAGGTTTAGGGTTAGGGTTAGTGTGAGGTTTAGGGTTATGTTTAGGGTTACGGTTAAGGCGAGGGTGAGGGTTAGGTTTAGAGCTAGGGTTAGGGTGAGGGTTAGGGTGAGGATTAGTGTTAGTTTTAGTGTTAGGGGTAGGGTTAGGCTGAGAGTTAGGGTGAGGGTGAGGGTTAGGGTAAGGGTTAGGATTAGGATTATTGTTAAGGTGAGGGTGAGTGTGAGGTTACTGTTAGTGTTAGGTTTAGGATTAGCATTAGGGTTAGGGTGAGGGTGAGGGTTACCTTTAGATTTCGGTTCAGAGTGAGGGTAAGGGTGAGATTTATGGTGAGGGTTGGGGATAGGATTAGCGTTAGGGTTAGTTTTAGAGTGAGGGTTAGGGTGAGGGTTAGGTTTAGGTTTAGTGTTAGGGTTAGGATTAGGGTTACGGTGACTGTGAGTGTGACAGTTAGTGTTAGGGTTAGTGTTAGGCTTAGGGTTAGGCTGAGGCTGAGGTGAGGGTGAGGGTTAGATTTAGGGTGAGGGTTTGGTTTAGGGTTAGAGTGAGGGTTAGAGTGAGGATTAGGGTTAGATTAGGGTTAGGGTATTTCCTAGGGTGACGATTAGGGTTAGTGTTAGCTTTAGGGTGAGGTTTAGCGTTAGGGTTAGGGTCAGGGTTAGGGTTAGGGTGAGGGTTTGGGTTAGGGTTAGAGTTACTGTGAGGGTGAAGTTTAAGTTTAGGTTTAGGTTTATGGTTATTCTTAGGGTTAGGATTAAGTTTAAGGTTAAGGTAAGGGTGAGGGTGAGGGTGATGTTGAGGGTTAGGGTTAGGGTTAGGATGATGTTTTGGGTTAGGGTTAGTGTTAGGGTGAGGGTGAGGTTTAGGGTTATTGTTAGGGTTAGGTTTAGTGTGAGTGTTAGGGTTAGGTTTAGTCTTATGGTTAGGGTTATGGTGAGGGCTATTGTGAGGGTGAAGGTTAGGGTTAGGGTTAGGGTTAGGCTTCGTGTTAGGCGGAGTTTGAGGGAGAGGGTGAGGGTTAGGTTTAGGTTGAGTGTGAGGTTTAGGGTTAGGGTTAGCGTTAGGGTGCGGGTTAGTGTGAGGGTTAGGGTTAGGGTTAGTGTTACGTTCACGGTGAGGGTGAGGGTGAGTGTGAGGGTTAGGTTTAGCCTTAGATTAGGCTTATGCTTAGGCCGAGCTTGAGGGTGAAGGTGAGGTTTAGGGTTATGGTAATTGTTAGGGTTTTAGGGTTAGGGTGAGTGTTAGTGTTAGGGTTAAGGTGAGGTTTAGGGTGAGGTTTAGGTTTAAGATTAGGGCTAGGGTGAGTGCTAGGGTGAGGGTGAGGGTGAGGGTTAGAGTTAGGGTGAGGTTTAGGGTTAGGTTTAGGTTTAGGGTTAGGGTGAGTGTTAGGGTGAGGATTACGTTGAGGGTGAGGGTTAGGGTTAGGGTGAGGGTTAGGGTTAGGGTGAGGGTAAGGATGAGGGTTAGATTAGGGTTAGGGTTAGTGTTATTGTTAGTGTTATGGTTAGGTTTAAGTTTACAGTGAGGGTGAGGCTGAGGGTGACGGTTAGGTTTAGGGTTAGGGTGAGGTTTAGGTTAGGGTTGAGGTAAGGTTTAGGTTGAGGTTTTAGGTTAGATTTAGGGTTACGGTGAGGGTGAGTGTTAGGGTTAGGTTGAGGGTTCGTGTCATCGTTAGTGTTAGGGTTAGACTTACGGTGAAGGTGAGGGTGAGTGTGAGGGTTAGGGGTAGGGTGAGGTTTAGTGTTAGGGTTAGGTTTAGTGTGAGGGTGAGGGTGAGGTTCAGGGTTAGATTTAGGGTTAGGTTGAACCTTTTGGTGAGGTTTAGGGTTAGGGTTAGTGTTAGGGTTAGGGTTGGGGTGAGGGTTAGGATGAGGGTGAGGGTTAGGATGAGGGTGAGGGTTAGGGTGAGGGTTAGGGTTAGGTTTAGGATTAGGAATAGGGTTAGTGTTAGGGTGAGTGTTTGGGTTAGGCTTAGGGTTAGGGTTAGGCTTAGCGTTAAGCTGAGGGTGACGGTGAGGGTGAGGGTTAGGGTTAGCGTTTGGGTGAGAGTTAGGGTTAGGGTGAGAGTTAGGTTTAGGTTTAGGGTGAGAGTTAGGATGAGGATTAGGATTAGGATTAGTGTTAGGGTTAGGTTTAGGGTAAGGGTTAGGATGAGGGTGATGTTTAGGGTTAGGGTTAGGGTGAGGGTGAGGGTGAGTTTAGGATTAGAGTTAGGGTTAGGGTGAGGGATAGGGTGAGGTTTAGGGTTAGTGTTAGTGTTAGGGTTAGGGTTAGGGTGAGGGTTAGTGTTAGGGTGAGGGATAGGTTTAGGGTTAGGATTAGGATTAGGGTTAGTGTGAGGGTGAGTATGAGGGTTAGGGTTTGGGTTAGGTTTAGGCTAAGGGATAGGCTGAGGGTGAGGGTGAGGGTGAGGGTTAGGGTTAGGGTGAGGGTGAGTTTTAGGGTTAGAGTTAGTGTTAAGTTGAGATTTACTGTGAGGGTTAGTGTTAGGTTTAGTGTTAGGGTTAGGGTTAGGGTGAGGGTTAGGGTGAGGATTAGGGTTACAGATAGGGTTAGGTTTAGGATTAGGTTTTGGGTGAGGTTGAGTGTGAGGGTTATGGTTAGGGTTATGAATAGGCTTAGGGTTAGGCTCAGGGTGAGGTTGAGGTTTAGGTTTAAGGTGAGGTTTAGGTTTAGCGTTAGGGTGAGGGTTAGGATGATGCTTAGGTTTAGGATTATGATTAGGGTGAGGGCTAGCATGAGGGTGAGGTTTAGGGTTAGGGTTAGGGTGAGCTTTAGGGTTAGGATTATTTTTAGTCATAGGGTGGGTGTTAAGGTTAAGTTTATGATGAAGGTGAGGGTTAGGGTAAGGTTGAGGGTTAGGATTAGGTCTAGGTTTAGGGTGAGGGTTAGGGTGAGGGCTAGGGTGAGGGTGAGGTTTAGGGTTAGGGTGAGGTTTAGGGTTAGGGTGATGGTTAGTGTTAGTGTGAGGATTAGTGTTAGGGTTAGGGTTAGTGTTAGGGTGAGGGTAAATGTTAGGGTGAGGGTTAGGGTTATGGTGACGGTTATGGTTACAATGAGGGTTAGGTTTAGGTTTAGTGTTATTGTTAGGGTTAGGGTTACGGTTACGGTTACTGTGAGGGTGAGGGTTAGGTTTCGGTTTAGGGTGAGGTTTATATTAAGGGTTAGGGTTAGAGTTAGGGTTAGGGTGAGGGTGAGGTTTAGATTTAGAGTTAGCGTTAGTGTTAGTGTTAGTGTTAGAGTTAGGGTGAGGGTTAGTGTGAGGGTTAGGGTTAGGCTTAAGCTTAGGTTTCGGCTTAGGCTTAGGCCGAGAGTAAGTGTGAGGGTTAGGGTTAGGGTTAGGTTAAGGGTTAGGGTTAGTGTTAGGGTGAGTGTTAGGATGAGGTTTAGGTTTAGGATTAGGGTTGGGGTGAGCGCTAGGGTGATGGTTAATGTGAGGGTTAGGGTTAGGGATAGGGTTACGTTTAGGATTAAGTTTAGATTGTGGGTAAGTGTGAGGGTTAGGGTTAGGCTTAGGGTTAGTGTGAAATTTAGGGTTATCGTGAGGGTTATGGTTAGGGTGAGGATTAGGGTTATGGTTAGGGTTAGGGTGAGGGCTAGGGTGAGAGTGAGGTTTAGGGTTAGGGTTAGGGAGAGGTTTAGGGTGAGGTTGAGTTTTAGGGTTAGTGTGTGGGTGAGTGTCAGGGTTAGGGTGAGGGTTAGTGTTATTGATAGGGTTAGGTTTAGAGTTACTGCGAAGATTATGGTGACTCTGAGGGTTAGGGTTAGGGTGAGGTTTAGGGTTAGGGTTAGGTTTAGGGTGAGGGTGAGTGTGAGGTTTAGGGTTAGTTTTAGGGTTAGGGTGAGGGTTAGGGTGAGGTTTAGGATTAGGGTTAGAGTTAGGGTTTGGGTTAGTGTGAGGGTTAGGATGAGGGTGAGGGTTTAAGGTGAGGGTTAGAGTTAGGGTTAGGATTAGCATAAAGGTTAGTGTTAGGGTGAATGTTTGGATTAGGCTTAGGTTAAGTTTAGGCTTAGCGTTAAGCTGAGGGTGAGGGTGAGGTTGAGGGTTAGGGTTAGGGTTTGGGTTAGGGTTAGCGTTTGGGTGAGAGTTAGGGTTAGGGTTAGGGTGAGAGTTAGAATGAGGATTAGGGTTAGGATTAGTGTTAAGGTTAGTGTTAGGGTGAGGGTTAGGATGAGGGTGATGTTTAGGGTTAGGGTTAGGATGAGGGTGAGGTTGAGGTTTAGGGTTAGAGTTTTGGTTAGGGTAAGGTATAGGGTGAGGTTTAGGTTCAGGGTTAGTGTTAGGGTTAGGGTTAGGGTTAGGGTGAGGGTTAGTGTTAGGGTGAGGGTTAGGTTTAGAGTTTGGATTAGGATTAGGGTTAGTGTGATGGTGAGTATCAGGGTTAGGGTTAGGGTTAGGTTTAGGCTTAGGGATAGGCTGAGGGTGAGGGTGAGTGTTAGGGTTAGGGTGAGGGTGAGTTTTAGGGTTAGAGTTAGTGTTAAGTTGAGATTTACTGTGAGAGTTAGTGTTAGGTTTAGTGTTAGGGTTAGGGTTAAGGTGAGGGTTAGGGTGAAGGTTAGGGTTAGGGATAGGGTTAGGTTTAGGATTAGGTTTTGGGTGAGGTTGAGTGTGAGGGTTATGGTTAGGGTTATGATTAGGCTTAGGGTTCGGCTGAGCGTGAGGGTGAGGTTTAGGTTTAGGGTGAGGTTTAGGTTTAGGGTTAGGGTGAGCGTTAGGATGAGGGTTAGGTTTAGTTTTATGGTTAGGGTGTGGGCTATCATGAGGGTGAGTTTTTGGGTTACAGTTAGGGTGAGTTTTAGGGTTAGGATTAGCTTTAGGCATAGGGTGGGGATTAGGGTTAAGGTTATGATGAGGGTGACGGTTAGGGTAAGGTTGAGGGTTAGGATTAGGTTTGGTTTAGGGTGAGGTTTAGGGTTAGGGTGATGGTTAGGGTTAGTGTGAGAATTAGTGTTAGGGTTAAGGTTAGTGTTAATGTGAGGGGAAGTATTTTGGTGAGGGTTAGGTTTATGGTGACGCTTAGGATTACAATGAGGGTTAGGGTTAGGTTTAGTGTTATTGTTAGAGTTAGGGTTAGGGTTACGGTTATTGTGAGGGTGAGGGTTAGGGTTCAGTTTAGGGTGAGGTTTATATTAAGGGTTAAGGTTAGAATTAGGGTTAGGGTGAGGGTGAGGTTTAGGGTTTGAGTTAGCGTTAGTGTTACTGTTAGTGTTAGGGTGAGGGTTAGTCTGAGGGTTAGTCTGAGGGTTAGGGTTAGGCTTAAGCTTAGGTTTAGGTTTAGGCTTAGGCCGAGATTGAGGGCTAGGGTGAGAGTGAGGTTTAGGGTTAGGTTTAGGGTGAGGTTTAGGGTGAGGGTGAGGTTCAGGGTTAGGGTTAGGGTGAGGTTTAGGGTTATGTTTAGGGTTACGGTTAAGGTGAGGGTGAGGGTTAGGATTAGAACTAGGTTTAGGGTGAGGTTTAGTGTGAGGATTAGTTTTAGTGTTAGTGTTAGGGGTAGGGTTAGGCTGAGAGTTAGGGTGAGGGTGAGGGTTAGGGTAAGGTTTAGAATTAGGATTAGGGTTAAGGTGAGGGTGAGTGTGAGGTTAGTGTTAGTGTTAGGGTTAGGGTTAGCATTAGGTTTAGGGTGAGGGTCAGGGTTAGCTTTATGGTTAGGTTTAGAGTGAGGGTAAGGTTGAGGCTTATGGTGAGGGTTAGGGATAGGATTAGCGTTAGTTTATGTGCTAGGATGAGCAATAGGGTTAGGGTTAGCTTTAGAGTGAGGGTTAGGGTGAGGGTTAGGTTTAGGTTTAGTGTTAGGGTTAGGGTTGGTGTTAGGGTTAGGAGTAGGGTTACGGTGACTGTGAGTGTGACAGTTAGGGTTAGGGTTAGTGTTCTGCTTAGGGTTAGGCTGAGGCTAAGGGTGAAGGTGAGGGTTAGATTTAGGGTGAGGGTTTGGTTTATGGTTAGAGTGAGGGTTAGGGTGAGGGTTAGGTTTAGATTAGGGTTAGGGTATGTCCTAAGGTGAGGATTAGGGTTAGTGTTAGGTTTAGGGTGAGGTTTAGCATTTAGGGTTAGGGTCATGGTTAGGGTTAGGGTGAGGGTGAAGTTTAAGTTTAGGTTTAGGGTCATGGTTATTCTTAGGGTTAGGGTTAAGGTTATGATGAGGGTGAGGGTTAGGGTAAGTTAGGGGGTTAGGATTAGGTCTAGGTTTAGGGTGAGGGTTAGTGTTAGGGTGAGGACTAGGGTGACGGTGAGGTTTAGGGTTACGGTGAGGTTTAGGGTTAGGGTGATGGTTAGTGTTAGTGTGAGGATTAGTGTTAGGGTTGGGGTTAGTGTTAAGGTGAGGGTAAGTGTTAGGGTGAGGGTGAGGGTTATGGTGACGGTTATCTTTACAATGAGGGTTAGGTTTAGGTTTAGTGTTAGTGTTACGGTTAGAGTTAGGGTTACGGTTACTATGAGGGTTCGGGTTAGGGTTCGGTTTAGGGTGAGGTTTATATTAAGGGTTAGGGTTAGAGTTAGGGTTAGGGTGAGGGTGATGTTTAGGGTTAGAGTTAGCATTAGTGTTACTGTTAGGGTTAGGGTGAGGGTTAGTGTGAGGGTTAGGGTTAGGGTTAAGCTTAGGGTTAGGCTTAGGCTTAGGCCGAGAGTGAGGGTGATTGTTAGGGTTAGGGTTAGGGTAAGGGTTAGGGTTAGGGTTAGGGTGAGTGTTAGGTTGAGGTGAAGTGTTAGGATTAGGGTTAGGGTGAGCACTAGGGTGATGGTTAATGTGAGGGTTAGGCTTAGTTATAGGGTTAGGTTTAGGATTAGGTTTAGATTGAGGGTGAGTGTGAGGGTTAGGGTTAGTGTTAGGCTTAGGGTTAGAGTCAGTGTTAGAGTTAGGGTTTGGTTTAGGGTGAGGGTGAGGTTTAGGTGAGGGTTAGGGTGAGGGTGAGGGTGAGCGTTAGGGTTAGGGTTTGTGTGAAAGTTAGGGTTATGGTGAGGGTTATGGTTAGGGTTAGGGTTAGGGTTAGGTTTAGGGTTAGGGTGAGGGGTAGGGTGAGAGTGAGGTTTAGGGTTAGGGTTAGGGTGAGGTTTAGGTTGAGGGTGAGGTTTAGGGTTAGTGTTAGCGTGAGGTTTAGGGTTATGGTTAGGGTTACGGTTAAGGCGAGGGTGAGGGTTAGGGTTAGAATTAGGTTTACGTTGAGGGTTAGGGTGAGGGTTTGTGTTAGTGTCAATGTTAGGGGTTGGGTTAGGATGAGGGTTAGGGTGCGGGTGAGGATTATGGTAAGGGTTAGGATTAAGTAAGTGTGAGCATTAGGGTTAGGGTTAGGGTTTGCATATGGGTTAGGGTGAGGGTGAGGTTTAGCTTTAGGTTTAGGTTTAGAGTGAGGGTCAGGGTGAGGGTTATGGTGAGGGTTAGGGATAGGATTAGCGTTAGGGTATGTTCTAGGATGAGCAATAGCCTTAGGATTAGGATTAGAGTGAAGGTTAGGGTGAGGGTTAGGTTTAGGGTTAGTGCTAGGGTTAGATTTGGTGTTAGGGTTAGGATTAGGGTTAAGGTGACTGTGAGCGTGACAGTTAGGTGTAGGGTTAGTGTTAGGCTTAGGGTTAGGCTGAGTTTGAGTGTGAGGGTTAGAGTTAGGTTTTGGGTTAGGGTTAGGCTTAGTGTTAGGCAGAGGGTGAGGGTGAGGGTGAGGGTTAGGTTTAGGGTGAGGGTGAGGTTTAGGGTTAGGGTAAGTGTTAGGGTGCGGGTTAGTGTGAGGGTTAGGGTTAGGGTTACTGTTACGGTTACGGTGAGAGTGAGGGTGAGTGTGAGGGTTAGGGTTCGCCTTAGAGTTAGGCTTATGCTTAGGCCGAGCTTGAGGGTGAAGGTGAGGGTTAGGGTTAGGGTGATTTTTAGGGTTTTAGGGTTAGGGTGAGTGTTAGGGTGAGGTTTAGGTTTAAGATTAGGGCTTGGGTTAGTGCTAGGGTGAGGGTGAGTGTTAGGGTTAGAGTTAGGGTGAGGTTTAGTGTTAGGGTTAGGTTCACGGTTAGGGTGAGTGTTACGGTGAGAGTGAGGGTTAGGGTTAGGGTGAGGTTTAGGGTTAGGGTGAGGTTTAGGTTATGGTTAGGGTAAGGGTTAGGGTGAGGGTTTGTGTTAGGGTTAGGGTTACGGTGAGGGTGAGTGTTAGGGTTAACGTGAGGGTTCATGTTATTGTTAGGGTTAGGGTTAGAGTTACGGTGAAGGTGAGGGTGAGTGTGAGGGTTAGGGTTAGGGTGAGTTTTAGGGTTAGGGTCAGGTTTAGGTTGAGGGTGAGGGTGAGGGTGAGGTTTAGGATTAGATGTAGGGTTAGGGTTAGTGTTAAGGTGAGGTTTAGGGTTAGGGTTAGTGTTAGGGTTAGATTGAGGGTTAGAATGAGGGTTAGGGTTAGGGTGAGGGTTAGGGTTAGGGTTAGGGTTAGGGTTAGGATTAGGATCAGGGTTAGTGTTAGGGTGAGTGTTTGGGTAAGGCTTAGGGTTAGGGTTAGGCTTAACATTAAGCTGAAGGTGAGGGTGAGGGTGAGGGTTAGGGTTAGTGTTTGGGTTAGGGTTAGCATTTGTGTGAGAGTTAGGGTTACGGTTAGGGTGAGAGTTAGGATGAGGAATAGGTTTAGGATTAGTTTTAGGGTTATGGTGAGGGTTAGAATGAGGGTGATGTTTAGGGTTAGGTTTAGGGTGAGGGTGAGGGTGAGGATTAGGGTTAGAGTTAGGGTTAGGGTGAGGGATAGGGTGAGGTTTAAGGTTAGGGTTAGTGTTAGAGTTAGGGTGAGGGTTAGTGTTAGGGTGAGGGTTAGATTTATGTTAGGATTAGGATTAGGGTTAGTGTGAGGGTGAGTATGAGGGTTAGGGTTAGGGTTAGGTTTAGGCTTAGGGATAGGCTGAGGGTGAGGGTGAGGGTGAGGTTTAGGGTTAGAGTTAGTGTTAAGTTGAGGTTTAGTGTGAGGGTTAGTGTTAGGGTTGGTGTTAGGGTTAGGGTTAGTGTGAGGTTTAGGGTGAGTGTTAGGGTTAGGTATAAGGTTACGTTTAGGATTAGGTTTTGGGTGAGGTTGAGTGTGAAGGTTATGGTTAGGGTTAGGATTAGGCTTAAGGTTGGGCATAGGGTGAGGGTGAGGTTTAGGGTTAGGATGAGGGTTGGGATTAGGGTGAGGTTTAGGGTTAGGATTAGGTTTAGCCATAGGGTGGGGGTTAGGGTTAAGGTTATGATGAAGGTGAGGGTTAGGGTAAGGTTGAGGTTTAGGATTAGGTCTAGGTTTAGGGTGAGGGTTAGGGTTAGGGTGAGGGCTAGGTTGACGGTGAGGTTTAGGGTTAGGGTGAGGTTTATTGTTAGGGAGATTGTTAGGTGTTAGTGTGAGGATTAGTGTTAGGGTTAGGGTTAGTGTTAGGGTGAGGGTAAGTGTTAGGGTGAGGGTTAGGGTTATGGTGACAGTTATGGTTACAATGAGGGATAGGGCTAGGTTTAGCGTTATTGTTAGGGTTAGGGTTAGGGTTACGGTTACTGTTAGGGTGAGGGTTAGGGTTCGGTTTAGGGTGAGGTTTATATTAGGGGTTAGGTTTAGAGTTAGGGTTAGGGTGGGGGTGTGGTTTAGGCTTAGAGTTAGCGTTAGTGTTAGTGTTACGGTTAGGGTGAGGGTTAGTGTGAGGGTTAGGGTTAGGCTTAAGCTTAGGGTTAGGCTTAGGCTTAGGCCGAGAGTGAGGGTAATGTTTAGGGTTAGGGTGAGGGTGAGGGTGAGGGTGAGGGTTAGGGTTAGTGTGAGTGTTAGGATGAGGTGTAGGGTTAGGATTAAGGTTAGGGTGAGCGCTAGAGTGATGGATAATGTGAGGGTTAGGGTTAGGGATAGGGTTATATTTAGGATTAGGTTTAGATTGAGTGTGAGTGTGAGTGTTAAAGTTAGGGTTTGTTTTAGGGTGAGGGTGAGGGTAAGGGTTAGATTTCGTGTGAAAGTTAGGGCTATGTTGAGGGTTATTTTTAGGGTGAGGGTTAGGGTTAGGCTTAGGCTTAGGCTTAGGTTTAGAGTGAGTGTTAAGGTTAGGGTTTGGTTTAGGGTGAGGGTGAGGGTGAGGTTTAGGGTTAGGGTTAGTGTGAAAGTTAGGTTTATGGTGAGGGTTAGGGGTAGGGTGAGCGTTAGGGTTAGGGTTAGGCTTAGGGTGAGGGCTAGGGTGAGAGTGAGGTTTAGGGTTAGGTTTAGGGTGAGTTTTAGGGTAAGGGTGAGGTTTAGGATTAGGGTTAGGGTGAATTTTAGGGTTATGGTTATGGTTAGAGTTAAGGCGAGGGTGACTGTTACAGTAAGGGTGAGGGTTAGGATGAGGGTTAGGATTAGGGTGAGGGTTAGGATGAGGGTGAAAGTAAGAGTAAAGGTGAGGGTTAGGCTGAGGGTTAGGGTATGGTAAGGGTGACGGTGAGGGTTAGGGTGAGGGTGAGGTTTAGGGTTAGATTGAGGATTAGTGTTAGGGTTTGTATGAGGTTTAGGGTGAGGATGATGGTTAGGGTTAGGGTGAGGGATAGGGTGAAGTTGAGGGTTAGGGTTAGGGTTTGGGTGAGGTTTAGGTTTAAGGTGATGGTTAGCGGTAGTGTGAGGGATAGTGTTAGGGTTAGTGTTAGTTTTAGGGTTATCATAAGTGTTAGGGTAAGGTATAGTTTTAGGGTGAGGTTTAGGATTAGGGTTAGGGTTTGGGTTATGGTGAGGGTGAGGTTTAGGGTTAGAGTTAAGTTTAGGGTGAGGGTTAGGGTTAGGGTTAGGGTTAGGTTACTGTTAGGTTAGGGATAAAGTGAGGTTTATTGTGGGGGTGAGGGTTAGTGTTAGGGTTAGGATTAGGATTAGGGTTAAGGTGAGGGTGAGTGTGAGTGTTAGGGTTAGGGTTAGGATTAGGATTAGAGTTAGGATGAGGGTGAATGTTACGGTTAGGGTGAGTGTTGGGGTTAGGTTTAGTGTGAGGGTTAGGGTGAGGGTTCATCTTAGACTTAGGATTTGGGTGTGGGCTAGGGTGAGGGTGAGGGTGAGGGTTAGGGTTGGGGTGAGAGTTAGGGTGAAGGTTAGTTTCGTGTTAGGTTTAGGGTTGGGATTAGGGTTAGGCGAAATATTAGGCTGAGGGTGAGGTTGAGGGTGAGGGTTATGGTGAGGGTGAGGGTTAGGGTTAGGGTTAGGGTGAAATTTAGTGTTAGGGTTAGGGTTAGTGTTAATCTTAGGCTTAAGTTGAGAGTTAGGGGGAGGTTTAGGGTTAGGGTGAGACTTAGGTTTAGCATTAGGGTTAGGGTGAGGTTGAGGTTTAGGGATAAATTAGGGTTAGGGTGAAGCTGATGGTGAGGGTTAATATTAGGGTTAGTGTTAGTGTTAGGGTTAGGGTGAGGGTTAGGGTGAGGGTGAGGATTAGGGTTAGGGTTAGGATTAGGATTAGCGTTAGGGTTAGTGTGAGAGTTAGGGTTAGGGTTAGCCTTAGGTTTAGGCTGAATGTGAGGGTGAGGATTAGGGTTAGGTTTAGGTTGAGGGTTAGGTTTAGGGTTAGGGTGAGGTTTAGTGTTAGGGTTAGGGTTAGAATTAGGGTTAGGGTTAGGGTGAAGGTGAAGTTTAAAGGTAGAGTAAGGGATAGGGTGAGGGTTAGGATGAAGTTTAGGGTTAGGGTGAGGTTTAGGGTGTGGGTGACGGTAAGGGTAAACATGAGGGTTAGGCTGAGGGTGAGAGTTACTGTAAGGGTGAGGGTTAGGTTTAGGGTGAGGTTTAGGATGAGGATGAGTGTAAGGGTTAGGGTGAGTGCTAGGGTGAGGGTGAGGGTTAAGGTTCGGGTTAGGGTGAGGGTAAGTGTTAGGTTGAGCGTTGCGGTAAGGTTGAGGGTTGTGGTTTGGGTGAGGGATAGGATTAGGGTTAGGGTTATTGTTATGATTAGTGTTAGGGTTTAGGTTACAGTGAGGGTGAGTGTGAAGGTTAGGGTTAGGCTTAGGTTTAGGCTTAGGGTTAGGGTGAGGTTTAGGGTTACCGTTATGGGGAGGGTTAGGAAGAATGTTAGGGTTAGGATTAGGGTTAGAGTGAGGGCTAGAGTGAGGGTGAGGTTTAGGGCTAGGGTTATGGTGAGGTGTAGGGTTAGGTTTAGGGTTATGGTACGGCTGAGGTTGAGATTTTGGGGTTAGAGTTAGGGTTAGGTTGAGCCTGAGGGTGAGGGTTAGGGTTGGGGTTAGTGTTAGGGTGAGGATTAGGTTGAGGGTTAGTGTGAGGGTGAAGGTTAGGGTTAGGTTTAGGATTAGGATTAGGGTTAGTGTCAGGGTTAGGGTTAGGATTAGGGTTAGGGTGAGTTTGAGTGTTACGATTATGGTTAGGTTTTGGGTTAGGGTTAGGTTTATGGTTAGGATTAGTGTTATTGTTAGGGTTAGGTTTAGGGTTAGGCTGACCGTTAGGCTGAGTGTGAGGTTTAGGGTGAGGATGAGCATTAGGGTTAGGGTGAGGGCTAGGTTGAGGGTGAGGGTTAGGGTTAGTGTTAGGATGAGGTTGAGGATTAGGGTGATGGTTAGGGTTAGTGTTAGGGTTAGGGTTAGTGTTAGGTTGAGGGTTAGGGTTAGGGTGAGTGTTATGGTTATGGTTAGTGTGAGTGTTAGGATTAAGGTTAGGGTTATTTTTAGTGTTAGGGTTAGGGTTATGTTTAAGGTGAGGGTAAGGGTGTGAGTTAGGTTTGGGGATAGGATGAGGTTTAGGTTTAAGCGTAGAGTTATAATTAGGGTTAGGGTGAGGGTGAAGTTGAGGGTTAGAGTTAGGTTTAGTGTTAGGGTTAGGGTTAGGGTTAGGGTTAGGCTTAGACTTAAGCTTAGGCTTAGGCCGAGCATGAGGGTGAGGGTTAGAGTTAGGGTTAGGATGAGGGTTAGGGTTAGGGTTAGGATGAGGTTTACGTTTAGGATTAGGGTTGGGGTGAGGGCTAGGGTGAGGTTTAGCGTGAGGGTTAGGGTTAGGGATAGGGTTAGTTTTAGGATTAGGTTTAGGTTGAGGGTGAGTGTGAGCGTTAGGGTTAGGGATAGGCTTAGGCTTAGGGTTAGGGCTTGGGTTAGGGTGAGGGTGCGGCTGAGGGTTATGGTTAGGTTTAGGGTTAGGTTTAGGATTAGGGTTAGTGTTAGGTTGAGGGTTACAATGAGGATTAGGGTTACGCCTAGGGTTAGGCTTAGGGTTAGGCTGAGGGTGGGGGTGGGGGTTAGGATTATGGTTAGGGTTTGGGTTAAAATTAGTGTTATTGTCAGTGTTATGGTTTTGGTTAAGTTTGGGGTGAGGGTGAGGCTGAGGGTGAGGGTTATGGTTAAGTTTAGGCTTAGGCTTAGGGTTAGACTGAGGGTGAGGTTGGGGGTGAGGAATAGTTTTTGGGTGATGGTTAGGGTTCGGTTTAGGGTGAGGGTTAGGATGAGGGTAAGGGTTAGGATTAGGTTTAGGGTGAGGGCTAGAGTGAGGTTGAGTGTTAGGGTTAGGGTTAGGCTTAGGCTTAGGTTTAGGCTGAGCGTGAGGGTGCGGGTGAGGGTTAGGGTTAGGGTGATGGATAGGGTTAGGGTTAGGGTGAGTGTTAGAATGAGGGTTAGGGTTAGGGTGACTGTTAGGTTGAGCGTGATGGTCAGAGTAAAGATGAGTGTTAGGCTGAGGGTGAATTTTCCCCTAATGGTGAGGGTTAGGATTAGGGTGATTGTTAGGGTAAGGATTAGGGTGAGGTTGAGGGATAGATTGAGGATTAGGGTTAGGGTTAGTGTGAGGTTTAGGGTGAGGATGAGGGTTAGTGTTAGGGTGAGGGTTAGGGTTAGAATTAAGGTTAGGGTGGGGGCTAGGGTGACGCTGAGGGTTAGGCTTAGGGTTAGGTTTAGGGTTAGGGTGACAGTTAGGGTTACTGTGAGGGTTAGTGTGAGAGTTAGGGTTAGTGTTAGGGTGAGGGTAAGTGTTAGGGTGAGGGTTAAGGTTAGGTTAAGGCTTAGGTTTAGGGTGAGGGTTTGGGTTAGGGTTTGGGTTAGGGTGTGGTTGAGGCTGAGGATTAGGGTTAGGTTTAGGGTTAGGGTTAGGGTTGGGTTTAGGGTTAAGGTTAGGATTATGGTGAGGGTTAGGGTTAGGGTTAGGCTTAGGCTAAGGGTTAGGCTGAGGGTGAGGGTGAGGGTGGGGGTACGGATTAGGTTTAGGGTTACGGTTAGGTTTAAGTTTATTGTTAGTGTCATGGTTCGGGTTAAGTTTGCGGTGAGGGTGAGGCTGAGGGTGAGGGTTATGGTTATGGTTAGGGTCAGGGTTAGGGTTAGGTTTAGGGTTAGTTTTATTGTTAGGGTTAGGGTTAGAGTTACGGTGAGGTTGAGGGTGAGAATGAGGGTTTTGTTTAGGGTGAGGGTGAAGTTTAGGGTTAGAGTTAGGGTGAGGGGGAGGGTTAGGGTGAGGGTTAGGGTTAGGTTTAGTGTTAGGGTTAGGGGGAGGGGTAGGGTTAGGTTGATGTTTAGGGATAGGGTTAGGGTTAGGATTAGGGTTAGGGTGAGGGTGAGTATGAGGGTTAGTGTGAGGGTGAGGATTAGGCTTAGGGTTAGGCTGGGGGTGAGGTTGGGTGTGAGGATTAGGGTTAGGGTGATGGTTCAGGTTTGGGTTAGTGTTATTGTTAGGGTTAGGGATACAGTTACGGTGAGGGTGTGGGTGCAGGTGAGGATTAGGGTTAGGGTTTGGGTGAGGGTTAGGATGAGGATTAGGGTTAGGATTAGGGTTAGGGTGAGTGCTAGGGTTTGGGTGAGGGTTAGGGTTAGTGTTAGGGTGAAGTTTAGGGTTAGGATTAGTGTTAGGGTGAGGGTGAGTGTTAGGATTAGGGTTGGGTTTAGGGTTAGGTTTAGGTTTAGGGTTAGGATTAGTGTTATTGTTAGGGTTAGGGTTAGAGTTATGGTGATGATGACGGTACGGGTGAGGGATTGGGTTAGGGTTATGGTGAGGTTTAAGGTTAGGGTTAGGGTTAAGGTGAGGGTGAAGTTTAGGGTTAGATAGAGATTTAGTGGGAGGGTTAGGGTGAGGGTTAAGTTTAGGGTTAGTGTTAGGGTTAGTGTGCGGGTGAGAGTTAGGTTGTGGTTTAGGGTTGGGATTAGGGTTAGTGTGAGGGTTAGTGTTAAGGTTAGGGTTAGTGTTAGGTTGAGGCTATTTGTTAGAGTGAGGGTTCCGGTTAGGGTTAGGGTTATTGTTAGGGTTAGGGTTAGATTTACAGTTACGGTGATGGTGAGAGTGAGTGTTATATTTTGGGTTAGGATGAGGTTTAGGTTTAGGGTTAGGATTAGAGTTAGGGTTAGAGTGAGAGTGAGGTTTAGGGTTAGAGTTAGCCTTAGTGTTACAGTTGGGGTTACGGTGAGGGTTAGGGTTAGGATTAGGCTTAGGCTTAGACTTAGGCCGAGCATGAAGTTGAGGGTTAAGGTTAGGGTTAGGGTGAGGGTTAGGGTTAGGGTTAGGTTGAGGGTGAGGGAGAGGTTTAGGGTTAGAGTTAGGGTTAGGGGGAGGTTTAGGATGAGGGTTAGGGTTAGGATTAGGGTTAGGGTAAGGGCTAGGGTGAGGGTGAGTTTTAGGGTTAGGGTTAGGTTGAGGTTTAGGTTAGGGTTAGGGTTAGGGTTAGCCTGAGGCTGAGTGTGAGGATTAGGGTTAGGGTGAGTGTTAGGGTTAGGGTTAGGTTGAGGGTTTAGCTGAGGGTGAGGGTTAGGGTTAGGGTTAGGATAAGGATTAGGGTTAGGGTTTCAGTGAGTGTGAGGGTTAGGGATAGTATTAGGTTGAGGGTTAGGTTTAGGGTGAGGGTTATGTTTAGGGCTAGGATTACGGTTATGATGAGGGTGAATGTGAGGTTTAGGGTTAGGGTGAGGTTTAGGGGTAGAGTTAGGGTTAGGGAGGGGGGTTAGGGTTAGGGTTATGGTTAGCGTGCGGGTTAGGGTGGGGGTGACGGTAAGGCTAAAAATGAGGGTTATGCTGAGTGTGAGGGTTATGGTAAGGGTGAGGGTTAAGTTTAGGGTGAGGGTTAGGGTTAGGTTTCAGGTGAAGTTGAGGGTTACATTGAGGATTAGTGTTAAGGTTAGTGTGAGGTTTAGGGTGACGATGAGAGTTAGGGTTAGGGTGAGGGCTAGGGTGAGGTTGAGGGTTAGGGTTAGTGTTAGGGTGAGGTTTAGGGTTAGGGTAATGGTTAGGGTTAGTGTGAGGGTTAGGGTTAGGTTTAGAGTTAGTGTTAGGTTGAGGGTTAGGGTTAGGGTGAGTGTTATGGTTATGGTTAGTGTGAGTGTTAGGATTAAGGTTAGGGTTATTGTTAGTGTTAGGGTTAGGGTTATGTTTACCGTGAGGGTAAGGGTGTGGGTTAGGGTTGGGGTTAGAATGAGGTTAGGTTTAGGATTAGGTTTAGAGTTAGGGTTAGGGTGAGGGTGAGGTTTAGGGTTAGAGTTAGGGTTAGTGTTAGGGTTAGGGTTAGGGTGAGGGTTAGTTTTAGGATTAGTGTGAGGGTTAGGGTTAAGTTTCGGCTTCGGCTTAGGCTTAAGCTTAGGCTTAGGCTTAGCATGAGTGTGAGAGTTAGGGTTAGGGTTAGGGTGACGGTTAGGTTTAGGGTTAGGATGAGGTTTTGGTTTAGACTTACGGTTAGGGTGAGGGCTAGGGTGAGGGTTAGTGTGAGGGTTAGTGTTAGTGATAGGTTTAGGTTTCAGATTAGGGTTAGGGTGAGTTTTAGTGTGAACGTTAGGGTTAGGGTAGGTTTAGGCTTAGGGTAAGGGTGAGGGTGAGGCTGAGGACTAGGGTTAGGTTTAGGGTTAGGTTTAGGGCTAGGGTTACGGTGAGGGTTAGGTTTAGGCCTAGGGTTATGCTTAGGGTTAGGCTGAAGGTGAGGGTGGGTGTGAGGATTAGGGTTAGAGTTAGGGTTTAAATTAGGGTTATTGTTAGTGTTATGGTTTGCTTTAAGTATGCAGTGAGGGTGCGGTTGAGGGTGAAGGTTATGGCTAGGGTTAGGCTTAGGCTTAGGATTAGGCTGAGGGTCATCTTGGGTGTGAGGAATAGGTTTTGGGTGATGGTTAGGATTATGGTTATGGTGAGGTTTATGATGAGGGTTAGGGTTAGAATTAGGTTTAGGGTGAGGGCTAGGGTGAGGGTGAATGTTAGGGTTAGGGTTAGGCTTAAGCTTAGGTTTAGGCTGAGGGTGAAGGTGAGGGTGAGGTTTAGGGTTAGGGTGATGGATAGGGTTAGGGTTAGGGTGAGTGTTTGGATGACGGTTAGGGTTAGGGTGAGTGTTAGAGTGAGGGTGAGGGATAGATTGAGGATTAGGGTTAGGGTTAGTGTGAGGATTAGGGTGAAGATGAGGGTTAGGGTTAGGGTGAGTGTTAGGGTTAGAATTAAGTTTAGGGTGGGGGCTAGGGTGAGGCTGATGGTTAGGGTTAGGGTGAGGGTGAGGTTTAGGGTTAGGGTGAGAGTTAGGGTTACTGTGAGGGTTAGTGTTAGAGTTAGGGTTAGTGATAGGGTGAGGGTAAGTTTTAGGGTGAGGTTTAGGGTTAGTTTTAGGGTTATTGTGAGGTTTAGGGTTAGGGGTACGGTGAGGGTGAGGATGAGGGTTAGAGTTAGGGGAGGTTTAGGGTTAGGGTTAGGGTTAGAGTTAGGGTTAGGGTGAGTGTGAGGTTTAGGGTTAGAGTTAGGGTTCAGGTGAGGGTTAGGATGAGGGTTAGGGTTAGTGTTAGTTTTAGGTTTAGGGTTAGGGTGAGGTTAAGTGTTAGGTTTATGGTTAAAATTAGGGTTAGGGAGAGGTTGAGTGTGTGGTTTAGGGTAAGGTTTAGTTTAGGATTAGGGTTAGGCTGAGGGTTAGGTTGAGGGGGAGGTTTAGGGTTCGGGTCCGGGTTAGGGTTAGGGTTAGTGTGAGGGTTAGGATGAAGGTTAGGTTTAGGATTAGGGTTAGGGTGAGGGCTACTGTGAAGGTGAGGTTTAGGGTTAGGGTTAGGGTGAGGTTTAGTGTTTGGGTTAGGGTCAGTGTGAGTTTGAGGTTTAGGGTTAGAGATAGGGTTAGGGTGAGTGTTAGGGTGAGGGTTGGCTTAGTGTTAGTCTTATAGTTAGGGTTAAGGTGAGGGTTATGGTGAGGGTGTGTGTTAGGGTTAGGGTTAGGATTAGGATTAGGGTTAGGGAGAGGGGGAGTGTGAGGTTTAGAATTAGCCTTATGTTTAGGCTGAGGGTGAGGGTGAGGGTGAGTGTTAGTGTTAGTTTGAGGGTTAGGTTTAGGGTGTCGTTTAGTGTTATGGTTAGTGTTAGAGTTAGGGTTTGCTGAGTTTTAGGTTGAGTGTTAGGGTTAGGGTGAGGTTTAGGGTGGGGGTGAAGGTAAGGGTAAACGTGAGGGTTAGGCTAAGGGTGAGGGTTATGGTTACGTTTATGGTTAGGGTGAGATTTAGGGTTCGGGTTAAGTTAGGGTTAGGGTGAGGGTGAGAGTTAGGGTTAGGTTGAGGGTTAGGGTTAGGATTAGGGTTAGGATAAGGGTGAGGGTTAGGGTTAGTGTTAGGGTGAGGGTGAGAATGAGGGTTAGGGTTAGTATTAGGCTAGGGTGAGGGTGAGAGTTAGGGTTAGTGTTAGGTTGAGGTTTAGGATTAGGGTGATGGTTAGGGTTAGTGTGAGGGTTAGTGTTAGGGTTAGGGTTAGTGTTAGGTTGAGGGTTAGGGTTATGGTGAGTGTTATGTTTATGGTTAGGGTAAGTGTTAGGGTTAGGTTTAGGGTTATTGTTAATGTTAGGGTTAGGGTTATGTTTAAGGTGAGGGTAAGGGAGTGGTTTAGGGTTGGGGATAGGATGAGGTTTAGGTTTAAGATTAGGGTTAGAGTTAGGGTTAGGGTGAAGGTGAGGGTGAGGTTTAGGGTTAGAGTTAGCTTTAGTGTTAGGGTTAAGGTTAGGGTGAGGGTTAGGGTTAGGGTTAGGCTTAGGCTTAAGCTTAGGCTTAGGCCGAGCATGAGGGTGAGGTTTAGATTTAGGGTTAGGGTGAGGGTTAGGGTTAGGGTTAGGATGAGGTTTAGGTTTAGGATTAGGGTTAGGGTGAGGACTAGGGTGAGGCTTAGGGTGAGGTTAAGGTTAGCGTTAGTGTTAGGGTTAGGCTTAGGGTTAGGGTGAGGGTTTGGGTTAGGGTTTCGGTTAGGGTGAGGGTGCGGCTGAGGATTAGGTTTAGGTTTAGGTTTAGGTTTAGAGTTAGGGTTAAGGTTAGATTTAGGGTTACAGTGAGGATTAGGGTTAGGCCTAGTTTTAGGCTTAGGCTGAGGGTGAGGGTGGGGTGAGGATTAGGGTTAGTGTTAGGGTTAAAATTAGGGTTCTTGTCAGTGTTATGGTTTGGGTTAAGTTTGCGGTGAGGGTGAGGCTGAGGGTGAGGGTTAGGGTTAGGCTTAGGCTTAGGCTAAGGGTTAGGCTGAGGGTGAGGTTGGGGGTGAGGAATAGGTTTTGGGTGATGGCTAGGATTCGGGTTAGGATGAGTGTTAGGATGAGGATTAGGGTTAGGATTAGGTTTAGGGTGAGGGCTAGTGTGAGGATGAGTGATAGGGTTAGGGTTAAGCTTAGACTTAGGTTTAGGCTGAGGGTAAGGGTGAGGCTGAGCTTTAGGGTTAGGGTGATGGATAGGGATAGGGTTAGGGTGAGTGTGCGAATGAGGGTTAGGTTTAGGGTGACTGTTAGGGGGGGCGTGACAATAAGAGTTAAGGTGAAGGTTAGGCTGAGGGTGAATGTTCCCCTAAGGGTGAGTGTTGGGATTAGGGTGATTGTTAGGGTAAGGGTTAGGGTGTGGTTTAGTCTGAGGGTGAGGGATAGATTGAGGATTAGGGTTAGGCTTAGTGTGAGGTTTAGGGTGAGGATGAGGGTTAGGGTTAGGGTGAGGGTTAGGGTTAGAACTAAGGTTATGGTTGGGGCTAGGGTAAGGCTGAGGGTTAGGTTTATGGTTAGGGTGAGGTTTAGGGTTAGGGTGAGAGTTAGGGTTACTGTGAGGGTTAGTGTGAGAGTTAGGGGTAGTGTTAGGGTGAGGGTAATTGTTAGGGTGAGGGTTAGGGTTAGGTTAAGGCTTAGGGCTAGGGTGAGGGTTAGCGTTAGGGTTTGGGTTAGGGTGTGGTTGAGGCTGAGGATTAGGGTCAGGTTTAGGGTTAGGGTTAGGGTTAGGTTTAGGGTTAAGGTTAGGATTATGGTGAGGGTTAGGGTTAGGGTTAGGCTTAGGCTTAGGGTTAGGCTGAGGGTGAGGGTGAGGGTGGGGGTGCGGATTAGGTTTAGCATTAGGGTTAGGTTTAGGTTTATTGTTAGTGTTATGATTAGGGTTAAGTTTGCAGTGAGGGTGAGGCTGAGGGTTAGGGTTAAGGTTAGTGTTATTGTTAGGGTTAGGGTTAGAGTTACGGTGAAGTTGAGGGTGAGGGTGAGGGTTTTGGTTAGGGTGAGGTTTAGAGTGAGTTTTAGGGTTAGGGTTAGTGTTAGGGTGAGGGTGAGGTTTAGCGTTAGAGTTAGGGTGAGGGTGAGGGTTAGGGTGAGCGTTAGGGTTAGGTTTAGTGTTAGGGTTAGGGGGAGGGTGAGGGTTAGGTTGAGGTTTATGGATAGGGTTAGGTTTAGGATTAGGGTTAGGTTGAGGGTGAGTATGAGGGTTAGTGTGAGGGTTATGCTTAGGCTTAGGGTTAGGCTGAGGGTGAGGTTGGGTGTGAGGATTAGGATTAGGGTGATGTTTCGGTTTGGGATAGTGTTATTGTTAGGGTTAGGGTTAGAGTTACGGTGAGGGTGAGGGTGGGGGTGAGGGTTAGGGTTAGGGGTTGGGTGAGGGTTAGAATGAGGATTAGGGTTAGGATTAGGGTTAGGGTGAGTGCTAGGGTTTGGGTGAGGGTTAGGGTTAGTGTTAGCTTGAGGTTTAGGGTTAGGATTAGGGTTAGGGTGAGGGTGAGTTTTAGAATTAGGGTTGGGCTTTCCGTTAGGGTTAGGTTTAGGATTAGGGGTAGTGTTATTGTTGGGGTTAGGGTTAGAGTTATGGTGAGGGTGACGGTACTGGTGAGGGTTTGGGTTACTGTTATGATGTGGTTCAGGGTTAGGGTTAGGGTTAAGGTGAGGGTGAGGTTTAGGGTTATATAGAGTTTTAGTGGGAGGGTTAGGGTGAGGGTGAAGTTTAGGGTTAGTGTTAGGGTTAGTGTGAGGGTGAGGGTTAGGTTGAGGTTTAGGGTTAGGATTAGGTTTAGTGTGAGGGTTAGTGTTAGGGTTAGGGTTAAGGTTAGGCTTAGTGTGAGGTTTAGGATGAGGATTTGGGTTAGGATTAGGGTTAGGGTGAGGGCTAGGGTGAGGGTGAGGTTGAGGGTGTGGGTTAGGGTGAGGATTAGGGTGAGGTTTAGGGTTAGGGTTAGGATTAGTGTTAGGGTGAGGGTGAGGTTTAGGGTTAAATTTAGGGTTAGGGAGAGTGTTAGGTCGATGGTTAGGGTTAGGGTTATTGTTAGGGTTAAGGTTAGGGTGAGGGTTAGGTTGAGGTTTAGGGTTAGGGTTATGGTTAGTGTTAGGATTAGGGTGTGGGTGAGGGTGAGTGTGAGGTTTAGGGTTAGGTTTCAGCTTAGGCTTAGGGTTAGGCTGAGGGTGAGGGTGGGGGTGAGGATTAGGGTTAGGGTGATGTTTAGGATTATGGTAAGGTTGAGGGCTCGGGTGAGGGTGAGGGTTAGGGTAAGGCTTAGGCTTAGGGTTAGGCTGAGGGTGAGGTTGAGTGTGAGTGTTAGGGTTAGCGTGATGGTTAGGTTTACGGTTACGGTGAGGTTTGGGATAAGGTTTAGATTTAGGGTGAGGTTAGGGTGAGATTATGGTAAGGGTAAAGGTGAAGTTTACGCTGAGGGTGAGGGTTAAGTTAAGGGTGAGGGTTAGGGTTAGTTTTAGGGTTAGTGTAAGAGTTAGGGTTAGGGATAGGATGAGGGTTAGATTGAGGATTAGTGTTAGGGTTAGTGTGAGGTTTAGGGTGAGGATGAGGGTCAGGTTTAGGGTGAGGGTGAGGGTTAGAATTAGGTTTAGGTGAGGGCTAGGGTGAGGGTGAGGGTTAGGGTTAGTGTGAGGGTTAGTGTTAGGGTTAGGGTTAGTGTTAGGGTGAGGGTTATGGTTAGGGTGAGGGTTAGGGTTAGGGTGAGGGTTATGGTTAGGGTGAGGGTTAGGGTTTGGGTGAGGGTGAGTGTGAGTGTGAGGGTTAGGCTTAAATTTAGGTTTAGGGTTAGGGTGAGGGTTAGGGTTAGGGTTTGGGTTAGGGTGAGGGTGAGGCTGAGGATTAGTGTTAGGTTTAGGGTTAGGGTTAGGATTATGGTGAGGTAGGGTAAGGGTTAGGCTTAGGCTTACGTTTAGGCTGAGTTTGAGGCTGAGGGTGAGGGTTATGTTTAGGGTTACGGTGAGGGTTAGGGTTAGGGTAAGTGTTATTGTTAGGGTTAGGTTTAGAGTTATGATGAGGTTGAGGATGAGGGTGAGGGTGAGGGTGAGGTTTAGGTTTAGGGTTATGGTTAGATTTAGGGTTAGGGTGAGCGGGTCGGAAAGGTTAAAGGTGAGGGTTAGGCTGAGGATGAGGGTTACTGTAAGGGTGAGAGTTAGGTTTAGTGTTAGTGTTAGGATTAGGATTGGGGTGAGAGTTAGGATTTGGGTTAAGTTTAGGGTAGGTTGAGGGTTTGGTAAGGGGTACGGTGAGTGTGAGGTTTAGGGTTAGGTTGAGGGTTAGTGTTAGGATTAGGGTTAGGGTGATGGTGAAGGTTAGTGTTAGTGTTAGGGTCAGGGTAAGGATGAATGTTAGGGTTAGGATTAGGGTTAGGGTGAGGGCTAGTTTGAGGTTGCGGTTTAGGGTTAGCGTTAGGGTGAGGTTTAGGCTTTGGGTTAGGGTTAGAGTTACGGTTACGGTGAGTGTGAGGTTTAGGTTTAGAGTTAGGGTTAGGGTGAGGGTTACGTTGAGGTTGAGGGTTAGGGTTAGTGTTAGGGTTAGTGTTAGGGTGAAAGTTAGGGGGAGGGTTAGGGTTAGGGTTAGGGTTAGCCTTCGGTTTAGGGTGAGGTTGAGGTTTAGGATTAGATTGAGGCTGAGGGAGAGGGTAAGTGTTAGGGTTAGGTTTGGGTTAGGGTGAGTTTGAGGGTGAACGTGAGGTTTAGGGTGAGGGTGAAGTTGAGTGTGAGGGTGAGGGTTAGGGTGAGGGTGAAGTTGAGGGTGAGGGTGAGGGTTAGCGTTAGTGTTAGGTTGAGGTTTAGGCTTAGTGTGAGGGTTGGGTTAGTGTGAGGTTAAGGGATAGGGTGAGGGTTAAGGTGAGGGTGAGAGTTAGGTTTAGGGTTAGGGTTAGGGTGAGGGTTCGTGTGAAGGGTAGGGTTAGGTTTAGGGTTAGTGTGAGGATTAGGGTTAGGGTTAGGGTGACAGTTAGGGTTAGTGTGAGGGGTAGGGTGAATGTGAGGGTAAGGGTTAGGGTGAGGCTGAGGGTTAGGTTGATTGTTAGTGTTAGGGTCAGGTTTAGGTTTAGGTTTAGGTGTATGGTGTGGGTTAAGATGAGGGTTGGGTTTAGGGTTGGGTTTATGGTTAGGATGAGTTTTAGGGATAGGGTGAGGGTGAAGGTCAGGGTGAGGGTTAGGGATAGGGTTAGGGATAGGTTTAGGGATATGATGAGGGCTAGGGTGAGGGTGAGGATTAGGGTTAGGGTGAGGGTTCAGGTGAGGGGTAGGTTTAGGGTAAGGGTTAGGGTGAGGGTAAAGTTTCGGGTGAGGTTTAGGTTGAGGGTGAGGTTTAGGGAGAGGCTGTGGTTAGGGTGAGGGATTGCGTTAGGATTAGGGTGAGGGTATGTGTTAGAGTGAGGGTAAGGGTTAGGGTTAGGATGAGGGTTAGGGATAGGCTTAGGGTTATGGTTGGGATGATGATGAGGGTAGGGTTAGTTTTAGGGTTAGGTTCAGGGTGAGGGTGAGGTTCAGTGTTAGGATTAGTGTTTGGGTTAGGGTTAGGCTGAGGGTGAGGGTAAGACTGAGGGTTAGGGTTAGGGTGAGGGTGAGGGTTAAGGTTAGGTTTAGGGTGAGGGTTAGAGTTAGTGTGAGGATTAGGGATAGGTTTAGGGTGAGAGTAAGGGTTATGGTGAGGTTTAGGGTTAAGGTTAGCGTTAGGGTTAGCATGAGGGTGAGGGAGAGGTTTAGGTTTAGAATTAGGGTTAGGT
Source organism: Dipodomys merriami (assembly GCF_024711535.1). Lineage (NCBI taxonomy): Eukaryota > Metazoa > Chordata > Mammalia > Rodentia > Heteromyidae > Dipodomys > Dipodomys merriami. Next base: position 1,877,019 of record NW_027206402.1, on the reverse strand, counting down.
TTACGGTTAGGCTTAGGGTGAGGGTCATGGTGAGGGTGAGGGTTAGGGTGAGAGTCAGGGTTAGTGTGTGGGTTAGGGTTAGGGTGACGGTAAGGGTTAGGATGAGGGTGAGGGTGAGGGTGAGGGTTAGCATTAGTATGAGGGTTAGGGTTAGGGTTAGAGTGAGGGTGAGGTTTAGAATGAGGGTTAGGGTTAGGGTTAGGGTCAGTGTGAGGATTAAGGTTAGGGTTAGGGTTAGTTTGAGGGTAAGGTATAGGGTTAGGGTTACCATAAGGTTTAGTATGAGTGTTAGGGTGAGAGTGTGGGTTAGGTTTAGTGTGAGTGTTAGGGTGAGTGTTAGGGTGAGGGTTAGGTTTAGTGTTATGGTTAGGGTGAGGGTGAGGGTTAGGGTTAGGGTGAGGGTGAGGGTTAGGGATAGGTTTAGGGTTAGGGTTAGAGTTATTGTTAGGGTTAGGGTTAGGTTTAGGGTTAGGGTGAGGGTGAGTGTTAGGGTTAGATATAGCATTAGGGTTAGAATGAGGGTGAAGGAGAGAGTTAGGTTAGGCTTAGGGTTAGGGTAATGGTTAGGGTGAGGCTTCAGGACAGGGTTAGGGTTAGGGTTAGGGTGAGGGTTAGTGTTAGGGTGAGATTTAGGGAAAGGGTGAGGATTAAGGTGAGGATGAGGGTTAGGGTGATTGTGAGCATTAGGGTTTGGGTGAGGGTTAGGGTGATTGTGAGGGTTAGGGTGAGGGTGAGGGTTAGGGTTAGCATTAGGGTGAGCGTTAGGGTTAGGGTTATGTTGAGGGTGAGTTTTAGGATTAGGGTTATGTTGAGGGTGAGGGTTAGGGTTAGGTTTAGCTTTAGGGTTAGCTTGAGGGTGAGGGAGAGGGTTAGGTTTAGGATTAGAGTTAGGTTTGGGATTACGCTTAGGGTGAGGGTGATGGTGAGGATGAGGCTAAGGGTCAGGGATAGGTTTAGTGTTAAGGTGAGGGTTAGTGTAAGGGTGATATTTAGGGAAAGAGTGAGGGTTAGGGTGACGGTGAGGGTTTGAGTGAGGGTGAGGTTTATGGTTATGGTTAACATTAGGATGAGTGTTAGGGTTAGGGTTAGTGTGAGGTTTAGGGTTAGGGTTATGGTTAGTGTGAGGGTAAGGTTTAGGGTGAGGTTTAGGTTGAGAGTGAGGTTTAAGGAGAGGGTTAGGTTTAAGGTGAGGGTTAGTTTGAGGGTTAGGGTTAGGGTTAGGTTGAGGGTCTATGTTAGGGTGAGGTTAAAGTTAGGGTGAGGGTTAGGGATACGATTAAGGTTAGGGTTAGGGTGAAGGTGAGGGTGAGTGTTAGTTTTAATGTTAGGTTCAGCGTGAGGGTGAGGTTCATGGTTAGAATTAGGGTTAGGGTTAGGGTTAGGCTAGGGTGAGGGTGAGGGTGAGGGTTAGGGTTGGGGTGATCTGAAGGGTTAGGGAGAGGTTTAGGATTAGGTTTAGGATGAGGATTAGGCTGAGGGGTGGGGTAAGGATAAGGGTTAGGGTGAGGGTTAGGGTTAGGGTTAGGGTTATTGTTAGGGTTAGGCTTCTTTTAGAGTTAGGGTTAGGGTGAGGGTGAGGATGAGTGTTAAGATTAGGCTTAGGAATAGGGTTTTTGTTAGGGTTAGGGTTAGCGTTAGGGTGAGGGTGAGGGTTAGATTTAGGATTAGCGTTAGGATTATTGTTAGGGTTAGGGTGAGGGTGAGGGTTAGGTTTAGTGTGAGGGTTAGGTTGAGGGTGAGGTTGAGGGTGTGGGTTAGATTTAGGTAAGGGAGAGGGTGAAGATAAGGTTTAGGGTTAGGATTAGGGTTAGGGTTAGGGTGAGGGTTAGGGTTAGGGTTAGGGTGAGCGTGAGGGTGAGGGTTAGGGTGAGGGTGAGGTTGAGGGTGTGGGTTAGATTTAGGTAAGGGAGAGGGTTAAGATAAGGTTTAGGGTTAGGATTAGGGTTAGGGTTAGGGTGCAGTTGAGGGTTAGGGTAACGGTTAGGTTGAGGTTTAGGGTTAGTGTGAGGGTTGGGTGAGCATGAAGGTAAGGGTTAGGGAGAGGGTTATTGTGAGGGTGAGACTTAATGTTAAGGTTAATGTTAGGGTGAGGGTTAGTGAGAGGTTAAGGGTTAGTGTTTGGTTTAGGGTTAGTGTGAGGATGAGGGTTAGGGTTAGGGTTAGGGGGAGGGTTAGGGTTAGTGTGAGGGGTAGGGTGAAGGTGAGGGTAAGGGTTAGGTTGAGGGTTAGGGTTAGGTTTAGGGTTATGGTTGGGGTTAGGGTGAGGTTTGGGGTTAGGTTTAGGGTTATATTTAGGATGAGAGTTATGGTGAGGGTGAGGGTTAAGGTGAGGGTGAGGGTTAGTGTGAGGGTGAGGATTAGGTTTAGGTGAGTTTTAGGGTTAGGATTAGGGTTAGGATGAGGGCTATGTGAGGGTGAGGGTTAGTGTTAGGGTTAGGGTTAGGTTGAGGGTTAGGGTGAGGGTGAGGGATCGGGTGAGGGGTACGTTTAGGGTTAGTTTTAGGGTGAGGGTAAAGGTTAGGATGAGTTTTAGGGTGAGGATCAGGTTTAGGGAGAGGAATAGGGTTAGGTTGAAGGTTAGGGTTAGGATTAGGGTGAGGGTATGTTTTTGGGTGAGGGTTAGGTTGAGTGTTAGTGTTAGGGTGAGGGTTAGGGATATGGTTAGGATTATGGTGAGAGTGACAGTGAGAGTGAGGGTTAGTTTTAAGGTTAGGAATAGGAATAAGGTTAGGGTTAGGTATACGGCTAGGTTTAGGGTTAGGGTGACAGTGAGGGTTAGGGTTAGGTTTAGGGTTATGGTGAGGGTAAGGTCTAGGGTGAGGTTTAGGGTGAGGGTGAGGTTTAGGGTGAAGGTTAGGGTGAGGGTTAAGGTGAGGGTGAGTTTATGTGTTAGATTGAGGGTTAGGTTGAGGGTTAGGGTTAGGATGAGGTTTAGTGATAGATTTACGGTTACGGTTAGGGTGAGGGTGAGTGTGAGGGTTAGGGTTAGGGTTAGGTTCAGGGTGAGGGTGAGGTTCAGGGTTAGGATTAGGGTTAGGTTTAGGGTTAGGCTGAAGGTGAGGGTGTGAGTGAGGGTTAGGGTTCGGTTGAGGGTGAGGATTAGGGTGAGTTTTAGTGTGTGGGTTAGTGTTAGGGTTAGTGTGAGGATTAGGGTTAGGGTTATGGTGAGGGTAAGGGTTAGGTTTAGGTTTAGGGTAAGGTTTAGTGTTAGGGTTATGGTGAGAGTGAGGGTTAAGTTTAGTGTGAGTGTTAGGGTGAGGGTTAGGTTTAGCGTTAGCTTTAGGGTGAGAGTGAGGGTTAGGTTGAGTATGAGGGTTAGGGTTTGGGTGAGGGTTAGGGTGAAGGTGAAGGTTAGGGTGAGGGTGAGACTTAGAGTTAGGGTTAGGGTTAGGATGAGGGTTAGAGTGAGGATAAGGGTTAGGGTTAGGTTTAGGTTTAGTGTGAGGATTAGGTTTAGGGTGAGAGTTAGAGTTATGGTGAGGGTGAGGGTTAAGTTTAAGGTTGTGTGAGGGTTAGGGTTAGAGTCAGGGTTAGGGTTAGGTTTTGGGTTAGGGTGAGGGTGAGGGTGAGGGTGAGGGTGAAGTTGAGGGCGATGGTGAGGGTTAGGGTTAGGGTTAGGTTGAGGTTTAGGCTTAGTGTGAGGGTTGTGTGAGGGTTAAGGTGAGGGTGAGAGTTAAGGTTTGGGTTAGGGTTAGGTTGAGGGTTCGTGTGAGGGTTAGGGTTAGGGTTAGGTTTAGGGTTAGTGTGAGGTTTAGGGTTAGGGTGAGGGTAAGTGTTAGGGTGAGGGTTAGGATTAGGGTGAGGGTTATGGTTAGGGTGAGGGTTTGGGTTAGGGTTATTATTAGGGTTAGGTTTAGGGTTACAGTTAAGTTGAGTGTGAGGGTGAGAGTTAGGGTTAGGGTTAGGGTGAAGTTTAGTGTTAGGGTTAAGATTAGAGTTAGGGTTAAGGAGAGGGTGAGGTTTAGGGGTAGAGTTAGGATTAGGGTGAGGATTAGGGTGAGGGTTAGTGTTAGGTTGCGGGTTAGGGTGGGGTTGAAGGTAAGGGTAAATTTGAGGGTTAGGCTGAGGGTGAGGGTTACAGTAAGGTTGAGGGTTAGGGTTAGGGTGAGCGTTAGTGTTAGCATTAGGGTTTATGTTAGGGTGAGGGTAAGTGTTAGGGTGAGTGTTAGGGTTAGGGTGAGGGTTATGATTAGGGTGAGTGTGAGGGTTAGGGTTATATTATTGTTAGGGTTAGGGTTAGGTTTAGGGTTATGCTTAGGGTTAGTGTTGGGGTTAGGGTTAGGATGAAGTTTAGTTTTAGGGTTAGGATTAGAGTTAAGGTTAGAGTGAGGGTGAGATTTAGGGTTAGAGTTAGGGTTAGTGTTAGTGTTAGGGTGAGGGTTAGGTTTAAGCTTAGGCTTAGGCTTAGGCTTAGGCTGAGCATGAGGATGAGTTTTAGGGTTCTGGTTAAGGTTCGGGTTAGCCCGAAGGTTAGATTGAGGTTTAAGGTTAGGATTAGGGTAAGGGTGAGGGCTAGGGTTAAGGTTAGGGTGAGGGCTAGGATTAGGGATAGCGTTAGGTTTAGGATTAGTGTTAGGGTGGGGGTGAGTGTGAGGTTTAGTGTTAAGGTTAGGCTTAGAGTTAGGATGAGGGTTAAAGTTAGGGTTTGGGTTCGTGTGAGGGTTAGGCTGAGGATTAGGGTTAGGTTTAGGGTTAGGTTTAGCGTTAGGGTTAGTGTTAGTGTTAGGGTTAGGATTAGGGTGAGGGTATGATTTAGGGTGAGGTTTAGGGTGAGGGTTAGGGATACAGTTAGGGTTATGTTTAGAGTGACGATGAGAGTGAGTGTTAGTTTTAAGTTTAGGGTTAGGGTTAGGGCTAGGGTTAAGAATACGTTTAGGGTTAGGGTTAGGGTGATGGTGAGGTTTAGGGTGAGGTTCAGGGTGAGGGTGAGGTTTAGGGTGAGGTTTAAGGTGAGGGTTAGGGTGAGGGTGACGGTATGTGTTAGATTGAGGTCTAGGTTGAGGGTTAGGTCTAGGTTGAGGGTTAGGGTTAGGGTGAGGGTGAGGGTGAGGTTTAGGGTTAGGGTTAGGTTCAGAGTGAGGGTGAGGTTCAGGGTTAGGATTAGGGTTAGAGTTAGGGTTCGGCTGAAGGTGAGGGTGTGGGTGAGGGTTAGGGTTAGGGTGAGGATGAGGGTTAGGTTGAGTTTTAGTGTGTGGGTTAGTGTTAGGGTTAGTGTGAGGATTAGGGTTAGGGTTATGGTGAGGGTAAGGGTTAGGGTAAAGGTTAGGGTAAGGTTTAGTGTTAGGGTTATGGTGAGAGTGATGGTTAGGTTTAGTGTGAGTGTTAGGGTGAGGTTTAGGTTTAGTGTTAGCTTTAGGGTGAGGGTGAGGTTTAGGGTGAGTGTGAGGGTTAGGGTTTTGGTGAGGGTTAGGGTGAAGGTGAAGGCTAGGGTGAGGGTGAGACTTAGAGTTAGGGTTATGGTTAGGGTGAGGGTTAGTGTGAGGATAAGGGTTAGGGTTAGGTTTAGGTTTAGTGTGAGGATTAGGGTTAGGGTGAGGGTTAGAGTTAGGGTGAGGGTGAGGGTTAAGTTTAAGGTTGTGTGAGGGTTAGGGTTAGGCTGAGGGTTAGGGTTAGGTTTTGGTTTAGGGTGAGGGTGAGTGTGAGGTGGAGGGTTAGGGTGAGGGTGAAGTTGAGTGTGATGGTGAGGGTTAGGGTTAGGGTTAGGTTGAGTTTTAGGCTTAGTGTGAGGTTTGGGTGAGCATGAGGTTAAGGGTGATGGTTAGGGTTAGGGTGAGGGTTATGGTTAGGGTGAGTGTGAGTTTTAGGGTTATTGTTAGGGTTAGGGTTAGGGTTAGGGCTATGGTTATGGTTAGGGTTAAGGTTACGGTTAGAATGAAGTTTAGTTTTAGGGTATGGGTTAGAGTTAAGGTTAGGGTGAGGGTGAGATTTAGGGATAGAGTTAGGGTTAGTGCTAGTGTTAGGGTTTAGGGTGAGGGTTAGGCTTTGGCTTAGGCTTAGCCTTAGGCTTAGGCCGAGCATGAGGGTGAGTGGTAGGGTTCTGGTTAGGGTTCGTGTTAGGGTGAAGGTTAGATTGAGTTTTAGGGTTAGGGTTAGTGTGAGGGCTAGGGTTAGGGATAGGTTTAGGTTTAGGATTAGGGTTAGGGTGAGGTTGAGTGTGAGGTTTAGGCTTAGAATTAGGGTGAGGGTTAGGGTTAGGTTTTGGGTTAGTGTGAGGGTGAGGCTGAGGATTAGGCTTATTTTTAGGGTTACGTTTATTGTTAGGGTTAGTGTGGGGTTAGGGTTAGGGTTATGGTGAGAGTTAGGGTTAGAGTTAGGATTAGGCTTAGGGTTAGGATGAGGGTGAGGGTGGGTTTGAGGATTAGAGTTAGGGTTAAGGTTAGGCATAGGGTTAGGCTTATTGTTTGTGTTATGCTTAGGGTTAAGTTTGCGGTGAGCATGACGCTGAAGGTGAGGGTTATGCTTATGGTTAGGGTTAGGGTTAGTGTTATTCTTAGGGTTAGGGTTAGAGATACGGTGAGGATGAGGTTGAGGGTGAGGGTTAGGGTTAGGGTGCGGTTTCGGGATAGGTTTAGAGTAAGGGTTAGGGTGAGGGTGAGGTTTAGAATTAGAGTTATTTTTAGGGGGAGGGTTAGGGTTAGGGTTTGGGTTAGGGTGAGGGTGGGGTGAGGATTAGGGTTACGTTTAGGGTTAGGGTTAGGGTTAGGTTTTTAAGATAGGGTTAGGCTTAGGGTTACGGTGAGGGTTAGGGTTAGGGTTAGGCATAGGGTTAGGCTGAGGGTGAGAGTGGGTGTGAGGATTAGGGTTAGGGTTAGTGTTAGTGTTAGGGTTATTTTTAGTGTTATGGTTAGGGTTAAGTTTGCTGTGAGGGTGAGTCTGAGGGCGAGGGTTTTGGTTATGGTTATGGTTAGGGTTAGGTTTAGAGGTATTGTTAGGGTTGGGATTATAGTTACTGTGAGGGTGAGGGTGAGGGTGAGGTTTAGGGTTCAGATTAGGGTTTGGGTTAGAGTGAAGGTTAGATTGAGGTTTAGGGTTAGGATTAGGGTAAGTGTGAGGGCTAGGGTTAGGGTTAAGGTGAGGGCTAGGGTTAGGGATAGGGTTTTGTTTTGGATTAGGGTTAGGGTGAGGGTGAGTGTGAGGTTTAGGGTTAGGGTTAGGCTTAGAGTTAGGGTGAGGGTTAGGGTTAGGGTTTGGGTTAGTGTGAGGGTGAGGCTGAGGATTAGGGTTAGGTTTAGGGTTAGGTTTAGTGTTAGGGTTAGTGTTAGGTTTAGGGTTAGGATTAGGGTTATGGTGAGGTTTAGGGTTAGAGTTAGGTTTAGGCTTAAGTTTATGATGAGGGTAAGGGTGGGTTTGAGGATTAGAGTTAGGGTTAGGGTTAGGCTTAGTGTTAGGCTTATTTTTAGTGTTATGCTTAGGGTTAAGTGAACATGAGGTGAGCATGAGGCTGAAGCTGAGGGTTATGGTAAGGGTTATGGTTAGGGTAAGGGTTAGTGTTATTCTTAGGGTTAGGGTTGGAGATATGGTGAGGATAAGGTTGAGGGTGAGGGTTAGGTTTAGGGTGCGGTTTAGGGATAGGTTTAGGGTAAGGGTTAGGGTGAGGGTGAGGTTTAGAATTAGAGTTATTGTTAGGGGGAGGGTTAGGGTTAGGGTTTGGGTTAGGGTGAGGGTGGGGCTGAGGATTAGGGTTAGGTTTAGGGTTAGGATTAGGGTTAGGTTTTTAGGATAGGGTTAGGGTTAGGGTTACGGTGAGGGTTAGGGTTAGGGTTAGGCTTAGGGTTAGGCTGAGGGTGAGGGTGGGTGTGAGGATTAGGGTTAGCATAAGGGTTAGTGTTAGGGTTATTGTTAGTGTTATGGTTAGGGTTAAGTTTGCTGTGAGGGTGAGTCTGAGGTTGAGGGTTATGGATATGGTTAGGGTTATTGTTAGAGTTATTGTTAGGGTTAGGGTTAGAGTTATGATGAGGGTGAGGGTGAGGGTGAGGGTTAGGGTTCGGGTTACGGTGAAAGTTAACTTGCGGTTTAGGGTTAGGATTAGGGTAAGGGTGAGGGCTAGGGTTAGGGTTAGAGTTAGGGTTATGGGGATGGATAGGGTTAGGTTTAGGGTTAGGTTTAGGGTTAGGGTTAGGATTACGGTGAGGGTTAGGGTTAGGATTAGACTTAGGCTTACAGTTAGGCTGAGGTTGAGGCTGAGGGTGAGGGATATGGTGATGGTTAGGGTTAGGATTAGGGTTAGGGTAAGTGTTATTGTTAGGGTTAGGGTTAGAGTTATTGTGAGGTTCAGGGTGAGGTTGAGGGCTAGGGTTAGGTTGAGGTTTAGGGTTAGGTTTAGTGTTAGGGATAGTGTTAGGGTGAGGGTATCGGTAAGGTTAAAGTTGAGTGTTAGGCTGAGCATGAGGGTTACGGTAAGGGTGAGGGTTAGGCTTAGGGTGAGGGTTAGGTTTAGGGTTGGGGTGAGAGTTAGGGTTCGGGTTCAATTTAGGGTTAGGTTGAGGGTTAGAGTAAGGGTTACGGTGACGGTGAGGGTTAGGGTTAGGTTGAGGGTTAGTGTTAGGATTAGGGTTAGTGTGAGGTGAAGGTTAAGGTTAGTGTTAGGGTGAGGGTTAGGATGAGGGTTAGGGATAGGATTAGGGTTAGGGTGAGGGCTAGTTTGAGGTTGAGGTTTAGGATTAGCGTTAGGGTGAGGTTTAGGGTTAAGGTTAGGGTGAGGGTTAGGGTTAGGGTGAGGTTTACGGTTAGAGTTATGTTTAGGGTGAGACTGAAATTGAGGGTTAGTGTTAGGGTTAGTGTTAGAGTTAGGGTTAGGGTGAGGGTTAGGTTGAGGGTGAGGGTTAGGCTAAAGGTTAGGATTAGGATTAGCCTAAGGGTTAGGGTGAGTGTGAGGGTTAGGGTTAGGGTTAGGCTTAGGGTTAGGCTGAGGGTGAGGTTGAGAGTGAGGGTTTGGTTTAGGTTTACTGTGAGAGTTAGGGTTCGGGTAAATTTAGGGTTAGGGTGAGGGTTAGGGTTAGGTTTATGGTGAGCTTGAGTTTTAGGGTAAGGTTGAGGCTTAGGGTTAGGATTATGGTTATGGAAAGGGTTAAGGTTAGGGTTAGGGTGAGGTTAAGAATGAAGATTAGGAATAGGGTGAGGGCTAGGTTGAGGGTGAGCTTTAGGGTTAGTGTTAGATTAAGGTTTAGGGATAGAGTTAGGGTTAGGGTGAGGGTTAGGTTGAGGGTTAGATTTACGGTGAGGGTGAGGGTTAGGGTTAGGGTGAGGGTTAGGGTGAGGATGATTGTAAGGGTAAAGGTGAGGTTTAGGCTGAGGTTGAGTGTTAGGGTGAAGGTTAGGGTTAGGTTTAGGGTTAGGGTAAGGGATAGGGTTAGGTTCAGGGTGAGTGTTAGATTGAGGATTAGGGTTACTGTTAGTGTGAGGTTTAGGGTGAGGATGAGTGTGAGGGTTAGGATTAGGGTTAGGATTAGGGTTAGGGTTAGGCTTAGAGTTAGGATGAGTGTTAGGGTTAGGGTTTGGTTTAGGGTGAGGTTGAGGCTGAGGATTAGGATTAGGTTTAGGCTTACTGTTAGTGTTAGGGTTAGGTTTAGGGTGAGGGTGAGGTTTAGATGTAGGGTTAGGGGGTGGGTTAGGGTGAGGGTTAGGGTTAGGGGTAGTGTTTGGTTTAGGTTGAGGGTGAGTGTTAGATTGAGGTTTAGTGTTAGGGTTAGGGTTAGGGTCAGTGTGAGGCTTAGTGTTAGTGTTAGGGTTAGTGTTAGGGTGAGGGTAAGTGTTCGGGTGAGGTTATGGGTTAGGGTGACGGTTATGGATAGGGTGAGGTTTAGAGTTAGGGTTAGAGTTATTGTTAGGTTTAGGTTTAGGGTTACGGTTACGGTGAGGGTGAGTGTGAGGGTTAGGGTTAGTGTTAGTTTGAGGTTTAGGGTTTGGGTTAGGGTTAGAGTTAGGGTTAGGGTGAGGGTGAGGTTTAGTGTAAGAGTTAAGGTTAGGGTGACGTTTAGGGTTAGGTTAGGGTGAGAGTTAAGGGGAGGGTAAGGCTTAGTGTTAGGTTTAGGGATAGGATTAGGGTTAGGGTTAGGGTGAGGGTCCGTGTGTTTGTTAGGGCTAGTTCTGGGGTTAGGCTTAGGTTTAGGCTGAAGGTGAGGGTGATGGTTAGGGTTAGGGTTAGGGTTAGTGTTAGGGTTAGGGGGAGGGTTAGGATGAGGGTTAGTGTTAGGATTAGGGTTAGGGCAAGCGCTAGGGTGAGGTTGAGGTTTAGGGTTAGAGTTAGGTTGAGGTTTATGGTTAGGGTAAGGGTTAAGGTGAGGGTGAGGTTTAGGGTTAAAGTTAGGGTTAGGGTGAGGCTGAGGGTGAGGGTTAGGGTTAGGGTTAGTGTTAGAGTTAGGGTTAGGGTTAGGGTGAGGGTTAGCATGAGTGTTAGGGTTAGGTTTAGGGTTAGGTTTAGGCTGAGGGTGAGGGTGAGGGTGAGGGTTTGGGTGAGGATAAGGGTTAGGGTTAGGATGAGGGCTAGGGTTGGGTGAGGGTTAGGGATAGGGTTATAGTGAGGTTTAGGTTTAGGGTGATGGTTAGGGTTAGTGTGAGGGTTAGTGTTAGGGTTAGGGTTATTGTTAGGGTTGGGGTAAGTGTTAGGGTGAGGTTTAGGGTTAGGCTGATGGTTATAGTTAGGGTGAGTGTTAGGATTATGGTTAAGGTTATTGTTAGGGTTAGGGTTAGGATTATGGTGAGGGTGAGGGTGAGGGTTACAGTTAGGGTTAGGATTAGGTTTAGTTTTAGGGTTAAGGATAGAATTAGGGTTCGGGGGACAGTGAGGTTTAGGGTTAGAGTTATGGTTTTTGATAGGTTTAGGATTAGGGTGAGGGTTATGGTTAGGCTTAGGCTTAGGCTTAGGCTTAGGCTGAGCATGAGGGTGAGGGTTAGGGTTAGGGTGATGGTTCTGATTAGGATTATTGTTATTGTTAGGTTTAGGGTTAGAGTTACAGTGAGGGTGAGGTGCAGGTGAGGGTTAGGGTTAGGGTTAGGGTGGGGCTTACCGTTAGGGTTAGGGTTAGGGTTAGGTTGAGGGTGAGGTTTAGGATTAGATTTAGGGTTAATGTTAGGGTGAGGTTTAGTGTTAGAGTTAGGGTTAGGGTGAGGCTGAGGGTGAGGGTTACTGTTCGGATTAGGTGTTGGGTTAGGTTGACGGTGAGCGTTAAGTTTAGCGTTAGGGTGAGGGTTAGGATGAGGGTTAGGGTTAGGATTAGGGTTAGGGTGAGGGCTAGGGTGAGGGTGAGGTTTAGGGTTAGAGTTATGGTGAGGTTTAGGATTAGGGTTAATGTTAGGGTTAGGGTGAGTGTAAGGTTTAGGATTAGAGTTAGGGTTAGGGTGAGGCTGAGTTTGAGGGTTAGGGTTAGAGTTAGTGTTAGATTTAGGGTTAGGGTGAGGGTTAAGTTGAATGTGAGGGTTAGGCTTAGGGTTAGGATTAGGTTTAGGGTAAGTGTTAGGGTGAGTGTGAGCGTTATGGTTAGGGTTAGGGTTAGGCTTAGGGTTAGACTGAGGGTGAGGGCTGGGGTGAGGGTTAGGTTAAGGGTGAGTGTGAGGGTTAGGGTTAGGGTGAGGGTTAGGGTTAGGGTTACTGTGAGCGTGAGGGTTAGGGTAGGTTGAGAGTTAGGGTTAGTGTTAGAGTTAGGGTGAGGGTTCAGGTTAGGGTTAGGGTGAGGGTAAGGATGAGGATTAGGGTTAGGATTAGGGTTATGTTGAGGGCTAGGGTGAGGTTGAGGGTTAGGGTTCTTATAAGATTAAGGTTTAGGTTTAGGGTTAGGGTTAGGGTGAGGATTAGGTTGAGGATTATGGTTACAGTGAAGGTGAGGATAAGGGTTAGGGTTAGGGTTAGGGTTAGGATTAAGGTTAGCTTGAGGGTGAGTATTAGCATTAGTGTTAGGGTTAGGTTTAGGGTTAGGATTAGTGTTATTGTTAGGGTTAGGGTTAGAGTTATTGTGAGGGTGAGGGTGTGTGTGAGGGTTAGGGTTAATGTTAGGTTGAGGTTTAGGGTTAGAGATTAGGATTAGGGTAAGTGTGAGGGTGAGGCTGAGATTGAGGGCTAGGGTTAGGGTTAGGGTTAGAGTTAGGGTTAGGGTGAGGGTTAGGGTGTGCATGAGGGTAGCGTTAGGGCTAGGTTTAGGTGTAGGTTTAGTGTTAGGGTTAAGGTTTGAGTTAGGGTAGGGTTAGGGTAAGTGTTTTTGTTAGGGTTATTATTAGGGTTAGGGTTAGGATGAGGTTTAAGTTTAGGTTTCGGTTTAGAGTTAGGGTTAGTGTGAGGGTGAGGTTTAGGGTTAGAGTTAGGGTGAGTGTTAGGGTTAGAGTTAGGGTGAGCGTTAGGGTTAGGGTTAGGCTTAGGCTTTGGCTTAGACTTAGGGTTAGGCTTAGGGTGAGGGTGGGGTTGAGGTTTAGGGTTAGAGTGATGGTTAGGGTTAGGGTGAGGGTCAGGTTTAGAAGTAGGGTTAGTGTGAGGGCTAGGGTGAATGTGAGTGTTATGGTTAGGGTGATGGTGAGGTTTAGGATTAGGTGAGGTTTAGGGTTAGTGTGAGGGTTAGTGTTTGGGTTAGGGTTAGTGATAGGGTGAGAGTAAGGGTGACAATAAGGTTTAGGGTGAGTGGTAGGGTTAGGGTGAGGTTGAGGGTGAGGTTGAGTGTTAGGGTTAGGGTGAGGGTTAGGGTGACAGTAAGGGTAAAGGTGATGGTGAGGATTAGAGTGAGGGTGAGGTTTAGGGTTAAATTTAGGGTTAGTTGGAGGATTAGGTCGAGGGTGAGGGTTAGGTTTAATTTTAGTATTAAGGTTAGGGTGAGGGTTAGGTTGAGGTTTAGGCTTACCGTTAGGGTTAGGGTTAGGATTAGGGTTAGGGTGAGGATGAGTGTGAGCGTTAGGGTTAGGGTTAGGCTTAGGCTTAGAGTTAGGCTGAGAGTGAGGGTGGGGGTGAGGATTAGGTTTAGGGTGATGGTTAGGGTTAGGGTTAGGGTGAGGGTTAGGATGAGGGTTAGGATTAGGATTAGGGTGAGGGTGAGGGATAGGGTGAGGGTGAGGGTTAGGCTTAGGATAAGGATTAGGCTCAGCTTGAGGTTGAGGGTGAAGGTTATGGTTAGTATGATGGTTAGGTTTACAGTTAGGTTGATGTTTAGGATGAGGCTTAGGGTTAAGGTGTGGGTTAGGGTGAGGTTTAGTGTTTGGGTTAGCGTTAGACTTAGGGTTATGGTGAGGGTGAGGTTCTGGGGTACAGTTAGGGTGAGGATGAGGGTTAGGGTTAGGGTGCAGGTTAGCCTGGGGTTGACGGTAAGGGTAAAATTGAGGGTTAGGATGAGGGTGAGGGTTTCCCTATGGGTGAGGGTTAGGGTTAGGGTGAGGGTTAGTGTTAGCATTAGATTGAGGGTGAGGGTTAGATTGAGGATTAGTGTTAGGTTTAGTGTGAGGTTTAGGGTGATGATGAGGGTTAGGGTTAGGGTGAAGGCTAGGGTGAGTGTGAGGGTTAGGGTTAGGGTTAGGGTGAGGGTAAGTGTTAGGGTGAGGGTTAAGGTTAGGGTGAGGGTTATGGTTAGGGTGAGGGTTAGGGTTAGCGTTAGGTTTATTGTTAGGTTTAGGGGTAGGGTTACGGTTACTGTGAGGGTGAGGGTGAGGTTTAGGGTTAGGGTAAGGTTGAGGTTTAGGTTTAAGGTTAGGGTTAGAGTTAGGGTTAGGGTGAGGGTTAGGCTTAGGCTTAGGCTTAGGCTTATGCTTAGGCCGAGCATGAGGTTGAGGGTTCGGGTTCGTGCTGGGATAAGGGTTAGGTTTAGGTTTAGGGGTAGGTTGGGAGTTAGGTTGAGGTTAAGGGTTAGGATAAGTTTAAGGGTGAGGGCTAGGCTGAGGGTTAGGGTGAGGGTTTGGGTGTGGGATAGGGTTAGGTTTAGGATTAGGGTTAGGGTGAGGGTGAGTGTGAGGGTTAGGATTAGGGTTAGGGTTAGGCTTAGAGTTAGGATGAGGGTTAGGGTTAGAGTTTGGGTTAGGGTGATGTTGAGGCTGAGGATTAGTGTTAGGTTTAGGGTTAGGTTTAGGGTTAGTGTTAGTGTTAGGGTTAGGTTTAGGGTTAGGGTTAGGGTGAGGGAGAGGTTTAGATATAGGGTTAGGGGGAGGGTTAGGGGGAGGGTTAGGGTTAGGTTTATTGTTAGGTTTAGGTTGAGTGTGAGGGTTAGGTTGATGTTTAGGGTTAGGGTTAGGTTTAGGGTCAGTTTGATGGTTAGTGTTAGTGTTAGAGTTAGTGTTAGGGTGAGGATAAGTATTAGGGTGAGGTTATGGGTTAGGGTTAGAGTTAGGGTTAGGGTGATGGTTATGTTTAGGGTGAGGGTTAGGGTTAGGGTTAAGGTTATTGTTAGGTTTAAGTTTAGGGTTACGGTTACGGTGAGTGTGAGTGTGAGGGTTAGGGTTAGGGTTAGGTTGAGGTTTAGGGTTTGGGTTAGGGTTAGAGTTAGGGTAAGGGTGAGGGTGAAGTTTAGGGTTAGAGTTAGGGTTAGGGAGACGGTTAGGGTTAGGGTTAGGGTGAGAGTTAGGGTGGGATTGAAGGTAAAGGTAAATTTGAGGGTTAGGCTGAGGATGAGGGTTATAGTAAGTGTGAGGTTTAGGGTTAGGGTGAGTGTTAGTGTTAGGGTTAGGGTGAGTGTAAGGTATAGGGTTAGAGTTAGGGTTAAGCTGAGGCTGAGGGTGAGGCTTTGGGTTAGGGTTCGGATTAGGATTAGGGTAAGGGTTAGGGTGAGTGTGAGAGTTAAGGTTCTGGTTAGGGTTAGGCTTAGGGTTACACTGAGGGTGAGGTTGAGGGTTAGGGTTATGATTAGGGTTAAGGTGAGGGTGAGTGTGTTAGGTTAGGTTTAAGTTTAGGTTAAGGGTTTGACTAAAGGTGAGGTTGAAGGTGAGGTCAGGGTTAGGGTGAGGTTTAGGGTAAGTGTTAGGGGGAGGGTTAGGATGAGGTTTAGTATTAGGTTTATCATGATGGCTAGGGTGAGGGTGAGTTTTAGGATTAGGGTTAGGTTTAGGGTTAGGATTAGGGTTAGGGTTAGGGTGAGGGTGAGGTTTAGGGTTAGAGTTAGTGTAAGAGTGAGGCTGAGGTTGAGGTTTAGGTTTAGGGATAGTTTTCGAGTTAGGGTTAGTGTGACGGTTAGGGTGAGGGTGAGGATTACGGTTAGGGTTAGGATTAGGATTAGAGTAAGGTTAAGGGTGAATTTGAGGGTTAGGGTTAGGGTTAGGTTTGGCTTAGTGTTAGGCTGAGGCTGAGGGTGAGGGTGAGGGTTAGGGGTAGGGTTAGGGTGGGGTTTAGGGATAGGGTTAGTGTTAGTTTGGGGATTAGTGTGAGGGTTAGGTTTAGGGTTAGGATTAGTGTTCTTTTTAGGGTTAGGGTTAGAGTTATGGTGAGGGTGAGGGTTAGGGTGAGGGTGAGATTTATGTTTAGATTTAGGTTCAGTTGGAGGCTTAGGTCAAGGGTTAGGGTTAGGGTTAGTGTTAGGGTTAAGGTTAGGGTGATGGTTAGGTTGAGGTTTAGGGATAGGGTTAGTGTTAGTTTGGGGATTACTGTGAGGGTTAGGTTTAGGGTTAGTATTACGGTTATGGAGAGGGTGAGGGTGAGTGTGTTGGTTAGAGTTAGGGTGAGAATTAGGGTTCGGTTAAGTTTAGGGGCAGGGGGAGGGTTAGGGTTAGGGTTAGGGTGAGAGTAAGTGTTAGGATTAGGGTGAGGATTAGGGTTAGGGTAAGAATGAGGGTTAGTGTGAGGGTTAGGGTGAGGATTAGGGTTATTATTAGGGTTAGGGTGAGGGCTAGGATGAGCGTGAGGATTAGGGTTTGTTTTAGGGTAAGGTTTAGGGTTAGGGTTGGGGTTAGGGTGAGGGTTAGGATGAGGGTAAGGGTTACGGTGAGGGTGAGGGTTAGGGTTAGGGTGAGGGTTAGGGGTAGGATTAGGGTTAGGGTGAGGTTGAGTGTTAGCATTAGGGTTAGGGTTAGGGTTAGGGTTAGGTTTAGGGTTAGGATTAGTGTTCTTTTTAGGGTTAGGTTTAGAGTTATGGTGAGGGTGAGGGTTAGGGTGAGGGTGAGATTTATGTTTAGATTTAGGTTCAGTTGGAGGGTTAGTTCGAGGGTTAGGGTTAGGGTTAGTGTTAGGGTGATGGTTAGGTTGAGGTTTAGGGTTAGGGTTAGGTTTAGGGTTAGGATTAGGTTTAGGGTAGTGTGAGTGTGAGTTTTAGTGTTAGGGTTAGGCTTAGGCTTAGGGTTAGGCTGAGGGTGAGGGTGGGGGTGAGGATTAAGGTTAGGGTGATGGTTAGGGTTAGTGTTATGGTGAAGGATAGTGTTAGGGTTAGGGTTAGAGTTAGGATTAGGTTGAGGATGAGGTTTATGGGTAGAGTTAGAGTTAGGGTGAGGTTTAGCATTACAGTGAGGGTTAGGGTGGCGTTGACGGTAAGGATAAAGGTGAGGTTTAGGCTGAGGGTTAGGGTTACATTAAGGGTGAGGGTTAGGGTTAGGGTGAGGGTTAGGGTGAGGGTTCAGGTGAGGGTGAGGGTTACATTGAGGATTAGTGTTAGGGTTAGTGTGAAGTTTAGGGTGAGGATGAGGGTTAGGGTTAGGGTGAGGGCTAGGCAGAGGTTCAGGTTTAGGGTTAGTGTTAGGTTGAGGTTTAGGGTTAGCATGATGGTTAGGGTTAGTGTGAGGGTTAGTGTTAGGGTGAGGGTAAGTGTTAGAGTGAGGGTTAGGGTTAGGGTGAGTTTTATGGTTAGGGTGAGGGTTAGGGTTAGGGTTAGGATTATTGTTCTCATTAGGGTTAGGGTTTCGGTTATGGTGAGTATGAGGATTAGATTTAGGGCTAGGATGAGTTTTAGGGATAGGGTTATGGTTAGGGTTAGGGTCAGGTTGAGGTTTAGTGTTAGAGTTACGGTTAGGGTGAGGCTGAGGGTGAGGGTTAGGGTTAGGGTTAATGTTAGGGATAGGCTTAAGGTGAGGGTTAAGTTGAGGGTGAGGGTTAGAGTTAGGGTTAGGAGTAGGATTAGAGTTACAGTTAGGGTGAGTGTGAAGGTTAGGGTTAGGCTTAGGGATAGGCTTAGGGTTAGGCTGAGGTTGAGGGTAAAGTTTAGGGTTAGGGTAAGGGTTAGGATGAGTGTGAGGGTTATTATTAATATTAGGGTTAGGGTTAGGGTGAGTGTATGTGTTAGTGTTAGGTTTAGGTTTAGGCTTAGGTTTAGGCTGAGTGTGAGGTTTAGTGTTAAGGTGAGGGTTAGGGTTAGGTTTAGGTTGAGGTTTGAGGTTTGGTTTAGGGTTAGAGTTAGGTTTAGGGTGAGGGTGAGGTTTAGGGTTAGGCTGAGGGTGAGGGTGGGTGTGAGGATAAGAGTTAGGGTTAGGATTAGGCTTAGGGTTAGGGTTATTGTTAGTGTTATGTTTAGGGTTAATTTTGTGGTGAGGGTGAGGCTGAGGGTGCGGGTGAGGTTGAGGGTTAGGGTTAGAGTTAGGGTGAGGTTTAGGTTGAGGGTGAGGTTTAGGGTTAGAGTTAGGGTTAGGGTGAGGTTTAGGTTGAGGTTTAGGGTTAGTGTTAGTGTTAGGGTTAGGGTTAGCGTGAGAGTTAGTGGGAGGTTTAGGGTTAGGGTTTGGGTGAGGGATAGGATTAGGGTTAGGGTGCGGGTGAGTGTGTGTGTTAGGTTTAGGTTTAGGGTTAGGCTTAGGGTTAGGCTGATGGTGAAGTTGAGGGTGAGGGTTAGGGTTCGGGTTGGGGTGAGGGTTAGGGTTAGGGTTTGGGTAGGTTGAGGGTTAGGATGAGGTTTAGGGTTAGGATTTGGGTAAGGCTGAGGGCTAGGCTGAGGGTTAGGTTGAGGGTTAGGATTAGGGATAGGTTTAGGTTTAGGATTAGGGTTAGGGTGAGGTTGAGTGTGAGGGTTAGTGTTAAGGTTAGGGTTAGGCTTACAATTAGGGTGAGGGTTAGGGTTAGGTTTTGGGTTAGGGTGAGGGTGAGGCTGAAGATTAGGTTTAGGGTTAGGATTAAGGTTAGGGTTAGTGTTAGGGTTAGGGTTAGTGTTAGGGTTATGTTCAGGGTTAGGATTAGGATTAGGGTTAGGTTTAGACTTAGGGTTAGGTTGAGGTTGAGGGTGGATGTGATGATTAGAGTTAGGGTTAGGGTTAGGCTTAGGGTTAGGGTTATTGTTAGTGTTATGGTTAGGGTTAAGTTTGCGGTGAGGGTGAGGCTGAGGGTGAGGGTTATGTTTATTGATAGGGTTAGGGTTATGGTTAGTGTTAGGGTTATTATTATTGTTAGGGTTAGAGTTAGATTTACGGTGAGGGTGAGGATGCAGGTGAGGGTTAGGTTTAGGGTTAGGGTGGGGTTTACGTTTAGGGTTAGGATTAAGGTTTGAGTGAGGTCGAGGTTTAGGGTTAGATTTAGGGTTAGTGTTAGTGTGAGGGTTAGTGTTAGAGTTAGGGTTAGTGTTACAGTGAGAGTAAGACTTAGGGTGAGGGTCTGGGTTAGGGTAAGGGTTAGCATTAGGTTTAGGGTTGTTGTTAGGCTTCAGTTTAAGTTTACTGTTATGGTGCATGTGAGGGTGAGGTTTAGGGTTAGGGTTTAGTGTTAGGGTTAGGGTGAGGGTTAGGATTAGGGTTAGCATGCGGCTGAGTGTGTGTGTTAGGGTTAGGTTTAGGGTTAGGCTTAGGATTAGTCTGAAGGTGAGGTTGAGGGTGAGGATTAGGATTAAGGTTAGGGTGAGGGTGAGGTTGAGGTTTAGGATTAGGGTTAGGTTGAGGTTTAGGCTGAGGCTTAGGTTTAGGATTAGGGTTAGGGTGATGTCTAGGGTGAGGGTTAGGGTTAGGTTAAATTTTAGGCTTAGGGTTAGTTTTAGGCTGAGCTTGAGGTAGAGTTTGAGGGTTAGGGTTAGGGCGATGGTTAGGTTTATGGTAAGGGTGAGGGTTAGGATGAGGTTAGGGTTAGGGTGAGGTTTAGGATGAGGATGATGGTAAGGGTAAAGGTGAGGTTTAGGCTGAGGGTGAGGGTTAAGATAATGGTGAGTGTTAGGGTTAGGTTTACGGTTAGGGTAAGGGTTAGGATTAGGCTTAGGGTGAGGGTTAAATTGAGGTTTAGGGTTAGGGTTAGTGTAAGGTTTAGGGTGAAGATGAGGGTTAGGGTTAGGGTTAGGATTATTTTTAGGTTTAGGGTGAGGGTGAGGTTTTCTGTTGGAAATAGGGTTAGGGTGAGGGTTAGGGTGAAGGTTAAGGTTAGGGTAAGGGTTATCATGGGGGTGATGGTAAGGGTAAACCTGAGGGTTAGGCTGAGGGTGAGGGTTACAGTGGGATGAGTGTTAGGGTTAGGGTGAGGTTTAGGGTTTGGGGAAGGCTGTGGGTTAAGGTTAGATTGAGAATTAGTGATGAGTGTTAGGGTTAGTGTGAGGTTTAGGTTGAGGATGAGGGTTAGTGTTAGGGTGATGGCTAGGGTGAGATGAGGGTTAGGTTTAGCTTTAGGGTGAGGTTTCGGGTTAGGGTGATGATTACGGTTAGTTTGAGGGTTAGTGTTAGGGTTAGGGTTAGTGTTAGGGTGAGAGTAAGTGTTAGGGTGAGTGTTATGTTTAGGGTGAGTGTTATGGTTAGGTTGAGGGTTAGGGTTAGGGTTAGGGTTATTGTTAGGGTTAGGGTTACAGTTATAGTGAGGGTGAGGGTGAGGGTTAGGGTTAGGATTAGGATGAGGTTTAGGTTTAGGGTTAGGGTTAGAGCTAGGGTTAGTGTGAGAGTGAGGTTTATGGTTAGAGTTAGGGTTAATGTTAGGGTTAGGGTTATGGTGATTGTTTGTGTTAGAGTTAGGCTTAGGCTTAGGCTTATGCCAAGCATGAGGGTGAGGGTTAGGGTTATGGTTTGGGTGAGGTTTAGGGTTAGGGTTAGGGTGAGGGTTAGGATGAGGTTTAGGGTTAGGATTAGTGTTAGGGTGAGGGTTAGGGTAAGGGTTAGATTTAGGGATAGGGTTAGGATTAGGAGGGTTAGGGTTAGACTTAGGATGAGTGTGAGGGTCAGGGTAAGGGTTAGGCTTAGGTTTAGGGTAAGGGTTAGGGTTAGGGGTTTGGTTAGGGTGAGGGTGAGGCTGAGGATTAGGGTTAGGTTTAGGGTTAGGTTTTGGGTTAGGTTTAGGGTTAGGGTTTGGGTTACAATTAGGGTTAGCGTTAGGGTTAGGGTTAGGCTTAGGGTTAGGCTGAGGGTGAGGTTGGGGTTGAGATTTAGAGTTAGGGTTAGGATTACGGTTATTGTTAGTGTTATGGTTAGGGTTAAGTTTGCAGTGAGGGTGAGGCTGAGGATGAGGGTTATGGTTATGGTTAGGGTTAGGGTTAGTGTTATTTTTAGGGTTAGGGTTAGAGTTACGGTGAGATTGAGGGTTAGGGTGAGGGTTAGAGTTAGGGTGAGGTTTAGGGTTAGGGTTAGGGGGAGGGGGAGGTTTAGGGTTAGAGTTAGTGTTAGGGGGAGGGTCAGGGTGAGGTTTATGGTTAGGGTTAGTGTTAATGTTAAGGGCAGGGTGAGGTAAAGGTTGAGGTTTAGGGATAGGGTTAGGTTTAGTATTAGGTTTAGGGTGAGGGTGAGTGTGAGGGTTAGGGTGAGGTTTAGGCTTAGGCTTAGGTTTAGGCTGAGGGTGAGGGTGGGGGTGAGTATTAGGGTTTGGATGATGGTTCGGGTTAGGGTTAGTGTTATTGTTAGGGTTAGGGTTAGAGTTATGGTGAGGGTGAGGGTGCGGGTGAGGGTTAGGCTTAGGGTTAGGGTGGGATTTAGGGTTAGGGTTAGGGATAGTGTGAGGGTGAGGTTTAGGTTTAGATATAGGGTTAGGGGGAGGGTTAGGGTGAGGGTTAGGCATAGGGTTAGTGTTCCGGTTAGGGTGAGGGTGAGGGTTAGGTTGAGGTTTAGGGTTATGGTTAGGGTTAGTGTGAGGGTTAGTGTTAGGGTTAGGGTTAGTGTTAGGGTGAGGGTATGTTTTAGGGTGAGAGTTTTGGTTAGGGTGAGGGTTATGTTTTGGGTGAGGGATAGGATTAGGTTTAGGGTTATTGTTAGGGTTAGGTTTAGGGTTTTGGTTACGGTGAGGGTGAGGTTGAGGTTTAGGGTTTGGGTTAGGGTTAGAGTGAGGGTTAGGATGAGGGTGAGTTTTACGGTTGGATTTAGGGTTCGGGTGAGGGTTAGGGTTAGGTTTAGGGTTAGGGTTACTGTTAGGGTTAGGGTTAGGGTGAAAGTTAGTTGGAGGATTAAGGTTAAGGTTAAGGATAGGGTTAGGTTTAGGGTTTCAGTTACGGTGAGTTTAAGGGTTAGGATTTGGGTTAGGGTGAGGGTGAGGTTTAGGGTTAGACTTAGGGATAGGGTGAGGCTGAGGATGAGGGTGAGGTTTAGGGTTAGGGTTAGGATGAGGTTTGGGGTTAGGTTTAGGTTGAGTGTGAGGGTTATGGTTAGGGTTAGGGTTAGCTGTAAGTTTAGGCTGAGGGTTTGGCTGAGGGTGAGGGTTAGGGTTAGTTTGAGGGTTAGGGTTAGGGTTAGGGTGAGGTTTAGTGTTAGGGTTAGGGTTAGAGTTATGGTTAGGGTGAGGGTGAGATTTAGAGTTAGAGTTAGTTTTAGGATGAGGGTTAGGGTGAGTGTTAGTGTTAGGGTGAGGGTTAGGGTAGGGTGACAGTAAGGGTAAATGTGAGGGTGAGGCTGAGGGTGATGGTTATGGTAAGGTTGAGGGTTAGGGTTAGGGTGAGGGTTAGAGTTAGGGTTAGGGTGAGAGTTAGGGTTCGGGTCAAGTTTAGGGTTAGGGTGAGGGTTAGAGGAAGGGTTATGGTGAGGGTGAGGGTTAGGGTTAGGTTGAGGTTTAGCGTTAGGATTAGGGTTAGGGTGAGGGTGAGGGTTAGTGTTAGTGTTAGGGTGAGGGTAAGTGTTAAGTTGAGGGTTAGGGTTATGTTGAGGGTTATGTTTAGGTTGAGGGGTAAAGTTAGGGTTAGGGTTAATGTTAGGGTTAGGGTTAGGGTTACCATTATGGTGAGAGTGAGGGTGAGGGTTAGGGTTAGGGTTAGGCTGAGTGTGAGTGTGCAGGTGAGGATTAGAGTTAGGAATAGGGTTAGGGTAATTTTTAGTGTTATAGTTAGGATTAAGTTTGCAGTGAGGGTGAGGCTGAGGGTGAGGGTTATGGTTAGTGTTAGGATTAAGGTTAAGTTAGTGTTATTGTTAGGGTTAGGGTTAGAGTTACAGTGAGGTTGAGGTTGAGGTTTAGGTTTAGGGTGAGGTTTAGGTTTAGGTTTAGGGTTAGGGTTAGGGTGAGGGTGAGGTTTAGTGTTAGATTTAGGGTTAGGGGGAGGGTTAGGGTGAGGTTTAGGGTTAGTTTTAGGGTTAAGGGGAAGGTGTGTGTTAGATTGAGTTTTAGCGATAGGCTTAGGGTTAGGATTAGGGGTAGGGTGAGCGTGAGTATGAGGGTTAGGGTGAGGGTTAGGCTTAGGCTTAGGGATAGGCTGAGGGTGAGGGTGGGGGTGAGGATTAAGGTTAGGGTGATAGATAGGGTTAGGGTTAGTGTTATTGTTAGGGTTAAGGTTCATATTAGGGGGAAGATGAAAGTACGGGTGAGGGTTAGGGTGAGGGTTAGGGTGAGGGTTAGGGTTAGGGTTAGTGTTAGGGTTAGGGTGAGGATGAGGTTTAGGGTTAGATATAGCGTTAGGGGGAGGGTTAGGGTTAGGGTTATGGTTAGGGTGAGGTTTAGGTTTAGGGTTAAGGTTAGGGTTAGAATTACAGTGAGGTTGAGGGTGCAGGTTAGTGTGAGGTTTAGGGTTAGGGTTAGGGTTAGGGTTAGGCTGAGTGTTAGGGTTAGTGTTAGTGTTAGAATTAGAGTTATAGTGAAGGTTAGGGTGAGGGTGAGGGTAAGGCTTAGTGTTAGGTTTAGGATTAGGGTAAGGGTTATTGTGAGTGTGAGGGTTAGGGTTAGGGTTAGTGTTAGGCTTAGGGTTAGGCTGAACATGAGGTTGAGTGTGAGCGTTAGGGTTAGGGATAGGGTGAGGTTTAATTTTAGGGTTAGGGTTAGGGTTAGAGTTAGGGTTACCTTGAGGGTCAGGTTCAGGTGTAGGGTTAGGGTTAGGGTTAGAGTTATAGTGAAGGTTAGGGTGAGGGTTAGGGTAAGGCTTAGTGTTAGGATTAGGATTAGGGTAAGGGTTATTGTGAGTGTGAGTGTTAGGGTTAGGGTTAGTGTTAGGCTAAGGGTTAGGCTGAACATGAGGTTGAGTGTGAGCGTTAGGGTTAGGGATTGGGTGAGGTTTAATTTTAGGGTTAGGGTTAGAGTTAGGGTTAGGTTGACGGTGAGGTTTAGGGATAGGTTTAGGGTGGGGGTGAGGGTTAGGGTTAGGGTGAGGGTCAGGGTGAGGGTCAGGGTGAGTGTTAGGGTTAGGGTGAGAGTTAGGGTTCGGGTTAAGTTTAGGGTTAGGGTGAGGGTTAGGTTAAGGGTTACAGTTAAGGTGAGGGTTAGAGTTAGGTTGAGGTTTAGGGTTAGGGTTATTGTTAGGGTGAGGTTTGGGATGAGGATTAGGGTTAGGATTAGGGTGAGGGTGAGGGCTAGGTTGAGAGTGAGTTTTAGGGTTATGGTTAGGGTGAGGTTTAGGTTTAGGTTTAGGGTTAAAGTTAGCATTAGGGTGAGGGTTCGATTGAGGATTAGTGTATGGGTTAGGGTTAGTGTTAGGTTTAGGGTGAGCATGAGAGTTAGGGTTAGGGTGAGTTTGAGGTTTAGAATTAGGGTTATGGTGAGTGCTAGGGTGAGGGTTAGGATGATGGTGAGGGTGGGGGTGAGGATTAGGGTTAGGGTTAGGGTTATTGTTAGGGTGAGGGTGAGATTTAGGGTTAGAGTTAGGTTTTGGTGGAGGGTTTGGGTGGGGTTTAAGGTTAGGGTTCGTGTTAGGGTTAGGGTGAGGGTGAGGGTTAGGTTGAGGTTTAGCGATAGGTTTAGGTTTAGAATTAGGGTTAGGGTGAGCATGAGTATGAGGGTTAGGGTGAGGGTTAGGCTTAGGCTTAGGGTTATGCTGAGGGTGAGGGTGGGGGTGAGTATTAGGGTTAGGGTGATGGTTACGTTTATGTTTAGTGTTATTGTTAGCGTTACGGTTTCAGTTACGGTGATGGTGAGGGTGGGGGTGAGGGTTAGGCTTAGGGTGAGGGTGGAGTTTAGAATTAGGGTTAGTTTTAGAATGAGGATGAGGTTTAGGTTTAGATATAGTGTTAGGGGGAGGGTTAGGGGGAGGGTTAGGGTTAGGGTTAGTGTTAGGGTTAGTGAGAGGTTGAGGGTTAGGGTTAGGTTTAGCGTTAGGGTTAGGGTGAGGTTTAGGGTTAGGGTTAGATTTTCGGTGAGGGTAAGGGTGCGGGTGAGTGTGAAGGATTAGGGATAGGTTTAGGGTTTGGTTTTGGGTGAGGTTGAGGGTGCGGGTTAAGTTTAGGTTGAGGGTTAGGGTTACGGTTAGGGGGAGGGTTAGGATGAGGGTTAGGGTTACGATTAGGGTTAAGGTAAGGACTAGGGTGAGGGTGAGGTTTAGGGTGAGGTTGAGCTTTAGGGTTAGGGTTAGGGATAGTGTGAGGTTGATGTTTAGGGTTAGAGTTAGGGTTAGGGTTAGGCTGAGTTTGAGGGTTAGGTTTAGGGTTAGTGTTAGGGTTACAGTTAAGGTTAGGGTGAGGTTTAGTGTGAGGATGAGTGTTAGGGTTAGGGTTCGGATTACGATTAGGTTTAGGGTTAGGGGGAGTGTGAGGGTTAGGGTTAGGTTTAGGGTTAGGTTTAAGGTTAGGCTGACGGTGAGAGTGAGGGTGAGGGTTAGGGTTAGGGTTAGACTTAGGCTTAGCTTTAGGCTGTGAGTGAGGGTGAGGGTGAGGATTAGGGTTAGGGGAGGGTTAGAGTTAGGGTTGGGGTGAGAGTTAGGTTGCGGTTAAATTTGTGGTTAGGGTGAGAATTAGGGTTATGGTGAGGGCTAGGTTGAGGGTGAGGTTTAGGGTTAGTGTTAAGGTAAGGTTTACGTTTAGGGTTAGGGTTAGGGTGAGGGTTAGGTTGGGGATTAGGGTTACTGTGAGGGTGAGGGTTAGGGTTAATGTGAGGGTTAGGGTTAGGATTAGGTTTACGGTGAGTGTGAGTGTTATTGTTAGGGTTAGGGTTAGGGTTGGGTTTATGGTGAGGTTGAGGGTTAGGGTTTGGGTAAAAGTGAGGTTCAGTGTTAGGGTTAAGGTTAGAGTTAATGTTTAGCGTGAGTGCGAGGTTTAGGGTTAGAGTTAGGGTAAAGGTGAGGCTGAGGTTTAGGGTTAGGGTTAGGCTTAGGTTTAGGATTAGGATTAGGTTAAGGGTTGGGGTGAGTGTGAGATTTAGGGTTAGGGTTAGGCTTAGGGTTAGGGTTAGGCTGAGAGTGAGGGTGAGGGTGAGTGTTATGGTAAGGTTGAGGTTTAGGGTTAGGGTTAGGATTATGATTAGGGTTAGGGTTAGGGGGAGTGTGAGGGTTAGGGTTAGGTTTAGGGTTAGGCTTAAGGTTAGGCGGAGGATGAGGGTGAGGGTGAGGGTTAGGGTTAGGGTGAGGGTTAGGGTTAGGGTTATGGGGATGGTTAGGATGAGGGTTAGGGTTAGGATTAGGGTTAGGGTGAGGGCTAGGGTGAGGGTGAGGTTTAGGGTTAGTGTTAGGGTAAGGTGTAGGGTTAGGGGTAGGGTTTGGGTTAGGGGTAGGGTTTGGGTTAGGGTTAGGATGAGGGTTAGTGTTAAGATTATGGTTAGGGTGAGTGTTAGGATTAGGGTTAGGGTTAGGGTTAGGTTTAGGGATAAGATTAGTGTTATTTTTAGGGTTAGGGTTAGAGTTATGGTAAACGTGAGGGTGAGGGTGAGGGTGAGGGTTAGGGATAGGGTTAGGGTGAGGTTTAGGGTTAGGTTTAGGATTAGAGTTAAGGTGAGGGTGAGGTTTAGTGATAGATTTAATGTTAGTTGGAGGGTTAGTTCAAGCGTTAATGTTAGGGTTAGTGTTAGGGTTAAGGTTAGGGTTAGGGTTAGGCTGAGGTTTAGGGATAGGTTTAGGTTTAGTCTTAGGGTTAGGATTAGGGTTAGGTTGAGGGTGAGTGTGAGGGTTAGGGTTAGGCTTAGGCTTAGGCTTTGGGTTAGGCTGAGGGCGAGGGTGCTGCTGAGGATTAGGGTTAGGGTGATGGTTATGGTTAGGGTTAGGGTGAGGGTTAGGATGAAGGTTAGTGTTAGGATTAGGGTTAGGGTGAGGGCTAGGATGAGGGTGAAGTTTAGGGTAAGGGATAAGCTTAGTCTTAGGGTTAGGCTGAGCATGAGGTTGAGGGTTAGGGATAGGGTAAGGTTTAGTGTTAGGTTTAGGGTTAGAGTTAGGGTTAGGGTGAGGGTGAGGTTTAGGGGTAGGTTTAGGGTCAGAGTGAGGAGTAGGGTTAGGGTGAGGGTTAGGGTGGGGGTTACGGTAAGGGTAAAGGTGAAAGTTAGGCTGAGGGTCAGGGTTATGGTAAGAGTGAGGGTTACCTTTAGGGTGAGGGTTAGTGTTAGGGTGAGGGTGAGGGTGAGGGTGAGGTTTATATTGAGGATTAGTGTTAGGGTTAGTGTGAGGTTTAGGGTGAGGATGAGGGTTAGGGTTAGGTTGATGGCTAGGGTGAGGTTGAGGTTGAGGGTTAGATTGAGGATTAGTGTTAGGGTTAGTGTGAGGTTTAGGGTGAGATTGAGGTTTAGGGTTAGGGTTAGGGTTAGGATTAATATTAGGGTTAGTCTTAACATGAGGGATAGGGTGAGGGTTAGGTTTAGGTTTAGTGTTAGGATTAGGATTAGGGTTGGGTTTAGGGTGAGTGTGAGGGTTAGGGTTAGGGTTAGGCTTAGGCTTAGTGTTAGGCTGAAGGTGAAGGTGAGTGTTAGGGTTAGTTTTAGGATGAGTGTTAGGGTTAGGGTGAGAGTTAGGGTTCGGATTAAGTTTAGGGTTAGAGTGAGGGTTAGCGTAAGGGTTACAGTGAGGTTGAGGGTTAGAGTTAGGTTGAGGGTTAGGGTCAGGGTTACTGTTAGGGTGAGGTTTAGGATCAGGGTTCGGGTTAGGATTAGGTTTAGGGTGAGGGCTAGGGTGAGGGTGAGTTTTAGGGTTAGGGTTATGGTGAGGTTTAGTGTTAGGTTTAGGGTTTGGGTTAGGGTGAGTGTGAGGTTTAGGGTTAGATGTAGCTTTAGGGTGAGGCTGAGGGTGAGGGTTAGGGTTAGGGTTAGTGTTAGAGTTATTGTTACTATGAGGGTTAGGGTGAGGGTGAGGGTAAGGCTTCGTGTTAGGATTGGGATTAGAGTAAGGGTTTGGGTTAGTGTGAGGGTTAGGGTTAGGGTTAGGGTTAGGCTTAGGTTTAAGCTTAGGGTGAGCTTGAGGGTGAGGGTTAGGGTTAGGGTGAGGGTTAGGTGTAGGGTTAGGGTGAGAGTTAGGGTTCTGGGTAAATTTAGGTTTAGGGTGAGGGTTAGAGTTAAGGTTACAGTGAGGGTGAGGGTTAGGGTTAGCTTGAGGTTTAGGGTTAGGCTTAGGATTAGGGTGAGGGTTAGGATTAGGGTTAGGGTTAGGGTGAGGGCGAGGGTGAGGTTTAGGGTTAGATATAGGGTTAGGTTGAGGATGAGGGTTAGGGTTAGGGTGGGGGCTAGGGTGAGGGTGAGGTTGATGTTTAGATTGAGGATTAGTGTTAGGGTTAGTGTGAGTTTTAGGGTGAGGATGAGGTTTAGGGTTTGGGTTAGGGTTAGGATTATTGTTAGGGTTAGTCTTAACGTGAAGGTTAGGGTGAGGGTGAGGTTTAGGATTAGTATTAGGGATGGGTTTAGGGTGAGTGTGAGGGTTAGGGTTAGGGTTAGGCTTAGCCTTAGTGTTAGGCTGAAGGTGAGGGTGAGTGTGAGGGTTAGGGTTAGGATGAATGTTACGGTTAGGGTTAGGGTGAGAGTTAGGGTTCAGGTTAAGTTTAGGGTTAGAGTGAAGGTTAGTGGAAGGGTTACAGTGAGGGTGAGGGTTAGAGTTAGGTTGACGTTAGGATTCAGATTAGGGTTAGGGTGAGGGTGAGGGTTAGGTTTAGTGTTAGGATGAGGGTTAGGTTCAGGGTTAGAGTTAGGATTAGGGTTAGGGTGAGGGCTAGGGTGAGGGTGAGGTTTAGGGTTAGGATTAGGGTTTTAGGGTTAGGGTTAGGGTTAGGGTGAGGGTGAGGTTTAGATTTAGAGTTACGGTTAGGGTGAGGATGAGGTTTAGGGTTAGGGTTAGGATTAATGTTAGGGTTAGTCTTAACGTGAGGGTTAGGGTGAGCTTGAGGTTTAGGGTTAGAGGTAGGTTTAGGGTGAGGCTGATGGTGAGGGTTAGGGTTAGGGTTAGTGTTAGAGTTATTGTTACTGTGAGGGTTAGGGTGAGGGTGATGGTAAGTCTTCGTGTTAGGATTGGGATTAGAGTAATGTTTAGGGTGAGTGTGAGGGTTAGGGTTAGTGTTAGGGTTAGGCTTAGGTTTAGGCTTAGGGTGAGGGTGAGGGTGAGGGTTAGGGTTAGGGTGAGGGTTAGGTGTAGGGTTAGGGTGAGAGTTAGGGTTCTGGTTAAATTTAGGGTTAGGGTGAGGGTTAGGGTTAGGGTTACAGTGAGGGTAAGGGTTAGGGTTAGTTTGAGGTTTAGGGTTAGGCTTAGGATTAGGGGAGGGTTAGGGTTAGGGTGAGGGTGAGGTTTAGGGTTAGATATAGGGTTAGGGTGAAGATTAGGGTTAGGGTTAGGGTTAGGGTTAGGGTGAGGTTTAGGGTTAGGGTTAGAGTTAGCGTTAGAATTACAGTGACGGTGAGGGTGCAGGTTAGTGTGAGGTTTAGGTTTAGAGTTAGGGTTAGGGTTATGCAGAGTGTTAGGGTTAGGGTTAGTGTTAGAGATAGGGTTATGATGAGGGAGTAGGGTGAGGGTGAGGATAAGGCTTAGTGTTAGGATTAGCAATAGGGTAAGGGTTAGGGTGAGTGTGAGGGTTAGCTTTAGGGTTAGTGTTAGGCTTAGGGTAAGGCTGAGCATGAGGTTGAGTGTGAGGGTTAGGGTTAGGGATATGGTGAGGTTTAGTGTTAGTGTTAGGGTTAGATTTAGGGTTAGGGTTAGGATGAGGGTGAGGGTGGCTCTGAGGATTAGGTTTAGGCTTAGGGTTATTGTTAGGGTGATGGTGAGTTTTAGGGTTAGAGTTAGGATTAGGGGGAGGGTTGGGGTGAGGTTTCGGGTTAGGGTTAGTGTTAGGGTTAGGGTGAGGGTGAGGGTTAGGTTGAGGTTTAAGGATAGGGTTAGGTTTAGGATTAGGGTTAGTTTTAGCAGGAGTATGAGGCTTAGGGTAAGGGTTAGGCTTAGGCTTAGGGTTATGCTGAGGGTGAGGGTGGGGGAGAGGATTAGGGTTAGGGTGATGGTTAGGGTTAGGGTTAGTTTTATTGTTAGGGTTAGGGTTTGCGTTATGGTGACAGTGAGGGTGCGGGTGAGGGTTAGGTTTAGGGTTAGGGAGGGGTTGAGGGTTAGTGTTGGGTTTAGGGTGAGGGTGAGGTTTAGGGTTAGATATAGGGTTAGGGGGAGGGTTAGGGGGAGCGTTAAGTCTAGGGTTAGTGTTAGGGTTAGGTTCAGGTTGAGGGTTAGGGTTAGGGTTAGGGTTAGGGTGAGGGTGAGTGTGCATATGAGTGTGAGGTTTAGGGTTAGGTTTCTGCTTAAGCTTAGGTTTATGCTTAGGGTTAGGCTGAGGTTGAGTGTTAGGGTTAGGATGAGGGTTAGGGTTAGGTTTATGGGGAGGGTTAGGATGAGGGTTAGGGTTAGGATTAGTGTTAGAGTGAGGGCTAGGATGAGGGTTATGTTTAGGCTTAGGGTTAGGGTGAGGTTTAGGGTCAGAGTTAGGGATAGAATTAGGTTTAGGGATAGGGTGATGGTTGGGGTTAGGCTTAGGCTTAGTCTTAGGCTTAGGCCGAGCATGAGGGTGAGGGTTAGGGTTAGGTTTAGGGTGAGGGTTAGGCTTAGGGTTAAGGTGAGTTTAAGGATGAGGTTTAGGGTTAGGATTAGGTTTAGGGTGAGGGCTAGGGTGAGGGTTAGGGTGAGGGTTAGGAATAGGTTTAGGTTTAGGATTTGGGTTAGGGTGAGGGTGAGGGTGACGGTTAGGGTTAGGGTTAGGCTTAGGCTTAGGGTTAGGGTAAGTGTTAGTGTTAGGATTTGGGTTAGGGTGAGGGTGAGGCTGAGGATTAGGGTTAGGTTTAGGGTTTGGTTGAGGGTTAGGGTTAGTGTTAGTGTTAGGGTTAGGGTTAGGTTTACCTTGAGTGTTATGATTAAGGTTAGGGTTAGGGTTAGGCTGAGGTTGAGGGAGGGGGTGAGGATTAGGGTTAGGGTTAGGGTTAGGGTTATTGTTAGTGTTATGGTTAGGGTTAACTTTGCTGTGAGGGTGAGGCTGAGGGTTATGGTTATGGTTAGGGTTAGGATTAGGGTTAGGGTTAGTGTTATGGTTATGGTTAGGTTTAGAGTTACAGTGAGGTTGAGGTTGAGGGTGAGGGTTAGTTTTAGGGTTAGGTTTATTGTTACAGGTAGGGTTCGGGTAAGGGTAAGCGTGAGGTTTAGAGTTAGAGTTAGGTTTAGGGGGAGGGTTAGGGGAAGGTTTAGACTTAGGGTTAGTGTTAGGGTTAGGGTGAGGGGGAGGGTTAGGTTGAGGTTTAGGGATAGGGTTAGGGTTAGGATTAGGGTTAGGGTGAGCATGAGTATGAGGCTTAGGTTGAGGGTTAGGCTTAGGCTTAGGGTTAGGCTGAGGGTGAAGTTGGGGGTGAGGATTAGGTTTAGGGTGATGGTTAGGGTTAGGGTTAGGGTGGGGTTTAGAGTTAGGGTTAGTCTTAGGGTTAGGGTGAGGGTCACGTTTAGGGATAGATATAGGGTTATCGGGAGGGTTATGGTGAGGGTTAGGGTTAGGGTTAGTGTTAGGTTTAGGGTGAGGGTGAGGTTTAGGGTTAGATATAGGGTTAGGGTGAGGATTTGGGTTAGGGATAGGGTTAGGGTTAGGTTGAGGTTTAGGGTTAGGGTTAGTGTTAGGATTAGAATTACAGTGAGGGTGAGGGTGCCTGTTAGTGTGAGGTTTAGGGTTAGAGTTAGGCTTAGGTTTATGCTGAGTGTTAGGGTTAGGGTTAGTGTTAGAGTTAGGGTTATGGTGAGGGTTAGGGTGAGGGTGAGGGTAAGGCTTAGTGTTAGGATTTGGAATTGGGTAAGTGTTAGGGTGAGTGTGAGGGTTAGGGTTAGGTTTAGTGTTAGGCTTAGGGTAAGGCTGAGCATGAGGTTGAGTGTGAGGGTTAGGGTTAGGGATATGGTGAGGTTTAGTTTTAGGGTCAGGGTTAGATTTGGGGTTAGGGTTATTATGAGGGTTTGGGTGAGGCTGAGGATTATGGTTAGGATTAGAGTTATTGTTAGGGTGATGGTGAGTTTTAGAGTTTGAGTTATATTTAGGGGGTGGCTTAGGGTGAGGTTTAGGGTTTGGTTTAGTGTTAGGGTTAGGGTGAGGGTGAGGGTTAGGTTGAGGTTTAGGGATAAGGTTAGTTTTAAGATTAGGGTTAGGGTGAGCATGAGTATGAGGCTTAGGGTGAGGGTTAGGCTTAGGCTTAGGGTTAGGCTGAGGGTGAGGGTGAGTGTGAGGATTAGGGTAAGGGTAATGTTTAGGTTTAGGTTTAGTGTTATTGTTAGGGTTAGGGTTTGAGTTACGGTGAGGGTGAGGGTGCGGGTGAGGGTTAGGCTTAGGGTTAGGGTGGGTTTTAGGGATAGAGTTAGGTTTAGGGTGAGGGTGAGCTTTAGGGTTAGATATAGGGTTAGGGGGAGGTTTAGGGTGAGGGTTACGGTTAGGTTTAGTGTTAGGGTTAGGATGAGGGTGAGGGTTAGGTTGAGGTTTAGGGATAGGGTTAGATTTATGATTAGTGGTAGGGTGAGCATGATTTTGAGGCTTAGGGTGAGGGTTAGGCTTAGGCTTAGGGTTAGGCTGAGGTTGAGGCTGGGGGTGAGGATTAGGGTTAGGGTGATGGTTAGCGTTAGGGTTAGTGTTATTGTTAGGGTTAGGGTTTGAGTTATGGTGACGGTGAGGGTGCGGGTGAGGGTTAGGGTTACGGTTAGGGTGGGGTTTAGGTTTAGGGTTAGGTTTAGGGTGAGGGTGAGGTTTAGGGTTAGATATAGGGTTAGGGGGAGGATTAGGGTGAGGGTTAGCGTTAGGGTTAGTGTTAGGTTTAGAGTCAGGTTGAGGGTTAGGTTTAAGGTTAGGGTTAGGTTGATCGTGAGAGTGCGGGTGAGTGTGAGGTTTAGGGTTAGGTTTAGGCTTAAGCTTAGATTTATGCTTAGGGATAGGCTGAGGGTGAGGGTGAGGGTGAGGGTTAGGTTTAGCGTCAGGGTTAGGGTTAGGCTTATGGGGAGGGTTAGGATGAGGGTTAGGGTTAGAATGAGGGCTACGGCGAGGGTTATGTTTAGGGTTAGGGTGAGGGTGAAGTTTAGGGTTAGGGGTAGCGTTAGGCTTAGGCTTAGGGTGAGGATGAGGTTAATGATTAGGGTTAGGTTGAGAGTTATGGGTAGGGTCAGGGTGAGAGTTAGAGTTCGGGTTAAGTTTAGGGTTAGGGTGAGGGTTAGGGTTAGGGTTACAGTGAGGGTGAGGGTTAGGGTTAGGGTTAGGCTTAGGATTAGGGTGAGGGTTAGGGTTAGTGTTAGGGTGATGGTTAGGATGAGGATTAGGGTTATGATTAGGGTTCGGGTGAGGGCTAGGGTGAGGGTGAGGGTTAGGATTAGTGTTTGGGTGAGGTTTAGGGTTAGAGTTAGGGTGAGGGTTAGGATATGGTTTAGGGTCTCAGTGAGGGTTAGGGTGAGGGTTAGGGTTAGGGTTTGGGTTAGGGTGAGGCTGAGTTTTAGGATTATATTTAGGGTTAGGGGGAGGGTTAGGTCAAGGCTTAGGGTTAGGGTTAGTGTTAGGGTTAAGGTTAGGGTTAGGGTTAGGTTGAGGTTTAGGGTTAGGGTTAGGATTACAGTAATTATTAGGGTATGTGAGGGTTAGGGTTAGGGTTAGGCTTAGGGTTATGGTTATGCTGAGGGTGAGGGTGGGGATGAGGATTAGGGTTAGGGTGATGGTTAGGGTTAGGGATAGGGTGAGGTTTAGGATGAGGTTAGAGTGAGGATTATGGTTAGGGTGAGGGATAGGTTGAGGGTGAGGGTATGGTTAAGCTTAGGCTTAGGCTTAGGTTTAGGGTGAGCATGAGTTTGAGGGTGAGGGTTAGGGTTAGGGTGATGGTTAGATTTAAGGTTAGGGTGAGGGTTAGGGTTAGGGTTAGGGTTAGGGTGAGGGTGAGGGTGAGTTTGAGTGTTAGAGTTAGGGTAAGGTTGCGGCTGAAGTTGTGGGTTAGTGTTAGGGTTAGTGTTAGAGTTAGGGTTAGGGTGAGGTTTAGTTTGAGGGTAAGGGTTAGGCTTAGGGTTAGGATTAGGATTATAGTAAGGTAAAGGTGAGTGTGAGAGTTAGGGTTAGGGTGAGGGTTAGTGTTAGGATTATGGGGAGGGTTAAGGTGAGGTTTAGGGTTAGGATTAGGGTTAGGTTGAGGGCTAGGGTGAGGGTGATATTTAGGGTTAGGTTTAGGGTGAGGTTTATGGTAAGGGTGAGTGTTAGGATTAGGGTGAGTGTGAGGTTTAGGGTTAGATTTAGGGTTAAGTTGAGGCTCATGGTTAAGGTTAGGATTAGGGTAGGGATTAGGATTTGGGTAAGGGTTTGGTTGAGTGTGAGGGTTAATTTTAGGGTTAGGGTTAGGCTACACGTTACATTGAGGGTGAGGGAGAGGGTGAGGTTTACGGTTAGGGTGAGGGTTAGTGTTAGGGTTAGGATGAGAGTTAGATTTCAGGTTAAGTTTAGGGTTAGGGTGAGGGTTAGGGTTAGGGTTACGTTGAGGGTGAGGGTTAGGGTTAGGTTGTGGTTTAGGGTTAGGGTTAGGGTTAGGGTGAGCTTTAGGGTTAGGGTTAGGGTGAGGGTTAGGTTGAGGATTAGGGTTAAGATTAGGGTTAGGGTGAGGGCTAGGGTGAGGGCAAGTTTTAGGGTTAGTGTTAGGGTGAGGTTTAGGGTTAGGGTTAGGTTTAGGGTGATGGTTAGGTTGAGAGTTAGGGTTACAGTAATGGTTAGGGTTAGGTTTAGAGTTAGGGTTAGGGTTAGGGTTAGAGTGAGTGTGAGGGTTAGTTTTAGGATTAGGGTTTGGGTGAGGGTGATGGTTAGGATTAGGGGTAGAGTTAGTGTTATTGTTAGGGTTAGGGTTAGGGTTATGGTGAGAGTTAGGGTTAGCGTTATTGTTAGGGTTAGGGTTAGGCTGAGGGTGAATTTGGGGGTGGGGGTGAGGATTATGTTTAGGGTTAGGCTTATTGTTAGTGTTATTGTTAGGGTTAAGTTTGCGGTGAGGATGAGGCTGAGGGTGAGGGTTATGGTTATGGTTATGGTTTTGGTTAGGGTTAGTGTTATTGTTAGGGTTAATGTTAGACTTATGGTGAGGTTGAGGGTGAGGGTGAGGGTTAAGTTTATGGTGAGGTTTAGGGTATGGGTTAGGGTTAGGGTTAGTGTTAGTGTGAGGGTGAGGTTTAGGGTTAGAGTTAGTGTTAGGGTGAATGTTATGTTGAGGGTGAGGTTTAGTGTTAGTATTAGGGTTAGGTTTAGAGTGAGAGTTAGGGGGAGGGTTTGGGTTAGGGTTAGGTTTAGGGATAGGATTAGGGTTAGGGTGAGGGTGAGTGTATGTGTTAGGGTTAGGTTTAGGGTTAGGTTTAGGGTCAGGCTGAGGATGAGGTTGAGGGTGAGGGTTAGGGTTAGGGTGAGGGTTAGGGTTAGGGTTAGTGAGAGGGTTAGGATGAGGTTTAGGGTTAGGTTTAGGGTGAAGGTAAGGGCAAGGGTGAGGGTGAGGTTTAGAGTTAGTGTTAGGGTGAGGTTTAGGTTTAGGGTTAGGGTTAGGATTAGGTTGACCATGAGGTTTAGGGTTAGAGTTAGGGTTATGGTGAGGCTGAGGGTGAATGTTATGTTTAGGGTTAGTGTTAGGATTAGGGTTAGGGTTAGGTGAGCGTTAGGGTTAGTGTGAGTCTGAGGGTTAGGGTTAGGTTTAGGGTTAGGGTTAGGGTGCCATGAGTATGAGGATTAGGGTAAGGGTTTGGCTTAGGCTTAGGGTTAGGCTGAGGCTGAGGGTGAGGGTGCGGGTGAGGGTTAGGGTTAGGGTTAGGGTGGGTTAGGGTTAGGGTTAGGGTGAGGGTGAGGTTTAGGGTTAGATATTGGGTTAGGGTGAGGGTTAGGGCGAGGGTTAGTGTTAGGGATAGTGTTAGGGTTAGGGTGAGGGTGAGGGTTATGGTTAAGTTTAGGGTTAGGGTGAGGTTTAGGGTTAGGGTTAGTGTTAGGGTTAGAATTATGGTGAGAGCGTGCGGATGAGTGTGAGGGATAGGGTTAGATTTAGGTTTAGGCTTAGGGTTAGGCTTAGGGTTAGGCTGACTGTGAGGGTGAGGGTGAGGTTTTGGGTTAGGGTGAGGGTTAGGGTTAGAGTTATGGGGAGGGTTAGTGTGAGTGTTAGTGTAAGGATTAGGGTTAGGGTGAGGGCTAGCGTGAGGGTGATGTTTAGGGTTAGGGTTAGGGTGAGGTTTAGGGTTAGGGTTAGGTTAAGGGTGAGGGTAAGATTTAGGTTTAGTCGTAGGGTTAAGGTGAGGCTTAGGGTGAGGTTTAGGATTAGGGTTAGGATTAGGATTAGGGTAAGGTTTCGGTTAGTGTTGGTGTAAAGGTTTGGGTGAGGGTTAGGTTGAGGTTTAGGGTTAGGGTTAGGGTTAGGATTAGGGTTAGGGTGAGGGTGAGTGTGATTGTTAGGGTTAGGGTTAGGCTTACGATTAGGCTGAGGGTGAGTGTGGGGGTGAGGATTAGGGTTAGGGTGATGTTTAGGGTTAGAGTTAGGGTGAGGGTTAGGATGAGGGTTAGGGTTAGGGATAGGGTTAGGTTTAGTGTTAGGGTTAGGTTTAGAGTTAGGGTTAGGGTGAGGGTGAAGTTTAGATGTAGGGTTAGGGTCCGAGTGAGGGTTAGGGTTAGGTTGAGTGTTAGGCTTAGTGTTATGGGGAGGGTTAGGATGATGTTTAGATTTAGGATTAAGGTAAGGGTAAGAGCTACAGTGAGGGTGAAGTTCAGGATTAGGGTTAGGGTGAGGTTTAGGGCTAGGGTTACGGTTCAGGTTAGGGTGAGGGTGAGGTTTAAGGTTAGGTTTAGGGTTAGGTTGAGGTTTAGGGTGAGGGTTAAGATGAGGATTAGGGTTAGGATTAGCGTTAGGGTGAGGACTATGTTGAGGGTGAGGTTTCGTGTTAGTGTTAGGGTGAGGTTCAGGGTTAGGTTTAGTGTTAGGGTGAGGGTTAGGGTGAGGGTTAAGGTTACTGTAAGTGTGAGGGTTAGGGTTATGGTGAGGGTTAGTGTTAGGATTAGGGTTAGTTAGGGTTATTGTTAGGGTTAGGGTTAGGGTTACAGTAAGGGCTAGGGTTAGTGTTAGGGTTAGGGTTGGGCTGAGGTTGAGGGTGGGGGTGGGGTTGAGGATGAGGATTAGGGTTAGGGATAGGGTTATTTTAAGTGTTATGGTTAGGGTTAAGTTTGCGGTGAGGTTGAGGCTAAGGGTGAAGGTTATGTTTAGGGTTAGGGTTAGGGTTAGGGTTAATGTTATTTTTAGGGTTAGGGTTAGAGTTACGTTCAGGTTGAGGGTGAGGGTGAGGTTTAGGTTTAGGGTAAGTTGTAGGTTTTGTGTTAGGGTTAGAGTTAGTGTTAGTGTGAGAGTGAGGTTTAGGGTTAGAGTTAGCGTTAGAGTGAGGGTTAAGTTGAGGTTTAGGTTTAGGGTTAGTGTTAGGGTTAGGTTTAGATTGAGAGTTAGGGGTAGTGTTTGGGTTAATGTTAGGCTTAGGGATAGGATTAGGGTTAGGATGAGGGTGAGTGTGTGTGTTAGGATTAGGTTTAGGGTTAGGTTTAGGGTTAGGCTGAGAGTAAGTTTGAGGGAGAGGGTTAGGGTTAGGGTGAGGGTTAGGGTTAGTGTTAGGGGGAGGGTTAGGATGAGGGTTAGGGGTAGGTTTAGGGTTAAGGTAAGGGCTAGGGAGAGGGTGAGGTTTAGGTTTAGGTTTAGGGTGAGGTTTAGGTTTAGGGTTAGGGTTAGGGTTAGGGTGAGGGTGAGGTTTAGTGGTATGGTTAGGGTTAGAGTTAGGGTTAGGGTGAAGATGAGGTTCAGGGTTAGAGTTAGGGTATGTTGAGGCTGAGGTTTAGGGTTAGATTTAGTGTTAGTGTTAGAGATAGGGTTAGGGTGAGGGTTACGGTGGGGTTGAGTTTGAGGGTGAGGGTTAGGCTTAGGTTTAGGATTAGGATTAGGGTAAGGGTTAGGGTGAGTGTGATGGTTAGGTTTAGTGTTAGGCTTAGGCTTAGGGTTAGGCTGAGAGTGAGGGTGAGTGTGAGGGTAAGGGTTAGGGTGAAGGTTAGGGTTAGGTTTAGGGTGAGAGTTACGGTTCGGTTAAGTTTTGGGTTAGGGTGAAGGTTAGAATTAGGGTTATGGTGAGGGCTAGGGTGAAGGTGAGGTTTAGGTTTAGTTTTAGGGTAAGGTTTAGATTTAGGGTTAGGGTTTGGGTTAGGGATAGGATGAAGGTTAGGGTTATGGTGAGGGTGAGGGTTAGGGTTAGGTTGAGGGTTACGGTTAAGATTATGGTTAGGGTGAGGGTGAGTGTTAGGATTAGGGTGGGTTGAGGTCTAAGGTGGGGGTGAGTGTTAGAGTTAGGGTTAGAATTAGGGTGAGGTTTAGGATTAGGGTGAGGGTTAGGGTTAGTGTGAGGGTTAGTGTTAGGTTTAGGGTTAGTGTTAGGATGAGGTTAAGTGTTAGGGTGAGGGTTAATGTTAGGGTGAGGGTTATGGTTAGGGTGAGGGTTAGGGTTAGGGTTATTGTTAGGGTTAGGGTTACGGTTACGGTTAAGGTGAGGGTGAAGTTGAGAGTTAGAGTTAGGGTAAGGTTTAGATTAGGGTTAGTGTAGAATTAGGGTTAGGGTGAGGGTGAGGTTTAGGGGTAGAGTTAGGGTTAGGGTGAGGGTTAGGGTTAGGGTGAGCGTTAGGGTGGGGTTATGGTAAGGGTAAAGGTGAGGGTTAGGCTGAGGGTGAGGGTTAAAGTAAGGGTGAGGGTTAGGGTTAGGGTGAGGGTTAGGTTTACGGTTAGGGTGAGGGTGAGGGTTAGTTTGAGGATTAATGTAAGGGTTAGTGTGAGGTTTAGGATGAGGATCAGGATTAGCGTTATGGTGAGGTCTAGGGTGAGGTTGAGAGTTAGGGTTATTTTTAGGGTGCGGTTTAGGGTTAGGGTGATAGAGTTAGTGTGAGCGTTAGTGTTAGTGTTAGGGTTCGTGTTAGGGTCAGGGTAAATGTTAGGATGAGGGTAAGTGTTAGAGTGAGGGTTATGGTTAGGGTGAGGGTTAGGAATAGGGTTAGGGTTAATGTTAGGTTTTGGGTTACTGTTACTGTGAGGGTGAGGGTTAGGGTTAGGTTTAGGTTTAGGATGAGGTTTAGGGTTAGGGTTAGGGTTAGAGTTAGGGTTAGGGTGAGGGTGAGGTTTAGGGTTAGAGTTAGGGATAGTGTTAGGGATAGGGATAGGGTGAGTGTTAGGGTTAGGCTTAGGCTTAGGCTTAGGCTTAGGCTGAGCATGAGGGTGAGGGTTAGGGTTAGGATTAGGTTTAGGGTGAAGGCTAGGTTGAGGGTTAGGGTAAGGGTTAGGTTTAGGGATAGGGTTAGGTTTAGGACTTGGGTTTGGGTGAGGGTCAGTGTGAGGGTTAGTGTTAGGGTTAGGGTTAGGCTTAGGGTTAGGGTGAGGTTTAGTGCTAGGGATTGGTTAGGGTTAGGGTGAGACTGAGGATTAGGGTTAGGTTTATGGTTAGGTTTACGGTTTGGTTTAGGGTTAGGGTTAGTGTTAGGGTTAGGATTAGGGTTAGGGTTAGGGTTAGGCTGAGGGTGATGGTGGGTGTGAGGATTAGGGTTAGGTTTAGGTTTATTGTTA
The DNA here is from genome assembly GCF_024711535.1 of Dipodomys merriami. Classification (NCBI taxonomy): domain Eukaryota; kingdom Metazoa; phylum Chordata; class Mammalia; order Rodentia; family Heteromyidae; genus Dipodomys; species Dipodomys merriami. The sequence goes on along the minus strand of NW_027206402.1, from coordinate 1,838,081 downwards.
GGGTGAGGGTGAGGTTTAGGGTTAGAGTTAGGTTCAGGGGGAGGGTTAGGGTGAGGTTTATGGTTAGGGTTATTTTTAGGGTTCAGGGGAGGGAGAGGGTTAGGTTGAGATTTAAGGATAGTATTAGGTTTAGGATTAGGGTTAGGGTGCGGTGAGTTTGAGGATTAGGGTGAGGGTTAGGCTTAGGCTTAGGGTTAGGCTGAGGGTGATGGTGGCTGTGACGATTAGGGTTAGGGTGATCGTTAGGGTTAGGGTTAGGGTTATTGTTAGGGTTAGGGTTCGAGTTCCGGTGAGGGTGAAGGTGGGGGTGAGGTTTAGGGATAGGGTTAGGGTGAGGGTGAGGTTTATGGTTAGATATTACGTTAGGGTGAGGGTTAGTGTTAGGGATAGTGTTAGGGTTAGGGTGAGGGTGAGGGTTAGGTTTAGGGTTAGGGTTAGAATTATGGTGAGGGTGAGGGTGCGGGTGTGTGTGAGGGTTAGGGTTAGGTTTAGGGTTAGGCTTAGGGTTAGGCTTACGTTTAGGCTGACTGTGAGGGTGAGGGTGAGGTTTAGGGTTAGGTGAGGGTTAGGGTTAGAATTATGGGAGGGTTAGGGTGAGGGTTAGGGTTAGTATTAGGGTTAGGGTGAGGGCTAGGGTGAGGGTGATGTTTAGGGTTAGGGTTAGGGTGAGGTTTAGGATTAGGGTTAGGGTTAGGGTTAGGGTGAGGTTTAGGCTTAGATTTAGGGTCACGGTGAGGCTTATGGTGAGGTTTAGGATTAGGGTTAGGATTAGGATTAGGGTAAGGTTTAGGGTTAGTGTTTGTGTTATTGTTTGGGTGAGGGTTAGGGTTAGGGTTGGGGTTAGGATTAGGGTTAGGATGAGGGTGAGTGTGATTATTAGGTTTAGGGTTAGGGTTAGGTTTAGGCTTAGGCTGAGGGTGAGTGTGGGGGTGAGGATTAGGGTTAGGGTGATGTTTAGGGTTAGGGTTAGGGTGAGGGTTAGGATGAGGTTTAGTGTTAGGATTAGGATTAGGGTGAGGGCTTGGGTGAGAGTAAGGCTTAGGGTTAGGGTTAGGCTTAGGCTTAGGGTTAGGCTGAGCATGAGGTTGAGGTTGAAGTTTAGTGTTAGGGTTAGGGTTAAAGTTAGGGTTAGGGTGAGGGTGAGGTTTAGGGGTAGGGTTAGGGTCAGGGTGAGGGGTAGGGTTAGGGTGAGGGTTAGGGTGGGGTTGATGGTAAGTGCAAGGGTTAGGGTTAGGCTGAAAGTGAGGGTTATGATAAGGGTGAGGGTTAGGTTTAGGGTGAGGGTTATGGTTAGCGTTAGGGTGAGGGTGAGGGTTAAGTTTGAGGATTAGTGTTAGGGTTAGTGTGAGGTTTAGGGTGAGAATGAGGGTTAGGTTTAGGGTGAGGTCTAGAGTGAAGGTGAAGGTGAGGGTTAGATTGAGGATTAGTGATAGGGTTAATGTGAGGTTTAGGTTGAGGATGTGGTTTAGTGTTAAGGTTAGGGTTAGAATTAATATTAGGGTTAGGCTTAAGGTGAGGGTTAGGGTGAGGGTGAGGTTTAGGATTAGTGTTAGGATTTGGATTAGGGTTAGGGTAAGGGTGAGTGTGAGGGTTAGGTTTGGGTTAAGTTTAGGCTTAGTGTTAGGCTGAAGGTGAGGGTGAGGGAGGAGGCTTATGGTTAGGATGCGGGTTAGGATTAGGCTTATGGTGAGGGCTAGGGTGAGGGTGAGGTTTAGGGTTAGGGTTTGGGTGAGCTTTAGGTTTAGGTTTAGGTTTAGGGTTATGGTGAGGTTGAGGTTTAGTGTTAGAGTTAGGGTTAGGGTGAGGCTGAGGTTGAAGGTTAGGGTTAGGTTTAGTGTTAGAGTTAGGGTTACGCTGAGGGTTAGGTTGAGGGTGAGGGTTAGGCTTAGTGTTAGGATTAGAATTAGGGTAAGGTTTACGGTGAGTGTGAGGGTTAGGGTTAGGGTTAGGGTTAGGTTTAGGGTGAGGGTTAGGATGAGGATTAGGGTTAGGATTAGAATTAGGGTGAGGACTCGTGTGAGAGTGAGGGTTAGGGTTAGAATTTGCGTAAGGTTTATGGTTAGGGTTAGAGTTAGGGTGAGGGTTAGGATGAGGGTTAGGGTTACAGTGAGGATGAGAGTTAGGGTTAGGGTGAGCTTTAGGGTTTGGTTTAGGGTTACGGTGAGGGTGAGGGTTATTGTTAGGGTTAGGTTTAGGGTTACGGTTAAGGTGAGGGTGAGGGTTAGGATTAGGGTTAGGGTGAGGTTTAGTGTTAGTGTTAGGGTTAGGGTTAGGGTTAGGGTTAGGGTGAGGGTAAGGTGTAGGGTTAGAGTTAGGGTAAGGGTGAGGCTGAGGTTGAGGGTTAGGTTTAGGGTTAGTGTTAGAGTTAGGGTTAGGTTGAGGTTTAGGGTGAGGGTGAGGGTGATGGTGAGTCTTAGGCTTATGTTTACGATTAGGATTAGGGTATGGGTTATGTTGAGTTTGAGGGTTAAGGTTAGGCTTAGGCTTAGGGTTAGGCTGAGAGTGAGGGTGAGAGTGAGTGTTAGAGTTATGTTGAGGGTTATGTTTAGGGTTAGGGTGAGAGTTAGTGTTCGGTTAAGTTTAGGATTAGGGTGAGGGTTAGGGTTAGGATTAGGGTTAGGTTGATGGCTAGGGTGAGGTTGAGGTTTAGGGTTAGTGTTAGGGTAAGGTTTAGGGCTAGGGTTAGTGTTTGGGTGAGGGTTAGGATGAGGGTTAGCTTTAAGATTATGGTTAGGGTGAGGGTGAATATTAGGATTAGGGTTAGGGTTAGGGTTAATTTTAGGTTTAGGATTAGTGTTATTGTTAGGGTTAGGGTTAGAGTTATGGTGAGGGTGAGGGTGATGGTTAGGGTTAGTGTTAGGGTTAGGGTGAGTTTTACGATAGGGTTAGTATTAGAGTTAGGGTGTGGGTTAGGTTTAGGGTTAAATTTAGGGTTAGGTGGAGCGTTAGGTCGAGGGTTAATGTTAGGGTTAGCATTGGGCTTATGGTTACGGTGATGGTTAGGTTGAGGTTTAGGGTTAGGGTTAGGTTTACGGTGAGGTCTATGGTGAGGGTTAGTTTTAGTGTTAGATTTAGCGTGAGGTTTAGCATTAGGTTTAGGGTTAGGTTTAGGTTGAGGTTGAGGATAAGGTTAGAGTTAGGGTTAGGGTGAGGCTGAGTGTGAGGTTTAGGGTTAGGGTTAGTTATAGAGTTAGGGTTAGGGTGAGGGTTAGGGTGTGGGTGAGGGTTAGGCTTTGTGAAAGGATTATGATTAGGTTAAGGGTTAGGGTGTTGTGACGGTTAGGGTTAGGAAGAGGTTTAGGGTTTGGGTTAGGGTTAGAGTTAAGGTAAGGGTGAGGGTGAGGTTTAGGGTTAGAGTTAGGGTTAGTGTTCGGGTTAGGGTTAGGGTGAGGGTTAGGCTTTGGGTTAGGCTTAGGTTTAGGCTTAGGCTTAGCCTTTGGCTGAGCATGAGGGTGAGGGTTAGGGTTAGGGTGAGGGTTAGGGTTAGGCTTAGGGTTAGGGTGAGGATTAGGGTTAGGGTTTGGTTCAGGGTGAGGGTGAGGCTGAGGATTAGAGCTAGGGTTAGAGTTGCAGTGATGATTATGGTTATGGTTAGGGTTAGGGTTATGTTTAGGGTTAGGGTGGGTGTTAGGTTTAGGGTTTGTGTTAGGGTGAGGGTGAGGCTGAGGATTAGGGTTAGGTTTAGGGTTAGGGTTTGGTTTAGGTTTAGGGTTAGTGTTAGGTATAGGGTTAGGGTTACGGTGAGGGTTAGGGTTAGGGTTGGCTTAGAGTTAGGCTGAGGGTGATGGTGGGGGTGAGGATTAGGGTCCGTGTTAGGGTTAGGGTTATTGTTAGTGTTAAGTTTGCTGTGATGGTGAGGCTGAGGGTGAGGGTTATGGTTATGGTTATGGTTAGGGTTAGGGTTAGGGTTAGTGTTAGGTTTAGAGTTAGAGTTACATTGAGGTTTTGTGTGAGGGTGAGGGGTAGAGTTAGGGTGAGGTTTAGGGTTACGGTGAGGGTGAGGTTTAGGGTTAGAGTTAGGGATAGGGGGACGGTTAGGGTGAGGTTTAGGGTTAGAGCTAGATTTAGGGTTAGGGTGAGGGTGAGGTTTAGGTTGAGGTTTAGGGATATGGTTAGGATTAGGATTAGGATAAGTATTAGTGTCAGTGTGAGGGTTAGGGTGAGGGTTAGATTTAGGCTTAGGGTTAGACTGAGGGTGAGGGTAATGTTGAGGGTTAGGGTTAGGGTGCGGGCTAGGGTTAGGTTTATGTGGAGTGTTTTGATGAGCGTTAGGGTTAGGATTAGTATTAGGGTGAGGGCTAGGGTGAGGGTGAGTTTTAGGGTTAGGGTTACAGTGAGGTTTAGCATTAGGTTTAGGGTTAGGGTTAGGGTGAAGTTGAGGTTTAGGGTTAGAGTTAGGGTTAGGGTGAGGCTGAGGGTGAGGGTTAGGGTTAGTGTTAGAGTTAGGGTTAGGGTGAGGGTTAGGGTGTTGGTGAGGGTTAGGCTTAGTGTTTGGATTTGGATTAGGTAATGGTTAGGGTGTGTGTGAGGGTTAAGGTTAGGATGAGTTTTAGGTTTAAGGTTAGGGTTAGAGTTAGGGTTAGGATGAGGGTGTGGTTTAGGGTTTGAGTAAGGGATAGTGTTTGGGTTAGGGTTAGGGTTAGGGTGAGGGTTAGGGTGAGGGTTAGGTTTAGGTTTAGGGTGCGTGTTAGGATGAGTTTTAGGGTTAGGATTAGGGTTAGGGTGAGGGCTAGGTTGAGGCTGACTGTTAGGGTTAGGGTTAGGGATAAGTTTAGGTTTAGGATTAGGGTTAGGGTAAGGGTGAGTGTGAGGGTTAGGGTTAGGGTTAGGCTTAGGGATAGGGTGAGGGTTAGGTTTAGGGTTTGGATTAGGGTGAGGCTGAGGCTGAGGATTAGGGTTAGCCTGAGGTTTAGGGTTAGGCTGAGGGTGAGGGTGTGGTTGAGTCTTAGGGTTATGTTAGGGTTTTGGTTATTGTTATTGTTATGCTTAGGGTTAAGTTAGTAGTGAGGGTGAGGCTGAGGATGATGGTTACGGTTAGGGTTAGGGTTATTGTTAGGATTAGTGTTATTGATAAGGTTAGGGTTAGAGTTATGGTGACGTTGAGGGTGCGGGTGTGGGTTACGGTTAGGGTGAGGTTTAGCGTGAGGTTTAGTGTTAGGGTGAGGGTGACTGTGAGGTTTAGGGTTAGAGTTAGGGTTAGGGTGAGGGTTAGGGTGAGGTTTAGGGTTAGGGTTAGTGTTAGGGTTAGGGTGAGGGTGAGGATTAGGTTGAGGTTTAGGGATAGGGCTAGCTTTAGGATTAGGGTTAGTGTGAGGGTGAGTGTGAGGTTTAGGGTTGAGGGTTAGGCTTTGGCTTAGGGTTAGGCTGAGGATAAGGGTAGGGCTGAGGATTAGGGTTAGTGTGATGGTTAGGGTTAGGGTTAGTGTTATTGTTAAGGTTAGGGTTAGAGTTATGGTGAAGGTGAGGTTGGGGGTGAGGGTTAGGTTTAGGGTTAGGGTGAGGGTTAGTGTAAGGGTTATGGTGAGGGTGAGGGTTAAGGTTAGGTTGAGCTTTAGTGTTAGGTTTAGGGTTAGGGTGAGTGTGAGGGTTAGGGTTAGTGTGAGGTTGAGGATTAGGTTGAGGGTAAGGTTTAGGATTAGGGTTAGTGTGAGGGCTAGGGTGAGGGTGAGGTTTAGGGTTAGGTTTAGGATGAGGTTTAGGGTTAGGGTTAGGGTGAAGGTGAGGTTTACGGTTAGAGTTAGGGTTAGGATGAGGCTGAGGTTGAGGGTTAGGGTTAGGGTTAGTGTTAGAGTTAGGGTTAGGGTGAGGGTTAGGATGAGGGTGAGGGTTAGGCTTACGGTTAGGCTTAGGGTTAGGGTAAGGGTTCGTGTGAGTGTGAGGGTTAGGGTCAGTGTTAGGCTTAGGCTTAGGGTTAGGCTGAGGGAAGGGGGAGGGTGAGTGTTAGGGTTAGGGTGAGGGTTAGGTTTAGTGTTATTGTTAGTGTTAGGGTTAGATTTACTGTGAGGGTGAGGATTAGGGTTAGGTTTTGGGTGTGGTTGAGGGTTAGGGTTGGGGTTAGGCTGAGGGTGAGGTTTAGGATTAGATATAGTGTTAGGTGGAGGTTTAGGGTGAGGGTTAGTTTTAGGTTTAGTGTTAGTTTTACTGTTAGGGTTAGTGTTAGAGTTGGGGTTAGGGTGAGGTTTAGGGTTAGGGTTAGAGTAAGTGTTAGGGTGAGGGTGAGGGTTAAGTTGAGGTTTAGGGAAAGGTTTAGGTTTAGGATTAGGGTTAGGGTGAGGGTGAGTGTGAGTTTTAGGGTGAGGGTTAGGCTTAGGCTTAGGGTTAGGCTGAGGGAGAGGGTGGGGGTGAGGACTAAGGTGATGGTGATGGTTCGGGTTAGGGTTAGTTTTATTGTTAGGGTTAGGCTTAGTGTTAGGGTTAGTGTGAGGGTGAGGGTTAAGTTGAGGTTTAGGGTTGTGGTTACAGTTAGGGTTAGTGTGATGGTTAGTGTTAGGGTTAGGGTTAGGGTTAGGGTGAGGTTAAGTGTTAGGGTGAGAGCTTGGTTTAGGGTGAGGGTTGTGGTTAGGGTGAGGTTTAGGATTAGGATTAGGGTTATTGTTAGGGTTAAGTTTAGGGTGAGGTTTAGGGTTTAGGTAAGGTTAGAGTTAGGTTTAGGTTGAGGGTGAGGTTTAGGGTTAGAGTTAGTGTTAGGGTGAGGCTGAGGGTGAGCGTTAGGTTTAGGCATAGTGTTAGGTTTAGGGTTAGGGTAAGAGTTAGGGTGAGGTTTAGGGTTAGGGTTAGGGATAAGTTTAGACTTAGGGTGAGCGTGAGTTTGTGTGTTAAGGTTATTTTTAGGGTTAGCCTTAGGGTTAGGATGAGGGTGAGGTTGAGGGTGAGGTCTAGGGTTAGGTTCAGGGTTAGGGTTAGGTTTCGGGGGAGGGTTAGTATGAGGGTTAGAGTTAGGATTAGAGTTAGGGTAAGGGCTAGGGTGAGGGTGAAGTTTAGGGTTAGGGTTAGGGTGAGGTTTAGGGTTAGGGTTAGGGTTAGGGTGAGGGTGAGGTTGAGGTTTAGGGTAAGAGTTAGGGTTAGGGTGAGGTTGAGGGTGAGGTTTAGGGTTAGGGTTAGTTTTAGGGTTAGGGTTAGGGTGAGGGTTAGGGTTCGGGTTAGGGTGAGGGTGTGGGTTAGAATGAAGATTAGGATTAGGTTTAGGCTGAGTGGGAGCGTTAGGGTTAGTGTTAGTGTTACAGTTAGGGTTAAGGTGAGGGTTAGTTGAGGGTGAGGGTTAGTTTTAGTGTTGGGTTAGGCTTAGGTTTAGGCTGAGTTTGAGGGTGAGGGTTAGGATTAGTGTTAGAGTGCGGGTTATTGTTAGGATCAGTGTTAGGGTGAGGGTTAGAGTTAGGGTTAGGGTGAGGTTTAGGATGAGGATTAGGTTTAGGATTAGTGTTAGGGTGAGGGCTAGGCTGAGGGTTAGGATGAGGGTTAGGGTTACCGTAATGGTGAGGGTTAGGGTTAGGGTGAGGATTATGATTAGGATTACGGTTAGGGTGAGGATGAGGTTTAGGATTAGGGTTAGTGTTAGGGTTAGGGTTAGGTTTAAGGTTAGGATTAGTGTTATTGTTAGGGTTAGGGTTAGACTTATGGTGAGGCTGAAGGTGAGGGTTAGTTTTAGTGTGAGGGTTAGTGATAGGGTTAGGGTTAGTGTTAGAGTGAGGGTAAGTGTTATGGTGAGGGATAGGTTTAGGGTGAGGGTTATGGTTAGGGTGAGGGTTAGGGATAGGGTTAGGGTTAATTTTAGGGTTAGGGTTACGGTTACGATTATGGTGAGGGTGAGGATTTGGATTAGGCTTAAGCTTAGGGTGAGGTTTAGTGTTAGGGTTAGGGATAGAGTTAGGGTTAGGGTGAGGCTGAGGGTGTGGCTTAGGGTTAGGGTTAATGTTAGAGTTAGGAATAGGGTGAGGGTTAGGTTGAGGGTTAAGTTTAGGGTTAAGATTAGGGTTAGGTTGAGGGTTAGGTTTAGGGTTTGGGTTAGGGTGAAGGTGATGCTGAGTATTAGGGTTAACTTTAGGGTTCGGGTTAGATTTAGGGTTAGGGTTAAAGTTACAGTGAGGTTTAGGGTTAGGTTCAGGCATAGGGTTAGGCTGAGGGTGAGGGTGGGGTTGAGGATTAGGGTAGGGGTTAGGGTTAGGGTTAGGGGAAGTTTAGGATGAGCATTACGGTAAGGATTAGGGTTAGAGTGAGGGCTAGGATGAGGGTGAGATTTAGGGTAAGCTTAGGGTGAGGTTTAGGGTTAGGTTTAGGGTTAGGGTGAGGCTGAGGGTTAGGATTAGGGTTAGGGTTAGTGTCAGAGTTAGGGTTAGGGTGAGGGTTAGGGTGAGGGTGAGGTTTAGACTTAGGTTAAGGATTAGGATTAGGGTAAGGGTTAGGTTGAGTGTGAGGGTTAGGGTTAGGGTTAGGGTTATGCTTAGGATTAAGCTGAGGGTGAGGTTGAGGGTTAGGTTTAGGGTTAGGGTGAGGCTGAGGGTTAGGGTTAGGGTTAGGGTTAGTGTTAGAGTTAGGGTTAGGGTGAGGGTTATGGTGAGGGTGAGGTTTAGGCTTAGGTTTAGTATTAGGATTAGGGTAAGGGTTAGGTTGAGTGTGAGGGTTAGGGTTAGGGTTAGGGTTATGCTTAGGATTAAGCTGAAGGTGAGGTTGAGGGTGAAGGTTAGGGTTAGGTTGAGGGTAAGGTTTAGGATTAAGGTGAGCGTGAGGGTTAGGTTTAGTTTGAGGGTTAGGGTGAGGGTAAGCGTTAGAGTTAGTGTGAGGGTTAGGGTTAGGGTTAGGGTTAGGCCTCGGGTTACACTGAGGGAGAGGGTGAGCATGAGGTTTAGGGTTAGGGTGAGGTTTAGCGGTAGAGCTAGTGTTAGGGTGAGGGCTAGGGTGAGGGTTAGGGTTAGCATGAGGATTAGATTAGGGGTAGGGTGAGGGTGAGGGCTAGACTGAGGATTAGTGTTAGGGTTATTCTGAGGTTCAGGGTGAGGATGAGGGTTAGGTTTAGGTTGGGGCTTAGGTTGAGGGTGAGGGTTAGGGTTAGGGTGAGTGTGAGAATTAGGGTTAGGTTGATGGTTTGTGTTAGGTTTAGAGTTAATATTAGGGTGAGGATAAGTGTTAGGGTGAGGGTGAGGGTTAGGGTGAGGGTTATAGTAAGGTTGAGGGTTAGGGCTAGGGTTAGGGTTACTGTTAGGGTTAGGGCTAGGGTTACGGGGAGGGTGAGGGTGAGGGTTAGGTTTAGGGTTAGGATGAGGTTTAGGGTTAGGGTTAGAGTTAGGGTTAGGGTGAGGTCTAGGGTGAGGGTTAGGGTGAGGGATAGGTTTAGGGTTAGGGTTAGGTATAGGATTATGGTGAGGGTGAGTGTGAGGGTTAGGGTTAGGTTTAGGCTTAGGCTTAGGGTTAGGGTGGGGGTTAGGGTTAGTGTTTGGGTTAGGGTGAGGGTGAGGCTGAGGTTTAGGGTTAGGTTTGGGTTAGGGTTTGGGTTAGGTTTAGGGTTAGGTTTAGGTTTAGGGTTAGGGTTACAGTGAGTGTTAGAGTTAGGGTTAGGGTTTGGCTTAGGGTTAGGCTGAGGGTGAACATGGGGGTGAGGATTAGGGTGAGTTTTACAGTTAGTGTTATTGTTAGTGTTATGGTTAGGGTTAAGTTTGCGGTGAGGGTGAGGCTGAGGGTGAGGGTTATGGTTAAGTTTAGGGTTAGGGTTTGGGTTAGTGTTATTGTTAGGTTTAGAGTTAGAGTTACTTTGAGGTTTTGGGTGAGGGTGTGGGTTAGGGTTAGGGTTAGGTTTAGGGTGAGTCTTAGGTTTATGGTTAGGGTGAGGGTGAGGTTTAGGGTTAGAGTTAGGGTTAGGGGGATAGTTAGCGTGAGGTTCAGCGTTAAGGTTAGTGTTAGATTTAGGGTGAGGTTGAGGTTCAGGTTGAGGTTTAGGGATAGGTTTAGGTTTAGAATTAGGGTTAGGGTGAGGGTGAGTGTGAGTATTAGGGTGAGGGTTAGGTTTAGGCTTAGGGTTAGGCTCAGGGTGAGGGAGAGGTTGAGGGTTAGGGTTAGGGTGAGGGCTAGGGTTAAGGTTATGGGGAGGGCTTGCATGAGCGTTAGGGTTAGTATTAGGGTTAGGGTGAAGGCTAGGGTGAGGGTGAGTTTTAGGGTTAGGTTTAGGGTGATGTTTAGAGTTAGGTTTAGGGTTAGGGTTAGGGTGAGGTTGAGGTTTATGGTTATATTTAGGGTTAGGTTGAGGCTGAGGGTGAGGGTTAGGGTTGGGGTTAGGGTTAGAGTTAGGATTAGGGTGAGGGTTAGGGTGTGGGTGAGGGTTAGGGTTAGGATGACGTTTAGGTTTAGGGTTATGATTAGAGTTAGGTTTAGGGTGAGGGTGAGGGCTAGGGTTAGGGTTAAGGTTAGCGTGAGGATTAGATTTAGGGGTAGGTTGAGGGTGAGGGCTAGATGGAGGATTAGTGTTAGGGTTATTTTGAGGTTCAGGGTGAGGGTGAAGGTTAGGTTTTGGGTGAGGGTTAGGGTTATGGTTAGGTTGAGTGTGAGTATTAGGGTTAGGGTGATGGTTTGTGTTAGGGTTAGAGTTAGTATTAGGGTGAGGTTAAGTGTTAGGGTGAGGGTGAGGGTTAGGGTGAGGGTTATAGTAAGGTTGAGGGTTAGGGTTAGGGTTAGGGTTAGGGTTAGGCTAGGGTTAGGGTTACTTTTAGGGTTAGGGCTACGGTTATGGTGAGTGTGAGGGTGAAGGTTAGTTTTAGGGTTAGGATGAGGTTTAGTTTTAGGGTTAGGGTTAGAGTTAGGGTTAGGATGAGGGCTAGGGTGAGGGTTAGGGTGAGGGTTAGGTTTAGGGATAGGGTTAGGTTTAGGATTAGGGTGAGGGTGAGTGTGAGTGTTAGGGTTAGGCTTAGGCTTAGGCTTAGGGTTAGGGTGGGGGTTAGGGTTAGTGTTTGGGTTAGGGTGAGAGTGAGGCTGAGGATTAGGGTTTGGGTTGGTTTAGGGTTTGGGTTAGGTTTAGGGTTAGGTTTAGGTTTAAGGTTAGGGTTACAGTGAGGGTTAGGCTTAGGGTTAGGGTTTGGAAAAGGGTTAGGCTGAGGGTGAGCATGGGGGTGAGGATTAGGGTGAGTTTTACGGTTAGGTTTATTGTTAGTTTTATGGTTAGGTTTAAGTTTGCGATGAGGTTGAGGCTGAGGGTGAGGGTTATGGTTAGGTTTAGGGTTAGGGTTAGGGTTAGTGTTATTGTTAGGTTTAGAGTTAGAGTTACTTTGAGGTTTTGGATAAGGGTGAGGGTTAGGGTTAGGGTGAGGTTTAGCGTTAGGTTTATGGTTAGGGTTAGGGTGAGGTTTAGGTTTAGGATTAGAGTTAGGGTTAGGGTGAGGCTGAGGGTGAGGGTTAGGGTTAGTGTTAGAGTTAGGGTTAGGGTGAGGGTTAGAGTGTGGGTGGGGGTTAGGCTTAGTGATAGGATTAGGATTTTGGTAATCCTTAGGCTATGTGTGAGGATTACGGTTAGGATGTGGTTTAGGTTTAGGGTTAGGGTTAGGGTTAGGGTTAGAATGAGGGTGAGGTTTAGGGTTAGCTTTAGGGTTAGTGTTAGGGTTAGGGTTAGTGTGAGGTTTAGGGTTAGGGTCAGGTTAGTGTGAGGGTGAGTTTTAGGTTGAGGTTTAGGGATAGGGCTAGGTTTAGGATTATGGTTAGGGTGAGGGTGAGTGTGAGGGTTAGGCTTAGGCTTAGGGTTAAGCTGAGGATGAGGGTGAGTGTGAGGATTAGGGTTAGGGTGATGGTTAGGGTTAGGGTTCGTGTTATTGTTAGGGTTAGGGTTAGAGTTATGGTGAGGGTGAGGGTGGGGGTGAGGGTTAGGTTTAGGGTTAGGGAGAGGATTAGGGTAAGGGTTACGGTGAGGGTGAGGTTTTGGGTTAGTTTGAGCTTTAGTGTTAGGTTTAGGGTTAGGGTGAAGTTGAGGATTAGGGTTAGTGTGAGGGTGAGGGTTAGGATGAGGGTTAGGTTTAGCAATTGGTTTAGGATGAGGGCTAGTCTGAGGGTGAGGTTTAGTGTTAGGTTTAGGGTGAGATATAAGATTAGGGTTAGGGTGAAGGTGAAGTTTAGGGTTAGAGTTAGGGTTAAGCTGAGGCTGAGGGTGATGGTCAGGTTTTGGGTTGGTGTTAGAGTTAAGGTTAGGTTGAGGGTTAGGATGATGGTGAGGGTTAGTTTTAGGGTTAGGATTAGGATTAGGGTAAAGGTTAGGGTGAGTGTGAGGGTTAGGGTCAGGGTTAGGGTTAAGCTTAGGTTTAGGGTGAGGGTGAGGGTGAGGGTAAGGGTTAGGGGAAGTTTAGGATGAGCATTATGATAAGGATTAGGGTTAGAGTGAGGGCTAGGATGAGGGTGAGATTTAGGGTTAGGCTTAGGGTGAGGTTTAGGGTTAGGTTTAGGGTTAGGGTGAGGCTGAGGGTGAGGGTTAGGGTTAGTTTTAGTGTTAGAGTTAGGGTTAGGGTGAGGGTTAGGGTGAGGGTGAGGTTTAGGCTTAGGTTTAGGATTAGGATTAGGGTAAGGGTTAGGTTGAGTGTGAGGTTTAGGGTTAGGGTTAGGGTTATGCTTAGGATTAAGCTGAGGGTGAGGTTGAGGGTGAAAGTTAGGGTTAGGGTGAGGGTAAGGGTTAGGGTTATGGTGAGCGTGAGGGTTAGGTTTAGGTTGAGGGTTAGGGTGAGGTTAAGCGTTAGAGTTAATGTGAGGGTTAGGGTTAGGGTATGGGTTAGACTTAGGGTTACCCTGAGGGAGAGGTTGAGCATGAGGGTTAGGTTTAGGGTGAGGTTCAGCGGTAGAGTTAGGTTAGGGTGAGGGCTAGGGTGAGGGTTAGGGTTAGCGCGAAGATTAGGTTTAGGGTTAGCGTGAGGGTGAGGGCTAGATTGAGGATTAGTGTTAGGGTTATTGTGAGGTTCAGGGTGAGGATGAGGGTTAGGTTTAGGGTGCGTGTGAGGATTAGGGTTAGAGTTAGTATTAGGGTGAAGGTAAGTGTTAGGGTGAGGGTGAGGGTTAGGGTGAGGGTTATGGTAAGGTTGAGGATTAGGGCTAGGGTTAGGGTTACTGTTAGGGTTAGGGCTACGGTTATGGTGAGGGTGAGGGTGAGGGTTAGGTTTAGGTTTAGGATGAAGTTTAGGTTTAGGTATAGGGTTAGAGTTCAGGTTAGGTTGAGGGTAAGGTTTATTGTTAGAATAAGGGTTAGTGTTAGTGTTAGGGTTAGGTTGAGGTTTAGGGTTAGGCTTAGGCTTAAGCTTAGGCTGAGCATGAGGTTGAGGGTTACGGTTAGGGTTAGGGTGAGGGTTAGGGTTAGGGTTAGGGTGAGGGTTAGGATGAGTTTTAGGGTTAGGATTAGGGTTAGGATTAGGGCTAGGGTGAGGGTGAGTGTGAGGGTTAGGTTTAGGGATAGGGATAGGATTAGGGTTAGGATTAGGGTTAGCGTGAGGGTGAGTGTGAGGGTTAGGGTTAGCGTGAGGTTTAGGCTTAGGGTTAGGGCTAGGGTGAGTATTCGGGTGAGGGTTAGGGTTAGGGATAGGGTTAGGTTTAGGATTAGGGTTAGGGTGAGTGTGAGTGTGAGAGGGTTAGGGTTAGGGTGAGGATTAGGGTTAGGGTTAGGGTGAGGGTTAAGTTTAGGGATTGGGCTAGTGTGAGTGTGAGGATGAGGATTAGGGTTAGTTTTAGGATTAGGCTTAAGTTTAGGTTTAGGTATAGGGTTATGGTTAGGGTTAGGGTTATTGTGAGAGTTACTGTTAGGATTATGGTTAAGCTTAGGGTTAGGCTGAGGGTTTGTGTGGGGTGAGGAATAGGGTTAGGGTTAAGTTTAGGGTTAGGTTTAGGGCTATTGTTAGTGTTATGGTTAGGGTTAAGTTTGTGGTGAGGGTGAGACTCAGGGTGAGGTTTATGGTTATACTAAGGGTTAGGGTTAAGGTTAGTGTTATTGTTAGGTTTAGGATTAGAGTTTCGGTGAGGGTAAGGATGATGGTGAGGGTGAGGGTTAGGATGAGGTTTAGGGTAAGGTTTAGGGTTAGGTTTAGGGTTAGGGTGAGGGTGAGGTTTAGGTTTAGGGTGTGGGTGAGTGTAACGCTTAGGATGAGGGTTAGGCTTAGGCTTATGTTTAGGCTGAGGGTGAGATTGGGGGTGAGGATTAGGGTTAAGGTGATGGTTAGTGTTAGGGTTAGTGTTATTGTTAGGGTTAGGTTTAGAGTTAAGGTGAGGTTGAGGTTGCGGGTGAGAGTTAGGAGGAGGGTTAAGGTAGGGTTAGGCTTAGGATTAGAGTTAGGGTGAGGGTGAGTGTGTGTGTTAGGGTTAGTTTTAGGGTTAGGCTTATGGTTAGGCTGAGGGAGAGGTTGAGGGTGAGGGTTAGTGTGAGGGTGAGGGTTAGGGTTCGGGTTAAGTTTAGGGTTAGTGTGAGGCTTAGGGTAAGGGTTATAGTGAGGGTGAGGTGTAGGGTTAGGTTAGGGTTAGGTTTAGGGTTAGGGTGAGGGTGAGGGTGAGGATTAGGCTTATGGTGAGGGTTAGGATGAGGGTTAGTTTTAGGACTAGGGTTAGGGTGAGGGCTATTGTGAGGGTGAGGTTTAGGGTTAGGGTTAGTGTTAGGTTGAGGTTCAGGGTTAGGGTTAGGGTGAGTGTGAGGTTTAGGGTTAGAGTTAGGGTTAGGGTGAGGCTGAGGGTGTGGGTTAGGGTTAGTGTTAGTGTTAGATTTAGGGTTAGGGTGGGGGTGAGGGTTAGGCTAAGGGTTAGGATTAGGATTAGGGTAGGGGTTAGGGTGAGTCTGAGGGTTACTGTTAGCGTTAGGGTTAGGCTTAGGGTTAGGCTGAGGGTGATGGTGAGGGTGAGGGTTAGGATTAGGGTGAGGTTTAGGGTTAGGGTTAGGGTAATAGTTAGTGTTCGCCTTAAGTTTAGGGTTAGGGTGAGGTTTATGGTTAGGCTTACACTGAGCATGAGAATTAGGGTTAGGTTGACAGTTACGATTAGGGTTAGGGTTACTGTGGTGGTTAGGGTTAAGTATAGGGTGAGGGTTAGGATGAAGATTAGGGTTAGGATTAGGGTTAGAGTGAGGGCTAGTGTGAAGTTGAGTGTTCTGGTTAGTGTTAGGGTGAGGTTTAGGGTTAGGGTTAGGGTGAGGGTTAGGATGAGGGTTAGGGTTATGGTGACATGAAGGTTAGGGTCAGGGTTGGGGTTAGGGTTAGAATTAGTTTTAGGGTGAGGGTGAGTGCTAGGATTAGGGTTAGGGTTAGGGTTAGGGTTGGGTTTAGGCTTAGGATTAGTGTTATTGTTAGTGTTAGTGTTAGCGTTAAGGTAAGGGTGAGGGTGAGGGTGAGGTTGAGGGTTAGGGTTAGGGTGAGGTTTAGGGTTAGGTTTAGGATTAGGGTTAGGGTGAGGGTGAGGTTTAGGGTTAGATTTAGGGTTAGGGTGAGGGCTAGGGTGAGGGTTAGGGCTAGAGATAGGAGGTTGAGGGTAATGGTGAGGGTTAGCGTTAGGGTGAAGTTTAGGGTGAGGTTTAGGGTTAGGGTTAGGGTTATAGTTATGATTAGGGTTAGGGTGAGGGTGAGTGTGAGGGTTACAGTTATGGTTAGGCTTAGGCGTGGGGTTAGGGTGAGGGTGAGTGTGAGGGTTACAGTTAGGGTTAGGCTTAGGCTTGGGGTTAGGGTGAGGGTGAGTGTGGGGGTGAGGATTAGGTTTAGGGTGATGGTGAGGATTAGGGTTAGGGTGTTGCATAGGGTGAAGGTGAGGTGTAGGGTACGGCTTAGGCTTTGGCTTAGGGTTAGACTGAGTGTGAGGTAGAGGGTGAGGCTTAGGGTTAGCGTGATGGTTAGGTTTACGGTTAGGGTGAGGGTTAGAATGAGATTTAGTATTAGGGTGAGGGTGAGGCTTAGGCTTAGTCCGAGCATGAGGGTGAGGGTTAGGTTTAGGGTTAGGGTGAGGGTTAGGTTTAGGGTTATGGTGAGGGATACGATGAGGTTTAGGGTTAGGATTAGGGTTAGGGTTAGGGCTAGGGTGAGTGTTAGGGTGAGGGTTAGGGTTAGGGATAGAGTTAGGTTTAGGATTAGGGTTAGCTCGAGGGTGAGTTGGAGGGTTAGGGTTAGGGTTAGGATTAGGCTTAGGGTTAGGGTGAGGGTTAGGTTTAGTGTTTCGGTTAGGGTGAGGGTGACCCTCAGGATTTGGGTTAGGATGAGTTTTAGGTTTAGGGTTAGGGATAGAGTTAGGGTTAGGGTGAGGGTGAGATTTAGGGTTAGAGTTAGTGTTAGGGTTAGGGTTTGTGTTAGAGTGAGGGTGATGTTTTGGGTTAGGATTAGGGTTAGGGTTAGGCTTAGGGATAAGTTTGCGGTGAGGGTGAGGCTGAGGGTGAGTGTTATGGTTAGGGTTAGGATTAGTGTTATTGTTAGGGTTAGGGTTAGAGTTACAGTGAGGTTGAGGGTGAGGGTGAGGGTTAGGGTTAGTGTGTGGTTTAGGGTTAGGGTTAGTGTTAGTGTTAGGGTGAGGGTGAGGTTTAGGTTTAGAGTTAGGGTGAGGGTTAGGTTTAGAAATTGGGCTAGGGTGAGTGTGAGGATGAGGATTTGGGTTAGGTTTAGGGTTAGGTTTAGGTTTAGGTTTAGGGTTAGGGTTAGGCTTATGGTTATGGTGAGAGTTAATGTTTGGATTAGGGTTAGGCTTCGGGTTAGGCTGAGGTGAGGTTGGTGGTGAGGATAAGGGTTAGGTTTAGGGTTAGGTTTAGGGTTATTGTTAGTGTAATGGTTAGGGTTAAGTTGGTGGTGAGGGTGAGGCTGAGGGTGAAGGTTATGTTTATACTGAGCGTTAGGGTTAGGGTTACTGTTATTGTTAGGGTTACGGTTAGAGTTACGGTTAGGTTGTGGGTGAAGGTGAGCATGAGGGTTAGGGTGAGGTTTAGGGTGAGGTGTAGGGTTAGGTTTAGGTTTAGGGTGAGGGTGAGGTTTAGGTTTAGAGTTAGGGTTACGAGGCGGGTTAGGTTAAGGTTTAGGGTTAAGGTTAGTGTTAGGGTTAGGATGAGGGTGAGGGTTAGGATGAGGTTTAGGGCTAGGTTTAGGGTTAGATTTAGGGTTAGGTTGAGGGTGAGTGCAAGGGTTAGGGTGAGGGTTAGGCATAGACTTATGGTTAGGCTGAGGGTGAGGGTGGGGGTGAGGATTAGGGTTAGGGTGATGCTTTGGGTTAGGTAGGGTTAGTGTTATTGTTAGGGTTACGTTTAGAGACGGTGAGGGTGAGGGTACAGGTGAGGGTTAGGTTTAGGGTGAGGTTAAGGTTTGGGTTAGGTTTAGAGTTAGGTTTAGGGTGAGGGTGAGGTTTAGGGTTAGAATTAGGTTTCAGGTGAGGGTTAGGTTGAGGGTTAGGGTTAGTGTTAGTGTTAGGGTTAGGTTTACGGGGAGAGTTAGAGGGCGGGTTAAGGTTAGGGTTAGGGTTAGGATTAGAGTTACGTTGAGGGTGAGTGTGTGTGTTAGGGTTAGGTTTAGGGTTGGGCTTAAGGTTAGGCTGACGGTGAGGTTGAGGGTGAGGTTTAGGGTTAGGGTTCGGGTTAGGGTTCAGGTTAAGTTTAGGGTTAGGGTGAGGGTTAGGGTAAGGGTTAGGGTGAGGTTGAGGGTGAGGGTTAGGCTTATGGTGAGAGTTAGGATGAGAGTTAGTTTCAGGATTAGGGTTAGGGTGAGGGCTATTGTGAGGGTGAGGGTTAGGGTTAGGTTTAGGGTGAGGTTTAGTGTTAGGGTTAGGGTTAGTGTGAGGGTGAGTTTTAGGGTTAGACTTAGGGTTAAGGTGATACTTAGGGTGAGGTTTAGTATTAGGGTTAGGTTTAGGATTAGGGTAAGGTTTAAGATTAGTGTTAGTGTTAAGGTTAGGGTGAGGGTTAGGATTAAGGTTAGGGTGAGGGTGAGGTTTAGGGTTAGATTTAGGGTTAGTTGGAGGGTTAGGTCGAGGGTTAGGTTTAGGGTTAAGGTTAGGGTGAGTGTTAGGCTGAGGTTTAGGGTGAGGTTTAGGGTTAGGGTTAGGATTAGGGTTAGGTTGAGGGTGAGTGTGAGGGTTACGGTTAGGGTTAGGCTTAGGCTTAGGGTTAGGCTGAGGGTGAGGGTGGGTGTGAGGATTAGGGTTAGGGTGAGGGTTAAGATGAGGTTTATGGTTAGGATTAGGGTTAGGGTGAGGGCTAGGGTGAGGGTGAGGTTTAGGATAAGGTTTAGGCTTAGACTTAGGGTTAGGAAGAGCATGAGGTTGAGTGTGAGGTTTAGGGTTAGGGTTAGGGTGAGGTTTACGGTTAGGGTTGGTTTTAGATTTACAGTTAGTGTGAGGGTGAGTTTCAGGGGTAGAGTTATGGTTAGGGTGAGGTTTAGGGTTAGGATGAGGTTTAGGGTTGGGGTGACGGTAAGGGTAAAGGTGAGACTTGGGCTGAGGGTTACTGTAAGGGTCAGGGTTAGGGTTAGGGTGAGGTTTAGGGTTAAGGTAAGGGTTAGGGTGAGGGTGAGCGTGAGGTTTAGGGTTAGTGTTAGGGTTTGGGTGAGGCTGAGGGTGAGGGTTAGGGTTAGGGTTAGTGTTAGGGTTAGGGATAGGGTTAGGGTGAGGGTTAGTGTGAGTGTGAGAGTGAGGTTTAGGGTTAGGATTAGGATTATGGATAGGGTTAGGGTGAGTGTGAGGGTTAGGGTTAGGGTTAGGGTTAGGCTGAGGTTGTGGGTGAGGGTGAGGTTAGGGTAAGTGTGAGGGTTAGGTTTAGGTTTAGGTTTAGGGTTAGGATGAGCATGAGGTTTAGTGTTAGAGGTAGGGTTAAGGTGAGGTGAGTGTGAGGGTTAGGGTTCGGGTTAGGATTAGGATTAGGGTAAGGGTTAGGGTGAGCTTGAGGATTAGGGTTAGGCTTAGGCTTAGGCTTAAGGTTACACTGTGGATGAGGGTGAGGGTTATGGTTAGGGTGAGGATTAGGATGAGGGTAAGGGTTAGGGTGAGGTATATGGTTAGGCATAGTTTTAGGGTGAGGGTGAGGTTTAGGGTTAGAGTTAGGGTTAAGGTGAGGCTGAGGGTGAGGGTTAGGGTTAGGGATAGGATTAGGATTAGGGTAAGGGTTAGGGTGAGTGTGAAAGTTAGGGTTAAGGTTAGGGTTAGGCTTAGGTTTATGCTGATGATGAGGGGGAGGGTTAGGGTTATGGTTAGGGTGAGCTTTAGGGTTTGGGTTAGGGTTAGAGTTAGGTTAAGGGTGA
Organism: Dipodomys merriami; assembly: GCF_024711535.1. Lineage (NCBI taxonomy): Eukaryota > Metazoa > Chordata > Mammalia > Rodentia > Heteromyidae > Dipodomys > Dipodomys merriami. The sequence continues at coordinate 1,818,903 of NW_027206402.1, read as the reverse complement.
GGGTGAGGTTTAGGTATAGACTTAGGGTTAGGGTGAGTGTTAGGTTGAGGGTTCGGGTTAGGGTTAGTGTTAGGGTTAGGCTTAGGGTAAGAGTTAGGGGGAGGGTTAGGGTTAGGGTTAGGGTTAGGTTTAGGGTTAGGCTGAGGGTGAGTTTGTGTGTTAGGGTTAGGTTTAGGGTTAGGGTTAGGGATAGGCTGAGGGTGAGGGTTAGGTTTAGGGTGAGGGTTAGGGTAAGGGTTAGGAGGAGGGTTAGGATGAGGGTTAGGGTTAGGATTAGGGTTAGTGTGAGGCCTAGGGTGAGCAGGAGGTTTAGGGTTAGGGTTAGGGTTAGAGTTAGGGTTAGGTTTAGGGTGAGAGTTTTATTTCGGGTTATGTTTAGGGTTAGTTGAGGGTTAGGGTAAGAGTTACAGTGAGGGTGAGGGTTAGGGTTAGGTTGAGGATTAGGGTTCAGATTAGGGTTAGGGTGAGGGTGAGGATGAGGGTTAGGGTAAGTGTTTGGGTGAAAGTTAGGATGAGGGGTTGGGTTAGGATTAGGGTTAGGGTGAGGGCTTGGGTGAGGGTGAGGTTTACGGTTAGGGTTAGGGTGAGGTTTAGGGTTAGGCTTAGTGTTAGAGTTAGGATAAGTGTGAGGCTGAGGTTGAGGGTTAGGTTTAGGGTTAGTGTAAGAGTTAGGGTTAGAGTGAGGGTTAGGGTGAGGGTGAGGGTTAGGCTTAGTTTTAGGATTAGGTTTAGGGTAAGGGTTAGGGTGAGGTTTAGGGTGAGGTTGAGGGTTAGGGTTAGTGTTAGGGTAAGGCTTAGGGTTAGGGTGAAGGTTAGGGTTCGGGTCAGGGTGAGTGTTAGGGTTAGGGTGAGCGTTAGGGTTAGGATTAGGCTTAGAGTGAGGGTGAGTGTTAGCATTAGGGTTAGGGTTAGGGTTAGTTTTAAGGTTAGGATTAGTATTATTGTTAGGGTTAGGGTTAGCTTTATGGTAAGGGTGGGGGTGAGGGTTAGGGTTAGGGTGAGGTTTAGGGTGCCGGTTAGGATTAGGGTTAAGGTGAGGGTGAGGTTTGGGGTTAGATTTAGGGTTAGTGGGAGGGTTAGGTCTAAGGTCAGTTTTAGGGTTAATGTTAGGGTTAAAGTTAGGGTGAGTGCTAGGTTGAGGTTTAGGGTGAGGATTAGGGTTAGGGTGAGGGGTTAGGCTGAGGTGAGGGTCGTGGTGAGGATTAGGGTTAGGGTGATGGTTAGGGTTAGGGTTAGTGTGAGGGTTAGGATGAGGGTTAGGGTTAGGATTAGTGTTAGGGTGAGGACTAGGTTGAGGGTGAGGGTTACGATAAGGGTTAGGCTTAGACATTGAGGTTGAGGGTGAGGTTTAGGGTTAAGGTTAGGGTGAGGTTTAGGGGTAGAGTAAGGGTTAGGGTGAGGGTTAGTGTTAGGGTGAAGGTTAGGGTTGGGGTGATGGTAAGGGTAAAGGTGAGGGTTAGGCTGAGGGTGAGGATTACTGTAAGGGTGAGGGATTAGGGTTATGGTGAGGTTTAAGGTTAAGGTTAGGGTGAGGGTGAGGTTTACATTGAGGATTAGTGTTAGGGTTAGTGTGAGGTTTAGGGTGAGGATGAGTGTTAGGGTTAGGGTGAGGGCTGGGGTGAGGATGAGGTTTAGGGTTAGTGTTAGGGTGAGATTTAGGGTTAGGGTGATGGTGACTGTGAGTGTGAGGTTTAGATTTAGGGTTAGGTTTAGTGTTAGGGTGAGGGTAAGTGTTAGGGTGAGGGTTAGGGTTAGGGTGAGGGTTATGGTTAGGGTCAGGGTGAGGGTTCGTGTTAGGATTTTTGTTAGGGTTCGGTTAGTGTTGCGGTTACTGTGAGCGTGAGGGTGAGAGTTAGTTTTAGGGTAGGATGACGTTTAGGGATAGGGTTAGGGTTAGGGTCAGGGTGAGGTTTAGGGGTAGATTTAGGTTTAGGGTGAGGCTGAGCATGATGGTTAGGGTTAGGATTAATGTTAGGGTTAAGGTGAGGGTTAGGGTGAGGGTGAAGGTTAGGGTTAGTGTTAGGTTTAGGGTTAGGGTTAGGTTGAGGGTGAGGGTGAGGGTGAGGGTGAGGTTTAGGATTAGGTTTTGGTTTATGATGAGGGTCAGGATGAGGGTAGGGTTTAGGATTAGGGTTAGGGTGAGGGCTAGGCTGAGGGTGAGGTTTAGGGTTAGGGTTAGGGTGAGGTTTAGGGTTAGGCTTAATGTTAAGGTGAGGGTGAGGGTGAGGTTTAGGATTAGAGTTAGGGTTAAGGTGAGGCTGAGGGTTAGGGTTAGGGTAGGATTAGGATTAGGATTAGGGTAAGGGTTAGGGTGAGTGTGAGAGTTAGGGTTAGTGTTAGGGTTCGGCTTAGGGTTAAACTGAAGGTGAGGTTGAGGGTGACGGTTAGGGTTTGTATTTGGATTAGTGTGAGGGTGATTGTGTTAGGGTTAGGTTTAGCGTTAGGCTTAGGGTTAGACTGAGGGTGAGTTTGTGGGTGAGGGTTATTTTTAAGGTGAGGGTTGGAGTAAGGTTTAGGGGGATGGTTAGGATGAGGGTTAGGATTAGGATGAGTGTGAGGCTGAGGGTGAGGATTAGGGTTAGGGTGATGGATAGGTTTAGGTGTAGGGTGAGTTTTAGGATCAGGGTTAGCGTTAGGGTGAGGATTAGGGTGAGTGTGACGGTAAGAGTAAAGGTGAGGGTTAGGCTGAGGGTGAGTGTTCCACTAAGGGTGAGGGTTACATTTAGGGTGAGGGTTAGGGTAAGGGTTAGGGTGAGGTTTAGGTTGAGGGTGAGGGTTAGATTGAGGATTAGGGTTAGTATGAGGTTTAGGGTGAGGGTTACGGTTAGTGTTAGGGTGAAGGTTAGGGTTAGAATTAGGGTTAGGGTTAGGGTTAGGGTGAGGGTGAGGTTTAGGATTAGAGTTAGTGTTAGGGCGAGGTTTAGGTTAAGGTTGAGAGTTAGGGTTACTGTGAGGATTAGTATTAGTGTTAGGGTTAGGGTAAGGCTGAGGGTAAGTTTTACGGTGAGGGTTAGGGTTAGGGTGAATGTTATTGTTAGGGTGAGGTTTAGGGTTAGGTTTAGGGTTATTGTTAGGTTTAGGGTTAGGTTTACAGTGAGAGTGAGGGTGAGGGTTAGTGTTAGGGTGAGGTTGAGGTTTAGGGTTAAGGTTTGAGTTAGGGTTAGTGTGAGGGTGAGGTTTAGGGTTAGGTTTAGGTTTAGGGTGAGGGCTAGGGTGAGGGGAAGATTTAGGGTTAGGGTTAGGGTGAAGTTTAGGGTTAGTATTAGGGTGAGTGTCCGGGTGAGTTTTAGGTTTAGGGTTAGAGATAGGGTTAGGGTGAAGGTTAGGGTAAGGGTTAGTGTTAGGATTAGGGTTAGGGTGAGATTTAGGGTGAGGTTGTGTGTTAGGGTTAGGGTTAGGATTAGGATTAGGGTTAGGGAGACAGTGAATGTGAGGGTTATGGTTAGGGTTAGGGTTAGGCTTTGGGATAGGCTGAGGGTGAGGTTGAGGATGAGGGTGAGGGTGAGGGTTAGGGTGAGGGTTAGGGTTAGGGTTAGGGTGATAGTTAGGTATCGGGTTAAGTTTAGGGTTAGGGTGAGATTTAGGTTGAGCGTGTCGGTAAGTTTAAAGGCGAGAGTTAGGCTGAGGATGAGGGTTTCGGTAATGGTGAGGGTTAGGGTTAGTGTGAGGTTTAGGGTAAGGGTTAGGGTTAGAGTTAGGGTGAGGGTAAGGGTTAGATTGAGGACTAGGGTTAGGGTTAGTTTGAGGTTTAAGGTGAGGATGAGGGTTAGGGTTAGGGTGAGGTTTAGGGTTAGATTTAGGGTTAGGGTGAGGGTTAGGTTTAGGGTTAGGGTTTGGGTGAGGGTGATGGTTAGAATTAGGGTGAGGGTTAGGGTTAGTGTGAGGTTTAGTGTTAGGGTTAGTGTTAGGGTGAGGGTAAGTGTTATGGTGAGGGTTAGGTTTAGGGTGAGGTTTAGGTTTAGGGTTACGCTGAGGGTGAGAGTGAGGGTGAGGGTCAGGAATAAGGTAAGGGTTAGGGTGAGATTTAGGGTTAGGTTAGGGTTAGAGTTAGGGTTAGGGTGAAGTTGAGGTTTAGGGTTACAGTTAGGGTTAGGTTGATGGTGAGGGTGTGGTTTAGGGTTAGGTTTAGGGTTAGGGTTAGGGTTAGGGTGAGCTTTAGTGTGAGGGTTAGGGTTGGGTTTAGGATTAGGGTTAGGGTGAGTGTGTGTGTGAGGGTTAGGGTTAGGGCTAGGTCTAGGTTTAGGGTTAGGCTGAGGGAGAGGGTGAGGGTGAGAGTTAGGGTTACGGTTAGAATTAGCCTTAAGGAGAGGTTTATGTTTAAGGTTAAGGTTAGGGTTTTGGTAAGGGTGAGGTTTCGAGTTAGCATGATGGTTAGTGTGAGAAGTAGGATTAGGGTTAGGTTGAGGGTTAGGGTGAGTGTTAGGTTGAGGGTTTGGGTTTGGGTTAAGGTTAGGGTGAGCATGAGGTTTAGGGTGAGGTTTAGGTTAGGCTTAGTTTTAGGATTAGGGTGAGGTTAAGCATTAGGGTGAGGATTAGGTTTAGGGTTAGGATGAGGGTTAAGATGAGGTTTGGGGTTAAAGTGAGGGTGAGGGTTAGGGTTAAGGTGAGGGTTCATGTTAGGATTAGGATTAGAGTGAGGGTGATGTTTAGGATTAATGTTAGGGTTATTGTAAGTGTTATGGTTAGGGATACATTTGCAGTGAGGGTGAGGTAGAGGGTGAAGTTTAGGGTTAGGGTTAGGGTTAGTTTTAGGTTTAGGATTAGTGTTAATGTTAGGGTTAGGTTTAGAGTTATGGTTTGGGTGAGGGTGAGGGTGAGGGTTAGGGTTAGGGTTATGGTGAGTTTTAGGGTTAGGGTTAGGATTAGGGATTGGGTGAGTGTGAGGTTTAGGGTTAGAGTTAGGATGAGGGGGAGGGGGAGTTGTAGGTTTAGGGTTAGCGTTAATGTGAGGTTTAGGGTTAGGGTTAGGGTTAGGGTGAGGGTGAGGGTTAGGTTAAGGGTTAGGGTTTGGGTTAGGGTAGGTTAAATTTTAGGGTGAGGTTTAGGGTTAGGTTAGGATGAGGGTTAAGATGAGGGTTAGGGTTTCAGTGAGGGTGAAGGTTAAGTTTCGGGTGAGAGTTAGGGTTAGGATTAGGATTCGGGTGAGTGGGATGGTTAGGATTAGGGTTAGGGTTATTGTAAGTGTTATGGTTAGGGTTACATTTGCAGATAGAGTGAGGCTGAGGATGAAGGTTAGGGTTAGGGTTAGTTTTAGGGTTAACATTAGTGTTAATATTAGGTTTAGGGTTACACTTGCAGTTTGGGTGAGGGTGAGGGTGAGGGTGAGGGTTAGGGTTAGGTTTAGGTTGAGGGTGAAGGTTATGGTGAGGGTTAGAGTTAGGGTTAGTCTTACGGTTAGCGTTAGGGTTAGGGTGAGGTTTAGGTTAAGGTTAAGCGTTAGGATTAGGGTTAGGGTTAGGATTAGGGTTAGTGTGAGGGTGAGTGTAGGGTTAGGGTTAAGATTAGGCTTGGGCTTAGGGTTAGGCTGAAGGTGAGGGTGGGGGTGAGAATCAGGCTTAGGGTGATGGTTAGCCATATGGTGAGTGTGAGGGTTAGGATGAGGGTTAGGGTTAGGATACGGGTTAGGGTGAGGGCTAGTGTGAGGGTGAGGGATAGGGTTAGGGTTAGGCTTAGGCATAGGCTTTAGGCTGATGGTGATGGTGAGTGTGAGTGTTAGAGTTATAGTGATGGATAGGGTTAGATTTAGGGTGAGTGTTAGGATGAGGGTTCGGGTTAGGGTGAGGGTCAGTATGAGCATTGGGGTGACGGTAACGTTTAGGGTTAGGTTGAGGGTGAGGGTTAGTGTAAGGGTGAGGATTAGGGTTAGGGTGAGGTTTAGGGTAAGTGTTAGGGTTAGGGTTAGATTGAGGATTAGGGTTAGGGTTAGTGTGAGGTTTAGGGTGAGCATGAGGGTTAGGGTGAGAATTAGGGTTAGGGTGAGGGCTAGCTTGAGGGTGAAGGTTAGGGTTAGGGTTAAGTTTAGGGTGAGGGTTAGGGTGACGGGTAGGGTTAGGTTTAGGTTGAGGGTTAGGTTCAGTGTGAGGGTTACGGTTAGGGTGACGGTTTGGGTGAGGGTGAGGTTTAGGCTTAGGAAAAGTGATAGGATTAGTGTTACACTGAGGGTGAGGGTGAGTGTGAGGGTGAAGGTTAGGGTTAGGGTGAGGGCTAGGGTGAGGGTTAGGGTAAGGGTGAGGGTTAGGGTGAGGGTGATGGTAAGGGTAAAGGTGAGGGTTAGGCTGAGGGTGATTATTAAGATAGGGGTGAGGGTTAGTGTTAGGATGAGGGTTAGGTTAAGGGTTCGGGTTAGGTTTAGGTTGAGGGTTAGATTGAGGATTAGGGTTAGGGTTAGTTTGAGGTTTATGGTGAGGATGAGGGTAAGGGTTAGGTTGAGGGTTAGGGTTAGAATGAGGGTTAGGGTGAGGGCTAGGGTGAGGGTGAGGTTTAGGGTTAGGGTTATTGTTAGGGTGAGTTTTAGGGTTAGGGTGAGGGCTATGGTTAGTGTGAGAGTTAGTGTTAGAGTTAGGGTTAGTGTTAGGCTGTGGGTAAGTGTTAGGGTGAGGGTTAGGGTTAGGATGAGGGTTAGGGTTAGGGTTAGGGTGAGGTTGCAGGTGAGAGTGAGGGTTAGGGTGAGGATTAGGGTGAGTTTTAGGTTTAAGGTGAGGGTTAGGGTTAGGGTTAGCAAGTGGGTGATGATGAGGGTGAGAGTTAAGGTTAGAGTTACGGTGAGGTTTCGGATAAGTGTGACGTTTAGGGTGAGGATGAAGTTAAGGGTTAGGGTGAGGGTTAGGTTTAGGGTTACGGTGAGGGGCAGGTTTAGTGTGAGTGGTAGGGTTAGGTTTAGGCTGAGGGTAAGGGTTAGGATGAGGGTTAGGGTGTGTTTGAGTGTTAGGGTTAGGGTAAGTGTTAGGGTGAAAGTAAGGCTTAGGGAGAGCATTAGCGTGAGAGACATTTTCAGGGTTAGAGTTAGGGGTATGTTGAGGGTTAAGTTGCGTGTTAGGGTTTGGGTTAAGGTTAGGGTGAGGGTGAGGGTGAGGCTTAGGGTTAGGATTAGGTTGAGGGTGAGTTTTAGGTGGAGGGTGAGGGTGAGGGTTCGTTTGAGGGTTTGGGTTAGGTTTAGGTTGAGGTTGAGGGTGAGGCTGAGGGTTAGGGTGAGGGTTAGGGTTAGGATTAGGGCTAGGGTGAGGGTGAGGGTGAGGGTTATATTTAGGATTAGGGTTAGGTTGACGATGAGGGTGATAGTTAGGGTTAGAGTTAGGGTTAGGGTTTTTGTTATGGTTAGGGTTAGGGTGAGGTTGAGGATGAGGGTGAGATTTAAGAATGGGGTTAGGTTTAGTGTGAGGGTGAGGGTGAGGGTTAGATTTAGGAATAGGGTTAGGGTTAGGGTTAGTCTGAGGGTGAGGGTGAGGTTGAGGATGAGGGGTACGGTTAGGTTTAGGGTTAGGTTTAGGATGAGGGTTAGGGTTAGTATGAGGGTTAGGTTTAGGGTTAAGGTGAGGTTAAGGGTTAGGTTGAGGGTTAGGGTGAGGGTGAGGGTTAAGGTTAGGGTTAGGCTGAATGTAAGGGTGAGGGTAAGGGTTAGGGTGAGGGTTAGGGTTAGGGTTAGGGTTAGTGTCAGGATTAGGGTTAGGGTGGTGGTTAGGGTTAGGGTGAGTGTTAGCGTTAGGGGTAGGGTTAGGTTGTGAGTAAGGGTGAGGGTGAGTGTTAGGATTTGTGTTCGGGTTAGGGTTAGGCTGGGGTGAGGTTGAGGGTGTGGGGTAGTGTGAAGCTTTAGATTAGGGTTAGGGTGAGGTTTAGGGCGAAGGTAAGTGTTAGGGTGAGGGTTAGGATTAGGGTGAGTTTTAGGGTGAGGTTGAGGGTTAGGGTTAGGTTTAGGGTTATGGTGAGGGCTAGGGTGCTAGTGAGAGTTAGGGTTAGCTTTAGGCTTATGGTGAGGTTTATGATTAAGGTGAGCATTAGGTTTAGTGTGAGGATTAGTGTTAGGGTTAAGGGGTTAAGGTGAGTGTTAGGGTGAGCGTAAGGTTTATGGTGAGCTTTAGGGTTAGGGGGAGGGTTAGGGTAGGTTAGGGTTAGTGTCAGGATTAGGGTTAGGGTGGAGGTTAGGGATAGGGTGAGGGTTAGGGTGAGGGATAGGGTTAGGTGTAGGATTAGGTTTAGAGTGCAGGTGAGGTTTAGTGTTAGGATTAGAGTTAGGTTTAGGCTGAGGGTTTCGGCGAGGGTGAGGGTTAGGGTAAGGGTGAGGGTGAGGCTTAGGGTTAGGGTGATTATTAGGGTTAGGGTCATGTTTAGGGTGAGGGTGTGGGTTAGGTGGAGGGTGAGGGTGAGGGTTCGGTTGAAGGATTGAGTTACGTTTAGGGTGAGAGTGAGGGTGATGGTGAGGGTTAGAGTTAGGGATAGGGTTAGGCTTAGGGTTAGGGTGAGGGTGAGGGAGAGGGTTAGGTTTCGGATTAGGAATAGGGTTAGGGTTAAACTTAGGGTGAGGGTGAGGGTGAGGGTTAGAGTGAGGTTAGGGTTATGGTTAGGGTTATTGTTAGGGTTAGGTTTAGGGTGAGGTTGAGGATGAAGGTGAGGGTGAGGGTTAAGATTAGGGTTAGGTTTAGGGGGAGGGGGAGGGTGACGGTTAAGGTTAGGATTAGTGTTAGGGTTAGGGTGAGGGTGAAGGTGAGGGTGAAGGTGAGGATGAGGGGTACGGTTAGGTTTAGGGTTTGGGTTAGGATGAGGGTTAGGGTTAGTGTGAGGGTTAGGTTTAGGGTTAGGGTGAGCATAAGGGTTAGGTTGAGGGTTAGGGTGAGGGTTAAGGTTAAGGTTATTGTTAGAGTCAGGATTAGGGTTAGGGTGGAGTTTAGGGTTAGGGTGAGTGTTAGCGTTGGGTTAGGGTTAGGTTGAGAGTGAGGGTGAGGGTTAGTGTTAGGGTTAGTGTTAGGTTGAGGGTAAGGGTTAGGGTTAGGGTGAAGGTGAGGTTTAGGTTTAGCGTTTGCGTTATAGTGAGGGTAAGGTTGAGGGTTAGGGTTTGGGTTAGTGTTAAGTTGAGGGTGAGGGTTAGGGTGAGGTTTAGGGTTAGGGTTAGTGATAGGGTGAGAGTTAGGGTGACAATAAGTTTTAGAGTGAGTGTTAGGGTTAGGGTGAGGTTGAGGGTGAGGTTGACTGTTAGGGTTAGGGTGAGGTTAGGGTGACAGTAAGGGTAAGGGTGATGGTGAGGATTAGAGTGAGGGTGAGCATTACTGTAAGGGTGAGGATTGGGTGCGGGTGAGGGTTCCGGTGAGGGTTAGGTTTAGGATTAGGCCGAGGGTGAGGGCAAGGGTAAGGGTGAGGGTGAGGGTGAGGTTGAGGTTTAGCGTTAGGGTTACTGTTACAGTTAGGGTGAGGGCTAGAGTGAGGGGTAGGGATAGAGTTCGATTGATGGTTAGGTTTAGTAAGAGCATTAGGATTACAGTTAGGGTTAGGATTAGTGTGAGGGTAAGGGTTAGGGTGAGGGTTAGGGTGAGAGTGAGGGTTAGGGTTACCGTGAGTGTTACGGTGAGGGTTAGGGTGAGGGTTAGGGTTAGGGTTAGTGTTAGGGTGAGGGTTCGGGTTAGGGTGAGGGTCAGTATGAGCATTGGGGTGATAGTAACGTTTAGGGTTAGGTTGAGGGTGAGGGTAAGGGTAAGGGTGAGGATTAGGGTTAGGGTGAGGTTTAGGGTAAGGGTTAGGGTTAGGGTTAGATTGAGAATTATGGTTAGGGTTAGTGTGAGGTTTAGGGTTAGGTTGAGGGTGAGGGTTAGGGTTAGGGTAAGAATTAGGGTTAGGGTGAGGGCTGGCGTGAGGGTGAAGGTTAGGGTTAGGGTTAAGTTTGGGGTGAGGTTTAGGGTGAGGGGTAGGGTTAGGTTTAGGTTGAGGGTTAGGTTCAGTGTGAGGGTTACGGTTAGGGTGACGGTTTGGGTGAGGGTGATGTTTAGGGTTAGGAAAAGTGATAGGGTTAGTGTTACACTGAGGGTGAGGGTGAGTGTGAGGGTGAAGGTTAGGGTTAGGGTGAGGGCTAGGGTGAGGGTTAGGGTAAGGGTGAGGGTTAGGGTGAGGGTGATGGTAAGGGTAAAGGTGAGGGTTAGGCTGAGGGTGATTGTTAAGATAAGGGTGAGGGTTAGTGTTAGGGTGAGGGTTAGGTTAAGGGTTCGGGTTAGGTTTAGGTTGAGGGTTAGATTGAGGATTAGGGTTAGGGTTAGTTTGAGGTTTATGGTGAGGATGAGGGTAAGGGTTAGGTTGAGGGTTAGGGTTAGAATGAGTGTTAGGGTGAGGGCTAGGGTGAGGGTGAGGTTTAGGGTTAGGGTTATTGTTAGGGTGAGGTTTAGGGTTAGGGTGAGGGCTATGGTTAGTGTGAGGGTTAGTGTTAGAGTTAGGGTTAGTGTTAGGCTGTGGGTAAGTGTTAGGGTGAGGGTTAGGGTTAGGTTGAGGGTTAGGGTGAGGTTGCGGGTGAGAGTGAGGGTTAGGGTGAGGATTAGGGTGAGTTTTAGGGTTAAGGTGAGGGTTAGGGTTAGGGTTAGCGTGTGGGTGATGATGAGGGTGAGAGTTAAAGTTAGAGTTACGGTGAGGTTTCGGATAAGTGTGACGTTTAGGGAGAGGATGAAGTTAAGGGTTAGGGTGAGGGTTAGGGTGAGGGTGAGGGATAGGGTTAGGTTTGGTTTAGGGTGATGTTTAAGGTTAGGGTTTTGCTTAGGGTTAGGGTTAGGGTGAGGGTGTGGGTGAGAGTGAGGGTTAGCATGAGGGTTAGGGTGAGGGTTAGAGTTAAGGTTAAGGTAAGGGTTAGGGTAAGGGTTAGGGTTACGGTTAGGGTGAGGGTTAGGTTTAGTGTGAGAGTTAGGGTTAGGTTTAGGGTTAGGGGTAGGGGTAGGGTTAGGGTTAGGGTTAGGGTTAGGGAGAGCGTTAGGGTGAGGGACAGTTTCAGGGTTAGGGTTAGGGGTATGGTGAGGGTTAGGTTGAGGGTTAGTGTTTTGGTTAAATTTAGTGTGAGGGTTAGGGTGAGGATGAGGATCAGGGTAAGGCTGAGTGTGAGGGTGAAGATTAGGGTGAGGTTTAGGGTTAGTGTTAGGGTGAGGGGCAGGTTTAGTGTGAGTGTTAGGGTTAGGTTTAGGCTGAGGGTAAGGGTTAGGATGAGGGTTAGGGTGTGTTTGAGTGTTAGGGTTAGGGTAAGTGTTAGGGTGAAGGTAAGGCTTAGGGAGAGCATTAGGGTGAGGGACATTTTCAGGGTTAGAGTTAGGGGTATGTTGAGGGTTAAGTTGCGTGTTAGGGTTTGGGTTAAGGTTAGGGTGAGGGTGAGGGTGAGGCTTAGGGTTAGGATTAGGTTGAGGGTGAGTGTTAGGTGGAGGGTGAGGGTGAGGGTTCGTTTGAGGGTTTGGGTTAGGTTTAGGTTGAGGTTGAGGGTGAGGCTGAGGGTTAGGGTGAGGGTTAGGGTTAGGATTAGGGTTATGGTAAGGGTGAGGGGAGGGTTATCTTTAGGATTAGGTTTAGGTTGACGATGAGGGTGATCCTTAGGGTTAGGGTTAGGGTTAGGGTTTTTGTTATGGTTAGGGTTAGGGTGAGGTTAAGGATGACGGTGAGGTTTAAGATTGGGGTTAGGCTGAGGGTGCGGGTGAGGGTTAGGGTTAGGGTGGAGGTTAGGGTTAGGGTGAGGGATAGTGTTTGGATTAGTGTATTGGTGAGGGTGAGGGTTAAGGTGAGGTTTAGGGTTAGGGTTAGGGATATTGTGAGGGCTAGGGTGAGGGTGAGGGTTAAGATGAAGGTGAGGGTGAGGGTTTTGTTTAGGTAAGGGTTATGGTTAAGGTGAGGATTAGGTGAGGGTGAGGGTTAGGGTGAAGGTTACCTTTAGGATGAGGTTTAGGGTTAGGGTTAGGGTGAGTGTTAGGGTTAGGGTGATGTGTAGGGTGATGTTGAGGGTGAGGGTGTGGAAGAGAGTTAGTGTTAGTGTGAGGGTTAGCCTGACAGTGAGAGTTAGGGTGAGGGTGAGGATTATGGTTACGTTTAGGGTGAAAGTTAGGTTTAGGGTTAGGGTTAGAGATAAGGTGAGGGGTAGGTTGAGGGGTAGGTTTTGGGTTAGTGTTAGGGTTAGGGTTAGGGTGAGGATAAGGTAAGTGTGAAGGTTAGGGTTAGGGTGAGGGTTAGGGTTAGTGTGAGTGTTAGGGTTAGGGTTAGGGTTTGGGTAAGGGTTAGGATGAGGTTTGAGGTGAGGGTGAGGGTTAGGGTTAGGGTGAGAGTAAGGGTTGGGGTGAGGGTTAGGGTGAGGATGAGGTTTAGGCTTAGGGTTAGGGTTAAGGTGAGGGTTAGTTTGAGTGCTAGGGTTTAGGTTAGGGTTAGGGTGAGGGTGAGGGTCAGGGTGAGGTTTTGGGTTATGGTTAGGGTTAGGGTGAGGCTTAGAGTCAGGGTATGGTTTAGGGTGAGGTTTAGGGTTAGGGAGAGGAGTAGGGTTAGGGTTAGGGTGAGGGCTATGTTGAGGGTGAGTTTTAGGGTGAGGGTTATGGTGAGGGTGAGGGTTTGTGTTAGGTAAGGATTATGGTTAGGTTTAGGGTTAGGGTGAGGGTTAGGTTTAGGGTGAGTGTTAGCTTGAGGGGTACGGTTAGGGTTAGGGTGAGGATTAGGGTTAGTGTGAGGGTAAGGGTGATGGTGAGGATTAGAGTGAGGGTGAGGGTTACTGTAAGGGTGAGGATTGGGTGAGGATGAGGGTTAGGGTGAGGGTCAAGGTTACGATTAGGCCGAGGGTGAGCTCAAGGTTTAGGGTTAGGGTTAGGGTTAGGGTGAGGTTTAGCGTTAGGGTTAGTGTTACAGTTAGGGTTAGGGCTAGAGTGAGGGGTACCGATAGATTTCAATTGATGGTTAGGTTTAGTAAGAACATTAGGGTTAGAGTTAGGGTTAGGATTAGTGTGAGGGTAAGGGTTAAGGTGAGGGTTAGGGTGAGAGTGAGGTTTAGGGTTACCGTGAGTGTTACGGTGAGGGTTAGTGTTAGGGTGAGGGTTAGGGTTAGGGTTAGTGTTAGGGTGAGGGTTAAGGTTAGGCTAAGGGTTAGGGTGAGGGTTATGGTTAGGGTGAGGTTTAGGGTGAGGTTGAGTGTTAGGGTTAGTGTTAGGGTTGCGGTGAGGGCTAGGGTGAGAGTGAGAGTTAGGGTTAGAGTTAGGGTTAGGGTGAGGGTTAGGGTAAGGGTGACATTTAGGTTTAGTGTGAGGGTTAGTGTTAGGGTTAGGGTGAGTGTTAGGGTGAGGGTAAGGATTAGGGTGAGGGTTAGGGTCAGGGTGAGGTTTAGGTTTAGGATTAGGGTTAGTGTCAGGGTTAGGGTTACAGTGGAGGTTAGGTTTCGGGTGAGAGTTAGGGTTAGGGGTAGGGTTAGGTTTAGAGTGAGGGTGAGGTTTAAGGTTAGGATTGGAGTTAGGGTTAGGCTGAGGGTTAGGATTAGGCATAGGTTGAGGATCAGGTTTATGGTTAGGGTTAGGGTGAGGTTGAGTGTGAGGGTGAGTGTTAGGGTTAGTTTTAGGGTTAGGGTGAGGGTTAGTGTGAGGGTGAGTGTAAGGTTAGCATTAGGGTTAGTGTGAGGGTGAGGGTTAGGATTAGGTTTAGGGTGAGAGCTAGGATGAGGGTGAGGGTTAGGGTAGGGATAGAGTGAGGATTAGGATTAGGGTTAGGGTTAGGGTTAGGGTGAGGGTTAGGGTGAGGGTGAGGGTTATGGTTTGCATTAGGGTTAGGGTTAGTATTAGGCTGAGGGTTAGGGTTAGGTTTAGGTTTAGGTTGAGGGTGAGGGTGAGGTTTAGCCTTACAGTTAGGTTGAGGGTTAAGTTTAGGATGAGGGTTAGGGTTAGTGTTAGGTTCAGGGTGAAGGTGAGGGTTAGGTTTAGGGTAAGGTTTAGGTTTAGGGTGATGGTTAGGTTAGTGTGAGTGTTAGTGTTGGGGTTAGGGTTAGTGTTAGGTTGAGGGTAAGTGTTAGTGTGCGGTTAAGGATTAGGGTGATGTTTAGGGTTAGGGTTAAGTTTAGGATTAGGGTGAGGGTGATGTTTAGGATTAGAGTTAAGGTTAGGGTGAGGGTTAGGGTAAGGTTTAGTGTTAGGGTTTGGGTTATGGTGAGGTTTAGGGTGGGGGTGAGGGTTAGGGTTAGGGTTAGGATTAGGATGAGGGTTAAGGTGAGGGTGAGTGTGAGGGTTAGATTTAGGGTTAGGATTAGACTTAGGGTGAGGGTGAGGGTGAGGGTTAGGGTGAGGTTTAGGCTTAGGCTTAGGGATAGAGTATGGGCTAGGGTGAGTGTGAGGATTTGGGTTAGGGTTAGGGTATGGGTTAGGGTGAGGGTTAGGGTTAGGGTTATTGTTGGGGTTAGGGCTGGGGTTAGTTATAGGCTTAGTGTTAGGTGGAGGGTGAGGGTGAGGGTGAGGGTTAGGGTTAGTGTGAGGGTTAGGGTAAGGGTTAGGGTTAGGGTTAGCATGAGGTTAAGGGTTAGGTTGAGATTTAGGGTGAGGGTGAGGTTTAGGGTTAGGCTAAGGGTGAGGGCTAAGGTGAGGTTTAGGGTTAGGTTTAGGGTGAGGTTTAGGGTGTGCTTTAGGGTTAGGTTTAGGGTGAGCGTTTGGGTAAGGGCAAGTGTTCGGGTGAGGGTTAGGATGAGGATGAATGTTAGGTTTACAGTTAGGGGTAGGGTGAGGGTTAGAGTTAGGGTTTAGGGTTAGTGTGAGGGTTTTGTTTAGTGTTAGGGTTACGGTTATGGTGAGGTTTAGGGTGGGGTTGAGGTTTAGGGTTAGGATTAGGATTAGGGTTAAGTGAGGGTGAGTGGGAGGGTTTGGGTTAGGGTTAAAGTTAGGGTTAGACTTAGGATTAGACTTAGGGTGAGGGTGAGGGTGAAGGCAAGGGTTAGGTTTAGGGTGAGGTTTAGGGTTAGGGTTAGAGTGAGGGTTAGGGTGAGGGTGAGGGTGAGGGTTAGGGTGAGGGTGAGGGTGAGGGTTAGGGTGTTGATGACGGTTAGTGTTAGGGTGAGGTTTAAGGTGACGGTGAAGGATAGGGTTAGGGTGGTGGTTAGAGTTAGTGTGAGTATTAGGTTCAGGGTTAGGGTTAAGGTTATGGTGAGGGTAAGGGTTAGGTTAGGTTTAGAGTGAGGGTGAGGGTTAGGGTTAGGATTAGGGTTACGGTGAGGTATAGGGTTTGGGTAAGGGTTAGGGTTAGGGTGAGGTTGAGTGTTAGATTTACGGTTTGGATGAGGTTTAGGGTTAGGGTGAGGGTTAGGGATAGGGTTAGGGTTAGGGTGAGGGTTATTGTTAGGGTTCGGGTTTGAGTTAGGGTGAGTATGAGGGTGAGGATTAGTGTTAGGATTATGGTAAAGGTTAGTGTTAGGCAGAGGTTGAGGGTGAGGGTGAGGGTTAGGTTTAGGGTTAGGGTTAGGGTGAGTGGTAGGGTTAGGGTTAGGGTGAGGGTTAGGGTTAGGATTCGGTTAGGGTTAGGTTGAGGGTGAGGGTGGGGTTAGGGTTAGGGTGAGGGTGAAGGTGAGTGTTAGGGTTAGGGTTAGGTTTAGGATTAGGGTTAGGTTTAGGGTAAGGGTAAGGGTTAGGGTGAGGGTTAGGTTTAGGGTGAGGGTGAGGGTTAGGTTTAGGGTTAGGGTTAGGGTGAGGGTGAGGGTTACGTTTATGGTTAGTGTTAAGGTGTGGACTATGGTGAGGGAGAGGATTAGGGTGAGGGTTAGGGTTAGGGTTAGGGTTAGGGTCAGGGGTAGGTTGAGGGTTAGGATTAGGGTAAGGACTATGGTTAGGCTGAGGGTGAGGTTGAGGTTGATGGTGAGGGTTAGGTTTAGAGTGAGTGTTAGTGTGAGGGTGAGGGGGAAGAGGAGAATTTGGTTTTGGGTTAGAGTTAGGTTGAGGGTGAGGATTAGTATTAGGGGTAGCAGTAGGTTTAGGCTGAGGGTGAGGGTGATGCTGAGGGTGAGAGTTAGGTTAGGGTGAGGGTAAGGGTTAGGGTTAGGGTGAGGGTTAGTGTGATTTTTAGGGTGCCGCTGAGAGTTAGGGTGAGGGTGAGTTTGAGTGTGAGGTTTAGGGTGAGTGTGAGGGTGAGTGTGAGTTTGACGATTAGGATTAGGTTTAGGATGAGGGTAAGGGTTATCGTTAGGTTTGGGGTTAGTGTAAGGCTTAGGCTGAGGGTGAGGGGGAGGGTGAGGTGAGGGTTAGGGTTAGGGTTAGGTTGAGGGTTAGGGTTAGTGTGAGGGTTAGGGTGAGGGTGAGCTTGAGGTTCAGGTTGAGGTTGAGAGTGACGTTGAGATTGAGGGTTAGGGTTAGGGTTACAGTTAGGGTGACGGTGAGGGTGAGGGTTACGGTTAGGGTTAGGGTTAGTGTTATTTTTATAGTTAGGGTTAGGGATAGTAATAGGGTGAGGGTGAGGGTTAGCATGAGGGTAAGGGTTAGGGTTATGGTTAGGGTGAGAGTGAGGGTGAGACTGAGGGTTAGGATTAGGGTTAGGGTAAGGGTTAGGATGAGGGTTAGGCTGAAGGTTAGAGTTAGGGTTAGTGTGAGGTTTAGGTTTAGGGTTATGGTTAGGGTGAGGGCAAGGTTTATGGTGAGGGTTAGTTTGAGTTTGAGGGTTAGGGTTAGGGAGAGGGTTAGGGTGAGATTTAGGGTTAAGGTTCGGGTGAATCTAATGGTTATAGTGAGAGTTATTGTGAGGGTGAGGGTTTGGGTTAGGGTGAGGGTAAGTGTTAGGGTGAGGGTTAGTGTGAGGGTTTGGGTTCGGGTTAGCATTAGGGTTAGGTTCAGGGTGAAGGTTAGGTTGAGGTTTAGGGTTAGTGTTCGGGATAGGGTGAGTATTAGGATTAGTGTGAGGGTGAGGGTCTGGATTAGGGTTAGATTTAGGGTGAGGGTGAGGGTGAGGGTTAGAATTAGGATTAGGGTTAGGGTTAGAGTTAGGTGACATTGAGGGTGAGGGTTAGGGTTTGGTTTAGAATTAGTGTGAGGGTGATCGTGAGGGTTAGGGTTAGGATTAGTTTTATGGTTATGGTTAGGTTTAGGATGAGGGTGAGGGTGAGGCTTATGGTTAGGGTTAGGGTGAAGTTTAGGTTTAGGGTTAGGGCTATGGTGAGGGTGAGTGTTAGGGTGAGTGTGAGGGTGAGGTTGAGGGTTTCGATTAGGTAATGGTTAGGGTTAGGGTTAGGGTGAGGATTAGGGTGAGGGTGAGGTTAAGGTTGAGGGTTACAGTTATGGTGAGGATTAGGGTGAGGCTGAGGGTTAGGGTGAGGGTTAGTGTTATGGCGAGGATTTGGGTTAGGGTTATGTTGATGCTGAGGGTTAGGTATACGGTAAGGGTTAGGGATACGGTGAGGGTTAGGGTTAGGGTTAGGGTTAGGGTGAGGGTGAGGGTGAGGGTTAGGGTTAGGGTGAGGTTTAGGGTTAGGGTTAGGGTTAGTGTAAGGGTTAGAGTTAGGGTGAATGTTAGGAATAGGGTTAGGGTGAGGTTTAGGGTGAGGGTGAGGGTTAAGGTGAGGGTGAGGGTAAGGGTGTGGGTGAGGATTAGGGTTAGGTTGAGTGTTAGTGTTAGGTTTAGGGTTAGTGTGAGGGTGAGGGTTAGGGTTAGGTTTAGGGATAGGATAAGGGTTAGGTTGAGGGTTAGGTTTAGGGCTAGTTTGAGGGTTAGGTTTATGTTTAGGGTTAGCATAAGGGTAAAGGTTAGGGTGAGGATTAGGGTGAGGGTGAGGATTAAGGTTAGGGTGAGGGTTAGGGCAAGGGTGAGGGTTAGGGTTAGGGTGAGCGTTAGGTTGCGGGTTAGTGTGAGGGTTAGGGTGAGGGTAAGGGTTTGGGTGATTGTAAGTTTGTGAGTGAGGGATAGGATTATGTTGTGTGTAAGGGTTAGGGTGAGGGTTAGGGTGAGGGTTAGGGTTAGGGTGGGGGTTAGGGTTAGAGTTAGGTTGAGAGTTAGGTTTAGGTTGATGTTTATTGTGAGAGTATGGTTTAGGTTGAGGGTGAGTATTCGGCTGAGCGTGAGGGTTAGGATGAGGGCGAGGAGTAGGGTTACAGTTAGGGTTAGGGAGAGGAGTAGTGTGAGCATTAGGGTTCGGATTAGGGTTAGGATTAGGGTTAGAGTGAGGATGAGGGTGAGGGTTAGGGTGTGGGTAAGTGTTATGGTTAGGGATAGGGTTAGTGCTAATGTGAGGATGAGGGTTAGTGTGAGTGTGAGGGTTACATTTATGTTTGGGTTAGGGTTAGGGTGAGGATTAGGTTGAGGGTGATGGTTAAGCTGAGCTTAGGGTTAGAATGAGGGTTTGTGTTCGGTGAGGGTGAGGGTTAATGTTAGGGTTAGGTTTAGGTTGAGGGTGATTGTGAGGGTTAGGAATAGGAATAGGTTTAGGGTTACGGTGAGGGTGAGGGTCAGTGTGAGGGTGAAGGTTAGGGTTAGGTTTAGGGTTATGTTTAGGGTGAGGGTTAGGGCTAGTGTGAGGGTTATGATTAGGGTTAGGGTTAGGGTCAGAGTGAGGGTAAGAGTTAGGGTGAGGGTTATTGTGAAGGTGAGGATTAAGGTTCGGGTTAGGGTTAGTGTTTGGGTGAGGGCTAGGGTCAGGGTGAGGGTCAGTGTGAGGGTTAGGTTGAGGGTTTCTTTTCGGTCAGGGTTATGGTTATTGTGAGGATTAGAGTGAGGGTGAGTGTTAGTGTTAGGGTGATGTTTAGGGTGCGGATGAGGGTGAGGGTGAGGGTGAGGGTGAAGGTTCAGGTGAGGGTGAAGTTAGGTGTGGTTGAGGATTAGGGTTAGGGTTAGGGTTATAGTGAGGGTAAGGTATAGGGTGAGGTTTATTGTGAGGATGAGGGTTATGGTTAGTGTTAGGGTTAGGGTGAAGTTTAGGGTGAGGATTAGGTTTTGGTTTAGGATTAGGGTGAGGATGACATATAGGGTGAGTTTTAGTGTTAGGGTGAGGGTTAGGGATATGGTTAGGGTGAGGGTGAGGGTTAGGGTTAGGGTTAGAGTTAGGGTGAAGCTGAGGGTTAGGATTAGGGTAAGGATTAAGGTTGGGCTGAGGGTGAGGGTGACTGTAAGAGTGAGGGTTTGGGTGAGGGTTAGGGTGAGGGTGAGGGTTTGGGTTAGGGTGAGGGTGAGGGTGAGGATTAGGGTTAGGGTGAAGGTGTGGGTAAGTGTTAGGGTGAGCGTTAGGGCGAGGGTGAGGTTTAGGCTTAGGGTGAGGGTAAGGGTTAGAGTGAGGGTAATGGTAAGGTTGAGGGTTAGGGTGAGGGTGAGGGTTAAGGTTATCATTAGGGTTAGGGTGAGGGTGAGGATTAGGGTGAGGTTTAGGGTTAAGATTAGGGATAGTGTGAGGATTAGGGTTAGGGTTAGGTTTAGGGTGAAAGTTAGGCTGAGGGGTAGGGTTAGGGATAGAGTGACTTAGGTTTAGTGTGAAGTTTAGATTTAGGGTTAGGTTTAGGATTAGTGTTAGGGTTAGGTTGAGGGTGAGGGTGAGGGTGAGGGCTACGGTTAGGGTTATTGTGAGGGTTAGTGTTGGGGTGCGGGTTAGGTTTAGGGTGAGGGTTAGGATTAAAGTAAGGTTGAGGGTGAGGGTTAGGGTTACGGTTAGATTTAGGGTGAGGGTCAGGATGAGGGTTAGGTTTAGATTGAGGGTTAGGTTTAGGGTGAGGGTTAGGGTTAGGGTGAGCATTAGCATGATGGTGAGGGTTAGGGTGAGGGTGAGGGTTAGATTTAGATTTAGGGTTAGGGTGAGTGTTAGGGTTAGAGTTAGGGTGAGATTTAGGTTGAGGTGGAGGGATATGGTTAGGTTGAGGGTTAGGATTAGTGTGAAGGTTAGGGTTAGGGTTAGGTTTAGTGTGAGGATACTGTTTCGGGTGAGGGTTAGTTTGAGGGTGAAGGTTAGGGTGAGCGTTAGAGTTAGGTTCAGTGTGAGGGTTAGGGTTAAGGTGATGCTTAGGGTGAGGTTGAGGGTTAGTGTTAGGGGGAAGGGGAGTTTGAGGGTAAGGGTTAGGGTGAGGTTAGTTTAGGATTAGGGTTAGAGTTAGGGTTAGGCTGAGTGTGATGGGGGAAGTGAGGGTGAGGGTTAGGGTTAAGGCTAGGGTGAGGGTTAGGGTTAGTGTGAGGGTTAGTGTGATGGTGAGGTTCAAAGTGAGGTTGAGTTTTAGAATGAGGGTGAAGGCGAGGTTGAGGGTTAGGGTTAGGATTAGGGTTAGGATGAGTTTTAGGGTTAGGGTTAGGGTTAGAGTTATTGTTAGGGTTAGAGTAAGGCTGAGAGAGAAGGGGCGGTTGAGGGTGAGGGTGAGGGTTAAGGTTAGGGTTAGGCTGAGGGCTTGGGTGAGGGTGAGGGATAGGCTGAGGGTGAGGGTGAGAGTTTCTGTTCGGTAAAGGTTACGGTTAGGGTGAGGATTAGGGCGAGGGTGAGGATTAAGCTGAGGTTAGGTTCAGGGTGAGGGTTAGGGTTAGGTTGAGGGTGAGGGTTAGGGTTAGGGTGATGTTTAGGGTGAGGGTGAGGGTTAGGTTGAGAGAGAGGGTGAGGGTGATGGTTAGGGTTAGGGTTAGGGTTAGGTTTAGGGTGAGGGTGAGTGTTAGGATTAGGAATAGGATTAGGGTGAGGGTCAGGGTGAGGGGGAAGTTTAGGGTAAGCGTTAGGGTTAGGGTTAGAGTGAGGGTTACGGTTAGTGTGAGGGTTATGGTTAGGTTTAGGGTAAGGGAAAGGGTTTGTGTAAGGGTTAGGGTGAGGATTAGGTTTTGGGTGATGTTTAGAGTGAGGGTGAGAGTTAGGGTGAGTATGAGGCTTCGGGTGAGGGTGAGGGTTAGGGTGTGGGTGAGCATTAGGATTAGGGTGAGGGATAGCGTTAGGGGTAGGTTTCGGGTTAGGTTGAGGGTTAGGGTTAGCATTAGGATCAGGGTGAGTGGTAGGGAGAGGGGTAGGTTTAGGTTTAGGGTGAGGTTTAGGGTGAGGATGAGGGTTAAGTTGAGGGTCTGGGTGAGGGTTAGGGTTAGGTTTTGGGTTAGAGTTAGGGTGAGTTTGAGGGTGAAGGTTAGGTTTAGGATTAGGGTGAGGGTTAAGTTTATGTTGAGGCTTAGGGACAGTGTTATGGTTAGGGTAACTGTGAGGGTGAGTGTTAGGTTTAGGTTTAGGGTTACAGTTAGGGTGAGGGTGAGGGTTAGGATTAGGGTTAGGGTTAGGATGAGGGTTAGGCTGAGGGTTAGGATTAGGTTAGGGTGAGGTTTAGGGCTAGGTTTAGGGTTAGGATAAGGATTAGGCTGAGGGTTAGGGTTAATGTGAGGGTTAGGTTTAGGGTTAGGGTAAGGGTTAGGGTGAGGGTAAATGTTAGGGTGAGAGTTAGGGTGAGGGTGAGTTTTAGGGTTAGGGTGAGGGATAGGGTCAAGTTTAAGTTTAGGTTTAGGGTTAGGGTGAGGGTAAGGGTGTGGGTAAGTGTTAGGGTGAAGTTTAGGTTGAGGGGGAGTGTTAGCATGAAGGTTAGGTTTAGGTTTAGGTTTTGGGTGAGGTTTAGGGTTTGGGTAAGTGTTAGGGTGAGGTTTAGGGTGAGGGTGAGTTTTAGGGTTAGGGTAAGGGTTAGGGTCAAGTTTAAGTTTAGGTTTAGGGTTAGGGTGACGGTAAGGCTTTGGGTAAGTGTTAGGGTGAAGTTTAGGTTGAGGGTGAGTGTTAGCATCAAGGTTAGGTTTAGGTTTAGGGTTTGGGTGAGGGTTAGGGTTTGGGTAAGTGTTAGGGTGAGGTTTAGGGTGAGGCTGAGGGTTAGGGTTAGCATTAGGGTGAGGGTGAGGGTGAGGGTTAAGTTGAATTTTGGGTTAAGATTAAGGATAGGGTGAGGATTAGGGTTAGGGTTAGTTTGAGGGTGAGGGTTAGGGTGAGGGGTTACATTAGAGTTTGGGTGAGGGTTAGGTTTAGTGTGAGGGTTAGGGTTAGGGTTAGGGTGACAGTAAGGGTTAGGGTGAGGGTTAGGGTGAGTGTGAGTTAGGGTGAGGGTTAGGGTTAGGGTGAGGGTTAGGGATAGGTTTAGGGTTAGGGTGAGGGTTACAGTTAGGGTTAGGATTAGAGTTAGGGTGAGGGTAAGGCTTAGGGTGAGGTTTAGGGTGAGGTAGAGGGTTAGGGTTGGGGGAGTGTGAGGGTGAGGGTGAGGGTTAGTTTTAGGATGAGGGTTAGGGTTAGGGTTAGGGTGAGGGTGAGGATTATGGTGAGGGTTAGTGTTAGGGTTAGGGTGAGTGTTAGCTTTAGGGTTATGTTTAGTGTGAGGGTGTGTGTTAGGGTGAGGGTGAGTGTTAGTGTGAGAGTTAGAGTTAGGGTTAGGTTTAGGGATACGTTTAGGGTGAGGGTAAGGTTTAGGGTGAGGGTTAGCGTGAGGGTGAGGGTTAAGGTTAGTGTGAGGGTTAGGGTTAGGGTTAGGGTTAGGATGAGGTTTAGGGTCAGTGTTAGGGTTAGGTTTAGGGTTAGTGTGAGGATTCCGGTTAGGGTGAGGGTTGGGGTTAGGTTTAGGGTTAGTGTAAAGTATAGGGTGAGGGTTAGGTTTACAGTTAGTGTGAGTGTTAGGTTTAGGGTTCGGGTTTGGGTTATGTTGAGGTTAAATGTTAGGGTGAGGGTTAGGGTGAGGCTGAGGGTTAGGGTTAGGGTGAGGTTTAGTTTGAGGGTTAGGATTAGGTTTACGGTTAGGGTAAAGCTGAGGGGGAATGGGAGGTTGAGGGTGAGGGTTAGGGTTAAAGTGAGGTTGAGGATTTGGGTTACGTTTAGATTTAGGGTGAGGGTTAGGCTGAGGGGTAGGGTTAGGTTTAGGTTGAGGCTTAGGTTTAGTGTGAGGTTTAGGGTTAGGGGTAAGGTGAGGATTAGGTTTAGGGTGTTAGTTAGGTTTAGGGTTAGGGTGAGGTTTAGGTTTTGTGTGAGGGTTACGGTTAGGGTTAGGGTGAAGGTAAATTGTAGGGTGAGGTTTAGGTTGAGGATGATGTTTAGGGTTAGCTTTAGGTTTAGGTTTAAGGTTAGGATGAGGGTTAGGGTTAGGGTGAGGGTGAGGGTGAGGGTGAGGGTGAGGCTTAGGTTTAGGATAATTGTTAGGGTTAGGGTAAGGGTTCGGGATAGGTGTAGTGTGAGGGTTATGGTCAGGGTAAGTGTTAGGGTGAGGGTTAGGGTTATGGTTAGGTTTAGTGTGAGGGTCAGGGTGAGGGTTAGGGTTAGTTTGAGGGTTAGGATTAGGGTGAGGTTTAGGGTTAGCGTTAGGGTGAGAGTTAGGGTTAGGGTTAGTGTTGGGGTTAGATTGAGGTTTATGGTCAGGGTTAAGTGGAGGATTACGGTGAGGGTTATGGTTTGGGTAAGTGTTAGGGTTAGGGTTAGGCTGAGGGTGAGGGTGAAAGTGAGTGTGAGGGTTAGGGTTAGGGTTAGGGTGAGGGTTAGGGTTAGGGTTAGGGTCAGGGTTAGGGTTAGTGTGAGGGTTAGGGTTAGGGTGAGGGTTATCGTGTGGATTAGCGTTAGGTTTAGGGTGAGGGTGGGATTGAAGGTTAGGGATTGGATTAGAGTTAAGGTTAGTATAATGCTGAGGCTGAAGGGGAGGGTGAGGGTGAGGGTTAGGGTGAGGTTTAGGGTCAGGGTGAGGGTGAGGGTTTCGGTTAGGTAATGTTAGGGTGAGGATAAGGATGAGGCTGGGGTTTAAGCTGAGGTTAGGTTTAGGGTGAGGGTTAGGGTTAGGGTGAGGGTTAGGGTTAGGGTGATGGTTAGGGTGATGGTGAGGCTTAGGATAAGGGTGAGGGTTAGGGTTAGGGTTAGGGTGAGGGTTAGGGTGAGTGGTAGGTTTAGGGATAGGGTTAGTTTGTGGGTTATTCTGAGGATAAGGGTTAGGGTGAGGGTTAGGTTGAGGGTGAGGGTTAGTATTAGGGTAAGGGTAAGGTTTAGGTTGAGGGATAGGGTGAAAGTGAGGGTTAGGGTTAGCATTAGAGTTAGGGTGAGGGTGAGGGTTAGGGTGAGGTGTAGTGTGAGGATGTGGGTTAGGTTTAGTGTGAGGGTTAGGGTGAGGTTTAGAGTTAGGATTAGGGTTAGGGTGTGAGTGAGGTGTAGGGTGAGGGTTAGGGTTAGGGTTAGGGTTAGGGATAGGGTTAGTGTAAGGATGAGGGTGAGTGTTAGGGTTAGGTTTAGGGTAAGTGTGAGTTTGAGAGTTAGGATTAGGAATAGGGTTAGGGTTAGGGTTAGGCTGAGGGTGAGGGTCAGGGTGAGGGTGAAGCTTAGTGTTAGGGTTAGGATGAGGGTAAGTGTTAGGGTGAGGGTTAGGGTTAGAGTCAGGTTTAGGGTTAGGGTTAGGATTTGGGTGATATTTAGGGTGAGGGGAAGGGTTAGCGTGGGACTGAGGGTTTGGATGAGGGTGAGGATTCGGGTGATGGTTCCGGTTAGGGTGTGGGTGATGATTAGGGTTAGGGTGAGGGTTAGCATTATGTTTAGGGTTTAGTTTGACGGTGAGGGTGAGGGGTAGGGTTAAGGTTAGGTTGAGGGTTAGGGTTATGGTTAGGGTTAGGGTGATGGTTAGGGAGAGGAGTAATGTTAGGGTTAGGGTGAGGTTTAGGGTGTGTATGAGGGTTAGGGTTAGGTTGAGGGTTAGGTTTAGGGTTAGGATTTGGTTGAGGATGAGGTATAGGTTGAGGTTTAGGATTAGGGTGAGGGTTATGGATAGTGTTAGGTTAGGTTTAAGGTGAGTGTTAGGTTTAGGTTTAGGTATAGAGTTAGGGTGAGGCTGACGGTGAGGGTTAGGATTAGGGTTAGTGTTAGGTTTAGGATGAGGGTTAATCTGAGGGTTAGGGTTAGGTTTAGTGTGAAGGTTAGGTTAAGGTTTAGGGTTAGGGTGAGGGTTAGGGTTTCATTGATGTTTAGGGTGAGTATGAGAGTTTGGGTGTGGTTATGGGTTCAGGTGAGTTTTCGGGTTAGGGTGTGGGTTGAGGATTAGGGTTAGGGTGAGGGTTATCATTAGTTTTAGGTTTAGTGTGAGTGTGAGGGTGAGGGGTAGGGTTAGGTTGAGGGTTAGGTTTAGGTTTAAGCTGAGGTGAAGATCAGGGTGAGGGTGAAGGTTAGGGTTAGGGTTATAGTTAGGGTGAGGTTTAAGGTTCGTGTGAGGGCTATGGTTATGGTGAGGGTAAGGGTTATAGTGAGGGTAAGGGTTATGGTGAGGGGTAGGGTTAGGGTGAGGGGTAGGGTTAGGGTTAGGGTTAGGGTTAGGGTGAGGGTTCGGGTTTGGGTGATGTTTAGGGTGAGGGTGAGGTTTAGGTTGAGGATGAGTGTTTGTGGGTGGGTGTGGGTTCAGGTGAGATTTCGGGTTAGGTTGTGGATGAGGATTAGGGTTAGGGTGAGGGTTCTCATTAGGTTTAGGTTTAGTGTGAGGGTGAGGGTGAGGGGTAGGGTTAGTTTGAGGGTTAGGGTTAGGGTGAGGTTTAGGATGATGGCTAGAGTGAGAGTTAGGGTTAGGGTGAAGTTTATTGTGACTGTGAGTTTTAGGGTGAGGGTTAGTGTTCAGGTGAGGGTGAGGGTTCGTGTGAGGGTGAGGATTAGGGTGTGGTTGAGGGTTAGTTTTAGGATTAGAGTCAGGGTGAGGTGTAGGGATAGGGTTAGGGTGAGGGTTAGAGTTAGTGTGAAGGTTAGGGTTAGGGTTATGGTTAGTTTGAGGTTAAGATTTAGGGTGTGGGTTAGTGTGAGGGTGAGGGATAGGGTTAGCGTTAGGGGTAGGGTGAGGGTTAGGATGAGGTTTATGGTTAGGGTGAGGGTTAGGATTAGGGTTAGTGTGAGGGTGTGAGTTAGGGTGATGTTTACGTTGAGGTTGAGGGTTAGTGTGAGGGTGAGGGTGAGGGTGAGGGTTAGGGTGAGTGTGTGGGTGCGGGTGAGGGTGAGGGTGAGGGTTAGGGTTAGGTTTAGGTTGAGGGTGAATTTTAGGTTTACAGTAAGGGTTAGGGTTGGGCTGAGGGTGAAGATGAAAGTGAGGGTGGGGGTGAGGGTTAGGGTTAGGGTTATTGTTAGTGTTAGGGTTAGGTGAGGGTGAGGTTGAGGGTTAGCATTAGGGTTAGGATTAGGTTTAGGTTTAGGGTAAGGTTGAGGGGGAAGGGGAAGTTGAGTGTGAGGTTTAGGGTTAGGGTTTGGTTCAGGTTGAGGGTTACTGTTAGGTTTAGTGTTACTATAAGGGTTAGGCTGAGGGTAAGGATTGGGTTAGTGTGAGGGTTAGGTTTAGGGTTAGGGTTTGTGTTAGGTTGAGGGTAAAATTAGGTTGAGGGTTAGGGAGAGGGTGAGGGTTAGGGTTACAGTGAGGGTTCAGGTGAGGGTTAGGTTTAGGGTTATATTTAGGGTTAGCGTGAGGGTTATGTTGAAGGTTAGGTTTAGGTTTAGGGTTAGGGTGAGGGTTATGGTGTGGGTAACTGTTAGAGTGAGGTTTAGGGTGAGGGTGAGGGTTAGGACCAGGAGGAGGGTTAGTGTTAGAATTAGGGTTAGGGTGAGGTTGAGGGTTAGGGTGAGGGTTAGGGTTAAGTTTAGGGATAGGCTGAAGATTAGTGTTAGGATTAGTCATAGGGTGAGGGTTATGCTGAGTGGTAGGGTTAGATTTAGTGTGAGGGTTAGGTTTAGTGTGAGGATTAGGGTTAGGGTTAGGGTGAGGTTTAGGTTTAGTGTGAGGGTTAGGGTTAGTGTTAGGGTGTGGGTGAGGGTTAGGGTTAGGGTTAGTGTGAGGGTGAGGCTTAGGTTTAGCATGAGGGTTAGGTTTAGGGTGAGGTTCGGGTTAGGTTTAGGGTTAGAGTTAGGGTCAGGGTAAGTGTTAGGGTGAGTGTTAGTGTTATGGTTAGGTTTAGTGCGAGGGTCAGGATGAGGGTTAGGGTTAGGTTGAGGATTAGATTTAGTGTGAGGGTTAGGTTTAGTGTGAGGATTAGGGTTAGGGTTAGGGTGAGGTTTAGGTTTAGGGTTAGGGTGAGAGTTAGGGTTAGGGTTAGTGTTAGGGTAAGGGTGAGGATTATTGTCAGGGTTAGGTGGAGGATTAAGGTTAGGGTTAGGGTTAGGTAAGTGTTTGGGTTAGGGTTAGGCTGAGGGTGAGGGTGAAAGTGAGGTTTAGGGTTAGGGTTAGGATTAGGGTGAGGGGTAGAGTGAGGGGTAGGGTTAGGGTTAGGGTGAGGTTTAGGGTTAGTGTGAGGGGTAGGGTTAGGGTTAGTGTGAGGATAAGGGTTAGGTTGAGGGTTAGGTTGAGTGTGAGGGTTAGGGTTATCGTTAGGTTTAGGGTGAGTGTTAGGGTGAGGGTTAGGGTTCAGGTTAGGGTAGGATTCAGTTTGGGTGAGGGTTAGGGTTAGGGTGATGTTTAGGGTGAGGATGAGGGATAGGGTGAGGGTAAGGGTTTGGGTTAGGTTTTGTGTGAGGATTAAGTTTAGGGTTAGTGTTAAGTTTAGGGTGACGGTTAGGGTGTGGGTTAAGTTTAGGGCTAGGGTTAGGTTGAGGGTGAGGTATAGGGTGAGGGTTAGGGTTAGGGTGAGGGTTAGGGATAATGTTAGGTTAGGGTGAGGGTGAGGGTCAGTGTTTGATTTAGTTTTACGTTTAGAGTTAGGGTGAGGGTGAGGGTGAGGGTTAGGATTAGTGTTAGGGTTAGGGTTAGGATGAGGGTTAGGCTGAGGGTTATGGTTAGGGTTAGTGTGAGGGTTAGGGTTAGGGTTAGGGATAGATTTAGGGTTATCATAAGGTTTAGGCAGAAGGTTAGGGTTAGGGTTAGTTTGAGGGTTAGGTATAGGGATAGGGTAAGGGTTACGGTGAGGGTAAAGGTTACGGTGAGGGTTAGGGTGAAGGTGAGTGTTACGGTTAGGGTGAGCGTTATGGTGAAGTTTTAGGGTGAAGTTTTGGGTTAGGTTTAGGGTGAGGGTGAGGGTGTGGGTAAGTTTTAGGGTGAGGGTTATGGTGAGGGTGAGTTTTAGGTTTAGGGTGAGGGTAAGGGTTAGCGTAAGTGTTAGGGTCAGGGTGAGGGTTAGGGTTAGCATTAGGTTTAGGGTGAGGTTTAGGGTGAGTTTTTGCCTTAAGGTTAATGATAGGGTGAGGATTAGGGTTAGGGTTAGGTTTGTGGTGAGGGTTAGGCTGAGGGGAAGGGTTAAGGTTAGGGTGAGTGTTAGGTTTAGTGTGAGGGTTTGGATTAGGGTTAGGGTGACGGTAAGGGTTAGGGTGAAGGTTACGGTGAGTGTGAGGTTTAGGGTTAGCATTAGGTTTAGAGTTAGGGTTAGGATGAGTGTTAGCGTTAGGTTTAGAGTTAGGGTTAAGGTGAGGGTGAGGATTCGGGTGAGGGTGATTTTTTCATTTAGGTACGGGTTAGGGATAGGGTTAGGATGAGGTTTAGGGTGAGGGTGTGGTTTGTGGTTAGGGTTAGGGTTAGGGTGAGGGTGAGGGTGAAGGTTAGTGTTAGGATGAGGGTTAGGTTTAGGGTGAGGGTGAGGGTTAGGTTGAGAGTTAGGGTTAGGGTTATGGTGAGGGTTAGGGTTGGGTGATGTTTAGTGTGAGGGTAAAGGTTAGGGTGAGCGTGAATGTTCTGTTGAGAGTTATGGTTAGGGTTAGGGTTAGGGATTGCGTTAATGTGAGGGTAAGGGTTAGGGTGAGGGTTACGGTGAGGGTGAGGTTTATGGTTAGGGTGAGTGTTAGGTTTAGGGTTAGGGTTATGGTGAGGTTGAGGGTTAGGGTGAGCAGTAGGTTTAGGGTTAAATTTAGTTTGCGGGTTAGGTTGAGGGTAAGGGTTAGGGTGAGGTTAAGGGTGAGGGTGAGTTTTAGGTTTAGGGTGAGGGTAAGGGTTAGGGTGAGGGTTTGGGTTAGGGTTAGGGATAGGGTGATGATTAGTGTTAGTGTGAAGGATAGGGAGAGGGTTAGGATTAGGGTTAGTGTTAGGATAAGGATAAGGGTGAGGGTTACTGTGAGGGTGAGGGTTAAGGTTAGGGTGAAGGTTAGGGTTAGGGTTATGGTCAGGGTGAGGGTTAGGGTGAGCCGTAGTTTTAGGGTTAGTGTTAGTTTGCAGCTTAGGGTGAGGGTAAGGATTAGGGTGAGGATAATGGTGAGGGTGAGGTTTAGGATTAGGGTGAGGTTAAGGGTTAGGGTGAGGGTTAGGGTGAGGGTGATGGTGAGGTTTAGGTTTAGGGTTAGGGTTAGGGTGAGGGTTAGGATTAGTGTGAGTGTTAGTGTGATGGTGAGGGTAAGGGAGAAGTTGAGGGTTAGAATGTCGGTGAGGGTGAGGGTGAGGTTTAGGGTTAGGATTAGTGTTAGGGTGAATTTTAGGATTAGGGTTAGTTTTATGGTTATTGTTAGGGTTAGAGTTTGGGTTAGGGTGAGGCTGAGGGTGAGGTTCAGCATTAGGGTTAGGTTTAGGGTTAGGCTGAGTGCGAGGATGAGTGTGAGGGTTTGGATGAGGGTGAGTGTGTTTCGGTTATGTAAGTGTTAGGGTTAGGGTGAGGATTAGGGTGAGGCTGAGGGTTAAGCTGATGTTAGGTTTAGTGTGATGGTTAGGGTTAGGGTTAGGGTGAGGTTTAGGGATAGGTTGATGGTTAGGGTGAGGGTGAGAGTTAGGATTAGGAATAGAGTTAGTGTTAGGGTTAGGCTGAGGTGAAGGTCAGGGTGAGGGTGAAGGTTAGAGTTAGGGATATAGTTAGGTTCAGGGTTAAGGTTAGTGTGAGCGTTATGGTGAGAGTGAGGGTTAGGGCGAGGTTGAGAGTTAGTTTTAGGGTGAGGATTAGGATTAGGATGAGTGTTATGGTTAGGGTGAGTATGAGGGTTAGGGTTAGGTTGAGGATTAGGGTTAGGGTGAGGTTTAGGGTTAGGGTTAAGGTGAGAGTTAGGGTTAGGGTGATGTTTATTGTGAGGGTGAGGGTTTGGGTGAGGGTGAGTGTTCGGTTCAGGATGAGGGTTCGGGTGAGGGTGAGAGTTAGGGTGTGGTTGAGGGTTAGGGTTACGGTGAGAGTTAGGTTGAGGTTTTGGGATAGGGATAGGGTTAGGGTTTGTGTGAGGGTAAGGGTTAGGGTGAGAGTTAGGGTGAGGGTGCCAGTGAGGGTGAGGGTGAGGGTGAGGGTTATAGTTAGGGTTACGGTGAGGCTGAGATTTAGGGTTAGGCTGAGGGTTCAGGTTAGTGTGAGGGTTAGTGTGATGGTGAGGGTCAGGGTGAGGGTGAGTGTTAGAATGAGGTTTAGGTGAGGGTTAGGGTTAGGATTAGGATTAGGTTGAGTTTTAGGGTTTGGGTTAATGTTAGGGTTAGGGTAATTGTTAGGGTTAGGTTTAGGGAGAAGTGGAGTGTGATGCTGAGGTTTAGCGTTAGTGTTAGGGTTAGGGTTAGGGGGAGAGAGGGGTTGAGGGTTAGGGTTAGGATTTTGGTTAGGGTAACGGTAAGGCTGAGGGGGAAGGGGAGGTTGAGGGTGAGGGTTATGTTTAGGGTTAGGTTTAGGGTGAGGGTTAGGGTTAGGTTTAGGTTTAGTATAAGGTTTAGGCTGAGGGTAAGGGTTAGGGGTAGTGTGAGTGTTAGGTTTAGGGTTAGCGTTTGGGTTAGGTTGAGGGTAAAGCTTAGGGTGAGGTTTAGGGAGAGGGTGAGGGTTAGGGTTAGGGTGAGGGTTAGGGTGAGGGTTAGGTTTAGGGTTATGGTTAGGTTTAGGGTGAGGGTTAGGGTGAAGTTTAGGTTTAGTGTTAGGGTTAGCGTGAGGCTTAGGGTGTGGGTAAGTGTTAGGGTGAGTGTTAGAATAAGGATGAGGGTTAGGGTTAGGGTGAGGTTTAGGGTTAGGGTGAGTGTTAGGGTGAGGGTAAGGGATAGGGTTAGCATTAGGGTTAGGGTGAGGGTTAGGGTGAGGTTTATGGTTAAGGTTAGGTATAGGGTGAGGATTATGGTTAGGGTTAGGTTTAGGGGGCGGGTTAGGTTGAGGTTTAGGGTTACGGTTAGGGTGAGGGTTAGGTTTAGTGTGAGGTTTAGGGTTAGCATTAGGTTTAGGGTTAGGGTTAGGATGAGGATTAGGGTTAAGGTGATGGTTAGGTTGAGGGTGAGGTTTAGGGTTAGGATGAGGGTTAGGGTTAGGGAGAGTGTGAGGGTTAGGTTTAGGGTGAGGGTTAGGTATAGGATGAGGATTAGGGTTAGGGTGAGGGTGAGGGTTAAGGTTAGGTTGAGAGTTAGGGTTAGGGTGAGGTTTAGGCTTATGGTTAGTGTGAGAGTTAGGGTTAGGTTGAAGTTTATTGTGAGGGTGAGTGTTATGCTGAGGGTTAGTGTTCATGTGAGGGTGAGGGTTCGTGTGAGGGTTAGGGTGTGTTTGAGGGTTAGGGTTAGGGTGAGAGTTAGGGTGAGGTGTCGGGATAGGGTTAGGGTTAGGGTTAGTGTGAGGATAAGGGTTTGGGTGAGGGTTAGGTTGAGCGTGAGGGTTATGGTTAGCGTTAGGGTTAGGGTTAGGGTTAGGGTTAGTGTGATGTTTAGGGTGAGATTGAGGTTAGTGTGAGGGTAAGGGTGAGGGTGAGGTTTAGGTTGAGGTTGGGGGTGAGTGTGAGTGTGAGGGTGAGGGTGAGGGTTATCTTTAGGGTTATGATGAGGGTGAGGGTTAGGGTTAGGATTAGGTTTTGGGTTATGGTTAGGCTGAGGGTGAGGGTGAAATTGAGGGTGAGGGTTAGGATTAGGGTTAGGGTGAGGGTTAGGGTTAGTGTGGGGGTTAGTGTGATGGTGAGGGTCAGGATGAGGGTGAGTGTTAGAATGAAGGTGAGGGTGAGGGTGAGGGTTAGGGTTAGGATTAGGGTTAGGGTGAGTTTTAGGGTAAGGGTTAGTGTTCGGGTGAGGGTTATTGTTAGGGTTAGGGTTAGGGTGAGGGTGAGGGTTAGCGTTAGGATTAGGATTAGGGTTAGGGTGAGGGTGGGGTTGAGGGATAGGGTTAGGATTAGGGTTAGGGTTAGGGTTAGGCTGAGGAGGAAGGGGAGGTTGAGGGTGAGGGTTAGGTTTAGGGTTAGGGTTACGTTGAGTGTTAGGATTAGGTTTAGGGTTATTATAAGGGTTAGGCTGAGGGTAAGGGTTAGGGTTAGTGTGAGTGTTAGGGTTTGGGTTAGGTTGAGGGTAAAGTTGAGGGTGAGGGTTAGGGAGAGGTTGAGGGTTAGGGTTATGGTTGGGTTAGGGTTAGGGTAAAGGTTAGGTTTAGGTTTAGGTTTCAGGTGAGGGTTAGGGTGTGGGTAAGTGTTAGGGTGAGGGTTAGGGTGTGGGTGAGGGTTACAGTTTGGGTGAGTGTAAGGGTTAGGGTTAGGGTTAGGGTGAGTGTGAAGGTTAGGGCTAGCATCAGGGTTAGCGTGAGGGTGAGGGTTAGGGTTAAGGTTAGTGATAGGGTGAGGGTTAGGTTTAGGGTTAGGTTTAAGGTGAGGGTTAGGCTGAGGGGTAGGGTTAGGGTTAGGGTGAGGGTTAGGTTTAGTGTGAGGATTAGGGTTAGGGTTTGGGTGAGGGTAAGTGTTAGGTTGAGGGTTAGGGTGAGTGCGCGGTTTAGGGTTAGCATTAGGTTTGGGGTTAGGGTTAGGATGAGGGTTATGGTAAGTGTGAGGGTGAGGTGTGGTTTAGGGTTAGGATGAGGGTTAGGGTGAGGGTGAGGGTGAGGGTTAGGTTTAGGGTGAGGATTAGGTTGAGTGTAAGTGTTAGGCTGAGGGTTAGGGTTAGGTTTAGGGTGAGGGTCAGGGTGAGGGTTAAGGTGAGAGTTAGGGTTAGGGTTAGAGTTAGGGTGAGGGTGAGTGTTTTTTCAGGGTTAGGTGGAGGATTAGTGTGAGGGTTAGTGTTAGGATTAGTCTTAGTTTTAGGGTTAGGCTGTGGGTGAGGGTGAAAGTGAGGGTGAGTGTTAGGTTTAGGGTTAGGGTGAGGGATAGTGTGATGTGTAGGGTTAGGGTTAAGGTGAGGTTTAGGTTTAGTGTGAGGGTTAGGGTTAGGGTTAGGTTTAGGGTTAGTGTGAGGATAAGGGTTAGGTTGAGGGTGAGATTGAGGGTGAGGGTTAGGTTTATCCTTAGGGATAGGGTGAGGGTTAGTTTGAGGGTTAGGTTTAGGTTTAGGGTGAGGGTTAGGGTTAGGGTGATGTTTAGGGTGAGGCTTAGGATGAGGGTGAGTGTGAGGGTTAGGGTGAGGGTGAGTGTGAGTGTTAGGTTTAGGATTAGGGTTAAGTTTAGGGTTAGAGTTAAGGTGAGGCTTATGTTTAGTGTGAGGTTAGGGTTAGGGTTAGGGTGAGGGTGAGGGTAAGTGTTTGGGTGAGGGTTAGGGTGAGGGTTAGGGTGATTTTTAGGGTTAGGGATTGGGTTAGGTTTAGGGTTAAGGTTATTGTTAGAGTTAGGGTTAGGGTTAGGTTGAGGGTGAGGTTTAGCGTTAGGGATAGGGTTAGGGTTAGTGTGAGTGTGGGATTGAAGCTTAGGGTTAGGATTAGGGTAAGGGTTAGGGTAATGCTGAGGTTGAAGGGGAGGTTGAGGGTGAGGGTTAGGGTTAGGGTTAGGGTTTGGGTGAGGGCTAGGCTGAGGGTGAGGTTTAGGGTGAGGTTGAGGGTGAGGGTTTCGGTTAGGTAAGTGTTAGGGTTAGGGTGAGGATTGGGGTAAGAGTGAGTGTTAAGCTGAGTTTATGTTTAGGTTGAGGGTTAGGGTTAGGGTGACGGTTAGCATTAGGTTTAGGGTTAGTTTGAGGGTGAGGGTGAGGGGTAGGATTAGGGTTAGGTTGAGAGTTAGGGTTAGGGTTAGCGTTAGGGTGATGGTTAGGAAGAGTGGTAATGTTAGGGTTAGGGTCAGGTTTAGGTAAGTGTGCGGGTTAGGGTTAGGTTTAGGTTTAGGTTGAGGGTTAGGGTTAGGGTGTGGGTTAATGTTAGAGTTAGAGTTAGGGCTAGTTTGGGGGTGAGGGCTAGGTTTAGGAATAGGGTTAATGTTAGGGTGAGGGTTAGTGTTAGGGTAGGGTTAGGGTGATGGTTAGGGAGAGGGGTAATGTAAGGTTTAGTGTGAGGTT
Organism: Dipodomys merriami; assembly: GCF_024711535.1. NCBI lineage: Eukaryota > Metazoa > Chordata > Mammalia > Rodentia > Heteromyidae > Dipodomys > Dipodomys merriami. The sequence goes on along the minus strand of NW_027206402.1, from coordinate 1,785,010 downwards.
TAGGTGTGTGTGAGGGTTAGGGTTAGTGTTATGGTTAGGGTGATGGTTAGGTAGAGGGGTATTGTTAGGGTTAGGTTTAGGTTTAGGTGAGTTTGAGTGTTAGCGTTAGGGTTAGGGTTAGGTGGAGGGTTAGAGTTAGTGTTATGGTTAGGGTGATGGTTAGGAAGAGGGGTAATGTTAGGTTTAGGGTGAGGTTTAGGTGAGTGTGAGTGTTCAGGTGAGGGTGAGGATTAGGTTTAGGCTTAGGGTTAAGTTTATGGTGAGGGAAAGGGTTAAGGATGAGGGTTAGGATTAGTGTTAAGTTTAGGGTGAGGGTTAGAGTGAGTGTTAGGGTTAGGGTTAGGATGAGGGTGACGTATAGGGTGAGGGTTAGGGTTAGGATGAGGGTTAGGAATAGTGTTAGGTTAAGGTGAGGGTGAGGGTAAGTGTTATGTTGAGGGTGAGGGTGAGGGTGAGGGTGTGGGTTAGTGTGTGGGTGAGGGTTAGGGTTATGGTGAGGATTAGGTTTAGGCTGAGGGTTAAGGTTATGGTCAGGGTAAGGGTTATGGTTTGGTTTAGTGTGAGGGTGAGGGTTAGGGTTAGCGTTAGTGTTAGGGTGAGTGTTAGGGTTAGGGTTAGGGTGAGGGTGAGATATAGGGTGATGGTTACGGTTAGGGTGAGGTTTGGGGATAGTGTTAGGTTCGGGTGAGGATGAGGGTGAGTGTTAGGTTTAGGTTTAGGTTTAGAGTTAGGGTGAGGGTGAGAGTGAGGTTAGGATTACGGTTAGGTTTAGGGTTAGGATGAGGGTTAGGCTGAGGGTTAGGGTTAGGTTTAGTGTGAGGGTTAGGGTTAGGGCTAGGTTTAGGAGTATGGTGAAGGTTAGGGTTAGATTTAAGGTTAGCATAAGTTTTAGGCTGAGGGTTAGGCTTAGGTTAGTGTGAAGGTTAGGTTTAGGGTTAGGGTGAGGGTTAGGGTGAGAGTGAGGGTTAGGGTAAGGGTGAGTGTTAGGGTGAAGTATAGGTTTAGGGTTAGGGTGCGTTGAGGGTGTGGGCAAGTGGTAGGGTGAGGGTTAGTGTGAGGGTGAGGTTTAGATTTAGGGGTAGGTTTAGGGTGAGTGTTAGGCTGAGGGGAAGGTTTAGGGTTAGCTTGAGGGTTAGGGTTAGGGTTAGGGTGACTGTAAGGGATAGGGTGAGGGTTAGGGTGAGTGTGAGGTTTAGGGTTAGCATTAGGTTTAGAGTTAGGGTTAGGATGAGTGTTAGGGTTAGGTTTAGGATTAGGGTTAGGGTGTGGGTGAGGCTTAGGTTTAGGGTTAGGGTGAGGGTTAGTTTTAGGGTGAGGGCCAAGGTGAGGGTGAGGATTAGGGTGAGGGTGAGTGTGAGGGTGAGGTTTTCGGTTAGGTAAGGGTTAGGGTTAGGGTTAGGGTGAGGTTTAGGGTGAGGGTGTGGGTTGGGGTTAGGGTAAGGTTTAGGGTCATGGTGAGGGTTAGGGTGAGGGTGAGGTTTAGGGTTAGGGTTTGGGTGAGTGTTAGGGTTAGGGTGATGTTTAGTGTGAGGGCGAGGGTTAGCGTGAGGGTGAGTGTTCTTTTGAGAATAAGGGTTAGGTTTAGGGTGAGGGATAGGGTTAATGTGAGGGTAAGGGTTAGGGTGAGGGTTGGGGTGATGGTGAGGGTTAGGGTTAGGGTGAGGATTAGGTTAAGGGTTAGGGTTATGGTGAGGGTGAGGGTTAGGGTGTGCCGTCGGTTTAGGGTTAGGGTTAGTTTGCAGATTAGGTTGAGTTTAACGGTTAGGGTTAGGGTGAGGGTAAGGATTACGGTGAGGGTTAGGGTGAGGGTTTGGGTTAGGGTTAGGAATAGGGTGACGATTAATGTTAGTGTGAGGGTTAGGGTGAGGTTTAGGATTAGGGTAAGTGTGAGGATAAGGGTTAGTGTGAGGGTTTGGGTGATGGTGAGGTGTTAGGTAAGTATTAGGGATAGGAAGAGCATTAGTGTGAGGGTTAAGTTTAGGGTGAGGGTTAGGGTTAGGTTTAGGGTGAGGGTTAGGGTTATGGTGATGTTTTTGGTCAGGGTGAGTATTAAGGTGAGGGTGAATGTTAGGTTTAGGGTTAGGGTTACGGTGAATTGAGGGTGAGGGTTAGGATTAGGATTAGGGTTAGGGTTAGCGTTAGGGTGAGTGTTAGGGTGAGGATAAGGGTTCCCGTGATGGTGAGGATTACGGTGTGTGCGAGGCTTAGGGTTAGGGTGAGGATTAGGTTTAGGGTTAGGGTTAGGGTTATGGTGAGTTTTAGGGTTATGGTGAGATTTAGGGTGAAGTTAAGGGTTAGGGTTATCATTAGAGTTAGGATGAGGGGTGGGGTTAGGTTAGGTTTAGGGTGAGGTTGAGGGTGAGGGTGAGGGTTAGGGTTTGGGTTAGTGTGAGGGTTAGGGTTAGTGTGACAGTGAGGGTGAGGGTGAGGTTTAGGGATATGGTAATTTTTAGGATGAGGTTTAGGTTTAGGTTTAGCATTAGGGTTAGGGTTAGTGTGAGGATAAGAGTGAGGGTTAGGGTTAGGTTCAGGATTATAGTTAGGGTAAGGTTTAGCGTTGGGGTGATGTTGATTGTGAGGGTGAGGTTTAGGGTGAGGGTGAGTGTTAGGGTGAGGGTGAGGGTTCAGTTGAGGGAGAGGGTTAGGGTGTGGTTGAGGGTTAGGGTTAGAGTGAGGGTTACGGTGACTGTGATGGTTAGGGTGAGGGTTAGTGTTAGTGTTAGGGTTAGTGTGATAGTGAGGGTGAGGGTAAGGGTGAGGGTTAGGTTGAGGGTGAATGTGAGGTTTAGGGTAAGGATTAGGGTTAGGGTGAGTTTTAGGGTTAGGGTTAGGTTGAGGGAGAGGGTTAGGGTTAGGGTTATTTTTAGGGTAAGAGTTAAGGTTAGGGTGAGTGTGAGAGTGAGGTTTAGCGTTAGGGTTAGTGTTATGGTTCGCGTGAGGTTGGGGATGAGGGTTAGGGTTAGGATTAGTGTTACGCTTAGGGTTAGGTTGAGTGGAGGCAGAAGTTTAGTGTGAGGGTTAGGGTTAGGGTTATGGAGAGGGTGAGGGTTAGGCTGAGGGTGAGTGTTAGGGTTATCTTAGTGACAGGGTGAGGGTTAGGGTGAGGGTAAGGGTTAGGGCGAGGTTTATCGTGAGGGTAAGGGTTAGGGCGAGGTTTAGGGTGAGGTTGAAGGTTAATGTTAGCATTAGGGTTAGGGTGAGCATGAGCTTTAGAGTGAAGGTTAGGGTTTGGGTTAGGCATAGGTGATGATTAGGGTTAGGGTTAGGGTGAGGTTGAGGTTTAGGATGTGGGGTAGCGTTAGGGTTAGGGTTAGGGTGAGGGTGAGGGTTAGGCTGAGCGTTAGGGTGAGGGTAAGGGTTTCAGTTAGGAAAGACAGGGTTATGGTTAGGGTGAGGATTAGGTTGAGGGTGAGGTTTAAGGGGAGGATTAGGGTTAGGTTGAGGATTAGTGTTAGGATTAGGGTGAGGGTGAGGATTAGAGTTAGGTTTAGGGTTAGGGTTATGTGATGGAAAGGGTTAGGGTGAGGTTTAGGGTGAGGGTGAGGGTTAGGGTTAGTGTTAGGGTTAAGGTGAGGGTTAGTGGGAGGGTTTGTGTTAGGGGGAGGTTTAGGGTTAGGGTGAGGGTTAGGGTTAGGATGAGGGATAGGGTGAGAGTGAGGATTAGGGTTAGTGTTAGGGTGAGGGAGAGGATGAAGGTGAGGGTTTCGGTTAGGAAAGGCTTAGGGTTAGGGTTAGTGTGAGGGTGAGGATTAGGGTGAGGGTGAGGTTTAAGGTGAGATTTAGGTTTAGGGTGAGGATTACAGTTAGGTTTAGGGTGAGGGTTAGGATTAGGGTGATGTTTAGGGTTAGGGTGAGGGTGACGGTGAGGGTGAGGGTGTAGGTGAGTATTAGGGTTAGGGTGAGGTTTAGGGTGACAGTGACATTGAGGGTTAGTGGGAAGGTGAGGGTTATGGATAGGGCTAGGGTGAGGGTTAGGGTTTGGGTTAATGTGAGGGGTAGGGTGAGGGGTAGCATTAGGGTTAGTGTGAGGGTTAGGGTTAATGTGAGGATTAGGGTTAGGGTTAGGGTTAGTGTGAGGATAAGGGTTAGGATGAGGGTTAGTTTGAGAGTGAGAGTTAGGGTTAGCTTTAGGGTTAGCATGAGGGTTAGGGTGAGGTTTAAGGTGAGGGTTTGGGTTAGTATGAGGGTTAGGTTTAGAGTTAAGTTTAGGGTGAGGATTAGGATTCGGGTGAGGTTTAGGGTAGGGTTAGGGTGAGGGTTCGGGTTAGGGAGAGGGTGAGTTTTAGGGTGAGAGTGACGGTTAGGGTTAGGCTGAGGGTTAAGGTGACGGTGAGGGTTAGGGTGAGTTTCAGGGTTAGGGATATGGTGAGGATTAGTGTTAGGGTTAATGTTAGGGTTAGGGTGAGGGTAAGTTTTCGGGTGAGGGTTAGGGTGAGGGTGTGGTTTAGGTTTAGGTTGAGGGTTAGGGTGAGCGTTAGGGTGAAGGTTAGGTTTAGATTTAGGAATAGGGTGAGGGTTAGGGTGAGGTTTAGTGTTAGTGTTAGGGTTAGGGTTAGGGTGAGTGTTATGGTTAGGGTAAGGGTTAGAGTGAGGTTTAGGGTGATGGTGAGGGTTACGGATAGTATTAGGGTTAAGGTTAGGTTTAGGGTCAGGGTTAGGTTTAGGTTTCCTGTGACGGTGAGTGTTAGGGTTAGCATTAGGGTTATGATTAAGGTGAGGGGGAGGATTAGGGTTAGGGTTAGGGTGAGGGCTAGGGTTAGGGTTAGGGTAAGGTTTAGGTTTCGGGTGAAGGCGAGGGTGAGGTTTAGGTGTAGGATTAGGCTTAGGTGTAGGTTAAGGCTTAGGGTGAGGTTGAGGGTGAGTTTCAGAGTTAGGATTAGGGTGAGGGTTAGGGTTATGGTTAGGATTAGGGTGAGGGTGAGTGTTAGGGTGAGGGTGATGGTAAGGGTGAGGGTGAGGCTGAGGTTGAGGGTGAGAGTGAGGTTTTGGGTGAGGGTTAGGGTTAGAGTAAAGGTTAGGGTGAGGGTTAGGGTTAGGGTGAGCGTAAGTGTTAGGGTTAGGGTAAGGATTAGTTTTAGGATTAGGTTTAGGGTTAGCATGAGGGTTAGGGATAGGGTTAGGATTAGGGTGATGGTTTTGGTTAGGTTTAGAGTTAGGGTGAGGGTGAGGGTTAGAGTTTGGATTAGGGTTAGGGTTAGGGTTAGACTGAGGGTGAGGTTGAGTGTGAGTGTGAGGGTTAGGGTTAATATGAGGGTTACCTTTATGGTTAGCGTTAAGGTTAGAGTGAGGGGTAGGGTTAGGGCCAGGGTTAGGATGAGGGTTAGGCTGAGAGTTAGTGTTCCTGTGAGGGTAAGGGTTAGGGTGATTGTTAGCGTGAGAGTGAGGTTTAGGGTTAGGCTTAGGGTTAGGGTGAGGTTAGGGTGAGGGTAAGTGTTAGGGTGAGGTTTAGGGTAAGTGTGAGTGTGAGTGTTAGGGTTAGGGTTAGGCTTAGATTTAGGCTTAGGCTGAGGTTGAGGGTGGGGGTGAGGATTAGGGTTAGGATGATGATTAGGGTTAGGGTTAGTGTTATTGTTAGAGTAAGGTTAGATTTTCGTTGAGGGTGAGGTTGTGGGTGAGGGTTATGGTTAGGGTTAGGGTGAGGTTTAGGGTTAGGGTTAGAGTTAGGGTTAGGTTTAGGGTGAGATTTAGGTTTAGGGTTAGGGTTAGTGTTAGGGTTAGGCTTTGGGTTAGGCTGAGGTTGAGGGTGGGGTTGAGAATTAGGGTTAGGTTTAGGGTTAGGGTTAAAGTTAGGGTTAGGGTTAGGGTTAGGGTTATTGTTAGTGTTATGGTTAGGGTTTAGTTTCTGATGAGGGTGAGGTTTATGGTTAGGGTTAGGTTTAGGTTTAGGGTTAGGGTTAGTGTTATTGTTAATGTTAGGGTTAGAGTTAAGTTGAGGGTGAGGGGGAAGTTTAGGGTTAGAGTGAGATTTATGGTGAGGTTTAGGGTTAGGGTTAGGTTGAGGGTGAGGTTCAGGTTCAGAGTTAGTTTTAGGGGGAGGGTTAGGTGAGGGTTAGGGTGAGGTTGAGGTTTAGGGATAGGCTTAGAGTTAGGATTAGGGTTAGCGTAAGGGTGAGTGTGAGGTTTAGGTTTAGGGTTATGCTTAGGCTTAGGGTTAGGCTGAGGTTGAAGGTAGGTGTGAGGGTTAGGGTTATGGTTAGGGTGAGGATTAGTGTTAGGGTGAGTTTTAGAATTTGGAATAGGCTTAAGGTGAGGGTGAGGGTTAGGTTTAGGGTGAGGGTTAGGGTTAGGGTTAGGGTGAGGGTTAGGGTTAGGATTAGGGTTAGAGTGAGTGTGAGGTTTAGGATTAGGTTTAGGGTTAGGGTTATTGTTAGTGTTATGGTTAAGGTTACCTTTGCTGTGAGGGTGACGCTGAGAGTGAGGTTTAGGTTTAGGATTAGCGTTAGGGTTAGGGTTAGGTTTAGAGTTAGGATTAGTGTTATTGTTAAGTTTACTGTTAGAGCTATGGTGAGGGTGAGGGTGAGGGTGAGGGTTAGGTTTAGGGTTAGGGTGCGGGTTTGGATGAGGGTTAGGGTTAGGATTAGTGTTAGGGTGAGGGCTAGGGTGAGGGTGAGGGTTAGGGTTAGGGTTACGGTTAGGGTTACGGTTAGCTTTAAGGTTAGCATGAGGTTTAGGGATAGGGTGAGGTTTAGGGTGAGCGTGATAGTAAGCATAAAGTTGAGGGTTAGGCTGAGGGTGAGGGTTAAGATAAGGGTGAGGGTCAGGGTTAGGGTGAAGGTTAGGGTAAGGTTGAGGGTTGGGGTTAAGGTGAGGGTGAGGGTTAGATTGAGGATTAGGGTTATGTTGAGGGATATGGTTAGTGTGAGGGTTAAGTTTAGGGTTAGGGTTATTGTTAGGGTTAAGGTTAGGGTTAAGGTTATGGTGAGGGTGAGGGTTAGTGTTAGGGTTAGGGAGAGGTAAAGGTTTAGAGTTAGGGTTAGAGTTAGGCTTAGGTTGAGGATGAGGTTTAGGGTTAGAGTTAGTGTTAGTTTTAGGGTTAGGGTTAGCGTGAGGGTTAGGTTGAGGGTTAGAGTTCGGGTTAGGCCTATTCTTAGGCTTAGGCTTAGGCCGAGCTTGAGGGTGAAGGTTAGGGTTAGGGTTAGGGTGAGGGTTAGGGTTAGGTTTAGGGTGAGGGTTAGGATGAGGTTTAGGGTTAGGGTTAGCTTTAGGGTTAGGGTTAGGTTTAGGATTAGGGTTGGGGTTAGGGAGAGGGTGAGGGTGAGGATTATGGATAGGGATAGTGTTAGGGTTAGGGTTAGGTTTAGGGTTAGGATTAGGGTTAGGGTTAACGTTATTTTTTGGGTTAGAATTAGAGTTACAGTGACGGTGAGAGTGAGGGTGAGGGTGAGGGTGAGGGTTAGGGTGAGGTTTAGGGTTAGGGTTAGAGTTAGGGTTAGGGTGAGGGTGAGATTTAAGTTTAGAGTTAGGGTTTGTGTTAGGGTAGGCTTAGGGTTAGGCTGAGGTTGAGGGTGGGGGTAAGAATTAGGGTTAGGTTTAGGGTTAAAATTAGGGTTAGGGTTAGGGTTATTGTTAGTGTTATGGTTACGTTTAAGTTTGCAGTGAGGGTGAGGTTTATGGTTAGGCTTAGGTTTAGGGTTAGGGTTAGGGTTAGTGTTATTGTTAGGGTTAGGTTTAGAGTTAAGTTGAGGTTGAGGGTGAGGGTTAGGGTTAGGGTGAGGTTTATGATGAGGTTAAGGGTTAGGTTTAGTTTGAGTGTGAGGTTTAGGTTTAGAGTTAGGTTTCGGGGGAGGTTTAGGGTGAGGGTGAGGGTTAGGTTGAGGTTTAGGGATAGGCTTAGGGTTTGGATTAGGGTTAGGTTAAGGGTGTGTGTGAGGGTTAGCGTTAGGGTTAGGTTTAGGCTTAGGGTTAGGCTGAGGGTGAAGGTAGGTGTGAGGGTTAGGGTTATGGTGAGGATGAGGATTAGTGTTAGGGTGAGTTTTAGAATTTGGATTAGGCTTAAGGTGAGCGTGAGGGTTAGGGTTAGGGTGAGGGTTAGGGTTAGGATTAGGGTTAGGGTGAGGGTGAGGTTTAGGATTAGGTTTAGGGTTAGGGTTATTGTTAGTGTTATGGTTAAGATTAACTTGGCTGTGAGGGTGAGGCTGAGGGTGAGGGTTAGGTTTATGATTAGCTTCAGGGTTAGATTTAGAGTTAGGATTAGTGTTATTGTTAAGGTTAGGGTTAGAGTTATGGTGAGGGTGAGGGTGAGGGTGAGAGATAGGGTTAGGGTGAGGGTTTGGATGAGGGTTAGGGTTAGGATTAGGGTTAGGGTGAGGGCTAGGGTGAGGGTTGGGTTAGAGTTAGGGTTAGGCTTAGGCTTAAGCTGAGGGTGAGGTTGAGGGTGAGGGTTAGGTTTAAGGTGATGGTTAGGGTTATGGTTAGGTTGAAGGTTAGCATGAGGTTTAGGGATAGGGTGAGGGTTAGGGTGAGTGTGATGGTAAGGGTAAAGTTGAGGGTTAGGCTGAGGGTGAGGGTTAAGATAAGTTTTAGGGTTAGGGTGAGGTTTAGGGTAAGTTTGAAGGTTAGGGGTTAAGATGAGGGTGAGGGTTAGGTTGAGGATTAGGGTTAGGTTTAGTGTGAGGTTTAGGGTGAGGATGAGGGTTAGGCTTAGGCTTAGGGTTAGGGTTTGGTTTAATGTGAGGGTGATGGTCAGGATTAGGGTTAGGTTTAGGGTTAGTGTTAGGATTACTTTTAGGGTTATAGTGAGGGTTAGGGTTAGGGTTAGGCTTAGGCGTAGGGTTAGTTTGAAGGTGAGGGTGGGGTGAGGATTAGGGTTTGGGTGATGGTTAGGTTTAGGGTTAGGTTTAGAATTATGGTGAGGGTGCGGTTGAGGGTTAGGGTTAGTGTTAGGTTTAGGGTGAGGTTTAGGGTTTGGGTTAGTGTTAGAGTTAGGTTTAGGGTGAGGTTGAGTTTTAGGGTTAGATTTAAGGTTAGTGTTAGGGTTAGGCTTAGGGTTAGGGTTAGGGTTATTGTTAGTATTATGGTTAGGATTTCGTTTGCAGTGAGGGTGAGGTTTATGGTTAGGGTTAGGTTTAGCGTTAGGGTTAGTGTTAGTGTTATTGTTAGGGTTAGGGTTAGAGTTATGGTGAGGGTGAGGTTGTGGGTGAGGGTTAGGGTTAGGGTGAGGTTTAGGGTGTGGTTTAGTGTTAGGGTTAGGTTGAGGGTGAGGTTTAGGCTTAGTGTTAGTCTTAGGGTGAGTGTGAGGTTTAGGTTGCGGTTTAGGGATAGGGTTAGGGTTAGGATTATTTATGGTGAGGGTGAGTGTCAGGGTTAGGGTTAGGGTTATGCTTAGGCTTAGGGTTAGGCTGAGGGTGAGGGTGGGGATGAGGGTTAGTGTTACAGTCAGGGTGAGATTTAGGGTTAGAGTGAGGGTTTGGATGAGGTTTAAGGTTAGGATTACGTTTGGTTTAGGGTGAGAGTGATTGTGAGGATTAGGGTTAGGCTTAGGGTTAGGGTTATGGTTAGGTTTATAGTGAGGTTTAGGGGTAGGGTTAGGTTTATGCTTAGGGTTAGGCTGATGCTGAGTGTGGGGATGAGGCTTAGGTTTAGAGTGATGGTTAGGGTTATGGTTACATTGAGGGTTATGGTTTGGATTAGGGTTACTGTGAGGGCTAAGGTGAGGGTGAGGGTTAGGGTTTGGCTTAGGATTAAGGTTAGGCTGAGGCTGAGGGTGAGGGTGAGGGTTAGGGTTAGGGTGATGTTAGGGTTATGGTTAGGGTGAGGGTTAGGATGAGGGTTAGGGTTAGGGTGAGGGTTAGGGTTAGGGTGATGGTTAGGGTTATGGTTAGGGTGAGGGTTAGGATGAGGGTTATGGTTAGGGTGAGGTTGAGGGTGATGGTGAGGGTTAGGGTTTAGGTGAGGGTCAGGTTTACGGTTAGGGTTAAGTTTAGGGTGAGTGTTAGGGTTAGGATTACGATGATGGTTAGACTGATAATTTAGGGTTAGGGTGAGGGAAAGGTTTAGAGTGATGGGTTAGGGTGAGGATTAGGTTTTGGATTAGGGTTATGGTTAGGGTGAGGGTTAGGGATAGGTTTAAGATTAGGGTGAGGGTTTTGGTTAGGATTAGGTTTAGCGTTAGGGTGAGGGGTACGGTTAGTTTTGGATTAGGGTTAGGGTTAGGTTTAGGCTGAGGGTGAGGTTGAGCATGACAGATAGTGTTAGGGTTAATGTGAGGGTTAGGTTTAGGGTTAGCATTAAGGTTAGGGTGAGAGTTAGAGTTAGGTTTAGGGTTAGGATGAGGGTTAGGCTGAGGGTTAGGTTGAGCGTGAGGGTTAGGGTTAGGGTTAATGTGAGGGTTAGGGTTAGGGTTAGCATTAAGGTTAGGGTGAGGGTTAGGGTTAGGGGTAGGTTTAGGATGAGGGTTAGGCTGAGGGTTAGGTGTAGGGTTCGGGTTCGGGTAAGGGTTTGGGTGAGGTTTAGGGTGAAGTTGAGGGTTAGGTTTAGGCTTAGGTTTACGGTGAGGGTTAGGGTGAGGGTTAGGGTTAGGGTGAGGGTGAGGGTTAGGGTGAGGGTTAGGGACAGGGTTAGGGTTAGGTGAGGGTTAGGGATAGGGTTGTGTTTAGGGTGAAGGTCAGGGTTAGTTTTAGGGTTAGAGTTAGGGTGAGGGTGAGTGTGAGGGTTAGGTTTAGGTTTAGCTTTAGGGTTAGGTTTAGGCTGAGGCTGAGGGTGAGGGTGGGGTTTAGGGTTAGGGTTAGGGTTAGAGTTAAGGTTAGGGTTAGGGTTGGGTTGAGGGTTAGTGTTAGGGTTAGGAAGTGCGTTTGGCTGAGGGTTAAGGTTAGGTTTAGGGTGAGATTTAGGTTTAGTGTGATGGTTAGGATGAGGGTTAGGCTGAGTGTTACGGTTAAGGTTAAGGTGAGGGTAAGGGTTAGGTTTACTGTGAGGGTTATGTTTAGTATAAGCGTTAGGGTGAGGGTGAGTGTGAGGGTTAGGGTTAGGGTTAGGCTTAGGCTTAGGGTTAGGCTGAGGGTGAGGGTGGGGGTGAGGGTTAGTGTTACAGTGAGGGTGATGATTTGGTTTAGAGTGAAGTTAGGATGAGGTTTAGGGTTATAGTGAGGGTGAGGGTTAGGGTTAGGGTAAGGGTTAGGGTTTGGATTAGGATGAGGGTGAGGGTTAGGATCAGGGTTAAGGTGAGGGTTATTGCCAGTGTTATGGTTAAGGTTAACTTTGCTGGGAGGGTGAGGCTGAGGGTGAGGTTTAGGGTTAGGATTAGGGTGAGGATGAGGGTTAGGGTAAGAGTGAGGGTTAGAGATAGGGTTAGGGTGAGGTTTAGGGTTAGGGTGAGGGTTAGGGTTAGTGTGAGGGTTAGTGTTAGGGTAAGGGTTAGGGTTAAGGTTAGGGGGAGGGTTAGGTTTAGGGTTAGGGTTAGGGTTAGGATTAGGGTTAGGGTTAGGGTGAGGGTTAGGTTGAGGTTTAGGTTTAGGGTTAGGATTAGGTTTAGGATTAGGGTTAGGGTGAGGCTGAGTGTGAGGGTTAGGGTTAGGTTTAGGCTGAGGCTGAGGCTGAGGGTGGGTGTGAGGATTAGTGTTTGGGTGATGGTAAGGGTTAGGATTATGGTGAGGGTTAGGATGAGGGTTAGGGTTAGGATTAGGGTTTGGGTGAGGGCTATGGTGAGGGTGAGTGTTAGGGCTAGGTTTAGGCTTAGGCTTAGGTTTAGGCTGATGGTAAGTTTGAGGGTGAGGGTTAGGGTTAGGTTGATGGTTAGGGTTACGGTTAGCTTGAAGGTTAGGATGAGGTTTAGGGTTGGGGTTAGTGTTAGGGTGAGGGTGATGGTAAGGGTAAATTTGAGGGTTAGGCTGAGGGTGAGGGTTAAGATAAAGGTGAGAGTTAAGGTTACGGTGAGGGTTAGTTTAAGGGTGAGGTTTAGGGGTTAGGGTGATTGTGAGGGTTAGATTGAGGATTAGGGTTATGCTTAGTGTGAGGTATAGGGTGAGAACAATGGTTAGGGTTAGGTGAGGGTAACGGTTAGAATTAGGGTTAGGGTGAGGGCTAGGGTGAGGTTGAGGGTTAGGATTAGTGTTAGTGTGAGGTTTAGGGTTAGGGTGAGAGTTACGGTTATTGTGAGGGTGAGTGTTAGGGTTAGATTTAGTGTTAGGGTGAGGGTAAGTGTTAGGGTGATGGTTAGGGTTAGGGTGAGGGTTATTGTTAGAGTGAGGGTTAGGATGAGGCCTCGGGTTAGGATTAGGGTTAGGGTGAGTACTAGGGAGAGGGTGAGGGTTAGGGTTAATTTTAGGCTTAGGCTTAGGGTTACGCTGAGGCTGCGGGTGAGGGTGAGTGTTAGGGTTAGGGTTAGGGTAATAGTTGGGCTTACCGTTAGGGGGAGGGTTAGGATGAGTATTAGGGTTAGGGTGAGGGTGACGGTAAGCATAAAAGTGAGTTTTCGGCTTAGGGTGAGGGTTATGGTAAGGGTGATATTTAGGATTAGGGTGAGGGTGAGGGTTAGATTGAGGATTATTGTTAAGTTTAGTGTGAAATTTAGGGTGAGGATGAGGATGAGGTTTAAGTTGCAGGCTAGGTTGAGGGTGAGGGTTAGGTTTATGGTGAGATTTAGATTTAGGGTGATGGTTAGGGTTAGTGTGAGTGTTAGTGTTAGGGATAGGGTTAGTGTTAGGGTGAGGGTAAGTGTTAGGGTGAGGGTTAGGGTTAGGGTGAAGGTTATGGTTAGGATGAGGGTTAGGGTTAGGGTTGGGGTTATTGTTATGGTTAGGGTTAGGGTTACGTTTACGGTGAGGTTGAGGGTGAGGGTGAGGGTTAGGGTAAGGATGAGGTTTAGGTTTAGGGTAAGGGTTAGAGTTAGGGTTAGGGTGAGGGTGAGGTTTAGGATTAGAGTTAGGGTTAGCATTAGTGTTAGGGTTAGGGTGAGGGTTAGGGTTAGGGTTAGGCTTAGGCTTTGGCTTAGGCCAAGCATGAGTGTGAGGGTTAGGGTTAGGGTTACGGTGGGGTTTAGGGTTAGGTTTAAGGTGAAGGTAAGGGTGAGGATGAGGGTTAGATATAGGGTTAGGGGGAGGTTTAGGGTGAGGGTTAGGGTTAGGGTTAGTGTTATGGTTAGGGTGAAGGTGAGCGTTAGGTTGAGGTTTAAGGTTAGGGTTAGAGTTTCGGTTAGTCTTAGGTTTAGTGTTAGGGTTAGGGTTTTTTTAGGTTGAGGGTAAGTGTTAGGGTGAGGGTTTGGGTTAGGGTGACTGTTATGGTTAGGGTGAGGGTTAGGAGTAGGGTTAGGGTTATTGTTACGGTTAGGTTTAGGGTTACAGTTACTGTGAGGGTGCGGATGAGTGTTAGGTTTAGGTTTAGGGTGCGGTTTAGGGTTTGTGTTAGGGTTAGACTTAGGGTTAGGGTCAGGGTGAGGTTTAGGGTTATCGTTAGTGTTAAGGTGAGGGTTGGTGTGAGGGTTAGTGTTAGGGTTAGGGTTAGGTTTAGGGTTAGGGTGAGGGTGAGGGTGAGGGATAGGGTTAGGGACAGGGTTAGGTTTAGGATTAGGGATTGGGTGAGGGTGAGTGTGAGGGTTCGGTTTAGGGTTAGGTTTAGGCTTAGGGTTAGGCTGAGAGTGAGGGTGAGGGTTAGGGTTAGGGTGACGGTTAGGGTTAGGGTTAGGGTGAGAGTTAGGATGAGGGTTAGGTTTAGAGACAGGGTGAGGTTTAGGATTATTGTTATGTTGAGGGTGAGGTGTAGGGTTAGGTTGAGGGTTAGGATTAGGGCTAGGGATAGCGTGAGGTATAGGGTTAGGTTTAGGGTAAGGGTTAGCATGAGGGTTAGGGTTAGGATTTGGGTTAGGATGAGGTCTATGGTGATGGTGAGGGTTAGGGTTAGGTTTAGGGTGAGGTTTAGGGTTCAGTTTAGGTTTAAGGTTAGGTTGAGGGTTAGGGTTAGGGTTACGGTGAGGGTCAGGGTTAGGGTTAGCTTGAGGGGTAGAATTAGGTTTAGGGTTAGGGTGATGGTTAGTGTTAAGAATAGGGTGAGGGTTAGGATGAGGGTTAGGGTTACAATTAGGGTTAAGGTGAGGGCTAGTGTGAGGGTGATGGTTAGTGTTAGTGTTAGGGTGATGTTTAGGATTAGGATTAGGGGTAGGGTTAGGGTGAGCGTTAGTGTTAGGGTTATGGTGAGGGTGAGGGTTAGGTTTGGGGTGAGGGTGAGGGTGAGGACGAAGGTGAGGGTGAGGGTTAAGATTAGTGTTGGGGTTAGGGTGAGGATCAGCTTGAGGTTTAGGTTTATTGTTAGGTTTAAGGTTAGAATTAGGGTTACGGTGAGGGTGAGTGTGAGGGTTAGGGTTAGGGTTAGGCTTAGGCTTAGGGTTAGGCTGAGGGTGAATATGGGGATGAGGATTAGGTTTAGAGTGATGATTCCGGTTATGGTTAGGTTGAGGGTTACGATGAGGGTTAGGGTTAGGATTAGGGTTAGGGTGAGGGCTAGGGTGAGTGTGAGGTTTAGGGTTAGGGTTAGCCTTAGGCTTAGGGTTAGGCTGAGGCTGAAGGTGAGGTTCAGGGTTAGGATTAGGGTGATGGTTAGGGTTACACTTAGGGTGAGGTTTAGGGTGAGGGTTAGGTTTAGGGTGAGGGTTAGGATGAGGGTGACATTAAGAGTAAAGTTGAGGGATAGGCTGAGCTTGAGGGTTATGGTAAGGGTGAGGGTTCGGGTTAGGGTTAGGGTGAGGGTGAGAGTTAGATTGAGGATTAGTGTTAGGGTTAGTGTGTGGTTAAGATGAGGATGAGGATTAAAGTTAGGGTGAGGGCTAGGGTGAAGTTGAGGGTTATGTTTAGGGTTAGGGTGAGGTTTAGGGTTAGGGTTAGGTTTAGGGTTAGGGTGAGGGTTAGGATTAGTGTTATGGTGAGGGTGAGGGTGAAGGTGAGGGTTAGGGTTAAGGTGAGGGGTAGGGTGAGGGTGAGGGTTAGGGTTAGTGTTAGGGTGACGTTTAGGGTTAGGGTTAGTGTGAGGGTTAGGATGAGGGTTAGGGTTATGGTGAGGGTGAGGGTTAGGGTTAGGGTGAGGGTTAGGGTTAGGATGAGGGTTACATGAGGATGAAGCTTAGGATTAGGGTTAGGGTTAGGATTATTGTTAGTGTTATCGTTATGGTTATGTTTGCAGTGAGGGTCAGGCTGAGGGTGTGGGTTATATATAGGATTAGAGTTAGGGTTAGGTTTAGGCATAGGATTAGTGTTATTGTTAGGGTTAGAGTTACGGTGAGGTTGAGGGTAAGGATGAGTGTTAGTGTTAGTGTCAGGGTGAGGTTTAGGGTTAGGGTTAGGATAAGGGTTAGGGTGAGTGGGAGGTTTAGGGTTAGAGTTAGGGTTAGGGGGAGGGTTAGGGGGAGGTTTAGGGTTAGGGTTAGTTTTAAAGTTAGGGTTAGGATGAGGGTTAGGTTGAGGTTTAGTGTTAGGGTAAGGGTTAGGGTTAGTGTTAGGGTTAGGGTTAGTGTTATTCTAAGGCTTAGGGTTAGAGTTACATTAAGGTGCAGGATGAGGGTGAGGTTGAGGTTGGGTGTGAGGATTAGGGTTCGGGTGATGGTTAGGTTTAGGGTTAGTTTGAGGGTTAGGATGAGGGTTAGGTTTAGGATTAGGATTAGGGTGAGGGCTAGGGTGAGGTTGAGGGTTAGGGTTAGGGTTAGGCTTAGGGTTAGTCGGAGGGTGAGGTTGAGAGTGAGAGTTAGGGTTAGGGTTATGGTTAGGGTTATGGTTAGGGTGAGGGTTAGCATGAGTGTTAGGGTTAGGGTGAGGGTTAGGGTGAGGGTGATGGTACCGTAAAGGTGAGGGTTAGGCTGAGGGTGAGGGTTAAGATATGGGTAAGTGTTAGGGTTAGGGTTAGGGTGAGAGTTAGGGGGAGGGTTAGGGTTAGGATTACGGTTAGGATTAGGGTTAGGGTGAAGGTGAGGGTTTGTGCTAGGGATAGGTTTGGGGTTAGGCTTAGGGTTAGGCTGAGAGTGAGAGTGAGGGTGAGGGAGAGGGTTAGGGTTAGGGTTAGGGTTAGGATTAAGTTTAGGGTGAGGTTTAGTGTTAGGGTTAGTGTTAGAGTTAAGGTTCGGGTGAGGGAGAGGGTGAGGTTTAGGGTTAGGGTTAGTGTTAGAGTTAGGGATCGGGTGAGGGAGAGGGTGAGGTTTAGGGTTAGGGTGAGGGTTAGGGTTAGGGTTAGGGTGAGGTTTAGTTTTAGGGTTAGGGTTAGATTTAGGGTTAGGGTGAGGGAGAGGTTGAGGTTTAGTTTTAGGGTTAGGGTTAGATTTAGAGTTAGGTTGAGGGAGAGGGTGAAGTTTAGGGTTAGAGTTAGGGTTAGGGGGAGGGTTATGGGGAGGGTTAAGGTTAGGGTTAGTGTAAGCGTTAGCGTTAGGGTGAGGGTTAGTTTGAGGTTTAATGTTAGGGTTAAAGTTAGGTTTAGGATTAGGTTTATATTAAGGGTGAGTGTGAGGATTAGGTTTAGGCTTCGGCTTAGGCTAACGTTTAGGCTGAGGGTATGGGTGGGGATGAGGATTAGGTTTAGAATGATGGTTAGGGTTATAGTTATGTTAAGGTTTAGGATGAGCGTTAGGGTTAGGATTAGGGTTAGGGAGAGGTCTAGGGTGAGGGTGAGGGTTAGGGTTAGTTTAAGGCTTAGGCTTAGGGTTAGCCTGAAACTGAGGGTGAGGGTGAGGGTTAGGGTTAGGGTGATGGTTGGGGTTACCCTTATAGTCAGGGTTAGGATGAGGATTAGTGTTAGGGTGAGTGTTAGGGTGAGGGTGACAGTAAGTGTAAAGGTGAGGTTTAAGCTGAGTGTGTGGGTTATGGTAAGGGGTTAGGGTAAGGGTGAGGGTGCTGGTTAGATTGAGAATTAGTGTTAGGGTGAATTTGAGGTTTAGGGAGAGGATGAGGGTTAGGGTTAGGTTGAGGGCTAGGTTGACGGTGAGGGTTAGGGTTAGGGTGAGGTTTAGGGTTAGGGTGATGGTTAGGTTTAGTGTGAGGATTAATATTAAGGTAAGGGTTAGTGTTAGGGTGAGGGTAAGTGTTAGGGGGAGGGTTAGGGATAGGTTGAAGGTTGTGGTTAGGATGAGGGTTAGGGTTAGGTTTAGGGTTTTTTTAGTGCTAGGTTTAGGGTGAGGTTTAGGGTTAGGGTTAGGGTTAGGGTGAGGGTGAGGATGAGGGTTTGGGTTAGGGTTAGGGTTACAGTGAGGGTGAGGGTTAGGGTTAGGGTTAGGATTAGTGTTATTTTGAGGGTTAGGATTAGAGTTATGGTGAGTGTGAAGGTGAGGTTTAGCGTTAGGGTGAGGTTTAGGGTTAGGGTTAGGGTAAGGATGAGGTTGAGGGTGAGGTTTAGGTTTAGAGTTAGTGTTAGTGAGAGGGTTAGGGTGAGGGTTAGTGTTAGGTTTAGTGTTAGGTTTAGGGTGTGGGTTAGGATGAGGGTGAGTGTTAGGCTTAGGGTTAGGATTAGTATTAGGGTTAGTGTTAGGGTGAGTGTTAGGGTTAGGATGAGGGTTAAGTTTAGGGTTAAGATTAAGATTAGGGTGAGTGTGAGGGTGAGTGTGAGGGTTAGGTTTAGGGTTTTGCTTAGGGATAGGCTGAGGGTGAGGGTGAGGGTGAGGGTTAGGTTTAGGGTGAGGGTGAGGTTTAGGGTTATTATTAGCATTAGGGTGAGGGTTATTGTGAGGGTTAGTGTTAGGGTTAGTGTTAGGTTTAGGGTTAGGGTGAGGGTTAGGGTGAGGGTTAGGGTTAGGGATAGGGTTAGGTTTACAATTAGGGTTTCGGTGAGGTTGAGTGTGAGTGTTAGGGTTAGGGTTATGCTCAGGGTTTTGCTGAGGGTGAGTGTGAGGGTTAGGGTTAGGGTCAGGGTTAGGGTTAGAGTAAGGGTTATGGTTAGGGTTAGGGTGAGGGTTAGGGTTAGGGTTAGGGTGAGGGTTAGGATGCGGGTTAGGTTTCAGTTAGGGTTAGGGTGAGGGCTAGCATGAGGGTGAGGTTTCGGGTTACGTTTAGGGTGAGGCTTAGGTTTATGGATAGGTTTATGGATAGGGTGATGTTTCGGGTTAGGGTTATGGTGCGGGTGAGGGTTAGGGTTAGGTTGAGAGTTAGGATTAGGGCTAGGTTTAAGGTGAGGGTTAGTGTTAGGCTTAGGGTGAGTGTTTACATGAGTGTTCGGGTTAGGCTTAGGTTTAGGATGAGGGATAGGGTGAGGATGAGCGTTAGGGTTAGGGTTATGTTTAAGGTTCGGATTAGGTTTAGGTTAGGGTGCGGGTTATTTTTAGGGTTACGGTGAGGGTCAGGGTTAGGGTTATGTTGAGGTTTAGAATTAGGTGTAGGGTTAGGTTGACGGTTAGGGTTAGGGTTAGGGTGAGTGTTTGGATGAGGGTTAGGGTTGCAATTAATGTTAGGGTGAGGGCAACGGTGAGGGTGAGGCTTAGTGTTAGGCTTAGTGTGAGGTTTAGTTTTAGGGTTAGGGGTAGGTTTAGGGTGAGTGTTAGGTTTCGGCTTACGGTGAGGGTGAGTGTTAGCTTTGGGGTGAGGGTTAGGGTGAGGCCTAAGGTGAGGGTGAGGGTTAGGGTTAGGTTTATGGTGGGGATTATGTTGAGGTTTAGGTTTAGTGTTAGGGTTAGGATTAAGGTTAGGGTGAGGGTGAGTGTGAGGGTTAGGGTTAGGCTTAGGCTTTGGGTTATGCTGAGGGTGATTGTGGGGATGAGGATTAGGTTTAGAATAATGGTTCAGGATATGGTTAGCTTGAGGGTTAGGATGAGGGTTAGGGTTAGGATTAGGTTTAGGGTGAGGGCTAGGGTGTTGTGAGGTTTAGGGTTAGGTTTAGGCTTAGGCTTAGGGTTAGGCTGAGGCTGAAGGTGAGGGTGAGGTTTAGGGTTAGGGTGATGGTAAGGGTTACAGTTAGGGTTTGGTTTAGGATGAGGGTTAGGTTTAGGGTGAGGGTTAGGATGAGGGTGACAGTAAGAGAAAAGGTGAGGGTTAGGCTGAGGGTGAGGGTTATGGTAAGGGCGAGCGTTCGGGTTAGGGTTAGGGTGAGGGTGAGTGTTAGATTGAGGATTAGTGTTAGTGTAACTGTGAGGTTTAGGGTTAGGATGAGGGTTAGAGATAGGGTGAGGGCTAGGGTGAAGTTGACGGTTAGGGTTAGGGTTACGGTGAGGTTTAGGTTTAGGGTGAGGTTTAGGATTAATGTTAGGGTTACGGATAGGGTGAGGATGAGGTTTAGGGTTAGAGTTAGGTTTAGGGTGAGGGTTAGGGTTAGGGTTAGTGTTAGGGTGATGTTATTTTGGGGGTGGGGGTTGGTGTGAGGGTTAGGATTAGGATTAAGTTTAAGGTGAGGGTGAGTGTTACGGTTAGGGTTAGGATTAGAGTTAGGGTGAGTGTGAGGGTGAGGGTTAAGGTTAGGGTGAGTGTTGGGTTTAGGGTTAGAGTGAGGGTTATGGTGAGGGTTAGGCTTAAGCTTATGATTTGGGTATGGGCTAGGGTGAGGGTGAGGGTTAGGGTTAGGGTTTGGGTGAGCGTTAGGGTGAGGGTTAGGTTTAGTGTTAGGGTTAGGGTTGGGGTTAGAGTTAGGCTTAATGTTAGGCTGAGACTGAGGATGAGGGTGAGGGTTAGGGTTAGGGTGATGGTTGGGATTACTGTTAAGGTGAGTGTTCAGATGAGGATTAGGATTAGGCTGAGGGTTAGGGTGAGGGTGACGGTAAGGGTAAAGGTGAGGGTTAGGCTGAGCGTTCCGGTAAGTGTAAGGGTTAGGGTTAGGGTGAGGGTGAGGGTTAGATTGAGGATTAGTGTTAGGGTTAGTGTGAGGTTTAAGGTGAGGATGAGGGTTAGTGTTAGGTTGAGGGCTAGGTTGAGGTTTAGGGTTAGGGTTAGTGTGAGGTTTAGGGTGAGGATGAAGGTTAGGGTTAGGTTGAGGGTGATGGTTAGAATTAGGTTGAGGGTGTGGGCTAGTGTGAGGGTGAGGTTTAGGGTTAGGGTTGGGGTTAGGGTGAGGTTTAGGATTAGGGTCAGGGTTAGGGTTAGTGTGAGGGTTAGTGTTAGGGTTAGGGTTGCTGTTAGGGTTAGGGTAAGTGTTAGGGTGAGGGTTAGGGTCAGGGTGAGTGTTATGGTGAGGGTGAGGGTTAGAGTTAGGGTTAGGTTTTTGTTAGGGTTAGGGTTAGGGTGACCCTTACAGTGAGGGTGAGGGTTAGGGTTAGGTTTAGGGTGAGGTTTAGGGTTTGGTTTATGATTAGAGTTTGGGTTAGGGTTAGGGTTAAGGTGAGGGTGATGATGAGTGTGTGGGTTAGGGTTAGGTTTAGGGTTATGCTTAGGGTTAGGGTAAGGGTGAGGTTGAGAGTGAGGGTGAGGGTCAGGTTTAGGGTGAGGGTTAGGGTTCGGTTTAGGTTAAGGGTGAGTGTGTGGTTTAGGGTTAGTGTTAGGGTTAGGCTTAGGGTTAGGCTGAGGGTGAGGGTGAGGGTTAGAGTTAGGGTGAGTGTTAGATTTAGTGTTAGGGTGAGGTTTAGTGTTAGGGTTAGGGTTAGAGTTTGGTTTAGGGTGAGGGTGAGGTTTAGGGTTAAAGTTAGGGTTAGGGTTAGGGTGAATGTTAGGATGAGGATTAGGGTTAGGATTAGGGATACTGTTAGGTTTAGGATTAGGGTTAGGGTAGAGTGAGTGTGAAAGTTAGGGTTAGGGTTAGGCTTAGGCTTAGGTTTAGGGTGAGGTTTCTGGTTAGGGTTTGGGTTAGGGTGAGGGTGAAGCTGAGGATTAGGGTTAGGTTTAGGGTTAGGCTTAGGTTTAGGGTTAGGGTTAGTTATACGGTTAGGGTTTCGGTGAGGGTTAGTCTTAGGGTTAGGGTTAGGCTTAGAGTTAGGCTGAGGATGAGGGTGGGGCTGAGGATTAGTGTTAGGGTTAGGGTTAGGGTTATTGTTAGTGTTATGGTTAGGGTTAAGTTTGCAGTAAGAGTGAGACTGAGGGTGGGGTGAGGAATAGGGTTAGGGTGATAGTTAGGGTTAGGGTTAGTGTTATTGTTAGGGTTAGGGTTAGAGTTACGGTGAGGTTGAGGGTGCGGGTGAGTGTTAGGGTTAGGGTTAGGGTGGGGTTTAGGGTTAGGGTGAGGGTGAGGTTTACGTTTAGATATAGGGTTAGGGGGAGGTTGAGGGTGAGGTTTAGGGTGAGGGTTAGGATGAGGTTTAGGGTTAGGATTAGGGTTAGGGTGAGGGCTAGCGTGAGGGTGAGATTTAGGGTTAGGGTTAGGATGAGGTTTAGGTTTAGGGTGAGGGTTAGGATGAGGGTGAGGTTTAGGGTTAGAGTTAGGGTCAGGATGAGACTCAGGGTGAGGTTTAGGGTTATGGTCCGTGTTACAGTTAGGGTTAAGGTGAGGGTTAGGGTGAGTGTGAGGGTTAGGTTTAGGGTTAGAATGAGGGTTAGGGTTAGGGTTTGGGATCAGTTTAGGGTTCAGTGAGGGTTAGGGTAAGACTTATGGTGATGGTGACGGTTAGGGTTAGGTGGAGGGTTAGGGTTATGTTTAGGGTTAGGGTGAGGCTGAAGATGAGGTTTAGGGTTAGTGTTAGAATGAGGGTTATGATGAGGCTTAGGTTTGGATTCGGGATAGGGTGAGGGCTAGGGTGAGGGTGAGGTTTATGTTTAGGGTTAGGCTGAGGTTTAGAGTTAGGGTTAGGGTTAGGGTTAGAATGAAGGGGAGGTTTAGGGTTAGAGTTAGGGTTAGGGGGTAGCTGAGGGTGAGGGTTAGGGGTAGGGTTAGTGTTAGCGTTAGGGTTAGGGTAAAGGTAAGTGTTAGGGTGAGGTTTAGGGTTAGGGTGAAGGGTATGTTTAAGATGAGGGATAGGGTTAGGGTTAGTGTTATTGTAAGGGTTAGGTTAGGGTTATGGTTACAGTGAGGGTGAGGGTGAGGGTTAGGATTAGGGTTAGGGTCAGTTTTAGTTTTACGGTTAGGGTTAAAGTTAGGGTTAGGTTTAGGTTTAGGGTTAGGGTGAGGGTGAGGGTTATTGTTAGTGTTATGGTTTGGGTTAAGTTTGCGTTGAGGGTGAGGCTGAGGGTGAGGGTTATGATTATGGTTAGGGTTAGGTTTAGTGTTAGTGTTAGAATTAGGGTGAGGTTGAGGTTTAGGTTTAGGGTTAGGGTTAGCGATAGGGTTAGGATTAGGGTTAGGGTGAGAGTTAGTGTTAGGGTGAGGGCTAGGGTGAGTGTGAGGTTTAGGTTTAGGGTTAGGCTTAGGCTTAGGGTTAGGCTGAGGCTAAAGCTGAGGATGAGGTTTAGGGTTACGGTGATGTTTAGGGTTACCGTTAGGGTGAGGGTTAGGATGAGTGTTAGGTTTAGGGTGAGGGTTTGGATGAGGGTGACAGTAAGAGTAAAAGTGAGGTTTAGGCTGAGGGTGAAGGTTATGGTAAGGGTGAGGGTTCACATTAGTGTTAGGGTGAGGGTGAGGGTTAGATTTAGGATTAGTGTTAGGATTAGTGTGAGGTTTTGGGTGAAGATGATTAGGGTTAGCGTGAGGATTATGGTGAAGTTGATGGTTAGGTTTAGGGTTATGGTGAGGTTTAGGGTTAGGTTTAGGGTTAGGGTGAGGGTTAGGGTTAGGGTTAGGGTGAGTGTGAGGGTTAGATTAGAGTTAGGGTTAGGGTTATTGTTAGTGTTTTGGTTAGGGTTAAGTTTACAGTGAGGGTGGGGCTGAGGGTGAGAGTTAGGGTTAGGTTTAGGGTGAGTTTTAGGGTTAGGGTTAGGGTGAGGGTTAGGGTGAGGGTTTGGTTTAGCGTTAGGGTTATGATGAGGGTGAGGGTTAGGGTTAAGGTTAGGATTAGTGTTATTGTTAGGGTTAGGATTAGAGTTATGGTGAGGGTGAGGGTGAGGGTGTGTATTAGGATTAGGGTGAGGTTTAGGGTTAAGGTTAGGGTTAGGGTGAGGTTGAGGGTGAAGTTTAGGGTTAGGTTGGGAGTGAGGATTAGGCAAGGTTTAGGGTTCGAGTTAGGTTTAGAGTTATGGTTAGGGTTATTGTTAGTGATATGGTTAGGGTTAATTTTGCGGTGAGGATGAGGCTGAGGGTGAGGGTTATGGTTAGGGTTAAGGTTAGGGTTAGGGTTAGGATTAGGGTTAGTCTTATTGTTAGGTTTTGGGTTAGAGTTACAGTGAGGTTTAGGGTAATGTTAAGGGTGAGGGTTAGGTTGAAGTTTATGGTGAGGGTTAGGGTTAGGGTGAAGGTAAGTTTTAGGGTTAGAATTAGGGGTAGGTGGAGGTTTAGGGTGAGGGTTAGGGTTAGGTTTATTGTTAGGGTTAGGGTGAGGGTGAGGTTTAATTTGATGTTTAGGGATATGGTTACAGTAGAATTAGGGTTAGCGTGAGGGTGGGTGTGAGGGTTAGGTCTAGGGTAAGGCTTAGTTTAAGGGTAAGGCTGAGGGTGAGTTTGGGGGTTAGGATTAGGGTTATGGTGATGGTTAGGGTTTGGGTTAATATTATTCTTAGGATTAGGGTTAGATTTAAGGTAAGGGTGAGGGTGCGGGTGAGGGTTAGGATTAGGTTGAGGTTTAGGGTTCGGGTTAGGGTTGGGGTTAGGGTGAGAGTAAGGGTGAGGTTTAGGGTTAGTGTTAGGGCTAGGGTTATGGTGAGGTTTAGGATTAGGGTTAGGGTTATTGTTAGGGTAAGGTTTATGTTTATGGTTACATTGAGGTTGTGGGTTAGGGTTAAGGTTACGGTGAGGTTTAGGGATTGGTTTAGGGTTAGAGTTAGTGTTAGAGTGAGGGTGAGGTTTAGGTTTAGAGTCAGGGTTAGGGTGAGGGTTAGGATGAAGTTTAGGGTTAGTGTAAGTGTTAGTGTTAGTGATAGTGTTAGGGTGAGAGTTAGGTGTAGGGATAATGTTAGGGATAGGGTTAGGATTAGGGTTAGGGTGAGTGGGACTGTGTGGGTTAGGGTTAGATTTAGGGTTAGGCTGAGTGTGAGGTTGAGGGTGAGAAAGTTAGGGTTAGGGTGAGGGTTAAGCATAGGGTTAGGGGAGGGTTAGGATGAGGTTTAGGGTTGGGAATAAGTTTTGGGTGATTGCTCAGGTGAAGGTGAGGGTTACGGTTTGGCTGAAGGTGAGGTTTAGGGTTAGGGTTAGGGTTCGGGTAAGAGTGACGTTTAGGGTTAGAGTTAGGGTTAGGGTGAGGCTGAGGGTGTGTGTTAAGTTTAGGGTAAATGTTAGGTTTAGGGTTAAGGTGAGGTTAGGGTGAGGGAGAGGGTTAGGTTTAGGGTTAGGATTAGGGTTAAGGTTAGGGTGAGTTTGAGTGTTAGGGTTAGGGTTAGGCTTAGCCTTAGGATTAGGCTGAGGGTGAGGGTGAAGGTGAGAGTTAGGTTTAGGGTGAGGTTTAGGGTTAGGTTTAGGGTGAGAGTTAGGTTTCGGGTTAAGTTTAGTGTTAGGGTGAGGGTTAAGGTAAGGGTTACTCTGAGGATGAGGGTTAGGGTTAGGGTTAGGCTTAGTCTTAGGGTGGGGATGAGGATTAGGTTTAGAGTGATGGTTCTGGTTATAGGTTGAGGTTTCGGATGAGGGTTAGGGTTACGATTAGGGTTCGGGTGAGGTCTAGGGTGAGTGTGAGGTTTAGGGTTAGGTTTAGGATTAGCCTGAGGCTGAAGGTGAGGGTGAGGGTTAGGGTTAGGGTGATGTTTAGGGTTACGGTTAGGGTGAGGGTTAGGATGAGGGTTAGGTTTAGGGTGAGGGTTAGGATGAGGGTGATAGTAAGAGTAAAGGTAAGGGTTAGAGAGAGTGTGAGGGTTAGGGTTAGGATTAGGGTTAGGGTTAAGGTTAGGGTGAGTGTGAGGTTTAGGGTTAGCCTTAGGCTTAGGCTTAGGCTGAGGGTGAGCGTGAGGGTGTGGGTTAGGTTTAGGGTGAGGGTTAGGGTTAAGTTTAGGCGAAGAGTTAGGGTTTGGGTTAAATTTAGGTTTAGGGTTAGGGTTAGGGTGAGGGTTATGTTGAGGTTTAGGTTTAGGGTTAGGGTTAACATTAGGATTAGGGTTCTAGTGAGGGTGAGTGTGAGGGTTAGGGTTAGGGTTCCGCTTAGGTTTAGGATTAGGCTGAGGGTGAGTGTGGGGATGAGGATTAGGTTTAGAGTGATGGTTCATATGGTTAGGTTGAGGTTTAGGATGAGGTTTAGAGTTAGGATAATTGTTAGGGTGAGGGTTAGGGTGAGTGTGAGGTTTAGGGTTAGGGTTAGGCTTAGTCTTAAGGCTAGGCTGAGGCTGAAGGTGAGGCTGAGGGTTAGGGTTAGGGTGATGTTTAGGGTTACGGTTAGGGTGAGGGTTAGGATGAGGGTGAGGTTTAGGATGAGGGTGACAGTAAGAGTAAAGGTGAGGGTTATGCTGAGGGTGAGGGTTATGGTATGGGTGACGGTTCGGGTTCGGGTTAGGGTGAGGGTGAGGGTTAGATTGAGGATTAGTGTTAGGGTTAGTGTGAGGTTTTGGGTGAGGATGATTAGGGTTGGGGTGAGAGCTAGGGTGAAGTTGAGGGTTAGGGTTTGGGTTAGGGTGAGATTTAGCGTTAGGGTTAGGTTTAGGGTTAGGGTGAGGTTTAGGGTTAGGGTTACAGTGAGGGTGCTTGTTATGGTTAGGGTGAGGGTTATGGTTAGGTTTAGGGTGAGTGTGAGGGTTAGATTAGGGATAGGGTTAGGTTTATGTTTTGTGTTATGGTTAGGGTTAAGTTTACGGTGAAGGTGAGGCTGAGGGTGAGGTTTAGGGTTAGGGTTAGGGTGAGGTTTAGGGTGAGCGTTAGGTTTAGGGTTAGGGTTTGGATTAGTATTATTGTTAGGTTAGGATTAGAGTTATGCTGAGGGTGAGGGTGAGGGTGAGGGTTAGTGTTAGGGTGAGATTTAGGGTTAGGGTTAAGTTTAGGGTGAGGGTGAGAGTGAGGTTTAGGGTTAGAGTTAGGGTTAGGGTGAGGGTTAGGGTGAGGTTTAGGGTTAGGATTAGAGTTAGAGTTAGGGTGAGGGTTAGGATGAGGGTGAGGGTTAGGGTTAGGGTTAGGATTAGTATTAGGTTTAATTTTAGGATGAATGTTTGGGTTAGGCTTAGGTTTAGGGTTAGGCTAACAGTTAAGCTGAGGGTGAGTGTAAGGGTGAGGGTTAGGGTTAGGGTTCCGGTTAGGGTTAGCGTTAGGGTATGAATTA
This sequence comes from Dipodomys merriami, assembly GCF_024711535.1. Taxonomy (NCBI): domain Eukaryota; kingdom Metazoa; phylum Chordata; class Mammalia; order Rodentia; family Heteromyidae; genus Dipodomys; species Dipodomys merriami. The sequence goes on along the minus strand of NW_027206402.1, from coordinate 1,758,945 downwards.
GCGTTCAGGTTAATTTTAGGGTTTGGGTGAGGTTTAGGGTTCAGGTTACAGTGAGGGTGAGGGTTAGGGTTAGTTTGAGGGTTAGGGTTAGGATTAGGGTTAGGGTGAGGGTTAGGGTTAGGGTTAGGGTGAGTGGTAGGATGAGGTTTAGGCTTAGTATTAGGGTTAAGGTGAGGGCTAGGGTGAGTGTGAGGGTTAGGGTTAGTGTTAGGTTGAGGTTTAGCGTTAGGGTTAGGGTGAGGGTTAGGATGATGGTTAGGATTATGGCGAGGGTTAGGATTAGGGTTAGGGTGAGGGTTAGGGTTAGGATAAGGGTTAGGGTGAGGGTGAGGGTTAGGGTTAGGGTTAGGATTATTGTTAGTGTTATGGTTATGGTTTCATTTGCAGTGAGGGTGAGGCTGAGGGTGAGGGTTAGATATATGATTAGGGTTATTGTTAGGTTTAGGGTTAGGATTAGTGTTATTGTTAGGGTTATGGTTAGAGTTACGGTGAGGTTGAGGGTGAGGGTTAGGGTGAGGTTGGGTGTAAGGATTTCAGTTGGAGTGTTGGTTAGTGTTAGGGTTAGATTGAGGGTTAGGAGGAGGGTTAGGGTTAGGATTAGGGTTAGGGTGAGGGCTAGGGTTTGGTTGAGGGTTAGGGTTAGGTTTAGGCTTATGGTTAGTCCGAGGGTGAGGTTGAGGGTAAGGGTTCGGGTTAGGATGATGGTTAGGGTTACGGTTAGTGTGAGGGTTAGGATGAGATTTAGGGTTAGGGTGAGGGTTATTGTGAGGGTGACGGTACCATAAAGGTGAGGGTTAGGCTGAGGGTGAGGGTTAAGATAAGGATAAGGGTTAGGGTTAGGGTGAGGGTTAGGGTTAGGGTTACGCTTAGGGTTAGGTTGAGGGTGAGGGTTAAATTAAGAATTAGGTTTAGGGTTAGAGTGAGGTTTATGGTGAGGGTTAGGATTAGGGTGAGGGTTAGGGTGACAATTAGGGTTATGGTGAGGGTGTGGGTTAGGGTTAGGGTTAGGGTGAGTTTTAGGGTTAGGTTAAGGTTTAAGATTAGTGTGAGGGTTAGTGTTAGTGTTAGGCTTAGTGTAAGGGTGAGGGTAAGTGTTAGGGTGAGGGTTAGGCTTACGTTGAGTGTTATGGTTAGGGTGAGGGTTAGAGTTAGGGTTAGGGTTATTGTTAGGGTTAGGGTTAGGGTTACCCTTACAATGAGGGTGAGCGTTAGGGTTAGGTTTAGAGTGAGATTTAGGGTTAGGGTTAGGGTTAGAGTTTGGGTTAGGTTAGGATTAGGGTTAGGGTGAACGCTAGGGTGAGGGTGAGGGTTAGGGTTGGGGTTAGTGTTGGGAATAGTGTTAGGGTGAGAGTTAGTGTGTGGGTTAGGCTTGGTTTTAGGGTTAGGCTTAGGGTTACGCTAAAGGTGAGGTTGGGGGAGAGAGTTTGGGTTAGGGTGAGGGTTAGGGTTAGGCTTGGGTTGAGGGTGAGTGTGTGGTTTAGGGTTAGGTTTAGGGTTACGCTTAGGTTTAGGCTAAGGGTGAGGTTAAATGTGAGGGTTAGGGTTAGGGTGAGGGTTAGGTTTAGGGTTAGGGTGAGGGCTTGCATGAAGGTTAAGTTTAGGATTAGGTTTAGGGTTACGGCTAGGCTGAGGGTGAGGGTGAGGGTGAGGGTTAGTGTTAGGATGAGGGTGAGATTTAGGGTTAGAGTTAGCGTTAGGGTGACGGTTAGTGTGAGGGTTAGTGTTAGGGTTAGTGTTAGGGTTAGGGTTAGTGTGAGGGTTAGAGTGAGGTTTAGGGTTAGGGATAGGGTTAAGTTTAGGATTAGAGTTTGGGTGAGGGTGAGTTTGAGGGTCAGAGTTAGGGTTAGGATTAGGCTTATGGTTAGGCTGAGGGTGAGTGTAAGGGCTAGGTTTAGGGTGAGGGTTAGTGTTAGGGTTAGGATGAGTGTTAGGTTTAGGATTAGGGTTAGGGTGAGGGCTAGGGTGAGGGTGTGGGTTAGGGTTACGGTTAGGGTGAGGTTTAGGGTTAGGTTAAGGTTTACGATTAGTGTGAGGGTTAGTGTTAGGGTTAGGCTTAGTGTAAGGGTGAGGGTAAGTGTTAGGGTGAGGCTTAGGGTTAGGGTGAGTGTTATATTTAGGGTGAGGGTTAGAGTTAGGTTTAGGGTTATTGTTAGGTTTAGGGTTAGGGTTACCCTTACAGTGAGGGTGAGGGTTAGGGCTAGGTTTAGGGTGAGATTTAGGATGAGGGTTATGGTTAGAGTTTGGTTAGGGTTAGGATTAGGGTTAGGGTGAAGGCTAGGGTGAGGTTGAGGGTTAGGGTTGGGGTTATGGTTAGGAATAGATTTAGGGTGAGGGTGAGTGTGTGGGTTAGGTTTAGGTTTAGGGTTAAGCTTAGGATTAGGCTAAAGGTGAGGTTGGGGGTGAGAGTTTGGGTTAGGTTGAGGGTTAGGGTTAGGGTTAGGTTGAGGGTGATTGTGTGGGTTAGGGGTAGGTTTAGGGTTAGGCTTAGTTTTATGCTAAGGGTGAGGTTAAGTGTGAGGGTTAGTGTTAGGGTGAGGGTTAGGTTTAGGGTTAGGGTGAAGGTTAAGATGAGGGTTAATGTTAGGATTAGTGTTAGGGTTACGGCTAGGCTGAGGGTGAGGGTGAGGGTGAGGGTTAGGTTTAGGGTGAGGTTTAGGGTTAGGATTAAGTTCAGGGTTCGTGTGAGTTTTTGCCTTAGGGTTATGGTTATGGTTAGGTTGAGGATTAGGATTAGGGCTAGGTTTAGGGTGAGGGTTAGGGTTAGGGTTAGGGTGAGGGTTAGCATTAGGGTTAGGGTTAGGATTAGGGTTATGAGGAGGGATAGGGTGAGGGTAATGGTTCTGGTTAGTGTTAGGATAAGGTTTAGGGTTCGGTTTAGGTTTAGGGTTATGGAGAGGGTTAGGGTTAGGGTTACGGTGAGGGTCAGGGTTATGGTTAGGTTGAGGGTTAGCATTAGGTTTAGGGTTAGGTTATGGGTTAAGGTTAGTGTTTGGATGAGGGTTAGGGTTGCAATTAGGGTTAGGGTGGGGGCTCAGGTGAGGGTGAGGGTTAGTTTTAGGCTTATGGTGAGGTTTAGGTTTAGGGTTAAGATTCGGGTTAGGGTGAGGGTTACGGTGAGGGTTATGGTGACGGTGAGGGTTAGGTTTGTGGTGAGGGTTAGGGTGAGGACTAAGGTGAGGATGAGGGTTAGGGTTAGGGTTAGGGTGAGGATTAGGTTGAGGTTTAGGTTTAGGGTTAGGGTTATGATTAAGGTTAGGGTGAGTGTGAGTGTGAGGGTTAGGGTTAGGGTTAGGCTTCGGCTTTGGTTTAGCCTGAGGGTGAATGTGGGAATTAGAATTAGGTTTAGAGTGATGGTTCAGGTTATGGTTGGGTTGAGGGTTAGGATGAGGGTTAGGGTTAGGATTAGTTTTAGGGTGAGGGCTTGGGTGAGTGTGAGGTTTAGGGTTAGTTTTAGGCTTAGGCTTAGGGTTAGGCTGAGGCTGAAGGTAAGCGTGTGGGTTAGGGTTAGTGTGATGGTTAGTTTTATGGTTAGGGGGAGGGTTAGCATGAGGGTTAGGTTTAGGGTGTGGGTTAGGATGAGGGTGACAGTAAGAGAAAAGATGAGGTTTAGGCTGAGGGTGAGGGTTATGGTAAGGTTTCGGGTTCTGGTTAGGTTTAGGGTGAGGGTGAGGGTTAGATTGAGGATTAGTGTTAGGGTTAGTGTGAGGTTTGGGGTTAGGATGAGTGTTAGCGTTAGGGTGAGGGCTATGGTGAAGTTGAGGGCTAGGGTTAGGGTGAGGTTTAGGTTTAGGTTGATGGTTAGCCTTAGTGTGAGAGTTAGTGTTAGGGTTAGTGTTAGTGTTAAGGTGAGGGTAAGCATTAGGGTAAGGTTTAGGTTTAGGGTGAGGTTTAGGATTAGGGTTAGCTTTATGGTTAGGGTGAGGGTGAGGTTTAGGGTTAGAGTTAGGGTTAGGGTTAGGGTTAGGGTTAGGGTTAGTGTAAGGTTTAGTGTGGGGGTGAGCATTGGTATTAGGGTTAGGATTAGGATTAGGGTTAAGGTGAGGGTGAGTGTTAGGGTTAGGATTACAGTGAGGGTTAGGGTGATGGTTAGGCTTAGGCTTAGGGTTTGGGTATGGGCTAGGGTGAGGTTGAGGTTTCAGCTTAGGGTTAGGGTGAGTGTTAGAATGAGGGTTAGGGTTAGTGTTAGGGTTAGGGTTGGGGTTAGGGTTATGCTTAATGTTAGGCTGAAGCTGAGGGTGAGGGTGAGGGTTAGGGTTAGGGTGACTAGGGTTAGGGTGAGGGTTAGGGTGAGGGTGACGGTAAGGGTAAAGTTGAGGGTTAGGCTGAGCATGAGGGTTACGGTAAGTGTGAGTGTTAGGGTTAGGGTGTGGGTGAGGGTTAGATTGAGGATTAGTGTTAGGGTTAGTGTGAGGTTTAGGGTGAAGATGAGGGTTAGGGATAGGTTGAGGGCAAGGTTGAGGGTGAGGGTTAGGGTTAAGGTGAGTTTTACGGTTAAGGTGATGGTTAGGGTTAGTGATAGGGTTAGGGTTAGTGTTAGGGTGAGGGTAAGTGTTAGTGTGAGGGTTAGGGTTAGGGTTTGTGTTATGGTTAGGATGAGGGTTAGAGTTAGGCTTAGGGTTATTGTTAGGTTTAGGGTTAGGGTTACCCTTACAGTGAGGGTGAGGGTTAGGGTTAGGTTTAGGGTGAGGTTTAGGTTTAGGGTTACGGTTAGAGTTTGGGTTAGGTTTAGGATTAGGGTTAGGGTGAAGGCTAGGTTGACGGTGAGGTTTAGGGTTAGGGTTAGGGTTAGGATTAGGGTTAGGGTGAGGGTGAGTGTGTGGGTTAGGGTTAGGTTTAGGGTTAGGCTTATTTTTAGGCTCAGGGTGCGGTTAAGCTTGAGGGTTAGGGTGAGTGTGAGGGTTAGGTTTAGGATTAGGCTGAGGGTTAGGATCAGGTTTAAAGTTAGGATTAGCGTTAGTGTGAGGGCTAGGGTGAAGGTGAGGTTCAGGGTTAGGGTTAGTGTTAGGGTGAGGGTCAGGTTTAGGGTTAGAGTTAGGGTTAGGCTGAGGGATAGGTTGAGGTTTAGGGTTACGGATAGTGTTAGGGTTAGGGTGAGTGTTAGGGTTAGGATGAGGCTTAGGTTTAGGGTCAGGATTAGGGTTAAGGTGAGGGTGAGTGTGAGAGTTAGGGTTAGGGTTAGGCTTAGGGATAAGCTGAGGGTGAGAATGACGGTGAGGGTTAGCGTTAGGGTGAGGGTGAGCTTTAGGGTTAGAGTTAGTGTTAATGTGAGGGATAGTGTGAGGCTTAGTTTTAGGGTTAGGGTGAGGGTTAGGGTTAGGGATAGGGTTAGTTTTAGGATTAGGGTTTGGGTGAGGGTGAGTGTGAATGTTAGGGTTAGGGTTGGGGTTTGCTTAGGGTTAGAGGTAGGTTTAGCGTGAGGGTGAGGGTTAGGGTTAGGGTTTTAGAGTTAGGGTGAGGGTTAGGATAAGGTTTAGCCATAGCATTAGGGTTAGGGTGAGGGTTAGAGTGAGGGTGAGGGTTAGGGTTAGCATTATGGTGAGGTTTAGGGTTAGGGTTCGGATTAGGATTATGGTGAGTGTGAGAGTTAGGGTTAGGGTGAGTGTTATGGTTAGGGTGAGGGTGAGGGTGAGGGTTAGGATTAGGGATAGGGTTAGAGTTACAGTGAGGGTGAGGATGACGGTTAGGATCAGGGTTAGGCTGTGGTTTAGGTTTAGGGTTATGGTTAGGGTTAGGGTGTCATTTATTGTTAAGTTAGGGGTATGGGGAGGGTTAGGGTGAGGGTTAGGGTTAGGGTTAGTGTTAAGGTTAGGTTTAGGGTGAGGGTTAGGTTGAGGTTTAATGTTAGGGTTAGGGTTAGGTTTAGGATTAGGTTTACGGTGAGAGTGAGTGTGAGGGTTAGGGTTAGGGTTCGCCTTAGGCTTAGGGTTAGGCTGAGGGTATGGGTGGGGATGAGGGTTAGGTTTAGAAAGATGTTTAGGGTTATGGTTAGTTTAAGGGTTAGGATGAGGGCTAGGTTTAGGATTAGGGTTAGGGTGAGGGCTAGGTTGAGGTTGAGGGTTTGGGTTAGGGTTAGGCTTAGGGTTAGGGTTAGGCTGAGGCTGAGTGTGAGGGTGAGGGTTAGGGTTAGGGTGATGGTTGGGGTTACCATTAGGGTGAGTGTTAGGATGAGGATTAGGGTTAGGGTGAGTTTTAGTGTGAGGGTGATGGTAAGGTTAAAGGTGAGGGATAGGCTGAGGGTTAGGGTTACGTTAAGGGTGGGGGTTAGGGTTAGGGGAGGGTGAGGGTTAGATTGAGGATTAGTGTTAGGGTTAGTGTGAGGTTTAGGGTGAGGATGATAGTTAGGGTTAGGTTGAGGGCTAGGTTGAGGGTGAGGGTTAGGGTTAGGGTGAGGTTTAGGATTAGGGTGATGGTTAGGGTTAGTGTTCCTGTTAAGTTTAGGGTTAGGGTGAGAGTTATGGTTAGGGTTAGGGTTAGGGTAAGGATTAGTGTTAGGGTGAGGGTGAGTGTGTTTGTCAGGGATAGGTATAGGCTTAGGCTTAGGGTTAGGCTGAGGATGAGGGTGAGGGTGTGGATTAGGGTTAGGGTTAGGGTGAGGTTTAGTGTTAGGTTTAGAGTTAGAGTTAGGGTGAGGGTGAGGTTTAAGTGTAGAGTTATGGTTAGGGTGAGGGTTAGTGTTAGGATAGGGTTAGGGTGAGGGCTAGCGTGAGGGTTACGTGAGTGTTAGGTTTAGGGATACTGTTAGGTTTAGGAATAGGCTTAGGGTAGAGTGAGTGTGAAGGTTAGATTTAGGGTTAGGATTAGGCTTAGGGTTATGGTTCGGGTTCGGGTTCAGGTTCGGGTTTGGTTTAGGCTGAGGTTGAAGCTGAGGATTAGGGTTAGGTTTAGGGTTAGGGTTAGGTTTAGGGTTAGGGTTAGGTATAGGGTTAGGGTTAATGTTAGGGTTAGGGTTTCGGTGAGGGTTAGCCTTAGGGTTAGGGTTATGCTTAGTGTTAGGCTGAGAATGAGGGTGGGGGTGAGGATTAGGGTTAGGGTTAGGTTTAGGTTTAATGTTAGTGTTATGGTTAGGGTTAAGTTTGCTGTGAGGTTGAAGCTGAGGGTGGGAGTGAGGATTAGGGTTAGGGTGATAGTTAGGGTTAGGGTTAGTGTTATTGTTAATGTTAGGGTTAGGGTTACGGTGAGGTTGAGGGTGCGAGTGATGGTTAGGGTTAGGGTGGGGTTTACGGTTAGGGTTAGGGTTAGGGTGAGGGTGAGGTTTACGGTTAGATATAGGTTTAGGGGGAGGGGGAGGGGGAGGTTTAGGGTTAGGGTTAGTGTTAGTGTTAGCATGAGGGTGAGGGTTTTGTTGAGGTTTAGGGTTAGTGTTAGGGTTAGGGTTAGTGTGAGGGTTAGTTTTATGGTTAGGGTTAGTGTTAGTGTGAGGGTAAGTGTTTGGGTGAGGGTTTGGGTTAGGGTGAGGGTTATGGTTACGGTGAGGGTTAGGATTAGAGTTAGGGTTATTGTTTGGGTTAGGTTTAGGGTTACTGTTACGGTGAGGGTGAGGGTTAGGTTTAGGGTTAGGGTTTGGGTTAGGGTTAGATTTAGGTTTAGGGTGAGGGTGAGGTTTAGGGTTAGAGTTAGGGTTAGGGTGAGTGTTAGGTTGAGGATTAGATTGAGGGTTAGGGTTAGGGTTAGTGTTAGGGTTAGGGTTAGCGTGAGAGTTATGGGGAGGCTTAGGGATAGGGTTAGGTTTAGGGTTAGGATTAGGGTAAAGGTGAGGGTGCATGTGTGTGTTAGGTTTAGGTTTTGGGTTATGCTCAGGGTTAAGCTGAGGGTGAGTTTGAGGGTGAGGATTAGCGTTAGGGTAAGGGTTAGGTTTAGGGTCAGAGGGAGGGTGAGGATGAGGGTTAGGGTTAGGATTAGGGTTAGTGTGAGGGCTAGGGTGAGGGTGAGGTTTAGTGTTAGGGTTAGGATGAGGTTTAGGGTTAGGGTTAGGGTTAGGACGAGGGTGAGGTTTAGGGTTACAATTAGGGTTAGGGGTGAGGTTGAGGGTTAGGGTTAGGGTTAATGTTAGGGTTAGGGTTAAGTTGAGGATTAGCGTGAGGGTGAGAGTTAGGGTTAGGATTAGGATTAAGTTTAGGGTTAGGGTGAGATTTAGGGTTAATATTAGGGTTAGGGTTAGGGTTTGGGTGAAGTTTAGGTTTAGGGTGATGGTTAGGGTGATGGTGATGGTTGTGGTTAGGTTGAGAGTTAGGGTTAGGTTTAGGGTTAGGCTGAGTGTTAGTGTTAGGGTTAGTGTTAGTGTGAGGGTTAGGATGAGGTTAAGGTTTAGAATTCGGGTTAGCATGAGGGCTAGGGTGAGGGTTAGGTTTAGGTTTAAGATTAGGGTGAGGTTTAGGGTTAGGTTTTTGGTTAGGGTTAGTGGGAGGGTGAGGTTTAGGGTTAGAGTTAGGGTTAGGGAGAAGCTGAGGGTGAGGTTTAGGGTTAGGGTTAGTGTTATAGTTAGGTTTAGGGTTAGGGTTAGGGTGACGGTGAGGGTTAGTCTTAGGGATAGGATTTGGATTAGGGTAAGGGTTAGGGTGAGTGTGAGGGTTAATGTTAGGGTAGGGTGAGGGTTAGTGTTACTGTGAGGATTAGGTTTAGGTTGAAGTATATGGTTAGGATGAGGGATATGGTTAGGGTTAATGTAAGAGTTAAGGTTAGGGTTATGTGTACTGTGAGGGTGAGGGTGAGGGTTAGGATTAGTGTTAGGGTCAGATTTAGGTTTAGGTTGAAGGTTAGCGTTAGGTTTATGGTTAGAGTTAGGGTTAGGGTGAGGGTTAGGGTTATTGTTAGTGTTATAGTTTTGGTTGTTTTTGCTGAGGGTAAGGCTCATGGTGAGGGTTACGGTTAGGGTTAAAGTTAGGGTTAATGTTAGGGTTAGGGTTAGGGTGAGGTTTAGGGCAAGGGTGAGAATTAGCATTAAGTTTAGGATTAGGTCTAGGGTTAAGGTGAGGGTGAGTGTGAGGATTAGGGTTAGGGTTAGGATTAGAGTTAGGGTGAGGGTTGGGGTTAGGGTTAGAGTGAGAGTTAGGGTGAGGCTTAGGCTTAGGCTTAGGTTTAGGATGTGGGCTTGGGTGAGTTTGAGGGTTAGGGTGAGGGTAAGGGTGAGGGTTAGGGTTAAGGTTAATGTTAGGGTTAGGGTTGGAATTAAGGTTAGGCTTAGTGTTAGGCGGAGGGTGAGGGTGAGGGTGAGGGTTAGGGTTAAGTGAGGGTGAGGTTTAGGGTTATATTTAACTAGTGTGATGGTTAGGCTTTTAGGGTTAGAGTGAGGGTTAGGATGAGGTTTAGGGTTAGGATTAGTGTTAGGGTGAGGGCTAGAGTGAGGGTGAAGTTTATGGTTAGCATTAGGATGAGGTTTAGTGTTACGGTTAGGGTTAGAGTACGGTGAGTGTGAGGATTAGGGTTAGGTTTAGGGTTAGGGTTATTGTTAGGCTTAGGGTTAGAGTTAAGTTGGAGGTAAGGGTGAGGGTGAGGATTAGGTTTAGGGTTAGGGTGAGGTTTAAGATGAGGTTTAGGGTTAGGATTAGGGTTTGTTTGAGGGCTAGGGTGAGGGTTAGGTTTAGGGACAGTGTTAGGTTTAGGATTAGGGTTAGGGTGAGGTTTACGGTTTGGGTTAGGTTTAAAGTTAGGGTTAGGGTATGGGTGAGGTTTAGGGTTAGTCAGGGTTAGGGTGAGTGTAAGGTTGAGATTTAGGGTTAGGGATAGTGTTAGTGTTAGGGTTAGGGTGAGAGTTAGGGGGAGGTATAGTGTAAGGGTTAGGGTTAGGATTAGGTTTAGGGTGAGGGTGAGTGTGTGGGTTAACGTTAGTTTTAGGTTTAGGCTTAAGGTTAGGCTGAGGGTGAGTGTTTGTGTTAGTGTCAGGTTTAGGTTTAGGCTTAGGGTTAGGATGAGGGTGAGGTTGAGAGTGAGAAAGTTAGCGTTAGGGTGAGGGTTAGTCATAGGGTTAGGAGGAGGGTTAGGATGAGGTTTAGGGTTAGGATTAGGGTTTGGGTGAGCGCTAGGGTGAGGATCACGGTTAGGGTTAGGGTGAGGGTGAGGTTTAGGGTTAGGGTTAGGGTTAGGGTGAGGCTGAGGGTGTGCGTTAGGGTTAGGGTTAATGTTAGCGTTAGGGTTAAGGTGAGGGTTAGGGTGAGCGTGAGGGTTAGGGTTAGGTTTAGGGTTAGGATTAGGGTAAACGTGAGGGTGAGTATGTGTGTTAAGGTTAGGTTTAGGGTTAGGCTTAGGGTTAGGCTGAGGGTGAGGTTGAGGGTGGGGGTTAGCATTAGGGTGAGGGTTAGGGTTAGGGTTAGGGGGAGGGTTAGGATGAGGGTTAGGGTTAGGATTAGGGTTAGGGTGAGGGCTAGGGTGAGGGTGAGGTTTAGGGCTAGGGTTAGGATGAGGTTTAGGTTTCGGGTGAGGGTAGGGTTACTGTTACGGTTAGGATGAGATTGAGGTGAGGAATAGGGTTATGGTAAGTGTTAGGGTTAGGGTTAAGGTGAGGGTTAGGGTGAGTTTCAGGGTTAGGGTTGGGTTAGGATTAGGATTAAGGTTAGGGTTAGGGTGAGGTTTAGTGTTAGGATTAGGGTTATGGTTATGGTGATGGTTAGGCTGAGGGTAATGTTTAGGGTTATGGTTAGGCTTAGGCTTAGGCTTAGGTTGAGGGTGAGGATGAGGGTTCAGGTTAGGGTGAGGGTTAGGGTTAGGGTTAAGGTGAGAGTTAGGGTTTGGGTTAAGTTTAGGGTTAGAGTGATGGTTAGGGTAAGGGTTTTTTGAAGGTGACGGTTAGGGTTAATTTGAGGGTTAGGGTGAGGTTTAGGATAAGGGTTAGGATTAGGGTTAGGGTGAGGGCTATGGTGAGGGTGAGTTGTAGGGGTAGGGTTAGGGTGAGGTTTAGGGTTAGGGTTAGGGTTAGGGTTAGGGGGAGTGGGAGGTTTAGGGTTACAATTAGGGTTAGGGGGTGGCTGAAGGAGAGGGTTAGGGGTAAGGTTAGTGTTAGGGTTAGGGTGAGGGTTAGGGTGGGGGTGAGGGTTAGGCTTAGGGTTAGAATTAGGATTAGGGTAAGGGTTAGGGTGAGTGTGAGGGTTAGGGTTAGGTTTAGGATGAGGGTAAGTGTAAGGGTGAGAGTTAGGGTTAGGGTGAAGGATTTGGTTAACATGAGGGATAGGTTTAGGGTTAGGGTTATTGTAAGGGTTAGGGTTAGGGTTATGGTTACTTTGAGGGTGTGGCTGAGGGTTAGGATTAGGGTTAGGTTTAGGATTAGGGTTAGGGTTAGGGTTAGTTTTAGGGTTAGGGTTTGGGTTAGGGTGAGGGTTAGGGTTATTGTTAGTGTTATGGTTTGGGTTAAGTTTGCAGTGAGGGTTAGGCAGAGGGTGAGGGTTATGCTTAGGGTTAGGGTTAGGGTTACTGTTAGTGTTAGGGTTAGGATGAGGTTTATGGTGAGGGTGACGGTTAGGGTTAAGGTTAGGATTAAGTCTAGGGTTAAGGTGAGGGTGAGTGTGAGGGTTATGGTTAGGGTTAGGGTTAGGATTAGAGTTAGGGTGAGGGTGAGGTTTAGGATTAGGGTGAGGGTTGGGGTTAGGGTTAGAGTGAGAGTTAGGGTGAGGGTTAGGCTTAGGCTTAGGTTTAGGGTGTGGGCTAGGGTTAGGTTGAGAGTTAGGGTGAGGGTTTGGGTTAGGGTTAGTGTTAGGGTTAGGGTTGGAGTTAGGGTTAGGCTTAGTGTTAGGCAGATGATGAGGGTGAGGGTGAGGGTTAGGGTTAGGTGAGGGGGAGGTTTAGGGTTAGATTTAGTGTTAGGTGGAGGGCTAGTGTGAGGGTTATTGTTTTAGTGTTAGGGTGAGGGTTAGGATGAAGTTTAGGGTTATGATTAGGGTTAGTATTAGGGTTAGGGTAAGGGCCAGAGTCAGCGTGAGGCTTATGGTTAGCGTTAGGGTCAGGTTTAGTGTTAGGTTTAGGGTTAGAGTTTCTGTGAGTGTGAGTGTTAGGTTTAGGTTTAGGGTTAGGGCTATTGTTAGGGTTAGGGTTAGAGTTAAGTTGAGGGTAAGGGTTGGGGTTAGGTTTAGGGTTTGGGTTTCTTGTTAGGGTTAGTGTTAGAGTTAATTTGAGGGTAAGTTTGAGGGTGAGGTTTAGGTTTAGGGTTAGGGTGAGGGTTAGGTTGAGGGTTAGGGTTATTGTTCGTGTTATGGTTTGGGTTAAGTTTGCGGTGATGTTGAGGCTGAGGGTGAGGGTTATGATTTTGGTTAGGTTTAGGGTTAGTGTTAGGGTTAGGGTTAGGGTGAGGTTTAGGGTTTGGGTTAGGGTTAGCCTTAGGGCTAGGCTGAGGGTGAGGTTGAGGGTAAGAAAGTTAGGGTTAGGGTGAGGGTTAGTCATAAGTTTAGGTGGAGGTTTAGAATGAGGTTTAGTGTTAGGATTAGGGTTTGGGGGAGGGTGAGTGTTATGGTTCGGGTGAGGGTGAGGTTTAGTGTTAGGGTTAGGTTGAGGGTTAGAGTGAGGGTTAGGGTTAGCGTTAGGGTGAGGGTGAAGTTTAGGGTTAGAGTTAGGGTTAGGGTGAGGCTGATTGTGAGGGTTAGGGTTAGGGTTAGTGTTAGAGGTAGGGATAGGTTGAGGGTTAGGGTGTGGGTGAGGGTTAGGCTTAGGGTTAGGATTAGGTTTAGGGTAAGGTTTAGGGTGAGTGTGAGGTTTAGGGTTAGGGTTAGGGTTAGGTTTAGAGTAGGATGAGGGTGAGGGTGAGGGTTAGGGTTAGGGTGAGTGTTAGGGTTAGGGTTAGGGTGAGAGTTAGGGTTCAGGTTAAGTTTAGGGTTAGGATGAGGGTTAGGGTTAGGGTTAGTGTTAGGGTGAGGGTTAGGGTTAGGTTTAGGGTGAGGGTGAGGATTAGGATGAGGATTAGGGTTAGGATTAGGGTTAGGGTGAGGGCTATGATGAGGGTGAGGGTTAGGGTTAGTGTTAGCATGAGGTTTAGGTTTAGGATTATGGTGAGTGTTAGGATGAGGGTTAGGGTTACAGTGAGGGTGAGGGTTAGGTTTAGGTTTAGGGTTAGGATTAGGGTAAGGGTTAGGGTGAGTTTTTGGATTAAGGTTAGGTTTATGGTTATATTTAGGGTTAGGATTATTGTTATTTTTATTGTTAGGGTTAGAGTTAAGATGAGGGTGAGGGTGAGGGTGATGATGTGGGTTAGGGTGAGGTTTAGGTTTAGGGTTAAGATTAGGGTTAGGGTGAGGGTGAGGTTTAGGGTTAGATTTAGAATTAGGGGGAGGGTTAGATCGAGGGTTAGGGTTAGGGTTAGTGTTAGGGTTAAGGTTAGGGCAAAGGTTAGCTTGAGGTTTAGGGTTAGTGTTAGGTTTATGATTAGGTTTAGGGTGAGTGTGAGTGTGAGGGTTAGGGTTAGGGTTAGGCTGAGGGTGAGGCTGGGGGTGAGGATTAGGGTTAGGTTAATGGTTAGGGTTAGGGTGAGGGTGAGGTTTAGGGTTTGGGTTAGGGTTAGCCTTAGGGCTAGGCTGAGGGTGAGGTTGAGGGTAAGAAAGTTAGGGTTAGGGTGAGGGTTAGTCATAAGTTTAGGTGGAGGTTTAGAATGAGGTTTAGTGTTAGGATTAGGGTTTGGGTGAGGGTGAGTGTTATGGTTTGGGTGAGGGTGAGGTTTAGGGTTAGGGTTAGGTTGAGGGTTAGAGTGAGGGTTAGGGTTAGCGTTAGGGTGAGGGTGAAGTTTAGGGTTAGAGTTAGGGTTAGGGTGAGGCTGATTGTGAGGGTTAGGGTTAGGGTTAGTGTTAGAGGTAGGGATAGGTTGAGGGTTAGGGTGTGGGTGAGGGTTAGGCTTAGGGTTAGGATTAGGTTTAGGGTAAGGTTTAGGGTGAGTGTGAGGTTTAGGGTTAGGGTTAGGGTTAGGTTTAGAGTAGGATGAGGGTGAGGGTGAGGGTTAGGATTAGGGTGAGTGTTAGGGTTAGGGTTAGGGTGAGAGTTATGGTTCAGGTTAAGTTTAGGGTTAGGATGAGGGTTATAGTTAGGGTTAGTGTTAGGGTGAGGGTTAGGGTTAGGTTTAGGGTGAGGGTGAGGATTAGGATGAGGATTAGGTTTAGGATTAGGGTTAGGGTGAGGGCTATAATGAGGGTGAGGGTTAGGGTTAGTGTTAGCATGAGGTTTAGGTTTAGGATTATGGTGAGTGTTAGGATGAGGGTTAGGGTTACAGTGAGGGTGAGGGTTAGGTTTAGGTTTAGGGTTAGGATTAGGGTAAGGGTTAGGGTGAGTTTTTGGATTAAGGTTAGGTTTATGGTTATATTTAGGGTTAGGATTATTGTTATTTTTATTGTTAGGGTTAGAGTTAAGATGAGGGTGAGGGTGAGGGTGATGATGTGGGTTAGGGTGAGGTTTAGGTTTAGGGTTAAGATTAGGGTTAGGGTGAGGGTGAGGTTTAGGGTTAGATTTAGAATTAGGGGGAGGGTTAGATCGAGGGTTAGGGTTAGGGTTAGTGTTAGGGTTAAGGTTAGGGTAAGGGTTAGCTTGAGGTTTAGGGTTAGTGTTAGGTTTATGATTAGGTTTAGGGTGAGTGTGAGTGTGAGGGTTAGGGTTAGGGTTAGGCTGAGGGTGAGGCTGGGGGTGAGGATTAGGGTTAGGTTAATGGTTAGGGTTAGGGTGAGGGTGAGGGTTAGTTTGAGGGTTAGAGTTAGGATTAGTGTTAGGGTGAGGGCTAGGGTGAGGGTGATGGTTAGTGTTATGCTTAGTGTTAGTGTTAGGGTGAGTGGAAGTGTTAGAGTGAGGGTTAGGGTTACGGTGAGTTTTAGGGTAAGGCTTAGGCTTAGGCTTAGGCTTAGGCTGAGTGTGAGGTTGAGGTTGAGGGTTAGGGTTAGGGTTATGGTTAGGTTTACGGTTAGGGTGTTGGTTAGGATGAAGTTTAGGTTTAGGTTGAGGGTTAGTGTGAGGATGATGGTAAGGGTAAACGTGAGTTTCGGGCTGAGGGTGAGGGTTAAGGTAAAGGTGAGGGTTAAGGTTAGGTTTAGGGTTAGGGCAAGGGTTAGGTTTAGGGTTAGGGTGAGGTTTAGATTGACGATTAGGGTTAGGGCTAGTGTGAGGTTTAGGGTGAGAATGAGGGTTAGGGTTAGGGTGAGTGTGAGGGTTAGGACTAGGGTTTAGGTGAGGGCTAGGGTGAGGGTGAGGGTTAGTGTTATGCTTAGTGTTAGTGTTAGGGTGAGTGGAAGTGTTAGAGTGAGGGTTAGGGTTACGGTGAGGGTTATGGTTAGGGTTAGGGTTAGGGTTTGGGTTAGGTTTATTGTTAGGGTTAGGGTTACGTTTACGGTTACGGTGAAAGTGAGGGTGAGGTTTAGGTTTAGTTATAGTGTTAGGGTTAGGGTGAGGGTTACGTTGAGGGTTGGGTTTAGGGTTAGTGTTAGTTTTAGATTTAGGGTGAGAGTTAGGGGGAGGTTGACGGTTAGGGTTAGGGTTAGGTTTAGGATTAGTGTTAGGGTGAGGATGAGTGTATGTGTTAGGGTTAGATTTAGGGTTAGGCTTAGGGTTAGACTGAGTGTGCAGTTCAGGGTGAGGGTAAGGGTTAAGGTGCGGGTTAGGTTTAGGTTGAGGTTGAGGGTTTGGATGATGGTTAGGGTTACAGTGAGGGTGAGGTTTAGGGTTAGTGTGTGGGTTAGGGTTAGGATTAGGGTTAGGTTGAGGGTAGGTTTTAGGATTAGGGTTAGGTTTACGGTTAGGTTTAGGGTTAGGGTTTGGTTTAGGGTTAGGATTAGTGTTATTGTTAGGGTTACGTTTAGAGTTACTGTGAGGCTGATGGTGAGGGTGAGCGTTAGAGTTAGGTTTAGGGTGAGGTTTTGGGTTAGGGTTAAGATTAGTGCTAGGGTAAAGGTTAGGTTTATGGTTAGACTTAGGGTTAGGGGGAGGGTTAGGATGAGTGTTAGGGTTAATGTTAATGTTAGGGTTAGGGTTAAGGTGAGGGTTAGGTTGAGGTTTAGGGTTAGGGTTAGGGAGAGGTTTAGGGTTAGGGTTAGGGTTAGGGTGAGGGTTGGGTTTAGGGTTAGAGTTAGGGTTAGGGTGAGGCTGAGGGTGAGGGTTAGGTTTAGGGTTAGTGTTAGAGTTAAGGATAGGGTGAGGATTAGGTTGAGGGTGAGGGATAGGCTTAGGGTTAGGATTTGGTTTAGGATAAGGATTAGGGTGAGTGTTAGGGTGAGGGTTAGGTTTAGGGATAGGGATAGGTTTAGGATTAGGGTTAGGGTGAGGGTGAGTGTGAGGGTTGGTTTAGGGTTAGTGTTAGGTTTTGGGTTAGGGTTAGTGTTAGTGTTATGGTGAGGGTTAGGGTTAGGTTTATTTTTAGGATTAGGCTTAGGTTTAGGCTAAGGGTGACAGTGGGGGTGAGGATTAGGTTTAGGGTTATGGTTAGGGGTAGGGATAAGGTTATTGTTAGTGTTATGGTTATGGTTAAGTTTGTGTTGAGGGTGATGCTGAGGGTGAGGGTTATGTTTAGGTTTAAGGTTAGGGTTAGGATTACGGTTAGGCTTAGGCTTAGGCTGAGGGTAATGGTGGGGGTGAGGATTAGAGTTAGGGTTAGGGTTATTTTTAGTGTTATGGTTAGGGTTAAGTTTGCGGTGAGGGTGAGGCTGAGGGTGAGGGTTATGTTTAGGGTTAGGGTTAAATTTAGACTTAGTGTTATTGTTAGGGTAAGGGTTAGAGTTATGGTGAGTTTGAGGGTGAAGGTGAGGGTTAGGTTTAGGGTGAGGTGTAGGGTGAGGTTTAGGGTTAGTGTTAGGGTTAGGGTGAGGGTGAGGTTTAGGGTTAAACTTAGGGTTAGGGTTAAGGTTAGGGTGAGGTTTACGGCTAGGGTTAGTGTTAGGGTTAGAGTGAGGGAAAGTGTTAGGTTCAGGTTTAGGGATAGGGTTAGGTTTAGGAGTAGGCTTAGGGTGAGTGTGAGTGTGAGGGCTAGGGTGAGGGTTAGGTTTAGGGTTAGGGTGAGAGATAGGACGAGAGTTAAGGTGATAGTTAGGACTGTTAGGTTGAGGGTTGGTTGAGGATGATGATAAAGGTAAAGGTGAGGTTTCGGCTGAGAGAGAGGGTTTCGTTAAGGGTGAGTGATAGGGTTAGGTTTAGGGTTAGGATAAGGGTTAGGGTTAAGGTTAGGGTAAGGGTTAAATTGAGGATTAGGTTTAGGGTTAGTGTGAGGTTTAAGGTGACGATGAGGGTTAGGGTTAGGGTGAGGGTGAGGGTTAGAATTAGCGTTTGGGTGAGGGCTAGGGTGAGGGTGAGGGTGAGGGTTAGGGTTTTGGTTAGGCTGAGGTTTAGGGTTTGGGTTAGTGTTAGAGTTACGTTTACAGTGAATTGTGAGGTTTAGGTGTAGTGTAAGGGTTATGGTTATGGTTAGGGTTAGAGATAGGGTGAGGTTTTAGATTAGGATGAGGGTTAGGGTTAGTGTGAGGGCGAGTGTTAGTGTTAGGGTTAGTGTTACGGTGAGGGTAAGCGTTTTGGTGAGGCTTAGGGTTAGGGTGAGGGTTTTGGTTAGGGTGAGGGTTAGGGTTAGGGTTAGGGTTAGGGTGTGGTTGAGTTTTAGGGTTAGATATAGGGTTAGAGGGAGGGTTAGGGTGAGGGTGAGTGTTAGGGTTAGTGTGAGGGTGAGGTTTAGGTTGAGGTTTAGGGTTAGGGTTAGGGTTAGGGTTAGTGTGACGGATAGTGTTAGGTTGAGGGTAAGTGTTATTGTGAGGGTTAGGGTTAGGTTGAGTGTGATGGTTAGGATGAGGGTTAGTATTAGGGTTAGTGTTATTGTTAGGGTTAGGTTTAGGGTTACGTTTACAGTGAGGGTGAGTGTTAGGGTTAGGGATAGGTTGAGGTTTAGGTTTTGGGTTAGAGTTAGATTTAGGTTTAGGGTAAGGGTTAGGGTGAAGGTTAGTTTGAGGGTTAGCGTTAGGGTTAGTGTTAGGGTTAGGGTCAGGGTGAGATTTAGGGGGAACGTTAGGGTTAGTGATAGGGTTAGGATTAGGGTTAGGGTGAGGGTGAGTGTGTATGTTACGGTTAGGTTTAGTGTTAGGCTTAGGGTGTGGGTGAGGGTGAGGTTGAAGGTGAGGGATAGGGTTAGGGTGAGGGTTAAGGGTAGGGTTAGGGGGAGGGTTAGGATGAGGGTTAGGATTAGGATTAGGGTTAGGGTGAGGGCTAGGGTGAGAGTGAGGTTTAGGGTTAGGTTTAGGGTGAGGGTTAGGGTTAGGGTGAGAGTTAGGGTTCGTGTTAAGTTTAGGGTGAGGGTGAGGGTTAGTGTAAGACTTAGGGTGCGGTTGAGGGTTAGGTTTAGGGTTAGTGTTAGGGTGAGGTTTAGGATGAGGGTTAGGGTTAGGATTAGGGTTAGGGTGAGGGCTAGGATGAAGGTGAGATTTAGGGTTAGGTTTAGGGTGAGGTTTAGGGTTAGGGTTAGGGTGAGGTTTAGGGTTAGAGTTAGGGTTAGGGTGAGGTTGATTGTGAGGTTTAGCGTTAGGGTTTGTGTTGGAGTTAGGGTTATGGTGAGGGTGAGGGTTAGGCTCAGCATTAGGATTAGGATTAGGATAAGGGGTAAGTTGAGTGTGAGGGTTAGGGTTAGGGTTAAGCATAGGGTTAGGCTGAGGATGAGGGTGAGGTTTAGGGTTCGGGTTAGGGTGAGGGTTAGGGTTAGGGTTAGGGTAAGTGTTAGGGTTCGGGTTAAGTTTAGGGTTAGGATGAAGGTTAGGGATAGGTTGAGGGTTAGTGTTAGGGTTAGGGTTAAGTTGAGCGTTAGGGTTAGGGTTAGTGTTATTGTTAGGGTTATGGTTAGATTTTCGGTGAGGGTGAGGGTGAGGGTTAGGGTTAGGGTTAGGGTGAGGTGTAGCTTTAGGGTTAGGATTAGGATTAGGATGAGGGTGAGATTTAGGGTTAGATTTAGGGTTAGGGGGAGGGTTAATTCTTGGGTTAGGTTTAGGGTTAGTGTTAGGGTTAAGGTTAGGGTGAGGGTTAGGTTGAGGTTAAGGGTTAGAGTTAGGGTTAGTTTTAGGATTAGGGTTAGGGTGAGGGTGAGTGTGAGGGTTAGGGTTAGGGTTCGGCTTAGGCTTAGGGTTAGGCTGAGGGTGAGGGTGGGGTTGAGGATTAAGGTTAGGATGATGGTTAGGGTTAGGGTTAGGTTAAGTGTTAGGATGAGGGTTATGGTTAGGATTAGTGTTAGGGTGAGGGCTAAGGTGAGGGTGAGGGTTAGGATAAGGGTTAGGCTTAGGCTTAGGGCTAGGCTGAGCATAAGGTTGATGATGAGGTTTAGGGTTAGGGTGATGTTTTGGTTTTCGGTTAGGGTGAGGGTTAGGATGAGGTTTAGGGTTAGGGGGAGTGTTAGGGTGAGTTTGATGGTAAGGGTAATGGTGAGATTTAGGCTGAGGCTGAGGATTAAAATAAGGGTGAGTGTTAGGGTTAGGTTTAGGGTTAGGGTAAGGTTTAGGGTTAGGGTTAGGGTGAGGGTTAAATTGAGGATTAGGGTTAAGGTTAGTGTGAGGTTTAGGGTGAGGATTAGGGTTAGGGTTAGGGTGAACATGAGGGATAGAATTAGGGTTAAGGTGAGGGCTAGGGTGAGGGTGAGGGTTAGGGTTAGTGTTAGGGTTAGGGTAAGTGTTAGGATGAGGGTGAGGGTTAGTGTTAGTGTGAGGGTGAGTGTTTGGTTTAAGGTTAGTTTAAGAGTGAGGGGAAGTGTAATGGTGATGGTGATGGTTAGGGTGAGGTTAGTTTTTAATTTGAGGCTTAGGGTTAGTGCTAGTGTGAGGGTGAGGGTGAGGTTTATGGTTAGATTTTGGGTTAGGGGAGGGTTAGGGTTAGGATTAGGCTTAGGGTGAGGGTGAGTTTTAGGATTAGGTTTAGGGTTAGGTTTAGGTTTAGGTTTAGGGTTAGGATTAGTGTTATTGTTATGGTTGTGGTTTCATTCATGCTGAAGGTAAGGGTGAGGGTGAGGGTTAGGGTGAGGGTTAGGTTATGGATTAGGGTTAGGGTTAGGATTAGGGTTAGGGTGAGGGGGAGGTTTAGCGTTAGATTTAGAGTTAGGGGGAGGGTTAGTTCTTGGGTTAGTGTTAGTGTTAGGGTTAGGGTTAAGGTTAGGGTGAGGGTTAGATTGAGGTTAAGGTTTAGGTTTAGGATGAGGGTTAGGTTGAGGGTGAGTGTGAGGGTTAGAGTTAGGGTTAGGTTGAGGCTGATTTTGAGGGTTAGGGTTCGTGTTAGATTTAGTGTTAGAATGAGGGTTAGGGTGAGTGTGAGGCTTAGGCTTAGGGTTAGGATTGAGATTAGGATAAGGATTAGGGTTATTGTGAGCTTTAGTGTTAGGCTTAGGGTTAGGGTGAGGGTGAGGGTTAGGGTGAGGGTTAGGCTTAGGGTTAGGGTGAGAGTTAGGGTTCAGGTGAAGTTTAGAGTTTGGATGAGGAGTAGGGTTAGGGTTATGGTGAGTGTGAGGGCTAGGGTTAGATTGAGGGTTAGGGTTAGGTTTAGGTTTAGGGTGTGGGTTTGTGTTAGGTTTAGTGTGAGGGTTAGGGTTAGGGTGAGGGTTTGGATGAGGGTTAAGGTTATGGTGAGGGTGAGGGTTAGTGTTATAGTTAGGATTAGAGTTAGGGTGAGGGTGTGTGTTAGGATTAGGGTTATGGTTATGGTTAGGGTTAGGTTTAGGGTTAGGATTAGTGTTATTGTTAGGGTTAGAGTTAGAGTTCAAGTGAGGGTGAGGGTGAGGGTTAGGGTTCGGGTTAGGGTGAGGTTTGGTTAGGGGTAGAATTAGGGCTAGGGTGAGGATGAGGTTTATGGTTAGATTTAGGGTTAGGGGGAGGGTTAGTTCGTGGGTTAGGGTTAGAGTTAGAGTTAGGGTTAAGGTTACGGTGATGGTTAGGTTGAGGTTAAGGTTTAGGGGTAGGGTTAGGTTTCTGATTAGGTTTAGGGTGAGGATGAGTGTGAGTGTTAGGCTTAGGGTTAGGCCTCGGCTTATGTTTAGGCTGAGGTTGAGTGTGGGCGTGAGGATTAGGGTTAGGGTGATGGTTAAGTTTAAGGTTAGGGTGACGGTTAAGATGAGGGTTACGGTTAGGATTGGGGTTAGGGTGAGGGCTAGGGAGAGGCTGAGGGTTAGGGTAAGGGTTAGGCTTAGGCTTAGGGTTAGGCTGAGTTTGAGTTTGAGGGTGAGGATTAGGGTTAGGGTGATGTTTAGGTTTATGGTTAGGGTGAGGGTTAGGATAAGGTTTAGGGTTAGGGGGAGGTTTAGGGTGAGGATGATCATAAGGGTAAAGGTGAGGTTTAGGCTGAGGGTGAGGGTTAGGATAAGATTGTGGGTTAGGGTTAAGTTTAGGGTTAGGGGAAGGGTTAGGGTTAGGGTTAGGGTGAGGGCTAGACTGAGGTTTAGGTTTAGGGTTAGTGTGATGTAGGGAGCCGAGTCGAGACTCCGCCCACTCCCTTGCAGTTTTGAGGATTACCACTCCAGACGGTGCTTGGCGGGACGCATGGGCTGTGCGCGTGCGCAAGCCCGGTAGTGTCCCCAGCCAATCCCATGACACCTGGTGACGGTAAAAGGCAGGCGACCAACAATAGAAAAGACCCGTGTTCGAATTCCCTATATAAGCGGCTGTATTTCGGGTGTACGCTCTCTCGCGCCCAAGCTCTCCTACAACTAAAAGGCTCTCCAATAAAGCGTGATCTGAGAAGACTCCTGGAGTGGTGGTCGTTTTTCCTCGCTGGTCGAGTAGGCGGTCACTACAGTGTGAGGTTTAGGGTGAGGATGAGGGTTAGGGTTAGGGTGAGGGTGAGGGTTAGAATTAGGGTTAGGGTGAGGGCTAGGGTGAGGGTGAGGTTTTGGGTTAGGGTGTGGCTTAGGATTAGGGTGAGGGTTAGGGTTAGTGTGAGGGTTAGTGTTAGGGTTAGTGTTAGTGTTAGGGTGAGGGTAAGTGTTAGGGTAAGGGTTAGGGTTAGGGTGAGGGTTATGGTTAGGGTGAGGGTTATTGTTAGGTTTGTTGTTAGGGTTAGGGTTACTTTATCGATGAGGGTGACGGTTAGTGTTAGGGGGAGGGGGAGGCTTATTATTAGAGTTAGGCTTAGGGTGAGGCTGAGGGTGAGGTTTAGGGTTGGGGTTAGTGTTAGGTTTAGGTTTAGTGTGAGGGTTAGGGTTAGGGTCTGGCTTAGGCTTAGGCTTAGCCTTAGCCTTAGGCTGAGCCTGAGGGTGAGGGTTAGGGTTAGGGTGAGGGCTAGGGTTAGGGTTAGAGTGAGGGTTTGGATAAGTTTTAGGGTTAGGATTAGTGTTAGGGTGAGGGCTAGGCTGAGGGTTAATGTGAGGGTTAGGTTTAGGGATAGGTTTAAGTTTAGGATTAGGGTTAGGGTGAGGGTGATTGTGAGGGGTAGGGTTAGGGTTAGGCTTAGGGTTAGGGTGAGAGTAAGGGTTAGGTTTTGGGTTAGGGTGAGGGTGAGGCTGAGGATTAGGGTTTGTTTCAGGTTTTGGGTTAGGGTTAGGGTTAGGTTTAAGGTGATGGTTAGGGTTAGGGTTAGGGTTAGGCTTAGGGTTAGGCTGAGGGTGAGGGTGTGGGATAGGGTTAAGGTTTGGGTTAGGGTGAGGGTGAGGCTGTGGATTAGGGTTACGTTTAGGGTTAGGGTTAGGGTTAGGGTTATGCTTAGGCTTAGGGTTAGGGTTACCGTGAGGTTTATGTTTAGATATAGGGTTAGGCAAGGGTTAGGAATAGGGTTATTGTTAGGGTTAGGGTGAGGGTGAGGTTTAGGTTGAGGTTTAGGGTTAGGGTTAGTGTTAGGGTTACTGTGAGGGTTAGTGTTTTGGTTAGGGTTAGTGTTAGTGTGAGGGTAAGTGTTAAGGTGAGGGTTTTGTTTAGGGTGAGGGTTATGGTTAGGGTGAGGGTTAGGATTAGCTTTAGGGTTATTGTTAGGGTTAGGTTTAGGGTTACGGTTACAGTGAGGGTGAGTGTGAGGGTTAGGGTTAAGTTTAAGGTGATGTTTAGTGTTTGGGTTAGGGTTAGAGTGAGGGTTAGGGTGAGGGTGAGGTTTAGGGGTAGAGTTAGGGTTAGGGTGAGGGTTAGGTTGAGGTTTAGGGTTAGGGTTAGTGTTAGAATTAGGGTTAGGGTGAGGCTGAGTGTGAGGGTTAGTGTTAGGGTTAGTGTTAGGGTTAGGGTGAGAGTTAGGGTGAGGGTGAGGTTTAGGCCTAGGGTTAAGATTAGGATTAGGTTTATGGTTAGGGTGAGTGTGATGGTTAGGGTTAGGGTTTGGGTTAGCTTTAGGTTTCGGCTGAGGGTGAGGTTGAGTTTTAGGTTTAGGGTGAGGGTTAGGGTTAGGGTTAGGGTAAGTTTTAGTGTTAGGTTTAGGGTTAGGATGATGGTGAGGTTTAGGGGTAGAGTTAGGATTAGGGTGAGGTTGAGTATGAGTGTTAGGGTTAGGGTTAATGTTAGGCTTAGGTTTAGGCTGAGGGTGAGGGTGAGTTTTTGGGTTAAGTTTAGGATGAGGTTTAGGTTTTGCCTTAAGGTTAGAATTAGTGTTATGGTGAGATTTAGTTTTAGGGTTATAGTTAGGGTCAGTGTTAGGGTTAGGGTTAGGGTGAGTGTTAGGGTTAGGGCTAGGCTTAGGCTTAGTCCGAACAAGAGGGTGAGGGTTAGGGTTAGGGTTAGGGTGGGGTTTATGGGTAGGGTTAGGGTTAAGGTTAGGGTGAGGGTTATGGTTAGGATTATGGTTAGGGTGAGGGCTAGGGTGAGGTTGAGGGTTAGGGTTAAGTTTAGGCTTAGGCTTAGGGTTAGTCTGAGGGTGAGGTTGAGGGTGAGGGATAGGTTTAGGGTAATGCTTAGGGTTACGGTTAGGGTGAGGGTAAGGATGAGGGTTAGGGTTAGGGTGAGGGTTAGAATGAGGGTGATGGTAAGTGTAAACGTGAGGATTAGGCTGCGGATTAGGGTTAAGATAAGGTTGAGTGTAAGTGTTAGGGTGAGGGTAAGTGTTAGGGTGAGGGTTAGGGTTAGGGTGAGTTTTATGGTTAGGGTGAGTGTTAGAGTTAGGGTTACGGTTATTGTTAGGGTTTGGATTAGGGTTACCCTTACAGTGAGTGTGAGTGTAAGTGTTAGGTTTAGGGTGAGGTTATGGTTAGGGTTATGGTTAGAATTTGGGTTAGGTTTAGGGTTAGGGTTAGGGTGAAGGCTAGGGTGAGGATGAGTGTTAGGGTTAGGGTTAGATTTAGGGTTAGAATTAGGTTTAGGGTGAGGGTGAGTGTGTGGTTTAGGGTTAGGGTTAGGGTTAGGCTTAGGGTTAGACTAAGGGTGAGGTTAGGGGTGACTGTTAGGGCTAGAGTGAGGGTTAGGTTTAGGGTTAGGGTGAGGGGTAGGATGAGGATTAAGGTTAGGATTAGGGTTAGGGTGAAGACTAGGGTGAGGGTGAGGTTGAGGGTCAGGGTTAGGGTTACCATGAGTGTCAGGTTTAGGTTTAGAGTTAGGGTTAGGGTGAGGGATAGGTTAAGGTTTAGGGTTAGGATTAGTGTTAGGGTTAGGGTGAGGGTGAGGGCTAGTTTTAGGATGAGGGTTAGGTTTAGGGTAAGGGTTAGGGTTAGGGTTACGGTGGGGTCGGGGTTAGGGTTAGTTTGAGGGTTAGAATTAGGTTTAGGGTTAGGTTGAGGGTTAGGGTTAGGATTAGGGTGAGGGTTTGGATGGGGTTTAAGGTTGCAATTAGTTTTAGGGTGAGTCCTAGGGTGAAGGTGAGGGTTATTGTTAGGGTTAGGGTGAGGTTTAGGGTTAGGTTTAGGGTTAGGTTTACAGTGATGGTGAGGGTTAGGGTTAGGTTTAGAGTTACAGTGAGGGTGAGGGTAAGGATCAGGGTTAGTGTGAGGTTTAGGGTTAGGGTTATGGTTAGGGTGAGGGTGAGGTTTAGGGTTAGAGTTAGGGTTAGGGGGATGGTTAGGGTGAGCTTTAGAGTTAGGGTTAGTGTTAGGGTTAGGGTTATCGTCATTAGGGTTAGGGTGATTGTTAGTGTGAGGGTGATGGTAAGGTTAAAAGTTATTGTTAGGCTGAGGGTGAGGGTTATGGTAAGTGTGAGGGTTAGGGTTAGGGTGAGGTTGAGGGTTAGGGTTAGCATGATGGTTAGGATTAGTGTGAGGGTTAGTGTTAAGGTGATTGTTAGTGTTAGGGTGAGGGTAAGTGTTAGGGTGAGGGTTAGGGTTAGGGTTATTGTTAGGGTTAGGGTTAGGTTTACGGTTAAGTTGAGGGTGAGGGTGAGGGTGAGGTTTAGGGTTAGTATGAGGTTCAGGTTTAGGGTTAGGGGTAGAGTTAGGGTTAGGGTTTTTTTTTATTGTTTGAGTTAGGATTAGTGTTATTGTTGGGGTTAGGGTGATGTTTAGGGTTAGTGTTAGGATTTGGCTCAGGCTTAGGCTTAGGGTGAGCATGAGGGTGAGGGTTAGGGTTAGGGTTAGGGTGGGGTTTACGGTTAGGGTTAGGGTGAAGGTGAGGTTGAGGGTTGGATATAAGGTTAGGGGGAGGGTTAGGGGGAGGGTTAGGGTTAGTGTTAGGGTGAGGGTAAGTGTTAGGGTGTGGGTTAGGAATAAGGTTAAGGTTATTCTTAGGGTTAGGTTTAGGGTATTGTTACCTTGAGGATGAGGATGAGGGTTAGGGTTAGGGTTAGGGTGAGGTTTAGAGTTTGGGTTAGTGTTAGAGTTAGTTTTAGGGTGAGGGTGAGGTTTAGGTTAGTGTTAGGTTTAGGGTGAGGGTTAGGTTGAGGGTTAGGGTTAGTGTTCCTTTTTAGGTTCTTGTTAGTGTTAGGGTTAAGGTGAGGGTTAGGGTGAGGGTTTGTCTTAGTGTTAGGGTGGGGGTTTGGGTTAGGTTTAAGTTTAATATTAGGTAGAGGGTGAGGGTGACTGTGAGGGTTAGGGATAGTGTGAGGGTGAGGTTTTGGGTTAGAGTTAGCGTTAGGGTGAGGGTTAGTGTGAGGGTTAGGGTTAGGGTAAGTTTTACAGTTAGGGTTAGGGTGAGGGTGAGTGTGAGGGTCAGTGTTAGTCTTAGGCTTAGGCTTAGGCTTAGGCCGAGCATGAGGGTGAGGGTCAGGTTTAGGGTTAGCATTACGGTTAGGGTGAGGGTTAGAGTGAATATGAGGGTTAGGGTTAGCGTTAGGGTGAGTTTTAGGTTTAGGGTTAGGGTTATGCTGAGGGTGAGAGTTATGGTTAGGGTTAGGGTTAGGGTGAGGGTGAGGGTTAGGATTAGGGAAAGGGTTAGAGTTACAGTGAGGGTGAAGGTGAGGGTGAGGGTTAGGATCAGGGTTAGGGTGAGGTTAAGGGTTAGGGTTATTTTTAGGGTTATGGTTAGGGTGAGGGTGTTGTTTAGGGTTAGATTTATGGTTAGGGGGTGTGTTAGGGTGAGGGTTAGGGTTAGGGTTAGTGTTAGGGTTAGGGTTAGGGTGAGGGTTAGGTTGATGTATAATGCTAGGATTCGTGTTAGGTTTAGGATTAGGTTTATGGTGAGGGTGAGTGTGAGGGTTAGGGTTAGGGTTCGGCTTAGGCTTACGGTTAGGCTGAGGGTATGGGTGGGGATGAGGATTAGGTTTAGAAAGATGGTTAAGACTATGGTTAGGTTAAGGGTTAGGATGAGGGTTAGGGTTAGGATTAGGGTTAGGGTGAGGGCTAGGGTGAGGGTGGGGGTTTGGTTTAGAGTTAGGCTTAGGCTTAGGGTTAGGTTGAGGCTGAGGATGAGGGTGAGGGTTAGGATTAGGGTGATGGTTGGGGTTACCGTTAGGTTGAGGGTTAGGATGAGGATTAGGATTATGGTGAGGGTTAGGTTGAGGCTGAAGGTAAGGGTAAATTTGAGGGTTAGGCTGAGGATGAGGGTTAGGGTAAGGGTGAGGGTTAGGGTTAGGGTGAGGGTGAGGGTTAGATTGAGGATTAGTGTTAGGTTTAGTGTGAGGTTTAGGGTGAGGATGAGGGTTAGGGTTAGGTTGAGGGCTAGGTTGAGGTTGAGGGTTAGGGTTAGGGTAAGGTTTATGTTTAGGGTGAGGTTTAGGGTTAGTGTGAAAGTTAGTGTTAGGTTTAGGGTTAGTGTTAAGTTGAGGGTAAGTGTTAGGGTGAGGGTTAGGTTTAGGGTGAAATTTATGGTTAGGATGAGGGTTAGGGTTAGGCTTAGGTTTATTGTTTGGTTTAGGGTTACGGTTACGGTTACGGTGAGGGTAAGGGTGAGGGTGAGGGTTAGGGTTAGAATGAGGCTTAGGTTTAGGGTTAGGGTTATAGTTAGGTTTAGGGTGAGGGTGAGGTTTAGGGTTAGAGTTAGGGTTTGTGTTAGTGTTGGGGTTATGGTGAGGGTTAGGGTTAGGGTTAAGCTTAGGCTTAGGCTTAGGCTGAGCATGAGGGTGAGTGTTAGGGTCAGGGTTAGGGTGGGGTTTAGGGTTAGGGTTAGGGTGAGTGTGAGGTTGAGGTTGAGGGTTAGGTATAGGTTGAGGGGGAGGGTTAGGGTGAGGGTTATGTTTAGGGTTATTGTTAGGGTTAGTGTGAGGGCGATGGTTAGGTTGAGGTTTAGGGTTAGGGTTAGGGCTTCGGTTAGTGTGAGGGTTAGTGTTAGGTTTAGGGTTAGTGTTAGGGTAACGGTAAGTGATAGGGTGATGGTTTGGGTTAGGGTGAGGGTTATGCTTAGGGTGAGGGTTAGGGATAGGGTTAGGGTTACTGTTAGGGTTACGTTTAGGTTTAGGGTTAATGTGAGGGTGAGGATGAGGGTTAAGTTTAGGTTAAAGGTGAGGTTTAGGGTTTGGCTTAGGGTTAGAGTAAGGGTTATGGTTAGGTTGAGGGTTACGGTGAGTGTTCCTGTTAAGGTTAGGGTTAGGGTGAGAGTTAGGGGGAGGGTTAGGGTTAGGGTGAGGGTTAGGGTTAGTGTAAGTGTGAGGATTAGGATGAGGGTTAGGTTTAGGATTAGGGTTAGGGTGAGGGCTAGGGTGAGGTTGAGGTTTAGGGTTAGGGTTAGGGTGAGGTTTAGGTTTAGGGTGAGGGTAAGTGTGTGTTAGGGATAGGTTTAGGGTTAGGCTTAGGCTTAGGCTGAGGGTGGGGTTGAGGGTGAGGGTTAGGGTTAGGGTGAGGGTTAGGGTTAGGATTAGGGTGATGTTTAGTGTTAGTGTTAGGGTTAGAGTTAGGGTTAGGGTGAGGTTGAGGTTTAGGGGTAGGTTTAGGTTTAGGGTGAGGTTTAGCGTTAGTATTAGGGTTAGGGTGAGGGCTAGGGTGAGGGTTACGGTGAGGGTTAGGTTTAGGGGTACTGATAGGTGTACGGGTAGGATTAGGGTTAGGGTGAGGGTTCGGGTGAGTGTGATGGTAAGCCTAAAGGTGAGGATTAGGCTGAGGCTGAGGGTTAAGATAAGGGTGAGTGTAAGTGTAAGGGTGAGGGTTAGGGTTAGGGTGAGTGTTATGGTTAGGGTGATGGTTAGAGTTAGGGTTATGGTTATTGTTAGGGTTAGTGTTAGGGTTACCCTTACAGTGAGGGTGAGGGATAGGGTTAGGTTTAGGGTGAGGTTTAGGGTTAGGTTTAGGGTGAGGTTTATGGTTAGGTTTAGGGTTAGAATTTGGGTTAGGGTTAGGATTAGGGTTAGGGTGAAGGCTAGGGTGAGGGTGAGTGTTAGGGTTAGGGTTAGGGTTTGGGTTCGGATTTTTGTTAGGGTGAGTGTGAGTGTGTGGGTTCGGGTTAGTTTTAGGGTTAGGCTTAGGCTTAGGCTAAGGGTGAGGTTGAGGGTGAGGTTTAGGGTTAGGGTGAGGGTTCGGTTTATGGTTAGGGTTCGGGTTACTATGAGGGTTAAGGTTAGGATTATGGTTAGGTTGAAGGGTAGGGTGAGGGTGATGTTTAGGGTTAGGGTTACGGTTAAGGTGAGGGTCAGGTTTAGGGTTAGAGTTATGGTTAGGGTGAGGGATAGGGTGAGGTTTAGGGTTAGGATTAATGTTAGGGTTAGGGTGACGGTGAGGGTTAGGGTTTGGATGAGTGTTAGGTTTAGGGTGAGGGTTAGGTTTAGGGTTACGTTGGTGTCTGTGTTAGGGTTAGGTTGAGGGTTAGAATTAGGTTTAGGGTTAGGTTTAGAGTTAGGGTGAGGTTTAGGGTTAGATATAGGGTTAGGGGAGGGTTAGGGTAAGGGTTAGGAATAGGGTTAGTGTAAGGGATTGGGTGAGGGTGAGGGTTAGGTTGAGGTTTATGGTTAGGGTTAGTGTGAGGGTTAGTGTTAGGGTGAGGGTAAGTGTTAGTGTGAGGGTTTGGGTTAGGGTGAGGGTTATGGTTAGGGTGAGGGTTAGCATTAGCTTTAGGGTTATTGTTAGGGTTAGGTTTAGGGTTTTGGTTACTGTGAGGGTGATTGTTAGGGTTAGGGTTAGGGTTAGGGTTAGGGTGAGGTTAATTTTTTGGATTAGGGTTAGAGTGAGGGTTAGGGTAAGGGGGAGGTTTAGGGATAGAGTTAGGGTTAGGGTGAGGGTTAGGTTTAGGTTTAGGGTTAGGGTTAGTGTTAGTGTTAGGGTTAGGGTGAGATTTAGGTGGTTGTTAGTGTCAGGATTAGGGTTAGGGTTAGCATTATGGTTAGGGTGTGGGTGAGGTTTAGTTTTAGAATTAGGGTTAGGGTAAGGCTGAGTGTGAAGGTTAGTTTTAGGGTTAGTGTTAGGGATAGGGTGAGGGTTAGGATGAGGGTGAGGGTTAGAGCTAGGGTTAGGATTAGGATTAGGGTTAGAATTAGGGTGAGTGTGAGTGTTAGCATTAGTGTTAGGTTTAGCCTTAGGTTTAGGCTGAGGGTGAGGGTGAGGGTGTGGGTTAGGTTTAGGGTGATGGTTAGCGTTAGGGTTAGGGTGAGGTTTAGTGTTAGGTTTAGAGTTAGGTTGAGTGTTAGGTTTAGGGTGAGGGTGAGTGTGAGGGTTAGGGTTAGGGTTAATATTCGGCTTAGGTTTAGGCTGAGGGTGAGGGTGAGTGTTAGGGTTAGGGTTAGGGTGAGGTTTAGGTTTAGGGTTATGGTTAGAATTAATGTTAGGGTGAGAGGGAGGTTTAGGGTTAGATTTAGGGTTAATGTTAGGGTTGGGGTTAGGGTGAGGGTTTGGGTTATGGTTAGGCTCAGGCTTAGGCTTAGTCCGAGCATGAGGGTGAGGTTTAGGGTTAGGGTGAGGGTGATGGTTCAGGTTAGGGTTAGTGTTATTGATAGGTTTAGGTTTAGAGTTACCGTGAGGGTGAGGGTGCGGGTCACTGTTAGGGTTAGGGTTATGGTGGGGTTTACGGGTAGGGTTAGGGTTAGGGTTAGGGTGAGAGTTAGGGTGAGTGTTCGGGTGAGTGTGATGGTAAGCCTAAAGGTGATGATTAGGCTGAGGCTGAGGGTTAAGATAAGGGTGAGTGTAAGTGTTAGGGTTAGGGTTAGGGTGAGGGTTTGGATGAGGGTTAGGGTTACAATTAGGTTTAGGGTGATTGCTAGGGTGAGGGTGAGGGTTATTGTTAGGGTTAGGGTGAGGTTTAGGATTAGTGTTAGGGTTAGGGTTAGAGTTACAGTGAGGGTGAGGGTGAGTGTAATGATCAGGGTTAGGGTGAGGTTTAGGGTTAGGGTAATGGTTAGGGTGAGGGTGAGGTTTAGGGTTAGAGTTAGGGTTAGGTGGAGGGTTAGGGTGAGCCTTAGTGTTAGGGTTAGGGTGAGGATGAGGGTGAGGGTGAGGGTTAGGGTGAGGTTTAGGGTTTCAGTTAGGGTTACAGTTTTGTTTAGGGTGAGGGTGAGGTTTAGGATTTAAGGTGAGGGTGAGTGTGAGGGTTAGGGTTATGGTTCCCGTTAGGATTAGAGTTAGAGTGAAGGTGAGGTTGAGGGTTAGGTTTTGGGTGATGTTTCGGGTTAGGGTTAGATTGAGATTTAGGTTTAGGGTTAGGCTTAGGCTTAGGTTAAGGGTGTGGACTAGGGTTAGGCTTAGGGCTAGGGGTAGGATTAGGGTTAGGGTGAGGGTTAGGGTTATTGTTAGTGTTATGGTTTGGGTTAAGTTTGCTGTGAATATGAGGCTGAGGGTGAGGGTTATGGTTATGGTTAGGGTTAGGGTTAGTGTTAGGGTGAGGGTTAGGGTTAGGGTGAGGGTGAGGGTTAGATTGAGGATTAGTGTTAGGGTTAGTGTGAGGTTTAGGGTGAGGGTTAGTGTTATGGTTAGGATTATTGTTAGGGTGAGGGTGTGTGTTAGGATTAGGTTTAGGGTTAGGGTTAGGGTTAGGTTTAGGTTTAGGATTAGTGTTATTGTTAGGGTTCGAGTTAGAGTTAAAGGGAGAGTGAGGGTTAGGGTTAGGGTTAGGTTTAGGGTTGCTATTAGGACAACTTTTAGGGTTAGGGTTAGGGTTAGGGTTAGGGTGAGGGCTAGGCTGAGGGTTTATGTGAGGGTTAGGTTTAGGGATAGGGTTAGGTTTATGATTATGGGAAGGGTGAGGGTGAGTGTGAGGGTTAAGTTTAGGGTTAGGCTTAGGGTTAGGGTGAGGGTTAGGGTTACGGTTTGGGTTAGGGTGAGGGTGAGGCTGAGGATTAGGATTTGGTTCAGGGTTAGAGTTAAGGTTAGGGTTAGGGTTAAGGTGATGGTTAGGGTTAGGGTGAGGGTTAGGCTTAGGGTTAGGCTGAGGGTGAGGGTTTGGGTTAGGATTAGGGTTTGGGTTAGGGTGAGGGAGAGGCTGAGGTTAGGGTTAGGATTAGGATTAGTATTAGGGTTAGGTTGAGTGTGAGGGTTAGTGTTAGGGATAGGGTTAGGCTTAGGTTTAGGCTGAGAGTGAGGGTGAGTGTTAGGATTAGTGTGAGGGTTAGGGTTAGGGTTAGGGTGAGAATTAGGGTTCGGTTAAGTTTAGGGTTAGGGTGAGTGTTATGGTAAGGGTTACAGTGAGGGTGAGGGTTAGGGTTAGGTTGAGGGTTAGGACGAGGGTGAGGGTGCGGATGAAGTTTAGGGTTAGTGTTAGGGTGCGGGTTAGGATGAGTGTTAGGGTTAGGATTAGGTTTGGGTAAGGGCTAGGGTGAGGGTGAGGTTTAGGGTTAGGTTTTGGGTAAGGCTGAGGTTTAGGGTTAGAGTTAGGTTTATGGTGATTCTGAGGGTGAGGGTTAGGTTTAGGGTTAGTGTTAGAGTTAGGGTTGCAGTGAGGGTTAGGGTGAGGGTGAGGGTTAGGCTTAGTGTTAGGATTAGGATTAGTGTAAGGGTTAGGGTGAGTGTGAGGGTTATGGTTATTTTTAGGCTTAGGATTAGGGTTAGGCTGAGGGTGATGTTTAGGGTTAGGGTGAGGGTTAGTATTAGGGTTAAGTTGAGAGTTAGGGTTCGGGTTAAGTGTATGGTTATGGAGAGGGTTAGGGTTAGTTTTATTGTTAGGGTTAGGTTATTGTTAGCGTTAGTGTGAGGGTGAGGGTTAGGTTGAGGGTTATTGTTAGGGTGAGGTTAACTGTTAGGGTGAGAGTTTGGTTTAGGGTGAGGGTTATGGTTAGGGTGAGGTTTAGGATTAGGGTTATGGTTATTGTTAGGATTAGGTTTATGGTTAAGGTTATGGTGAGGTTGAGGTTTAGGGTAAAGGTTAGGGTGAGGTTTAGGGTTTAGTTTAGGGTTACAGTTAGGGTTACAGTTAGGTTTAGGTTGAGGGTGAGGTTTAGGGTTAGAGTTATGGTTAGGGTGAGGGTTAGATTGAGGGTTAGGGTTAGTGTTAGGTTTAGGGTTAGGGTAAGAGTTAGGGTGAGGGTTAGGTTAGGGTGAAGGTTTGGGTTAGGGTTAGTGTTATTTTTAGGGTTAGGTTTAGAATTACGGTGAGTGTGAGGGTTAGGGTTAGGTTTAGGGTTAGGGTTAGGATTACGGTTAGGGTGAGGTTGAGGTTTAGGTTAGATTTAGGGTTAGTTGGAGGTTTAGGTCGAGGGTTAGTGTTAGGGTTAGTTTTAGGGTTAAGGTTAGGGTGAGGGTTAGGTTGATGTTTAGGGTTATGCTTTGGGTTAGTTTTAGGAGTATGGTGAGTGTGAGTGTGAGGGTGAGGGTTAGGGTTAGTCTTAGGCTTAGGCTTAAGTTTAGGCTGAGGGTGAGGGTGGTGGTGAAGATTAGGTTTAGGGTGATGGTTAGGGTTGGGGCTAGGGTGAGGGTTAGGGTTAGGGTTAGAGTGAGCTTTAGGGTTAGGGGTTGGGTTAGGGTTAGAGTTACGGTGAGGGTGAGGGTGCGGGTGAGTGTGAGGGTTAGGTTTAGTTTTAGGTTTAAGGTTAGGGTGAGGGCTAGGGTGAAATTGAGGTTTAGGGTTAGGTTGAGAGTAAGGTTTAGTGTTGGGGTTAGTGTTAGGGTTAGGGTGAGTGTGAGGTTTAGGTTTAGAGTTAGGGTTAAGGTGAGGCTGAGGGTGAGGGTTAGGGTTAGGGTTAGGTTCACTGTTAAGTTTAGGGTTAGGGTGAGGGTTAGCGTGAGTTTTAGGGTTTGGGTTAGGATTAAGCTTAGGGTTAGGGTTAGGGTGAGTGTGAGGGTTAGGGTTTGGGTTAGGCTTAGGCTTAGGATTAGGCTGAGGGTGAGGGTGGGTGTGAGAAATAGGTTTTGGGTGATGGTTAACGTTAGGGTTAGGGTGAGGTTTAGGATGAGGGTTAGGGTTAGGATTTGGTTTAGTTTAGGGCTAGGGTGAAGGTGAGGGTTAGGGTTAGGGATAGGGTTAGATTTAGGATTAAGGGTAGGATGAAGTTGAGGGTGAGGGTTAGGGTTAGGGTTAGGCTTAGGCTTAGGTTTAGGCTGAGGGTGAGGTTGAGAGTTAGGGTTAAGGTGAGGGTTAGGGTTAGGGTTAGGGTGAGGGTTAGTATGTGGTATAGGGTTAGGATTCGGTTTAGGTTGAGGTCTAGGGTGAGGGTTACGTTTAGGGTTAGGTTAAGGGTGAGGTTTAGGTTTCGGGTTAGGTTTTGGTTTAGGGTGAGGGTTAGGTTTAGGTTATGGTGAGGGTGAGGGTTAGGGTTAGGTTGAGGGTTATGGTTAGGGTTAGGTTGAGGTTTAGGTTTAGGTTTAGGATGAGTGTTAGGATGAGGCTTATATGGTTTGGATTAGGGTTAGGGTGCGGGCTAGGGTGAGGATGAGGGTTAGGGTTAGGGATAGGCTTAGGCTTAGGGTTAGGCTGATGGTGCGGGTGGAGGTGAGAAATAGGTTTTGGGTGGTGGTTAGGGTTAGGGTTAGGGTGAGGGTTAGAGTTAGGATTAGGTTTAGGGTTAGGGCTAGGGTGAGGGTGAGGGTTATTGTTAGGGTTAGGCTTAGGCTTAGTGTTAGGCTGAGTGTTAGGGTAAGGGTGAGGGTTAATGTTTGGGTGATGGATAGGGTTAGGGTTAGGGTGAGTGTTAGGATGAGGGTTAGGGTTAGGGTGAGGGTTAGGGTGAGGGTGACAGTGAAGGTTAAGCTATGGATGAGTGTTAGTGTTAGGGTGAGGTTTAAAGCTACGGTGAGGGTTAGGGTGAGGGTGAGGGTAAGGGTTAGGTTTATGGTGAGGGTTAGGGTTAGAGGTAGGGTGAGGTGTAGGGTTAGAGTTAAGGTTAGGGGTAGTGTGAGGGTCAGGATTAGGGTTAGGGTTAGGGTTAGGTTTGGGGTTAGTGTTAGTGTTTTGGTTAGGATTAGGCTTACGGTTAGGGTTTGGGTTACAGTGAGGGTTAGGGTTAGGGTTAGGGTTAGGCTTCGGATTAGGCTGAGGGTGAGGTTGGTGGTGACGAGTAGGTAAGGGTTAGGGTTAGGGTTAGGTTTGGGTGAGGGTTAGTGTTAGGGTTAGGGTGAGGGTGAGGGTTAGATTGAGGATTAGTGTTAGGGTTAGTGTGAGGTTTACTCTAAGGATCAGTGTTAGGGTTAGGGATAGGGCTAGGGTTAGGTTGAGGTTTAGGGTTAGTTTTAGGGTGAGGGTTAGGGTTATGGTGATGGTTAGGGTTAGTGTGAGGCTTAGTGTTCGGTTTGCAGTTAGTGTTAAGGTGAGGGTAACTGTTAGAGTGAGGGTTAGGTTTAGTGTGAGGGTAATGGTTAGGGTGAGGGTTAGGGTTATCATTAGGAAATTTGTTAGGATTATGGTTTGGGTTACTGTTACTGTGAGGGTGAGTGTTAGGGTTAGGGTTAGGATTAGTATTAGGGTTAGTGTTAGGGTGAGGGTAAGTGTTAGGGTGAAGGTTAGGGTTAGTGTGAGGCTTAGTGTTCGGGTTACGGTTAGTGTTAAGGTGAGGGTGGTTGTTAGGGTGAGGGTTAGGTTTAGGGTGAGGGTAATGTTTAGTGTGAGGGTTAGGGTGAAGGTTAGGGTTTTTGTTAGGATTATGGTTTGGGTTACTGTTACTGTGAGGGTGAGTGTTAGCGATAGAGTTAGTATTAGTATTAGGGTTAGTGTTAGGGTGAGGGTAAGTGTTAGGGTGAGGGTTAAGGTGAGGGTGAGGGTTATGGTTAGGGTGAGGGTCAGGGTTAGGGTTAGGGTTACATTGAGCGTGAGGGTTAGGGTTAAGTTGAGGGTTAGGTTTAGGGTTAGCGTTAGGGTGAGTTTAGGGTTAGGCTTAGTGTGAGGGTTAGTGTTAGGGTTAGGGTTAGTGGTAGGTGAGGGTAAGTGTTAGTGTGAGGTTTAGGGTTAGGGTGAGGATTATGTTTAGGGTGAGGGTTAGGGTTATTGTTAGGGTTAGGATTAGGTTTAGAGTTAGGGTTAGGGTGAGGATAAGATTTAGGGTTAGAGTTAGGATTAGGTTTACGATTAGGGTTAGGGTGAGGGCTGGGGTGAAGGTGAGAATTAGGGTTAGTGATAGGGTAACGCTTAGGGTTAGGGTTACGGTTAGGGTGAGGGTTAGGATGAGGGTTAGGCTTATGGTGAGGGTGAGGGTTAGGGTTAGGTTGAGGTTTAGGGTTAGGATTAGGGTTAGGGTGAGGTTGAGTGTTAGCATTAGGGTTAGGGTTAGGGTTAGGTTTAGGGTTAGGATTACTGTTATTGTTAGGGATAGGGTTAGAGTTATGTTGAGAGTGATGGTGAGGGTGAGGATTAGGGTTAGAGTTAGGATTAGGTTTAGGGTTAGGGTTAGTGTTAGGGTGAGGGTGAGGTTTATGGTTAGATTTAAGTTTAGTTGGAGGGTTAGGTCTAGGGTTAGGATTAGGGCAAGTGTTAGGGTTAAGGTTAGTTTCAGGGTTAGGTTGAGGTTTAGGGTTAGGGATAGTGTGAATTTTAGGGTGAGGATGAGGGTTAGGGTTAGGGCGAGGTCTAGGGAAAGGGTGAGGTTTAGGGTTAGTGTTAGGGTGAGGTTTATGGTTAGGGTGATGATTAGGGTTAGTGTGAGGTTTACTGTTAGGGTTAGGGTTAGTGTTAGGGTGAGGGTAAGTGTTAGGGTGAGGGTTAGGGTTAGGTTTAGGGTTACGGTTAGAATGTGGGTTAGGGTTAGGGTTATGGTTATTGTTAGCATTAGGGTTAGGGTTAAGGTTATGGTGAGGGTGAGTGTGAGGGTTAGGGTTAGGGCTAGGATGAGGTTTAGGGTTAGGTTTAGGGTGAGGGTTAGGGTGAGGTTTAGTGTTAGATTTAGGGTTAGGGATATCCTTAAGGTGAGGGTTAGGTTGAGGTTGAGTGTTAGGGTTAGGGTTAGGAGTAGGATTAGGGTTAGTGTTAGGGTGAGTGTGAGGTTTAGGGTTAGGATTAGGGATAGGCTTAGGGTTAGGCTGAGGTTGAGGGTGAGGTTTAGTGTTAGGGTGAAGTTTAGGGTTAGGGTTATTCTTAGGATTAGCCTGAGGGTGAGGGTGTGGGTTAGGGTTAAGATTAGTGTTAGGTTGAGGTTTAGGGTTTGGGTTAGGGTTAGGGTGAGGTTGAGGTTTAGGTTTAGAGTTAGGGTTAGGGTGAGGTTTAGGTTGAGAATTAGGGTCAGGGTTAGTTTTAGGTTTAGGGGTAGAGTGAGAGTTAGGGGGAGGGTTAGGGTTAGGGTTAGTATTAGGGATAGGATTTGGGTTAGAGTGAGGGTGAGTGTGCGTGTTAGGTTTAGGTTTAGGGTTTGGCTGAGGGTGAGGTTGATGTTGATGTTTAGTGTTAGCGGGAGGTTTAGGATGAGGGTTAGGGTTAGGATTAGAGTTACAGTAAGGGGTAGGGTGTGTGTGAGGGTGAGGTTTAAGGTTAGGGTTAGGGTTAGGGTGAGGTTTAGTGTTAGGGTTAGGGTTATAGTTAGGGTTAAGTTGAGGGTGAGGTTTAGGGGTACAGTTAGGGTTAGGGTGCGGGTTAGCTTGGGGGTGACGGTAAGGGTAAATTTGAGGGTTAGGCTGAGGGCGATGTTTATGGTAAGGGTTAGGGTTAGGGTTAGGGTGAGGGTTAGTGTTAGCTTTAGGGTGAGGGTGAGGGTTAGATTGAGGATTAGTGTTAGGGTGATTGTGAGGGTTAGTGTGAGGATTAGTGTTAGGGTTAGTGTTAGTGTTAGGGTGAAGGTAAGTGTTAGGGTGAGGATTAGTGTTAAGGTGAGTGTTATGGTTAGGGTGAGGGTTAGGATTATTTTTAGCATTAGGGTTACGGTTATGATGAGTGTGAGGGTGAGGCTTAGGTTTAGGACTATGATGAGGTTTAGTTATAAGGTTAGGGTTAGGGTCAGGGTGAGGTTTAGTGTTAGATTTAGGGTTAGGATGAGACAGAGGGTGAGAGTTAGGTTTAGAATTAATGTTAGGGTTAGGCTTAAGGTGAGGGTTAGGTTGAGGGTGAGGGTAGAGTTAGGGTTAGGAGTAGGATTAAGGTTAGGCTTTGGGTGAGTGTGAGGGTTAGGTTTAGGGTTAGGGATAGGCTTAGGGTTAGGCTGAGGTTGAGGGTGAGGGTTAGGGTTAGGATTAGAGTTAGGATTAGGAATAGGTTTAGGGTTAAGATTAGTGTTAGGTTGAGTTTTAGGTTTAGGGTTAGGATTAGTGTTAGAGTGAGGGCTAGGAAGAGGTTGAGGTTTATGGTTAGGGTTAGGGTGAGGTTTAGGGTTAGGTTTAGGGTTAGGGTTAGGGTGAGTGTGAGGTATAGGGTTAGATTTAGGCTTAAGCTGAGGCTGAGTGTGAGGCTTAGGGTTAGGGTTAGGATTAGGATTATGGTTAGGGTTTGGGTGAGTGTGAGGGTTAAGGTTCTGGTTAGGGTTAGGCTTAGGGTTACAGTAAGGGTGAGGGTGAGGGTTAGGATTAGGATTAGGGTTAAGGTGAGGGTGAGTGAGTGTGTTAGGTTAGGTTTAGGTTTAGGTTAAGGGTTAGGCTAAGGATGAGGTTGAAGGTGAGGGTTAGGGTTAGGGTAAGGTTTAGTGTAAGGGTTAGGGGGAGGGTTAGGATGAAGTTAGGGTTAGGATTAGGGTTAGGGTGAGAGTGAGGATGAGGGTTAGGCTTAGTGTTAGGGTGAGTGTTAGGATGAGGTTTAGGATTAGGGTTAGGGTGAGGGCTAGGGTTAGGGTGAAGTTTAGGGTGAGGGTGAGGATTAGGGTTAGGTTTAGGATTAGGATTAGAGTAAGTGTTAGGTTGAGTTTGAGGGTTAGGGTTAGGGTTAGGTTTAGGGCTAGGGTTAGGCTGAGGCTGAGGGTGAGGGTGAGGGTTAGGGGTAGGGTTAGGGTGGGGTTTAGGGATAGGGTTAGTGTTAGGTTGGGGATTAGTGTGAGTGATAGGGTCAGGGTTAGTATTACGGTTATGTTGAGGGTGAGTGTGATGGTTAGGGTTAGGGTGAGAGTTAGGTTTTGGTTAAGTTTAGGGGTAGGGTGAGGGTTAGGGTTAGGGTTAGGGTGAGTGTCAGTGTTAGGGATAGGTTGAGGTTTAGGGTTAGGGTAAGGATGAGGGTTAATGTTAGTGTTTGTTTGAGGGTTAGGGTGAGGATTTGGGTTACAATTAGGGTTAGGGTGAGGGCTAGGGTGAGCGTGAGGATTAGGGTTTGTTTTTGGGTAAGGTTTATGGTTAGGGTTGGGGTTAGGGTGAGGGTTAGGATGAGGGTTAGGGTTACTGTGAGGGTGAGGCTTAGGGTTAGGGTGAGGGTAAGGAGGAGGATTAGGGTTAGGATTAGGTTTAGAGTGAAGGCTAGGGTGAGGGTGCGGGTTAGGGTTAGTGTTAGATTAAAGTTTAGGGTAAGGTTTAGGGTTAGAGTTATGGTTAGTTTGATGGTCAGGGTTACGGTGAGGGTGAGGATTAGGGCTAGGGTGAGGGTTAGGGTTAAGATTAGGGTTAGCATGAGGCTGAGTGTTAGGATTAGGTTTAGGGTTAGGGTTAGATTTGGGGTTAGGTTTAGTGTTATTTTTAGGGTTAGGTTTAGAGTTACGGTGAGGGTGAGGTTGAGGGTGAGGGTGATGTTTAGGGTGAGGGTTAGGGTGAGGGTTAGGGTTAGGGATAGGATTAGGATTAGGGTGAGTGTGCGGTTTAGGGATAAATTTAGGGTTAGGTGGAGGGTTAGGTCGAGGGTTAGCGTTAGGGTTAGGTTTAGGTTTAAGGATAGGGTGAGGGTTAGGTTGAGGTTTAGGGTTATGGTTAGGGTTAAGGTTAGGATTAGGGTGAGGGTGAGGGTGTCTGTGAGGGTTATTGTTAGGGTGAGGCTTAGGCTTAGGTTTAGGCTGAGGGTTAGGGTGGGGATGAGGATTAGGTTTAGGGTGATGGTTAGGGTTAGGGTTAGGGTGAGGTTTAGGATGAGGGTTCAGATTAGAATTAGGGTTAGGGTGAGGGCTAGGGTGAGGGTGAGGGTTAGGGTAAGGGTTAGGCTTAGGCTTAGGTTTAGGCTGAGCGTGAGGTTGAGTGTGAGGCTTAGGTTTAGGGTGATGGTTAGGTTTACGGTTAGGGTGAGGGTTAGGATTAGTTTTAGGGTTAGGCTTAGGGTTAGGGTGAGGATGATGGTAAGGGTAAAGGTGAGGTTTAGGTTGAGGGTGAGGGTTAAGATAAGGGTGAGTGTTAGGGTTAGGTTTAGCTTTAGGGTGAGGGTTAGATTGAGGATTAGGCTTAGGATTACTGTGAGGTTTAGGATGAGGAGGAGGGTTAGGGTGAGGGTGAGGTTTAGGGTTAGGTTGAGGGTAAGTGTTAGAATTAGGGTTAGTGTTTGGGTTAGGGTGTGGGTGAGGGTTAGGATAAGGTTTAGGGTTAGGGTGAGGTTTAGGATTAGGGTGAGGCTTAGGGTTAGTGTGAGGGTTATTGTTAGGTTTAGGGTTAATGTTAGGGTGTGGGTTAGTGTTAGAGTCATGGTTAGGGTTAGGGTGAGGGTTAAGGTTAGGGTGAGGATTAGGGTTAGGTTTAGGGTTATTGTTAGCATTAGGGTTAGGGTTAAGGTTATGCTGAGGGTGAGGGTGAAGATTAGGCTTAGGGCTAGGATAAGGTTTAGGGTTCGGGTTAGGGTTCGGGTTAGGGTGAGGTTTAGCATTAGAGTTAGGGTTAGGGTTAGGCTTAAGGTGAGGGTTAGGTTGAGGGTGAGGGTTAGGGTTAGGGTTAAGAGTAGGATTAGGGTTAGTGTTAGGGTGAGTGTGAGGGTTAGGGTTAGGATTAGGGATAGGCTTAGGGTTAGGCTGAGGTTGAGGGTGAGGTTTAGGGTTAGGGTGAGTTTTAGGGTTACGGTTAGGGTGTGTGTGAGGGTTAGGGTTAGGGTTAGGCTTCGGATTAGCCTGAGGGTGAGGGTGTGGGTTAGGGTTAAGTTTAGTGTTAGGGTGAGGTTTATGGTTTGGGTTAGGTTTAGAGTTAGGGTTGGGGTGAGGCTGAGGTTGACGGTTAGATTTAGGATTAATGTTAGGTTTATGCATAAGGTGAGGGTTAGGTTGAGGGTGAGGGTTAGATTTAGGGTTAGGAGTAGGATTAGGGTTAGGTTTAGGGTAAGTGTGAGGGTTAGGGTTAGGGTTATGGATAGGCTTATGGTTAGGCTGTGGTTGAGGGTGAGGGTTAGGGTTAGGGTGAGGTTTAGGTTTAGGGTTACGTGAGGGTTAGCGTTAGGGTTAGGGTGAGAGTTAGGTTTCATTTATGTTTAGGGTTATGGTGAGGGTTAGGGTTAGGGTTACGGTGAGCTTGAGGTTTAGGGTTAGGTTGAGATTTAGGGTTAGGTTTTGGGTTAGGGTGAGGGTAAGGATGAGCATTTGGGCTTGGATTAGGTTTAGGGTGATGGCAATTTTGAGGCTGAAGGTTAGGGTTAGTGTTTGATTAAGGTTTAGGGTTAGGTTTAGGGATATGGGGAGGGTTAGTTTGAGGGTTCGGGTTATGGTGAGGGTGAGGATTAGGGTTAGGTTGATGGTTAGGGTTAGGATTATGGTTAGCAAGAAGGTGAGTGTTAGGATTAGTGTTAGGGTTAAGGTTAGGGTTATTTTTAGGTTTAGGATTACTGTTATTGTTAGGGTTAGGGTTAGAGTTATGGTGAGGGTGAGGGGGAGGGGGAAGGGGAGGGTTAGGGTTAGGGTTAGGGTGAGTTTTAGGGTTAGGGTTAGGATTAGCGTTAGGGTGAGGGTGAGGTTTAGGGTTAGGGTTAGAGTTAGTGTGAGGATTAGTGTTCGGGTTAGGGTTAGTGTTAGGGTGAGGGTAAGTGTTAGCGTGAGGGTTTGGTTTAGCTGAGGTTTATGGTTAGGTTGAGGGTTAGGATTAGGTTTAGGGTTTTTTTTAGGGTTAGGTTTAGAGTTACAGTTACGGTGAGGGTGTGGTTGAGGGTGAGGGTTAGGTTTAGGGTGAGGCTTGGGTTGAGGTTAAGATTTAGGGTTATGGTTAGGGTTAGGAT
Organism: Dipodomys merriami; assembly: GCF_024711535.1. Lineage (NCBI taxonomy): Eukaryota > Metazoa > Chordata > Mammalia > Rodentia > Heteromyidae > Dipodomys > Dipodomys merriami. The sequence goes on along the minus strand of NW_027206402.1, from coordinate 1,717,447 downwards.
TAGGGTTAGGATGCCGGTAAGTGTGAGGGTTAGGGTTAGCCTTAGGCTTAGGGTTAGGCTGAGGGTGAGGGTGAGTGTTAGGATTAGGGTTAGGGTTAGGGTTATGGTTAGGTTTAGGGTTAGGATTAGTGTTATTGTTAGGGTTTGGGTTAGCGTTAAGGTGAGGGTGAGGGTGAGGGTGAGGGTTAGGGTTAGGTTAAGGGTGAGGTTTAGGATTAGGGGTAGGATTAGACTTAGGGTGAGGGTGAGGTTTAGGGTTAGATTTGGGTTAGGGGGAGTGTTAGCTTGTGGTTTATGGTTAGGGTTAGTTTTAGGGTTAATGTTAGAGTGAGGGTTAGGTTGAGGTTATGGCTTAGGGTTAGGGTTAGTGTTAGGGTGAGGGTTAGGATGAGGGTTAGGATTAGGATGGTTTAGGGTGATGGCTAGGGTGAGGGTGAGGGTTAGGTTTAGGTTGATGGTTACGTTTACAGTTAGAGTGACTGTTAGGATGAGGTTTAGGGTTAGGGTGAAGATAATAGTAAGGGTAAAGGGGAGGTTTAGGCTGAGGGTGAGGTTTAAAATGAGGTTGAGGGTTACGGATAGGTTTAGGGTTAGGGTTAGGGTTAGGGTTATGGTGAGGGTTAAATGAAGGATTAGGGTTAGGGTTAATGTGAGGTTTAGGGTGAGGGATTGGGATAGGGTTAGGTTGAGGGTGAGGGTTAGAATTAGGCTTAGGTTGAGGGCTAGGGTGAGGGTGAGGGTTAGTGTTAGAGTTAGGGTTAGGGTGAGATTTAGGATTAAGGTGAGGGTTAGGGTTAGTGTAAGGGTTAGTGTTAGGGTTAGGGTTAGGGTTAGGGTGAGAGTAAGTGTTAGGTTGAGGGTTATGGTTAGGGTGAGTGTTAGGGTTAGGGTTATTGTTAGGGTTAGGGTTACGGTTACGTTTATAGTGAGGGTTAGTGTGAGGGTTAGGGTTAGGGTTAGGTTGAGGTTTAATGTTAGGGTTAGATTTCGAGTTAGGTTTAGTTTAGGGTGAGGGTGAGGTTTAGGGGTAGAGTTAGGGTTAGGGTGAAGGTTAGGTGAGCATTAGGGTTATGGTAAGGGTTAGGGTGGGGTTGACAGTAAGGGTAAACTTGAGTGTTAGGCTGAGTGCAATGGTTACGGTCGGGTGAGGGTTAGGGATATGGTGAGGGTTAGGGTTATGGGAAGGATGTGGGTGAGGGTTAGAATGAGTTTTAGTGTTATGGTTAGTTTGCGGTTTAGGGTGAGGATGAGGGGTAGGTTTAGGGTGAGGGCTAGGGTGACGTGAGGGTTAGTGTTAGGGTTAGCGTGAGGTTTAGGGTTAGGGTGATGGTTAGATTTAGTGTGAGGTTTAGTGTTAGGGTTAGGTTTTGTGTTAGGGTGAGGGCAAGTGTTAGGTCGAGGGTTACGGTTAGGGTGAGGGTTATGGATAGGTTGAGGTTTAGGGTTAGGTTTAGGGTTATTGTTATGTTTAGGTGTAGGGTTATGGTTACAGTGAGGGTGATGCTGATTGTGAGGTTAGGGTTAGGATGAGGTTTAGCTTTAGGGTTAGGGTGAGAGTTAGGGTTAGGGTGAGAGTGAGGTTTACAGCTAGAATTAGGGTTAATGTTAGGGTTAGGGTGAGGGTGAGGTTTAGGATTAGGCTTAGGCTTAGGCTTTGGCCGAGCATGAGGGTGAGGGTTAGGGTTAGGGTTAGGGTGAGGGTTAGTGTTAGGGTTAGGGTGAGTGTTACTATGAGGTTGAGGGTTAGGATTAGGGTTAGGGTGAGGGCTAGACTGAGGGTTAGGGTGAGGGTTAGGTTTAGTGTTAGGGTTAGGTTAGGATTAGGGTTAGTGTGAGGGTGAGGGTGAGGGTTAGTGTTAGGGTTACCATAAGGCTTAGGGTTATGGTGAGGTTTACGGTTAGGGTTTGGGTTAGTGTGAGGGTGAGGCTTAGTGTTAGGGTGAGGGTGAGGATTAGTGTTAGCTTTAGGGTTAGTGTTTGGGTTAGATTGAGGTTTAGGCTTAGGGTTAGAGTGAGGGTTACGATGAGAGTTAGGGATAGGGCTAGGTTTAGGCTTAGGGTTAGGCTGAAGGTGAGTGTGAGGGTTAGTTTAAGGGTTTGGGTTAGGGTGAGGGTGAGGCTGAGCATTACTGTTAATTTTATGGTTAGGCTTAGGGTTAGGTTTAGGGTTAGGGCTAGGCTTAGGTTGAGGGTTAGGGTTAGGGTTAGGGTTAGGGTTATGGGCAGAGTTAAGGTGAGGTTTAGGGTTAGGGTTAGTGTTAGGGTGAGGGTGAGGCTGAGGGTTAGTTTGAGGTTTAGGGATAGGGTTAGGTTTAGGACTAGGGTTAGGGTGAGCGTGAGGGTGTGGGTTAGCCTTAGGCTTAGGGTTAGGGTGAGGGTGAGGGTGGGGGTGAGCATTAGGTTTAGGGTGATGGTTTGGGTTAGGGTTAGTGTTATTGTTAGGGTTAAGGTTATAGTTACAGTGAGTTTGAGGGTGAAGGTGAGGGTTAGGGTTAGGGTTAAGGTGGGGTTTAGGGTTAGGGTTAGGGTGAGTGTGAGGTTTCGGGTTAGATATAGGGTTAGGTAGAGGGTTAATGTGAGGGTTAGGGATAGGGTTAGTGTTAGGGTTAGGGTGAGGTTGAGGGTTAAGTTGAGTTTTAGGGTTAGGGTTAGTGTTAGTGTTAGCGTTAGGTTGAGAGTTAGGGGGAGGTTTAGAGTTAGGGTTAGGGTTAGCGTTAGCGTTAAGATGTGGGTGAGGTTTAGTTTTAGAAGTAGGATTCGGGTAAGGCTGAGGGTGAGGGTTAGGTTTAGGGTTAGTGCTAGGGTTAGGGTGAGGGTTAAGGTGAGGGTGTGGGTTAGGGTTAGGGTTAGGATTAGGGTTATGGTAATTGTGAGTGAGAGTGTTAGGATTAGGCTTAGGCTTAGCCTTATGTTTAGGCTGATGGTGAGTGTGAGGTTATGGGGTAGAGTTAGGGTTAGGGTGATGGTTAGGTTGAGGATTAGGGTTTAGGTGAGGGTTAGGGTTAGGGTGAGGGTGAGGGTTAGACTTAGACTTAGGGTTAGGCTGAGGGTGAGGGTGGGGGTGAGGATTAGGGATAGTGTTAGGGTTAGGATTAGGGTTAGGCTGAGGGTGAGGGTGGCGGTGAGCATTAGGGTGATTGTTCGGGTTAGGGTTAGTGTTATTGTTAGGGTTAGGGTTAGAGTTACAGTGATAGTGAGAGTGCGGATGAGGGTTAGGTTTAGGGTTAGGGTGTGCTTTAGGGTTAGGGTAAGGGTTAGGGTGAGGGTGAGTTTCAAGGTTAAATATAGGGTTAGGAGAGGGTTAGGGTGAGGGTTAGGGATAGGGTTAGTGTTAGGTTTAGGGTTACGGTTACTGTGAGGGTGAGGGTGAGGGTTAGTTTAGGGTCAGGGTGAGGATTAGGGTTTGGGTTTGGGTTACAGTGAGGGTTAGGGAGAGGGTGAGTTTTAGGGATAAATTGAGGGTTAGGGTGAGGGTTAGGTTGAGGTTTAGGGTTAGGGTTAGTGTTAGTGTTAGGGTTAGGTTGAGAGTTAGGGGGAGGGTTAGGGTTAGGGTTAGTGTTATTTTAGGATGTGGGTGAGGTTTAGTGTTAGAATTAGGGTTAGTGTGAAGCTGAGGTTGAGGGTTAGGGTTAGGGTTAGGATTAGGGTTAGGGTGAGGGTGAGGGTTAGGTTTAGGGTTAGGATTAGGATTAGGGTTAGGGTTAGGGTGAGTGTGAGGGTTAGGGTTACGGTCAGTGTTAGCCTTAGGTTTAGGCTGAGGGTGAGGGTGAGGGTGAGGGTTAGGTTTAGGGTGAGGGTTGGGTTTAGGGTGAGGGTGATTTGTAGTGTTAGGTTTAGGGTTACAGTTAGGGTTAGGGTGAGGGTGAGGTTTAGGGGTAGAATTAGGGTTAGCGTCAGGGTTAGAGTTAGGGGAAGGGTGTGGGTGAGGTTTAGATTGAGGATTAGCTTTAGAGTGAGGGCTAGGTTGAGGGAGAGTGTTAGCGTTTGGGTTAGTGTGAGGTTTAGTGTTAGGGTTAGGGTTAGTGTTAGGGTGAGGGTAAGTGTTAGGGTGAGGGTTAGGATTAGGGTTAGGCTGAGATTGAGGGTGGGGGTGAGGATTAGGGTTAAGGTGATGGTTCGGTTTAGGGTTAGTGTTATTGTTAGGGTTACGGTTAGAGTTACAGTGAGGGTGAGGGTGCGGTTGAGGGTTAGGTTTAGGGTAAGGATGGGGTTTAGGGTTAGGGTTAGGGTTATGGTGAGTGTCAGGTTTAGGGTTAGATATAGGGTTAGGGAGAGGGTTAAGGTGAGGGTTAGGGATAGTTTTAGTGTTAGGGTTAGGGTGAGGTTGAGGGTTAGGTTGAGGTTTAGGTTTAGGGATAGGGTTAGGGTTAGTGTGAGTGTTAGTGTTAGGGTTAGGGTTAGTGTTAGGGTGAGGGTAACTGTTAGGATGAGGGTTTGGGTTTGGGTGAGGATTATGGTTAGGATGAGGGTTAATATTAGGGTTAGGGCTATTGTTAGGGTTAGGTTTAGGGTTATGGTTACTGTGAGCGTGAGGGTGAGTTTTAGGGTTAGGGTGAGGGCTAGGGTTGGGGTTTGGGTTAGGGTGAGGTTGAGGCTGAGGACTAGGGTTAGGTTTAGGGTTAGGTTTAGGGTTAGGATTAGGGTTAGGGTTACAGTGAAGGTTAGGGTTAGGCCTAGGGTTACGCTTAGGGTTAGGCTGAGGGTGAGGGTGGGGGTGAGGATTAGGGTTAGGTTAGGGTTTAAATTAGGGTTATTTTTATTGTTATTTTTTGGGTTAAGTTTGCATTGAGGGTGAGGCTGAGGGTGAGGGTTAGGGCTAGAGTTAGGCTTAGACTTAGGTTTAGGCTGAGGGTGATCTTGGGGGTTAGCAATAGGTTTTGGGTGATGGTTAGGATTAGGGTTAGGGTGAGGGTTATGATGAGGGTTAGGGTTAGGATTTGGTTTAGGGTGAGGGCTAGGGTGAGGGTGAGTATTAGGGTTAGGGTTAGGCTTAGGCTTTGGTTTTGGCTGAGGGTGAGTGTGAGGGTGTGGTTTAGGGTTTGGTTGATGGATAGGGTTCGGGTTAGGGTGAGTGTTTGGATGAGGGTTAGGGTTAGGGTGAGAGTTAGGGTGAGGGTGAGGGATAGATTGAGGATTAGGGTTAGGGTTAGTGTGAGGTTTAATGTGAGGATGAGGGTTAGGTTTAGGGTGAGGTTTAGGGTTAGGGTGAGAGTTTGGGTTACTGTGAGGGTTAGTGTGAGAGTTAGGGTTAGTGTTAGGGTGAGAGTAAGTGTTAGGGTTAGGGTTAGGGTTAGGTGTAGGCTTAGGGTTAGGGTGAGGGTTAGCGTTAGGGTTTGTGTAAGGGTGTGGGTGAAGCTGAGGATTAGGGTTAGGTTTAGGGTTAGGGTGAGGGTTAGGCTTAGGGTTAAGTTTAGGATTATGGTGAGGGTTAGTGTTAGCGTTAGGCTTAGGCCTAGGGTTAGGCTGAGGGTGAGGGTGAGGGTAGGGGTGCGGATTAGGTTTTGGGTTAGGGGTTGGGTTTGGTTTATTGTTAGTGTTATGATTAGGGTTAAGTTTGCAGTGAGGGTGAGGCTGAGGGTGAGGGTTATGGTTAGGGTCAGGTTTAGTGTTCGTGTTAGGGTTAGTGTTAATGTTAGGTTTAGGGTTAGAGTTACGGTGAGGTTGAGGGTGAGGGTGAGGGTTTTGGTTAGGGTGAGGTTTAGAGTGAGTTTTAGGGTAAGGGTTAGGGTTAGGGTGAGGGTGAGGTTTAGGGTTAGTTCGGGTGAGGGGGAGGTTTAGGGTGAGGGTCAGCGTTAGGTTTAGTGTTATGGTTAGGGAGAGGTTGAGGGTTAGGTTGAGCTTTAGGGATAGGGTTAGGTTTCGGATTAGGGTTAGGGTGAGGGTGAGTATGAGGGTTAGTGTGAGGGTTAGGCTTAGGCTTAGGGTTAGGCTGAGAGTGAGGGTGGGGGTGAGAATTAAGGTTAGGGTGATGATTCGGGTTTGGTTTAGTGTTATTGTTAGGGTTAGGGTTAGAGTTATGGTGAGGAGGAGGGGGAGGGTGTGGGTGCGGGTTAGGGTTAGGTTTAGGGTGAGGGTTAGGGTTAGGGTTAGGGGGAGGGTTAGGGTGAGGTTTAGGGTTAGGATTAGGGTTAGGTTGAGGGCTAGGGTGCGGGTGAGGTTTAGGGCTAGGGTGAGGGTGAGGTTTAGGGTTAGAGTTAGGGTGAGGTTTAAGGTTAGGTTTTGGGTTAGGGTTAGGGTGAGGGTGAGGTTTAGGGTTAGAGTTAGGTTAAGCTGAGGCTGAGGGTGAGGGATAGGGTTAGGTTTTGGATTTGGGTAAGGGTTAGGGTGAGTGTGAAGGTTAGGGTTAGGGTTAGGCTTAGGCTTAGGGATAAACTGAGGGTGAGGGTGAGGGTGAGGTTTAGGGTTAGGATTAGGGTTAGGGTGAGGGTGAGTGTGTGTGTTATAGTTAGCTTTAGGGTTAGGCTTAGGGTTAGGCTGAGGGTGAGGTTGAGGGTGAGGTTTAGGGTTAGGGTGAATGTTTGTGCAAGACTTAGGGGGAGGGTTAGGATGAGGGTTAGTGTTAGGATTAGGGCTAGGGTGAGGGTGAGGTTTAGGTTTAGGGTCAGGGTGAGGTTTAGTGTTAGAGTTAGTGTTAGGGTGAGGCTGAGGGCGAGGGTTAAGGTTAGGATTAATGTTAGGCTTATCCTTAAGGTGAGGTTTAGGTTGAGGGTGAGGGTTAGGATTAGGGTTAGGAGTAGGTTTAGGGTTAGGGTGAGGGTGAGGGTTAGGGTTAGGTTTAGCTATATGCTTAGGGTTAGGCTGAGGTTGAGGTTGAGGGTTAGGGTAAGGGTGAGGTTTAGGGGTATGGTTAGGGTGAGTGTGAGGTTTAGGGTTAGGGTTAGTTTGAGGCTTAGGATTATGCTGAGGGTGAAGGTGTGGGTTAGTGTTTGGGTTATGGTTAGGGTTATGGGGAGGGTTAGGATCAGGATTAGGGTTAGTGTGAGGTTTAGGATGAGGGTGAGTGTGTGTGTAGGGTTAGGTTTAGGGTTAGGCTTAGGGTTAGGCTGAGGGTGAAGTTAGGGTTAGGGTTAGGCTTAGGCTTAGGCTTTGGTTTAGGCTGAGGATGAGGGTGAGGCTGTGGGTTAGGGTTAGGGTGAGGGTTAGGGTAAGGATTAGGGGGAGGTTTAGGAAAAGGGATAGGGTTAGGATTATGGTTGGGTGTGGCTAGGGTGAGAATGAGGTTTAGGGTTAGGGTTAGCTTGAGGGTTAGAATTATGTTAAGGGTGAGAGTTAGTGTTCGGGTAATGTTTAGGGTTAGGTTGAGGGTTAAGGTAAGGGTTACGATGAGGGTGAAGGTTAGGGTTTGGTTGAGGGTGAGGGTTCGGGTTAGGGTTAGGGTGAGCTTGAGGGTTATGGTTAGTGTTAGGGTGAGGGTTAGGATGAGGGTTAGGGTTAGGATTAGTGTTAGGGTGAGGGCTAGGGTGAGGGTGAGATTTAGGGTTAGGGTTAGGGTTAGGGTGAGGTTTAGGGTTAGGGATAGGGTTAGTGTTAGGCTGAGGGTGACGTTTATGTTTAGAGTTAGGGGTAGGATGAGGCTGAGGTTGAGGGTTAGGGTTAGGGTTAGTGTAAGATTTAGGGTTAGGGTGAGGGTTAGGATTGAGGGTGAGTGTTAGGTTTAGGGTTAGGTTTAGGTTTAGGGTAAGGGTTAGGGTGAGTGTGAGCATTAGGGTGAGTGTGAGCATTAGGGTTTGGCTTAGGGTTAGGCTGAGGTTAAGGGTGAGGGTTAGGGTTAGTTTTAGATTAAGGTTTAGGGTTAGGGTTAGGGTTAGGGTGAAATTTAGGGTTCGGTTATATTTAGCGTTAGGGTGAGGGTTATGGTTTAGGTTAAGGTGAGCATGAGGTTTAGGATTATGTTGAGGATTAGGCTTAGGTTTAGATCTAGGGTGAGGGTTAAGGTTAGGGTGAGGGTGAGGGTAAGGATGAGGATTAGGGTTAGGATTAGGGTTAGGGTGAAGCCTAGGGTGAGGGTGAGGGTTAGGGTTAGTGTTAGATTAAGGTTTAGGGTTAGGGTGAGGGTGATGGTAAGTTTGAGGGTTAGGGTTACGGTCAGGGTGATGATTACGTTTAGGGTGAGGGTTAGGTTTAGGATTAGGGTTAGCCTGAGGATGAGTGTTAGGATTATGGTTAGGGTTAGGGTTAGGGTTAGGTTTCAGGTTAGGATAAGTGTTATTGTTAGGGTTAGGGTTAGATTTATGGGGAGGGTGAGGGTGAGAATGAGGGTTAGGGTTAGGCTGAGGTTTACGTTTAGGTTTAGGATTAGGGTTAGGGTGAGGGTGATGGTTAGAGTTAGGGTGATTGTTAGGGTTAGGGTGAGAGTGAGAGTTAGGGTTCGGTTATGTTTAGGGTTAGGTTGAGTGTTAGGGTTAGGGTTATGGTGAGCATGAGGTTTAGGGTTAAGTTGAGGATTAGGCTTAGGGTTAGGGCTAGGGTGAGGGTTAAGTTTAGGGTTAGGGTGAGGGTAAGGATGAGGATTAGGGTTAGGATTAGGGTTAGGGTGAGGGACAAGGTGAGTTTGAGGGTTAGGGTTAGTGTTAGATTAAAGTTTAGGTTTAGTGTTACGGTTAGGGTGAGGGTTCGTTTGAGGGTTAGGGTTATGGTGTGGGTGATGATTAGGGTTAGGGTGAGGGTTTGGTTTAGGATTAGGGTTAGCTTGAGGGTGAGTCTTAGGATTACTGTTAGGGTTAGGGTTAGGTTTCGGTTTAGGATTAGTGTTATTGTTAGGGTTAGGGTTAGAGTTATGGTGAGGGTGAGGGTGAGGATTAGGGTTAGGGTGAGGTTTAAGGTTAGGGTTAGGATTAGGGTTAGGGTGAGGGTGAGGGTTAGAGTTAGGGTGAGGGTGAGGATTAGGGTTGCGATGAGGGTTAGCATTAGGATTATGGTTAGCAAGAGGGTGAGTGTTAGGATTACAGTTAGGGTTAGGATTAGGGTTAGGATTAGTGTTCTTGTTAGGGTTAGGGTTAGAGTTATGGTGAGGGGAAGGCGAGGGTGAGGGTTAGGGTTTGGGTTAGGGTGAGGTTTAGGGTTAGGGTTAGGATTAGAGTTAGTGTGAGGGTGAGAATGAGGGTTAGGGTTATGGTGAGAGTTAGTGTTAGGGTTAGGCGCAGGGTTAGTATGAGGGTTAGGGTTAGGATTAGGGTTAGGGTGAGTACTAGGGTGAGGGTGAGGTTTAGGGTTAGGGTTAGGGTGAGGTTTAGGGTTAGGGTTAGGGTGAGTGTGAGGGTTAGGGTTAGGGTTAGGTTTAGGCTTAGGGTTACACTGAGGGTGAGGGTGAGCATGAGGTTTAGGCTTCGGATTAGGGTTAGGGTGAGGGTGAATTTGTGTGCTAGAGTTAGGTTTAGGATTAGGCTTAGGGTTAGGCTGAGCTTGAGGTTGAGGGTAAGGGTTAGTGTTAGGGTGAGGTTAAGGTAAGGGTTAGGGGGAGGGTTAGGATGAGGTTTAGTGTTAGGATTAGGGTTAGGGTGAGGGCTAGGGTGAGGGTGAGGTTTAGGTTTAGGGTCAGGGTGAGGTTTAGTGTTAGAGTTAGTGTTTGGGTGATGCTGAGGGTGAGGGTTAGGGTTAGTATTAATGATAGGCTTAGGCTTAAGGGGAGGTTTAGTTTGAGGGTTAGGATTTGGGTTAGTAGTAGGATTAAGGTTAAGGTGAGGGTGAGGATTAGGGTTAGGGTTAGGGTAAGGCTTTGGGTAAGGCTGAGGTTGAGGGTGAGGGTTAGTGTTAGGGTGAGGTTTAGGGTTAGGTTTAGGGTGAGTTTGAGGGTTAGGGTTAGGCTTAGGCTTAGGATTATGCTGAGGGTGAGTGTGTGGTTTAGTGTTAGTGTTAGGGTTAGTGTTATGGGGTGGGTTAGGATGAGGGTTAGGGTTAGTGTGAGGTTTAGGTTGAGGGTGAGTGTGTTGTTAGGGTTAGGTTTTGGGTTAGGCTTAGGGTTAGGCTGAGAGTGAGTTTGAGGCTGAGGGTTAGTGTTAGGGTGAGGGTTAGGATAAGGGTTAGGGGGAGGTTTAGGAAAAGGGATAGGGTTAGGATTAGTGGTGGGTGAGGCTAGAGTGAGAATGAGGTTTAGGGTTAGGGTTAGCTTGAGGGTTAGGATTATGGTAAGGGTGACAGTTAGTGTTCGGGTTAAGTTTAAGGTTAGGTTGAGGGTGAAGGTAAGGGTTACGGTGAGGGTTCGGATTAAGGTTAGGGTGAGCATGAGGGTTATGATTAGTGTTAGGGTGTGGGTTAGGATGAGGGTTCGGGTTAGGATTAGTGTTAGGTTGAGGGCTAGGCTGAGGATGAAGTTTAGGGTTAGGGTTAGGTTTAGGGTGAGGTTTAGGTTTAGGGGTAGGGTTAGTGTTCGGGTGAGGGTGACGTTTACGGTTAGTGTTAGGGGTAGGATGAGGCTGAGGTTGAGGGTTAGGGTTAGGGTTAGTGTTAGTTTTAGGGTTAGGGTGAGGGTTAGGTTGAGGGTGAGGGTTAGTGTTAGGGTTAGGATTAGGTTTAGGGTAAGGTTTAGGGTGAGTGTGAGCATTAGGTCTAGGGTTAGGGTTTGGCTTAGGGTTAGGTTGAGGGTGAGGGTGAGGATCAGGGTTAGGGTTAGTGTTAGATTAAGGTTTAGGGTTAGGGTTAGGGTTAGGGTGAGAGTTAGGGTTCGATTATGTTTAGGGTTAGGGTAAGGGTTATGGTTATGTTTAAGTTGAGCATGAGGTTTAGGGTTACATTGAAGATTAGGCTTAGGGTTAGGGCTAGGGTGAGGGTTAAGTTTAGGGTTAGTGTGAGTGTAAGGTTGAGGATTAGGGTTAGGGTGAGGGCTAGGGTGAGGTTGAGGGTTAGGGTTAGTTTTAGATTAAGGTTTAGGTTTAGGGTTTGGGTTAGGGTGAGGGTTAGGTTTAGGATTAGGTTTAGCCTGAGGATGAGTGTTAGGATTAGGGTTAGGGTTAGGGTTAGGGTTAGGTTTCGGGTTAGGATTAGTGTTATTTTTAGGGTTAGGGTTAGAGTTATGGTGAGGGTGAGGGTGAGGGTGAGGGTGAGGGTGAGGGTTAGGGTGAGGTTTAGGGTTAGTGTTAGGATTAGTGTTAGTGTGAGGGTGAGGTTTAGGGTTAGATTCAGGGTTAGTTGGAGGGTTAGGTCTAGGGTTAGGCTTAGGGTTAGTTTTAGGGTTAGGGATAAGGTGAGGGTTAGGTTGAGGTTTAGGTTTTTGGTTAGGGTTAGGATTAAGATGAGCGTGAGGGTGAGTGTGATGGTTAAGTTTAGGGATAGGCTTAACCTTAAGATTAGGCTGAGGGTGAGGGTATGGGTGAAGATTAGGTTTAGGGTGATGGTTAGCATTAGGGCTAGGGTGAGGGTTAAGATGAGGGTTAGGATTAGGATTAGGTTTAGGGTGAGGGCTAGGGTGAGGGTGAGGGTTAGTGTAAGGTTTTGGCTTAGGCTTAGGTTTAGGCTGAGCATGAGCTTGAGGGTGAGGGTTAGGGTTAGGGTGATGTTTAGGTTTACAATTAGGGTGAGTTTTAGGATGAGGTTTAGGGTTAGGGTGAGGATGATGGTAAGGGTAAAGGTGAGGTTTAGGCCAAGGGTCAGGTTTAAGATAAGGGTGAGGTTTAGGGTTAAGTTTAGGGTTAGGGTAAAGGTTAAGGTTAGGGTTAGGTGAGGGTTAGATTGAGGATTAGGGTTATGGTTAGTGTGAGATTTAGGGTGAGGATGAAGGTTAGGGTTAGGGTCAGGGTGATGGTTAGAATTAGGGTTAGGGTGAGGGCTAGGGTGAGGGTGAGGATTAGTGTTTTGGTTAGGTTAAGGGTGAGGTTTAGGATTAGGGTGAGGTTTAGCGTTAGTGTGAGTGTTAGTGTTATGGTTAGGGTTAGCATTAGGGTGCGGGTTATGGTTAGTGTGCGGGTTAGGGTTAGTTTTAGGGTTATTGTTAGGTTTAGGGTTAGGGTTAAGGTTATGGTGATGGTGAGGGTTAGGGTTAGGGTTAGGGTGAGGTTTAGTGTTAGGGTTAGGGTTAGAGTTAGGTTTATAATGAGGGTGAGGTTTAGGGGTACAGTTCGGGTTATGGTGAGGGTTAGGGTTAGGGTGTGTGTTAGCGTGGGGGTGACAGTAAGGGTAAAGTTGAGGGTTAGGCTGAGGCTGAGGGTTACGGTAAGGGTGAGGGTTAGGGTTAGGGTGAGGGTTAGTGTTAGCTTTAGGGTGAGGTTGAGGGTTAGATTGAGGATTAGTGTTAGGGTTAGTGTGAGGTTTAGGGTGAGGATGAGGGTTAGGATTAGGGTGAAGGCTTGGGTGAGTGTGAGGGTTGGGGTTAGTGTTAGGTTGAGGTTTAGGGTTAGGGTATTGTTTAGGGTTAGTGTGCGTGTTAGTGTTAGTGTTAGGTTTAGTGTTAAGGTGAGGGTAAGTGTTAGGGTGAGCATTAGGGTTAGGGTGAGGGTTATGGTTAGGGTGAGTGTAAGGGTTAGAGTTATGTTTATTGTTAGGGTTTGGTATAGTGTTACGGTTTCGGTGAGGGTGAGGTTGAGGGTTAGGGTTAGGGTGAGGTTTAGGGTTAGGGTTAGGGTTAGGATTAGGGTGAGGTTGAGCTTTAGGGTTAGATTTAGGGTTAGTGTTAGTGTGAGGGTTAGCGTTAGCATTAGGGTTAGTGTTACAGTGAGGGTACGTCTTAGGGTGAGGGTTTGTGTCAGGGTGAGGGTTATGGTTAGTGTGAGGGTTAGGATTGGTGATAGGGTTATTGTTAGGGTTCGGTTTAAGGTTATGGTTATAGTGCGAGTGAGGGTGAGGGTTAGGGTTAGGGTTAGGGTGAGGTTTATAGTGAGAGTGAGGTTTAGGGTTAGAGTTAGGGTTAGGGTGAGGATTAGGTTGAGGGTTAGGGTTAGGGTTAATGTTAGGTTTAGGCTTACGGTGAGAGTTAATGGGAGGTTTAGGGTTAGGGTTAGGGTTAGGATTACGGTTAGGGTGAGGGTGAGTGTGTGTGTTAGGGTTTGGTTTAGGGTTAGGCTTAGCGTTAGGCTGAGGGTGAGGTTGAGGGTGATGGTTAGGTTTAGCTTTAGGGTTAGGGTTTCGGTGAGTTTGAGGGTTAGGATTAGGTTGAGGGTGGGGTTAGGATTAGGCTTAGGGTGAGGGTGAGGGTGAGGTTTATGTTTAGGGTTAGGATGATGGTTAGGGTTAGGATTAGTGTTAGGGTGAGTGCTAGTGTGAGGGTGATGGTTAGTGTTAGGGTGACGGTTAGGTTTACGGTTAGGGTGAGGGTTTGGATGAGGTTTAGGGTTAGGAGGAGGTTTAGGGTGAGCATGATGGTAAGGGTAAAAGTGAGGTTTAGGCTGAGGGTTAGGGTTAAGATAAGGGTGAGTGTTAGGGTTAGGTTTAGTGTTAGGGTAAGGGTTAGGATTAGGGTTAGGATGAGGGTTAAATTGAGGTTTAGGGTTAGGGTTAGTTTCAGGTTTAGTTTGAGGATGAGGGTTAGGGTTAAGGTTAGGGTTAGGGTGAGGATGAGTTTTTGTGGTGTCATTAGGGTTAGGGTGAGAGTTAGGGTGAGGGTTAAGTTTAGGATTAACGTGGGGGTGCTGGTAAGTGTAAACGTGAGGGTTAGGCTGAGGTTGAGGGTTATAGTGGGGTGAGATTTAGGGTTAGGTTGAGGGTTAGGGTTATGGGAAGGGTATGGGTGATAGTTAGATTGAGGATTAGTGTTAGGGTTAATGTGAGGTTTAGGGTGAGGATGAGGGTTAGGGGTAGGGTGAGGGCTAGGGTGAGGGTGAGGGTTAGGTTTAGGTTTAGGGTGAGGTTTAGGGTTAGGGTCATGATTAGGGTTAGTGTGAGGGTTAGTGTTAGGTTTTGGGTTAGTGTTAGGCTGAGGGTAAGTGTTAGGGTGAGGGTTAGGGTCAGGGTGAGGGTTATGGTTAGGTTGAGTGTTAGGGTTTGGGTTAGGGTTATTGTTAGGTTTAGGGTTACGGTTATGGTGAGGGTGAGGGTGAGGGTTAGGGTTAGGGTTAGTATGAGGTTTAGGTTTAGGGTAAGTATTAGTGTTAGGGTTAGGGTGAGAGTGAGTTTTACGGTTAGAGTTAGGGTTAGTGTTAGGGTTAGTGTTAGTGTGATAGTTTGGGTTAGCGTTATGCTTATGCTTAGGCTTAGGCTTAGGCCAAGCATGAGTGTGAGGTTTAGGGTTAGGATTAGGTTGCAGGTTAGGGTTAGGGTTAAGGTGAGGTTTAGGATGAGGTTTAGGGTTAGGATTAGTGTTAGGGCGAGGACTAGGGTGAGGGTTAGGATGAGGGTTAGGATTAGGGTTAGGGTTAGTTTGAGTGTGAGTCTGAGGGTCAGTGTTAGGGTTAGGGTGAGGGTGATGGTTAGGGTTTTGGTTAGGGTGAGGGTGAGGCAAATGATTAGGGTTAGGTTTAGGCTTGGGTTTAGGGTTAGGGTTAGGTTTAGGGTTAGGTTTACAGTTAGGGTTCAGGTTAGGTTTAGGCTTAGGGTTAGGCTGAGGGTGAGGGTGGGGTTTAGCATTAGGGTTAGGGTTAGGATTAGGGTTATTGTTAGTGTTATGGTTAGGGTTAAGTTTGCACTTAGATTGAGGCTGAAGGTGAGGGTTATGGTTAATGTTAGGGTTAGGGTTAGGGTTAGTGTTATTTTTAGGGTTAGGTTTACAGTTACGGTGAGATTGAGGGTGAGGGTTAGGGTTAGGGTTAGGGTGAAGTTTAGCGTGAGGTTTAGGGTTAGGGTTAGGGTGAGGATGAGGTTTAGGTTTAGAGTTAGTGTTAGGGGGAGGGTTAGCAGGAGGTTTACGGTTATTGTTAGTGTTAGGGTTAGGGGATGATGAGTGATCGGTTGAGGTTTAGGGATAGGGTTAGGTTTAGTATTAGGCTTAGGGTTAGGCTGAGGGTGAGGGTGGGGGTGAGGATTAGGGTTAGGGTGATTGTTTGCGTTAGGGTTAGTGTTACTGTTAGTGTTAGGGTTAGAGTTACAGTGAGGGTGAGGGTGAGGGTTAGGGTTAGTGTTAGGTTGAGGTTTAGGGTTAAGGTTAGGATTAGGGTTAGGGTGAGGGTGAGGTTTAGGTTAGATTTAGGGTTAGTTGGAGGGTTAGGTTGAGGTTTAGGGTTATGGTTAGGGTTAGTGTTAGGAGTAGGGTGAGTGTGAGGGTGAGGGTGAGGGTTAGGGTTAGTCTTAGGTGTAGGCTCAAGGTTAGGCTGAGTGTGAGGGTGGGGGTGAAGATTAGGTTTATGGTGATGGTTAGGGTTGGGGCTAGGGTGAGGGTTAGGATTAGGATTAGGGTTAAGGTGAAGGCTAGGGTGAGGGTGAGGGTTAGGGTAAGGGTTAAGCTTCGGCTTAGGGTTAGGCTGAGCGTGAGTTTGAGGGTGAGGGTTAGGTTTAGAGTGATGGTTAGGTTTACGGTTAGTGTGAAAGTTAGGATGAGCTTTAGGGTTAGGGTGAGGGTTAGGGTGAGGATGATGGTAAGGGTAAAGGTGAGGTTTAGGCTAATGGCGAGGGTTAAGATAAGGGTGAGGGTTAGGGTTTGATTTAGGGTTAGGGTTAGGGTTAGGGTTATGGTTAGGGTGAGGATTAGATTGAGGATTAGGGATAGGGTTAGTGTGAGGTTTAGAGTGAGGATGAGGGTTAGGGTTAGGGTGAGGGTGAGGGTTAGGATGAGGTTTAGTTTTAGGACTAGGGTTAGAGTGAGGGGTAGGGTGAGGTTGAGGTTTAGGGGTTGGTTTAGGGTTAGGGTTAGGGTGAGGGTGAGGTTTAGGGATAGAGTTAGGGTTAGGGGGAGGGTTAGGGTGAGGTTTATTGTTATTGTTAGTGTTAGGGTTATGGGATGGTGAGGGTTAGGTTGAGGTTTAGGGATTGGGTTAGGTTTAGTATTAGGGTTAGCGTGAGGGTGAGTGTGATGGCTAGGGTGAGGGCTAGTCTTAGTCTTAGGGTTAGGCTGAGGGTGAGGGTGGGGGTGAGTATTAGGGTTAGGGTGATGGTTTGGGTTAGGGTTAGTGTTATTGTTAGGGTTACGTTTAGAGTTACGGTGAGGGTGAGGGTGCGGGTGAGGGTTAGGGTTAGAGTTAGGGTGGGGTTTAGGGTTAGGTTTAGGGTTAGTGTGAGGTTGAGGTTTAGGGTTAGATATAGGGTTAGGGGGAGGGCTAGGGTTAGGGTTACGGATAGGGTTAGTGTTAGAGATAGGGTGAGGTTGAGGGTTAGGTTGAGGTTTAGGGTTAGGTTTATGGTTATGGTTAGTTTGAGGGTTAGTGTTAGGATTAGGGTTAGTATTAGGGTGATGGTAAGTTTTAGGGTGAGGGTTTGGGTTAATGTGAGGGTTATGGTTAGGGTGAGTGTTAGGATTACGGTTGGGGTGATTGTTAGGTTTAGGTTTAGGGTTTGGGTTACGGTGATGGTGAGGTATAGGGTTAGGGTTAGGGTGAGGTTTAGGGTTTGGGTTAGGGTTAGAATGAGGGTTAGGATGAAGGTGAGGTTTGTGGTTAGATTTAGGGTAATGGTGAGGGTTAGGGTTAGGATTTGGGTTAGGGTGAGGGTGAGTGTGTGTGTTAGGGTTAGGTTTAGGTTTAGGCTAATAGTTAGGCTAAGGGTGAGGTTGAGGGTGAAGGTTTGTGTTAGGGTTTGGGTTTGGTTTAGTGTTAGGGTGATGGTTAATGTGAGTGTTAGGATTAGGGTTAGGGTTATGGTGAGTGTTAGGGTTAGGGTTAGGTTGAGGTTTTGGGTTAGGGTAAGAGTTAGGGTTCGATTAAGTTCAGGGTTAGGGTGAGGTTTAGGGTTAGGTTTATGGTGATCATTAGGGTTACTGTTAGGTTGAAGGTTTGGGTTAGGTTAAGGATGAGGGCTAGTTTTAGGATTAGGGTGAGGGTTAGGATGAGGATTAGGGTTAAGATTTGTGTTAGGGTGAAGGATAGAGTGAGGGTGAGAACTAGGGTTAGTGTTAGGTTAAGGTTTAGGGTTAAGGATAGCATTAGGATGAGGGTTAGGACAAGGGTTTGGGTTACGGTGAGGGTGAGGTTTAGGTTTAGGGTGAGGGTTAGGGTTAGGGTTATGGTTAGGGTGAGGGTGAGGTTTACTGTTAGAGTTAGGGTTAGGGTGAAGCTGAGGGTGAGTGTTAGGGTTCCAGTTAGTGTTAGGTTTAGGGTGAGTGTAAGGTTCAGGTTTAGAGTGAGGGTAAGGGTGAGTGTTAGGGTTAGGGTTAAGGTTATGGGGAGGGTTAGGATGAGGGTTAGGACAAGGATTAGGGTTAGGGTGAGGGCTAGGCTGAGGGTGAGGTTTAGGGTTAGCTTTAGGGTGAGGTTTAGGTTTAGGATTAGGATTAGGGTAAGGGTTAGGGTGAGTGTGCGGGTTAGGGTTAAGTTTATGGTTAGGCTTAGGGTTACACTGAGGGTGAGGGTGAGGATTAGGGTTAGGATTAGGGTTAAGGTGAGGTTGAGTGTGTGTGTTAGAGTTAGGTTTAAGGTTAGGCTTCAGGTTAGGCTGAGGGTGAGGATTAGGGTTTGGGTGAGGGTTAGGGTAAGTGTTAGGGGGAGGGTTAGGATGTGGGATAGTGTTAGGATTAAGGTTAGGGTGAGGGCTAGGGTGAGGGAGAGGATTAGGGTTATGATTAGGGTGAGGGTGCGGTTTAGCATTAGGGTGAGGGTTAAGGTTAGTGTGAGGATTAATGCTACGGTTAGGTTTAGTGTTAGGGTGAGGGTATGTGTTAGGGTGAGGGTTAGGGTTACGGTGCATGTTATGGTTAGTGTGAGGGTTAGGGTTAGGGTTAGAATTATTGTTAGGTTTAGGATTAGGGTTACGGTTACAGTGAGGGTGAATATTAGGGTTAGTGTTAGTGTGGGGGTTAGCGTGGGGGTAATGGTAAGGGTAAAGGTTAGGGTTAGGGTGAGGTTGAGCGGTACGATAAGGGTGAGGGTTAGGGTTAGGGTTACAGTTAGGCTGAGGGTGAGGGTGGGGGTGATGATTAGGGTTAGGTGATGGTTAAGGTTAGGGTTATGGTGAAGTCTAGGTTGAGGGTAAGGGTTGGGGTTAGTGTTAGGCTGAGGTTTAGGGTTTGGGTGATGTTTAGGGTGAGTGTGAGGGTTATGGTTAGATTGAGGTTTAGGGTTAGGGTTAGGGTTAGGGTTAGGGTTAGGGTGAGGTTGAGGTTTAGGGTTAAATTTATGGTTAGTGTTAGTGTGAGGTTAGTGTTAGCGTTAGGGTTAGTGTTATGGTTAGGGTAAATCTTAGGGTGAGGGTTTGGGTCAGGGTGAAGTTTATGGTTAGGGTGAGCGTTAGGATTAGGGTTAGGGTTATTTTTAGGGTTTGGTTTAAGGTTACGGTTATGGTGCGGTTGAGGGTGAGGGTTAGGGTTAGTGTTAGGGTGAGGTTTAGGGTGAGGGTGAGGTTTAGGGTTACAGTTAGGGTTAGGGTGAGGATTGGGGTTAGGGTTAGGCTTAGGCTTAGGCTTAGGCTTAGGCCGAGCATGAGGGTGAGTGTTAGGGTTCGTGTTTGGGTGAGGGGTAGTGTTAGGATTAGGGTTAGGTTGAGGGTGAGTTTTAGGGTTAGATTTAGGGTTAGTGTTTGGGTGAGGTTTAGTGTTAGAGTTAGGGTTAGTGTGAGGCTGAGGGTGAGGGTTAGGGTTAGGATTAATGTTAGGGTTAGGCTTAAGTTGAGGGTTAGGTTGAGGGTGAGGGTTAGGGTCAGGGTTAGGAGTAGGATTAGTGTTAGTGTTAGGGTGAGTGTGAGGGTTAGGGTTAGGTTTACTGATAGGCTTAGGGTTAGGCTGAGGTTGAGGGTGAGTGTTAGGGTTAGGGTGAGGGTTAGTGTTAGTGTTAGGTTAGTGTTACCGTTAGGGTTAGTGTTAAGATGAGGGTAAATCTTAGGGTGAGGTTTGGGTCAGGGTGACGGTTATGTTGCGGGTGAGGTTGAGGGTTAGGTTTAGTGTTAGGGTGAGGTTTAGGGTGAGGGTGAGGTTTAGGATTAAAGTTAGGGTTAGGGTGAGTGTGAGGGTTAGGGTTAGGGATAGGCTTAGGATTAGGCTGAGGGTGAGGGTGTATGTTAGGGTTAGGATTAGTGTTAGGGTGAGGTTTAGGATTTGGGTTAAGGTTAGAGTTAGGGTTAGGGTGAGGTTGAGCTTTAGGGTTAAAGTTAGGGTTAGGGTGAGGTTTAGGTTGAGGGTTAGGATAAGGGTTATATTTAGGTTTAGGGTTACAGTTAGAGTTAGGGGGAGGGTTAGGGTTAGGTTTAGTGTTAGGGATAGGGTTTGGGTTAGAGTGAGGGTGAGTGTGTGTGTTAGGTTTCGGTATAGGGTTAGGCTTACGATTAGGCTGAGGGTGAGGTTGAGGGTGAGGGTTAGGGTTAGGGGGAGGTTTAGGTTGAGGGTTAGGGTTAGGATTAGGGTTAGGGTAAGGGATAGGGTTAGTGTGAGGGTGAGGTTTAAGTTTAGGGTTAGGGTTAGGGTGAGGTTTGTGTTGGGGTTAGGGTTAGAGTTAGGGTTAGGGTGAGGGTGAGGTTTATGGGTACAGTTAGGGTTAGGGTGCGGGTTAGCTTGGGGGTGACGGTAAGGGTAAAGTTGAGGGTTAGGCTGAGGGTGAGGGTTATGGTAAGGGTTAGGTTTAGGTTTAGGGTGAGGGTTAGTGTTCGCTTTAGGGTGAAGGTGAGGGTTATATTGAGGATTAGTGTTAGGGTTAGTGTGAGGTTTAGTGTGAGGATGAGGGTTAGGGTTAGGGTGCTGGCTAGGAAGAGGGTGAGGTTCAGGGTTAGTGTTAGGGTGAAGTTTAGGGTTAGTGTGATGGTTAGGGTTAGTGTGAGTGTTAGTGTTAGGGTTAGAGTTAGTGTTAGGGTGAAGGTAAGTGTTAGGTTGAGGGTTAGGTTTAAGGTGAGAGTTATGGTTAGGGTGAGGGTTAGGGTTAGGGTGAGGGTTATGGTTAGGGTGAGGGTTAGTGTTTGGGTTAGGATTATAGTAAGCATTAGGGTTATCGTTAAGGTTATGGTGAGGGTGAGGGTGAGCCTTAGGTTTAGGGCTAGGATGAGGTGTAGTTATAGGGTTAGGGTTAGGTTTAGTGTCAGGGTGAGGTTTAGTGTTAGAGTTAGGGTTAGGATGAGGCTGAGGGTGAGAATTAGGTTTAGGATTAATGTTAGGTTTAGGCTTAAGGTGAGGGTTAGGTTGAGGGTGAGGGTTAGATTTAGGGTTAGGATTAGGATTAGGTTTAGGGTTAGGGTTAGTGTTAGGTTTAGGGATAGGCTTAGGGTTAGACTGAGGTTGAGGGTGAGTGTTAGGTTTAGGGTGAGGGTTAGGGTTAGGGTTAGGATTAGGAATAGGTTTAGAGTTAGGGTGAGTGTGAGGGTTAGGGTTAGGTTTAGGGTTGGGCTTAGGTTTAGGCTCAGGATGAGGGTGAGGGTGAGGGTTATGGTTAGGGTGAGGGTTAGGGTTAGGGTTATGGGGAGGGTTAGGATGAGGGTTAGGGTTAGGATTAGGGTTAGAGTGAGGGCTAGGAAGAGGTTGAGGTTTATGGTTAGGGTTAGGGTGAGGGTTAGTGTGAGTGTTAGTTATAGTGTTAGAATTAGGTTTAAGCTGAGGATGAGGGTGAGGCTTAGGGTTCTGGTTAGGATTAGGATTAGGGTAAGGGTTAGAGTGAGTGTGAGGGTTAAGGTTCTGGTTAGGGTTAGGCTTTGGATTACACTGAGGGTGAGGGTGAGGGATAGGATTAGGCATAGGGTTAAGGGGAGGGTGAGTGAGTGTGTTAGGTTAGGTTTAGGTTTAGGTTAAAGGTTAGGCTAAGGGTGAGGTTGAAGGTGAGTGTTAGGGTTAGGGTGAGGTTTAGGGTTAGGGTTAGGGTTAAGTTGAGAGTAAGGGTGAGGGTTAGGGTTAGTGTTAGGGTGAGGGTTAGGATGAAGTTTAGAATTAGGGTTAGGGTGAGGGCTAGGCTGAGGGTGAGGTTTAGGTTTAGGGTTAGGTTTAGGGTTAGGGTTAGGTTTAGGGTGAGGGTGAGGTTTAGGGTTAGAGTTAGTGTAAGGGTGAGGCTGAGGTTGAGGTTTAGTTTTAGGGTTAGTTTTCGAGTTAGGGTTAGGGTAACGGTTAGGGTGATGGTGAGGATTAGGGTTAGAGTTAGGATTAGGATTAGAGTAAGGATTAGGGTTAGTTTGAGGGTTAGGTTTAGGGTTAGGTTTAGGCTTAGGTTTAGGCTGAGGCTGAGGATGAGGGTGAGGGTTAGGGTTAGGGTTAGGGTGGGTTTTAGGGATAGGGTTAGTGTTAGGTTAGGGATTAGTGTGAGGGTTAGGGTTAGGGTTAGTATTACGATTATGGTGAGGGTGAGGGTGAGTGTGATGGTTAGGGTTAGGGTGAGAGTTAGGGTTCGGTTAAGTTTAGGGGTAGGGTGATTGTTAGGTTTAGGATTAGGGTGAGTGTAAGTGTGAGGGTTAGGTTGAGGGTTTGGGTTAGGGTAAGGATGAGGGTTAGTGTTAGGGTTCGTGTGAGGGTTAGGATGATGATTAGGGTTACGATTAGTGTTAGGGTGAGGGTTAGGGTGAATGTGAGGATTAGGGTTTGTTTTCGTGTGAGGTTTAGGATTAGGTTTGGGGTTAGGGTGAGGGTTAGGATGAGGGTTAGGGTTCCGGTGAGGGTGAGGGTTAGGGTTAGGGTGAGGTTTAGGGTTAGGATTCGGGTTAGGGGGAGGTTGAGTGTTAGCATTAACGTTAGGGTTAGGGTTAGGTTTAGGGTTAGGATTACTGTTATAGTTAGGGTTAGGGTTAGAGTTATGGTGAGGGTGAGGGTTAGGGTGATTGTGAGGTTTATGGTTAGATTTAGTTTCAGTTGGAGCGTTAGGTCGAGGGTTAGGGTTTGTGTTAGGGTTAAGGTTAGGGTGAGGGTTAGGTTGAGGTTTAGGGTTAGGGTTAGGGTTAGGATTAGGGTTAGGGTGAGGGTGAGTGTGAGGTTTAGGGTTAGGGTTAGGCTTAGGCTTAGGGTTAGGCTGAGGGTGAGGGTGGGGGTGAGGATTAGGTTTAGGGTGATGGTTAGGGTTAGGGTTATGGTGAAGGTTAGTGTTAGGGTTAGGGATAGACTGAGGATTAGGGTGAGGATGAGGTTTAGGGATAGAGGTAGGGTTACGGTGAGGGTTAGCCTTAGAGTGAGGGTTAGGGTGGAGTTGACGTTAAGGATAAAGGTGAGGGTTAGGCTGAGGTTGAGGTTACAGTAAGGGTGCGGGTTAGGGTTAGGGGGAGGGTAAGTGTTAGGGTGAGGGTTAGGGTTAAGGTGAGAGTAAGTGTTAAGGTGAGGGTTAGGGTTAGGGTGAGGGTTATGGTTAGTTTCAGGTTTAGGGTTAGGGTTAGGATTATTGTTAGCATTAGGATTAGGTTTACGGTTATGGTGAGGGTGAGGGTGAGGGTTAGGGTTAGGGCTAGGATGAGATTTATGGATAGGGTTAGTGTTAGGTTTAGGGTCAGGGTGAGGTTTAGTATTAGAGTTATGGTTAGGGTGAGACTGAAGGTGAGGGTTAGGGTTAGGGTTAGTGTTATGGTTAGGGTTAGGGTGAAAGTTAGGAGTAGAGTAAGGGTTAGGGTTAGGCTTAAGTTTAGAGTTAGGTTTAGGGTTTCAGTTACGGTGAGGGTGAGTTTCAGTATTAGGGTTTGGGTGAGTGTGAGGTCTAAGGTTAGAATTAGGGTTAAGATTAGGATTATGGTTAGGGTTAGCTTGAGTGTGAGGGTTAGGGTTAGTGTTAGCCTTAGGTTTAGGCTGAGGTTTTGCGTGAGGGTTAGGGTTATGGTTAGCTTGATGGGTAGGGTTAGGGTTAAGGTGAGTTTTAGTGTTAGGGTTATGTTTAAGTTATGGTTAGGGTGAGGGTGAGGTTTAGGGGTAGAGTTAGTTTTAGGGTGAGGGTTATGGTGAGTGTAAGTTTTCTCTTGAGGGTTAGGTTAGGGGTGAAGTTAAGGGTAAACGTGAGGGTTAGGCTGAAGGTCAGGGTTACGTTAAGGTTGAGGGTTAGGGTTAGGGTGACCATTAGGGTTAGGGTTAGTGTGCGAGTTAGGGTATAGGTTAAGTGTAGGGTTAGGGTGAGGTTTAGGGTAAGGGTTAGAGTGAGGGTGAGGGTTAGGTTTAGGTTAAGGGCTAGGTTGAGGGTGAGGGTTAGGGTAAGGGTTAGGATGAGCACTAGGGTGAGGGTTAGGGTGAGGGTTAGGGTTAGATATAAGGTTAGGTTTAGGATTAGTGTTAGGTTGAGGGTGGGTGTGAGGGTTAGGGTTAGGGTTAGGATTAGGCTTAGAGTTAGGTTGAGGATTAGGGTTAGGGTTTGGGTTAGGGTGAGGCTGAGGCTGAGGATTAGGGAAAGGTTTAGGGTTAAGGTTATGCTTAGGGTTAGGCTGAGGTTGAGGGTGGTGGTTAGGATTAGAGTTAGGGTTAGCTTAGGCTTAGGTTTAGGGTTATTGTTAGTGTTACGGTTCGGGTTAAGTTTGCAGTGAGGGTGAGGCTGAGGGTGAGGGTTATGGTTAGAGTTAGGGTTAGCGTTAGGGTTAGTGTTATTGTTAGGTTTAGGGTTAGAGTTACAGTGAGGTTGAGGGTGAGGGTGAGGTTAGAGTTAGGGTGAGGTTTAGGGTTAGGGTTTGGGTTAGGGTTAGGGTGAGGGTGATATTTAGGGTTAGAGTTAGGGTTAGGTGGAAGGTTAGGGTGAGGTTTAGGGTTAGGGTTAGTGTTATGGTTAGTTTGAGGGTGAGGGTTAGGTTGAGGTTTAGGGATAGGGTTAGGTTTACTATTAGGGTTTGTGTGAGGGTTAGGGTGAGCATTAGGATGAGGGTTAGGCTTATGCTTTTGGTTCAGCTGAGGGTGAGTGTGGGGGTTAGGATTAGGGTTAGGGTGATGGTTTGGGTTATGGTTAGGGGGAGGTTTAGGGTGAGGGTTAGGGTTAAGTTTAGTGTTAGGATTAGGGTAAGGATGAGGGTTAGGGCTCGGGTTAGGGTTAGGGTTAGGGTAAGGGTGAAGTTTAGGGTTAGGGTTAGGGTTAGGGTTAGATTTATGGTGAGGGTGACAGTGCGGATGAGTGTGAGGTTTAGGGTTAGGCTTATGGTTAGGCTTAGGGTTAGGCTAATGGTCAGGGTGAGTTTTAGGGTTAGGGTGAGGGTTAGGGTTAAGGTTATGGGGGGGTTAGGATGAGGGTTAGTGTTAGGATTAGGGTTAGGGTGATTGCTATGGTGAGGGTGAGGTTTAGGTTTAGGTTAGGTTGAGGTTCATGGTTAGGGTTAGGGTTAGGGTTAGGGTCACGTTGAGGTTTATGGTAAGAGTTAGGGTTAAGTTGAGGCTGAGGGTGAGGGTTATGGTTAGGGTTAGGTTAAGGATTAGGGTAAGGGTTGGGGTGAGTGTGAGTGAAAGGGTTAGGGTTAGGGTTAGGCTTAGGTTTACACTGAGTTGAGAGTGAGGGTGAGGCTTAGGGTTAGGGTGAGAGTTAGGGTTCAGGGTAAATTTAGGTTTAGGTTGAGGGTTAGGTTTAGGTTTACGTTGAGTGTTAGGTTTAGAGTTACGTTGAGGGTTAGGGTTAGGGTTAGGGTTGGGGTGAGGGTTAGGGTTAGTGTTAAAGTGAGGTTTAGAGTTAGGATTAGAGTTAGAGTGAGGCTTAGTATGAGGGTAAGGGTTACGGTAAGTGTGAGGGTTAGGGTTAGGGTGAGGGTTAGGGTTAGGGTTAGGGTTAGGGTGAGGGTGAGGGTTAGGATTATGGTTAGTTTTAGGGTTATTTTTAGGGTTACGGTTACGGTGAGGGTGAGGGTGAGGGTTAGGGTTAGGGTTAGGTTGAGGTTTTTAGTGTTAGGGTTAGGGTTAGAGTTAGGGTTAGGGTGAGGTTAGTGTTAGGGTTAGTGTGAGGGTTAGTGTTTGGGTTATGTTATGCGTTACGGTTAGGGTTGTGGTTAGGGTTAGTGTTAGAATAAGAGTTAGGGTTACAGTAAGGGTGTGTTTTAAGGTTTGGGTGAGGGTTAGCATTAGGTTTAGGGTTAGGGTGAGGGTCTGGGTTAGGATTAGGGTTAGGGTTAAGGTTATTGTTAGGGTTAAGGTTATGGTGAGGTTGCTGGTGAGGATTATGGTTAGGGTTCGGTTGAGGTTTTTAGTGTTAGTGTTAGGGTTAAAGTTAGGGTTAGGGTGAGGCTAGGGTTAGGGTTAGTGTGAGGTTTAGTGTTTGGGTTAGGGTATGGGTTAGGGTGATGGTTGTGTTTAGGGTGAGGGTTAGGATTAGGGTTAGGGTTATTGTTTGGGTTAGGTTTAGGGTTACGGTTACGGTGAGGGTTCAGGTTTAGGGTTAAGGTCAGTTTTAGGGCTTGAGTAAGGGTTAGAGTTAGTGTTAGGGTTAGGGTAAGGTTTAGGGTCAGAGTATGGTTAGGATGATGGTTAGGTTGAGGGTTAGGGTTAGGGTTAGTGTTAGGGTTAGCGTGAGGTTTAGGTTGAGGTTGAGGGTTAGGGTTAGGGTTATGGGGAGGGTTAGGATGAGGGTTAGGGTTAGGATTAGGGTTAGGGTGAGGGCTAGGGTGAGGGTGAGTTCTAGGGTTAGGGTTAAGGTGAGGTTTAGGTTTAGGGTTAGGGTTAGTGGTAGAGTGAGGATTACGGTTAGGGTTATGGTGATGGTTAGGATTAGGGTTAGGGTCAGGATGGGGGTGAGGGTGGCGTTGAGGATTAGGGTTAGGGTTACCGTTAGGGTTATTGTGAGTTTTATGGTTAGGGTTAAGTTTGCAGTGAGGCTGAGGCTGAGGTTGAGTGTTATGTTTAGGGTTAGGGTCAGGTTTAAGGTTAATGTTATTGTTATGGTTAGGGTTAGAGTTACAGTGAGGTTGAAGGTGAGGGTGAGGATTAGCGTTAGCGTGAGTTTTAGAGTTAGGTTTAGGGTTAGGGTTAGGGTGAGTTTGAGCTTTAGGGTTAGATTTAGGGTTAGGGGGAGGGTTAGGGTGAGGTTTAGGTTTAGGGGTAGTGTTAGGGTTAGGGTGAGGTTGAGGGTTAGGTTGAGGTTTAGGGAAAGGGTTAGGTTTAGGATTAGGATTAGGGTGACCATGAGTGTGAGGATAAGGGTAAAGGTTAGGCTTAGGCTTAGGAATAGGCAGAGGGTGAGGGTGGGATGAGGATTAGTTTTAGGGTGATGGTTAGGTTTAGGGGTAGTTTTATTGTAAGGGTTAGGGTTAGAGTTACGGTGAGGGTGAGGGTGCGGGTGAGGTTTAGGGTTAGGGTTAGGGTGGGGTTTAGGGTTAGGTTTAGGGTTAGGGTTAGGGTGAGGGTGAGGTTTAGGGTTAGATATAGCGTTAGGGTGACTGTTAGGGTGAGGGTTAGGGTTGGGTTTAGTATTAGGGTTAGGGTGAGGATGAGGGTTAGGGTTAGGGTTAGGGTAAGGGTTAGGTTTAGGGTTAGGGTTACAGTTAGGGTTAGGGTTACGGTGAGGGTGATAGTGGGGAATGAGTGTGAAGGTTACGGTTAAGTTTAGGGTTAGGCTTAGGGTTAGGCTTAGGTTTGGGCTAAGGGTGATTGTGAGTTTAATGGTTATTTTGAGGGTTAGGGTTAGGGTTATGGGGAGGGTAGGATGAGGGCTAGTGTTAGGATTAGGGTTAGCGTAATGGCTAGGGTGAGGGTGATGTTTAGAGTTAGTTTAGTGTGAGGTTTAGGGTTAGGGCTGGGGTAGGGTTAGGGTGAGGGTGAGGTTTAGGGTTAGAGTTTGGGTTAAGGTGAGGCTGAGGGTGAGGGTTACGGTTAGGGTTAGGATTAAGATTTGGGTAAGGGTTAGGGTGAGTGTGAGGGTTAAGGTTAGGGTTAGCGTTAGGCTTAGGGTTACATTGAGCGTGAGCATAAGGGTGAGGGTTAGGGTGAGAGTTAGGGGTCAGGTTAAGTTTACAGTTAGAATGAGGGTTAGGGTTAGGTTTACGTTGAATGTGAGTGTTAGGGTTAGGTTGAGGATTAGGGTTAGGGTTAGGGTGAGGTTTAGGTTTAGGGTTAGGGTGAGGGTTAGGATGAGGATTAGGGTTAGGATTAGGGTTAGGTTGAGGGCTAGGTTTAGGGTGATGGTTAGGGTTAGTTTTAGGGTGAGTTTTAGGGTTAGGGATAGGTTTATGGTGAGGGTTAGGATGAGGGTTAGGGTTACGTAAGGGTGAGGGTTAGGGTTTGGGTGAAGGTTAGAGTTAGGTTTAGTTTTAGGATGAGGGTGAGGGTTACGGTTAGTGTTAGGGTGAGGGATAGGATGAGGGTTAGGGTTAGGATTAGGGTTAGGCTGAGGGCTAGGTTGAGGTTGAGGGTTAGAGTAAGGGTTAGGCTTAGGCTTAGGGTTAGGCTGAGCATGAGGTTGAGAGTGAGGGTTAGGGTTAGGGTGATGGTTAGGTTTAAGGTTAGGGTGAGTGTTAGGATGAGGTTTAAGGTAAGGTGAGCTTTAGGGTGAGGATGATGGTAAGGGTAAAGGTGAGGTTAAGGCTGAGGTTGAGGGTTAAGATAAGGGTGAGGGTTAGGGTTAGGTTTATGGTTAGGGTTAGGGTTATGATGAGGGTTAGATTGAGGATTAGGGTTAGGGTTAGGGTTAGTGTGAGGTATAGGGTGAGGATGAGGGTTAGGGTTATGGTGAGAGTGAGGGTTAGAATTAGGGTTAGTGTGAGGGCTAGGGAGAGGGTGAGGGTTAGAGTTAGGGTTCGGGTTAGGGTGAGGTTTAGGTTAGGGTGAGGTTTAAGGTTAGTGTGAAATTTACTGTTAGGGTAAGGGTTAGTGTTAGGGTGAGGGTAAGTGTTAGGGTGAAGGTTAATGTTAGAGTTAGGGTTATGTTTAGGGTGAGGGTTAGTGTTAGGGTTAGGGTTATTTTTAGAGTTATTGTTAGGATTAGGGTTAGGGTAACAGTTACTGTGAGGGTGAAGCTTAGGGTTAGGGTTAGGGTGAGGTTGAGGCAGAGTTGGAGGGTAAGGTTTAGGGTTAGGTTTAGAGTAAGGGTTAGGGTGAGGGTTAGGGTGAGGATGAGTGTTAGGGTGAGGGTTAATCGTAGGGTTAGGATTAGTATTAGTATAAGGGTTCGGGTGAGTTTGAGGGTTAGGTTTAGGGTTAGGCTTAGGCTTAGGGTTCGCCTGAGACTGACGGTGAGGTTGAAGGTTAGGGTAAGGGTGAGGGTTAGGGTTAGGATTAGGGTGAGGGTAAGGGCTAGGGTGATGGTGAGGGTTAGGATTGGTTAGGGTTAGTGTTTGGGTAAGGTTTAGAGTTACGGTTAGGGTTTCGGTTAAGGTTAGGTTGAGGGTAATTGTTACGGTGAGGTTGAGGGTTAGGGTTAGTTTGAGGGTTAGGGTTAATATTATGTTTAGGGAGAGGGTGAGTGTTAGGATTAGGGTTAGAGTTATGGTTAGGTTTAGGGTTAGGGTTAGGGTTAGTTTTAGGGTGAGGTTTAGGGTTAGGGTTAGGATTAGTGTTAGGGTGAGGGTGAAATTTAGGGTTAGATTTAGGCTTGGTTGGAGGGTTAGGTCGAGCGTTAATGTTAGAGTTAGTGTTAGGGTTAAGGTTAGGTTGTGGGTTAGGTTGAGGTTTAGGGTTAGGGTTAGGGTTAGGATTAGGCTTAGGGTGAGGTGAGTGTGAGTTTTAGGGTTAGGGTTAGGCTTAGGCTGAGGGTTTAGCTGAGGGTGAGGGAGTGGGTGAGCATTAGGGTAAGGTTGATGTTTAGGGTTCGGGTTAAGGTGAGGGTTAGGATGAGGGTTAGGGTTAGGCTTAGGTTTAGGGTGAGGGCTAGGGTGATGGTGAGGGTTAGGGTAAGTGTTAGGCTTAGGCTTAGGGTTAGCCTGAGCATGAGGTTGAGGGTGAGGTTTAGGGTTGAGAATAGGGTGTGATTTAGTGTTAGGGTTAGGGTTAGAGTTAGGGTTAGGACGAGAGTGAGGTTTATGGGTAGGGTTAGGGTCAGCGTGAGGGTTACGGTTCGGTTGAGGGTTAGGGTGGGAGTGACTGTATGGGTAAAGGTGAGGGTTAGGCTGAGGGTGAGGGTTATGGTAAGGGTGAGGGTTAGGTTTAAGATGAGCATTAGGGTTAGGGTTAGGGTGAGGGTTAGATTGAGGATTAGTGTTAGGGTTAGTGTGAGGTTTAGGGTGAGGATGAGGGTTAGGTTTAGGGTGAGGGCTAGGGTGAGGGTGAGGGTGAGGGTTAGATTGAGGACTAGTGTTTGGGTTAGTGTGAGCTTTAGGGTGAGGATGAGTTTTAGGGTTAGGGTTATGATTAATGTTAGGGTTAGGATTAATGTGAGGGTTAGAGTGAGGTTGAGCTTTAGTGTTAGTGTTAGGATTAGGATTAGGGTTAGGGTTAGGGTGAGTTTGAGGGTTAGTGTTAGGGTTAGGGTTTGGCTTAGTGTTAGGGTGAATGTGAGGGTGAGGTTGAGGGTTACTGTGAGGGTGAGGGTTAGGGTTAGGGTTAAGGTGAGAGTTAGGGTTAGGGTTAGGTTGAGGGTTAGGTTTAGGGTTAGGGTTAGGGTGAAGGTGAGGGTGAGGGTGAGGGTTAGTGTTAGGGTGAGGTTTAGGATGAGTGTTAGGTTTAGGATTAGGTTTAGGGTGAGGGCTAGGGTGAGGGTGAGGTTTAGGGTTAGGTTTAGGTTTAGGTTTAGGGTTAGGTTTAGGGTGAGGTTCAGGTTTAGGGTTAGAGTTAAGGTTAGCGTGAGGCTGATGGTGAGGGTTAGGGTTAGGGTTAGTGTTAGAGTTAGGGTTACAATGAGGGTTCGGGTGAGGGTGAGGTTTAGGCTTAGTGATAGGATTAGGATTAGGGTACAGGTTAGGGTAAGTGTGAGGGTTAGGGTTAGGGTTACGGTTAGCCTTATGATTAGGCTGAGGGTGCGGGTAAGGGTGAGGGTGAGGGATAGGGTTAGGGTGAGAGTTAGGGGTAGGATTAGGGTGAGTGTTAGGGTTCTTGTTAAGTTTAGGGTTAGGGTGACTGTTAGGGTTATGGTGAGGGTTAGGGTTAGGTTGAGGGTTAGGTTTAGGATTAGGATTAGGGTGAGGGTTAGTGTTAGGGTTAGGGTGAGGGTTAGGATGAGGATTAGGGTAAGGATTAGGGTTAGGGTGAGGGCTAGGGTGAGGGTGAGTGTTAAAGTGAGGGGGTAGGGTTAGGGTAAGGGTGAGGGTTAAGGTTATGATTTGGGTTACTGTAAGGGTGACTTTTAGAGTTAGATTTAGGGTTAGGGGGAGGGTAAGGTCAAGGTTTAGGGTTACGGTCAGAGTTAGGGTTAAGGTTATGGTGAAGGTTAGGTTGAGGTTTAGGGTTAGGGTTAGGGTTCGGATTAGGGTTAGGGTGAGGGTATGTGAGGGTTAGGGTTAGGATTAGGGTTAGGGTTAGGCTTAGGGTTAGGGTTATGCTGAGGGTGAGGTTGGGGGTGAGTATTAAGATTAGGGTGATGGTTAGGGTTAGGATTAGGGTGAGAGTTAGGATGAAGGATAGGGTTAGGATTTGGTTTAGTGTCAGTGCTAGGGTGAGGGTGAGGTTTAGAGTAAGATATAGGATTAGGCTTTGGGTTAGGCTGAGCATGAGGTTGAGGGTGAGGGTTAGGGTTATGGTGATGGTAAGGTTTAAGGTTAGGTTGAGTGTTCGGATGAGGTTTAGGGTTAGGGTGAGGATGATGGTGAGGGTAAATGTGAGGTTTAGGCTGAGGGTGAGGAATAAGATAAGGGTGAGGTTTAGGGTTAGCTTTAGCATTAGGGTTAGGGTTATTGTGAGGTTTAGATTGAGGATTAGGGTTAGGTTTAGGGTTAGTGTGAGGTTTAGGGTGAGGATTACGGTAAGGGTTAGGGAGAGGGTGAGGGTTAGAATTAGGGTTAGGGTGAGGGCTACAGTGAGGGTGAGGGTTAGAGTTAGGGTTAGGGGGAGGTTTAGGATTAGGGTGAGGTTTAGGGTTATTGTGAGTTAGTGTTATGGTTAGGGTTAGTGTTAGGGTGAGGTTAAGTGTTAGGGTAAGGGTAAATGTGAGGGTGAGGATTATGGTTAGGGTGAGGGTTCAGGTTAGGTTTAGGGTGAGGTTTATTGTTGGGGTTAGGATTAGAGTTAGGGTTAGCGTGAGAGTGAGGTTTAGGTTTAGAGTTAGGGTAAGGTTGAGACTGAGGTTGAGAGTTAGGTTTAGGGTTAGTGTTAGAGTTAGGGTTAGGGTGAGGTTTAGGGTGAGGGTGAGGGTGAGGGTTAGGATTAGGATTGGAATTAGGATTAGTGTAAGGGTTTGAGTGAGTGTGAGGGTTAGGGTTAGGCTTAGGCTTAGGCTTAGGGTTAGGCTGAGAGTGAGGGTGAGGTTGAGGGTTAGGGTTAGGGTGAGGGTTAGAGTTAGGTTCAGGGTGAGAGTTAGGGTTCGGTTTAAGTTTAGGGTTAGGGTGAGGTTTAGGGTAACGGTTACAGTGAGGGTGAGGTTTAGGGTTAGGTTGAGGGTTAGGGTTAGGTTTAGGGTTAGGGTGAGATGAGGGTGAGTGTTAGGGTTAGTGTTAGAGTGAGGGTTAGGATGAGGGTTAGTTTAAGGATTAGGGTTAGTGTGAGGGCTAGGGTGAGGGTGAGGTTTAGGGTTTGGGTTAGGTTGAGGTTTAGGGTTAGGTTTAGGCTTAGGGTTAGGGTGAGGGTGAGGTTTAGTGTTAGAGTTAGGGTTTGGGTGAGGCTGAGGGTGAGGGTTAGGTTTAGGCTTAGTGTTAGAGTTAGGGTTACGGTGAGGGTTAGTATGAGGGGGAGGGTTGGGTTTATGGTTAGGATTCAGGTAAGGGTTAGGGTGAGTGTGAGAGTTAGGGTTAGGGTTAGGCTTAGGGTTAGGGTTAGGCTGAGAGTGAGGTTGAGGTTCAGGGTTAGGGTTGGGGTGAGGGTTAGGGTTAGGGTTAGAGTGTCAGTTAGGGTTCGGTTAATTTTACGGTTAGGGTGAGGGTTAGGGTAAGGGTTAAATTGAGGGTGAGGGATAGGGTTAGGCTGAGCGTTAGGGTTAGGGTTACGGTGGGGGTGAGGGTGAGGGTTAGGGTTAGCTTTAGGGTGAGGCTTAGGATGAGGGTTAGGGTTAGGATTAGGGTTAGGGTGAGGGCTAGGGTGAGGGTGAGGTTTAGGGTTAGGATCAGGGTGCGATTTAGGGTTAGGTTTAGGATTAGGGTTAGGGTGAGGGTGAGGTTTAAGTTTAGAGTTAAGGTTAGGGTGAGGCTGAGGGTGAGGGTTAGTATTAGGTTCAGTGTTAGAGTTAGTGTTACCTTGAGGGTTAGGGTGAGGGTAAGGTTTAGCCTTAGTGTTAGGATTAGGTTTAGGGTAAGGTTTAGGGTGAGTGTGAGGGTTAGGGATAGGGTGAGAGTTAGGGGTAGAGTTAGGGTGAGGGTTAGGGTTCGGGTTAAGTTTAGGGTTACTGTGAGGGTTAGTGTTAGGTTGAGGGTTAGGGTTAAGCTTAGGATTAGGGCGAGGTTTAGGGTTAGGTTTAGGGTTAGTAGAGGATTAAGGTTAGGATTAGGGTTAGGGTGAGGGCTAGGGTGAGGGTGCGGGTTAGGGTTAGTGTTTTGGTGAGATTTAGGGTTAGGGTTAGGGTTAGGGTGAGGGTTAGGAAGAGGGTTATGGTTACAGTGAGGGTGAGGTTTAGGGTGTAGTGTCAGGGTTAGGTTTAGGATTCGGGTTAGGGTGATGGTGAGTTTTAGGGTTAGATTTAGGGTTAGGGGGAGGGTAAAGTCGAGGGTTAGGGTTAGGATTAGTGTTAGGGTTAAGGTTAGGGTGAGGGTTAGGTTGATGTTTAGGGTTAGGTTTAGGGTTAGTGTTCGGGTTAGGAAGAGGGTTAGGGTATGTGAGGGTTAGGGTTATGGTTAGGCTTAGGGTTAGGGTTATGCTGAGGGTGAGGGTGGGGTTTAGGATTAGGGTTAGGGTGATGGTTAGGGCTAGGGTTAGGGTGAGGGTTAGGATGAGGGATAGGGTTAGGATTAGGGTTAAGGTGAGGGTTAGGGTGAGGGTTAGGTTTAGAGTAAGGTTTAGGCTTAGGCTTAGGGTGACGCTGAACTTGAGTTTGATGGTGAGGGCTAGGGTTAGGGTGATGGTTAGGGTTAAGTTTAGGTTGAGGGTTAGGATGTGGTTTTGGGTTAGGGTGAGCTTTAGGGTGAGGATGATGGTAAGGGTAAAGTTGAGGTTTAGGCTGATTTTGCGGGTTCAGATAAGGGTGAGAGTTAGGGTTAGGTTTATATTTAGGGTTAGGTTGAGGGTTAGATTGAGGATTAGGGTTAGGGTTAAGGTTAGTGTGAGGTTTAGGGTGAGTATGAGGGTTAGAGTTAGGGTGAGGGTGAGGGTTAGAATTAGGGTTAGGATTAGGGCTAGGGTGAGGGTGAGGGTTAGAGTTAGGCTTAGGGTTAGTTTGAGATTTAGTGTTAGGGTTAGGGTTAGTGTTAGTTTGTGGGTAAGTGTAGGGTGAGGATTAATGTTAGGTTGAGGGTTATGATTAGGGTGAGGGTTAGTGTTATTGTTTGGGTTAGGGTTAAGTTTACTGTGAGGGTGAAGATTAGGGTTAGGGTTAGGGTGAGGTTTAGTGTAAGGGTTAGGGTTAGAGTTAGGGTAAGTTTGAAGCTGAGGTTGAGGGCTAGGTTTAGTATTAGTGTTTGAGTTAGGGTTAGAGTTATGGTGAGAGTGAGGGTGATGGTGAGGGTGAGTGTTAGGTTTTGGGTTAGGGTGAGGTTTAGGTTTAGGTTTAGGGTTACGGTTAGGCTGAGGGTGAGGTTTAGGATTAGAGATAGGGTTAGGGTAAGGGTTATGGTTAGGGTTAGTTTTAGAGTTAGGGTTACAGTGAGGGTTAGGGTGAGGGTGAGTGTTAGGCTTAGTGTTAGGGTTAGGATTAGTGTAAGGTTTCGGGTGAGTGTGAGGGTTAGGGTTAGTGTTAGGCTTAGGCTTAGGTTTAGGCTGAGAGTGAGGGTGAGGGTGAGGGTTATGGTTAGTGTGAGGGTTAGGGTTAGGTTTAGAGTGAGAGTTAAGGTTCTGTTAACTATAGGGTTAGGGTGAGGATCAGGGTTAGGATTAGGGTGATGTTGAGGGCTAGGGTGATGGTGAGGGTTAGGGTTAATGTGAGGGTAAGGTTTTGGGTTACGGTTAGGATGACGCTTAGGCTTACAGTGAGGGTGAGGGTTAGGGTTAGGTTGAGGGTTAGGGTTAAGGTTATGGTTAGTGTGAGGGTAAGTTTTAGGATTATGGTTAGGGTTAGGGTTAGGTTTAGGGTTAGGATTCGTGTTATTGTTAGGGTTAGGGTTAGACTTATGGTGAGGGTGAGTGTGAGGGTTAGGGTTAGTGTTAGCGTGAGGTTTGGGGTTAGGGTTAGGATTAGGGTGAGGGTGAGGGTGAGGTTTAGGGTTAGATTTAGGGTTAAGTTGGAGGGTAAGGTCGAGCGTTAATGTTAGGTTTAGTGTTAGGGTTAAAGTTAGGGTGAGGGATAGGTTGAGGTTTAGGGTTAGGGTTAGGGTTAGGATGAGGGTTAGGTTGAGGGTGAGTGTGAGGGTTAAGGTTAGGGTTAGGCTTAGGCTTAGGGTTAGCCTGAGGGTGAGGATTAGGGTTAGGGTGATGGTTAGGGTTTGGGTTAGGCTTAGGGTTAGAATGAGGTTTATGGTTAGGCTTAGGTTTAGGGTGAGGGCTAGGGTGAGGGTGAGGGTTAGGGTAAGGGTAAGGATTAAGCTTAGGCTTAGGGTTAGGCTGAGCATGAGGTTGAGGGTGAGGGTTAGGGTTAGGGATATGGTGAGGTTTAGTGTTAGGTTTAGGGTTAGAGTTAGGGTTAGGATGAGGGTGAGGTTTAGGGGTAGGGTTAGGGTCAGGGTGAGGGTTAGGTTTCGGGTGAGGGTTAGAGTGGGGGTGACGGTAAGTGTAAAGGTGAGGGTTAGGCTGAGAGTGAGGGTTATGGTAAGGGTGAGTGTTAGGTTTAGGATGAGGGTTAGGGTTAGGGTTAGGGTGAGGGTGAGGGTTAGATTGAGGATTAGTGTTAGGGTTAGTGTGAGGTTTAGGGTGAGGATGAGGTTTAGGGTTAGGGTTAGGCTTACCATTAATGTTAGGGTTAGACTTAAGGTGAGGGTTAGGGTGAGGGTGAGCTTTAGTTTTAGTGTTAGGGTTAGGATTAGGGTTAGTTTTAGGGTGAGTTTGAGGGTTAGGTTGAGGTTTAGGGTTAGGGTTAGGGTTAGGATGAGGGTGAGTGTGATTGTTAGGGTTAGGCTTAGGCTTAGGCTTAGGCTGAGGGTGAGTGTGGGGGTGAGGATTAGGGTTAGTGTGATGTTTAGGGTTAGGGTTAGGGTTAGGGTGAGGGTTAGAATGAGTGTTAGGGTTAGGGATAGGGTGAAGTTTAGTGTTAGGGTTAGGTTTAGAGTTAGGGTTAGGGTGAGGGTGAGGTTTAGGGATAGGGTTAGGGTCCGGGTGAGGGTTAGGTTTAGGTTTAGTGTTAGGTTTAGGGATAGGGTGAGGGTTAGGATGAGGTTTAGGGTTAGGATTAGGGTTAGGGTAAGGACTAAGGTGAGGGTGAAGTTTAGGATTAGGTTTAGGGAGAGGTTTAGGGCTAGGGTTACGGTTCAGGTTAGGGTGAGGTTGAGGTTTCAGGTTAGGTTTAGGGTTAGGTTGAGGTTTAGGGTTAGGTTTAGGGTGAGGGTTAGGATGAGGATTAGGGTTAAGATTAGGGTTACGGTGAGGGCTAGGTTGAGGGTGAGGTTTATTGTTAGTGTTAGGGTGAGGTTCAGGGTTAGGGTGAGGGTTAGGTTGGGGGTTAAGGTTACAGTAAGTGTGAGGGTTAGGGTTATGGTGAGGGTTAGTGTTAGGATTAGGGTTAAGGTGAGTGTGAGGGTTAGGATTGGGGTTAGTGTTAGGGTCATTGTTAGGGTTAGGTTTAGGGTTACAGTGAGGGCTAGGGTTAATGTTAGGGTTAGGGTTAGGTTTAGGCTGAGGGTAAGGGTGGGGGTGGGATTGAGGATGAGGATTAGGGTTAGGGATAGGGTAATTGTAAGTGTTATGGTTAGGGTTAAGTTTGCGGTGAGGTTGAGGCTAAGGGTGAAGGTTATGTTTAGGGTTAGGGTTAGGGTTAGGGTTAATGTTATTTTTAGGGTTAGGGTTAGAGTTATGTTGAGGTTGAGGGTGAGGGTGAGGTTTAGGTTTAGGGTGAGGTGTAGGTTTTGGGTTAGGTTTAGAGTTAGGGTTAGTGTGAGGGTGAGGTGTAGGGTTAGATTTAGGGTTAGAGTGAGGTTTAAGTTGAGGGTTAGGTTTAGGGTTAGTGTTAGGGTTAGGTTTAGATTGAGAGTTAGGGGGTGTGTTTGGGTTAGGGTTAGGCTTAGGGATAGGATTAGGTTTAGGATGAGGGTGAGTGTGTGTGTTAGGATTAGGTTTAGGATTAGGTTTAGGGTTAGGCTGAGAGTAAGTTTGAGGGTGAGGTTTAGGGTTAAGTTGATGGTTAGGGTTAGGGTTAGGGTTAGGGGGAGGGTTAGGATGAGGGTTAGTGCTAGATTTAGGGTTAAGGTAAGGGCTACGGAGAGGGTGAGGTTTATGGTTAGGGTTAGGGTGAGGTTTAGGTTTAGGGTTAGGGTGAGGGTGAGGTTTAGTGGTATGGTTAGGTTTAGAATTAGGGTTAGGGTGAAGATGAGGTTCAGGGTTAGAGTTAGGGTATGTTGAGGCTGAGGTTGAGCGTTAGGTTTAGTGTTAGTGTTAGAGTTAGGGTTAGGGTGAGGGTTAGGATGTGGTTAAGTTTGAGGGTGAGGGTTAGGCTTAGGGTTAGTATTAGGATTAGGGTAAGGGTTAGGGTGAGTGTGACAGTTAGGATTAGGTTTAGGCTTAGGCTTAGGGTTAGGCTGAGAGTGAGGGTGAGTGTGAGGGTAAGGGTTAGGGTGAAGGTTAGGGTTAGGTTTAGGGTGAGAGTCATGGTTCGGTTAAGTTTTGGGTTAGGGTGAGGATTAGGATTAGGGTTAGGGTGAGGGCTAGGGTGAAGGTGAGGGTTAGGTTTAGTTTTAGGGTAAGATTTAGAGTTAGGGTTAGGGTTTGGGTTAGGGTTAGGATGAGGGTTAGGGTTATGGTGAGGGTAAGGGTTAGGCTTAGGTTGAGGGTTAGGGTTAAGATTATGGTTAGGGTGAGGGTGAGTGTTAGGAATAGGGTTGGGTAGAGGTCTAAGTTGGGGGGTGAGTTTTAGAGTTAGGGTTAGGGTTAGGCTGAGGTTTAGGATTAGGGTGAGGGTTAGGGTTAGTTTGAGGGTTACTGTTAGTGTTAGGGTTAGTGTTAGGATGAGGGTAAGTGTTAGGGTGAGGGTTAATGTTAGGGTGAGGCTTATGGTTAGGGTGAGGGTTAAGGTTAGGGTTAGGGTTATTGTTAGGGTTAGGGTTAGGGTTACGGTTAAGGTGAGGGTGAAGTTTAGGGTTAGATTTAGGGTAAAGTTTAGAGTTAGGGTTAGGGTTAGAATTAGGGTTAGGGTGAGGGTGTGGTTTAGGGGTAGAGTTAGGGTTAGGGTGAGGGTTAGGGTTAAGGTGAGCGTTAGGGTGGGGTTGATGGTAAGGGTAAAAGTGAGGGTTAGGCTGAGGGTGAGGGTTACACTAAGGGTGAGGGTTAGGGTTAGGGTGAGGGTTAGGTTTATGATTAGGGTGAGGGTGAGGGTTAGTTTGAGGATTAGTGTAAGGGTTAATGTGAGGTTTAGGATTCGGACCAGGATTAGCGTTATGGTGAGGGCTAGGGTGAGGTTGAGCGTTAGGTTTATTTTAGGGTGCGGTTTAGGGTTAGGTTGATAGTTAGGGTTAGTGTGAGCCTTAGTGTTATTGTTAGGGTTCGTGTTAGGGTGAGGGTAAATGTTAGGATGAGGGTAAGTGTTAGAGTGAGGATTATGGTTAGGGTGAGGGTTAGGAATAGGGTTAGGGTTATTGTTAGGTTTTGGGTTACTGTTACAGTGAGGGTGATGGTGAGGGTTAGGGTTAGGTTTAGGATGAGGTTTAGGTTTAGGGTTAGGATTAGAGTTAGGGTTAGGGTGAGGGTGAGGTTTAGGGTTAGAGTTAGGGATAGTGTTAGGGATAGGGATAGGGTGAGTGTTAGGGTTAGGCTTAGGCTTAGGCTTAGGCTTAGGCTTAGGCTGAGCATGAGGGTGAGGGTTAGGTTTAGGGTGAGGGTTAGGATGAGGTTTAGGGTTAGGATTATGTTTAGGGTGAAGGCTAGGCTGAGGGTTAGGGTAAGGTTTAGGGTTAGGGATAGGGTTAGGTTTAGGATTTGAGTTAGGGTGAGGGTCAGTGTGAGGGTTAGTGTTAGGGTTAGGGTTAGGCTTAGAGTTAGGGTGAGGTTTAGTGTTAGGGATTGGTTAGGGTTAGGGTGAGAATGAGGATTAGGCTTAGGTTTAGGGTTAGGTTTACGGTTTGGTTTAGGGTTAGGGTTAGTGTTAGGGTTAGGTTTAGGGTTAGGCTGAGGGTGAGGGTGGGTGTGAGGATTAGGGTTAGGTTTAGGTTTATTGTTAGGGTGAGGGTGAGTTTTAGGGTTTGAGTTAGGTTCAGGGGGAGTGTTAATGTGAGGTTTATGGTTAGGGTTATTGTTAGGGTTCGGGGGAGAGAGAGTGTTAGTATGAGATTTAGGGATAGTGTTAGGTTTAGGATTAGGGTTAGGGTGACGTGAGTATGAGGATTAGGGTGAGGGTTAGGCTTAGGCTTAGGGTTAGGCTGAGGGTAAGGGTGGCTGTGACGATTAGGGTTAGGGTGATGGTTAGGGTTAGGGTTAGGGTTATTGTTAGGGTTAGGGTTCGAGTTACGGTGAGGGTGAGGGTGGGGGTGAGGTTTAGGGTTAGGGTTAGGGTGAGGGTGAGGTTTAGGGTTAGATATTGGGTTAGGGTGAGAGTTAGTGTTAGGGATAGTGTTAGGGTTAGGGTGAGGGTGAGGGTTAGGTTTAGGGTTAGGGTTAGAATTACGGTGACGGTGAGAGTGCAGGTGTGTGTGATGGTTAGGGTTAGGTTTAGGGTTAGGCTTAGGGTTAGGCTGACTGTGAGGGTGAGGTTGAGGTTTAGGGTTAGGGTGAGGGGTAGGGTTATATTTATGGGGAGGGTTAGGGTGAGGGTTAAGGTTAGTATTAGGTTTAGGGTGAGGGCTAGGGTGAGGGTGATGTTTAGGGTTAGGGGGAGGTTTAGGATGAGGTTTAGGGTTAGGGTGAGGTTGAGGTTTAGGGTTAGACTTAGGATTAAGGTGAGGTTTAGTATTATGTTTAGGATTAGGATTAGGGTAAGGTTTAGTGTTAGTGTTTGTGTTAAGGTTAGGGTGAGGGTTAGGTTGAGGTTTAGGGTTAGGGTTAGGGTTAGGGTTAAGATTAGGGTTAGTGTGAGGTTTAGGGTGAGGATGAGGGTTAGGGTTAGGGTGAGGTCTAGAGTGAGGGTGAGGGTGAGGGTTAGATTGAGTATTAGTTTTAGGGTTAATGTGAGGTTTAGGTTTAGGGTGTGGTTTAGTGTTAAGGTTAGGGTTAGAATTAATATTAGGGTTAGGCTTAAGGTGAGGGTTAGGGTGAGGGTGAGGTTTAGGATTAGTTTTAGGATTAGGATTAGGGTTAGGGTTAGGGTGAGTGTGAGGGTTAGGTTTGGGTTAGGCTTAGGCTTAGTGTTAGGCTGAAGGTGAGGGTGAGGGAGGAGGGTTAGGGTTAGGGTGCGGGTTAGGATTAGGGTTATGATGAGGGCTAGGGTGAGGGTGAGGTTTAGGATTAGGGTTAGGGTGAGCTTTAGGTTTAGGTTTAGGTTTAGGGGTATTGTGAGGTTGAGGTTTAGGGTTAGAGTTAGGGTTACGGTGAGGCTGAGGGTGCGGTTTAGGGTTAGGTTTAGTGTTAGAGTTAGGGTTACAGTGAAGGTTAGGTTGAGGGTGAGGGTTAGGCTTAGTTTTAGGATTAGGATTAGAGTAAGGTTTAGGGTGAGTGTGAGTGTTAGTGTTAGGGTTAGGGTTAGGTTTAGGGTGAGGGTTAGGATGAGGATTAGGTTTAGGATTAGGGTTAGGATGAGGCCTCGTGTGAGAGTGAGCGTTAGGGTTAGAATTTGGGTGAGGTTTAGGGTTAGGGTTACAGTTAGGGTGAGGGTTAGGATGAGGGTTAGGGTTACGGTGAGTGTGAGAGTTAGGGTTAGGGTGAGCTTTAGGGTTAGGTTTAGGGTTACGGTGAGGGTGAGGGTGAGTGTGAGGGTTAGGGTTAGGGTTAGGGTTAGGCTTAGGCTTAGGGTGAGGGTTAGGTTTAGGGTTTGGATTAGGGTGAGGGTGAGGCTGAGGATTAGGTTTAGGATGAGGTTTAGGGTTAGGCTGAGGGTGAGGGTGGGGTGAGTATTAGGGTTAGGGTTAGGCTTTTGGTTATTGTTATTGTTATGCTTATGGTTAAGTTAGTGGTGAGATTGAGGCTGAGGGTGAGGATTACGGTTAGGGTTAGGGTTATTGTTAGGGTTAGTGTTATTTTTAAGGTTAGGGTTAGAGTTATGTTGAGGTTGAGAGTGTGGGTGTGGGTTACGGTTAGGGTGAGGTTTACCGTGAAATTTAGTGTTAGGGTGAGGGTGAGTGTGAGGTTTAGGATTAGAGTTAGTGTTAGGGTGAGGGTTAGGGCTAGCTTTAGGATTAGGGTTAGTGTGAGGGTGAGTGTGAGGGTTAGGCTTTGGCTTAGGTTTAGGCTGAGGATGAGGGTGGGGCTGAGGATTATGGTTAGTGTGATGGTTAGGGTTAGGTTTAGTGTTAGAGTTAGGGTTAGAATTATGGTGAGGGTGAGGGTGGGGCTGAGGGTTAGGTTTAGGTTTAAGGTGAGGGTTAGTGTAACGGTTATGGTGAGGGTGAGGGTTAGGGTTAGGTTGAGCTTCAGTGTTAGGTTTAGGGTTAGGGTGAGAGTGAGTGTTAGGGTTACTGTGAGGTTGAGGATTAGGTTGAGGGTTAGGTTTAGGATTAGGGTTAGGGTGAGGGCTCGGGTGAGGGCTCGGTTTAGGGTTAGGTTTAGGGTGAGGTTTAGGGTTAGGGTTAGGGTTAAGGTGAGGTTTAGGGTTAGAGTTAGGGTTAGGATATGGCTGAGGGTAAGGGTTAAGGTTAGGGTTAGTGGTAGAGTTTGGGTTAGGGTGAGGATTAGGATGAGCGTGAGGGTTAAGCTTAGGGTTAGGATTAGGATTAGGGTAAGGGTTAGGTTGAGTGTAGTGGTTAGGTTCAGGGTTAGGCTTAAGCTTAGGGTTAGGCTGAGGGTAAGGGTGAGGGTGAGTGTTAGGGTTAGGGTTAGTGTTATTGTTAGGTTAGTGTTAGATTTACGGTGAGGGTGAGGGTTAGGTTTAGGTTTTGGGTGGGGTTAAGAGTTAGGGTTAGGGTTAGGCTGAGGGTGAGGTTTAGCATTAGATATAGTGTTAGGGGTAGGCTTCGGGTGAGGGTTAGTTTTAGGTTTAGTGTTAGTGTTACTATTATGGTTAGTGTTAGATTTGGGGTTAGGGTGAGGTTTAGGTTTAGGGTTAGTGTAAGGGTTAGGGTGAGGGTGAGGGTTCAGTTGAGGTTTAGGGATAGGTTTAGATTTAGGATTAGGGTTAGGGTGAGGGTGAGTGTGAGTGTTAGGGTGAGGGTTAGGCTTAGGATTAGGGTTAGGCTGAGGGAGAGGTTGGGGGTGCGGACTAAGATGATGGTGATGGTTCGGGTTAGGGTTAGTGTTATTGTTAGGGTTAGGCTTAGTGTTAGGGTTAGGGTGAGGGTGAGGCTTAAGTTGAGGTTTAGGCTTAGGGTTACAGTTAGTGTTAGTGTGAGGGTTAGTGTTAGGGTTAGGGTTAGTGTTAGGGTGAGGTTTAGGTTTAGGGTTTAGGGTTAGGGTGAGGGTTATGTTGAGGGTTAAGGTTACTATAAGGGTGAGGGTTAGCATTAGGGTGAGGGTTAGGGTTAGTATTAGTGTTAGGGTGAGGTTGAGTGTTAGGATTAAGGTAGGTTTAGGGTTAGGATTTGGTATAGGCTTAGGATTAGTTTCATTGTTTGGGTTAGGGTTAGAGTTACAGTGAGGGTAAGCATGAGGGTAAGGGATAGGCTTAGGCTTATGCTTAGGAATAGGCTGAGCGTGAGGTTGACGGTGAGGGTTAGGGTTAGGGGGATGGTAAGGTTTATGGTAGGGTGTGGATTAGGATGTGATTTAGGGTTAGGGTGATGTTTAGGGTGATAAAGATGCTAAGGGTAAAGGTATGGTTTAGGCTGAGGGTGAGGGTTAAAGTTCGGTTTAGGGTTAGGGTAAGCGTTAGGGTTAGAGTTAGGGTGAGTGT
The DNA here is from genome assembly GCF_024711535.1 of Dipodomys merriami. Taxonomy (NCBI): domain Eukaryota; kingdom Metazoa; phylum Chordata; class Mammalia; order Rodentia; family Heteromyidae; genus Dipodomys; species Dipodomys merriami. Next base: position 1,675,397 of record NW_027206402.1, on the reverse strand, counting down.
TAGATTGAGGATTAGGGTTAGGGTCAGTGTGAGGTTTAGTGTGAGGATGAGGGTTAGGGTTAGGGTGAGGGTGAGCATTAGAATTAGGGTTAGGGTGGGCGTTACGGTGAGGGTGAGGGTATGGGTTATAGTTAGGGAGAGGTTTAGTATTAGAATGAGGGTTAGGTTTAGTGTGAGGGTTAGTGATAGGGTTAGGGTTAGTGTTAGAGTGAGGGTAAGTGTTATGTTGAGGGTTAGGCTTAGGGTGAGGGTTATGGTTAAGGTGAGGGTTAGGGATAGGGTTAGGGTTAATTTTAGGGTTAGGGTTAGGGTTACGGTTATGGTGAGGGTGAGGGTATGGATTAGGCTTAGGATTAGGGTGAGGTTTAGTGTTAGGGTTAGGGATAGAGTTAGGGTTAGGGTGAGGCTGAGGATGTGGCTTAGGGTTAGGGTTAATGTTAGAGTTAGGGATAGGGTGAAGGTTAGGTTGAGGGTTAAGGTTAGGGTTAGGATTAGGGATAGGTTGAGGGTTAGGTTTAGGGTTTGGGTTAGGGTGAGGGTGATGTTGAGTATTATGGTTAGGTTTAGGGTTAGGGTTAGGGTTAGAGTTAGGGTTAGGGTTAAAGTTACAGTGAGGTTTAGAGTTAGGGTCAGGCTTAGGGTTAGGCTGAGGGTGAGGGTGGGCTTGAGGATTAGGTTAGGGGTTAGGGTTAGGGTTAGGGGAAGGTTAGGATGAGCATTACGGTAAGGATTAGGGTTAGAGTGAGGGCTAGGATGAGGGTGAGATTTAGGGTTAGCTTAGGATGAGGTTTAGGGTTAGGTTTAGGGTTAGGGTGAGGCTGAGGGTGAGGGTTAGGGTTAGGGTTAGTGTTAGAGTTAAGGTTAGGTTGAGGGTTAGGGTGAGGGTGAGGTTTAGGCTTAGGTTTAGGATTAGGATTAGGGTAAGGGTTAGGTTGAGTGTGAGGGTTAGGGTTAGGGTTAGGGTTATGCTTAAGATTAAGCTGAGGGTGAGGTTGAGGGTGAAGGTTAGGGTTGGGTTGAGGGTAAGGTTTTGGGTTACGTTGAGCGTGAGGGTTAGGTTTAGGTTGAGGGTTAGGGTGAGGGTAAGCGTTAGATTTAGTGTGAGTGTTAGGGTTAGGGGTAGGGTTAGGCCTAGGGTTACACTGAGGGAGAGGGTGAGCATGAGGTTTAGGGTTAGGGTGAGTTTTAGTGGTAGAGTTAGGGTTAGGGTGAGGGCTAGGGTGAGTGTTAGGGTTAGCTTGAGGATTAGATTAGGGGTAGGGTGAGGGTGAGGGCTAGATTGAGGATTAGTGTTAGGGTTATTGTGAGGTTCAGGGTGAGGATGAGGGTTAGGTTTAGGTTGAGGGTTAGGTTGAGGGTGAGGGTTAGGGTTAGAGTGAGTGTGAGAATTAGGGTTAGGTTGATGGTTTGTGTTAGGTTTAGAGTTAGTATTAGGGTTAGGGTGAGGGTAAGTGTTAGGGTGAGGGTGAGGGTTAGGGTGAGGGTTATAGTAAGGTAGAGTGTTAGGGCTAGGGTTAGGGTTACTGTTAGATTTAGGGCTACGGTTACGTGGAGGGTGAGGGTGAGGGTTAGGTTTAGGGTTTGGATGAGGTTTAGGTTTAGGGTTACGGTTAGAGTTAGGGTTAGGGTGAGGGCTAGGGTGAGGGTTAGGGTGAGGGTTCGGTTTAGGGATAGGGTTAGGTTTAGGATTATGGTGAGGGTGAGTGTGAGGGTTAGGGTTAGGGTTAGGCTTAGGCTTAGGGTTAGGGTGGGGGTTAGTGTTAGTGTTTGGGTTAGGGTGAGGGTGAGGCTGAGGATTAGGGTTAGGGTTTGGGTTAGGTTTAGGGTTAGGTTTAGGGTTAGGGTTAGGGTTACAGTGAGGGTTAGGGTTAGGGTTTAGCTTAGGATTAGGCTGAGGGTGAGCTTGGGAGTGAGGATTAGGGTGAGTTTTAGGGTTAGGTTATTGATAGTGTTATGGTTAGGGTTAAGTTTGTGGTGAGGGTGAGGCTGAGGGTGAGGGTTATGGTTAAGTTTAGGGTTAGGGTTTGGGTTAGTGTTATTGTTAGGTTTAGAGTTAGACTTAATTTGAGGTTTTGGGTGAGGATGTGGGTTAGGGTTAGGGTTAGGTTTAGGGTGAGTCTTAGGTTTATGGTTAGGGTGAGGGTGAGGTATATGGTTAGAGTTAGGGTTAGGGGGATAGTTAGGGTGAGGTTCAGCGTTACGGTTAGTGTTAGGTTTCGGGTAAGGGTGAGGTTTAGGTTGAGATTTAGGGATAGGTTTAGATTTAGAATTAGGGTTAGGGTGAGGGTGAGAGTGAGTATTAGGGTGAGGGTTAGGTTTAGGCTTAGGGTTAGGTTGAGGGTGAGGGAGAGGTTGAGGGTTAGGGTTAGGGTGAGGGCTAGGGTTAAGGTTATGGGGAGGGCTTGCATGAGCGTTAGGGTTAGTATTAGGGTTAGGGTGAAGGCTAGGGTGAGGGTGAGTTTTAGGGTTAGGGTTAGGGTGAGGTTTAGCGTTAGGTTTAGTGTTAGGGATAGGGTGAGGTTGAGTTTTATGGTTATAGTTAGGGTTAGGGTGAGGCTGAGGGTGAGGGTGAGGGTTGGGGTTAGGGTTAGAGTTAGGGTTAGTGTAAGGGTTAGGGTGTGGATGAGGGTTAGGCTTAGTGAAAGGATTAGGATTAGGGTAAGGGTTAGGGTGTGTGTGAGGATTAGGGTTAGGATGAGGTTTAGGTTTAGGGTTAGGTTTAGAGTTAGGGTTCTGTTGAGGGTGAGGTTTAGGGTTAGGGTTAGGGTTAGTGTTAGGTTTAGGGTTAGGGTGAGGGTTAGGCTTAGGGTTAGGCTTAGGTATAGGCTTAGGTGTAGGCTTTGGCTGAGCATGAGGGTTAGGGTTAGGGTTAGGGTGAGGGTGAGGGTTAGGGTTAGGATTAGGGTGAGGGTTAGGATGAGGTATAGGTTTAGGATTAGGGTTAGGGTGTGGGCTAGGTTGGGGCTGACTGTGAGGTTTGGGGTTAGGGATAGATTTAGGTTTACGATTAGGTTTAGGGTGAGTGTGAGCGTGAGAGTTAGGGTTAGGGTGAGCATTAGGCTTAGGGTTAGGGTTAGGATTTTGATTATGGTGAGGGTGAGGCTGAGGATTAGTGTTAGGTTTAGGGTTAGGGTTAAGGTTAGAGTTACAGTGAAGGTTATGGTTATGGTTATGGTTATGTTTAGGTTTAGGGTTAGGGTGGGGGTTAGGGTTAGGGTTGGTGTTAGGGTGAGGGTGAGGCTGAGGATTAGGGTTAGGTTTAGGATTAGGGTTTGGGTTAGGGTTAGGGTTAGGTTTAGGTTTATGGTTATGGTTATGGTGAGGTTTAGGGTTAGGTTTTAGCTTAGGGATAGGCTGAGGGTGAGGGTGGGGGTGAGGATTAGGGTTAGTGTTAGGGTTAGGGTTATTTTTAGTGTTATGTTTAGGGTTAAGTTTGCTGTGAGGGTTAGGCTAAAGGTGAGGGTTATGGTTACGTTTATGGTTAGGGTTAGGGTTATTGTTAGGTTTAGAGTTAGACTTACTTTGAGGTTTTGGGTGAGGGTGAAGTTAGGGTTAGTGTGAGGTTTAGGGTGAGGTTTAGGTTTAGGGTTAGGGTTAGGGTGAGTGTGAGGTTTAGGGTTAGATTTAGGGTTAGGGGGACAGTTAGCGTGAGGTTTAGGTTTAGGGTGAAAGTGAGTTTTAGGGTGAGGTTGAGGTTTAGGTTGAGGTTTAGGGATAGTGCTAGGATTAGGATTAGGGTTACGTTGAGGGTAAGTGTGAGGGTTACGGTGAGGGTTAGGTTTAGGCTTAGGGTTAGGCCGAGGGTGAGGGTGAGTTTGTGGGTTAGGGTTAGGGTGAGGGATAGGGTGAGGGTGTGTTTTAGGGTTAGTGTTAGGGTGAGGTTTAACGTAAGGTTTAGGGTGAAATTGAGGTTTAGGGTTAGAGTTAGGGTTAGGGTGAGGCTGAGGGTGAGGGTTAGGGTTAGTGTTAGAGTTAGGGTTAGGGTGAGGGTTAGGGTGTGGATGAGGGTTAGGCTTAGTGAAAGGATTAGGATTAGGGTAAGGGTTAGGGTGTGTGTGAGGTTTAGGGTTAAGGTGAGGTTTAAGTTTAGGGTTAGGGTTAGAGTTAGGGTTAGGATGAGGGTGAGGTTTAGTGTTAGGGTTAGGGTTAGTGTTAGGTTTAGGGTTAGTGTGAGGGTTAGGGTTAAGGTTAGGCTTGGGTTTAGGCTTAGGTGTAGGCTTTGGCTGAGCATGAGTGTGAGGGTTAGGGTTAGGGTTAGGATGAGGTTTAGGGTTAGGATTAGGGTTAGGGTGAGGGCTAGGTTGAGGCTGACTGTGAGGGTTGGGGTTAGGGATAGATTTAGGTTTACGATTAGGTTTAGGGTGAGTGTGAGTGTGAGAGTTAGGGTTAGGGTGAGGGTTAGGCTTAAGGTTAGGGTGAGGATAGGGTTAGGATTTTGGTTATGGTGAGGGTGAGGCTGAGGATTAGTGTTAGGTTTAGGGTTAGGGTTCGGGTTAGAGTCACAGTGAAGGTTATGGTTATGGTTATGGTTATGGTTAGGTTTAGGGTTAGGGTGGGGGTTAGGGTTAGGGTTTGTGTTAGGGTGAGCGTGAGGCTGAGGATTAGGTTTAGGTTTGGGTTTAGGGTTTGGGTTAGGTTTAGGGTTGGTTTAGGTTTAGCGTTATGGTTATGGTGAGGTTTAGGGTTAGGGTTTATCTTAGGGTTAGGCTGAGGTTGAGGGTGGGTGTGAGGATTAGGGTTAGTGTTTGGGTTAGGGTTATTTTTAGTGTTATGGTTAGGGTTAAGTTTGCTGTGAGGGTGAGGCTAAGGGTGAGGGTTAGGGTTAGGGTTAAGGTTAGGTTATTGTTAGGTTTAGAGTTAGACTTACTTTGAGGTTTTGGGAGAGAGTGAAGGTTAGGGTTATTGTGAGGTTTAGGGTGAGGATTAGGTTTAGGGTTAGGGTTAGGGTGAGGGTGAGGTTTAGGTTTAGAGTTTGGGTTAGGGGGACATTTAGGGTGAGGTTTAGGGTTAGGGTTAGTGTTAGGTTTAGGGTGAGGGTGAGGTTTAGGGTGAGGTTTAGGGATAGTGCTAGGTTTAGGATTAGGGTTACGTTGAAGGTGAGTGTGAGGGTTAGGGTGAGGGTTAGGTTTATGGGGAGAGTTTTGGATGAGAGTTAGGGTTAGGATTAGGGTTAGTGTGAGGGCTAGGGTGAGGGTGAGTTTTAGGGTTAGTGTTAGGGTGAGGTTTAGCATTAAGTTTACGGTTAGGGTTAGGGTGAGGTTGAGGTTTAGGGTTAGAGTTAAGGTTAGGGTGAGGCTGAGGGTGAGGGTTAGCTTTAGTGTTAGAGTTAGGGTTAGGGTGAGGGTTAGGGTGTGGGTGAGTGTTAGGCTTAGTGATAGGATTAGGATTGTGGTAATGGTTAGGCTGTGTGTGAGGATTAGGTTTAAGAAGAGGTTTAGGTTTAGGGTTAGGGTTAGGGTTAGGGTGAGGGTGAGTTTTAGGTTGAGGTTTAGGGATAGGGCTAAGTTTAGGATTAGGGTTAGGCTGAGGGTAAGTGTGAGGGTTAGGGTGAGGGTTAGGCTTAGGCTTAGGGTTAAGCTGAGGATGAGGGTGAGTGTGAGGATTAGGGTTAGGGTGAAGTTTAGGGTTAGGATTAGTGTTATTGTTAGGGTTAGGGTTAGAGTTATGGTGAGGGTGAGGGTGGGGGTGAGGGTTAGGTTTAGGGTTAGGGTGAGGTTTAGGGTAAGGGTTATGGTGAGGGTGAGGTTTTGGGTTAATTTGAGCTTTAGTGTTATGTTTAGGGTTCGGGTGAATTTGAGGATTAGGGTTAGTGTGAGGGTGAGGGTTAGGTTTAGGAATAGGTTTAGGTTGAGGGTGAGGGTGAGGGTAAGTGTTAGGGGAAGTTTAGGATGAGCATTACGGTAAGATTAGGGTTAGAGTGAGGACTAGGATGAGGGTGAGATTTAGGGTTAGGCTTAGGGTGAGGTTTAGGGTTAGGTTTAAGGTCAGGGTGAGGCTGAGGGTGAGGGTTAGGGTAGGGTTAGTGTTAGAGTTAGGGTTAGGGTGAGGGTTAGGTTGAGGGTGAGGTTTAGGCTTAGGTTTAGGATTAGGATTAGGGTAAGGGTTAGGTTGAGTGTGAGGTTTAGGGTTAGGGTTATGCTTAGGATTAAGCTGAGGGTGAGGTTGAGTGTGAAGGTTAGGGTTAGGGTGAGGGTAAGGGTTAGGGTTAGGGTGAGGGTGAGGGTTAAGTTTAGGTTGAGGTTTACGGGGAGGGTAAGCATTAAAATTAGTGTGCAGGTTAAGGTTAGGGTTAGGATTAGGCTTACGGTTACACTGAGGGAGAGGGTGAGCATGAGGTTTAGGTTTAGGGTGAGGTTTAGCAGTAGAGTTAGGGTTAGAGTGAGGGCTAGGGTGAGGGTTAGGGATAACTTGAGGATTAGGTTTAGGGGTATGGTGAGGGTGAGGGCTACATTTAGTATTAGTGTTAGGGTTATTGTGAGGTTCAGGGTGAGGCTGAGGGTGAGGGTTAGTGTTAGGATTAGGATTAGGATTAGGGTAAGGGTTAGGGTGAGTGTGAGAGTTAGGGTTAGTGTTAGGGTTCGGCTTATGGTTAAACTGAGGGTGAGGGTGAGGGTGATCGTTTGGGTTAGTATTGGGATTAGTGTGAGGGTGATTGTGTGTGTTAGGGTTAGGTTTACCGTTAGGCTTAGGGTTAGGCTGAGGGTGAGGTTGTGGGTGAGGGTTAGGTATAGGGTGAGGGTTGGCGTAAGGGTTAGGGGGAGGGTTAGGATGAGGGTTAGGGTTAGGATGAGGGTGAGCGTGAGCCTGAGGATTAGGGTTAGGGTGATGGTTAGGGTTAGGTTTAGGGTGAATTTTAGGATCAGGGTTAGGGTTAGGGTGAGGATTAGGGTGAGTGTGACGGTAAGAGTAAAGGTGAGGTTTAGGCTGAGGGTGAGTGTTTCACTAAGGGGGAGGGTTACATTTAGGGTGAGGGTTAGGGTAAGGGTTAGGGTGAGGGTAGGGTGAGGGTGAGGGTTAGATTGAGGATTAGGGTTAGTATGAGTTTTAGGGTGAGGATTAGGGTTAGTGTTAGGGCGAGGTTTAGGTTTAGGTTGAGAGTTAGGGTTACTGTGAGGGTTAGTATTAGAGTTAGGGTTAGGGAAAGGTTGAGGGTAAGTGTTAGGGTGAGGGTTAGGGTTAGGGTGAGTGTTAAGGTTAGGGTGAGGGTTATGGTTAGGTTTAGGATTATTGTTAGGTTTAGGGTTAGGTTTACAGTGAGAGTGAGGGTGAGGGTTAGAGTTAGGGTGAGGTTTAGGTTTAGGGTTAAGGTTTGAGTTAGGGGTAGTGTGAGGGTGAGGTTTAGGTTTAGGTTTAGTTTTAGGGTGAGGGCTAGGGTGAGGGTAAGGTTTAGAGTTAGGGTTAGGGTGAAGTTTAGGGTTAGGATTAGGGTGAGTGTCAGGGTGAGTTTGAGGTTTAGGGTTAGATAGGGTTAGGGTGAGGGTTAGGGTAAGGGTAAGTGTTAGGATTAGGGTTAGGGTGAGGGTTAGGGTGAGGTTGTGTGTTAGGGTTAGGGTTAGGATTAGGATTACGGTTAGTGAAACAGTGAATGTGAGGGTTAGGGTTAGGGTTAGGCATTGGGATAGGCTGAGGGTGAGGTTGAGGGTGAGGGTGAGGGTTAGGGTGAGGGTTAGGGTTAGGGTGATAGTTAGGTTTCGGGTTAAGTTTAGGGTTAGGGTGAGATTTAGTTTGAGGGTGTCGGTAAGTTTAAAGGTGAGAGTTATGCTGAGGATGAGGGTTACGGTAATGGTGAGGGTTAGGGTTAGGGTGAGGGTTAGGTTAAGGGCTAGGGTTAGAGTTAGGGTGAGGGTAAGGGTTAGAATGAAGATTAGGGTTAGGGTGAGGGTGAGGTTTAGGGTGAGGATGAGGGTTAGGGTTACGGTGAGGTTTAGGGTTAGGTTTAGGTTTAGGGTGAGGGTTAGTGTTAGGGTTAGGGTTTGTTTGAGGGTGAGGGTTAGAATTAGGGTGAGGGTTAGGTTTAGTGTGAGGTATAGTGTTAGGGTTTGTGTTAGGGTGAGGGTAAGTGTTATGGTGAGGGTTAGGTTTAGGGTGAGGTTTAGGGTTAGAATTACGCTGAGGGTGAGGGTGAGGGTGAGGATTAGGGTTAGGGTTAGGGTGAGATTTTGGGTTAGGGATAGGGTTAGAGTTAGGGTTAGGGTGAAGTTGAGGTTTAGGGTTAGAGTTAAGGTTAGGGTAAGGGTGAGGGTGTGGTTTAGGGTTAGGGTTAGTGTTAGGGTTAGGGTTAGGGTGAGCTTTAGTGTGAGGGTTAGGGTTGGGTTTAGGATTAGGGTTAGGGTGAGGGTGAGTGTGAGGGTTAGGGTTAGGGCTAGGTCTAGGTTTAGGGTTAGGCTGAGGGAGAGGTTGAGGGTGAGAGTTAGGGTTAGGGTTAGAATTAGCCTTAAGGAGAGGTTTAGGGTTAGGGTTAAGGTTAGGGTTCTGGTAAGGTTGAGGTTTAGAGTTAGCATGATGGTTAGGGTGAGAAGTAGGATTAGGGTTAGGTTGAGGGTTAGGGTGAGGGTTAGGTTGAGGGTTTGGGTTTGGTTTAGGGTTAGGATGAGCATGAGGTTTAGGGTGAGGTTTAGGTTAGGCTTAGTTTTAGGATTAGCGTGAGGTTAAGCATTAGGGTGAGGATTAGGTTTAGGGTTAGGGTGAGGGTTAAGATGAGGTTTAGGGTTAAAATGAGGGTGAGGGTTAGGGTTAAGGTGAGGGTTCATGTTAGGATTAGGATTAGAGTGAGGGTGATGTTTAGGATTAATGTTAATGTTATTGTAAGTGTTATGGTTAGGGTTACATTTGCAGTGAGGGTGAGGTTGAGGGTGAAGTTTAGGGTTAGGGTTAGGGTTAGTTTTAGGTTTAGGATTAGTGTTAATGTTAGGGCTAGGTTTAGAGTTATGGTTTGTGTGAGGGTGAGGGTGAGGGTTAGGATGAGGGTTAGGGTGACGTGTAGGTTTAGGGTTAGGATTAGGGATTGGGTGAGTCTGAGGTTTAGGGTTAGAGTTAGGATGAGGGGGAGGTTGAGGTGTAGGTTTAGGGTTAGCGTTAATGTGAGGTTTAGGGTTAGGGTTAGGGTTAGGGTGAGGGTGAGGGTTAGGTTGAGGGTTAGGGTTTGGGTTAGGGTAGGTTATAGGTTAGGGTGAGGGCTAGGGTTAGGGTTAGGATGAGGTTTAAGATGAGGGTTAGGGTTTCAGTGAGGGTGAGGGTTAAGTTTCGGGTGAGAGTTAGGGTTAGAATTAGGATTCGGGTGAGGGTGATGGTTAGGATTAGGGTTAGGGTTATTGTAAGTGTTATGGTTAGGGTTACATTTGCATATAGAGTGAGGCTGAGGGTGAAGGTTAGGTTTAGGGTTAGTTTTAGGGTTAGCATTAGTGTTAATAATAGGTTTAGGGTTACACTTGGGGTTTGGGTGAGGGTGAGGGTGAGGGTGAGGGTTAGGGTTAGGTTTAGGTTGAGGGTGAAGGTTAGGGTGAGGGTTAGAGTTAGGGTTAATGTTAGGCTTAGCGTTAGGTTTAGGGTATGGGTTAGGTTGAGGTTAAGCGTTAGGATTAGGGTTAGGGTTAGGATTAGGGTTAGTGTGAGGGTGAGTGTAGGGTTAGGGTTAAGATTAGGCTTAGGCTTAGGGTTAGGCTGAGGGTGAGGGTGGGGGTGAGAATTAGGCTTAGGGTTATGGTTAGCCATAGGGTGAGGGTGAGGGTTAGGATGAGGGTTAGGGTTAGGATACGGGTTAGGGTGAGGGCTAGGTTGAGGGTGAGGGATAGGGTTAGGTTTAGGCTTAGGCATAGGCTTTAGGCTGAAGGCAATGGTGAGTGTGAGTGTTAGAGTTATGGTGATGGATAGGGTTAGAGTTAGGGTGAGTGTTAGGGTGAGGGTTCAGGTTAGGGTGGGGGTCAGTATGAGCATTGGTGTGATAGTAACGTTTAGGCTTAGGTTGAGGGTGAGGGTTAATGTAAGGGTGAGGGTTAGGGTTAGGGTGAATTTTAAGGTAAGGGTTAGGGTTTGGGTTAGATTGAGTATTAGGTTTAGGGTTAGTGTGAGGTTTAGGGTGAGCATGAGGGTTAGGGTGAGGGTTATGGTAAGAATTAGGGTTAGGGTGAGGGTGGCGTGAGGGTGAGGGTTAGGGTTAGGGTTAAGTTTAGGGTGAGGGTTAGGGTGAGGGGTAGGGTTAGGTTTAGGTTGAGAGTTAGGTTCAGTGTGAGGGTTACGGTTAGGGTGACGGTTTGGGTGACGGTTAGGTTTAGGGTTAGGAAAAGTGTTAAGGTTAGTGTTACACTGAGGGTGAGGGTGAGTGTGAGGGTGAAGGTTAGGGTTAGGGTGATGGCTAGGGTGAGGATTAGGGTAAGGGTGAGGGTAAGGGTGAGGGTGATGGTAAGGGTAAAGTTGAGGGTTAGGCTGAGCGTGATTGTTAAGATAATGGTGAGGGTTAGTGTTAGGGTGAGGGTTAGGTTAAGGTTTCGGTTTAGGTTTAGGGTGAGGGTTAGATTGAGGATTATGGTTAGGGTTAGTTTGAGGTTTATGGTGAGGATGAGGTTAAGGGTTAGGTTGAGGGTTAGGGTTAGAATGAGTGTTAGGGTGAGGGCTAGGGTGAGGGTGAGGTTTAGGGTTAGGGTTATTGTTAGGGTGAGGTTTAGGGTTAGGGTGAGGGCTATGGTTATTGTGAGGGTTAGTGTTAGAGGTATTGTTAGTGTTAGGCTGTGGGTAAGTGTTAGGGTGAGGGTTAGGGTTAGCGTGAGGGTTAGGGTTAGGGTAGGGTGAGGTTGCAGGTGAGAGTGAGGGTTAGGGTGAGGATTAGGGTGAGTTTTAGGGTTAAGTTGAGGGTTAGGGTTAGGGTTAGGGTGTGGGTGATGGTGAGGGTGAGAGTTAAGTTTAGAGTTATGGTGAGGTTTCGGTTAAGTGTAACGTTTAGGGTGAGGATGAAGTTAAGGGTGAGGGTGAGGGTTAGAGTGAGGTTAGGGTTAGGGTTAGGGTTATTGTTAGGGTTAGGTTTAGGGTGAGGTTGAGGATGACGGTGAGGGTGAGGGTTAAGATTAGGGTTAGGTTTAGGGGGAGGGTGAGGGTGACAGTTTAGGTTAGGATTAGGGTTAGGGTTAGGCTGAGGGTGAGGGTGAGGGTGAAGGTTAGGATGAGGGGTACGGTTAGGTTTAGGGTTTGGTTTAGGATGAGGGTTAGGGTTAGTGTGAGGGTTAGGTTTAGGGTTAGGGTGAGGGTAAGGGTTAGGTTGAGGGTTAGGGTGAGGGTTAGGTTTAGGGTTAGCGTTAGAGTCAGGATTAGGGTTAGGGTGGAGTTTAGGGTTAGGGTGAGTATTAGCGTTGGGGTAGGGTTAGGTTGAGAGTGAGGGTGAGGGTTAGGGTTAGGGTTAGTGTTAGGTTGAGGGTAACGGTTAGGGTTACGGTGAGGGTGAGGTTTAGGTTTACCGTTTGCGTTATAGTGAGGGTTAGGTTGAGGGTTAGGGTTTGGGTTAGTGTTAGGTTGGAGGTGAGGGTTAGGGTGAGGTTTAGGGTTAGCGTTAGTTATAGGGTGAGAGTTAGGGTGACAATAAGGTTTAGCGTGAGTGTTAGGGTTAGGGTTTTGTTGAGGGTGAGGTTGAGGGTTAGGGTTAGGGTGAGGGTTAGGGTGACATTAAGGGTAAGGGTGATGGTGAGGATTAGACTGAGGGTGAGGGTTACTGTAAGGGTGAGGATTGGGTGAGGGTGAGGGTTAGGGTGAGGGTTAGTGTTAGGATTAGGCCGAGGGTGAGGGCAAGGGTTAGGGTGAGGGTGAGGGTGAGGGTGAGGTTTAGCGTTAGGGTTAGTGTTACAGTTAGGGTGAGGGCTAGAGTGAGGGGTAGGGATACAGTTCGAGTGATGGTTAGGTTTAGTAAGAGCATTAGTGTTACAGTTAGGATTAGGATTAGTGTGAGGGTAAGGGTTGGGTTGATGGTTAGGGTGAGAGTGAGGGTTAGGGTTACCGTGAGTGTTACGGTGAGGGTTAGGGTTAGGGTTAGGGTGAAGGTTAGGGTTAGGGTTAGTGTTAGGGTGAGGGTTCATGTTATGGTGAGGGTCAGAATGAGCATTGGGGTGATAGTAACGTTTAGGGTTAGGTTGAGGGTGAGGGTTACGGTAAGGGTGAGGGTTAGGGTTAGGGTGAAGTTTAGGGTAAGGGTTAGGGTTAGGGTTAGATTGAGGATTACAGTTAGGGTTAGTGTGAGGTTTAGGGTGAGCATGAGGGTTAGGGTGAGGGTTAGGGTAAGAATTAGGGTTAGGTTGAGGGCTGGCGTGAGGGTGAGGGTTAGGGTTAGGGTTAAGTTTAGGGTGAGGTTTAGGGTTACAGTGGAGGTTAGGGTTCGGGTGAGAGTTAGGGTTAGGGGTAGGTTTAGGTTTAGAGTGAGGGTGTGGTTTAAGGTTAGGATTGGAGTTAGGATTAGGCTGAGGGTTAGGGTGAGGGTGAGGGTTAGGGTTAGGGTGGAAGTTAGGGTTAGGGTTAGGGCAAGAGTTTGGGTTAGAGTATTGGTGAGGGTGAGGGTGAAGGTGAGGTTTAGGGTTAGGGTTAGGGATATTGTGAGGGCTAGGGTGAGGATTAGGTTTAAGGTGAAGGTGAGGGTGAGGGTTTTGTTTAGGTAATGGTTATGGTTAAGGTGAGGATTAGGTGAGGGTGAGGGTTAGGGTGAGGGTTACCTTTAGGGTCAGGTTTAGGGTTAGGGTTAGGGTGAGTGTTTGGGTTAGGGTGATGTGTAGGGAGATGTTGAGGGTGAGAGTGTGGAAGAGAGTTAGGGTTAGCGTGAGGGTTAGCCTGACAGTGAGAGTTAGGGTGAGGGTGAGGATTAGGGTTACGTATAGGGTGAAAATTAGATTTAGGGTTAGGGTTAGAGATAGGGTGAGGGGTAGGTTTTGGGTTAGTGTTAGGGTTAGGGTTAGGCTGAGGATAAGGTAAGTGTGAGGGTTAGGGTTAGCGTGAGGGTTAGGGTTAGTGTGAGTGTTGAGGTTAGGGTTAGCGTTAGGGTAAGGGTTAGGATGAGGTTTGAGGTGAGGGTGAGGGTTAGGGTTAGGGTGAGAGTAAGGGTTGGGGTGAGGGTTAGGGTGAGGATGAGGTTTAGGCTTAGGGTTAGGGTTATGGTGAGGGTTAGTTTGAGGGTTAGGTTTTGGGTGAGTGTGAGGGTTAGGGTGAGGTTTTGGGTTACAGTAAGGGTTAGGGTGAGGGTTAGAGTGAGGGTGTGGTTTAGGGTGAGGTTTAGGGTTAGGGTGAGGATTAGGGTTAGGGTTAGGGTGAGGGCTAAGTTGAGGGTGAGTTTTAAGGTGAGGGTTATGGTGAGGGTGAGGGTTTGTGTTAGGTAAGGATTACGTATAGGTTTAGGGTTAGGGTGAGGGTTAGGTTTAGGGTGAGGGTTAGCTTGAGGGGTACGGTTTGGGTTAGGGTGAGGATTAGGGTTAGTGTGAGGGTAAAGGTGATGGTGAGGATTAGAGTGAGGTTGAGAGTTACTGTAAGGGTGAGGATTGGGTGAGGGTGAGGGTTAGGGTGAGGGTTAGGGTTAGGATTAGGCCGAGGGTGAGGGCAAGGGTTAGGGTGAGGTTTAGGTTTAGTGTGAGGGTTAGTGTTAGGGTTAGGGTGAGTGTTAGGGTGAGGGTAAGGATTAGGGTGAGGGTTAGGGTCAGGGTGAGGTTTAGGTTTAGGATTATGGTTAGTGTCAAGGTTAGGGTTACAGTGGAGGTTAGGGTTCGGGTGAGAGTTAGGGTTAGGTGTAGGGTTAGGCTTAGAGTGAGGGTGAGGTTTAAGGTTAGGATTGGAGTTAGGGTTAGGCTGAGGGTGAGGGTGAGGGTGAGGGTTAGGGTTAGGTTGAGGGCTAGAGTTTGGGTTAGAGTATTGGTGAGGGTGAGGGTGAAGGTGAGGTTTAGGGTAGGGTTAGGGATATTGTGAGCGCTAGGATGAGGGTGAGGGTTAAGGTGAAGTTGAGGGTGAGGGTTTCGTTTTGGTAAGGGTTATGGTTAAGGTGAGGATTAGGTGAGGGTGAGGGTTAGGGTGAGGGTTAACTTTAGGGGGAGGTTTAGGGTTAGGGTTAGGGTGAGTGTTAGGGTTAGGGTGATGTGTAGGGTGATTTTGAGGGTGAGGGTGTGGAAGAGAGTTAGGGTTAGCGTGAGGGTTAGCCTGACAGTGAGAGTTAGGGTGAGGGTGAGGATTAGGGTTACGTTTAGGGTGAAAGTTAGGTTTAGGGTGAGGGTTAGGGTTAGGCTTAGGGTGAGGTTTAAGGTTAGGTTTAGGGTGAGGGTGAGGGTTTGTGTTAGGTAAGGATTACGGTTAGGTTTAGGGTTAGGTTGAGGGTTAGGTTTAGGATGAGGGTTAGCTTGAGGGGTACAGTTAGGGTTAGGGTGAGAATTAGGGTTAGTGTTAGGGTTAGTGTGGGGTTAGGGTTAGGGTGAGGGTTAGGGTGAGCCTAAGGGTTAGGGTGAGGGTGAGGGTTAGGTTTAGGGTTAGGGTTAGGGTTAGGGTTAGGTTGAGAGTGAGAGTTAGGGTGAGGGTAAGGGTTAGGGTGAGGGTTAGGTTGAGTGTAAGGGTTAGAATTAGCATTAGGGTTAGGGAGAGGGTTAGGGTGAGGTTTAGGGTTCAGCTGAGGGTGAGGGTTAGGGTTAGGGTGAGGGTTAAGTTTAAGGCGAGGTTTAGTGTTAGGGTTAGGGTTAGGGTGAGGGTGAGGGTGATGGTGAGGGTTAGGGTTAGGTTGAGTGTGAGGGCTAGGGTTAGGGTGAGGGTTAGGGTTAGGCTTAGGGTGAGGTTTAAGGTTAGGTTTAGGGTGAGGGTTAGGGTAAGTGTGAGGGTTTGTGTTAGGTAAGGATTACGGTTAGGTTTAGGGTTAGGTTGAGGGTTAGGTTTAGGATGAGGGTTAGCTTGAGGGGTACAGTTAGGGTTAGGGTGAGAATTAGGGTTAGTGTGAGGGTTAGTGTTGGGTTAGGGTTAGGGTGAGGGTTAGGGTGAGCCTAAGGGTTAGGGTGAGGGTGAGGGTTAGGTTTAGGGTTAGGATTAGGGTTAGGTTGAGAGTGAGAGTTAGGGTGAGGGTAAGGGTTAGGGTGAGGTTTAGGTTGAGTGTAAGGGTTAGAATTAGCATTAGGGTTAGGGAGAGGGTTAGGGTAAGGGTTAGGGTTCAGCTGAGGGTGAGGGTTAGGGTTAGGGTGAGGGTTAAGTTTAAGGCGAGGTTTAGTGTTAGGGTTAGGCTTAGGGTGAGGGTGAGGTTGATGGTGAGGGCTAGGCTTAGGGTGAGTGTGAGGGCTAGGGTTAGGGTGAGGGTTATGGTTAGGCTTAGGGTGAGGTTTCAGGTTAGGTTTAGGGTGAGGGGTAGAGTGAGGGGTAGGGTTATGGTTGGGTTAGTGTGAGGGCTAGGGTGAATGTAAGGGTTAGGGTGTTGGGGAGGGTTAGGGTTACAGTGATGGTTTGGGTTAGGTTTAGGCTGAGTGTTAGGGTGAGTGTTTGTGTTAGGGTTAGGTTTAGGGTGCAGGTTAGGGTTAGGTTTAGGTTTACGGTTCGGGTGAGTTGTAGGGTTAGGGTTAGGGTTAGTGTGAGGTCTAGGGTGAGGGTGAGGGTTAGGCTTAGGCATAGGGTGAGGATCAGGGTTATGGTTAGGGTTAGGTTGAGGGTGAGGTTGAGGGTTAGGGTTAGGATTAGGGTTAGGGTGAGGGTTAGTGTGAGGGTGAGTGTAGGGTTAGCATTAGGGTTAGGGTGAGGGTGAGGTTTAGGATTAGGTTTAGGGTGAGAGCTAGGGTGAGGGTGATGGTTAGGGTTAGGGATATAGTGAGGATTAAAGGTTAGGGTTAGTGTTAGGGTGAGGGTTAGGGTGAAGGTGAGTGTTATGGTTAGCATTAGGGTTAGGGTTAGTATTAGCCTGAGGGTTAGGGTTAGGTTTAGGTTTACGTTGAGGGTGAGGGTGAGGTTTAGCCTTAGAGTTAGGGTGAGGGTTAAGTTTAGGATGAGGGTTAGGGTTATTGTTAGGGTTAGGGTGAGGGTGAGGCTTAGGTTTAGGGTGAGGTTTAGGTTTAGGGTGATGGTTAGGTTAGTGTGAGTGTTAGTGTTGGGGTTAGGGTTAGTGTTATGTTGAGGGTAAGTGTTAGTGTGAGGTTAAGGATTAGGGTGAGGTTTAGGTTTAGGGTTAAGTTTAGGATTAGGGTGAGGGTGATGTTTAGGATTAGAGTTAAGTTTAGGGTGAGGGTCAGGGTAAGGTTTAGTGTTAGGGTTTGGGTTATGGTGAGGTTTATGTTGGAGGTGAGGGTTAGGGTTAGGTTTAGGATTAGGATTACGATTAGGGTTAGGGTGAGGGTGAGTGTGAAGGTTAGGTTTAGGGATAGGATTAGACTTATGTTGAGGGTGAGGGTGAGGGTTAGGGTGAGGTTTAGGCTTAGGCTTAGGGATAGAGTATGGGCTAGTGTGAGGGTGAGGGTTTGGGTTAGTGTTAGGGTATGGGTTAGGGTGAGGGTTAGGGTTAGGGTTATTGTTGGGGTTAGGGTTGGGGTTAGGTATAGGCTTAGTGTTAGGTGGGGGGTGAGGGTGAGGGTGAGGGTTAGGGTTAGTGTGAGGGTTAGGGTAAGGTTTAGGGTTAGGGTTAGCGTGAGGTTAAGGGTTAGGTTGAGATTTAGTGTGAGGGTGAGGGTTAGGGTTAGGGTAAGGGTGAGGGTGAGGTTAAGGGTTAGGGTGAGATGTAGTGTGAGGCTGAGGTATAGGGTTAGGCTAAGGGTGAGGGCTAGGGTGAGGTTTAGGTTTAGGTTTAGGGTGAGGTTTAGGGTGTGGTTTAGGGTTAGGTTTAGGGTGAGCGTTAGGGTAAGGGTAAGTGTTCGGGTGAGGGTTAGGGTGAGGATGAGTGTTAGGGTTACTGTTAGGGGTAGGGTGAGGGTTAGAGTTAGGGTTTAGGGTTAGTGTGAGGGTTTTGTTTAGTGTTAGGGTTACGGTTATGGTGAGGTTTAGGGTGGGGGTGAGGGTTAGGGTTAGGATTAGTATTAGGGTTAACGTGAGGGTGAGTGTGAGGATTTGGGTTAGGGTTAATGTTAGGATTAGACTTAGGGTGAGGGTGAGGATGAGGGCAAGGGTTAGGTTTAGGGTGAGGTTTAGGGTTAGGGTTATGGTGAGGGTTCGGGTGAGGGTGAGTGTGAGTGTGAGGGTGAGGGTTAGGGTGTTGATGATGTTTAGTGTTAGCGTGAGGTTTAAGGTGACGGTGGTGGTTAGGGTGAGGATGATGGTTAGAGTTAGTGTGAGTATTAGGTTTAGGGTTAAGGTTAAGGTTATGGTGAGGGTAAGGGTTAGGGTTAGGTTTAGATTGAGGGTCAGGGTTAGGGTTAGCTTTAGGGTTACGCTGAGGTATAGGGTTTGGGTTAGGGTTAGGGTTAGGGTGAGGTTGAGGGTTAGATTTACGGTTTGGATGAGGTTTAGGGTTAGGGTGAGAGTTAGGGATAGGGTTAGGGTTAGGGTGAGGGTTATTGTTAGGGTTCGGGGTTGATTTAGGTTGAGTATGAGGGTGAGGGTTAGTGTTAGGATTATGGTTAGGGTTGGTGTTAGGCAGAGGGTGAGTGTGAGGGTGAGGGTTAGGTTTAGGGTTAGGGTTAGGGTGAGTGGTAGGGTTAGGGATAGGGTGAGGTTTAGGGTTAGGGTGAGGGTTTGGGTTAGTTTGAGTGTTAGGGTGAAGGTGAGTTTGAGTTTGAGGGTTAAGGTTAGTGTGATGGTGACGGTGAGGTTTAGGGTTAGGATTCTGGATAGGATTAGGTTGAGGGTGAGGGTTGGGGTTAGGGTTAGGGTGAGGGTGAGGGTGGGTGTTAGGTTTAGGGTTAGGTTTAGGATTAGGGTTAGGTTTAGGGTAAGGGTAAGGTTTAGGGTGAGTGTTAGGTTTAGGGTTAGTGTGAGGGTTAGGTTTAGGGTTAGGGTGATGGTTAGGGTTAGGGTTAGGGTTAGGGTCAGGTGTAGGTTGAGGGTTAGGACTGGGTAAGGACTAGGGTTAGGCTGAGGGTGAGGGTGAGGTTGATGGTAAGGGTTAGGGTTAGAGTGATTGTTAGTGTGAGGATGAGGGGGAATTGGAGAATTTGGTTTAGGGTTAGAGTTAGGTTGAGGGTGAGGGTTAGGATTAGGGGTAGCAGTAGGTTTAGTCTGAGGGTGAGGGGGAGGTTGAGGGTGAGGTTTAGGGTTAGGGTGAGGCTAAGGGTTAGGGTTAGGGTGAGGGTTAGGGTTAGGGTGATTTTTAGGGTGCCGCTGAGAGTTAGGGTGAGGGTGAGTTTGAGTGTGAGGTTTAGGGTGAGTGTGAGGGTGAGTGTGAGTTTGACGATTAGGATTAGGTTTAGGATGATTGTAAGGGTTATCGTTAGGATTATGGTTAGTGTAAGGCTTAGGCTGAGGGTGAGTGTGAGGGTGAGGGTTAGGGTTAGGGTTAGGTTGAGGGTTAGGGTTAGTGTGAGGTTTAGGGAGAGGGTGAGGTTCAGGTTCAGGTAGAGGTTGAGAGTGACATTGAGGGTGAGGTTTAGGGTTAGGGAAATGGTTAGGTTGAGGGTGAGGGTGAGGGTTAGGGTTAGGGTTAGTGTTATTTTTATGGTTAGGGTTAGGGATAGTAATAAGGTGAGAGTGAGGGTGAGGGTTAGCATGAGAGTGAGGGTTAGGGTTATGGTTATGGTGAGGGTGAGGGTGAGACTTAGGGTTAGGATTAGGGTTAGGGTTAGGGTTAGGATGAGGGTCAGGCTGAGGGTTAGAGTTAGGGTTAGTGTGAGGTTTAGGTTTAGGGTTATGGTTAGGGTGAGGGCAAGGGTGATGGTGAGGGTTAGGTTGAGTTTGAGGGTTAGGTTTAGGGAGACGGTTAGGGTGAGATTTAGGGTTAATGTTAGGGTTAAGTTTAGGGTGAGTCTAATGGTTATAGTGAGAGTTACTGTGAGGGTGAGGGTTTGGGTTAGGGTGAGGGTAAGTGTTAGGGTGAGGGTTAGTGTGAGGGTTTGGGTTCGGGTTAGCATTAGGGTTAGGTTCAGGGTGAAGGTTAGGTTGAGGTTTAGTGTCAGTGTTCCGGATAGGGTGAGTATTAGGGTTAGTGTGAGTGTGAGGGTCTGGATTAGGGTTTGGGTTAGATTTATGGTGAGGGTGAGGGTGAGGGTTAGAATTAGGATTAGGGTTAGGGTTAGAGTTATGTGACATTGAGGGTGAGGGTTAAGGTTTGGGTTTGAATTAGGGTGAGGGTGATCGTGAGGGTTAGGGTTACGATTAGGGTTAGGTTTATGGTTAGGTTTAGGATGAGGGTGAGGGTGAGGCTTATGGTTAGGTTTAGGGTGAAGTTTAGGTTTAGGGTGAGGGCTATGGTGAGGTTGAGTGTTAGGGTGAGTGTGAGGGTGAGGTTGAGGGTTTCTATTAGGTAATGGTTAGGGTTAGTGTTAAGGTGAGGATTAGGTTGAGGGTGAGGTTTAGGTTGAAGGTTAGAGTTAGGGTGAGGATTAGGATGAGGCTGAGTGTTAGGGTGAGGGTTAGTGTTATGGCGAGGATTAGGATTAGGGTTATGTTGATTCTGAGTGTTAGGTATACAGTAAGGGTTAGGGTTACGGTGAGGGTTAGGGTTAGGGTTCGGGTTAGGGTGAAGGTGAGGTTGAGGTTTAGGTTAGGGTGAGGTTTAGGGTTAGAGTTAGGGTTAGTGTAAGGGTTAGAGTTAGGGTGAAGGTTAGGATTAGGGTTAGGGTGAGGTTTATGGTGAGGGTTTTGGTTAGAGTTAGGGTGAGTGTGAGGTTTAAGGTTAGGGGGAGTTTTAGGTTTAGGGTAAGGGCTACAGTGAGGATGAGGGTTAGGGTGAGTGCGAGCGTGAGGGTTTCAGTTAGGTCATGATTAAGGTTAGGGTTGGGGTGAGGATTAGGGTAGGGTGAGGTTTAGATTGAGGGTTAGGGTTACGGTGAGGGTTAGGGTGAGGCTGAGGGTTAGGGTTTGGGTTCGGGTTCGGGTGAGGGTTCGGGTGAGGGTGATGGTGAAGGTTAGGTTGTGGATTAGGGTTAGGTTTAGGCTGAGGGTTAGGGTGATTTTCAAGGTTAGGGTGAGGGTGAGGGTTAGGATTAGGGTTAGGGTGAGGGTTAGGTTTAGGGTGAGATTTAGGGTGATGGGTTGGGTTAGGGTTAGGGAGAGGGTTAGGGTTAGGGTAAGAGTTAGGTTTAGTTTGAGGGTTAGGTTGAAGTTGAGTTTGAAGTTGAGGGATAGGGTGAGGGTGATGGTGACGGTGAGATTTAGGGTTAGGATTCGGGTTAGGGTTAGGGTGAGGTTTAGGGTTAGGGTTTGGATTAGGTGAGGGTAGGTTGAGGATGAGGGTTAGGGTTAGGGTTAGGATTAGGGTTAGATTTAAGGTAAGGATTAGGGTTAGGGTGAGTGTTAGGTTTGGGGTTAGGTTGAGGGTTAGGGTTTGGTTTAGGTTTAGGGTGAGGGTTAGGGTAAGGATTAGCGTGAGAGTGAGGGTTAGAGTGAGGGTAGGGTAAAGGATAGAGTAAGGGTTAGGGTAAGGATGAGGGTTAGTTTTAGGTTTAGTGTTAGGGTGAGGGTGATGCTGAGGGTTAGGGTTAGGGTTAGTGTGAGGATAAGGGTTAGGGTGAGGATTAAGTTGAGGGTGAGGGTTAGGGTTAGCATAAGGTTTAGGGTGAGAGATAGGGTTAGGCTTAGGGTTAGGTAAGGGTTAGGGTTAGGGTTAGGTAAGGGTTAGGGTTAGGGTAAGGGTTAGGGTTAGGCTTAGTGTGAGGGTTAAGGTTAGGCTGAGGGTTAGGCTTAGGGTTAGGTTGAGGGTGATGGTTAGGTTTATGGTGATATTTAGGGTGACAGTGAGGGTTAGAGTGAGGGTGAGGTTGAGCGTGAGGATTATGGTTAGGGTGAGGGTGAGTGGGAGGGTGACGGTGAGGGTTAGGGCTACAGTTAGGTTTAGGGTGAGGGTAAGAGTTAGGGTTAGGATTAGGGTTAGGGTAAGGGTTAGGCTGAGGGTGAGGGTGAGTGTGAGGTTGAGGTTGAGGGTTTCGGTTAGGTAAGTGTTAGGGTTAGGGTTAGGGTGAGGGTGAGGTTAAGGATAAGGTTTAGGGTCAGGGTTAGGGTGAGGGTGAGGGTTAGGTTTAGTATTAGGGTTAGGGTTAGGGTAAAGTTGTATGTTAGGTTTAGGGTTAGGGTTAGGGTGCACGTTAGGGCTAGGGTGAGAGTGAGGGTGAGGGTGAGGGTTATGGTTAGATTAGGTTTAGGTTTAGGGTGAGGCTGAGGGTGAGGGTTAAGATTAGGGTTAGGTTTAGGGTGAGAGCTAGGGTGAGGGTGATATTTTTGGTTAGGAAAGGTTTAGGGTTAGGTTTAGGGTGAGGATTGGGGTGAGGGTGAGGTTTAAGGTGAGGTTTACGGTTAGGGTGAGGGTTAGGGTTAGGGTTAGGGTGACGGTTAAGGTTATGGTGATATTTAGGGTGAGGGTGAAGGTGAGAGTGAGGTTTCGGGTGAGGGTTAGGGTTAGGGTTTGGGTTAGGATTAGGGTGAGGGTGAGGGTGAGGGTAAGGATTAGGATGACAGTTAGCGTGAGGGTGAAGTTTATGGTTAGGTTTAGGGGTATGGTGAGGCTCAGGGTGAGGGTTAGTGTTAGGGTTAGTTTGAGGGTTAGGGTGAAGGTTCGGGTTAGGGTTAGGGTTTGGGTTAAGGTTAGGGAGAGGTTGAGGCTGAGGGTTAGGGTAAGGATGAGGGTTATGGATAGTGTGAGGGTGAGGGTTAGGTTTAGGGTGAGGTTTAGGTTTAGGGTGAGGGTGAGCATTATGTTTAGGTCTAGGGTTAGGTTTAGGCTTAAGGTGAGGGTGAGGTTGAGCGTGAGGTTTAGGGTTAGGGCTAGATTTAGGGTGAGGGTTAGGTTTAGGGTGAGGGTTAGTGTTAGTGTTAGGGATAGGGTTAGGATGGGCGTTAGGCTGAGGGATAGGTTTAGGGTTAGTGTGAGGGTTAGGGTTAAGTTTTGGTTTAGAGTTAGTGTTTGGTTAGGGTGAAGGTTAGTTATAGGTTTAGGGTTAGGATAAGGTTGAGGCTGCGGGTTAGGTTTAGGGTTAGTGTGAGGGTTATGTTTAGCGTTAGGGTTAGGGTGTGGGCTACGGTGAGGGTGAGGGTTAGGTTCAGGGTTGAGTTTAGGTAATGGTTAAGGTTAGGTTAGGGTGAGGATTAGGGTGAGTTTGAGTTTTAAGATGAGTGTTAGGGTTATGGTGACCGTTAGGGTTACGATTAGGGTGAGGGTTAGTGTAAGGGTGATGTTTATGGTGAGGGTGAGGGTGAAGGTTCGGCTGAGGGGGAGGGTTAAGTTTAGGGTTAGCGTGAGGGTTAGGGTTAGGGTTGGGTTAGAGTTAGAGTTAGGGTGAGCGTGAGGGTTAGGGTGAGGGGTAGGAATAGGTTTAGGGTGAGGGTTTGGGTTAGTGTGAAGGTTAGGGTTAGGTGAAGGTGAGGGTAAGGGTTAGGGTGAGGGTTAGGGTGAGGTTTAGTGTTAGTGTGAGGGTTAGGGTTATTGTTAGGGTTAGGGTGCTGTTGAGGGTGAGGGTGAGGATTAGTGTTAGGGTAGGGTTAGGTTTATGCTGAGGTTGAGGGTGAGGGTGAGGTTGATGGTTAGTGTTAGGGTTAGGGTGAGGGTGAGGGCTTGGGTGAGGGTGAGGGTTAGTGTGAGGGTGAGGGTGACGGTTTTGTTTATGTCAGGGTTAGGGTTAGGGTGAGGATTAAGGTGAGGTTGACGGTGAGTGTCGTTTATATCAGGGTTAGGGTTAAGCTGAGTATAGGTTTAGGGTGAGGGTTAGGGTTAGGCTTAGGGTGTGGATTAAGTTTAGGGTGACATTTAGTGTGAGGGTGAGGGTTAGGGTGACAGGGTGAGGTTTAGGGTTAGTGTTAGGATTAGGGTTCAGGTGAGGGTGAGGTTTAGGGTTAGAGTTAGAGTTATGGGGAGGCTTAAATTGAGGGTCAGGTTTAGGGTTAGTGTTAGGGTTAGGGTTAGTCTGAGGGTTATGTTGAGTTTTAGAGTTAGGGTTAGGGTTAGGGTTAGGATGAGCTTTAGGCTGAGGGTTAGGGTTAGGGCTAGTCTGAGGGTTAGGGTTAGGTTAGGGTTAGGGTTAGGTTTTGGTTAGGGTGAACGTTAGTTTTAGGTTTAGGGTTAGGATAAGGTTTAGGCAGAGGGTTAGGGTTAGGGTTAGTGTGAGGGATAGGTTTAGGGTTAGGATTAGGGTGTGGACTATGGTGAGGGTGAGGGTTAGGGTGAAGGTTAGGGTTAGGTTAAGGGTTAGGGTCAGGGGTAGGTTGAGGGTTAGGATTAGTTTAAGGACTAGGGTTAGGCTGAGGGGGAAGGGGAAGTTGAGGGTGAACGTTAGGGTTAGAGTGATGGTTAGAGTGAGGGTGAGGGGGAAGGGGAGAGTTTGGTTTAGTCTTAGAGTTAGGTTGAGGGTGAGGGTTAGGATTAGGGTTAGCACTAAGTTTAGGCTGAGGGTCAGGGTGAGGTTGAATGTGAGGTTTAGGGTTAGGGTGAGGGTTAGGTTTAGGGTTAGGTTTTAGGTGAGTGTTAGGGTTAGGCTTAGGGTTAGGTTTAGGGTTAGGGTTTGGTTAGGGTGAAGGTTAGTTTTAGGTTTAGGGTTAGGATAAGGTTTAGGCTGAGATTTAGGGTTATGGTTAGTGTGAGGGTTAGGGTTAGGGTTAGTGTTAGGGTTAGCTTTAGGCTGAGGTTGAGGGTGAGGGTGAGGGTGAGATTGAGGGTTAGAGTTACGGTTAGGGTGAGGGTGAGGGCTAGGGTGAGGGTGAGGGTTAGTGTGAGGGTGAGGGTATCGTTTACGTCAGGGTTAGGGTTAAGATGAGGTTAGGGTTATTGTAAGGGTTAGAGTTAGGGTTAGGGTGAGGTTTATGGTTAGAGTGATGTTTAGGGTGAGGGTGAAGGTTAGGGTGAGGGTGAGGGTTAGGGTAAGGGTGAGGGTGAGGGTTAGGATTGGGAATAGCGTTAGGGTTAGGGCTAGGCTGAAGGTGCGAGTGAGGGTGAGGCTGAGGGTTAGGTTTAAGGTTAGTGTTAGGGTTAGGGTTAGGCTGAGGGTTATGGTTAATGTGAGAGTTATGGTTAGGAATAGGGTTAGGGTTAGGGTGAGGGAAAGGGTTAGAGTGAGGTTTAGGGTGAGGTTGAAGGTTAGGGTTAGGTTTAGGATTAGGTTGAGGGCTAGGGTGAGGGTGAGGCTTAGTGTGAGGGTGAGGGTTAAGATTATTTTTGGGTTAGGTTTAGGGTGAGGATTAGGTTGAGGGTGAGGGTTAAGCTGAGATTAAGGTTAGGGTGAGGGTTTGTGTTCGGTGAGGGTGAGGGTGAGGATGAGGGTTTGTGTGAGTTTAAGGTTGAGGGTTTCTTTTAGCCAAGGGTTAGGCTTATGGGGAGGAATAGGGTGAGATTGAGGATTAGGTTTTGGGTTAGGTTTAGGGTGAGGGTTAGAGCTAGGGTTAGGGTGATGGTTAGGGTTTGGGTGATGTTTAGCGTGAGGGTGAGGGTTAAGGTGAGGGTGAGGGTTAGGGTGTGGTTGAGGATTAGGGTTAGGTTGAGTTTTAGTGTTAGGTTAAGGGTTAGTGTGAGGGTGAGGGTTAGGGTTATCTTTAGGGTTAGGTTGAGGGTTTGGATTAGGGTTAGGGTTAGTGTGAGGGTTAGAGTGAAGGGTAGCGTTAGGTTTAGGGTGAGGGTTAGGGTGACGGTGAGGCTTAGGGTGAGGGTGTGTGTGAGGGTAAGGGTTAGGTGTAGGGTTAGGGTGAGTTTAAGTGTGAGGCTTAGGTTTAGGAATAGGGTTAGGTTTAGGGTTAGGGTGAGTTTAAGGGGGTGGATGAGGCTTAGGTTTAGCGTGAGGATTAGGGTTATAGTTAGGTTTATGGTGAGGGTAAAGTTAGGGTGAGTTTCAGTGTGAGGGCTAGGGTTAGGGTTAGGGTGAGGGTGAGGTATAGGGTTTGGGTTAGGCTTAGAGTGAGGGTTAGGGATAGGTTTAGGGTTAGGGTGAGGGTGAGGGTGAGGTTTAGGATTAGGTTTAGGGTTAGAGTTAGGGTGAGGGTGAGGGTTAGGGTTAGTATTAGAGTTAGCCTGAGGGTGAGTGGGAGGGTTAGGGATAGGGTGAGTTTTATGGGTAGGGTTTCGGTTAGGGTGAGGGTTAGGGTTACGTTTAGGGTTAGGATGAGCGTTAGGCTGAGTGTTAGGTTTAGGGTTAGTGTGAGGGTTAGGTTTAGGGTTTGGGTGAGGGTTAGGGTTAGGTTTAGGGATAGAATAAGGGTTAGGTTGAGGGTTAGGTTTAGGGTTAGTTTGAGGGTTAGGTTTAGGGTTAGGGTTAGGATCAGGGTAAAGGTTAGGGTGAGGGTTAGGGTGAGGGTGAGGGTAAAGGTTAGGGTGAGGGTTAGGGCAAGGTTGAGGGTTAGGGTAAGGGTGAGCGTTAGGTTGCGGGTTAGGCTGAGGTTTAGGGTGAGGGTAAGGGTTTGGGTGATGGTAAGTTTGTGAGTGAGGGATAGGATTATGTTGTGTGTAAGGGTTAAGGTGAGGGTTAGGGTTAGGTTAGGGTTAGGTTGGGGGTTAGGGTTAGAGTTAGGTTGAGTGTTAGGGTTAGGGTGATGTTTATTGTGAGAATATGGTTTAGGTTGAGGGTGAGTATTCGGCTGAGCGTGAGGGTTAGGATGAGGGTGAGGGTTAGGGTTACAGTTTGGGTTAGGGAGAGGGGTAGTGTGAGCATTAGGGTTAGGATTAGGGTTAGGATTAGGGTTGGAGCGAAGATGAGGGTGAGGGTTAGGGTGTGGGTAAGTGTTATGGTTAGGGTTAGGGTTAGTGCTAAGGTGAGGATGAGGGTTAGTGTGAGGGTGAGGGTTACATTTACGTTTGGGTTAGGACTAGGGTGAGGATTAGGTTGAGGGTGAGGGTTAAGCTGAGCTTAGGGTTAGAATGAGGGTTTGTGTTCGGTGAGGGTGAGGGTGAGGGTGAGGGTTAGTGTTAGGGTTAGGTTTAGGTTGAGGGTTATTGTGAGGGTTAGGATTAGGAATAGGTTTAGGGTTACGGTGAGTGTGGGTCAGTGTGAGGGTGAAGGTTAGGGTTAGGTTTAGGGTTATGTTTAGGGTGAGGGTTATGGCTAGTGTGAGGGTTATGATTAGGGTTAGGGTTAGGGTTAGGGTGAGGGTAATGGTTAGGGTAAGGGTTAGGGTGAATGTGAGGATTAGGGTTCGGGTTAGGGTTAGTGTTTGGGTGAGGGCTAGGGTCAGGGTGAGGGTTAGTGTGAGGGTGAGGTTGAGGGTTTCTTTTCGGTCTGGGTTAGGGTTATGGTGAGGATTAGCGTGAGGGTGAGTGTTAGTGTTAGGGTGATGTTTAGGGTGCGGTGAAGGTTCAGGTGAGGGTGAAGTTAGGTGTGGTTGAGGATTAGGGTTATGGTTAGGGATATGGTGAGGGTAATGTATAGTGTGAGGTTTATTGTGAGGATGAGGGTTATGGTTAGTGTTAGGGTTAGGGTGAAGTTTAGGTTGAGGGTTAGGTTTTGGTTTAGGGTTAGGGTGAGGGTGAGATATAGGGTGAGTTTTAGTGTTAGGGTGAGGGTTAGGGTTAGGGTTAGAGTTAGGGTGAGTGTGAGGGTTAGGATTAGGGTAAGGATTAGGGTTAGGCTGAGGGTGAGGGTGACTGTAAGAGTGAGGGTTAGGGTTAGTGTGAGGGTTAGGGTTAAGGTGAGGGCTAGGGTTAGGGTGAGGGTGAGGGTGAGGATTAGGGTGAGGGTGAGGTTGTGGGTAAGTGTTAGGGTGAGGGTTAGGGCGAGGGTGAGGTTAG
Source organism: Dipodomys merriami (assembly GCF_024711535.1). Lineage (NCBI taxonomy): Eukaryota > Metazoa > Chordata > Mammalia > Rodentia > Heteromyidae > Dipodomys > Dipodomys merriami. The sequence continues at coordinate 1,648,651 of NW_027206402.1, read as the reverse complement.
GCTTAGGGTGAGGGTAAGGGTTATAGTGAGGTTAAGGGTTAGGTTGAGGGTTAAGGTGAGGGTGAGGGTTAAGATTAGCATTAGGGTTAGGGTGAGGGTGAGGGTTAGGGTTAAGGTTAGGGATAGTGTGAGGATTAGGGTTAGTGTAAGGTTTAGGTTTAATGTGAAGTTTAGATTTAGGATTAGGTTTAGGATTAGTGTTAGGGTGTGGGTTAGGTTTAGGGTGAGGGTTAGGGTTAGGGTGAGGGTAAGTGTTAAGGTGAGGTTTAGGGTGAGGCTGAGGGTTAGGGGGTGAGGGTTAGGGTTACAGTTAGATTTAAGGTGAGGGTCAGGGTGAGGCTTAGGTTTAGTTTGAGGCTTAGGTTTATGGTGAGTGTTAGGGTTCGGGTGAGCATTAGCGTGATGGTGAGGGTTAGGGTGAGGGTGAGGGTTAGGTTTAGATTTAGGGTTAGGGTGAGTGTTAGGGAGATTTAGGTTGAGATGGAGGGATATGGTTAGGTTGAGGGTTAGGATTAGTGTGAAGGTTAGGGTTAGGGTTAGGTTTAGTGTGAGGATACTGTTTAGGGTGAGGGTTAGTTTGAGGGTCAGGCTTAGGGTGAGCGTTAGGGTTAGGTTCAGTGTGAGGGTTAGGGTTAAGGTGATGCTTAGGGAGAGGTTGAGGGTTAGTGTTAGGGGGAAGGGGAGTTTGAGGGTGAGGGTTAGGGTGAGGGTGCGGGTGAGGTTAGTTTAGGATTAGGGTTAGAGTTAGGGTTAGGCTGAGTGTGATGGGGGAAGTGAGGGTGAGGGTTAGGGTTAAGGCTAGGGTGAGGGTTAGGGTTAGTGTGAGCGTTAGTGTGATGGTGAGGTTCAGCATGAGGGTAATGTTTAGAATGAGGGTGAGGGCGAGGTTGAGGGTTAGGGTTAGGATTAGGTTTAGGATGAGTTTTAGGGTTAGGGTTAGGGTTAGAGTTATTATTAGGGTTAGAGTAAGCCTGAGAGAGAAGGGGAGGTTGAGGGTGAGGGTGAGGGTTAAGTTTAGGGTTAGGGTGAGGGCTTGGGTGAGGGTGAGGGTTAGGCTGAGTGTGAAGGTGAGAGTTTCTGTTAGGTAAAATTACGGTTAGGGTGAGGATTAGGGCGAGGGTGAGGATTAAGCTGAGGTTAGGTTCAGAGTGAGGGTTAGGTTGAAGGTGAGGATTAGGGTTAGGGTGATGTTTAGGGTGAAGGTGAGGGTTAGGTTGAGGGAGAGGGTGAGGGTGATGGTTAGGGTTAGGTTTAGGATGAGGTTTAGAGTGAGGGTGAGTGTTAGGTTGAGGGTCTGGGTGAGGGTTAGGGTTAGGTTTTGGGTTAGAGTTAGGGTGAGTTTGAGAGTGAAGGTTAGGTTTAGGATTAGGGTGAGGGTTAAGGTTATGTTGAGGCTTAGGGACAGTGTTAGGGTTAGGTTAACTGTGAGGGTGAGTGTTAGGGTTAGGTTTAGGGTTACAGTTATGGTGACGGTGAGGGTTAGGATTAGGGTTAGGGTTAGGATGAGGGTTAGGCTCAAGATTAGGATTAGGTTAGCGTGAGGTTTATGGCTATGTTTAGGGTTAGGATAAGGGTTAGGCTGAGGGTTAGGGTTAGGGTTAGCGTGAGCATTAGGTTTAGGGGTAGGCTAAGGGTTAGGGTGAGGGTAAATGTTAGGGTGAAAGTAAGGGTGAGGGTGAGTTTTAGGGTTAGGGTGAGGGTTAGGGTCAAGTTTAAGTTTAGGTTTAGTGTTAGGGTGAGGGTAAGGGTTTGTGTAAGTGTTAGGGTGAAGTTGAGGTTGAGGGTGAGTGTTAGCATCAAGGTTAGGTTTAGGTTTAGGGTTTGGGTGAGGTTTAGGGTTGGGGTAAGTGTTAGGGTGAGGTTTAGGGTGAGGGTGAGGGTTAGGGTTAGGGTGAGGGTAAGTGTTAAGGTAAGGTTTAGGGTGATGCTGAGGCTGAGGGTTAGCATTAGTGTGAGGGTGAGGGTGAGGTTTACGGTGAATTTTGGGTCAAGATTAAGGATAGGGTGAGGATTAGGGTTAGGGTTAGTTTGAGGGTGAGGGTAACATTAGAGTTAGGGTGAGGGTTAGGTTTAGTGTGAGGGTTAGGGCTAGGGTTAGGGTGACAGTAAGGGTTAGGGTGAGGGTTAGGGTGAGTGTGAGGTAAGGTGAGGGTTAGGGTTAGGGATAGGTTTAGGGTTGGGGTGAGGGTTAAGTTTAGGGTTAGGATTAGAGTTAAGATGAGGGTATGGCTTAGGGTGAGGTTTAGGGTGAGGTAGAGTGTTAGGGTTAGGGTGAGTGTGAGGGTGAGGGTGAGGGTTAGTGTTAGGATTAGGGTTAGGTTTAGGGTTAGGGTGAGGGTCAGGGTGAGGGTGAGGGTTAGTGTTAGGATGAGGGTTAGGGTTAGGGTGATGGTTAGGGTTAGGGTTAGGGTGAGTGTTAGCTTTAGGGTTATGTTTAGTGTGAGGGTGTGTGTTAGGGTGAGGGTGAGTGTTAGTGTGAGAGTTAGAGTTAGGGTTAGGTTTAGGGATACGTTTAGGGTGAGGGTAAGGTTTAGGGTGAGGGTTAGCATGAGGGTGAGGGTTAAGTTTAACGTGAGGGTTAAGGTTAGGGTTAGGGTTAGGATGAGGTTTAGGGTCAGGGTTAGGGTTAGGTTTAGGGGTAGTGTGAGGTTTCCGGTTAGGGTGAGGGTTGGGGTTAGGTTTAGGGTTGGTATAAAGGATAGGGTGAGGGTTAGGTTTACAGTTAGTGTGAGTGTTAGGTTTAGGGTTCGGTTTTGGGTTATGTTGAGGGTAAAGTTTAGGGTGAGGGTTAGGGTGAGGCTGAGGGTTAGGGTTAGTGTGAAGTTTAGGTTGAGGGTTAGGATTAGATTTACGGTTAGGGTAAAGCTGAGGGTGAAGTGGAGGTTGATGGGGAGGTTTAGGGTTAAGGTGAGGGATAGGTTGAGGATTTGGGTTACGGTTAGATTTAGGGTGAGGGTTAGGCTGAGTGGTAGTGTTAGGTTTAGGTTGAGGCTTAGGTTTAGTGTGCGGTTTAGGGTTAGGGATAGGGTGAGGGTTAGGTTTAGTCTGTTGGTTAGGTTTAGGGTTAGGGTGAGGTTTAGGTTAATGTGAGTGTTACGGTTGGGGTTAGGGTGAAGGTGAATTTTAGGGTGAGGTTTAGGGTGAGGTTTAGGGTTAGAATTAGGTTTAGGTTTAAGGTTAGGATGAGGGTTTGGGTTAGGGTGAGGGTGAGGGTGAGGGTGAGGCTTAGGTTTAGGATTATTGTTAGGGTTAGGGTTCGGGTTCGGGTTAGGTGTAGTGTGAGGGTTAGGGTCAGGGTAAGTGTTAGGGTGAGGGTTAGGGTTATGGTTAGCTTTAGTGTGAGGGTCAGGGTGAGTGTTAGGGTTAGTTTGAGGGTTAGCGTTAGGGTGAGGTTTAGGGTTAGGGTTAGGGTGAGAGTTAGGATTAGGGTTAGTGTTAGGGTTAGAGTGAGGGTTATGGTCAGGGTTAAGTGGAGGATTACAGTGAGGGTTATGGTTAGGGTAAGTGTTAGGGTTAGGGTTAGGCTGAGGGTGATGGTGAAAGTGAGTGTGAGGGTTATCGTTAGAGTTAGGGTGAGGGTTATGGTGAGAGTTAGGGTTAGGGTTTGTGTTAGGGTTTGGGTTAGGGTGAGAGTTAGTGTTAGGGTGAGGGTGATCGTGTGGATTAGCGTTAGGGTTAGGTTTAGCGTGAGGGTGGGATTGAAGGTTAGGGATTGGATTAGAGTTAAGGTTAGTATAATGCTGAGGGGGAAGGGGAGGTTGAGGGTGAGGGTTAGGGTGAGGTTTAGGGTCAGGGTGAGGGTTAGGGTTTCGGTTAGGTAAGTGTTAGGGTGAGGATTAGGATGAGAGTGGGGGTTATGCTGAGGTTAGGTTTAGGGTGAGGGTTTGGGTTAGGGTTAGGGTGAGGGTTAGGGTGAGGGTGATTGTTAAGGTGATGGTGAGGGTTAGGATAAGGGTGAGGGTTAGGGTTAGGGTTAGGGTTAGGGTGAGGGTTAGGGTGAGCGGTAGGTTTAGGGTTAGGGTTAGTTTGCGGGTAATTCTGAGGATAAGGCTTAGGGTGAGCTTTAGGTTGAGGATGAGGTTTAGGATTAGGGTAAGGGTAAGGGTAAGGGTTAGGTTGAGGGATAGGGTGAAAGTGAGGGTTAGGGTTAGCATTAGAGTTAGGGTGAGGGTGTGGGTTATGTTGAGGTGTAGTGTGAGGGTTAGGGTGCAGATGAGGGTTAGGGATAGGGTTAGGGTGAGGATGAGGGTGAGTGTTAGGGTTAGGTTTAGGGTAAGTGTGAGTTTGAGAGTTAGGATTAGGAATAGGGTTAGGGTTAGGGTTAGGCTGAGGGTGAGGGTCAGGGTGAGGGTGAAGGTTAGGGTTAGGGTTAGGATGAGGGTAAGTGTTAGGGTGAGGGTTAGGGTTAGAATCAGGGTTAGGGTGAGGGTTAGGGTTTGGTTGATGTTTAGGGTGAGGGTGAGGTTTAGGGTGAGTATGAGAGTTTGGGTGTGGTTGTGGGTTCAGGTGAGTTTTCGGGTTAGGGTGTGGGTTGAGGATTAGGGTTAGGGTGAGGGCTATCATTAGTTTTAGGTCTAGTGTGAGTGTGAGGGTGAGGGGTAGGGTTAGGTTGAGGGTTAGGTTTAGGTTTAGGCTGAGGTGAAGGTTATCGTGAGGGTGAAGGTTAGGGTTAGTTTTGTAGTTAGGGTGAGGTTTAAGGTTAGTGTGAGGGTTATGGTTATGGTTAGGGTTAGGGTTATGGTGAGGGTAAGGGTTAAGGTGAGGGGTAGGGTTAGGGTGAGGGGTAGGGTTAGGGTTAGGGTTAGGGTGAGGGTTTGGGTTTGGGTGATGTTTAGGGTGAGGGTGAGGTTTAGGTTGAGGATGAGAGTTTGGGTGTGGGTGTGGGTTCAGGTGATATTTCGGGTTAGGGTGTGGATGAGGATTAGGGTTAGGGTGAGGGTTCTCATTAGGTTTAGGTTTAGTGTGAGGGTGAGGGTGAGGGGTAGGGTTAGCTTGAGGGTTAGGGTTAGGGTGAGGTTTAGAATGATGGCTAGAGTGAGAGTTAGGGTTAGGGTGATGTTTATTATGACTGTGAGTGTTAGGGTAAGGGTGAGTGTTCGGGTGAGGGTTCGGTTTCGGGCGAGGGTCACGATTAGGGTGTGGTTGATGTTTAGGTTTAGGATGAGAGTCTGGATGAGGTGAAAAGATAGTGTTAGGGTGAGGGTTAAGGTTAGTGTGAAGGTTAGGGTTAGGGTTAGGGTTAGTGTGAGGTTAAGATTTAGGGTGTGGGTTAGTGTGAGGGTGAGGGTTAGGGTTAGCGTTAGGGGTAGGGTGAGGTTTAGGATGAGGTTTATGGTTAGGGTGAGGGTTAGGATTAGGGTTAGTGTGAGGCTTTGAATTAGCATGATGTTTAGGTTGAGGTTGAGGGTTAGTGTGAGGGTGAGGGTGAGGGTGAGGGTTAGGGTGAGTGTGTGGGTGCGGGTGAGGGTGAGGGTGAGGGTTAGGGTTAGGTTTAGGGTGAGGGTGAGGTTTAGGGTTAGGGTTAGGGTTAGGATTGGGCTGAGGGTGAAGGTGAAAGTGAGGGAGGGGGTTAGGGTTAGGGTTAGGGTTATTGTTAGTGTTAGGGTTAGGTGAGGGTGAGGGTGAGGGTTAGCATTAGGGTTAGGAATAGGTTTAGGTTTAGGGTAAGGTTGAGGGGGAAGGGGAGGTTGAGTGTGAGGTTTAGCGTTAGGGTTTGGTTCAGGGTGAGGGTTAGTGTTAGGTTTAGGGTTAGTATAAGGGTTAGGCTGAGGGTAAGGGTTAGGGTTAGTGTGAGGGTTAGGTTTAGGGTTAGGGTTTGGGTTAGGTTGAGGGTAAAGGTTAGGTTGAGGGTTAGGGAGAGGGTGAGGGTTAGGGTTACAGTGAGGGTTCGGGTGAGGTTTAGAGGTAGGGTTATATTTAGGGTTAGCGTGAGGGTTATGGTGAAGGTTAGGTTTAGGTTTAGGGTTAGGGTGAGGGTTATGGTGTGGGTAACTGTCAGAGTGAGGTTTACGGTGAGGGTGAGGGTTAGGAGAGGAGGTGGGTTAGTGTTAGAATTAGGGTTAGGGTGAGGTTGAGGGTTAGGGTGAGCGTTAGGGTTAAGTTTAGGGATAGGGTGAGGATTAGTGTTAGGATTAGGCATAGGGTGAGGGTTATGCTGAGTGTTAGGGTTAGATTTAGTGTGAGGGTTAGGTTTAGTGTGAGGATTAGGGTTAGGGTTAGGGTGAGGTTTAGGTTTAGTGTGAGGGTTAGGGTTAGTGTTAGGGTGAGGGTGAGGGTTAGGGTGAGGTTTAGGGTGAGGGTGAGGTTTAGGATTAGCATTAGGTTTAGGTTTAAGGTTAGGATGAGGGTTAGGGTTAGAGTGAGGGTGAGGCTTAGGTTTAGGATGAGGGTTAGGGTTAGGGTGAGGTTCGGGTTAGGTTTAGAGTTAAGGTTAGGGTCAGGGTAAGTGTTAGGGTGAGGGTTAGAGTTATGGTTAGGTTTAGTGTGAGGGTCAGGATGAGGGTTAGGGTTAGGTTGAGGATTAGGGTTAGGGTTAGGTTTAGGTTTAGGGTTAGGGTGAGAGTTAGGGTTAGGGTTAGTGTTAGGGTGAGGGTGAGGGTTATGGTCAGGGTTAGGTGGAGAATTAAATTTAGGGTTAGTGTTAGGTAAGTGTTAGGGTTAGGGTTAGGCTGAGGGTGAGGGTGAAAGTGAGGTTTAGGGTTAGGGTTAGGATTAGGGTGAGGGGTAGAGTGAGGGGTAGGGTTAGGGTTAGGGTGAGGTTTAGGGTTAGTGTGAGGGGTAGGGTTAGGCTTAGTGTGAGGATAAGGGTTAGCTTGAGGGTTAGGTCGAGGGTGTGGTTTAGGGTTATCCTTAGGTTTAGGGTGAGTGTTAGTGTGAGGGTTAGGGTTCAGGTTAGTGTTAGGATTCAGGTTAGGGTGAGGGTTAGGGTTAGGGTGATGTTTAGGGTGAGGGTGAGGGATAGGGTGAGGGTGAGGATTAGGGTTAGTGTTAAGGTTAGGGTGAGGGTTAGGGTGAGGGTTAAGGTTAGGTTTAGGGTTAGGTTGAGGGTGAGGTATAGGTTGAGGGTTAGGCTTAGGGTGAGGGTTAGGAATAATGTTAGGTTAGGGTGAGGGTGAGGGTCAGTGTTAGGTTTAGGTTTACGTTTAGATTTAGGGTGAGGGTGAGGATGAGGGTTAGGATTAGTGTTAGGGTTAGGGTTAGGATGAGGGTTAGGCTGAGGGTTAGGGTTAGGGTTAATGTGAGGGTTAGGGTTAGGGTTAGGGATAGATTTAGGCTTATCATAAGGTTTAGGCTGAAGGTTAGGTTTAGGGTTAGTTTGAGCGTTAGGTTTAGGCATAGGTTAAGTGTTACGGTGAAGGTAAGGTTACGGTGAGGTTTAGGGTGAGGGTGAGGGTTAGGATTAGGGTGAGCGTTGTGGTGAAGTTTTAGGGTGAAGTTTTGGGTTAGGTTCAGGGTGAGGGTGAGGGTGTGGGTAAGTTTTAGGGTGAGGGTTGTGTTGAGGGTGAGTTTTAGGTTTAGGGTGAGGGTAAGGGTTAGCGTGAGTGTTAGGGTCAGGGTGAGGGTTAGGGTTAGCATTAGGTTTAGGGTGAGGGTTAGGGTGAGTTTTTGCCTTAAGGTTAATGATAGGGTGAGGACTAGGGTTAGGGTTAGGTTTGTGGTGAGCGTTAGGCTGAGGGGAAGGGTTAGGTTTAGGGTAAGTGTTAGGTTTATTGTGAGGGTTAGGATTAGGGTTAGTGTGACAGTAAGGGTTAGGGTGAAGGTTACGGTTACTGTGAAGTTTAGGGTTAGCATTAGTTTTAGAGTTAGGGTTAGGATGAATGTTAGCGTTAGGTTTAGAGTTAGGGTTAAGGTGAGGGTGAGGATTCGGGTGAGGGTGATTTTTTCATTCAGGTAAGGGTTAGGGATAGGGTTAGGGTGAGGTTTAGGGTGAGGGTGTGGGTTGTCATTAGGGTTAGGTTTAGGGTGAGGGTGAGGGTGAAGGTTAGTGTTAGGATGAAGGTTAGGGTTAGGGTGAGGGTGAGGTTGAGGGTGAGAGTTAGGGTTAGGGTTATGTTGAGGGTTAGGGTTGGGTGATGTTTAGTGTGAGGGTAAAGGTTAGGGTGAGGGTGAGTGTTCTGTTGAGAATTAGGGTTAGGTTTAGGGTTAGGGATTGCGTTAATATGAGGGTAAGGGTTAGGGTGAGGGTTACAGTGAGGCTGAGGTTTATGGTTAGGTTGAGTGTTAGGTTTAGGGTTAGGGTTATGGTGAGGGTGAGGGTTAGGGTGAGCAGTAAGTTTAGGGTTAAGTTTAGTTTGCAGGTTAGGTTGAGGGTAAGGGTTAGGGTGAGGTTAAGGGTGAGGGTGAGTTTTAGGGTTAGGGTGAGGGTAAGGGTTAGGGTGAGGGTTTGGGTTAGGGTTAGGGTTAAGGTGAGGGATAGGGTGAGGGTGAGGGTTAGGGTTAGTGTTAGGGTGAGTTTTAGGGTTAGGGTTAGGGTGAGGGTGAGGGTTAGGATGAGGGTTAGGGTTATGGTGAGGGTTAGGGTTAGGGTTAGGGTGAGGGTTAGGCTTAGGATAAGGGTTAGGGTGAGGGTGAGTGTTAGGGTTAGGGTTAGGGTTAGGATTATTGTTAGTGTTATGGTTATGGTTACGTTTGCAGTGAGGGTTAGGGTTAGGGTTAGGGTTTGGGTGAGGTTAAGGGTGAGGGTGAGTTATAGGATTAGAGTGAGGGTAAGGGTTAGGGTGAGGGTTAGGGTTAGGGTTAGGGATAGGGTGAGGATTAGTGTTAGTGTGAAGGATAGGGAGAGGGTTAGGATTAGGGTTAGTGTTAGGATAAGGGTAAGGGTGAGGGTTAGTGTCAGGGTGAGGGTTAAGTTTAGGGTGAGGGTTAGGGTTAGGGTTATGGTCAGGGTGAGGGTTAGGGTGAGCCATAGGTTTAGGGTTAGTGTTAGTTTGCAGCTTAGGGTGAGGGTAAGGATTAGGGTGAGGTTTAGGGTGAGGGTGAGGTTTAGGATTAGGGGGAGGTTAAGGGTTATGGTTAGGGTTAGGGTGAGGGTGATGGAGAGGTTTAGGTTTAGGGTTAGGGTTTTGGTGAGGGTTACGATTAGTGTGAGTGTTAGTGTTATGGTGCGAGTCAGGGAGAAGATGAGGGTTAGAATGAGGGTGAGTGTGAGGGTGAGGTTTAGGGTTAGGATTAGGGTTAGGTTTAATTTTAGGGTTCGGTTTAGTTTTAGGGTTATTGTTAGGGTTAGAGTTTGGGTTAGGGTGAGGGTTAGGGTGAGGTTCAGCATTAGGGTTAGGTTTAGGGTTAGGGTGAGCGCGAGGGTGAGTGTGAGGGTTTGGATGAGGGTGACGGTGTTTCGGTTATGTAAGTGTTAGGGTTAGGGTGAGGATTAGGGTGAGGCTGAGTTTTAAGCTGATGTTAGGTTTAGTGTGATGGTTAGGGTTAGGGTTAGGGTGAAGTTTAGGGTTAGGTTGATTGTTAGGATGAGGGTGAGGGTGAGAGGATTAGGACTAGAGTTAGTGTTAGGTTTAGGCTGAGGTGAAGGTCAGGGTGAGGGTGAAGGTTAGGGTTAGCGTTAAAGTTAGGTTCAGGGTTTAGGTTAGTGTGAGGGTGAGGGTGAGGGTTAGGGTGAGGTTGAGAGTTAGTTTTAGGGTGAGGGTTAGGATTAGGGTGAGTGTTATGGTTAGGTTGAGTATGAGGGTTAGGGTTAGGTTGAGGATTAGGGTTAGGGTGAGGTTTAGGGTTAGGGTTAAGGTGAGAGTTAGGGTTAGGGTGATGTTTATTGTGAGGGTGAGGGTGAGTGTTCGGTTCAGGATGAGGGTTCTGTTGAGGGTGAGAGTTAGGGTGTGGTTGAGGGTTAGGGTTACGGTGAGAGTTAGGTTGAGGTGTTGGGATAGGGAGAGGTTAGGGTTTGTGTGAGGGTAAGGGTTAGGGTGAGAGTGAGGGTGAGGGTGCCAGTGAGGGTGAGGGTGAGAGCGAGGGTTATAGTTAGGGTTATGGTGGGGCTGAGGGTTAGGGTTAGGATGAGGGTTTAGGTTAGTGTGAGGGTTAGTGTGATGTTGAGTTTCAGGGTGAGGGTGAGTGTTAGAATGGGGTTTAGGTGAGGGTTAGGGTTAGGATTAGGATTAGGTTGAGTTTTAGGGTTAGGGTTAGTGTTAGGGTTAGGGTTATTGTTATGGTTAGGGTTAGGGAGAGGTTGAGTGTGATGCTGAGGTTTAGCGTTAGGGTTAGGGTTAGGGTTAGGGTGAGAGTGGGGTTGAGGGTTAGGGTTAGGATTTGGGTTAGGGTTACCGTAAGGCTGAGGGGGAAGGGGAGGTTGAAGGTGAGGGTTAGGTTTAGGGTTAGGTTTAGGGTGAGGGTTAGGGTTAGGTTTAGGTTTAGGTTTAGTATAAAGTTTAGGCTGAGGGTAAGGGTTAGGGTTAGTGTGAGTGTTAGGTTTAGGGTTAGGTTTTGGGTTAGGTTGAGGGTAAAGCTTAGGGTGCGGTTTAGGGAGAGGGTGAGGGTTAGGGTTAGGGTGAGGGTTAGGGTGAGGGTTAGGTTTAGGGTTATGGTTAGGTTTAGGGTGAGGGTAAGGGTGAAGTTTAGGTTTAGTTTTAGGGTTAGCGTGAGGCTTAGTGTGTCGGTAAGTGTTAGGGTGAGTGTTAGAATGAGGATGAGGGTTAGGGTTAGGGTGAGGTTTAGGGTTAGGGTGAGTGTTATGTTGAGGGTAAGGGATAGGGTTAGCATTAGGGTTAGGGTGAGGGTGAGGGTGAGGGTTAGGGTGAGGTTTATGGTTAAGGTTAGGTATAGGGTGAGGATTAGGGTTAGGGTTAGGTTTAGGGGGCGGGTTAGGCTGAGGTTTAGGGTTACGGTTAGGGTGAGGGTTAGGTTTAGTGTGAGGGTTAGGGTTAGCATTAGGTTTAGGGTTAGGTTTAGGATGAGGATTAGGGTTAAGGTTAGGGTGAGGTTGAGGGTGAGGGTTAGGGTTAGGATGAGGGTTAGGGTTAGAGAGAGTGTGAGGGTTAGGTTTAGGGTGAGGTTTAGGTATAGGATGAGGATTAGGGTTAGGGTGAGGGTGAGGGTTAAGGTTAAGTTGAGAGTTAGGGTTAGGGTGAGGTTTAAGTTTAGTGTTAGTGTGAGAGTTAGGGTTATTTTGAAGTTTATTGTGAGGGTGAGTGTTATGCTGAGGGTGAGTGTTCAAGTGAGGGTGAGGTTTCGTGTGAGGGTTAGGGTGTGTTTGAGGGTTAGGGTCAGGGTGAGAGTTAGGGTGAGGTGTTGGGATAGGGTTAGGGTTAGGGTTAGTGTGAGGATAAGGGTTTGGGTGAGGGTTAGGTTGAGCGTGAGGGTTATGGTTAGCGTTAGGGTTAGGGTGAGGGTTAGGTTTAGGGTGATGTTTAGGGTGAGATTGAGGTTAGTGTGAGGGTAAGGGTGAGGGTGAAGGTTAGGTTGAGGGTGGGGGTGAGTGTGAGGTTGAGGGTGTGGGTGAGGGTTATCTTTAGGGTTATGATGAGGGTGAGGGTTAGGGTTAGGATTAGGTTTTGGGTTATGGTTAGGCTGAGGGTGAGGGTGAAAGTGAGGGTGAGGGTTAGGGTTAGGGTTAGGGTGAGGGTTAGGGTTAGTGTGGGGGTTAGTGTGATGGTGAGGGTCAGGATGAGGGTGAGTGTTAGAATGAAGGTGATGGTGAGGGTGAGGGTTAGGGGTAGGATTAGGGTTAGGGTGAGTTTTAGGGTTAGGTTTAGTGTTAGGGTGAGGGTTATTGTTAGGATTAGGGTTAGGGTGAGGGTGAGGGTTAGCGTTAGGGTTAGGATTAGGTATAGGGTGAGGGTGGGGTTGAGGGATAGGGTTAGGATTAGGGTTAGGGTTAGGGTAAGGCTGAGGGGCAAGGGAAGGTTGAGGGTGAGGTTTAGGTTTAGTGTTAGGGGTAGATTGAGTGTTAGGATTAGGTTTATGGTTAGTATAAATATTAGGCTGAGGTTAAGGGTTAGGGTTAGTGTGAGTGTTAGGTTTAGGGTTAGGGTTTGGGTTACGTTGAGGGTAAAGTTGAGGGTGAGGGTTAGGGAGAGGTTGAGGGTTAGGGTTATGGTTAGGGTTAGGTTTAGGGTGAAGGTTAGGGTGAAGGTTAGGTTTAGGTTTAGTTTTCGGGTGAGGGTTAGGGTGTGGGTAAGTGTTAGGGTGAGGGTTAGGGTGTGGGTGAGGGTTACAGTTAGGGTGAGGGTAAGGGTTAGTGTTAGCGTTAGGGTGAGGGTGAAGGTTAGTGTTAGCATCACGGTTAGGGTGAGGGTGAGGGTTAGGGTTAAGCTTAGTGATAGGGTGAGGGTTAGGTTTAGGGTTAGGTTTAAGGTGAGGGTTAGGCTGAGGGGTAGGGTTAGGGTTAGGGTGAGGGTTAGGTTTATTGTGAGGATTAAGGTTATGGTTAGGGTTAGGGTAAGTTTTAGATTGAGGGTTAGGGTGAGAGTGCGGTTTAGGGTTAGCATTAAGCTTGGGGTTATGTTTAGGATGAGGGTTATGGTAAGTGTGAGGGTGAGGTGGGGGTTAGGGGTAGGATAACGGTTAGGGTGAGGGTGAGGGTTAGGTTTAGGGTGAGTGTAAGTGTTAGGCTGAGGGTTAGGTGCCGCGGACCGGGTTCTGTCGGGACGACGGAGGATACCTAGGGGAGGAACCTGGAATAGGACGGGGAGATGGCAAACAGACAACTCACACACATTAGGAGTGGATGCTGAGTGCTGAGTGCTGAGTGCGATTTAATGCAGAGGATAACAAACTTTTATAGCAAAAAGTCTCCATAAGAAAGGGCAAAAGGTTACATAATCTTGCTGCAGGGCTTCATTCTTGGGCGGTCACTAGCTGGTCGCCTGAAAGGGCAAAAGGTTACACAACCTTGCTGCAGGGCTTCGTCCTTGGGTGGTCACCAACTGGTCGCCTGATAGGCACTTGTTTCCAGCTTTACCTCTATTTTTAAGAAATACAATGGGTTTCGATGATTGTCACCAATTAACCACTACTTTTTTCGATAGAGGCCTTAACTGTCCCATTAAGATCTTTCCTGTTTCTTCTTTAATAGTAAGCACCAAGGAGACTTAGATTTAGCAAGTCTCTTAGTAAATGAGGAAGTTCTTTCTCCTAAGTAGTTATCTCAGCAATTGCCATACATTCTTTCTATTCTAGCCGCGCCTACAACTTTTTGTAAATTTCTTACAATTCCTTCTGCTGGAGTGACTTTGTGAAACCCCCAATACTTTTATATTTACTTATAACTTGTCTACTAGCCTCCATAAGAGGGGTTTCAGGGTAGCACTTAACTCTGGTGAGTTAGTCATATTTTTAAGACACTCATCAGATATTGGAGTCGTCAACACTCTTAAAGAGCTTTGAATAAGGGAACGTTGACAATGAGTAAGTACAATGAGCAGTAGAAACAGTAAAAGATTAATAGGCACTCTTATGAGGAAAAGATAGGCAGAAACACATCTTTTCCAGGGGTTTTTGCCAGCCTTTTCCCAGGAGTAGGCCTCTTAGAAGCCTTATTCTCCGAGGTAGACTTCGGTGAAGTCCCAAAACTTGGAGATAGGTTTCTGTAAAGCCCCATTCTCTGAGGTAGACTTCGGTGCAGTCCCAAAACTCAGAGATAGGTCTCGAGGCCCCTATCATGGTCTGATAGATGGTTTCCCATGCTAAGCAGACTCTACTGGGGTCGGCGTGGCAGTTAGGGTTAGGTTTAGGGTGAGGGTCAGGGTGAGGGTTAGGGTGAGAGGTAGGGTTAGGGTTAGAGTTAGGGTGAGGGTGAGTGTTTTTGTCAAGGTTACGTGGAGGATTAGTGTGAGGGTTAGTGTTAGGGTTAGTCTTAGTTTTAGGGTTAGGCTGTGGGTGAGGGTGAAAGTGAGGGTAAGGGTTAGGTTTAGCTTTAGGGTGAGGGGTAGTGTGATGTGTATGGTTAGGGTTAAGATGAGGTTTAGGGTTAGTGTGAGGGTTAGGGTTACGGTTAGGTTTAGGGTTAGTGTGAGGATAAGGGTTAGGTTGAGGGTGAGATTGAGGGTGAGGATTAGGTTTATCGTTAGGTTTAGGGTGAGGGTTAGTTTGAGGGTTAGGTTTAGGGTTAGGGTGAGGGTTATGGTTAGGGTGATGTTTAGGGTGAGGGTTAGGATGAGGGTGAGTGTGAGGGTTAGGGTGAGGGTGAGTGTGAGGGTTAGGTTTAGGATTAGGGTTAGGTTTAGGGTTAGAGTTAGGGTGAGGCTTAGGTTTAGTGTGAAGTTAGGGTTAGGGTTAGGGTTAGGGTGAGGGTAAGTGTTTGGGTGAGGGTTAGGGTAAGGGTTAGGGTGATTTTTAGGGTTAGGGATTGGGTTAGGGTTAGGGTTAAGGTTATTGTTAGAGTTAGGTCTAGGGTAAGGTTGAAGGTGAGGTTTAGCTTTAGGGATAGGTTTAGGGTTAGGGTGAGCGTGGGATTGAAGGTTAGGGTTAGGATTAGTGTTAGGGTTAGGGTAATGCTGAGGTTGAAGGGGAGGTTGAGGGTGAGGGTTAGGGTTAGGGTTAGGGTTTGGCTGAGGGCTAGGCTGAGGGTGAGGTTGAGGGTGAGGGTTTCGGTTAGGTAAGTGTTAGGGTTAGGGTGAGGATTGGGGTGAGAGTGAGTGTTAAGCTGAGTTTATGTTTAGGTTGAGGATTAGGGTTAGGGTGACGGTTAGCATTAGGTTTATGGTTAGTTTGAGGGTGAGGGTGAGGGGTAGAATTAGGGTTAGGTTAAGGGTTAGGGTTAGGGTTAGCGTTAGGGTTATGGTTAGGGATAGTGGTAATGTTAGTGTTAGGGTCAGGTTTAGGTATGTGTGCCGGTTAGGGTTAGGTTTAGGGTTAGGTGGAGGGTTAATTTTAGGGTTAGGGTTAGGGTGTGGGTTAATGTTAGAGTTGGGGTTAGGGCTAGTTTGAGGGTGAGGGCTAGGTTTAGGAATAGGGTTAAGGTTAGGGTGAGTGTTAGTGTTAGTGTGGGATTAGGGTGATGGTTAGGGAGAGGGGTAATACAAGGTGAGGTTTAGGTGAGTGTGAGGGTTAGGGTTAGTGTTATGGTTAGGGTGATGGTTAGGTAGGGGGTTAATGTTAGGGTTAACCTTAGGTTTAGGTGAGTTTGAGTGTTAGCGTTAGGGTTAGGGTTAGGTTGAGGGTTAGGGTTAGTGTTATGGTTAGGGTGATGGTTATTTAGAGGGGTAATATTAGGCTTAGGGTGAGGTTTAGGTGAGTGTGAGGGTTCGGGTGAGGGTGAGGGTTAGTGTGTGGGTGAGGGTTAGGGTTAGGGTGAGGATTAGGTTTAGGCTTAGGGTTAAGTTTATGGTGAGGGAAAGGGTTAAGGTGAGGTTTAGTGTGAGGATGAGGGTTAGGATTAGTGTTAAGTTTAGGGTGAGGGTTAGAGTGAGGGTTAGGGTTAGGGTTAGGATGAGGGTGACATATAGGGTGAGGGTTAGGGTTAGGATGAGGGTTAGGAATAGTGTTAGGTTAAGCTGAGGGTGAGGGTAAGTGTTTTGGTGAGGGTGAGGGTGTGGGTTAGTGTGTGGGTGAGGGTTAGGGTTATGGTGAGGATTAGGTTTAGACTGAGGGTTAAGGTTATGGTCAGGGTAAGGGTTATGCTTTGGTTTAGTGTGAGGGTGAGGGTTAGGGTTAGCGTTAGGGTTAGGGTGAGTGTTAGGGTTAGGGTTAGGGTGAGGGTGAGATATAGGGTGATGGTTAGGGTTAGGGTGAGGTTTAGGGATAGTTTTAGGTTAAGGTGAGGATGAGGGTGAGTGTTAGGTTTAGGTTTAGGTTTAGAGTTAGGGTGAGGGTGAGGGTGAAGTTAGGATTAGGGTTAGGTTTAGGGTTAGGATGAGGGTTAGGCTGAGGGTTAGGTTTAGGTTTAGTGTGAGGGTTAGGGTTAGGGCTAGGTTTAGGGGTATGGTGAAGGTTAGGGTTAGATTTAGGGTTAGCATAAGTTTTAGGCTGAGGGTTAGGCTTAGGTTAGTGTGAGGGTTAGGTGTAGGGTTAGGGTAAGGGTTAGGGTGAGGGTAACGGTTAGGGTGAGGGTTAGGGTGAGAGTGAGGGTTAGGGTAAGGGTGAGCGTTAGGGTGAAGTATAGGTTTAGGGTTAGTGTAAGGGTGAGGGTGAGGTTGTGGGCAAGTGTTAGGGTGAGGGTTAGTGTGAGGGTGAGTTTTAGGTTTAGGGTTAGGTATAGGGTGAGTGTTAGGCTGAGGGGAAGGTTTAGGGTTAGTGTAAGGGTTAGGGTTAGGGTTAGGGTGACTGTAAGGGATAGGGTTCAGGTTAGGGTGAGTGTGAGGTTTAGGGTTACCATTAGGTTTAGAGTTAGGGTTAGGATGTGTGTTAGGGTTAGGTTTAGGGTTAGGGTTAGGGTGTGGGTGAGGCTTAGGTTTAAGGTTAGGGTGAGGGTTCGTTTTAGGGTCAGGGCTAGGGTGAGGGTGGGGATTAGGGTGAGGGTGAGTGTGAGGGTGAGGTTTTCGGGTAGGTAAGGGTTAGGGTTAGGGTTAGGGTGAGGTTTAGGGTGAGGGTGTGAGTTGGGGTTAGGGTAAGGTTTAGGGTCATGGTGAGGGTTAGGGTGAGGTTGAGGGTTAGGGTTAGGGTTTGGGTGAGTGTTAGGGTTAGGGTGATGTTTAGTGTGAGGGCGACGTTTAGCGTGAGGGTGAGTGTACTTTTGAGAATAAGGGTTAGGTTTATGGTGAGGGATAGGGTTATTGTGAGGGTAAGGGTTAGGGTGAGGGTTAGGGTTTTGGTGAGTGTGAGGGTTAGGGTGTGCCGTCAGTTTAGTGTTAGGGTTAGTTTGCGGATTAGGGTGAGGGTAAGGGTTAGGGTGAGATTTAGGGTGAGGGTGATGGTTAGGGTTACGGTGCGGGTAAGGATTATGGTGAGGGTTAGGGTGAGGGTTTGGGTTAGGGTTAGGTATAGGGTGAGGATTAAGGTTAGTGTGAGGGTTAGGGTGAGGTTTAGGATTAGGGTAAATGTTAGGATAAGGGTTAGTGTGAGGGTTTGGGTGATGGTGAGGTGTTGGGTTAGTTTTAGGTATAGGGAGGGCATTAGGGTGAGGGTTAAGTTTAGGGTGAGGGTTAGGGTTAGGTTTAGGGTGAGGGTTAGGGTTATGGTGATGTTTTTGGTCAGGGTGAGTGTTAAGGTGAGGGTGAGTGTTAGGTTTAGGGTTAGGGTTAGGGTGACGGTGTAGTTGAGGGTGAGGTTAGGTTTAGGATTAGGGTTAGTGTTAGCGTTAGGGTGAGTGTTAGGGTGAGGATAAGGGTTCCGGTGAAGGTGAGGATTAGGGTGTGTGTGAGGGTTAGGGTTAGGGTGAGGATTAGTGTTAGGGTTAGGGTTAAGGTTATGGTGAGTTTAAGGGTTAGGGTGAGATTTAGGGTGAAGTTAAGGGTTAGGGTTATCATTTAAGTTAGGATGAGGGTTAGGGTTAGGGTTAGGTTTAGGGTGAGGTTGAGGGTGAGAGTGAGGGTTAGGATTTGTGTTAGTGTGAGGGTTAGGGTTAGTGTGAGGGTGAGGGTGAGGTATAGGGATATGGTAAGTGTTAGGATGAGGTCTAGGGTTAGGTTTAGCATTAGGGTTAGGGTTAGGGTTAGGGTGAGGATAACAGTGAGGGTTAGGGTTAGGTTCAGGGTTATAGTTAGGGTAAGGGCTAGCGTTAGCATGATGTTGATTGTGAGGGTGAGGTTTAGGGTGAGGGTGAGTGTTAGGGTGAGGGTGAGGGTTCGGTTGAAGGGGAGGATTAGGGTGTGGTTGAGGGTTAGGGTTAGAGTGAGGGTTAGGGTGACTGTGATGGTTAGGGTGAGGGTTAGTGTTAGTGTTAGGGTTAGTGTGATAGTGAGGGTGAGGGTAAGGGTGAGGGTTAGGTTGAGGGTGAGTGTGAGGTTTAGGGTAAGGATTAGGGTTAGGGTGAGTTTTAGGGTTAGGGTTAGGTTGAGGGAGAGGGTTAGGGTTAGGGTTAGAGTTATTTTTAGGGTAAGAGTTAAGGTTAGGGTGAGTGTGAGAGTGAGGTTTAGCGTTAGGGTTAGTGTTATGGTTCGGGTGAGGTTGGGGATGAGGGTTAGGGTTAGGATTAGTGTTACGTTTAGGGTTCGGTTGAGTGGAGGCAGAAGTTTAGGGTGAGGGTTTGGGATAGGGATAGGGTGAGGGTTAGGCTGAGGGTGAGTGTTAGGGTTATCTTAGTGATAGGGTGAGGGTTAGGGTGAGGGTAAGGGTTAGGGCGAGGTTTAGGGTGAAGGTTAGGGTTAGGGCGAGGTTTAGGGTGAGGTTGAAGGTTAATGTTAGCATTAGGCTTAGGGTGAGCATGAACTTTCGCGTGAGGGTTAGGGTTTGTGTTAGGGATAGGTGATGATTAGGGTTAGGGTTAAGGTGAGGGTGAGGTTTAGAATGTGGGATAGGGTTAGGGTTAGGGTTAGGGTGAGGGTGAGGGTTAGGCTGAGCGTTAGGGTGAGGGTAAGGGTTTCAGTTAGGAAAGGCTTAGAGTTACAGTTAAGGTGAGGATTAGGTTGAGGGTGAGGTTTAAGGGGAGAATTAGGGTTAGGTTGAAGATTAGTGTTAGGATTAGGGTGAGGGTGAGGATTAAGGTTAGGGTTAGGGTTAGGGTTATGTGAGGGAAAGGGTTAGGGTGAGGTTTAGGATGAGGGTGAGGGTTAGGGTTAGTGTTAGGGTTAGGGTGAGGGTTAGGGGGAGGGTTTGTGTTAGGGGGAGGGTTACGGTTAGGGTTAGGCTTGGGGTGAAAGATAGGGTTAGGGTGAGGGTTAGGGTGAGAGTGAGGATTAGGGTTAGTGTTAGGGTGAGGGTGAGGATGAAGGTGAGGGTTTCCATTAGGAAAGCCTTAGGGTTAGGGTTAGTCTGAGGGTGAAGATTAGGGTGAGGGTGAGGTTTAAGGTGAGATTTAGGGTTAGGGTGAGGATTACAGTTAGGTTTAGGGTGAGGGTTAGGATTAGGGTGATGTTTAGCGTGAGGGTGAGGGTTAGGGTGAGGGTTAGGGTGAGGGTGAGGGTGTAGGTGAGTATTAGGGTTAGGGTGAGGGTTAGGGTGACAGTGACATTGAGGGTTAGTGGGAAGGTGAGGGTTACGGATAGGGCTAGGGTGAGGGTTAGGGTTAGGGTTAATGTGAGGGGTAGGGTGAGGGGTAGCATTAGGGTTAGTGTGAGTGTTAGGGTTAATGTGAGGATTAGGGTTAGGGTTAGGGTTAGTGTGAGGATAAGGGTTAGGATGAGGGTTAGGGTGAGAGTGAGAGTTAGGGTTAGCTTTAGGGTTAGCATGAGGGTTAGGGTGAGGTTTAAGGTGAGGATTTGGGTTAGTATGAGGGTTAGTTTTAGAGTTAGGTTTAGGGTGAGGATTAGTATTCGGGTGAGGTTTAGGGTAGGGTTAGGGTGAGGGTTCGGGTTAGGGAGAGGGTGAGTTTTAGGGTGAGAGTTACGGTTAGGGTTAGGGTGAGGGTTAAGGTGATGGTGAGGGTTAGGGTGAGTTTCAGGGTTAGGGATATGGTGAGGATTAGTGTTAGGGATAGGGTGAGGGTATGTTTTAGGGTGAGGGTTAGCGTGAGGGTTAGGTTTAGATTTAGGAATACGGTGAGGGTTAGGGTGAGGTTTAGTGTTAGTGTTAGGGTTAGGGTTAGGGTGAGGGTTATGGTTAGGGTAAGGGTTAGAGTGAGGTTTAGGGTGACGGTGAGGGTTATGGATAGTATTAGGGTTAAGGTTAGGTTTAGGGTGAGGGTTAGGATTAGGTTTACTGTGACGGTGAGTGTTAGGGTTAGCATTAGGGTTAGGGTTAAGGTGAGGGGGAGGATTAGGGTTAGTGTTAGGGTGAGGGCTAGGGTTAGGGTTAGGGTAATTTTTAGGTTTAGGGTGAGGGTGAGGGTGAGGTTTAGGTGTAGGATTAGGCTTAGGTGTAGGTTTACGCTTAGGGTGAGGGTGAGGGTGAGTGTCAGAGTTAGGTTTAGGGTGAGGGTTAGGGTTATGGTTAGGATTAGGGTGAGGGTGAGTGTTAGGGTGAGGGTGATGGTAAGGGTGAGGGTGAGGCTGAGGTTGAGGGTGAATGTGAGGTTTTGGGTGAGGGTTAGGGTTAGGGTTAAGGTTAGGGTGAGGGTTAGGGTTAGGGTGAGGATTAGTTTTAGGATTAGGATTA
Source organism: Dipodomys merriami (assembly GCF_024711535.1). Lineage (NCBI taxonomy): Eukaryota > Metazoa > Chordata > Mammalia > Rodentia > Heteromyidae > Dipodomys > Dipodomys merriami. Next base: position 1,628,578 of record NW_027206402.1, on the reverse strand, counting down.
GGGTTAGCATGATGGTTAGGGATAGGGTTAGGTTTAGGGTGAGGGTTTTGGTTAGGTTTAGAGTTAGGGTGAGGGTGAGGGTGAGGGTTACGTTTTGGATTAGGGTTAGGTTTAGGGTTAGACTGAGGGTGAGGTTGAGTGTGAGTGTGAGGGTTAGGGTTAATATGAGGGTTACCTTTATTGTTAGCGTTAAGGTTAGAGTGAGGGGTAGGGTTAGGGCTAGGGTTAGGATGAGGGTTAGGCTGAGAGTTAGTGTTCGTGTGAGGGTAAGGGTTAGGGTGATTGTTAGCGTGAGAGTGAGGTTTAGGGTTAGGCTTAGGGTTAGGGTGAGGGTTAGGGTGAGGGTAAGTGTTAGGGTGAGGTTTAGGGTGAGTGTGAGTGTGAGGGTTAGGGTTAGGGTTAGGCTTAGACTTAGGGTTAGGCTGAGGGTGAGGGTGGGGGTGAGGATTAGGGTTAGGGTGATGATTAGGTTTAGGGTTAGTGTTATTGTTAGGGTAAGGTTAGATTTTCGTTGAGGGTGAGGTTGCGGGTGAGGGTTAGGGTTAGGGTTAGGGTGAGGTTTAGGGTTAGGGTTAGAGTTAGGGTTAGGTTTAGGGTGAGATTTAGGTTTAGGGTTAGGGTTAGTGTTAGGGTTAGATTTAGGGTTAGGCTGAGGTTGAGGGTGGGGTTGAGAATTAGGGTTAGGTTTAGGGTTAGGGTTAAAGTTAGGGTTAGGGTTAGGGTTAGGGTTATTGTTAGTGTTATGGTTAGGGTTTAGTTTCTGATGAGGGTGAGGTTTATGGTTAGGGTTAGGTTTAGGTTTAGGGTTAGGGTTAGTGTTATTGTTAGGGTTAGGGTTAGAGTTAAGTTGAGGGTGAGGGTGAGGGTTAGGTTTAGGGTGAGATTTATGGTGAGGTTTAGGGTTCGGTTGAGGGTGAGGTTTAGTTTTAGAGTTAGGTTTAGGGAGAGGGTTAGGTGAGGGTTAGGTTTAGGTTGAGGTTTAGGGATAGGCTTAGGGTTAGGATTAGGGTTAGGGTAAGCATGAGTGTGAGGTTTAGGTTTAGGGTTAGGCTTAGGCTTAGGGTTAAGCTGAGGGTGAAGGTAGGTGTGAGGGTTAAGGATATGGTTAGGGTGAGGATTAGTGTTAGGCTGAATTTAGAATTTGGATTAGGCTTAAGGTGTAGGTGAGCTTTAGGTTTAGGGTGAGGGTTAGGGTTAGGATTAAGGTTAGGGTGAGTGTGAGGTTTAGGATTAGGTTTTGGGTTAGGGTTATTGTTAGTGTTATGGTTAATGTTACCTTTGCTGTTAGGGTAACGCTGAGGGTGAGGTTTAGGTTTAGGATTAGCGTTAAGGTTAGGGTTAGGTTTAGAGTTAGGATTAGTGTTATTGTTAAGTTTAGGGTTAGAGCTATGGTGAGGGTGAGGGTGAGGGTGAGGGTTAGGTGTAGGGTTAGGGTGAGGGTTTGGATGAGGGTCAGGTTTAGGATTAGGGTTAGGGTGAGGGCTAGGGTGAGGGTTAGGGTTAGGGTTAGGGTTAGGGTTAGGGTTACGGTTAGCTTTAAGGTTAGCATGAGGTTTAGAGATAGGGTGAGGGTTACGGTGAGTGTGATATAAGGGTAAAGTTGAGGGTTAGGCTGAGGGTGAGGGTTAAGATAAGGGTGAGGGTTAGGGTTAGGGTGAAGGTTACGGTAAAGTTGAGGGTTAGGGGTTAAGGTGAGGGTGAGGGTTAGATTGAGGATTAGGGTTATGTTGAGGGATATGGTTAGAGTGAGGGTTAAGTTTAGGGTTAGGGTTATTGTTAGGGTTAATGTTAGGGTTAAGGTTATGGTGAGGGTGAGCGTTAGTGTTAGGGTTAGGGTGAGGTAAAGGTTTAGGGTTAGGTTGAGAGTTAGGCTTAGGTTGAGGGTGAGGTTTAGGGTTAGAGTTAGTGTTAGTTTTAGGGTTAGGGTTTGGGTGAGGGATAGGGTGATGGTTAGAGTTCGGGTTAGGCCTATTCTTAGCCTTAGGCTTAGGCCGAGCTTGAGGGTGAGGGTTAGGGTTAGGGTTAGGGTGAGGTTTAGGGTTAGGTTTAGGGTGAGGGTTAGGATGAGATTTAGTGTTAGGGTTTTGTTTAGGTTTAGGGTTAGGTTTAGGATTAGGGTTAGGGTTAGGGTGAGGGTTAAGGATAGGGTTTGGGTTAGGGTGAGGGTGAGGGTGAGGATTATGGATAGGGATAGTGTTAGGGTTAGGGTTAGTTTTAGTGTTTGGATTAGGGTTTGGGTTAGCGTTACAGTGAGGGTTGGGTTAGGGTTAGGGTTATTGTTAGTGTTATGGTTAGGGTTAAGTTTGCGGTGAGGGTGAGGGTTACGGTTAGTGTTAGGGTTAGGGTTAGGGTAAGGGTTAGCGTTTTTGTTAGGTTTAGGGTTAGAGTTACAGTGACGGTGAGAGTGAGGTTGAGGGTGTGGGTTAAGGTGAGGTTTAGGGTTAGGTTTAGAGTTAGGGTTAGGGTGAGGGTGAGATTTAAGTTTACGGTTAGGGTTAGTGTTAGGGTAGGCTTAAGCTTAGGCTGAGGTTGAGGGTGGGGGTATGAATTAGGGCTAGGGTTAGGGTTAAAATTAGGGTTAGGGTTAGGGTTATTGTTAGTGTTATGGTTACGGTTAAGTTTGCGTTGAGGCTGAGGTTTATGGTTAGGGTTAGGTTTAGGGTTAGGGTTAGGGTTAGTGTTATTGTTAGGGTTAGGTTTAGAGTTAAGTTGAGGGTGAGGGTGAGGGTGAGGGTTAGGGTTAGGGTGAGGATTATGGTGAGGTTTAGGGTTAGGGTTTGTTTGAGTGTGAGTTTTAGGTTTAGAGTTAGGTTTAGGGGGAGGTTTAGGGTGAGAGTTAGGGTTAGGTTGAGGTTTAGGGATAGGCTTAGGGTTTGGATTAGGGTTAGGGTAAGGGTGAGTGTGAGTGTTAGCGTTAGGGTTAGGTTTAGGCTTAGGGTTAGGCTGAGGGTGAAGGTAGGTGTGAGGGTTAGGGTTATGGTGAGGATGAGGATTAGTGTTAGGGTGAGTTTTAGAATTTGGATTAGGCTTAAGGTGAGGGTGAGGGTTAGGGTTAGGGTGAGGGTTAGGGTTAGGATTAGGGTTAGGGTGAGGGTGAGGGTTAGGATTAGGTTTAGGGTTAGGGTTTTGTTAGTGTTATGGTTAAGATTAACTTGGCTGTGAGGGTGAGGCTGAGGGTGAGGGTTAGGTTTACGATTAGCTTTAGGGTTAGGTTTAGAGATAGGATTAGTGTTATTGTTAAGGTTAGGGTTAGAGTTATGGTGAGTGTGAGGGTGAGGGTGAGAGTTAGGGTTAGGGTGAGGGTTTGGATGAGGGTTAGGGTTAGGGTTAGGGTGAGGGCTAGGGTGAGGGTGGGGGTTAGGGTTAGGGTTAGTTTTAGGCTTAGGCTAAAGGTGAGGTTGAGGGTGAGGTTTAGGATTAGGGTGATGGTTAGGGTTAGGGTTAGGTTGAAGGTTAGCATGAGGTTTAGGGATAGGGTGAGGGTTAGGGTGAGTGTGATGGTAAAGGTAAAGTTGAGGGTTAGGCTGAGGGTGAGGGTTAAGATAAGTTTGAGGATTAGGGTTAGGGTGAGGGTTAGGGTAAGTTTGAAGGTTAGGGGTTAAGCAGAGGGTGAGGGTTATATTGAGGATTAGGGTTAGGTTTAATGTGAAGTTTAGTGTGAGGATGAGTGTTAGGCTTAGGGTTAGGGTTAGGGTTAGGATTAGGGTTAGGGTTAGGGTTAGGGTGAGGGTTAGGTTGATGTTTAGGGTTAGGGTTAGGATTAGGTTTAGGGTGAGGGTGAGTGTGAGGGTTAGGGTTAGGGTTAGGGTTAGGCTGAGGGTGAGGGTGGGTGTGAGGATTAGTGTTCGGGTGATGGTTAGGGTTAGGATTAGGTGAGGGTTAGGATGAGGGTTAGGGTTAGGATTAGGGTTTGCGTGAGGGCTAGGGTGAGGGAGAGGGTTAGGGTTAGGCTTAGGCTTAGGCTTAGGTTTAGGCTGAGGGTAAGGTTGAGGGTGAGTGTTAGGGTTAGGGTGATGGTTAGGGTTACAGTTAACTTGAAGGTTAGGATGATGTTTAGGGTTGGGGTGAGGGTTAGGGTGAGGGTGATGATAAGGGTAAATTTGAGGGTTAGGCTGAGGGTGAGGGTTAAGATAAGGGTGAGAGTTTAGGTTATGGTGAGGGTTAGTTTAAGGGTGAGGGTTAGGGGTTAGGGTGAGGGTGAGGGTTAGATTGAGGATTAGGGTTATGCTTAGTGTGAGGTTTAGGGTGAGGACGATGGTTAGGATTAGGTGAGGGTAACGGTAAGAATTAGGGTTAGGGTGAGGGCTAGGTTGAGTGTGAGGTTTAGGATTAGTGTTAGGGTTAGGGTGAGGTTTAGGGTTAGGGTGAGGGTTATGGTTATTGTGAGGGTGAGTGTTAGGGTTAGATTTAGTGTTAGGGTGAGGGTAAGTGTTAGGGTGATGGTTAGGGTTAGGGTGAGGGTTATTGTTAGGGTGAGGGTTAGGATGAGGGCTCAGGTTATTATTAGGGTTAGGGTGAGTACTAGGGTGAGGGTGAGGGTTAGGGTTAAGGTTAGGCTTAGACTTATGTTTACGCTGGGGCTGTGGGTGAGGGTGAGGTTTAGGGTTAGGGTTAGTGTAATGGTTGGGGTTACCGTTAGGGTGAGGGTTAGGATGAGGATTAGGGTTTGGGTGAGGGTGACAGTAATCATAAAGGTGAGTTTTCGGCTTAGGGTGAGGGTTATGGTAAGGGTGATGGTTAGGATTAGGGTGAAGGTGAGGGTTAGATTGAGGATTAGTGTTAGGGTTAGTGTGAAATTTATGGTGAGGATGAGGGTTAGGGTTAGGTTGCGGGCTAGGTTGAGGGTGAGGGTTAGGATTATGGTGAGATTTAGGGATAGGGTGATGGTTAGGGTTAGTGTGAGGGTTAGTGTTAGGGATAGGGTTAGTGTTAGTGTGAGGGTAAGTGTTAAGGTGAGGGTTAGGGTTAGGGTGAAGGTTATGGTTAGGATGGTTAGGGTTAGGGTTGGGGTTATTGTTATGGTTAGGGTTAGGGTTACGTTTACGGTGAGGTTGAGGGTGAGGCTGAGGGTTAGGGTTAGGATGAGGTTTAGGTTTAGGGTAAGGGTTAGAGTTAGGGTTAGGGTGAGGGTGAGGTTTAGGATTAGAATTAGGGTTAGCGTTAGTGTTAGGGTTAGGGTGAGGGTTAGGGTTAGGGTTAGGCTTAGGCTTTGGCTTAGGCCGAGCATGAGTGTGAGGGTTAGGGTTAGGGTTACAGTGGGGTTTAGGTTTAGGCTTAAGGTGAAAGTGAGGGTGAGGATAAGGGTTAGATATAGGGTTAGGGGAAGGTTTAGGTTGAGGGTTAGGGTTAGTGTTATGGTAAGGGTGAAGGTGAGCATTAGGGTGAGGGTTTGGTTTAGGGTGAATGTTATGGTTAGGGTGAGGGTTAGGAGTAGGGTTAGGGTTATTGTTAGGGTTAGGTTTAGGGTTACAGTTACTGTGAGGGTGCGGATGAAATTTAGGTTTAGGTTTACGGTGAGGTTTAGGGTTTTGGTTAGGGTTCGACTTAGGGTTAGGGTCAGGGTGAGGTTTAGGGTTAGAGTTATTGTTAAGGTGAGGTTTGGTGTGAGGGTTATTGTTAGGGTTAGTGTTTGGGTTAGGGTTAGGGTGAGGGTGAGGGTGAGGGTTAGGGTTAGGGATAGGGTTAGGTTTAGGATTAGGGTTTGGGTGAGGGTGAGTGTGAGGGTTAGGGTTAGGGTTAGGGTTAGGCTTAGAGTTAGGATGAGAGTGAGGGTGAGGGTTAGGGTTAGGGTGAGGGTTAGGGTTAGGGTTATGGTGAGAGTTAGGATGAGGTTTAGGGTTAGGATTAGGGTTAGGGAGAGGGCTAGGGTGAGGGTTAGGGTTAGGGTGATGGTTGGGGTTACCCTTATAGTCAGGGTTAGGATGAGGATTAATGTTAGGGTGAGGGTTAGGGTGAGGGTGACAGTAAGGGTAAAGTTGACATTTTAGCTGAGTGTGAGGGTTATGGTAAGGGTGAGGGTTAGGGTAAGGTTGAGGGTGCTGGTAAGATTGAGAATTAGTGTTAGGGCGAGTTTGATGTTTAGGGAGAGGATGAGGGTTAGGGTTAGGTTGAGGGCTAGGTTGACGTTGAGGGTTAGTGTTAGGGTGAGGGTTTAGTTTAGGCTTAGGGTTAGGTTTAGGCTAATTGATAATCTGAGGGTGAGGATAAGGGTGAGGTTTAGGGTTAGGGTGAGGGTTAGGGTTAGGGTTAGGATGAGGGATAAGGTTAGGATTAGTGTTAGGGTGAGGTTTAGGGTAAGGGTTAGGGTTAGGGTGAGGGATAGGGTGAGGTTTAGGGTTAGGGTTAGTGTTAGGGTTATTGTTAGGGTCAGCATTAGGGTTAGGATGAGGGTTAAGTTTAGGGTTAGGATTAGGATTAGGGTCAGTGTGAGGGTTAGGGTTAGCGTTTTGCTTAGGGATAGGCTGAGGGTGAGGGTGAGGGTGAGGGTTAGATTTAGGGTGAGAGTGAAGTTTAGGGTTATTATTAGCGTTAGGGTGAGGGTTATTGTGAGGGTTAGTGTTAGGGTTAGTGTTAGGTTTAGGGTTAGTGTGAGGGTTAGGGTTAGGGTTAGGGTTAGGGTTAGGGTTAGGGTGAGGGTTAGGGTTAGGGTTAGGGTGAGGGTTAGGATGAGGGTTAGGTTTAGGTTAGGGTTAGGGTGAGGGCTAGCATGAGGGTGAGTTTTCGGGTTAGGTTTAGGGTGAGGTTTAGGGTTAGGGTTAGGTTTAGGGATAGGGTGATGTTTCGGGTTAGGGTTATGGTGAGGGTGAGGGTTAGGGTTAGGTTGAGAGTTAGGATTAGGGCTAGGTTTAGGGCGAGGTTTAGTGTTAGGGTTAGGGTGAGTGTTTACATGAGAGTTCGGGTTAGGATTAAGTTCAGGATGAGGGATAGGGTGACGAAGAGGGTTAGGGTTAGGGTGAGGTTTAAGGTTCGGATTAGGTTTAGGTTAGGGTGCGGGTTATTGTTAGGGTTACGGTGAGGGTCAGGGTTAGGGTTATGTTGAGTGTTAGAATTAGTTGTAGGGTTAGGTTGACGGTTAGGGTTAGGGTTAGGTTAGGGTGAGTGTTTGGATGAGGGTTAAGGTTGCAATTAATATTAGGGTGAGGGCAACGGTGAAGGTGAGGCTTAGGGTTAGGGTTAGGGTGAGGTTTAGTTTTAGGGTTAGGGGTAGTGTTAGGGTGAGGGTTAGGGTTCTGGTTATGGTGAGGGTGAGTGTTAGGTTTGGGGTGAGGGTTAGGGTGAGGCCTATTGTGAGGGTGAGGGTTAGGGTAAGGTTTAGGGTGAGGGTTAGGTTGAGGTTTAGGTTTAGTGTTAGTTTTAGGATTAAATTTAGGGTGATGGTGACTGTGAGCGTTAGGGTTAGGGTTAAGCTTAGGCTTTGGGTTAGTCTGAGGGTGAGTATTGGGATGAGGATTAGGTTTAGAATAATGGTTCAGGATATGGTTAGCTTGAGGGTTAGGATGAGGGTTAGGGTTAGGATTAGGTTTAGGGTGAGGGCTAGGGTGAGTGTGAGGTTTAGGGTTAGGTTTAGGCTTAGGCTTAGGGTTAGGCTGAGGCTGAAGGTGAGGGTGAGGTTTAGGGTTAGGGTGATGGTAAGGGTTACAGTTAGGGTGAGGGTTAGGATGAGGGTTAGGTTTAGGGTGAGGGTTAGGATGTGGGTGACAGTAAGAGAAAAGGTGAGGGTTAGGCTGAGGGTTCGGGTTATGGTAAGGGTGAGGGTTCAGGATAGGGTTAGGGTGAGGTTTCGGGTTAGATTGAGGATTAGTGTTAGTGTAACGGTGAGGTTTAGGGTTAGGATGAGGGTTAGAGATAGGGTGAGGGCTAGGGTGAAGTTGAGGGTTAGGGTTAGGGTTACAGTGAGGTTTAGGTTTAGGGTGAGGTTTAGGATTAGTTTTAGGGTTACGGATAGTGTGAGGGTGAGGTTTAGGTTTAGAGTTAGGTTAAGGGTGAGGGTTAGGGTTAGAGTTAGTGTTCTTGTGATGTTTAGTTTGGGGGTGAGGGTTGGTGTTAGGGTTAGGATTAGGATTAACGTTAAGGTGAGGGTGAGTGTTAGGGTTAGGGTTAGGATTAGAGTTAGGGTGAGGGTGAGGGTGAGGGTTAAGGTTAGGTTGAGTGTTGGGGTTAGGGTCAGAGTGAGGGTTATGTTTAGGGTTATGCTTAAGCTTATGGTTTGGGTATGGGCTAGGGTGATGTTGAGGGTTAGGGTTAGGGTTTGAGTGAGCGTTAGGGTGAGGGTTAGGTTTATTGTTAGGGTTAGGGTTTGGGTTATAGTTAGGCTTAATGTTAGGCTGAGGCTGAGGGTGAGGGTGAGGGTTAGGGTTAGGGTGATGGTTGGGATTACGGTTAAGGTGAGTGTTCAGATGAGGATTATGTTTAGGATTAGGGTTAGGTAGAGTGAGTGTGAAGTTTAGGGTTAGGGTTAGGCTTAGGCTTAGGGTTAGGGCGAGGTTTCGGGTTAGGGTTTGGTTTAGGGTGAGGGTGAAGCTGAGGATTAGGTTAAGCTTTAGGATTAGGGTTAGGTTTAGGTTTAGGGTTAGGTATAGGGTTAGGGTTAGGGTTTCGGTAAGGGTTAGTCTTAGGGTTAGGGTTAGGCTTAGAGTTAGGCTGAGGATGAGGGTGGGGCTGAGGATTAGTGTTAGTGTTAGGGTTAGGGTTATTGTTAGTGTTATGGTTAGGGTTAAGTTTGCAGTGAGGGTGAGGCTGAGGGTGGGGTGAGGAATAGGTTTAGGGTGATGGTTAAGGTTAGGGTTAGTGTTATTGTTAGGGTTAGGGTTAGAGTTACTGTGAGGTTGAGATTGCAGGTGAGTGTTAGGGTTAGAGTTAGGGTGGGGTTTAGGTTAGGTTTAGGGTTAGGGTGAGGGTGAGGTTTACGGTTAGATATAGGGTTAGGGGGAGGCTGAGGGTGAGGTTTAGGGTGAGGGTTAGGATGAGGTTTAGGGTTAGGATTAGGGTTAGGGTGAGGGCTAGCGTAAGGGTGAGTTTTAGGGTTAGGGTTAGGATGAGGTTTCTGTTTAGAGTGAGGATTAGGATGAGTGTGAGGTTTAAGGTTAGAGTTAGGGTTAGGATGAGACTGAGGGTGAGGTTTTGGGTTAGGGTTCGTGTTACAGTTAGGGTTAAGGTGAGGGTTAGGGTGAGTGTGAGGGTTAGGTTTAGGGTTAGAATTAGGGTTAGGGTTAGGGTTTGGGTTAAGTTTAGGTTTAGGGTGAGGGTTAGGCTAAGAATTATGGTGATGGTGACGGTTAGGTTTAGGTTGAGGGTTAGGGTTATGTTTAGTGTTAGGGTTAGGCTGAAGGTGAGGGTTAGGGTTAGTGTTAGAATGAGGGTTAGGATGAGGGTTAGGTTTGGATTCGGATTAGGGTGAGGGCTAGGGTGAGGGTGAGGTTCAGGTTTAGGGTTAGGCTGAGGTTTAGAGTTAGGGTTAGGGTTAGGGTTAGAGGGAGGGGAAGGTTTAGGGTTAGAGTTAGGGTTAGGGGGTAGCTGAGGGTGAGGGTTAGGGTTAGGGTTAGTGTTAGCATTAGGGTTAGGGTGAGGGTAAGTGTTACGGTGAGGGTTAGGGTTAGGGTGAAGGATATGTTTAAGATGAGGGATAGCGTTAGGGTTAGTGTTATTGTAAGGGTTAGGTTAGGGTTATGGTTACAGTGAGGGTGAGGGTGAGAGTTAGGATTAGGGTTAGAGTCAATTTTAGTTTTAGGTTTAGGGTTTAAGTTAGGGTTAGGTTTAGGTTTAGGATTAGGGAGAGGGTTAGGGTTATTGTTAGTGTTATGGTTTGGGTTAAGTTTGCGGTGAGGGTGAGGCTGACGGTGAGGGTTATGATTATGGTTAGGGTTAGGTTTAGTGTTAGGGTTAGGGTTAGGGTGAGGTTGAGGTTTAGGTTTAGGGTTAGGGTTAGGGTTAGGGTTAGGATTAGTGTTAGGGTTAGGGTTAGTGTTAGGGTGAGGGATAGGGTGAGTGTGAGGTTTAGGTTTAGGGTTAGGCTTAGGATTGGGGTTAGGCCGAGGCTAAAGCTGAGGATGAGGGTTAGGGTTGGGGTGATGTTTAGGGTTACGGTTAGGGTGAGGGTTAAGATGAGTGTTAGGTTTAGGGTGAGGGTTTGAATGAGGGTGAAACTAAGAGTAAAAGTGAGGTTTATCTTGAGGGGGAGGGTTATGGTAAGGGTGAGGATTCACATTAGTGTTAGGGTGAGGGTGAGGGTTAGATTAAGGTTTAGTGTTAGGATTAATGTGAGGTTTTGGGTGAGGATGATTAGGGTTAGTGTGAGGGTTAGGGTGAAGTTGATGGTTAGGATTAGGCTTATGGTGAGGTTTAGGGTTAGGGTTAGGTTTAGGATTAGGGTGAGGGTTAGGGTTAGGGTTAGGGTGAGTGTGAGGGTTAGATTAGAGTTAGGGTTAGGGTTATTGTTAGGGTTATGGTTAGGGTTAAGTTTACAGTGAGGGTGGGGCTGAGGGTGAGAGTTAGGGTTAGGGTTAGGGTGAGTTTTAGGGTTAGGGTTAGTGTTAGGGTTAGGGTGATGGTTTGGGTTAAGGTTAGGGTTACGATGAGGGTGAGGGTTAGGGTTAGGGTTAGGATTAGTGTTATTGTTTGGGTTAGGATTAGAGTTATGTTGAGGGTGAGGGTGAGGTTGTGCATTAGGGTTAGGGTGAGATTTAGGGTTAGGGTTAGGGTTAGGGTTACGGTGAGTTTGAGGGTGAAGTTTAGGGTTAGAGTTAGGTTTAGGGTGAGGTTTAGGGTGAGGGTTAGGGTGAGGGTTATGGTTAGTGTTAGGGTTAGGGTGAGGTTTGGGATGAGGGTGAAGGTTAGGGTTAGGTTTAGGGTTAGCATTAGGGTTAGTGTTAGGGTTAGTGGTTTAGGCTTAGGGTTAGGTTTAGGCTAAGGGTTAATCTGAGGGTGAGTGTAAGGGTAAGGGTTAGGTTTAGTTTTCGGGTTATGGGTAGTGTTAAGGTGAGAGTTAGGGTTCAGGTTAAGTTTAGCGTTTGGGTGAGGTTTACGGTTCAGATTACAGTGAGGGTGCAGGATAGGGTTACTTTGAGGGTTAGGGCTAGGTTGAGGGTTAGGGTTTGGGTTAGGCTGAGTGTTAGGATGAGGATTAGGGTTAGGATTAGCATTAGGGTGTGGGCTATGATGAGGGTGAGCATTAGGTTTAGTGTTAGGGTGAGGTTTAGGTTTAGGGCTAGGGTTAGGGTGATGGTTAGGATGAGGTTTAGGGTTATTGTTAGTGTTATGGTTATGGTTATGTTTGTAGTGAGGGTGAGGCTGAGGGTGAGGGTTGGATATAGGATTAGGGTTAGGGTTAGGTTTAGGGTTAGGATTTGTGTTATTATTAGGGTTAGGGTTAGAGTTACCTTGAGGGTGAGGGTGAGGTTAAGGGTGAGGGTTAGGGTTAGGGTGAGGTTAAGGGTTAGGTTTAGGATTAGGGTTAGGTTGAGTGTGAGGCTTAGGGTTAGAGTTAGGCTTAGGGGCAGGGTTAGGGTTAGTGTTAGGTTTAGGGTTAGGGGGAGGTTTAGGTTGAGGTTTAGGGTTAGGGTTAGGGTTAGGATTAGGGTTAGTGTTATTGTTAGGGTTATGGTTAGAGTTAAAGTGAGGTGGAGGGTGAGGCTGAGGGTGAGTTTGGGTGTGAGGATTAGGTTTCGGGAGATGGTTAGGGTTAGGGTTAGGTTGAGGGTTAGGATGAGGGTTTGAATAAGGATAAGGGTTAGGGTGAGGGCTAGGGTGAGGTTTAGGGTTAGAGTTAGATTTATGCTTAGGCTTAGAGTTAGTCTGATTTTCAGTTTGTGGGTGAGTGTTAGGGTTAGGGTGATGGTTAGGGTTACGGTTAGGGTGAGGGTTAGGATGAGGGTTAGGGTTAGGGTGAGGGTTAGGGTGAGGGTGATGGTACCGTAAAGGTGAGGGTTAGTCTGAGCGTGAGAATTATGATAAGGGTAAGGGTTGGGGTTAAGGCGAGGGTTAGGGTAAGGGTTACAGTTAGGGTTAGGGTGAGGGTAAGGGTTAAATTGAGAATTAGGGTTAGGGTTTGTTTGAGGTTTAGGGTGAGGGCTACTCTGAGGTTGTGGGTTAAGGTTAGGTTTAGGGTGAAGTTTAGGGTTAGGTTAAGGGTTAAGATTAGTGTGAGGGTTAGTGTTACAGTTAGGGTTAGTGTAAGGGTGAGGGTAAGTGTTATGGTGAGGGTTAGAGTTAGGGTTAGGGTTATTGTTAGGGTTAGGGTTACCCTTACAGTGAGGGTGAGGGTTAGGATTAGGTTTAAGGTGAGGTTTAGGGTTAGGGTTATGGTGAGAGTTTGGGTTAGGGTTAGGATTAGGGTTAGGGTGAAGGCTAGGGTGAGGGTTAGGGTTGGGGTTAGGGTTAGGATTAGAGTTAGGGTGAGAGTGAGTGTGTGGGTTAGGGTTAGATTTAGGGTTAGCCTTAGGGTTAGTCTAAGTATGAGGTTGAGTGTGAGGGTTAGGGTTAGGGTGAGGGTTATGGTTAGGGGATAGCGTGAGGTTGAGTGTGTTGGTTAGTGTTAGGTTTAGGATTAGGCTTAGGCTTCGGCTAAGGATGAGGTTAAGGGTGAGGGTTAGGGTTAGGGTGAGGGTTAGGTTTAGGGTTAGGGTGAGGTTTAGGATTAGTGTTAAGGTTAGGATTAGGGTTAGGGTGAGGGCTAGGGTGAGGGTGAGGTTTAGGGTTAGGTTCAGGGTTAGGGTGGGGGTGAGGTTCAGGGTTAGAGTTAGGGTTAGGTTGAGGGATAAGGTGAGGTTTAGGGTTAGGGTTAGTGTTAGTGTTAGGGTTAGGGTGAGGGTTAGAGTTAGGATGATGGTTAGGTTTAGGTTTAGGTTTAGGATTAGGGTTAGGGTGAGGGTGAGTCTGAGGGTTAGGGTTAGGGCTAGGCTTAGGGAAAGGCTGAGGGTGAGGGTGAGTGTGAGGTTTGGGGTTAGGGTGAGGGTGAGTTTTAGGGTTAGAGTTAGTGTTAGGGTGACGGTTAGTGTGACGGTTAGAGTTAGGGTTAGTTTTAGGTTTAGGGTTAGGGTGAGGTTTAGGGTGAAGGTTAGGGTTAGTGATATGGTTAGGTTTAGGATTAGCATTTGGGTGAGGGTGCGTGTGAGGGTTAGGGTTAGGGTTAGGGTGAGGTTTAGTGTTAGGGTTAGGGTTAGGGATAGGGTGAGGTTTCACTTTAGGTTTATGGTGAGTGTGAGGGTTAGGTTTAGGTTGAGGTTTAGGGTTAGGTTGAGGGTAAGGGTTAGAATGACGATTAATGTTAGGGTTAGTGTGAGGTTTAGGGTGAGGATGATGGTTAGGGTTAGGTTGCGGTCTAGTTTGAGGGTCAGGGTTAGGGTTAGGGTGAGGTTTAGGGTTAGGTTCGAGTAAGGTTTAGTATTAGGGTGAGGGTTAGGGTTAGGGTTATGGTAAGGTTCAGGATTACAGTTAGGTTGAGGGTTAGAATTAGGTTTAGTGTTAGGTTAAGGGTTAGCATTAGCGTTAGGGTGAGTGTTTGGATGAGTTTTAGGGTTGCAATTAGGGTTAGGGTGAGGGCAAAGGTGAGGGTGAGGGTTAGTGTTAGGCCTAGGGTTAGGTTTAGGTTTAGGGTTAGGGGTAGAGTTAGGGTGAGTGTTAGGGTTCGGGTTCCGGTGAGGGTTCAGGTTAAGTTTGGGGTGGGGTTAGGGTGAGGCCTAAGGTGAAGGTGAGGGTTAGGGTTAGGGTTAGGGTGAGCATTAGGTTGAGGTTTAGTTTTAGGGTTAGGGCTAGGATTAAGGTTAGGGTGAGTGTGAGTGTGAGGGTTAGGGTTAGGGTTAGGCTTCGGCTTTGGGTTAGGCTGAGGGTGAGTGTGGGAATGAGGATTAGGTTTAGAGTGATGGTTCATGTTATGGTTAGCTTGAGAGTTAGGATGTTGGTTAGGGTTAGGATTAGGGTTAGTGTGAGGGCTAGGGTCAGTGTGAGGTTTAGGGTTAGGTTTAGGCTTAGGCTTAGGGTTAGGCTGAGGCTGAAGGTGAGGGTAAGGTTAGGGTTAAGTTGATTGTTACGGTTAAGGTTAGAGTGATTGTTAGGATGAGGGTTACGTTTAGGGTTACGTTGAGGGTTAGGATTATGGTTATGGATAGGGTTACAGTTAGGATGAGGGTTTGGCTGAGGATTAGGTTTAGGGTGAGGGTTAGGATGAGGGCGACAGTAAGAGAAATCTGAGGGTTATGCTGAGGGTGAGGGTTATGGTAAGGGTGAGTGTTCGGGTTAGGGTTAGGGTGAGGTTGAGGGTTAGAATGAGGATTAATGTTAGCGTTAGTGAGAGGTTAAGGGTTAGGATGAGGGTTAGAGTTAGGGTGAGGCTTAGGGTGACATTGAGTGTTAGGGTTAGGGATAGGATGAAGTTTTGGTTTACGGTGATGGTTAGCGTTAGTGTGAAGGTTACTGTTAGGGTTAGTGTTAGTATTAAGGTGAGGGTAAGTGTTAGGGTAAGGTTTAGGTTTAGGCTGAGGTTTAGGATTAGGATTAGGGTAACGGTTAGGGTGAGGGTGAGGTTTAGGGTTAGAGTTAGGTTTAGGGTGAGGGTTAGGGTTAGGGTTATGTTTAGTGTTAGGGTTAGGGTTAGGGTGAGGTTTAGTGTGGGGGTGAGAGTTTGTCTTAGCGTTAGGATTAGGATTAGGCTTAAGGTGAGGGTGAGTGTTAGGGTTAGGGTTAGGATTAGACTTAAGATGAGGGTGAGGTTGAGGGTTACCCTTAGGGTGAGTGTTGGGGTTAGGTTTAGAGTGAGGGTTAGGGTGAGGGTTAGGCATAGGGTTAGGGTTTGGGTATGGGCTAGGGTGAGGGTGAGAGTTAGGGTCAGAGTTAGGGTGAGTGTTAGGGTGATGGTTAGGGTTATTGTGAGGGTTAGTGTTAAGGTTAGGTTTAGTGATATGGTGAGGGTAAGTGTTAGGGCGAGGGTTAGGGTTAAGATGAAGGTTATCTTTAGGATGAGGGTTAGGGTTAGGTTTAGGGTTATTGTTAGGGTTATGGTTACGGTGAGCGTGAGGTTGAGGGTGAGGGTTAGGGCTAGGATGAGGTTTAGGTTTCTGGTTAGGATTAGAGTTAGGTTTAGGGTGGGTGTGAGGTTTAGGGTTGGAGTTAGGGTTAGTGTTAGTGTTGGGGTTAAGGTGAGGGTTAGAGTTAGTGTTAGGCTTAGGCTTAGGCTTAGGCTTAGGACAAGCATGAGAGTGAGGGTTAGGGTTATGGTTAGGGTGGGGTTTAGGGTTAGGGTTAGGTTGAGGGTGATGGTGAAGTTGAGGGTTAGGTATAGAGTTAGGGGGAGGGTTAGGGGGAGGGTTACGCTTAGGGTTAGAATTAGGGTTATGGTGAGTTTGAGGGTTAGGTTGAGGTTTAGGGTTAGGGTTAGTGTTAGCGTTAGTGTGAGGGTTAGGCTTAGGTTTAGGTTTAGTGTTAGGGTGAGGGTAAGTGGTAGTGTGATGGTTTGGGTTAGAGTGAGGGTTATGGTTAAGGTGAGGGTTGGGAATAGTGTTAGGGTTATTGTTAGCGTTAGGTTTAGTGTTACCGTTACTGTGAGGGTGAACATGAGGGTTAGGGTTAGTGTTAGGGTGAGGTTTAGGGTTTGGCTTAGGGTTAGAGTTAGGGTTAGTGTGAGGGTTAGGTTGAGGGTTAGGGTTGGTGTTCGTGTTAAGTTTAGGGTTAGGGGGAGAGTTAGGGGGAGGGTTAGGTTTAGGGTTAGGATTAGTGTTAGGGTGAGGCTGAGTGTGTGTGTGTTAGGGATAGGTTCAGGGTTAGGCTTAGGGTTAGGCTAAATGTGAGGGTCAGGGTGAGGGTTAGGGTTAGGATGAGGGTTAGAGTTAGAGTAAGGGTGCGTTTTAGTGTTAGGGTTAGGGTTAGAGTTATGGTTAGGCTGAGGGTGAGGTTTAGGTTTAGAGTTAAGGTTAGGGTCCAGGTTAGGGATAGGATTAGGGTTAGGGTGAGGATGAGGGTGGGGGTGAGGATTAGGATTAGGGTTTGGGTTAGGGTTATTGTTAGTGGTATGGTTAGGGTTAAGTTTGAGGTGAGGGTGAGGCTCAGGGTGGGGTGAGGATTAGGGTTATGGTGATTGTTAGGGTTAGGGTTAGTGTTATTGTTAGGGTTAGGGTTAGAGTTACGGTGAGGTTGAGGGTGCGGGTGAGGGTTAGGGTTAGGATTAGGGTGAGGTTTATGGTTAGATATAGGGTTGGGGGAGGGGGAGGGGGAGGTTTAGGGTTAGGGTTAGTGTTAATGTTAAGGTGAGGGTGAGGTTTAGGTTGAGGTTTAGGGTTAGGGTTCGGTTTAATGTGAGGGTTAATTTTAGGGTTAGAGTTAGTGTTAGTGTGAAGGTAAGTGTTAGGGTGAGGGTTAAGGTGAAGGATATGGTATGGATGAGGCATAGGGTTAGGGTTAGGGTTATTGTAAGGGTTAAGGTTAGTGTTATGGTTACTGTGAGGGTTAGTATTAGGGTTATGGTTAGGTTTAGATTTAGGGTTAGGGTTAGGGTTAGGTTTAGGGTTAGGGTTAGGGTGAGGGTGAGGGTTTGAGTTATTGTTAGTGTTATGGTTTGGGTTAAGTTTGCGGTGAGGGTGAGGCTGAGAGTGAGGTTTATGGTTAGGTTTATGGTTAGAGTTAGGTTTATGGTGAGGTTTAGGGTGAGGGTGAGTGTGAGGGTTAAGGCTAGGATTAGTTCTAGGGTTAAGGTGAGGGTGAGTGTGAGGGTTAGGTTTAGGGTTACGATTAGAGTTAGAATGAGGGTGATGGAGAGGGTTAGGGTTAGGGTGATGGTTGGGGTTAGGGTTATAGTGAGAGTTAGGGTGAGGGTTATGCTTAGGCTTAGGTTTAGGGTGTGGGCTAGGGTGAGGTTGAGGGTTAGGGTGAGGGTTGGGGTGAGGTTTAGCGTTAGGGTTAGTGTTATGGTTAGGGTTGGAGTTAGATTTAGGCTTAGTGTTAAGCGGAGGGTGAGGGTGAGGTTGAGGGTTAGGGTTAGGTGCGGGTGAGGTTAAGGGTTAAATTTAGCATTAGGTAGAGGGCTAGTGTAATGGTTAGCCTTTTAGGTTTGGGGTGAGGGTTAGGATGAGGTTTAGGGTTATAATTAGGGTTAGGGTGAAGGCTAGAGTGAGGGTGAGGCTTATTGTTAGCGTTAGGGTGAGGTTTAGGGTTAAGGTTAGTGTTAGAATTATGGTGAGTGCAAGGGTTAGGGTTAGGTTTAGGGTTAGTGTTATTGTTAGGGTTAGGGTTAGAGTTAAGTTGAGGGTAAGGGTGCGGGTGAGATTAGGTTTCGGGTTAGGGTGAAATTTAGGTTTAGGGTTAGGGTTAGTGTGAAGGTTAAGGTTAGGGTCAGGGTGAGGTTTAGGATGAGGTTTAGGGTTAGGATTTGGGTTAGGTTGAGGGCTAGAGTGAGGGTTTGGGTTGGGGATAGGGTTATGTTTAGGATTAGGGTTAGGGTGAGGGTGAGTGTGAGGGTTAGGGTTAGGCTTAGGCTTGGGTTACGGTGAGGGTTAGGGTTATTGTTTGGGATAAGGTGATGGTGAGGTTGAGGTTTAGGGTTAGGGTTAGTGTTAGGTTTGGGGTTAGGGTTAGGGTTTCGGTTAGGGTTAGGGTTACGGTTAGGGTTTGGGATACGGTGAGGGTTAGGGTTAGGGTTATTCTTAGGGTTAGGCTGAGGGTGAGGTTGGGAGTGAGGATAAAGCAAGGTTTAGGGTTCGAGTTAGGTTTAGAGTTATGGTTAGGGTTATTGTTAGTGTTATGGTTAGGGTTAATTTTGCGGTGAGGGTGAGGCTGAGGGTGAGGTTTATGGTTAGGGTTAAGGTTAGGGTTAGGTTTAGGATTAGGGTTAATCTTATTGTTAGGTTTTGGGTTAGAGTTACAGTGAGGTTGAGGGTGATGTTGAGGGTGAGGGTTAGGGTGAAGTTTATGGTGAGGGTTAGGGTTAGGGTGAGGGTAAGTTTCAGGGTTAGAGTTAGGGTTAGGTGGAGGTTTAGGGTGAGGGTTAGGGTTAGGTTTATTGTTAGGGTTAGGGTGAGGCTGAGGTTTATGTTGATGTTTAGGGATATGGTTAGAGTAGAATTAGGGTTAGCGTGAGGGTGAGTTTGAGGGTTAGGTTTAGGGTAAGGCTTAGGCTAAGGGTAAGGCTGAGAGTGAGTTTGGGGGTTAGGATTAGGGTTATGGTGATGGTTAGGGTTAGGGTTAGTGTTATTCTTAGGGTTAGGTTTAGAGTTACGGTGAGGTTGAGGGTGCGGGTGAGGGTTAGGGTAAGGTTGAGGTTTAGGGTTCGGATTAGGGTTGGGGTTAGGGTGAGGGTGAGGGTGAGGTTTAGGGTTAGTGTTAGGGCTAGGGTTATGTTGAAGTTTAGGGTTAGGTTTAGGGTTATTGTTAGGGTAAGGTTTATGTTTACGGTTACATTGAGGGTGTGGGTTAGGGTTAGGGTTAAGGTGAGGTTTAGGGTTTGGGTTAGGGTTAGAGTTAGGGTTAGGGCAAGGGTGAGGTTTAGGGTTAGAGTCAGGGTTAGGATGAGGGTTAGGATGAGGTTTAGGGTTAGTGTTAGTGTTAGGGTTAGGGTTAGGGTGAGAGTTAGGGGTAGGGATAGTGTTAGGGATAGGGTTAGGATTAGGGTTAGGGTGAGTGGGACTGTGTGGGTTAGGGTTAGGTTTAGGGTTAAAAATTAGGGTTAAGGTTAGGGTGAGTGTGAGTGTTAGGTTTAGGGTTAGGCTTAGGCTTAAGATTAGGCTGAGGGTGAGGGTGAGGTTGAGGGTTAGGTTTAGGGTGAGGTTTAGGGTGAGGTTTAGGGTGAGAGTTAGGTTTCGGGTTAAATTTAGTTTTAGGGTGAGGGTTAGGGTAAGGGTTACTCTGAGGATGAGGGTTAGTGTCAGGGTTAGGCTTAGGCCTAGGTTCGGGATGAGTATTAGGTTTAGAGTGATGGTCCTGGTTATGTTTAGGTTGAGGGTTAGGATGAGGGTTAGGGTTAGGATTAGGGTTCGGGTGAGGTCTAGGGTGAGTGTGAGGTTTAGGGTGAGTTTAGGCTTAGGTTTAGGATTAGCCTGAGGCTGAAGTTGAGGGTGAGGGTTAGGGTTAGGGTGATGTTAAGGGTTACGGTTAGGGTGAGGGTTAGGATGAGGGTTAGGTTTAGGGTGATGGTTAGGATAATGGGTGATAGTAAGAGTAAAGGTAAGGGTTAGAGAGAGTGTGAGGGTTAGGGTTAGGATTAGGGTTAGGGTTAAGGTTAGGGTGAGTGTGAGGGTTAGGGTTAGGCTTAGGCTTAGGTTTAGGCTGAGGGTGACGGTGAGGGTGTGGGTTAGGTTTAGGGAGAGGGTTAGGGGTAGGTTTAGGGTGAGAGTTAGGTTTTGGGTTAAGTTTAGGGTTAGGGTTAGGGTTAGGGTGAGGGTTAGGTTGAGGTTTAGGTTTAGGGTTAAGGTTAGGATTAGAATTAGGGTTCTGGTGAGGGTGAGTGTGAGGGTTAGGGTTAGGGTTCGGCTTAGGTTTAGGATTAGGCTGAGGGTGAGTGTGGGGATGAGGATTAGGTTTAGTGTTATGGTTCATATTATGGTTAGGTTGAGGTTTAGGATGAGGGTTAGGGTTAGGATTAGGGTTAGGGTGAGGGCTAGGGTGAGTGTTAGGTTTAGGGTTAGGGTTAGGCTTAGGCTTAGGGCTAGGCTGAGGCTGAAGGTGAGGGTGAGGGTTAGGGTTAGGGTGATGTTTAGGGTTACGGTTAGGGTGAGTGTTAGGATGAGGGTGAGTGTTAGGATGAGGGTGACAGTAAGAGTAAAGGTGAGAGTTGTGCTGAGGGTGAGGGTTATGGTAAGGGTGAGGGTTCGGGTTCGGGTTAGAGTGAGGGTTAGGGTTAGATTGAGGATTAGTGTTAGGGTTAGTGTGAGGTTTAGGGTGAGAATGATTAGGGTTAGGGTGAGAGCTAGGGTGAGGGTTAGGGTTTGGGTTAGGGTGAGATTTAGGGTTAGGGTTAGGTTTAGGGTTAGGGTGAGGTTTAGTGTTAGGTTGACAATGAGGGTGATT
The DNA here is from genome assembly GCF_024711535.1 of Dipodomys merriami. Taxonomy (NCBI): domain Eukaryota; kingdom Metazoa; phylum Chordata; class Mammalia; order Rodentia; family Heteromyidae; genus Dipodomys; species Dipodomys merriami. Next base: position 1,608,595 of record NW_027206402.1, on the reverse strand, counting down.
TAAGTTTACGGTGAAGGTGAGGCTGAGGGTGACGTTTAGGGTTAGGTTTAGGGTGAGGATTAGGGTGAACGTTAGATTTAGGGTTATGGTTTGGATTAGTATTATTGTTAGGGTTAGGATTAGAGTTATGCTGAGGGTGAGGGTGAGGGTGAGGTTTAGGGTTAGGTTGAGATTTAGGGTTAGGGTTAAGTTTAGGGTGAGGGTGAGGGTGAGGTTTAGGGTTAGAGTTAGGGTTAGGGTTAGGGTTAGGGTGAGGGTTAGGGTTAGGATTAGTGTTAGGGTTAGGGTGAGGGTTAGGATGAGGGTGAGGGTTAGGGTTAGGGTTAGGATTAGTATTAGGTTTAGTTTTAAGGTGAGTGTTTGTGTTAGGCTTAGGTTTAGGGTTAGGCTAAGGGTTAAGCTGAGGGTGAGAGTAAGGTGAGGGTTAGGGATAGGGTTCGGGTTAGGGTTAGCGTTAGGGTGAGAATAAGCATTCGGTTAATTTTAGTTTTTGGGTGAGGTTTACCGTTCAGGTTACAGTGAGGGTGGGGGTTAGGGTTAGTTTGACGGTTAGGGTGAGGATTAGGGTTAGGGTGAGGGTTAGGGTTAGGGTTAGGGTGAGTGTTAGGATGAGGATTAGGGTTAGTATTAGGGTTAGGGTGAGGGGTAGGGTGAGGGTGAGGGTTAGGGTTAGTTTTAGGGTGAGTTTAGGATTAGGGTTAGGGTTAAGGTGAGGGTTAGGGTTAGGATGAGGGTTAGGGTTAGGATAAATGTTAGGGTGAGGGTGAGTGTTAGGGTTAGGTTTAGGGTTACGATTATTTTTAGTGTTATGGTTATGGTTACGTTTGCAGTGAGGGTGAGGCTGAGGGTGAGGGTTAGATATATGATTAGGTTTATTGTTAGGTTTAGGGTTAGGAGTAGTGTTATTGTTAGGGTTAGTGTTAGATTTAAGGTGAGGGTGAGGGTTAGGGTTAGGGTGAGGTTGGGTGTGAAGATTTCGGTTGGAGTGATGGTTAGTGTTAGGGTTAGGGTGAGGGTTAGGAAGAGGGTTAGGTTTAGGATTAGGGTTAGGGTGAGGTCTAGGGTGTGGTTGAGGGTTAGGGTTAGGTTTAGGCTTAGGGTTAGTCCGAGGGTGAGGTTGAGGGTAAGGGTTCGGTTTAGGATGATGGTTAGGGTTACGGTTAGGGTGAGGGTTAGGATGAGGGTTAGTGTTAGGGTGAGGGTTAGGGTGAGGGTGATGGTACCATAAAGGTGAGGGTTAGGCTGAGGGTGAGGGTTAAGATAAGGATAAGGGTTAGGGTTAGGGTGAGGGTTAGGTTTAGGGTTACACTTAGGGTTAGGGTGAGGGTGAGGGTTAGATTAAGAATTAGGGTTAGGGTTAGTTTGAGGTTTATGGTGAGGGTTAGGATTAGGGTGAGGGTTAGGGTGACAATTAGGGTTATGGTGAGGGTGTGGGTTAGGTTTAGGGTTAGGGTGAATTTTAGGGTTAGGTTAAGTTTTAAGATTAGTGTGAGGGTTAGTGTTAGGGTTAGGCTTAGTGTAAGGGTGAGGGTAAGTATTAGGGTGAGGGTTAGGGTTAGGGTGAGTGTTATGGTTAGGGTGAGGGTTAGAGTTAGGATTAGGGTTATTGTTAGGGTTAGGGTTAGGGTTACCCTTACAGTGAGGGTGAGGGTTAGGGTTAGGTTTAGGGTGAGATTTAGGGTTAGGCTTATGGTTAGTGTTTGGTTTAGGGTTAGGATTAGGGTTAGGGTGAAGTCTAGGTTGAGGGTGACGGTTAGGGATGGGGTTAGTGTTGGGAATAGTGTTAGGTTGAGGGTGAGTGTGTGGTTTATGTTAGGGTTGGAGTTAGCGTTAGGCTTAGTGTTCGGCGGAGGGTGAGGGTGCGGGTGAGGGTTAGTGTTAAGTGAGGGTGAGGTTTAGGGTTATATTTAGCTAGTGTGATGGTTAGGCTTTTAGGGTTAGAGTGAGGGTTAGGATGAGGTTTAGGGTTAGGATTAGTGTTAGGGTGAGGGCTAGAGTGAAGGTGAAGTTTATGGTTAGCATTAGGATGAGGTTTAGTGTTAAGGTTAGGGTTAGAGTAGTGTGAGTGTGAGGATTAGGGTTAGGTTTAGGGTTAGGGTTATTGTTAGGCTTAGGGTTAGAGTTAAGTTGGGGGTAAGGGTGAGGGTGAGGATTAGGTTTAGGGTTAGGGTGAGGTTTAGGATGAGGTTTAGGGTTAGGATTAGGGTTTGTTTGAGGGCTAGGGTGAGGATTAGGGTGAGGGTTAGGGACAGTGTTAGGTTTAGGATTAGGGTTAGGGTGAGGTTTAGGGTTTGGGTTAGGGTTAGAGTTAGGGTTAGGGTGAGGGTGAGGTTTAGGGTTAGAGTCAGGGTTAAGGTGAGGGTTAGGTTGAGATTTAGGGTTAGGGATAGTGTTAGTGTTAGGGTAAGGGTGAGAGTTAGGGGGAGAGATAGTGTAAGGGTTAGGGTTAAGATTAGGGTTAGGGTGAGGGTAAGTGTGTGGGTTAACGTCAGTTTTAGGTTCAGGCTTAAGGTTAGGCTGAGGGTGAGTGTTTGTGTTAGCGTCAGGTTTAGCGTTAGGCTTAGGGTTAGGCTGAAGGTGAGGTTGAGGGTGAGAAAGTTAGCCTTAGGGTGAGGGTTAGTCATAGGGTTAGGAGGAGGGTTAGGTTGAGGTTTAGGGTTAGGATTAGGGTTTGGGTGAGCGCTAGGGTGAGGGTGAGGGTTAGGGTTAGGGTGAGCGTGAGGTTTAGTGTTAGGGTTAGGGTGAGGCTGAGGGTGTGTGTTAGGGCTAGGGTTAATGTTAGCGTTAGGGTTAAGGTGAGGGTTAGGGTGAGCATGAGGGTTGGGGTTAGGTTTAGGGTTAGGATTAGGGCAAACGTGAGGGTGAGTATGTGTGTTAGGGTTAGGTTTAGGGTTAGGCTTAGGGTTAGGCTGAGGGTGAGGTTGAGGGTGAGGGTTAGCATTAGGGTGAGGGTTAGGTTTAGGGTTTGGGGAAGGGTTAGCATGAGGTTTAGGGTTAGGATTAGGGTTAGGGTGAGGGCTAGGGTGAGAGTGAGCATTAGGGCTAGGGTTAGGATGAGGTTTAGGTTTAGGGTGAGGGTTAGGATGAGGGTGAGGTTTAGGGTTACTGTTATGGTTAGAATGAGATTGAGGTGAGGAATAGGGTTATGGTTAGGGTTAAGGTGAGGGTTAGGTTGAGGGTCAGGGTTAGGGTTAGGGTTAGGATTAGGATTAAGTTTAGGGTTAGGGTGAGGTTTAGTGTTATGATTAGGGTTATGGTTTTGGTGATGGTTAGGGTGATGGTAATGTTAGGGTTAGTCTTAGGCTTAGTGTTAGGCTGAGGGTGAGGGTGAGGGTTCAGGTTAGGGTGAAGGTTAGGGTTAGGGTTAAGGTGAGAGTTAGGGTTTCGGTTAAGTTTAGGGTTAGAGTGATTTTTAGGGTAAGGGTTTTGGTGACATTGACGGTTAGGGTTAGGTTGAGGGTTAGGGTGAGGGTTAGGATAAGGATTAGGTTTAGGGTGAGGGCTAGGGTGAGGGTGAGGTGTAGGGGTAGGGTTAGGGTGAGGTTTAGGGTTAGGGTTAGGGTTAGGGTTAGGGGGAGTGGGAGGTTTAGGGTCAGAGTTCGGGTTAGGGGGTGGCTGAATGTGAGGGTTAGGGGTAAGGTTAGTGTTAGGGTTAGGGTGAGGGTTAGGGTGAGGGTGAGTGTTAGGCTTAGGGTTAGAATTAGGATTAGGGTAAGGATGAAGGTGAGTGTAAGGGTTAGGGTTAGGGTTAGGATGAGGGTATGTGTTAGGGTTAAGGTTAGGGTTAGGGTGAAGGATTTGGTTAGGATGAGGGATAGGTTTAGGGTTAGGGTTTTTGTAAGGGTTAGGGTTAGGGTTATGGTTACTTTGAGGGTGTGGCTGAGGGTTAGGATAAGGATTAGGGTTAGGGTGAGGGCTAGGGTGTGGGTGAGGTGTAGGGGTAGGGTTAGGGTGAGGTTTAGGGTTAGGGTTAGGGTTAGGGTTAGGGGGAGTGGGAGGTTTAGGGTCAGAGTTCGGGTTAGGGGGTGGCTGAATGTGAGGGTTAGGGGTAAGGTTAGTGTTAGGGTTAGGGTGAGGGTTAGGGTGAGGATGAGTGTTAGGCTTAGGGTTAGAATTAGGATTAGGGTAAGGATTAAGGTGAGTGTAAGGGTTAGGGTTAGGGTTAGGATGAGTGTATGTGTTAGGGTTAAGGTTAGGGTTAGGGTGAAGGATTTGGTTAGGATGAGGGATAGGTTTAGGGTTAGGGTTTTTGTAAGGGTTAGGGTTAGGGTTATGGTTACTTTGAGGGTGTGGCTGAGGGTTAAGATTAGGGTTAGGTTTAGGTTTAGGTTTAGGTTTAGGATTAGGGTTAAGGTTAGGGTTAGGTTTAGGGTTAGGGTTAGGGTTACGGTGAGGGTTAGCGTTATTGTTAGTGTTATGGTTTGGGTTAATTTTGCGGTGAGGTTTAGGCTGAGGGTGAGGTTTATGCTTAGGGTTAGGGTTAGGGTTATGGTTACTTTGAGGGTGTGGCTGAGGGTTAAGATTAGGGTTAGGTTTAGGTTTAGGTTTAGGTTTAGGATTAGGGTTAAGGTTAGGGTTAGGTTTAGGGTTAGGGTTAGGGTTACGGTGAGGGTTAGCGTTATTGTTAGTGTTATGGTTTGGGTTAATTTTGCGGTGAGGTTTAGGCTGAGGGTGAGGTTTATGCTTAGGGTTAGGGTTAGGGTTTCTGTTAGTGTTAGGGTTAGGATGAGGTTTAGGGTGAGGGAGAGGGTTAGGGATAAGTTTAGGATTAGGTCTAGGGTTAAGGTGAGGGTGAGTGTGAGGGTTAGCGTTAGAGTTAGGGTTAGGATTAGAGTTAGGGTCAGGGTGAGGGTTAGGATTAGGGTGAGGGTTGGGGTTAGGGTTAGAGTGAGAGTTAGGGTGAGGGTTAGGCTTAGGCTGAGGTTTAGGGTGTGGGCTAGGGTGAGGTTGAGGGTTAGGATGAGGGTTAGGGTTAGGGTTAGTGTTAGGGTTAGGGTTGGAGTTAGGGTTAGGCTTAGTGTTAGGCAGAGGATGAGGGTGAGGGTGAGGGTTAGGGTTAGGTGAGGGGGAGGTTTAGAGTTAGATTTAGTGTTAGATGGAGGGCTAGTGTGAGGGTTAGGGTTTTAGGGTTAGGGTGAGGTTTAGGATGAAGTTTAGGGTTATGATAAGGGTTAGTATTAGGGTTAGGGTAACGGCCAGAGTGAGGGTGAGTCTTATGGTTAGCGTTAGGGTCTGCTTTAGTGTTAGGGTTAGGGTTAGAGTTACTGTGAGTGTGAGGGTTAGGGTTAGGTTTAGGTTTAGGGCTATTGTTAGGGTTAGGTTTAGAGTTTAGTTGAGGGTAAGGGTTAGGGTTAGGTTTAGGGTTTGGGTTTCTTGTTAGGGTTAGTGTTAGAGTTAAGTTGAGGGTAAGGTTGAGAGTGAGGTTTAGGTTTAGGTTTAGGGTGAGGGTTAGGGTTATTGTTACTGTTATGGTGTGGGTTAAGTTTGCGCTGATGGTGAGGCTGAAGGTGAGGGTTATGGTTTTGGTTAGGGTTAGGGTTAGTGTTAGGGTTAGGGTTAGGTTGAGGTTTAGGGTTTGGGTTAGGGTTAGCCTTAGAGCTAGGCTGAGGGTGAGGTTGAGGGTTAGAAAGTTAGGGTTAGAGTGAGGGTTAGTCATAAGTTTAGGTGGAGGTTTAGAATGAGGTTTAGGGTTAGGATTAGGGTTTGGGTGAGGGTGAGTGTTATGGTTCAGGTGAGGGTGAGGTTTAGGGTTAGGGTTAGGTTGAGGGTTAGAGTGAGGGTTAGGGTTAGCGTTAGGGTGAGGGTGAAGTTTAGGGTTAGAGTTAGGGTTAGGGTGAGGCTGATTGTGAGGGTTAGGGTTAGGGTTAGTGTTAGAGGTAGGGATAGGTTGAGGGTAAGGCTTAGGCTTAGGCTTAGGCTTAGGCTGAGTTTGAGGTTGAGGTTGAGGGTTAGGGTTAGGGTGATGGTTAGGTTTACGATTAGGGTGTTGGTTAGGATGAAGTTTCGGTTTAGGGTGACGGTTAGGGTGAGGAGGATGGTAAGGGTAAACGTGAGGGTTAGGGTTAAGATAAAGGTGATGGTTAGGTTTAGGTTTAGGGTTAGGGAAAGGGTGAGGTTTAGGGTTAGGGTGAGGTTTAGATTGAGCATTAGGGTTAGGGTTAGTGTAAGGTTTCGGGTGAGAATGAGGGTTAGGGTTAGGGTGAGGGTGTGGGTTAGAACTAGGGTTTAGGTGAGGGCTAGGGTGAGGGTGAGGGTTAGTGTTATGCTTAGTGTTAGTGTTAGGTTGAGTATATGTGTTAGAGTGAGGGTTAGGGTTACGGTGAGGGTTATGGTTAGGGTTAGGGTTAGGGTTTGGGTTAGGGTTTTTGTTAGAGTTAGGGTTACGGTTATGGTTACGGTGAAAGTGAGGATGAGGTTTAGGGTTAGTTATAGTGGTAGGGTTATGGTGAGGGTTACGTTGAGGGTTGGTTTTAGGGTTAGTGTTAGTTTTAGATTTAGGGTGAGAGTTAGGGGGAGGCTGAGGGTTAGGGTTAGTGTTAGGGTTAGGTTTAGTGTTAGGGTGAGGGTGAGTGTATGTGTTAGGGTTAGATTTAGGGTTAGGCTTAGGGTTAGCCTGAGTGTGCGGTTCAGGGTGAGGCTAAGGGTTAATGTGAGGGTTAGGTTTAGGGTTAGGTTGAGGGTTTGGATGAGGGTTAGGTTTACAATGAGGGTGAGGTTTAGGGTTAGTGTGAGGGTTAGGGTTAGGATTAGGGTTAGGTTGAGGGTAGGTTTTAGGATTAGGGTTAGGTTTATGGTTAGGTTTAGGGTTAGGGTTTGGTTTAGGGTTAGGATTAGTGTTATTGTTAGGGTTAGGATTAGAGTTACTGTGAGGGTGAGGGTGAGGGTGAGCGTTAGGGTAATATTTAGGGTGAGGTTTTGGGTTAGGGTTAGGATTAGGGCTAGGGTAAGGTTAGGTTTATGGTTAGACTTAGGGTTAGGGGAAGGGTTAGGATGAGTGTTAGGGTTAGAGTTAATGTTAGGGTTAAGGTTAAGGTGAGGGTTAGGTTGAGGTTGAGGGGTAGGGTTAGGGTGAGGATTAGGGTCAGGGTTAGGGTTAGGGTGAGGGTTGGGTTTAGGGTTAGAGTTAGGGTTAGGGTGAGGCTGAGCGTGAGGTTTAGGGTTAGGGTTAGTGTTAGAGTTAGGGATAGGGTGAAGATTAGGGTGAGGGTAAGGGATAGGCTTAGGGTTAGGATTTGGTTTAGGATAAAGATTAGGGTGAGCGTTAGGGTGAGGGTTAGGGTTACCGTGAGGGACAGGTTTAGGGTTAGAGTTAGGGTTAGGGTGAGGGATAGGGTGGGTTTAGGGTTAGGATTAGTGTTATGGTTAGGGTGAGGGTGAGGGCTAGTTTTAGGATGAGGGTTAGGTTTAGGGTGATGGTTAGGGTTAGGGTTACAGTGGGGTCAGGGTTAGGGTTAGGTTGAGGGTTAGAATTATGTTTAGGTTTAAGTTGAGTGTTAGGGTTAGGATTAGGGTGAGGGTTTGGATGAGGGTTAAGGTTACAATTAGTTTTAAGGAGAGTCCTAGGGTGAGGGTGAGGGTTATTGTTAGGGTTAGGGTGAGGTTTAGGGTTTGGGTTATGGTTAGGGTGAGGGTGAGGTTTAGGGTTAGAGTTAGGGTTAGGGGGAGGGTTAGGGGGAGCATTAAAGTTAGGGTTTGTATTAGGGTTAGGGTTAGGGTGAGTGTTAGATTGAGGTTTAATGCTAGTGTTTGGGTTATGTTTAGGATTAGGTTGACTGTGAGGGTGAGTGTGAGGGTTAGGGTGAGGTTGAGGTTTATGGTTAGGGTTACAGTGAGGGTGAAGGTTAGGTTAAGGGTGAGAGTTAGGGTTAGGGTCAGGGTGAAGTTGAGGGTTAGGATTAGGGTTAGGTTTAGAGTTACAGTGAGGGTGAGGGTGAGGGTGAGGGTAAGGATCAGGGTTAGGGTGAGGTTTAGGGTTAGGTTTATGGTTAGGATCAGGGTGAGGTTCAGGGTTAGAGTTAGAGTTAGGGGGAGGGTTAGAGTTAGTGTTAGGCTGAGTGTTAGATTGAGGTTTAATATTAGGGTTAGGGTTACGTTTAGGATTAGGTTTACGGTGAGGGTGAGTGTGAGGGTTAGGGTTAGGGTTCGGCTTAGGCTTAGGGTTAGGCTGAGGATATGGTTGGGGATGAGGATTAGGTTTAGAAAGATGGTTAGGTTTATGGTTAGGTTAAAGGATAGGATGAGGGTTAGGGTGAGGGCTTGGGTGAGGGTGAGGGTTAGGTTTAGGTTTAGGCTTAGGCTTAGGTTTAGGCTGAGGCTGAGGGTGAGGGTGAGGGTAGGGTTAGGGTGATGGTTGGGATTCCCGTTAGGGTGAGGGTTAGGATGAGGATTAGGGTTAGGGTGAGGGTTAGTGTGAGGGTGACGGTAAGGTTAAAAGTTATCGTTAGGCTGAGGGTGAGGGTTATGGTAAGTGTGTGGGTTAGGGTTAGGGAGAGTTTGAGGGTTAGGGTTAGCACGATGGTTAGGGTTAGTGTGAGGGTTAGTGTTAAGGTGAGTGTTAGTGTTAGGTTGAGGGTAAGTGTTAGGGTGAGGGTTAGTGTAAGGGTGAAAGTTATCCTTAAGATGAGGATTAGGGTTAGGTTTAGGGTTATTGTTAGGTTAGGGTTAGGGTTACGGTTAAGTTGAGGGTGAGGGTGAGTTTGAGGTTTAGGGTTAGGATGAGGTTCAGGTTTAGGGTTAGGGTTAGAGTTAGGGTTAGGGTGATGGTTAGGGTTTGAGTTAGGTTTAGGGTTATTGTTGGGGTTAGGGTGATGTTTAGGGTTAGTGTTAGGATTAGGCAGGCTTAGGCTTAGGCTGAGCATGAGGGTGAGGGTTAGGGTTAGGGTTAGGGTGGGGTTTAGGGTTAGCGTTAGGGTGAGGGTGAGGTTGAGTGTTAGATATAGGGTTAGGGGGAGGGTTAGGGTTAGTGTTAGAGTGAGGGTGAGTGTTAGGGTGAGGGTTAGGTATAGGGTTAAGGTTATTTTTAGGGTTAGGTTTAGGGTTACGGTTACCTTGAGGGTGAGGATGAGGGTTAGGGTTAGGGTTAGGGTAAGGTTTAGGGTTTGGGTTAGTGTTAGAGTTAGGTTTACGGTGCGGGTGTGGTTTAGGTTAGAGTTAGGGTTAGGGTAAGGGTTATTGTGAGGGTTAGGGTTAGTGTTCCTTTTTAGGTTAGGGTAAGTGTGAGTGTTAAGGGGAGGGTTAGAGTTAGGGTTAGGATTAGGAATAGAGTTAGGGTGAGGGTGAGGGTTATGTTTAAGGTGAGTATTGGGGTTAGGGTTAGAGTGAGGGTTAGTTTGAGGGTTAGGCTTAGGCTTAGGGTTTGGTTATGGGCTATGGTGAGGGTGAGGGTTAGGGTTAGGATGAGGGTGAGGGTTAGATTGAGGGTTAGGAGGTTTAGGGTGAGGATAAGGGTTAGCGTTAGGTTGAGGGCTAGTTTGAGCGTGAGGGTTAGGATTAGGGTGAAGTTAAGGTTTAGGGTGAGGGGTAGGGTTAGTGTGAGAGTTAGAGTTAGGGTCAGGGTTTGTGTTAAGATGAGGGTAAGTGTTAGGGTGACGGTTAGGTTTAGGGTGAAATTTCTGGTTAGGATGAGGGTTAGGGTTAGGGTTAGGGTTATTGTTAGGTTTAGGGTGACGGTTACGGTTACGGTGAGGGTGTGGTTGAGGGTGAGGGTTAGGGTTAGATAGAGGCTTAGGTTTAGGGTTAGGGTTATAGTTAGGTTTAGGGTGAGGGTGAGGTTTAGAGATAGGGTTTGTGTTAGGGTTGGGGTTATGGTGAGGGTTAGGGTTAGTGTTAAGATTAGGCTTAGGCTTAGGCTGAGCATGAGGGTGAGGGTTAGGGTGAGGGTTAGGGTGGGGTTTAGGGTTAGGGTTAGGGTGAGGGTGAGGTTGAGTTTGAGGGTTAGGTATAGGTTGAGGGGGAGGGTTAGGGTGAGGGTTATGTTTAGGGTTATTGTTAGGGTTAGGGTTAGGGTTAGGGTTAGGTCTTCGATTAGTGTGAGGGTTAGTGTTAGGTTTAGGGTTAGTGTTAGGGTGAGGGTAAGTGATAGGGTGATGGTTTGGGTTAGGGTGAGGGTTATGTTTAGGGTGAGGGTTTGGAATAGGGTTAGGGTTACTGTTAGGGTTAGGTTTAGGGTTAGGGTTAAGGTGAGGGTGAGGATGAGGGTTAAGGTTAGGGTAAGGGTGAGGTTTAGGGTTTGGCTTAGGGTTAGAGTAAGGGTTAGGGTTATGGTTAGGTTGAGGGTTAGGGTTAGGGTGAGAGTTAGGGGGAGGGTTAGGGTTAGGGTGAGGGTTAGGGTTAGTGTAAGTGTGAGGGTTAGGATGAGGGTTAGGGTTAGGATTAGGGTTAGGGTGAGGGCTAGGGTGAGGGTGAGGTTTAGGTTTAGGGTTAGTGTGAGGTTTAGGTTTAGGGTGAGGGTAAGTGCGTGTTAGGGATAGGTTTAGGGTTAGGCTTAGGGTTAGGCTTAGGGTGGGGGTGAGGTTGAGGGTTAGGATTAGGGTGATGGTTAGGGTTATCTTAGGGTGAGGTTTAGTGTTAGTGTTAGGGTTAGAGTTAGGGTTAGGGTGAGGTTGAGGTTTAGGAGTAGGTTTAGGGTTAGGGTGAGGTTTAGGGTTAGGATTAGGGTTAGGGTGAGGGCTAGGGTGAGGGTTACGGTGAGGGTTAGGTTTAGAGGTACTGTTAAGTTTAAGGGTAGGGTTAGGGTTAGGGTGAGGGTTAGGGTGAGGGTTCGGGTGAGTCTGATGGTAAGCCTAAAGGTGAGGATTAGGCTGAGGCTGAGGGTTAAGATAAGGGTGAGTGTAAGTGTTAGGGTGAGGGTTAGGGTTAGGTTGAGTGTTATGGTTTGGGTAAGGGTTAGATTTAGGGTTATGGTTATTGTTAGGGTTAGGGTTAGGATTACCCTTACAATGAGGGTGAGGGATAGGGTTAGGTTTAGGGTGAGGTTTAGGGTTAGGGTTATGGTTAGAGTTTGGGTTAGGTTTAGGATTAGGGTTAGGGTGAAGGCTAGGGTGAGGGTGAGGTTTAGGGTTAGGGTTAGGGTTTGGGTTAGGATTAGAGTTAGGGTGAGGGTGAGTGTGTGGGTTCGGGTTAGGTTTAGGGTTAGGCTTAGGGTTAGGCTAAGGGTGAGGTTGATGGTGAAGTTTAGGGTTATGGTGAGGGTTAGGTTTAGGGTTAGATTGAGGGTGAGTGTCTTGGTTAGGGTTAGGTTTAGGATTAGGCTTAGGGTTAGACTAAGTGTGAGGTTAAGGGTGAGGGTTAGGGTTAGGGTGAGGGTTAGTTTTAGGTTTAGGGTGAGGGTTAGGATGAGGGTTAAGGTTAGGATTAGGGTTAGGTTGAAGGCTAGGGTGACGGTGATGTTTAGGGTTAGGGTTACGGTTAAGGTGAGGGTCAGGATTAGGGTTAGAGTTATGGTTAGGTTGAGGGATAGCGTGAGGTTTAGGGTTAGGATTAATGTTAGGGTTATGGTGAGGTGAGGGTTAGGGTTAGGATGTGTGTTAGGTTTAGGGTGAGTGTTAGGGTTAGGGTTACGTTGGTGTCTGGGTAAGTGTTAGGTTGAGGGTTAGAATTAGGTTTAGGTTTAGATTGAGGGTTAGGTTTAGGGTTAGGGTGAGGTTTAGGGTTAGATATAGGGTTAGGGGAGGGTTAGGGTAAGCGTTAGGAATAGGGTTAGTGTTAGGGATTGGGTGAGGGTGAGGGTTAGGTTGAGGTTTATGGTTAGGGTTAGTTTGAGGGTTAGTGTTAGGGTGAGGGTAAGTGTTAGGGTGAGGGTTTGGGTTAGGGTGAGGGTTATGGTTAGGGTGAGGGTTAGCATTAGCTTTAGGGTTATTGTTAGGGTTAGGTTTAGCGTTATGGTTATTGTGAGGGTGAGTGTGAGGGTTAGGGCTAAGGTTAGGGTGAGATTTAGTGTTTGGATTAGGGTTAGAGTTGGGGTTAGTTTGAGTCTGAGAGCTAGCGTTAGGGTTAGGGTTAGTGTAAGAGTTATGGTTAGGGTGAGGGTTAGGTTGAGGGTGAGGGTTAGGCTTAGGGTTAGGATTAGGATTAGGGTAACGTTTAGGGTGAGTGTGAGGTTTAGGGTTCGGGATAGGGTGAGGGTAAGTGTTAGGGTGAGGGTTAGGTTTAGGGTGAAGGATATGGTTAGGATGAGGATTAGGATTAGGGTTATTGTTATTGTAAGGTTTAGGGCTAGGTTTATGGTTACGGTGAGGGTGAGGGTTAGGATTAGGGTTAAGGTGAGGTTGAGGTTTAGGTTTAGGGTTAGATTTAGGGTTAGGGTGAGGGTTAGGATGAGTGTTAGTGTTAGGGTTAGGGTGAGAGTTAGGTGGAGGTTAAGGATTAGGGATAGGGTTAAGATTAGTGTTAGGGTGAGGGTGAGTGTGTATGTTAGGGTTAATTTTAGGGTTAGGTGTAGGGTTAGGCTGAGGGTGAGTTTGAGGGTGAGGGTTAGGGTTAAGATGAGGGTTAGGTTTAGGGTTAGGGGGAGGGTAAGGATGAGGGTTAGGATTAGGATTAGGGTTAGGTTGAGGGCTATGGTGAGGGTCAGGGTGAGGTTTAGGGTTAGGGTTAGGATGAGGTTTAGGGTTAGGGTTAGGGTGAGGGTGAGATTTAGGTTTAGATTTTGTTTTAGGTTGAGGCTGAGGGTGAGTGTTATGGTTAGGGTTTGTGTTAGGGTTAGGGTTAAGGTGAGGGTTAGCGTGAGGGTGAGGGTTAGGGTTAGGGTTAGGATTAGGATTAGCGTAATAGGGTGAGTGTGAGGGTTTTGGTTAGGGTTAGTTTTAGGCTTAGGTTTAGGCTGAGTGTGAGGGTGAGGATGAGGGTTAGGGTAAGTGTGAGGGTTAGGGTTAGGGTTAGGGTTAGGGTGAGAGTTTGGGTTCAGGGTCAGATTAGGGTTAGGATGAGAGTTAGGGTTACATTTACGGTCAGCGTGAGGGTTAGGGTTACGTTGAGGGTTAGGGTTAGGGTGAGGGTTAGGGTGAATTTAGGATGAGGATTAGGTTTAGGATTAGGTTTAGGGTGAGGGCTAGGGTGAGGATGAGGTTTAGTGTTAGTGTTAGTGTGAGGTTTAGGTTTAGAGTTAGGGTTAGGGTGAGGTTTTGGATGAGGGTTAGGTTAACGATGAGGGTCAGGTTTAGGGTGAGGTTGAAGGTTAGGGCTAGGATTAGGGTTAGGTTGAGGGTGAGTGTTAGGATTAGGGTTAGGGTTAGGTTTAGGTTTAGGTTTAGGCTTACCATTAATGTTATTGTTAAGGTTATGTTTAGAGTTACGGTGAGGGTGAGGGTCAGCGTCAGGGTGAGGTTTAGAGTTAGGGTGAGGTTTAGGGTTAGGGTTAGGGTGAGGGTGAGGTTTAGGGTTAGATTTAGGGTTAGGGGGAGGGTTAGTTCGTGGGTTAGTGTTAGTGTTAGTGTTAAGGTAAAGGTTAGGTTGAGGTAAAGGTTTAGGGTTAGGATTGGTTAGGGTGAGGGTGAGTGTGAGGTTTAGTGTTAGGGTTAGGCTTAGGCTTAGGGTGAGGCTGAGGGTGAGGGTGGGGCTGAGGATTAGGGTTAAGTTGATGGTTAGGGTTTGGGTTAGGGTGAGGGTTAGGGTTTGGGTTAGTGTTAGAGTTAGGTTTAGGGTGAGGTTGAGGTTTATGGTTAGAGTTACGTTTAGGGTGAGTGTTAGGTTGAGGGTTTGGGTTAGGGTTATTTTTAGGGTTATGTTTAGGGTGAGATTTAGGGGGAGGGTTAGGGTTAGGGATAGGTTTAGGATTAGGGTTACAGTGAGGGTGAGTGTGTATGTTTGCTTTAGGTTTAGGTTTAGGCTTAAGTTTAGGCTGAGGTTGAGGTTGAGGGTGAGGGTTAGGGTTAGGTGAGGGTTAAGGGGAGGGGGAGGTTTAGGGTTAGAGTTGGGGTTAGGGTGAGGGTGAGCATGAGGTTTAGGGTTAGTGTTAGAATTAGGGTTAAGTTGAGGGTTAGGGTGAGTGTCCAATTTCGGGTTAGGGTTAGGATTAGGATTAGGATTTGGCTTAGGGTGAGTGTGAGGATTAGGTTTAGGGTTAGGCTTAGGCTTAAGCTTAGGCTGAGGGTGAGCGTGAGGGTTAGGGTTAGGGTGAGGGTTAGGGTTAGGGTTAGGGTGTGAGTTAGGGTTCAGGTTAAGTTTAGGGTTAGTGTGAGGGTTAGGGTAAGTGTTATTGTGAGGTTTAGGGTTAGGGTTCGGTTGAACGTTAGGGTTAGTGTTAGGGTTAGGGTGATGATGAGGGTTAGGTATAGGATTAGGTTAGGGTGAGGGTGTGTGCTAAGATCAGGATTAGGGCTGTGGTTAGGGTTAGGTTTATGGTTAGGATTAATGTTATTGTTAGGATTAGAATTAGAGTTAAGGTGAGGGTGATGGTCAGGGTTAGGTTTAGGTTGAGGTTGAGGTTTAGGTTTAGGGGTAGGATTAGGGTTAGGGTGAGGGTGAGGTTTATGGTTAGATTTAGGGTTAGGGGGAGGGTTAGTTCTTAGATTAAGGTTAGGGTTAGTGTTAGGGTTAAGGTTAGGGTGAGGATTAGGTTGAGGTTAAGGGATAGGGGTAGGGGTAAGTTTAGTATTAGGGTTAGGGTGGGGGTGAGTGTGAGGGTTAGGGTTAGGGTTAGGATTATGCTTAGGGTTAGGCTGAGGGTGAGTGTGAGCGTGAGGGTTAGGTTTAGGGTGAGGGTTAGGGTTAGGTTTAGGGTGAGGTTTAGTGTTAGGTTTAGGATTAGGTTCAGGGTGAGGTTTAGGGTTAGAGTTAGGTTTAGGGTGAGGGTGAGTGTGAGGGTTAGGGTTAGGGTTAATATTCGGCTTAAGTTTAGGCTGAGGGTGAGGGTGAGTGTTAGGGTTAGGGTTAGGATGAGTTTTAGGGTTAGGGTTAGGGTTAGAATTAGTGTTAGGGTGAGAGTGAGGTTTAGGGATAGAGTTAGGGTTAGTGTTAAGGTTAGGGCTAGGGTGAGGGTTAGGGTTAGGCTTAGGCTTAGTCCGAGCATGAGGGTGAGGGTTAGGGTTAGGGTTATGGTGATGGTTTGTGTTAGGTTTAGTGTTATTGATAGGTTTAGGGTTAGAGTTACCGTGAGGGTGTGGGTGCGGGTCACAGTTAGGGTTAGGGTTAGGGTGGGGTTTACGGGAAGGGTTAGGGTGAGGGTTAGGGTGAGGATTCCGGTGAGTGTGATGGTAAGCCTAAAGGTGAGGTTTAGGCTGAGGCTGAGGGTTAAGATAAGGGTGAGTGTGTTAGGTTGAGGGTTATGGTTAGGGTGAGTGTTATGGTTAGGGTAAGGGTTAGAGTTAGGGTTACGGTTATTGTTAGGGTTAGGGTGAGGTTTAGGGTTAGAGTTAGGGTTAGGGGGAGGGTTAGGGTGAGCGTTAGAGTTAGGGTTAGTATTAGGGTTAGGGTTAGGGTGAGTGTTAGATTGAGGTTTAATGTTAGGTTTTGGTTTATGTTTAGGATTAGGTTTACGGTGAGGGTGAGTGTGAAGGTTAGGGTGAGGGTGAGGGTTAGATTGAGGATTAGTGTTAGGGTTAGTGTGAGCTTTAGGGTGAGGATGAGGGTTAGGGTTAGGTTGTGGGCTATGTTGAGGGTGAGGGTTAGGATTAGGGTGAGGTTTAGTGTTAGGGTTATGCTTAGGGTTAGTGTGAGTGTTAGTGCTAGGGGGAGGGTTAGTGTTAGGATGAGGTTAAGTGTTAGGGTGAGGGTTAGGTTTAGGGTGTAGGTTATGGTTAGGATGAGGGTTAGGGTTCGGGTTCGCGTTATTTTTAGGGTTAGGGTTAGGGTTACGGTTACGGTGAGGATGAGAGTGAGGGTTAGTTTTAGGATGAGTTTTAGGTTTAGGGTTAGGGTTAGTGTAAGGGTTAGGGTGAGGGTGAGGTTTAGGGTTGGAGTTAGGTTTAGTGTTATTGTTGGGGTTAGGGTGAGTTTTAGGGTTAGTGTTAGACTTAGGCTTTGGCTTAGGCTTAGGCTGAGCATGAGAGTGAGGGTTAAGGTCAGGGTTAGTGTGCGGTTTAGGGTTAGGGTTAGGGTGAGTGTGAGGTTGAGGGTTAGATATAGGGTTAAGGGGAGGGTTATTGTGTTGGTTAGGGTTAGTGTTAGGGTGAGGGTAAGTGTTAGGGAGAGGGTTAGGAATAGGGTTAAGGTTATTCTTAGGGTTAGGTTTAGGGTTACGGTTACGTTGAGGGTGAGGATGAGGGTTAGGGTTAGGGTTGTGGTGAGGTTTAGGGTTTGGGTTAGTGTTAGAGTTAAGTTTAGGGTGAGGGTGAGGTTTAGGTTAGAGTTAGGGTTAGGGTGAGGGTTAGGTTGAGGGTTAGGGTTAGTGTTCGTGTTAAGGTTAGGGTTAGGGTGAGTGTGAAGGTTAGGATTAGGGTTAGGGTAAGGGTTAGTTTGAGGGTGAGGTTGAGGTTGAGGGTTAGGGTTAGGGTGAGGTATAGGGTTAGGGTTAGGCTGAGAGTTAGGGTTCTGGTTAAGTTTAAGATTAGGGTGAGGGTTAGGGTTAGGGTTAGGGGGAGCATGAGGATTAGGGTTAGGTTGAGGGTGAGGGTTAGTGTTAGGGTTAGGGGGTGGGTTAGTGTTAGGTTTAGGGTGAGGGTTAAGAGGAGTATTAGGGTTACCATTATGGTTAGGGTGAGGGCTAGGGTGGGGTTGAGGGTTAGGGTTTGTGTTAGGGTGAGCTTTACGCTTAGGGTTAGGTTTAGTGTGAGGGTTTGGTTGAGGGTTAAGGTTAAGTTGAGGGTGAGGTTTCGGGTTAGGGTTAGGGTTAGGGTTAGGGTTATTGTTAGGGTTAGGGTTCAGGTTATGATTATGGTTAAGGTGCCCGTGAAGGGTAGGATTAGGGTAAGGATTAGGATGAGGTTTAGGTTTAGAGTTAGGGTTAGGGTGAGAATAAGGTTTAGGGTTAGATTTTGGGTTAGTGTTAGGGTTAGCGTTAGGGTGATGGTTAGGGTTAGGGTTCGGCTTAGGCTTAGGCCGAGCATGAGGGTGAGGGTTAGGGTTAGGGTGAGGGTTACAATGATGTTTAGGGTTAGGATTAGGGTTAGGGTGAGGGCTAGGTTGAGTGTTAGGGTGGGCGTTAGGGTTAGGGATAAGGTTAGGTTTAGGATTAGGGTTAGGGTGAGGGTTAGGTTTAGGGTTTTGATTAGGGTGAGGGTGAGGCTGAGGATTATGGTTAGGTTTAGGGTTAGGGTTAGGTTTAGGGTTAAGTTTAGGGTTATGGTTAGGGTTAAGGTGAGGTTTAGGGTTAGGGTTAGGGTTAGGATTAGGCTTAAGGTTAGGCTGAGGTTGACAGTGGGGGTGAGGATTCGGGTTAGGTTTAGGGTTAGGGTTATTGTTAGTGTTATGGTTAGGGTTAAGTTTGCTGTGAGGATGTGGCTGATGGTGAGGTTTATGGTTAGGTTTAAGGTTAAGGTTAGGGTTAGGGTGAGGCTTAGGGTTAGGCTCAGGGTGATGGTGGGGGTAAGGATTAGAGTTAGGGTTAGTGTTAGGGTTATTGTTAGTGTTATGGTTAGGGTTAAGTTTGCGGTGAGGTTGAGGCTGAGGTTGACGATTATGGTTAGGGTTAGGGTTTGGGTTAGAGTTAGGGTTATTGTTAGGTATAGAGTTAGATTTACAGTGAGGTTGAGGGTGAGTGTGAAGGATAGGGTTACAGTGAGTTTTAGGGTGAGTTTTAGGGTTAGGGTTAGGGTTAGGGTGAGGGTGAGGTTAAGGGTTAGACTTAGGGTTAGGGGGAGGGTTAGGGTGAGGTTTAGGGCTAGGGTTAGTGTTCGGGTTAGGGTGAGGTTTAGGGTTAGGGTTAGGGTTAGGATGAGGGTGAAGTTTTTAGTGTTAGGCTTAGGGTTAGAGATAGGGTTAAGGTGAGGTTGAGATTTAGGGGTAGAGTTAGGATTTGGGTGAGGGTTAGGTTGAGGGTTAGGGTTAGGGTGAGGGTTAAGCTGGGGGTGACGGTAAGGGTATAGTTGAGGGTTAGGCCTAGGGTGAGGGTTACAGTAGGGTGAGGGTTAGGTTATGGGTGGGAGTTAGGGTTAGGGTCAGGGTAAGAGTGAGGGTTAGATTGAGGATTAGTGTTAGTGTTAATGTGAGGTTTAGGGTGAGGATGACCGTTAGGGTTAGGGTGAGGGCTAGGGTGAGGGTGAGGATTAGGTTTAGTGTTAGGGTGAGGTTAGGGTTAGTTTGAGGGTTATGGTTAGGGTCAGGGTTAGGGTTAGTTTTAGTGTTAGTGTTAGGGTTAGGTTAAGGTTAGGGTTACGGTTATTGTTAGGCTCAAGGTTAGGATGAGGTTTAGGTTTAGGTTTAGTTTTAGAGTTAGGGTTAGTGTGAGGGTGAGGTTTAGGGTTAGAGTTAGAGTTAGGGTTAGTCTTAGGGTTAGGGTTAGGGTGAGAGTTAGGTTTAGGGTTAGGCTTAGGCTTTGGCTTTGGTTTAGTTAGGCCCAGCATGTGGATGAGGGATAGGGTTAGGGTTAGGGTGAGGGTTAAGGTTAGGGTTAGAGTGAGGATTAGGATGAGGTTTAGGGTTAGGATCAGGGTTAGGCTGAGGGTTAGGGTGAGGGTTAGGATTAGGGATAGTGTTAGGTTTAGGATTAGGTTTAGGGTGAGAGTGAATATGAGGGTTATAATTAGGGTTAGGGTTAGGCTTAGGGTTAGGGTGAAGGTTAGGGTTAGGGTTTGGTTAGGGTGAGGGTGGGCTGAGGATTAGGGTTAGGTTTAGGTTTAGGGTTAGTGTTAATTTTAGTGTTAGGCTTAGGGTTAAGGTTATTGTTAGAGTTAGGGTTAGGGTTACAGTTACAGTGAGGGAGCGGGTGAGGTTTAGCGTTAGGATTATGGTGAGATTTAGTGTTAGGGTTAGGGTTAGAGTTAGGATTAAGGTGAGGGTGAAGTTTAGGGGTAGAGTCATGGTTAGGGTGAGGGTTAGGGTGAGGGTTAGTGTTAGGGTGAGGGTTAGCGTGGGGGTGACGGTAGGGGTAAACGTGAGGGTTAGGCTGAGGGTGGGGGTTATCATAAGCGTGAGGGTTAGGGTTAGGGTGAGAGTTAGGGTTAGAGGTAGGGTGAGGATGAGGGTTAGATTGAGGATTAGTGTTAATGTTAGTGTGAGGTTTAGGGTGAGGATGATTGTTAGGGTTAGGGTGAGGGCTAGGGTGAGGGTGAGGTTTAGGTTTAGTTTTAGGGTAAGGTTTAGGGTTTGGGTGATGGTTAGGGTTAGTGTCAGTGTTAATCTTAGGGTTAGGGCGAGGGTTAGGATGAGGTTTATGGTTAGGATTAGGGTTAGAGTGAGGGCTAGGATGAGGCTTAGGGTGAGGGTTAGGGTAAGGTATAGGGTTATGTTTAGGAATAGGGTTAGGGTGAAGGTGAGTTTGAGGGTTAGGGTTAGGGTGAGGGTGAGCGTTAGGGTTAGGGTTGCAGTGAGGGTTCGTCTTAGGGGTAGGGTTAAGCTTAGGGTTAGGCTGAGGGTGAGGGTGGGGGTGAGGATTAGGTTTCGGTTAGGGTTAGGTTTAGGGTTATTGTTAGTGTTATGGTTAGGGTTAATTTGCCGTGAGGGTGAGGCTGAGGGTGAGGGTTATGGTTGGGTTAGGTTTAGTGTTAGGTTTAGTGGTAATGTTAGGTTTAGGGTTAGAGTTATTGTGAGCTTGAGGTGAGGGTGAGGGTTAGGGTAAGGGTGAGGTTTAGGGTGAGGTTTAGGGTGAGTGTTAGGGTTAGGGTTAGGGTGAGAGTAAGGGTTAGGTTGAAGGTTAGGCTTAGGTTTAGGGTTAGGATGAGGGTGAGAGTGGGGGTGAGGATTAGGGTAAGTGTGATGGTTCGGGTTAGTGTTAGTGTTATTGTTAGGGTTAGGGTTAGAGTTCCTGTGAGGGTGAGGGTGCGGGTGAGGGTTAGGTTTAGGGTTTGGGTGAGGTTTAGGGTTAGGGTTAGGGTTAGTGTTAGTTTGAGGGTGAGGTTTAGGTTTAGATATATGGTTCAGGAGAGGGTTAGGTATAGGGTTAGTGTTAGCGTTAGTGTTGGGGTTAGGTTGAGGGTGAGGGTTAGATTGAGGTTTAGAGTTAGATTTAGGGTTAGTGTGATGGTTAGTGTTAGGGTTAGGATTAGTATTAGGGTCAGGGTAAGTGTTAGGGTGAGGATTTGGGTTAGTGTGAAGGTTATGTTTAGGGTTAGGGTGAGGTTTAGGTTTTGGGTTAGAGTTAGGTTTAGGATGAGTGGTAGGTTGAGGGTTAGGGTTAGGGTTAATGTTAGGGTTAGGGTTATGGTGAGAGTCAGGGGGAGGTTTAGGGTTAGGTTTAGGGTTCGATTAGGGTTAGGGTGAGGGTGAGTGTGTGTGTTAGGGTTAGGTTTAGGGTTAGGCTTAGTTTTAGGCTCAAGGTGAGGTTGAGGATGAGGGTTAGGGTTAGGGTGAGGGTTAGGCTTCGTTTAAGTTTAGGGTTAGGGTAAAGGTTATGGTGAGGGTGAGGGTTAGGGTTAGGTTGAAGGTTATGGTTAGCGTGAGGGTGAGGGTGAGGGTTAGCGTTAGGGTTAACGTGAGAGTTAGGATGAGGGTTAGTTTTAGGATTAGGGTTAGAGTGAGGGCTATTGTGTGTGTGAGGTTTAGGGTAAGGGTTAGGGTGAGGTTTAGGGTTACGGTAAGGGTTAGGGTTAGGGTGAGGGTGAGGTTTAGGGTTAGAGTTAGTGTTAGGGTGAGGCTGAGGGTAAGGATTAGGGTTAGGGTTAGTTTTAGATTTAGGGTTAGGATGAGGGTTAGGGTTAGGCTTAGGGTAAGGCTTAGGGTTAGGATTAGGATTAGGGTAAGGTTTCAGGTAAGTCTGAGGGTTTGGGTTAGGTTTAGGGTTAGGCTTTGGGTTAGGCTAAGGGTGAGGGTGAGGGTGAGAGTTAGGGTTAGGGTGAGGTTTAGGGTTAGGGTTAGAGTGAGTGTTAGGGTTAGGTTGAGGGTTAGGCATAGGGTTATGGTGAGGGTTAGTGTTAGGGTTAGGGTGATGGTTAAGATGAGGATTAGCGTTAGGATTAGTGTTAAGGTGAGGGCTAGGGTGAGGGTGAGGGTTAGGGTTAGGGTTAGGGTGAGGTTTAGAGTTATGGTTAGGGATAGCGTGAGGGTTAGGATGAGGGTTAGGTTTACGGTGACATGAGGGTTAGGGTTAGGGTGGGGCTT
The DNA here is from genome assembly GCF_024711535.1 of Dipodomys merriami. Classification (NCBI taxonomy): domain Eukaryota; kingdom Metazoa; phylum Chordata; class Mammalia; order Rodentia; family Heteromyidae; genus Dipodomys; species Dipodomys merriami. Next base: position 1,587,466 of record NW_027206402.1, on the reverse strand, counting down.
AGGCTTAGGGTTAGGCTGAGGGTGAGGGTGGGGTGAGGATTAGGGTTAGTGTGTTGGTTAGGATTAGGGTTAGGATGAGGGCTAGTGTGATGGTGAGGTTTAGGGTAAGGCTTAGGATTAGGCTTAGGTTTAGGCTGAGTGTGCGATTGAGGGTGAGGCTTAGGGTTAGGGTGATGTTTAGGTTTAAGTTTAGGGTGAGGGTTAGGATGAGTTTTAGTGTTAGGGTGAGCGTAAGTTTGAGGATGATTGTAAGGGTAAAAGTGAAGTTTAAGCTGAGGGTTAGGGTTAAGATAAGGCTGAGGGTTAGGGTTAGATTTAGGGTTAGGGTAAGGGTTAGGGTTAGGGTTAGGGTGAGGGTTAGATTGAGTATTAGGGTTAGGGTTAGTGTGAGGTTTAGGGTGAGCATGAGGGTCTGGTTTAGGTTGAGGGTGAGGGTTAGAATTAGGTTTATGGTGAGGGCTAGGGTGAGGGTGAGGGTTAGGGTTAGGGTGAGGTTTAGGAGTAGGGTGAATGTTAGAGTTAGTTTGAGGCTTAGTGTTAGAGTTAGGGTTAGTGTTAGGGTGAGTGTAAGTTCTAGGGTGAGGATTACCGTTAGGGTGAGGGTTATGGTTAGGGTGAGGGTTAGGGTTAGGGCTAATGTAATTGTTAGAGTTAGGGTTAGGTTTAAAGTTACGGTGAGAGTGAGGGTGATGGTTAGGTTTAGGGTTAGGGTGAGGTTTAGTGTTAGGTTTAGGGTTAGAGTTAGGGTTAGGTGAGGGTGAGGTTTAGGGGTAGATTTAGGGTTAGGGTGAGGGATAAGGTGAGGGTGAAGTTTATGGTTAGTGTATGGTTAGGGTTGGTGTTAGGGTGAAGGTAAGAGTTAGGGTAAGGGTTAGGGTGAGGTTTAGGGTGAGGGTTAGGCTTATGGATAGTGTTAGGTTTAGGATTAGTGTTAGGGTGAGGGTGAGTGTGAGGTTTAGTGTTAGGGTTAAGCTTAGGGATAGGGATAGGGTTTCATTGAGGGTGAGGGTGAGGCTAAGGATTAGGGTTAGGTTGAGGGTTAGGGTTAGGATTATGGTGATGGTTAGGGTTAGGGTTAGGCTTAGGCTGAGGGTGAGGGTGATGGTGGGGGTGCAGAATAGGGTTAGGGTTAGGTTTATGTTTATTGTTAGTGTTATGGTTAGGGTTAAGTTTGCTGTGAAGTTGAAGCTGAGGGTGAGGTTTATGTTTAGGGTTAGGGTTAGGGTTAGTGATATTGTTAGGGTTAGGGTTAGCGTTCCGATGAGGTTGAGGGGGAGGGGAGGTTTAGGGTTAGGGGGAGGGTTAGGGTGAGATTTAGGGTTAGAGTTAGTGTTAGGGTTAGGGTGAGGGTGAGGGTTAGGTTGAGGTTTAGGGATAGGGTTAGGTTTAGGATTAGGGTTAGGGTGAGGATGAGTATGTGGGTTAGGTTGAGGGATAGGCTTAGGCTTAGGGTAAGGATGAGGTTGAGTGTGGGGGTGAAGATTAGGGTTAGGGTGATGGTTTGGGGTAGGCTTAGTGGTATTGTTAGGGTTAGGATTAGAGTTCCCGTGATGGGGAGGGTGCGGGTGAGGGTTAGGGTTAGGGTTAGTGTGGGGTTTACGGTAAGGGTTAGGGTGAGGGTGAGATTTAGGGTGAGATATTGGTTTAGGGGGGGTTAGTGTTAGGGTTAGTGTTAGGGTTAGGGTGAGGGTCAGGATTAGGTTGAGGTTTTGGGTTAGGGTTAGGTTAGTTGGAGGGTTAGTGTTAGGGTTATGGTTAGTGTTAGGGTGAGGGTAAGTGTTAGAGTGAGGGTATGGGTTAGGGTGAGGGTTATGGTTTGTGTGCGGGTTAGGATTAGGGTTATGGTTTTTGTTAGGTTTAGGTTTAGGGTTAGGCTTAGGGTTAGGCTGAGGGTGATGTTGAGGTTGAGGGTTACTGTTAGGATGAGGGTTAGAGTTAGGGTTAGGTTGATGGTTAGGGTTAGTGTTAGGGTTAGGGTGAGTGTTAGGTTGAGGGTAAATGTTAGGTTGAGGCTTATGGTAAGGGTGAGGGTTAGGGTAAGGGTTAGAGATACTGTTAGATTTAGGTTTAGTGTCAGAGTTAGGGTTAGGGTGAGAGTGAGGTTTAGGGTTAGAGTTAGGCTTAGTGTTAGGGTTAGGGTTAGGGTGAAGGTTAGGGTTAGGACTAGGCTTAGGTTTAGGCTTAGGCTTAGGCCGAGCTTGAGGGTGAGGGTTAGGGTCAAGGTGAGGGATAGGGTTAGGGTTAGGGTTAGGGTGAGGTTAAGGATGATGTTTAGGGTTAGGATTAGGGTTAGGATGAGGTCTAGGGTGAGACTTAGGGTGAGGGTTAGGGTTAGGTTTAGGGTGAGGTTAGGTTTAGGGTTAGGGTTATGGTTACAGTGAGGGTTAAGGTTAGGGTTAGGGTTAGGCTAAGGGTTAAGCTGAGGTTGAGGGTGGCAGTGAGGATTAGGGTTAGGGTTAGGGTTAGGGTTATTGTTAGTGTTATGGTTAGGGTTAAGTTTGCGGTGATGGTGAGGCTGAGGGTGAGGTTTATGATTAGGGTTAGGGTTAAGGTTAGGCTTAGGGTTAGGCTGAGGGTGTGGTTGAAGGTGAGGGTTAGGGTTAGGGTTAGTGTTAGAGTTAGGTTTAGGTTTAAGGTGAGGGTTAGGGTGAGGGTTAGGTTTAGGGTTAGGGTAAGGTTTAGGGTTCGGGTTAGGGTTAGGTTTAGCGTTAGGGTTAGGGTGAGGTTGAGGTTTTGGGTTAGAATTAGGGTTAGGTTGAGGCTGAGGGTGAGGGTCAGGTTTACATTTAGGCTTAGGATTAGGCTTAGGCTTAGGCCGAGCATGAGGGTGAGGTTTATGGTTAGGGTTAGTGTTAGGGTTAGGGTTAGATGAGTGTTACGGTGAGTGTAAAGGGTTAGTGTTAAGGTTAGGTTTAGCCTTAGGTTTAGGCTGAGGCTGAGGCTGAGGGTGAGGTTGAGTTTTAGAGTTAGTGTTAGGGTTAGGGTTAGGGTTAGGGTGAGGGTCAGGTTTACGGTTAGGCTTAGGATTAGGCTGAGGCTTAGGCCAAGCATGAGCGTGAGGTTTAGGGTTAGGATGAGGGTTAGGGTGGGGTTGTCGGTAAGGGTAAACGTGAGGGTTAGGCTGACGGTGAGGGTTACTGTAAGGGTGAGGGTTAGCATTAGGGTGAGGTGTAGGGTGAGGGGTAGAGTGAGGGTGAGGTTTACATTGAAGATTAGTATTAGGGTTAGGGTTTGGTTTAGGGGGAGGATGAGGGTTAGGGTTATGGTGAGGGCTAGGGTGAGGGCTAGGTTTAAGGATAGGGTTAGCTTTAGGGTTAGGGTGATGGTTAGGGTTCGTGTGAGGGTCAGTGTTAGTGTTAGGGTTTGTGTGAGGGTGAGGGTAAGTGTTAGGGTGACGGTGAGGGTTAGGGTGAGGGTTACGGTGAGGGTGAGGGTGAAGGTTCGGATTAGGATTAGGATGAGGTTTAGGTTTAGGTTTAAGGTTAGAGTTAGGGTTAGGGTGAGAGTGAGGTTTAGGTTTAGAGTTAGGGTTAGTGTTAGGGTTAGGGTTAGAGTTAGGATTAGTGTTAGGGTTAGGGTTAGGTTTAGGGTTAGGTTTAGGGTTAAGATGAGGGTTTGATTTAGGATTAGGGTTATGTTGAGGGCTAGGGTGAGGTTGAGGTTTAGTGTTAGGTTTAGGGTGAGGTTTAAGTTTAGGTTTAAGGTTAAGGTCGGTGTGAGTTTGAGGTTTAGGGTTAGAGATAGGGGAAGGGTGAGGGTTAGGGTTAGGGTTAGGGTTAGGGTTAGTGTTAGGGTTAGGGTTAGGGTGAGGGTGAGGGTGAGTGTGTGTGTTAGAGTTAGGGTTAGGATTAGGATTAGGGTTAGTTAGAGCATGAGTGTGAGGGTGAGTGTTAGGGTTAAGGTGAGGCTTAGGTTTATCGTTAGGGTGAGAGTTAGGGTTAGGGTTTAGGGTTAGGGTGAGGGTTATTTTTAGTGTTATGATTACGGTTAAGTTTGTGGTGAAGGTGAGGCTGAGGGTTAGGTTTATTGTTAAAGTTAGGTTTAGGGTTAGGATTAGTGTTATTGTTAAAGTTAGGGTTAGAATTAGGGTGAGGGTGGGGGTGAGGGTTAGGGTTAGGGTTAGGGTGAGTTTTAGGGTTAGGGTTAGGGTTAGTGTGAGGGTTAGTGTTTGGGTTAGGGTTAGTGTTAGGTTAAGGTAAGTGTTAGGGTGAGGGTCAGGGTTAGGGTGAGGGCTATGGTGAGTGTGAGGGTGAAGGTTAGGGTTAGGCTTAGGCTTAGGGTTAGACTGAGGCTGAGGTTGAGGTTGAGGGTTAGGGTTAGTGTGATGGTTAGGGTTACGGTTAGGGTGAGGGTTAGAATGTGGGTTAGGGTTAGGGTGAGGTTTAGGGTGAGGGTGACAGTAAGGGTAAAGGTGAGGGTTAGGGTTAGGGTGAGGATTAGGTTTATTGTTAGGGTGAGGGTTAGGATGAGGTTTAGGGTTAGGATTAGTGTTAGGATGAGGGCAAGGGCGAGGGTGAGGTTTAGGGTTAGCATTATGTAGAGGTTTAGGATTAGGGTTAGGTTTAGGGTTAGGGTGAGGTTTAGGGTTAGGGTTACGGCGAGGGTGAGGGTGAGGGTTAGGGTTAGGGTTAGGGTGAGGGTGAGGGTTAGATTTATTGTTAGGGTTAGGATTTTTGTTAGTGTTATCGTTAAGGTTAATTTTACAGTGAGGTTGAGGCTGAGGGTGAGGGTTAGGGTTAGGGTTAGTTTGAGGTTTAAGGTTAGGGTTAGGGTAGTGTTAAGGTGAGGGGTTGGGTTAGGGTGAGGGTTATTGTGAGGGTGAGGTTTAGGGTTAGGTTTAGGGTTTGTGTTATTGTTAGGGTTAGGGTTAGAGTTACTGTGAGGATGAGGGTGAAGGTGAGTGTGAAGTTTAGGGTTAGGGTTAGCCGTAGTCTTAGGCTTAGGCCGAGCATGAGGATGAGGGTAAGGGTTAGGGTTAGGGTGATTGTTAGGGTTTTAGGGTTAGGGTGAGGTTTAGGTTTAGGATTAGGGCTACGGTGAGGGCTAGGGTAAGGGTGAGGGTTAGGGTTAGCCTTAGGTTGAGGTTTAGGGTTAGGGTTAGTTTTAGGGTTAGGGTGAGTGTTAGGGTGAGAGTTACGGTGAGGTTGAGGGTTAGGGTTAGGTTGAAGGTTAGGGTTAGGGTTAGGGTGAGGGTTAGGGTTAGGTTTAGTGTTAGGGTTAGAGTTAGGGTTAGGTTAGGATTAGGGTTAGGGTTATTGTTAGGGTTAAGGTTAGGATGAGGTTTAGGTTTAGGTTTAGTGTTAGAGTTAGAGTTAGTGTGAGGGTGAGGTTTAGGGTTAGAGTTAGTGTTATGGGGAGGGTTATGGGGAGGGATAGGGTTAGGGTTAGTGTTAGGGTTAATGTTAGGGTGAGGGTTAGGTTGAGGTTTAGTGTTAGTGTTAGGGTTGGGTTTAGGATTAAGGTTATGGTGAGGATGAGTGTGTGGGTTAGGGTTAAGATTAGGCTTAGGCTTAGGGTTAGGCTGAGGGTGAGGGTTGGTTTGAGGATTAGGTTAAGGGTGATGGTTAGGGTTAGGGTTAGGGTTAGGATTAGGGTTAGGGTGATGTCTAGGATGAGGGTGAGGGTTAGGGTTAGGGTTAGGCTTAGGGTTACAGTCAGGGTGAGGGTTAGGATGAGGGTTAGGCTTAGGGTGAGGGTTAGGGTGAGGGTGACATTAATGGTGAAAGTGAGAGTTAGGCTGAGAGTGAGGATTAAGGTAAGGGTGAGCGTTAGAGTTAGGGTGAGGGTTAGGGTTAGGGTTAAGGTGAGGGTGAGTTTTATATTGAGGATTAGTTTTAGGGTTAGTGTGAGGTTTAGGGTGAGGATAAGGGTTAGGGTTAGGGTGAGGGCTAGGGTGAAGTTGTGAGTTAGGGTTAGTGTGAGTGCTAGTGTTAGGGTTAGGTTTAGTGTTATGGTGAGTTTAAATGTTAGTAGGAGGGTTAGGGTTAGGTTGAGTGTTATGGTTAGAATGATTGTTAGGGTTAGGGTTATTGTTAGGATTAAGATTAGGGTTACGGTTACGGTGAGGGTGAGGGTTAAGGTTAGGGTGAGGGTTAGGTTTATGTTTAGGGTTAGAGTTAGAGTTACGGTTAGGGTGAGGGTGAGGTTTAGGGTTAGTGTTTGCTTTTGTGTTAAGGTTAGGGTTAGGGTGAGCGTTAGTGTGAGGGTTAGAGTTAGGCTTAAGCTTAGGCTTAGGGTTAGACTTAGGCCGAGCATGAGGGTGAGGGTTAGGGTTAGGGTTAGGGTGAGGGTTAGGGTTAGGGTGAGCGCTAGGATTAGGTTTAGGGTTAGGATTAGGGTTAGGGTGAGCGCTAGGGTGAGGGTTACTGTGAGGGTTATTGTTAGGTTTAGGATTAGGTGTAGGTTGAGGGTCATTGTGAGGGTTAGGGTTAGGGTTAGGGTTAGGCTTAGGGTTAGAGTGAGGGTTAGGATTAGGGTTTGGTTTAGGGTGAGGGGGAGGGTTAGGGTTAGGGTGAGGATGAGGGTGAGGTTAGGGTTAGGGTTAGTGTGAGTGTTAGGGTTACAGTGAGGGTTATGGTTAGGGTGAGGGTTAGGGTTAGGTTTAGGGTGAGGGTGAGGGCTAGTGTGAGGGTGAGGTTTAGGGTTAGGGTGAGGATGAGGTTTAGGGTGAGGGTGAGGATTTGTGTTAGTGTTACCGTGAGGTTTAGGGTTATGGTTAGGGTTAGGTTTAGGGCGAGTGTGAGGTTTAGGCTTAGATATAGGGTTAGGGTGAGGGTTAGGGTGAGGTTAAGGGTTAGTGTGAGGGTTAGGGGTAGGGGTAGGGTGAGGGTTATCGTTAGGGTGAGTGTTAGGGTTAGGATTAGGGTTACGGTATGTGCTAGGTTGAGTGTTAGGGTTAGAGCCAGGGTGAAGTTGAGGGTTAGGGTTAGGGTTAGCATGCGGTTTAGGTTTAGGGTGATGGTTAGCGTTAGTGTGAGGGTTAGTGTTAGTGTTAGGGTGAGGGTAAGTGTTAGGGTAAGTTTTAGGTTTAGGGTAAGGTTTAGCATTAGGCTTAGGGTTAGGGTTAGGGTGTGGGTGAGGTTTAGGGTTAGAGTTAGGGTTAGGGTGAATATTAGGGTTACGGTTAGGGTTAGGGTTAGGGTGAGGTTTAGGGTTTGGTTTAGGGTTAGAGTTAGGGTTAGGGTGAGGGTGAGATTTAGGGTTAGAGTTAGGGTTAGGGTGAGGGTTAGGTTGAGGGTTAGGGTTAGGCTTAGAGTTAGGGTTAGGGTGAGGATGAGAGTTAGGGGGAGGGTTAGGGTTAGGGTTAGTGTTAGGGTTAGGATTAGGGTTAGGGTAAGGTTGAGTGTGCGTGTTAGGGTTAGGTTTAGGGTTAGGCTTAGGGTTAGGCTGAGGGTGACGTTGAAGGTGAGGGTTAGGGTTAGGGTTAGTGTTAGGGTTAAGTTTAGGGTGAGAGTTAGGGTGAGGGTGAGGGATAGGGTTAGGGTTATGATTAAAATTAGGGTTAGGGTTAGGGTTAGTGTGAGGGTTAGTGTTAGGGTTAGTGTTAGGCTTAAGGTTAGGCTGATCATGAGGGTGAGGGTGAGGGTTAGGGTTAGGGTGAGGGTTAGGGTTAGGGTGAGGTTTAGTGTTAGGGTTAGGGTTAGAGTTAGGGTTAGTGTTATTGTTAGGTTTAAGGTGAGAGTTAGGGGGAGGGTTAGGGTTAGGCTTAGGTTTAGGGCTCGGGTTAGGGTCAGCTTTAGCGTTAGCATTAGTGTGACGTTGAGGTTTTGGGTTACAATTAGGGTTAGGGTGAGGCTGAGCGTGAGGATTAGGGTTAGGGTTAGTGTTAGGGTTAGGGTTAGGGTGAGTGTTAGGGTGAGTGTGAGGGTTAGGGTTAAGGTAAGGTTTAGCCTTAGGTTTAGGCTGAGGGTGAGGTTGAGGTTTAGAGTTAGTGTTAGTGTTAGGGTTAGGGTTAGCGTGAGGGTCAGGTTTAAGGTTAGGCTTAGGATTGGGCTTAGGCTTAGGCCGAGCATGAGGGTGAGGTTTAGGTTTAGGGTGAGGGTTAGGGTGTGGGTGACGATAAGGGTAAAAGTGAGGGTTAGGCTGACGGTGAGGGTTACTGTAAGGGTGAGGGTTAGCATTAGGGTGAGGTTTAGGGTTAGGGGTAGAGTGAGGGTGAAGGTTACATTGAAGATTAGTGTTAGGGTTAGGGTGAGGTTTAGGGGGAGGATGAGGGTTAGGGTTAGGTTGAGGGCTAGGTTTAAGTTTAGGGTTAGCTTTAGGGTTAGGGTGATGGTTAGGGTTAGTGTGAGGTCAGTGTTAGTGTTAGGGTTTGTGTTAGGTGAGGGTTAGGGTTAGGGTGAGGTTACGGTGAGGGTGAGGGTGAAGGTTAGGATTAGGATTAGGATGAGGTTTAGGTTTAGGTTTAAGTTTAGAGTTAGGGTTATGGTGAGTGTGAGGTTTATGTTTAGAGTTAGGGTTAGTGTTAGGGTTAGGGTTAGAGTTAGGATTAAGGTTAGGGTGAGGGTGAGTGTGAGGGTTAGTGTTTGGGTTAGGCTTATGCTGAGGGTGAGGATGGGGGTGAGGATTAGGGTTAGAGTGATGGTTAGGGTTAGGGTTAGGTTGAGGGTTAGGATGAGCGTTAGATTTAGGGTGAGGGTTAGGGTGAGGGTGAAAGTAAGTGTAAAGGTGAGGGTTAGGGTAAGGGTGAGGGTTAAGATAAGTGTGAGGCTTAGGGTTAGGGTTAGCCTTAGTGTAAGGGTTCAGGTTAAGGTTAGGGTTCGGGTTAGATTGAGGATTAGGTTTAGGGTTAGTGTGAGGTTTAGCGTGAGGATGAGGATTAGGGTTAGGGTGAGGGTGTGGGTTAGAATTAGGGTTAGGGTGAGGGCTAGAGTGAGGGTAAGGTTTAGGGTTAGGTTTAGGGTTAGGATGAGGTTTAGGATTAGGATGAGAGTTAGGGTTAGTGTGAGGGTTAGTTTTAGGGTTAGGGTTAGTGTTAGGGTGAGGTTAAGTGTTCGGTTGAGGGTTAGGTTTAGGGTGAGTGTTATGGATAGTGTTAAGGTTAGGGTTATGGTTACATTGAGTTTGAGGGTGAGGGTTAGGGTTAGGGTGAGTTTTAGTGTTCGTGTTAGTGTTAGGGTTAGTGTTAGGGTGAGGTTTAGGGTTAGGATGATGGTTAGGGTTAGTGTGAGGGTTAGTGTTAGTGTTAGGGTTAGTGTTAGGGTGAGGGTTAGTGTTAGGGTGAGGGTTATGATTAGGGTGAGGTTCAGGGTTAGGGTTAAGTTTCTTGTTAGGGTTAGGGTTAGGGTTAGGGTTAGGGTTACGGTGAAGGTAAGGCTGAGGGTTAGGTTTGGGTTAGAATGAGGTTTAGGTTTAGGGTTAGGCTTAGAGTTAGTGTTAGGGTGAGGGTGAGGTTTAGGGTTGGAGTTAGGGCTAGTGATAGGGTGAGGGTTAGGGTTAGGGTTACGGTGAGGGTAAGGCTGAGGGTTAGGTTTGGGTTAGAATGAGGTTTAGGTTTAGGGTTAGGCTTAGAGTTAGGGTTAGGGTGAGGGTGAGGTTTAGGGTTGGAGTTAGGGTTAGTGTTAGGGTGAGGGTGAGGGTGAGGGTTAGGGTTAGGGTGAGGGTTAGGATGAGGCTTAGCGTTAGGATTAGGTTTAGGGTTAGGGCGAGGGTGAGTGTGGGTGTTAGATTTAGGCTTAGGTTTAGGCTTAGGGTTACGCTTAGGTTGAGGGTGAAGTTGAGGGCTTGTGTTAGGGTGATGGATAGGGTTAGGGTTCGAATGAGTGTTAGGATGAGTGTTAGGGTTAGGGTGAGGTTTAGGATGAGTGTGACGGTAAGAATAAAGGTGAGGGTTAGGCTGAGGGTGCGTGTTCCCTTAAGGGTGAGAGTTAGGATTAGGGTGAGTGTTAGGGTAAGTGTTAGGGTGAGGTTTAGGGGGAGGGTGAGGGTTAGATTGAGGATCAGTGTTGGGGTTTGTGTGAGGTTTAGGGTTAGGATGAGGGTTAGGTTTAGGTTGAGGGTTAGGGTTAGAATTAGGGTTAGGGTGAGGGCTAGGGTGAGGGTGAGGGTTAGGGTTAGTGTTAAGGTGAGGTTTAGGGTTAGGGTGAGAGTTAGGGTTACTGTGAGGGTTAGTGTTAGAGTTAGAGTTAATGTTAGGGTGAGGGTAAGTGTTAGGGTGAGGCTTTGGGTTAGGGTGAGGGTTATGTTAGGGTGAGGGTTAAGGTTGGGTTTAGGGTGATTGTTAAGTTTAGAGTTAGGGTTACGGTGAGGGTGAGGATGAGGGTTAGGGTCAGAATGAGGTTTAGGGTTATGGTTAGGGTTAGAGTTAGGGTGAGGATGAGGGTGAGGTTTAGGGTTAGAGTTAGGGTGCAAGTGAGGGTTAGGATGAGGGTGCGGGTGAGGTTTATTGTTAGGTTTAGGGTTAGGGTGAGGCTTAGGGTTAGGGTGAGAGTTAGGGTTAGTGTGAGGGTTAATGTTAGGGTTAGGGTTTGTGTTAGGGTGAGGTTAAGTGTTAGGTTGAGGGTTAGGTTTTGGGTGAGTGTTATGGATAGTGTTAAGGTTAGGGCTACGGTTACGTTGAGTGTGATTGTGAGGGTTAGGGTTAGGGTGAGGTTTATGTTTCGGGTTAGGGTCAGGTTTAGCATTAGGTTTAGTGTGAGGTTGAGGTTTTGGGTTAGAATTAGGGTTAGGGTGAGGCTGAGGGTGTGGATTGGGTTAGGGTTAGTGTTAGAATTAGGGTTAGGATGAGTGTTAGGGTGAGTGTGAGGGTTAGTGTTAAGGTTAGGTTGAGCTTTAGGTTTAGGCTGAGGGTGAGGGTGAGGGTGAGGTTGAGGTTTAGAGTTAGTGTTAGTGTTACGGTAAGGGTTAGGGCGAGGGTCAGGTTTACAGTTAGGCTTAGGATTAGGCTTAGGCTTAGGCCGAGCATGAGGATGAGGTTTATGGTTAGGGTGAAGGTTAGGGTGGGGGTGACGGTAAGGGTAAACGTGAGGGTTAGGCTGAGCGTGAGGGTGACTGTAAGGGTGAGGGTTAGCATTAGGGTGAGCTTAAGGGTATTGGTAGAGTGAGGGTGAGGGTTAGATTGAGGATTAGTGTTAGTGTTAGGGTGAGGGTTAGGGTGGGGGTGACGGTAAGGGTACATGTTAGGCTTAGGCTGAGCGTGAGGGTTACTGTAAGGGTGAGGGTTAGCGTTAGGGTGAGGTTTATGGTTAGGTGTAGAGTGAGGGTACGGGTTAGATTGAGGATTAGTGTTAGGGTTAGGGTGAGTTTTAGGGGGAAGATGATGGTTAGGGTTAGGTTGAGGGCTAGGGTGAGGGGTAGGGTTAAGGTTAGGTTTAGCTTTAGGGTTAGGGTGATGGTTAAGGTTAGTGTGAGGGTCAGTGCTAGTGTTAGGGTTTGGGTTAAGGTGAGGGTAAGTGTTAGGGTGAGGGTTAGGGTTAGTGTGAGGGTTACGTTGAGGGTGAGGTTAAAGGTTAGGATTAGGATTAGGATGAGGTTTAAGTTTAGGTTTAGGGTTAGAGTTAGGATTAGGGTGAGAGTGAGGTTTATGTTTAGAGTTAGGGTTAGTGTTAGGGTTCGGGTTAGGGTGAGGGTCAGGTGTACGGTTAGGCTTAGGCTTAGGCTTAGGCTTAGGCCGAGCATAAGGGTGAGGTTAGGATTAGGGTTTGGGTGAGAGTTAGGATGAAGTTTAGGGATAGGATTAGGGTTAGGGTGAGGGTTAGGTTTAGGATTAGGGTTAGGGTGAGGGCTAGGGTGAGGATGAGGGTTAGGGTTAGTGTGATGGTTAGGTTTACGGTTAGGGTGAGGGTTAGAATGTGGGTTAAGGTTAGGGTGAGGGTTAGGGTGAGGGTGACATTATGGGTAAAGGTGAGGGTTAGGCTTAGGTTGAGGGTTAGGATGAGGATTAGGGTTAGGGTTAGGCTGTGGGTGAGGGTTAGATTGAGTATTAGTGTTAGGGTTAGTGTGAGGTTTAGGGTGAGGATGAGGGTTAGGGTTAGTGTGAGGGCTAGGGTGAGGTTGAGGTTTAGGTATAGGGTTAGGTTGAGGTTTAGGGTTAAGGTGATGGTTAGGGTTAGTGTGAAGGTTCGTGTTAGTATTAGGGTGAGTTTTAGGGTGAGGTTTAGCATTAGGGTGAGGGTTATATTTAGGGTTACTGTTAGGGTTATTGTTAGGGTTAGGGTTACTGTTACGGTGAGGGTGACGGTTAGGGTTAGGGTTAGGGTGAGGTTTAGGTTTACGGTCAGGTTTAGAGTTAGGGTTAGGGAGAGGGTGAGGTTTAGGTTTAGGGTTAGGGTTAGTGGGAGGGTTAGGGTGAGGGTTAGGGTGAGTGTTAGTGTTAGGATTAGGGTTAAGGTGAGGGTGATTGTGAGGGTTAGGGTAGGCTTAGGATTAATGTTAGGCTGAGAGTGAGGGTAAGGGTGAGGGTTAGGGTTAGCTTGAGGGTTAGGGTTAGGTTGAGGGTTAGGGTTATTGTTAGGGTGAGGGTTAGGATGAGGTTTAGGGTTTGGATTAGGGTTAGGATGAGGACAAGGGTGAGGGTGAGGTTTAGGGTTAGCATTATGGTGAGGTTTTGGATTAGGGTTGGGTTTAGGGTTTGGGTGAGGGTTAGGGTTAGTGTTACGGTGTGGGTGAGGGTTAGGGTTAGGTTGAGGGTTAGGGTTAGGTTTAGGGTGAGGGTTAGTGTTAGTGTTAATGTTAGAGTTAGTGTTATTATTAGGGTTAGGGTTAGAGTTACGGTGAGGTGGTGGGTAAGGGTGAGGGTTAGGGTTAGGGTGAGGTTTAGGGTGAGGTTTAAGGTTAGGGTCAGGGTTAGGGTGAGGGTGAGGTTTAGGGTTAGAATTAGGGTTAGGGGGAGGGTTAGGGTGAGGTTTAGGGTTAGAGTTAGTGTTAGGGTTAGGGTGATGGTGAGGGTTAGTTTGAGGTTTAGAGATAAGTTTAGGGTTAGGATTAGGGTTAGGTTGAGGGTGACTGTGAGGGTTAGGGTGAGGTTTAGGCTTAGGCTTAGGGTTAGGCTGATGGTGAGGGTAGAGGTGAGGATTAGGTTTAGGGTGATGGTTAGATTTAGGGTCTGTGTTATTGTTAGGGTTAGGGTTACAATTATGTTGAAGTTGATGGTGCGGGTGAGGATTAGTTTTAGGGTTAGGGTGGTGTTTAGGGTTAAGGTTAGGGTTAGGGTGAGGGTGAGGTTTATGGTTAGAAATTGGGTTAGGGGGACAGGGAGAGGGAGGTTTAGTGCTAGGGTTAGTGTTAGTGTTAGGGTGAGGGTCAGGGTTAGTTTGAGTTTTACGGTTAGGGTTAGGGTTAGGGTTAATGTGAGGGTTAGCTTTAGGGTTAGGGTTAGTGTTAGGGTGATTGTAAGTGTTAGGTTGAGGGTTTGGGTTAGGGTGAGTGTTATGGTTAGGGTGAGGGTTAGTATTAGGGTTAGGGTTATAGTTAGGGTTAGGTTTAGGGTTACAGTTACGCTGAGGGTGAGGGTGAGGGTTAGGTTTAGGGTTAGGGTGAGGTTTAGGCTTTGGGTTAGGTTTAGAGTTAGGTTTAGGTTGAGGGTGAGTTTTAGGGGTAGGGTTAGGTTTAGGGTTAGGGTTAGGTTGAGGGTTAGGGTTAGGATTACGTTGAGGGTGAGTGTGAGGTTTAGGGTTAGTCTTAGGTTGAGGGTTAGTGAGAGGGTTAGGGTTAGGCTTAGGGTTATTTTTAGGGTTAGGGTTAGGGTGAGGGTGAGGTTTAGGTTTATAGCTAGGGTTAGGGTGAGGGTGAGGGTGAGGGTTAGGGTTAGGGTTAGTGTTGGAATTAGGGTTTGGGTGAGTGTTAGGATGAGGGTGAGGGTTAGGCTTAGGGTTAGGAGGAGGGTAAGTGTTAGTGTGAGGTTTAGGGTCAGTGTGATGGATATGGTTAGGATGAGCGTTAGCGTTAGGGTTAGGGTTATTGTTAGGGTTAGGGTTAGTGTTATTGTTAGGGTAAGGTTTATATTTATGGTTAAGGTGAGGTTGAGGGTTTGGTTTATGGTTAAGGTGAGGTTTAGGGTTTGGGTTAGGGTTAGAGTTATGGTTAGGGTTAGGGTGAGGTTTAGGGTTAGAGTCAAATTAGGTTGAGGGTTAGGTTGAGGGTTAGGGTTAGGGTTAGTGTTAGGGTTAGGGTTAGGGTGAGATTTAGGGGGAGGGATAGGGTTAGGATTAGGCTTAGGGTTAGGTTGAGGGTGAGTGTGTGTGTTAGGGTTAGATTTAGGTTTAGGTTTAGGGTTAGGCTGAGGGTGAGGTTGAGGGTGAGAACGCTAGGGTTAAAGTGAGGGTTATGCTTAGGTTTAGAGGGAGGGTTAGGATGAGGTTTATGGTTAGGATTAGGGTTAAGGTGAGGGCTAGGGTGATGTTGAGGTTTAGGTTTAGGGTTAAGGTGAGGTTTAGGGTTAGGTTTAAGGTTAGGGTCAGGGTGACCTTTAGGTTTAGAGTTAGGGTTAGTTTGAGGCTGAGGGTGTGGGTTAGGTTTAGGTTTAATGTTAGGGTTAGTGTTAAGGTGAGGGTTAGGGTGAGGGTGAGGGTTAGGGTTAGGTTCAGCATTAGGATTAGGGTTAGGGTTAGGGTGAGTGTGAGGGGTAGGGTTAGGGTTAGGCTTAGGCTTAGGCTGAGGGTGAGGGTGAGTGTGAAGTTTAGGGTTAGGGTGAGGGTGAGGGTAAGGGTTAGGTGAGGGTTAAGTTTCGGATTAGAGGGAGGGTTAGGATGAGGGTTAGGGTTAGGATTAGTGTTAGGGGGAGGGCTAGGGTGAGGGTGAGGTTTATGGTGATGATTAGGGTGAGTTTTAGGGTTAGGGTTAGAGTGAGGGTGAGATTTAGGGTTACAGTTAGGGTTAGGGTGTGGCTGAGGGTGAGGGTTAGGTTTAGGGTTAGTGTTAGGGTTAGGGTTAAGATGAGTGATAGGGTGAGAGTGAGGTTTAGGCTTAGGGTTAGTATTAGGATTAGGGTTAGGCTTAGGGTGAGTGTTAGGGATAGGGTTAGGGTGAGAGTTAGGGTTAGTGTTAAGTTTAGGGTTAGGGTCAGGGGTACGGTAAGGGTTTTGCGAGGGTGATGGTTAGGGTTAGGGTTAGTGTTAGGGTGAGGATTAGGGTTATTATTAGCGTTAGGGTGAGGGCTAGGGTGAGGATGAGGTTTAGGGTTAGGGTTATGGTGAGGTTTATGGTTAGGGTTAGGTTTAGGGTGAGATTGAGGTTTAGGGTTAGAGTTAGGTTTAGGGTGAGGCTGATTGTGAGGTTTTGGGTTAGGGTTATTTTTAGATTTAAGGTTTGGGTGAGGTTTAGGGTAAGGGTGAGTGTTAGGCTTAGAGTTATGATTAGGATTAATGTTAGTGTTAAACTGAGGGTGAGGGTGACGGTGAGGTTAGGGTTAGGATGTGGTGTAGGGTTAGGATTAGGGTTAGGGTGAGCACTAGGGTGAGGGTTACTGTGACGGTTAGGTTTAGGTTTAGGATTAGGTTTAGGTTGAGGGTGAGTGAGAGGATTAGGGTTAGGGTTAGGGTTAGGCTTAGGGTTAGGGTGAGAGTTAAGGTTAGGGTTTGGTTTAGGGTAAGGGGGATGGTTAGACATAGGGTGAGGGTGAGGGTGAGGGTGAGGTTTAGGGTTAGGGTTAGTGTGAGTGTTAGGGTTACGGTGAGGGTTATGGTTAGGTTGAGGGTTAGGGTTAGGGTTAGGGTTAGGTTGAGGGTTAGTGTGAGGGTGAGGTTTAGTGTTAGGGTGAGGGTGAGGTTTAGGGTGAGGGTGAGGTTTAGGGTTAGGGTTCGGGTGAATTTTAGGGTTACGGTTAGTGTTAGGGTTAGGGCAAGTGTGAAGTTTATGGTTAGAGTTAGGGTTAGTGTGAGGGTTAGGTTGAGGTTTAGGGCTAGTGTGAGGGGGTAGGGTTAGGTTGAAAGTTAGCATTTGAGTGAGGGTTAGGGTTAGGTTTAGGTTTAGAGTGAGGGTTAGGGTGAGCGTTAGGGTTAGGATTAGGATTAGGGTATGTGCTAGGGTGAGTGTTAGCGTTAGGGTTAGTGTTATGTTGAGGGTTAGGATTAGGGTTAGTGTTAGGTTTAGGCTTGGGGTTAGGGTTAGGATTAGGGTTAAGGTGAAGGTGAGTGTGAGGGTAAGGGTTAGTGTTAGCCTTAGGGTTAGGCTGAGGCTGAGGGTGAGGGTGAGGGTTAGATTAAGGGTGAGGGTTAGGTTTAGGATTAGAGTGAGGGTTAGTGTGAGTGTTAGGGTTAGGATTTGGGTTAGGGTATGTGCTAGGGTGAGGGTTTGGGTTAGGGTTAGGCTGAGCATGAGGGTGGCGATAAGGATTAGGTTTAGAGTGATGGTTCAGGTTATCGTTAGTTTGAGGGTTAGGATGAGGGTTAGGGTTAGGATTAGGGTTAGGGTGAGGGCTAGGCTGAGTGTGAGGTTAAGGGATAGGTTTAGGACTAGGCTTAGGTTAGGCTGAGGCTGAAGGTGAGGGTGAGGTTTAGGGTTATTGTGATGGATAGGGTTATGGTTAGGGTCACGTTTAGGATGAGGGTTTGGATTAAGGTGAGGGTTAGGATGAGGGTGACAGTAAGAGTAAAGGTGAGAGTTAGGCTGAGGGTGAGGGTGCGGGTTAGATTGAGGATTAGTTTTAGGGGTAGTGTGAGGTTTAGTGTGAGAGTGAGGGTTAGGGTCAGTGTGAGGGCCAGAGTGAAGTTGAGGGTTAGGGTTAGTCTTAGGGTGAGGTTTAGGTTTAAGGTGATGGTTAGCGTTAGTGTGAGGGTTAGTGTTAGTGTTAGTGTTAGGGTGAGGGTAAGTTTCAGGGTAAGGTTTAGGTTTAGGGTGACGTTTAGCATTAGGCTTAGTGCTAGGGTTAGGGTGAGGGTGAGGTTTAGGGTTAGAGTTAGGGTTAGGATGAATGTTAGCGTTAAGGTTAGTGTTAAGGTTAGGGTGAGGTTTAGGGTTTGGTTTAGGGTTAGAGTTAGGTTTAGGGTGAGGGTGAGATTTAGGGTTAGAATTAGGGTTAGGGTTAGGGTTAGGTTGAGGGTTAGGGTTAAGCTTAGTCTTAGGGTTAGGGTGAGGGTGAGAGTTGGGGGAGGGTTAGGGTTACGGTTAGGGTTAGGTTTAGGATTAGGGTTAGGGTGAGGGTGACTGTGAGGGATAGGGTTAGGGTTAGTCTTTGGCTTAGGGTTAGGCTGAGGGTGAGGGTGGGGATAAGGATGAGGTTTAGAGTGATGCTTCAGGTTATCGTTAGGTTGAGGGTTAGGATGAAGGTTACGGTTAGGATTAGGGTTAGGGTGAGGGCTAGTGTGCGTGTGAGGTTTAGGGATAGTGAGGGTGAGGGTTAAGGTTAGTGTGATGGTTAGGGTTATGGTTAGGTTGAGGTTTAGGATGAGGGTTTGGTTTAAGGTGAGGGTTAGGATGAGAGTGACAGTAAGAGAAAAGGTGAGGGTTAGGCCGAGTGTGAGGGTTATGGTAAGGATGAGGGTTCGGTTTAGTTTTAGGGTGAGGGTGAGGGTTAGATTGAGGATTAGTGTTAGGGTTAGTGTGAGGTTTAGTGTGAGGGTGAGGGTTAGGGTTAGGGTGAGGGCCAGGGTGAAGTTGAGGGTTAGGGTTAGGGTTAGGGTGAGGTTTAGGTTTTGCGGTATGGTTAGCGTTAGTGTGAGGGTTAGTGTTAATGTTAGTGTTAGTGTTAGGGTGAGGGTAAGTGTTAGGGTAATGTTTAGGTTTAGGGTGATGTTTAGCATTGGGTTAGGATTAGGGATAGGGTGAGGGTGAGGTTAAGGTTATAGTTAGGGTTAGGGTGAATGTTAGGGTTTGGGTTAGGGTTAGGGTTAGGGTGAGGTTTAGGGTTTGGTTTAGGGTTAGAGTTAGGGTTAGGGTGATGGTGAGATTTAGGGTTAGAGTTAGGGTTAGGGTGAGGGTTAGGTTGAGGGTTAGGGTTAGGCTTCGTCTTAGGGTTAGGGTGAGGATGAGAGTTAGGGGGAGGGTTAGGGTTAGGGTTAGGGTTAGGATTAGGATTAGGTTTAGGGTGAGGGTGAGTGTGAGGGTTAGGTTTAGGGTTAGTCATTGGCTTAGGGTTAGGCTGAGGGTGATTGTGGGGATAAGGGTTAGAGTTAGGGTTAGGGTGAATGTTAGGGTTACGGTTAGGGTTAGGGTTAGGGTGAGGTTTAGGGTTTGGTTTAGGGTTAGAGTTAGGGTTAGGGTGAGGGTGAGATTTAGGGTTAGAGTTAAGGTTAGAGTGAGGGTTAGGTTTAGGGTTAGGGTAAGGTTTAGTCTTAGGCTTAGGGTGAGTGTCAGAATTAGGGGGATGCTTAGTGATAGGATTAGGATTAGGGTTAGGGTAAGGGTGAGTGTGTGTGTTAGGGTTAGGTTTAGGGTTAGGCTTAGGGTTAGGCTGAGGGTGAGGTTGAAGTTGAGGGTTAGGGTTAGGGTTAATATTAGTGTTAGGGTTACGGTGAGGGTTAGGGTGAGGGTGAGGGATAGGGTTAGGGTTAGGATTAGGTTTAGGTTTAGGGTTAGGGTTAGTGTGAGGGTTAGGGTTAGGTTTAGGGTTAGGCTTAGGGTTAGGCTGAGGGTGAGGGTGAGGGTTAGGGTTAGGGTGAGTGTTAGGGTTAGGGTTAGGGTGAGGTTTAGTTTTAGGGTTAGGGTTAGAGTTAGGGTTAGTGTTAATGTTAGGGTTAGGGTGAGAGTTAGGGGGAGCGTTAGTGTTTGGGTTAGGTTTAGGGTTAGGTTTAGCATTAGGGTTAGGTTGAGGGTGAGGTTTAGGGTTAGAATCAGGGTTAGTGTGAGACTGAGGGTGAGGGTTAGTTTTAGGGTTAGTTTTAGGTTTAGGGTTAGGGTGAGGTTTAGGGTGAGGGTGAGGGTTAGGGTTAGGGTTAGGATTAGGATTAGGGTTAGGGTTATGGTGAGTGTGAGGGTTAGTTTTAGGGTTAGGGTTAGCCTTAGGTTTATGGTGAGGGTGAGAGTTAGTGTGCGGTTTAGGTTTGAATTAGGGTTAGTGTTAGGGTAAGGGTAATGTTTAGCTTAGTGTGAGGGTCAGTGTTAGTTTTAGGTTTTGGGTTAGGGTGAGGGTAAGTGTTAGGTTGAGGGTTAGGTTTAGGATGAGGGTTACGGTGAGGGTGAGGGTGAATGTTACGGTTAGGGTAGGATGAGGTTTAGGTTTACGTTTAGGGTTAGAGTCAGGCTTAGGGTGAGAGTGAGATTTAGGTTTAGAGTTCGGGTTAGTGTTAGGCTTAGGGTTAGGGTGAGGGTCAGATGTACGGTTAGGCTTAGGCTTGGGCTTAGGCTTAGGCCGAGCATGAGGGTGAGGGTTAGGTTTAGGGTTATTGTGAGTGTTAGG
Source organism: Dipodomys merriami (assembly GCF_024711535.1). Taxonomy (NCBI): domain Eukaryota; kingdom Metazoa; phylum Chordata; class Mammalia; order Rodentia; family Heteromyidae; genus Dipodomys; species Dipodomys merriami. The sequence continues at coordinate 1,568,196 of NW_027206402.1, read as the reverse complement.
ATGAGGTTTAGGGTAAGGATTAGGGTTAGGGTGAGGGCTATGGTGAGGGTTACGGTTAGGGTGATGTTTAGAGGTATGGTTAGGTTTAGGATTAGGGTTAGGATAGAGTCAGTGTGAAGGTTAGGGTTAGGCTTAGGCTTAGGCTTAGGGTTAGGGTGAGGGTTCGGGTTAGGGTTTGGATTAGGGTGAGGGTAAAGCTTAGGATTAGTGTTAAATTTAGGTTTAGGTTTAGGTTTAGGTATAGGGTTAAGGATAGGGTTAGGCTTACTGTCAGGGTTAGGGTTAGGGTTATAGTTAGGCTTAGGGTTAGGCTGAGGATGAGGGTGGGGGTGACGATTAGGGTTAGGCTTAGGGTTATGGTTATTGTTAGTGTTATGGTTAGGGTTAAGATGGCGGTGATGGTGAGGCTGAGGGTGAGGGTTATGGTTAGGGTTAGGGTTAGTGTAAGGGTTATGGTTAGTGTTATTATTAGGGTTATGGTTAGAGTTACTTTGAGGTGGTGGGTAAGGGTGATGGTTAGGATTAGGGTGAGGTTTAAAGTTAGGGTTAGTGTTAGGGTGAGGGTTAGATTTAGGGTTAGAGTTAGGGTTAGGGGGATGTTAGGGTGAGGTTTAGCGTTAGGGTTAGTGTTAGGGTTAGGGTGAGGGTTAGGGTTAGGGTGAGGTTGAGGTTTAGTGTTAGAGTTAGGGTTAGGGGGAGGGTTAGGTTGAGATTTAGGGTTAGGGTTAGGGTTAGGTTTAGGGTGAGGGTTAGGTTGAGCTTTAGGGATATGGTTAAGGTTAGTTTTAGGTTTAGGGTGAGGTTGAGTGTGATGGTTAGGGTTAGGGTTAGGCTTAGGCTTAGGGTTAGGCTGAGGGTGAGGGTGGAGGTGAGGATTATGTTTAAGGTGATTGTTAGGGTTAGGGTTAGGGTTACTGTTAGGGTTAGGGTTATAGATATTGTGAAGTTGAGAGTACTGGTGAGGATTAGGGTTAGGGTTAGGGTGGTGTTTAGGGTTAAGTTTAGGGTTAGGGTGAGGGTGAGGTTTACGGTTAGATATAGGGTTATGGGTAGAGTGAGGGTGAGGTTTAGGCTTAGGGTTAGTGTTAGGCTTAGGGTGAGGGTGAGATCTAGGTTGAGGTTTAGGTTTAGCGTTAGGGTTAGGGTTAGTGTGAGGGTTAGCTTTAGGGTTAGGGTTTGTTTTTGGGTGAGGGTAAGTGTTAGGGTGAGGGTTTGGGTTAGGGTGAGGGTTATGGTTAGGGTGAGGGTTAGGATTAGGGTTAGGGTTATTGTTAGGTTTAGGTTTAGGTTTACAGTTACTGTGAGGTTGAGGGTGAGGATTAGGGTTAACGTTAGGGTGAGGTTTAGGGTTTGGGTTAGAGGTAGCGTTAGGTTTAGGGTGAAGGTGAGGTTTAGGGTTAGAGTTAGGGTTAGGGTGAGAGTTAGGTTGAGGGTTAGTGTTAGGGTTAGTGTTAGAGTTAGGTTGAGGGTGTGGTGAGGGTTAGGTTTAGGGTGAGTGTTAGGGTTAGGGTTAGGTTGAGAGTTAGGATTCAGGTTTAGTTTAGAATTAGGTTGAGGGTTAGGGTAAGGGTTATGGTGAGGGTGAAGTTTAGGGTTAGGTTGAGGGTTATGGTTAGGGTTCGGGTTAGGGTGAGGGTGAGTGTGAGTGTTAGGCTTAGGGTTAGCATTAGGATTAGGGTAAAGTTTAGGGTGAGTGTGAGGGTTAGGGTTAGGGTTAGTTTGAGAGTAAGTGTTAGGGTGAGGGTGAGGGTTACGGTGAAGGATATTGTTAGGATGAGGGTTAGAGTTAGGGTTATTGTTTGGGTTAGGGTTAGGTTTATTGTTAGGGTAAGGTTTATATTTACAGTTACGGTGAGGGTGAGGGTTAGGTTAGGGTTAGGGTTTGTTTTAGGGTTTGGGTTAGGGTTTGAGTTAGGGTTAGGGTGAATGTGAGGTTTAGGGTTAGACTCAGGGTTAGGGTGAGGGTTAGGTTGAGGGTTAGGTTTAGGGTTAGTGTTAGGTTTAGTGTTAGGGTGAGAGTTAGGGGGAAGGTTAGGGTTAGGGTTAGGGTTAGGATTAGGTTTAGGGTGAGGGTGAGTGTGTGGGTTAGGGTTATATTTAGGGTTAGGCTTAGATTTAGGCTGAGGGTGAGTGTGTGAGTTAGGGGTAGGTTTAGGGTTAGGCTTAGGGTTAGGCTGAGGGTGAGGTTGAGGGTGAGAACGTTAGGGTTAAGGTGAGCGTTATGCTTAGGTATAGGGGGAGGGTTAGGATGAGTTTTACGGTTAGGATTACGGCTAGGGTGAGGGCTAGATTGAGGGTGATGGTTAGGTTTAGGGTTAGGGTTGGGTTTAGGGTTAGGTTAGGGTTAGGGTCAGGGTGACGTTAATGGCTAGAGTTAGGGTTAGGGTGAGGCTGTGGGTGTGGGTTAGGGTTAGGGTTAATGTTAGGTTAGGGTTAAGGTGAGGGTTTGAGTGAGGGTGAGGGTTAGGCTTAGTGTCAGCTTTAGGATTAGTGTTAGGGTTAGGGTGAGTGTGATGGTTAGGGTTAGGCTTAGGCTTAGGCTTAGGCTGAGGGTGAGGCTGAGGGTGAGAGTTAGGGTTAGGGAGAGGGTTAAGGCTAGGGTTAGGGGGAGGATTAGGATGAGGGTTAAGGTTAGGGGGAGAGCTAGGTTGAGGGTGAGGTTTATGGTTATGGTTAGGGTGAGGTTTAGCGTTAGGGTTAAGGTGAGGGTAAGATTTAGGGTTAGAGTTAGGGCTAGGGTGAGGCTCAGGGTGAGGGTTAGGTTTCGGGTTAGTGTTAGGGTTAAGGTTAAGGTGAGGGATAAGGTGAGGGTGAGGGTTAGGGTTAGGATTAGGATTAGGGTTAGTGTTAGGGAGAGTGTAATGGTTAGTGTTAGGGTTAGGCTTAGGCTTAGGCTTAGGCTGAGGCTGAGGCTGAGTGTGAGGGTTACGCTTAGGGTGAGGTTTAGTGTTAGGATTAGGGTGAGAGTTAGGGTTTGGGTTAAATTTAGGGTTAGGGTGAGGGTTAGGTTAAGGGTTTTGGTGACGGTGAGGTTTAGGGTTAGGGTGAGGGTTAGGATGAGGGTTAGGGTTAGGATTAGGGTGAGGGTGAGGGCTAGGGTGAGGATGAGGATTAGGGTTAGGGTTAGGGTTAGGGTGAGGTTAAGGGTTAGGGTTAGGGTTAGGGTTAGGGTGAGAGTCATTTTTAGGGTTAGAGTTAGGGTTAGGGTGAGGCTGATTTTGAGGGTTTGGGTTATGGTTATTGTTAGATTTAGGGTTAGGGTGAGGGTTAGGGTGCTGATGAGGGTTAGGCTTAGGGTTAGGATTTGGTATTAGGGTAAGGGTTAGCGTGACTGTGAGGGTTAGGATTAGGGTTAGGTTTAGGATGAGAGTTATGGTTAGGCTTTCGGTTTGTGTTAATGTTATGGTGATTGTGAGGGTTAGGTTGAGGTTTTGAGGTAGGTTTAGGTTTAGATTTAGGGTTAGGGTAAGGGTGAGTGTGTGTGTTAGGGTTAGGTTTAGGGTTAGGCTTAGGGTTAGGCTGAGGGTGAAGTTAAGGGTGGGGGTTAGGGTTAGGGTGAGGGTTAGGGTTTGGGTTAAGTTTAAGGTTAGGGTGATGGTTAGAATTAGGGTTATGGTGAGAGTGAAGGTTAGGATTAGGTTGAGGGTTAGGGATAGGTTTAAGGTGAGGATTAGGGTTAGGGTTAGGGTGAGGTTTATGATGAGGATTAATGTTAGGATTAGGGTGAGGGCTGGTGTGAGGGAAGATGAGGTTTAGAGTTAGGATTAGGGTTAGGGTGAGGTTTAGTGTTAGAGTTAGGGTTAGTGTTCAGATTAAGTTTAGGTGAGGGTTACGGTTAGGCTTAGGCTTAGGCTTAGGCCTAGCATGAGGGTGAGTCTTAGAATTCAGTTTAGGGTGAGCGTTAGGTTAGGTAGAGGTTTAGGGTTAGGATAAGGTTTAGGGTGAGCACTAAGTTGAGGGTTACTGTGAGGGCTAGGGTTAGGGATAGGGTTAGTTTTAGGATTAGGTTTAGGTTGAGGGTGAGTGTGAGGGTTAGGGTTTGTGTCACGCTTAGGGTTAGGGTTTGATTTAGGGTGAGGGTGAGGGTTAGGGTGAGGGTGTGGGTGAAGGTGAGGGTTAGGGTTAGGGTTAGGGTTAGTGTGAGTGTTAGGGTTAGGGTGAGGGTTATGGTTAGGATGAGGGTTAGTGTTAGGTTTAGGCTTAGTCTTAGGGTAAGGCTGAGTGTTAAGGTTAGGGTGAGTGTGATTGTTAGGGTTTGGGTTAGGTTTAAGCTTAGGGATAGGCTGAGGGAGAGGGTGAGGGTGAGGGTTAGGGTTAGGGTGAGGGTGAGGTTTAGAGTTAGAGTTTGTGTTAAGGTGAGGGTTAGTGTGAGGGTTAGTGTTAGGCTTAATATTAGGTTTAGGGATAGGGTGAGTTTTAGGGTGAGGTTTAGGGTTAGGGATAGGGTTAGTTTTAGGATTAGGGTTTGGGTGAGGGTGAGTATGAGGGTTAGGGTTCGGATTAGTGTTAGGGTTAGGCTTAGGGTTAGGCTGAGTGTGAGGTTGAAGGTTAGGATGAGGGTTAGGTTTAGGATTAGGTTTAGTGTGTGGGCTATCGTGAGGGTGAGTTTTAGGGTTAGGGTTAGGGTGAGGTTTAGGGCTCGGGTTAGGTTTAGGGTTAGGTTGAGAATTAGTGTTAGGGTTATGGTGAGGGTCAGGGTTAGGTTTAGTTTGAGGGTTAAAATTAGGTTTAGGGTGAGGATGAGGGTTAGGGTGAGGGTTAGGATGAGGTTTAGAGTTACCATTAGAGTTAGGTTGAGGGCTAGGGTGATTGTGAGTTTTAGTGTCAGGGTTAGGGTGAGGTTTAGGGTTAACTTTAGGCGTAGGTTTAGGGTGAGGGTTAAGGTTCGGGTTTGGGTGAAGGTGAAGGTTAGGTTTGGTGTGAGGGTTAGGGTGAGGACTAAGGTGAGGGTGAGGGTTAGGGTTAGTGTTAGGTTTAGGGTGAGGGTTAGGTTGAGGTTTAGGTTTAGGTTTAGGGTTAGTGTTAGGATTAGGGTTTGGGTGAGGGTGAGTTTGAGCCTTAGGGTTAGGGTTAGGCTTAGGCTTAGGGTTAGGCTGAGGGTGAGTGTGGGGATGAGGATTAGGTTTAGAGTGCTGGTTTAGTTTATGGTTAGGTTTAGGGTTAGGATGAGGGTTAGGGTTAGGATTAATGTTAGTGTGAGGGCTATGGTGAGTGTCAGGTTTAGTGATTGGTTTAGGCTTAGGCTTAGGGTTAGGCTGAAGCTGAAGGTGAGGGTGAGGGCTAAGTTTAGGGTGATGGTTAGGGTTACTGTTAGGCTGAGGGTTAGGGTTAGGGTTAGGTTTAGGGTAAGGGTGACAGTAAGGGTAAAGGTGAGGGCTAGAGTTAAGTTGTGGGTTAGGGTGATGATTAGTGTTAGGGTTAGGGTGAGGGTGAGGGTTAGATTGAGTATCAGTGTTAGGGTTAGTGTGAGGTTTAGGGTGAGGATTAGGGGTAGGGTTAGGGTGAGGGCTAGGGTGAGGGTGAGGGTTAGGGATAGGGTTAGGTTGAGGTTTAGGGTAAAGGTGATGGTTAGGGTTAGGGTGAGGGTTGGTGTTCGGATTAGGGTTAGTTTTAGGGTGAGGGTAAATGTTAAGGTGAGGGTTAGTGTTAGGGTGAGAGTTATGGTTAGGGTTAGGATTAGTATTAGGGTTAGGGTTATTTTAGGGTTAGGGATAGGTTTATGGTTACGGTGAGTGGGAGGGGGAGGGTTAGGGTTAGGGTTAGGGTGAGGTTTAGGTTTTGGGTTATGATTAGAGTTAGGGTTAGGTTGAGGGTGAGGTTTAGGTTTAGAGTTAGGATTAGGGGGAGGGTTAGGGTGAGGGTTAGGGTTAGGCTGAGTGTTAGGATTAGGGTGAGGGTGAGTGTGAGTGTTAGGGTTAGGGTTAGGCTTAGGCATACGGTTACGCTGAGGGTAAGGTTGAAGTTGAGAGTTACGGTTAGGTTGAGGATAGGGTTAGGGTTAGAGTGAGGATTAGGATGAGGTTTAGAGTTAGGTTTAGGGTTAGGATGAGGGCAAAGGTGAGGGTGAGGTTTAGCATTATGGCGAGGTTTATGATTAGGGTTAGGTTTAGGGTTAGGGTGAGTGTTAGGGTTACGGTTACTGTGATGGTGAGGCTTAGGGTTAGGGTGAGAGTTAGGGTTAGTTTGAGGGTGAGGGTTAGGATTAGGGTTAGGGTTATTGTTAGTGTTATGGTTAAGGTTAAGTTCACAGTGAGGGTGAGGCTGAGGTTGAGGTTTAGGGTTAGGGTTAGGGTGAGGTTTAAGGTTAGGGTTAGGGTTAAGGTTAGTGTTATTGTTAGAGTTATGGTTAGAGTTATGGCGAGGGTGAGGGTGAGGGTCAGGTTTAGGGTTAGGGTTAGGTTTAGGGTGAGGGTGAGATTTAGGGTTACAGTAAGGTTTAGGGTAAGTGTTATGGTTAGGATTAGGGTGAGAGTTAGGTTGAGGTTTAGGGTTAGGTTTAAGGTTAGGTTGAGGATTAGGCTTATGGTGAGGGTGAGTGTGAGGGTTAGGGTTAGGGTTAGGCTTAGGCTTAGGGTTAGGCTGAGAGTGAGGGTGGGGATGACGATTAGGTTTGGGTGATGGTTATGGTTATGGTTAGATTTAGGGTTAGGATTAGGGTTAGGGTTAGGATTAGCGTTTGGGTGAGGGCTAGGGTGAGGGTGAGTGTTAGGGTTAGGTTTAGGCTTAGGGTTAGGTTTAGGCTGAGGCTGTGGGTGAGGGTGAGTTTTAGGGTTACGGTGATGCTTAGAGTTATAGTCAGGGTGAGTGTTAGGATGAGGGTTAGGGTTAGGGTGAGTGTTAGAATCAGGGTGACGGTAAGGGTAAAAGTGAAGGTTAGGCTGAGAGTGAGGATTATGGTAAGGCTGAGGGTTAGGGTTAGGTTGAGGGTTAGGTTTAGGGTTAGGGTGAGGGTGAGGTTCAGATTGAGGATTAGTTTTAGGTTTAGTCTGAGGTTTAGGGTGAGGATGAGGGTTAGGGTTAGGGTGAGGGCTAGGGTGAGGGTTAGGGTTAGGGTGAGGTTTATGGTTAAGGTGACGGTTAGGTTTATGGTGAGGATTAGTGTTAGTGTTAGGTTTAATGTTAGGGTGAGGGTTCGTGTCAGGTTGAGGTTTAGGTTTAGGGTGAGGGTTATGGTTAGAATGAGGGTTAGGGTTTTGTTTAGGGTTATTGTTAGGGTTAGGGTTACGGTTACAGTGAGGGTGAGGTTTAGAGTTAGGTTTAGGTTGAGGTTTATGTTTAGGGTTAGGGTTAGAGTTAGGGTTAGGGTGAGGGTGAGTTTTAGGGTTAGAGTTAGCGTTAGTGTTAGTGTTAGGGTTAGGGTGACAGTTAGTGTGAGGGGTAGGGTTAGGCTTAAGCTTAGTATTAGGCTTAGGCTTAGGCCGAGCATGAGGGTGAGGGTTAGGGTTAGGTTGAGTGTGAGGATTAGTGTTAGGGTTAGGGTTAGGTTTAGGGTTAGTGTTAGGATGAGGTTTAGGGTTAGGATTAGGGTTAGGGTGAAGGCTAGGTTGAGGGTGAGTTTTAGGGTTAGGCTTAGGCTTAGGTTTAGGCTGAAGGTGAGGGTGAGGTTTAGGGTTATGATCAGCGTGATGGTTAAAGTTACATGTAGGCTGAGGGTTAGAATGAGGGTCAGGGTTAGGATGAGGGTTAAGGTGAGGGTGACAGTAAGGGTAAAGGTGAGGATTAGGGTTAGGGTGAAGGTTAGGGTGAGGATTAGGGTTAGGGTTAGGGTGAGTGTGAGGTTTAGATTATTAGTGTTAGGGTTAGTGTGAGGTTTAGGGTGAGGATGAAGGGTAGCGTTAGGGTGAGGGCTAGGGTTAGGTTCAGGGTTAGGGATAGGGTTAGTTTGAGGTTTAGGCTTAAGGTGATGGTTAGTGTTAGTGTGAGGGTTAGTGTTAGGATTAGGGTTAGTTTTAGGTTGAAGGAAAGTGTTAGGATGAGGGTTAGTGTTATGGTGAGAGTTATGGTTATGGTTAGGATTAGTGTTATTTTTAGGGTTAGGGTAAATATTATGGGTACAATGAGGTTGAGGGAGAGCATCAGGGTTAGGCATAGCCTGAGGTTTAGGTTTAGGGTTATGGTTAGAGTTAGGGTTAGGTTGAGGGTGAGGTTTAGGTTTAGAGTTAGGGTTAGTGGGAGGGTTAGGGTGTGGGTTAGGGTTAGGGTTAAGGTTAGTGTTAGGATTAGGGTTAGGGTGAGGGTGAGTGTGAGGATTAGGGTTAGCGTTAGGCTTAGGCTTAGGGTTAGGCTGAGGTTGAGGGTGAGGGTGAGGGTTAGGGTTAGGGTGAGGGTTAGGTTTAGGGTTAGGGTGAGTATGAGGTTTAGGGTTAGGATTAGGGTTAGAGTTAGGGTTAATGTGAGGGTGAGGTTTAGTGTTAGATTTAGACTTAGGGTGAGGGTTAGTTTGAGGGTTAGGTTTAGGGTTAGTGTTAGGTTAGAGTTAGGGTGAGGGTTAGTGTGAGGGTTAGGGTTAGAGTTAGGGTTAGGTTTAGGATTAGGGTTAGGTTGAGGGTGAGTGTGTGGGTTAGGGTTATGTTTAAGGTTAGGCTTATGTTTAGGCTGAGGGTGAGGTTGAGGGTAAGGGTTAGGTTTAGGTTGAGGGTTAGGATTAGGGTTAGGGTGAGAGTTAGGATGAGGGTTAGGGTTAGGATTAGGGTTAGGGCTAGTGTGAGGGTGAGGTTTAGGGTTAGGGTTAGGGTGAGGTTTAGGGTTTGGGTTAGGGTGAGGGTGAGGTTTACTGGTAGATTTAGGGTTAGGTTGAGGGTTAGGGTTAGGGTTTGTGTTAGGCTTAGGGTTATTGTGAGTGTTAGGTTTAGTTTGAGGGTTATGTTTATGGTTAGGATTAGGATTAGGCTTAGGATTAGGCTGAGGGTGAGGGTGAGGGTTAGGGTTAGGTTGAGGGTGAGGTTTAGGGTTAGACTTAGTGTTAGTTTGAGCAGTAGTGTGAGGTTTAGTGTTAGGTTTAGTGTGTGGGTGAGGTTTATGGTTAGGGTGATGCTTAGGTTTACGGTCAGGGTGAGAGTTAGGATGAGGGTTAGGGTTAGTGTGAGGTTTGGGGTGAGGGTGACAGTAAGGGTAAAGTTGAGGGTTAGGCTGAGAGTGAGGATTAGGGTAAATGTGAGGATTGGGTTAGGGTAAAGGTGAGTGTTAGGGTTAGGGTGAGGGTGTGGTTTAGGTGGAAGATTAGTTTTAGGGTTAGGGTGAGGTTTAGCGTGAGGATGAGGGTTAAGGTTAGGGTGAGGGCTAGTGTGAGGGTGAGGGTTAGGATTAGGGTTAGGGTGAGTGTTAGGATTAGCGTGATGGTTAGGGTTAGTGTGAGGGTTAGTGTTACGGTTAGGGTTAGTGTTAGGGTGACAGTAAGTGTTAGAGTGAGGGTTAGGGTTAGGGTTAGGGTTATTGTTAGGGTTAGGGTTAGGATGAGTGTTAGGGTTTGCTTTAGGTTTAGGGTGAGGGCTAGGATGAGGGTGATGGTTAGGGTTAGGTTTAGGCTTAGTGTTATTGTGAGAGTGAGGGTCAAGTTGAGGGTTAGTGTTAGGGTCATGGTTTGGGTTACGGTTAGGATGAGGGTTAGGTTTAGGGTGAGGGTTACAGTTAAGGTGACAGCAAGGGTAAAGTTGAATGTTAGGGATAGGGTGAGGGTTTGTGTGAGGAATAGTGTTAGGGTTAGTGTGAGTTATAGGGTAAGGATGAGGGTTAGGGTTAGGGTGAGGACTAGGTTGAGGGTGAGGGTTAGGGATAGAGTTAGATTGAGGGTTAAGGTTAAGGTGATGGTTAAGGTTAATATGAGGGTTAGTGTTAGGATTAGGGTTAGTTTTACGGTAAGGGTAAGTGTTAGGTTGAGGGTTAGTGTTAGGTTGAGGTTTATGGTTAGTGTTAGGGTTAGTGTAATTGTTATGCTTAGGGTTATGGTTACTGTTACCGTGAAGGTGAGGGTGAGGGTTAGGGTTAGGGTGAGGTTGAGTGTGAGGATTAGGGTTAGGGTTAGCCTTAGGATTAGGCTGAGGATGAGGGTGAGGGTGAGTGTTAGGGTTAGGGTGAGGGTGAGTTTTAGGGTTAGACTCAGTGTTAGTGTGAGCATTAGTGTGAGGTTTAGTGTTAGGTTTAGGGTGTGGGTCAGGTTTAGGGTTAGGGTCATGCTTAGGTTTACGATCAGGGTGAGGGTTAGGATGAGGTTTAAGGTTAGTGTGAGGTTTAGGGTGAGGGTGACAGTAAGGGTAAAGTTGAGGGTTACGCTGAGAGTGAGGATTAGGGTAAATGTGAGGATTGGGTTAAGGTGAAGGTGATTGTTAAGGTTAGGGTGAGGGTGTGGTTTCTGTTGAGGATTAGTTTTAGGGTTAGTGTGAGGTTTAGCGTGAGGATGAGGGTTAGGGTTAGGGTGAGGGCTAGGATGAAGGTGAGGGTTAGAGTTAGGGTTAGGGTGAGTGTTAGGTTTAGCGTGATGGTTAGGGTTAGTGTGAGGGTTAGTGTTAGGGTTAGGGTAAGTGTTAGGGTGACAGTAAGTGTTAGGGTTAGGGTTAGGGTTAGAGTTAGTCTTAGTGTTAGTCTGAGGGTGAGGGTCAGGTTGAGGGTTAGTGTTAGGGTGATGGTTTGGGTTACGGTTAGGATGAGGGTTAGGATGAGGGTTAGGTTTAGGGTGAGGGTTAGGGTGAAGGTGACAGCAAGGGTAAAGTTGAGGGTTAGGGTTAGGGTGAGTGTTATGGTTAATGTTAGGGTTAGGGTTATTGTTATGTTTAGGGTTATGGTTACTGTTACGGTGAGGGTGACGGTGAGGTTTAGGGTTAGGGTTAGGGTGAGGTTTAGGTTTAGGTTTAGGGTTAGAGTTAGTGTTTGGGTGAGGGTGCGGTTTAAGGTTTAGAGTTAGAGTTAGGGGGAGGGTTAGGGTGAGGGTTAGAGTTAGGGTTAGTGTTAGGATTACGGTTAGGGTGAGGGGGTGTGAGGGTTAGGGTTAGGGTCAAGCTTAGGCTTAGGGTTAGGCTGAGGGTGAGGATGAGGGTGAGGTTTAGGGTTAGGGTTACTGTGAAGTTGAGGGTTAGGGTTCGGGTGAGAGTTAGGGTTAGGGTTAGGGTGAGGGTGAGGGTTAGGATTAGGGTTAGGATTAGGGTTATTGTTAGTGTTATGGTTAAGGTTAAGTTTACAGTGAGGATGAGGCTGAGGGTAAGAGTTAGGGTTAGGATTACGGTTAGGGTGAGGGCTTGGGTTAGGTTTAGGGTTACGGTGAGGGTGAGGGTTAGGGTTAGGTTTAGGGTTAGTGTTATTGTTAGGGTTAGGGTTAGGGTTAGAGGGTGAGGATGAGGGTGAGGTTTAGGGTTAGGTTTAGATTTAGGGTGAGCGTGAGGTTTAGGGTTAGAGTTAGGTTTATGTGGAGGGTTAGGGTGAGGGCTAGGGTTAGGGTTAGTGTTAGGGTTAGGGTTTGGGTGAGGGTTAGGTTGAGGTTTGGGTTAGAGTTAGGGTTAGATTTAGGATTAGGGTTATGGTGAGGGTGATTGTGAGGTTTAGGGTTAGGATTAGGCTTAGGCTTAGGGTTAGGCTGAGGGTGAGGGTGGGGATGAGGATTAGGTTTAGTGTGATGGTTAGGGTTAGGGTTAGGTTTAGGGTTAGGATTAGGGTTAGGGTTAGGATTAGGGTTATGTTGAGGGCTAAGGTGAGTGTGAGGATTAGGGTTAGGTTGAGGTTTAAGGTTAGGATGTTGTTTAGGGTTGGTGTGAGGATTAGTGTTAGGGTTAGGGTTAGTGTTAGGGTGAGGGTACGTGTTAGGATGAGGGTTAGGGTTAGGGTGAGGGTTATGGTTAGAATGAGGGTTAACCTTATGTTTAGGGTTATTTTTAGGGTTAGGGTTAAGGTTAGAATTAGAGTTAGGTTGAGGGTGAGGTTTAGGTTTAGAGCTAGGATTAGGGTGAGGGTTAGTGTGAGTGTTAGGGTTAGGGTTAGTTTTAGGTTAGGGTTAGGGTTAGGGTTAGTGTGAGGGTTAGGGTTAGAGTGAGGGTTAGGTTTAGGATTAGGGTTAGGGTGAGTGTGAGTGTGTGGGTTAGGGTTAGGTTTAGGGTTAGGCTTAGGGTTAGGCTGAGGCTGAGGGTGAGGGTTAGCGTCAGGGTTAGGGTGTGGGTTAGGGTTAGGTTTAAGTTGAGGGTTAGGATGAGGGTTAGGGTTAGGATTACTCTTAGAGTGAGCGCTGGGGTGATGGATAGTTTGAGGGTTAGTGTTAGGGATAGGATTAAGTTTATGATTTGGGTTAGGTAGAGGGTGAGTGTGAGGTTTAGGGTTAGGGTTAGGGTTAGGTTTAGGATTAGGGTTAGGGTGAGGGCTAGGGTGAGGGTGAGGTTTAGGGTTAGGCTTAGGCTTAGGCTTAGGGCTAGGCTGAGGCTGAGGGTGAGGGTGAGGGTTAGGGTTAGGGTGATGCTTAGGGTTACAGTCAGGGTGAGGGTTAGGATGAGTGTTAGGGTTAGGGTGTGGGTTAGGGTGAGGAAAACGGTAAGGGAAAATTTGAAGTTTAGGCTGAGAGTGAGGATAAAGGTAAGGGTGAGGGTTAGGGTTAGGTTGAGGGTTAGAGTTAGGGGTAGGGTTAGGGTGAGGTTAAGATTGAGGATTAGTTTTAGGGTTAGTTTTAGGTTTAGGCTAAGGATGAGGGTTACGGTTAGGGTGAGGGCTGGGTGAGGGTGAGGTTTAGGGTTAGGGTGAGGTTTAGTGTTAGTGTGATGTTTAGGGTTAGTGTGAGGATTAGTGTTAGGGTTAGGGTTAGTGTTAGGGTGAGGTTAAATATTAGGGTGAGGGTTAGGGTTAGGGTGACGGTTATGGTTACAATGAGGGTTAGGGTTAGGTTTAGGGTTGTTGTTTGGTTTAGGGTTAGGTTTACAGTTACTGTGAGTGTGAGGGTTAGGGTTATGTTTATGGTGAGGTTTATGTTAAGGGTTAAGTTTAGAGTTAGTTTTAGGGTGAGGATGAGGTTTTGGGTTAGATTTAGCGTTAGTGTTGGTGTTAGGGTTAGGGTGAGGGTTAGTGTAAGGGTTAGGGTTAGGCTTAAGCTTAGGGTTAGGCTTAGGCTTAGGCCGAGATTGAGGGTGAGGGTTAGGGTTAGGGTTAGGGTGAGGGTTAGGGTTAGGTTTAGGGTGAGTGTTAGGATGAGGTGTAGGGTTAGGTTTAGGGTTAGGGTGAGGGCTAGGGTATGGTTGAGGGTTAAGGTTAGCGGTAGGGTGAGGTTTAGGCTTAGGGTGAGGGTTTGGGTTAGTGTGAGGGTTAGTGTTAGTGTTAGAGTTAGGGTGAGGGTAAGTTTTAGGGTGAGGGTGAGGGTGAGGGTGAGGGTTATAGTTAGGGTGAGGGTTAGATTTAGGTTTAGGTTTATTGTTAATTTTAGGTTTCGGCTTATGTTGAGGGTGAGGGTGAGGGTGAGGTTTAGGGTTTGGGTTAGGGTGAGGTTTAGGGTTAGTTTTAGTGTTAGAGTTAGGGTGAGGGTGAGCGTGAGGTTTAGGTTTAGAGCTAGGCTTAGGGTGAGGGTTAGTGTGAGTGTTAAGTTAAGTGTTAGGCTTAGGTTTAGGTTGAGGGTGAGGGTTAGGTTTAGGGTGAGGGTGAGTGTGAGGGTTAGGTTTAGTGTTAGGGTTAGGGTGAGGGTTAATGTGAGGGTTAGTCTTAAAATTATGGTGTGGGTGAGGGTTAGGGTTAGGGTGAGGCTTAGTGTTACTGTCAGGGAGAGGGTTAGCATGACGTTGAGAGTTAGTGTGAGGGTTAGGATGAGGGTGACAGTAATGGTACAGTTGAGGGTTAGGCTGAGAGTGAGGATTACGGTAAATGTGAGGGTTAGGGTTAGGGTTAGGGAGAGGGTTAGGGTTAGGGGTAGGGTGAGGGTGAGGGTAAGATTGAGGATTAGTGTTAGGGTGAGGTTTAGGGTGAGGATGAGTGTTAGGGTTAGGGTTATTGTTAGTGTTATGGTTACAGTTATGTTTGCAGTGAGGGTGAGGTTTATTTTTAGGTTTAGATTCAGCGTTAGAGATAGGGTTAGTATTATTTAGAGGGATAGGTTTAGATTTACAATGAGGGTGAGGGTGAGGGTTAAGGTTAGGATGAGTTTTACGGTGAGGTTTAGGGTTAGGTTTACGTTGAGGGTGAGGTTTAGAGTTAGAATGAGGTTGATGGGGAGGGATAGGGTGACAGGTAGGGTTAGGGGTAGTGTTAGTCTTAGGGTGAGGGTAAGGGTTAGGTTGAGGTTTAGGGATAGTCTTAGGGTTAGGATTAGGGTTAGGGTGAGGTTGATTGTGAGGGTTAATTTTAGGCTGAGGCTTACGGTTAGGTTGAGGGTGAAGGTAGGTGTGAGGGTTATGGTTACGGTGAGGGTGAGGATTAGGGTTAGGGTGAGGGTTAGAATTTGGGTTAGGATTAAGGTGAGGGTGAGGGTTAGGATTAGGGTGAGGGTTAGGGTTAGGATTAGGATTAGGTGAGGGTGAGGTTTAGGATTAGGGTTAGGGTTATTGTTAGTGTTATGGTTAAGGTTACCTTTGCAGTGATGGTGAGGCTGAGGGTGCGGGTTAGGGTTAGTATTAGGGTTAGGGTTAGGTTTAGGGTTAGGATTAGTGATTTTGTTAAGGTTAGGGTTAGAGTTATGGTGAGGGTGAGGGGGGAGGGTGAGGGTGAGGGTGAGGGTGAGGGTGAGGGTTAGGGTTAGGGTTAGGGTGAGGATTAGGGTTAGGGTGAGGGTGAGGTTTAGGGTTAGAGTTAGGTTTAGGGCGAGGGTTAGGGTGAGGGTTAGGGTTAGGGTTAGGGTTTTGTTTAGCTTTAGGATTAGGATTAGGGTGAGGGTGAGTGTGAGGGTTAGGTTTAGGCTAAGGCTTATGGTTAGGCTGAGGATGACGGTGGGGTTGAGGATGAGGGTTCGGGTGATGGTTAGGGTTAGGATTAGGGTGATGGTTAGGATGAGGGTTAGTGTTAGGATTAGGGTTGGGGTGAAGACTAGGGTGAGAGTGAAAGTTAGTGTTAGGCTTAGGCTTAGGCTTAGAGTTAGGTTGAGGGTGAGTGTTAAGGTTAGGGTGATGGTTAGGGTTATCCTTCGGTTGAAGGTTAGCATGAGGTTTAGGGATAGGGTGAGGGTTAGAGTGAGGGTGATGGTAAGGGTAAAGCTATGGGTTAGGCTGAAGGTGAGAATTAAGATACGGGTGAGTGTTAGGGTTAGGGTGAGGGTTAGTGTAAGGGTGATGGTTAGGGTTTATGGTGAGTTTGAGGGTTATATTGAGGATTAGGGTTAGGTTTCCTGTGAGGTTTAGGGTGAGGATGAGGGTTAGCGTTAGGGTGAGGGGTTAGGGTTAGAATTAGGTTTCAGGTGAGGGCTAGGGTGAGGGTGAGGTTTACTGTTAGTGTTAGGGTTAGGGTGAGTTTTAGGGTTAGGATGAGGGTTAGGGTTAGTGTGAGAGTTAGTTTTAGGGTTAGGGTTAGTGTTAGGGTGAGGGTAAGTGTTAGGGTGAGGGTTAGTGTTAGGGTGAGGGTAAGTGTTAGGGTGAGGGTTAGTGTTAGGTTGAGGTTAAGTGTTAGGGTGAGGGTTAGGGTTAGGGTTATTGTCATTGTTAGGTTTAGGGTTACGTTGACGGTGAGGGTGAGGGTAAGGGTTAGGTTTAGGGTTAGGGTTAGGGTGAGATTTAGGGTTAGGATTCGGGTTATAGTTAGGGTTAGGGTCAGTGTTAGTGTGAGGTTTAGGTTTAGGGTTAGTGTTACGTTAGGGTTAGGGTGAGGGTGACTGTGAGGGTTAGGGTTAGGTTTAGTGTTAGGCTTAGGGTTAGGGTGAGGGTGAGTTTGAGGGTGAGGGTTAGGGTTATGGTGAGGGTTAGAGTTAGGGTTAGATCGAATGTTAGGCAGAGGGTTAGGGTTAGGAATAGGGTTAGTTTGATCGCTGATGTGATGGATAGTGTGAGTGTTAGGGTTACGATAGGGTTAGGTTGAGGGTGAGTGTGAGGGTTAGGAGTAGGGTTAGGGTTAGGCTTAGGGTTAGGATTAGGGTTTGGTTTAGGGTGAGGGTGAGGGTGATTATTAGCGTTAGTGTTAGGGTTAGGGTTAGGGTTAGGCTAAGGGTGAGGTTGGGGGTGAGGATTAGGGTTAGGTTGATGGTTAGGTTTAGGGTTAGTGTTATTGTTAGGGTTAGGGTTAGAGTTAAGTTGAAGGTGAGGGTGAGGGTGCAGGTGAGGTTTAGGTTTAGGGTTAGGTGAGGTTTATGGTTAGGGTTAGAGTTAGGGTTAGGTTGAGGGTGAGGTTTACGGTTAGATTTAGGCTTAGGGTGAGGGTTACTGCTAGGGTTAGGGTTAGGATTAGTGTTAGGTTTGGGTTAGGGTGAGGGTTAGGGTGAGGGTTATGGTTAGATATAGGGTTAGGGTTAGGATTTGGGTTAGGGTGAGGTTTAGTGTGTGGGTTAGGGTTATGTTTAGGGTTAGGCTTAGGGTTAGGCTGAGTGTGAGGTTGAGTGTGAAGGTTTGGGTTAGGCTGAGGGTTAGGATTAGGGTTAGTGTTAGGGTTAGGATGAGCGTTAGGGTTAGTATTAGGATTAGAGTGAGGGCTAGGGTGAGGGTGCCCTTTACTGTTAGGGTTAGGGTGAGGTGTAGGGTTAGGGTTAGGGTGAGCATGAGGTTTAGTGTTAGAGTTAGAGATAGGGTGAGGTTTAGGGTTAGGGTTAGTGTTAGGGTTAGGGTTAGGTTGAAGGTTATGGTTATGGTTAGGATTAGGATTAGGGTTAGGGTGAGGGTGAGTGTGAGGGTTAGGGTAAGCTTTAGGCTTAGGGTTAGGTTGAGGGTGAGGGTTAGGTTTAGAGTGTGGGTGAATGTGAGGGTTAGGGTTAGTGTTAGGTTTAGGGTGAGGGTTAGGTTTAGGCTTAGGCTTAGGATTAGGTTGAGGGTGAAGGTAGGTGGGAGGGTTATGGTTACGGTGAGGGTGAGGATTAGAGTTAGGGTGAGGGTTAGGATTTGGGTTAGGATTAAGTTGAGGGTGAGGGTTAGGATTAGGATGAGTGTTAGGGTTAGGATTAGGATTAGGGTGAGGGTGAGGGTGAGGGTTAGGATTAGGGTTAGGGTTATTGTTAGTGTTATGGCTAAGGTTACCTTTGCAGTGATGATGAGGCTGAGGATGATGGTTAGGTTTAGGATTAGAGTGAGGGTTAGGTTTTGGCTTATTATTAGTGTTTTTGTTAACGTTAGGGTTAGAGTTATGGTGAGGGTGAGAGTGAGGGTGAGGGTTAGGTTTAGGGTGAGTTTAACGTTAGGGTGAGGATTAGGGTTAGTGTGAGGGTGAGTTTTAGGGTTAGAGTGAGGGTTAGGGGGAGGGTTAGGGTGAGGGTTAGGGTTAGGCTTAAGCTTAACCTTCGGGATATGCTGAGGATGAGGGTGGGGTTGAGGATTATGGTTTGGGTGTTGGTTAGGGATAGGATTTGGGTGAGGGTTAGGATGAGGGTTAGGGTTATTAGGGTTAGGTTGAGGGCAATGGTGAGGGTGAGGGTTAGGGTTAGGTTTAGGCTTACGTTTAGGGTTAGGCTGAGGGTGAGGTTGAGGGTGAGGGTTAAGGTTAGGGTGATGGTTAGGGTTACGGTTAGGTTGAAGTTTAGCATGAGGTTTAGGGATAGGTTGAGGGACAGAGTGAGGGTGATGGTAAGGGTAAAGTTGAGGGTTAGGCTGAGGGTGAGAATTAAGATAACGGTGAGGGTTAGGGTTAGGGTGAGGGTTAGGGTAAGGGTGAGGGTGAGGGTTAGATTGAGGATTAGGGTTAGGTTCAGTGTGAGGTTTGGGGTGAGGATGAGGGTTAGGGTTAGGTTGAGGGTTAGTGTTAGGTTTAGTGTTATTGTTAGGTTAAGGTTTAGATTTACGGTGAAGGTGAGGTTGCGGGTCCTAGTTAGGGTTAGGGTTAGAGTGAGGTTTAGAGTTAGGTTTGGAGATAGGGTTAGGTTGAGGGTGATGTTTAGGGTTAGATTTCAGGTTAATGTTAGGGTTGGGCTTAGGTTTAGGCTGAGGGTGAGAGTGGGGGTGAGGATTAGGGTTGGGTTTAGGGTTAGGGTTAGAGTTAGGGTTAGGGTAAGGTTAGGGATTAGGGTTAAGGTGAAGGTGAGGGTGAGTGTTAGAGTTAGGGTTAGGCTTAGGCTGAGGGTGAGGGTCGGGGTGAGGATTAGTTTTCGGGTGATGGTTAGGGTTAGGATTAGGGTTAGGGTGAGGGCTAGGGTGAGAGTGAGGTTTAGGGTTAGGGTTAGGGTGAGGTTTAGGGTTAAGGTGAGGGTTAGGGTTAGTGTGAGGGTTAGTGTTAGGTTTAGGTTTAGAGTTAGGGTTAGGGGGAGGGTTAGGGTCAGGGTTAGGGTTAGGGTTAGTGTTAGGGTTATGGTTAGGGTGATGGTTAGGCTTACGGTTAGCTTGAAGCTTAGGATGAGGTTTAGGGATAGGGTGAGGGTTAGGATAAGGGTGATGGTAAGGGTAAATTTGAGGGTTAGGCTTTGGGTGAGGGTTAGGATAAGTGTGAGGGTTACGGTTAGGGTGAGGGTTAGGGTAAGGGTGAGGGTTAGGGATTAAGGTGAGGCTGAGGGTTAGATTGAGGATTAGGGTTATGGTTAGTATGTGGTTTAGGGTGAGGATGAGGGTTAGTGTTAGGTGAAGTTAAGTGTTAGAATTAGGGTTATGGTGAGGACTAGGGTGAGGGTGAGGGTTAGGTTTAGGGGTAGGGTGAGGTTTAGGCTTAGGGTGAGGGTTAGGGTTAGTGTGAGGGTTAGTGTTAGGGTTAGGGTTAGTGTTAGGGTGAGGGTAAGTGTTAGGGAGAGGGTTAGGGTGAGGGTGAGGGTTATAGTTAGGGTGAGGCTAAGGGTTAGGGTTAGGGTTATTGTTAATTTTTGGCTTAGGTTTATGTTGAGGGTGAGGGTGAGGGTGAGGTTTAGGGTTAGGTTTAGGGTGAGGTTTAGGGTTAGATTTATCTTAGGGTTAGGGTAAGTGTTATGGTTACGGTTAGGATTAGTGTTATGTTAGGGTTAGGGTTAGGGTTATGGTGTGGTTGAGTGTGTGGTTTAGCGTTAGGTTTAGGGGTAGGCTTGGGGTTAGGCTGAGGGTGAGGTTGAGGGTGATGGTTACGGTTAGTCTGAGGGTTAGGATTAGGATTAGTGTGAGGGTTAGGATGAAGGTTAGGGTTAGGATTAGGGTTAGAGTGAGGGCTAGGGTGAGCGTGAGGTTTAGTGTTAGGGTTAGGGTGAGGTTTAGGGTTAGGGTTAGTGTGAGGGTGAGGTTTAGTGTTAGAGTTCGGGTTAGGTTGAGGGTTAGGATTAGGGTTAGTGTTAGCGTTAGGGTTAGGGTGAGTGTTAGGGTTAGGTTGAGTGTTATGGTGATGGTTAGGATTAGGATTAGGGTAGGGTTAGGGTGAGTGTGAGGGTGAGGGTAAGGGTTAGGCTTAGGGTTAGCCTGAGGGTGAGGGTGAGTGTGAGGGTTAGGGTTAGGGTGAGGATGAGTGTGAGTGTTAGGGTTAGTGTTAGGGTTAGGCTTAGGTTTAGGCTGAGGGTGATGGTGAGGGAGAGGGTTAGGGTTAGGGTGAGGGTTTGGTTAGGGTTAGGGTGAGGGTTAGGGTTAGGGGTATGAAGAGTTTTAGTGTTAGGGTAACGGTTAGGGTGAGGGTGAGGTCTAGGGTTAGAGTTGGGCTTAGGGTGAGGGTTAGCCTGAGGGTTAGGGTTAGGGTGAGGTTTAGGGTGGGGTTGACAGTAAAGGTAAACTTTAGGGTTAGGCTGAGGGTGAGAGTTACTGTAAGGGTCTGGGTTAGGGTTAGGGTGAGGGTTAGGTGTAGGGGTAGGGTGAGGGTGAGTGTAAGATTGAGGATTAGTGTTAGGGTGAAGTTTAGGTTAAGGATGAGGGTTTGGGTTAGGGTTTTTGTTAGTGCTATGGTTATAGTTAAGTTTGCAATGAGGGTGAGGCTGAGGGTGAGGTTTATGGTGAGGGTTAGATTTAGGTTAGGGTTAGGGTTAGTATTATTTTTAGGGTTAGGGTTAGATTTACAGTGAGGATGAGGGTGAGGGTTAGGGTTAGGGTGAGGTTTATGGTGAGGTTTAGGGTTAGTGTTAGGTTGAGCGTGATGTTTAGAGTTAGAATTATGTTTATGGGGAGGGTTAGGGTGAGAGATAGGGTTAGGGTTAGAGTTAGTCTTAAGGCGAGGGTGAGGGTTAGGTTGAGGTTTAGGGATAGGCTTAGGGTTAGGATTAGGGTTAGGGTGGGGTTGAGTGTGATGGTTAGGTTTAGGATTAGGCTTAGGTTTCGGTTGAGTGTGAAGGTAGGTGTGAGTGTTATGGTTACGGTGAGGGTGAGGATTAGGGTTACAGTGAGGGTTAGGATTTGGGTTAGGATTAAGGTGAGGGTGAGGGTTAGGGTTAGGGTGCGGGTTAGGGTTAGGATTAGGATTAGGGTGAGGGTGAGGATTAGAGTTAGTGTTAGTGTTAGGTTTAGGGTTAGGCTGAGGGTGAGGGTGGCGGTGAGGATTAGTGTTAGGGTGATGGTTAGAGTTAGGTTTAGTGTTATTGTTAGGGTTAGGGATAGAGTTATGGTGAGGGTGAGGTTCTGGGTGAGGTTTAGGGTTAGTGTTAGGGTGAGGTTTAAAGTTAGGGTTGGAAATAGGGTTAGGGTGAGGGTGATGTTTAGGGTTAGAGTTCGGGTTAGTGTTAGGGTTGGGCTTAGGGTTAGGCTGAGGGTGAGAGTGGGGGTGAGTATTAGGGATACGGTTAAGGTTAGGGTTAGAGTTAGGTTTATTGTTAGGGTTAGGGTTATTGTTAGTGTTATGTTTAGGGTTAAGTTTGCAGTGAGGGTGAGGCTGAGGGTGAGGTTTATGGTTAGGGTTAGGTTTTGGGTTAGGGTTATTGTTAGTGTTAGTGTTAGGTTTAGGGTTAGGGTTAGAGTTAAGGTCAGAGTGAGTCTTAGGGTTAGGTTGAGGTTTAGGGTGACGTTTAGGGTTAGGATTAGGTTGAGGGTGAGGTTTATGGTTAGAGTGAGGGTTAGTGGGAGGGTTAGGGTTAGGATTAGGGATAGGGTTAGGTTTAGGGTTAGGATTAGTGTTTTTGTTAAGGTTAGGGTTAGACTCATGGTTAGTGTTAGGGTGAGGGTGAGGGTTAGGGTTAGGGTGTGGTTTAGGGTTAGGGTGAGGATTAGGGTTAGGGTGAGGGTGAGGTTTAGGGTTAGAGTTAGGTTTAGGCAGAGGGCTAGGGTGAGGGTTAGGGTTAGGGTTAGGGTTAGGGTTGGAATAGGGTTAGGGTGAGGGTGACTCTGAGGGTTAGGGTTAGGCTTATTCTTAGGTTTAGGGTTAGGCTGAGGATGAGGGTGGGGGTGAGGATTAGGGTTTGGTTGATTGTTAGGTTTAGGATTAGGGTGACTGTTAGGATGAGGGTTAGTGTTAGGATTAGGGTTAGGGTTAAAGCTAGGGGGAGGGTGAGGGTTAGGGTTAGGCTTAGGCTTAGGGTTAGGCTGAGGGTGAGGTTGAGGGTGAGTGTTAAGTTTAGGGTGATGTTTAGGGATACGGTTATGTTGAAGGTTAGCATGAGGTTTAGGGATAGGGTGAGGGTTAGCGTGAGGGTGATGGTTCGGGTAAAGTTGAGTGTTAGGCTGAGGGTGAGAATTAAGATAAGGGTGAGGGTTGGTGTTAGGTTGAGGGTTAGGGTTGGGGTTAGTGTTAGGGTTAGGATGAGTTTTAGGGTTAGGGTGAGGGTTATGGTTATGTTTAGGATTAGGATTAGGGTTAGGGTGAGGATGAGTGTGAGGTTAGGGTAAGGGTTTGGCTTAGGGTTAGGTTGAGGGTGTGGGTTAGGTTTAGGGTGAGGGCGAGTGTGAGGGTTAGGATTAGTTTTAGGGTTAGGGTGAAGGTTAGTGTGAGGGTTAGTGTTAAAGTTAGGGTGTGGTTGAGGGTTAGGTTTAGGGTCATGCTTAGGGTTACGGTCAGGGAGAGGGTTAGCATGAGGGTGAATGTTAGTGTGAGGGTGACAGTAAGGGTAAAGTTGAGGGTTTGGCTGAGAGTGTGGATTATGTTAAATGTGAGGGTTAGGGTTAAGGTGAGTGTGAGGGTTAGGGTTAGAGGTAGGGTGAGGATGAGTGTAAGATTGAGTATTAATGTTAGGGTGAGGTATAGGGTGAGGATGAGGGTTAGGGTTAGGGTTATTGTTAGTGTTATGGTTACAGTTAAGTTTGCAGTGAGGGTGAGGCTGAGGGTGATGTTTATAGTTAGGGTTAGGTTTAGGTTTAGGGTTAGGGTTAGTATTATTTTTAGGGTTAGGGTTAGATTTACAGTGAGGATGAGGGTGAGGGTTAGGGTTAGGGTGAGGTTTATGGTGAGGTTTAGGGTTAGTGTTAGGTTGAGCGTGATGTTTAGAGTTAGAATTATGTTTATGGGGAGGGTTAGGGTGAGAGATAGGGTTAGGGTTAGAGTTAGTCTTAAGGCGAGGGTGAGGGTTAGGTTGAGGTTTAGGGATAGGTTTAGGGTTAGGATTAGGTTTTGGTTGAGGATAAGTGTGAGAGTTAGGTTTAGGCTTAGACTCAGGGTTAGGTTAAGGGTGAAGGTAGGTGTGAGCGTTATGGTTACAGTGAGGGTGAGGATTAGGGTTAGGGTGAGGGTTAGAATTTGGGTTAGGATTAAGGTGAGGGTGAAGGTTAGGGTTAGGGTGAGTTTAAGGTTTACGATTAGGATTAGGGTGAGTGTGAGTGTTTGGATAATGGTTAGGGTTATTGTTAATGTTATGGTTAAGGTTACCTTTGCAGTGATGCTGAGGCTGAGGGTGAGGGTTAGGTTTAGGATTAGGGTTAGGGTTAGGTTTAGGGTTAGGATTAGTGTTTTTGTTAAGGTTAGGGTTAGAGTTATGGTGAGGGTGAGGCTGAGCGTTAGGGTTAGGTTTAGGGTGAGCTTTAGGGTTAGGGTGAGGATTAGGGTTTTGGTGAGGGTTAGGTTTAGGGTTAGAGTGAGGGTTCGGGGGAGGGTTAGGGTGAGTGTTAGGGTTTGGGTTAGGGTTAGGTTTGGGAGTAGGGTTAGGTTGAGGGTGAGTGTGAGTGTTAGGGTTAAGCTTAGGCTTAGGCTTGGGGTTAGGCTGAGGATGAGGGTGGGGGTGAGGATTAGTGTTCGAGTGATGATTAGGGTGAGGATTAAGGTGAGGGTTAGGATGAGGGTTAGGGTGAGGATTAGGGTTAGGGTGAGGGCTAGGGTGAGGTTGAGGGTTAGGGTTAGGGTTAGGTTTAGGGTTAGGCTGATAGTGACGTTGAGGGTAAGGTTAATGGTTAGGGTTAAGGTTAAGTTGAAGATTAGCATGAGGTTTAGGGATAGGGTGAGGGTTAGAGTGAGGGTGATGGTAAGGGTAAAGTTCAAGGTTAGGCTGACTGTGAGAATTAAGATAAGGGTGAGGGTTAGGGTTAGGGTGAGGCTTAGGTTAAGGGTGTGGGTTAGGGGTTATGGTGAGGGTTAGGGTTAGGTTGAGGGTTATAGTTAGGGTGAGGGTTAGGGTTAGGGTTATTGTTATTGTTAGGTTTAGAGTTAGGTTGAGGGTGAGGGTGACAGTGAGGGTTAGGTGTAGGGTCAGGATTAGGGTGAGATTTAGGGTTAGGATTAGTGTTATAGTTAGGGTTAGGGTGAGGGTGAGGTTTAGGGTTAGAATTAGGCTTCGGTTGAGTGTTAGTTTGAGGGTTAGGGTTAGGGTAAGTGTTAGGTTAGTGTTAGGGTGAGAGTTAGGTTGAGAGTGATAATTAGGGGTAGTATTAGGGTTAGGGTGAGGTTGAGTGTGTGGGTTAGGCTTAAGTTTAATGTTATGCTTAGGGTTAGGCTGAGGGTGAGGTTGAGGGTGAGGGTTATGGTTAGGGTGAGGGTTAGAGTTAGGGTAGATTGAGGGTTAGGATGAGGGTTAGTGTTACGATTAGTGTTAGGTTGAGCGCTGGGGTGATGGTTAGTGTGAGGTTTAGGGTTAGGGATAGGGTTAGGTTTAAGATTAGGGTTAGGTTTTGGGTGAGTGTGAGGGTTAGGCTTAGTATTAGGGTTAGGATTAGGGTTAGGGTTATGGTTAGGATTTGATTTAGAGTGAGATTGAGGGTAAGAATTAGAGTTAGTGTTAGTGTTAGGGTTAGGGTTAGGCTAAGGGTGAGGGTGGGGTGAGGATTTGGGTTAGGGTGATGGTTAGGGTTAGGGTTAGTGTTATTGTTAGGGTTAGGGTTAGAGTTAAGGTGAGGGTGAGGGTGAGGGTGCGGGTGAGTTTTAGGGTTAGGGTTAGGTGAGGTTTAGGGTTAGTGTTAGAGATAGGGTTAAGGTGAGGGTGAGGTTTAGGGTTAGAGTTCCGGTTAGTGTTAGGGTTACGCTTACCGTTAGGCTGAGGTTGAGGGTGGGGGTGAGGATTAGGGTTAGTGTTAGGGTTAGTGTTAGAGTTCGGGTTAGGCTTAGGGTTAGGGTTATTGTTAGTGTTATGGTTAGGTTTAGTTTGCAGTGAGGGTGAGGCTGATGGTGAGGTTTATGGTTAGGTTTAGGTTTAGGATTAGGGTTAGTGTTAGTGTTATTTTTAGGGTTAGGGTTAGAGTTATGGTGAGGGTGAGGGTGAGGGTGAGGGTTAGGGTTAGGGTGAGGTTTAGGGTGAGGTTGAGGGTTAGGGTTAGGTTGGGTGTGAGGTTTAGGGTTAGAGTGAGGGTTAGTGGGAGGGTTAGGGTGAGGGTTAGGTTTAGGGTTATTGTTAGTCTTAGGGTGAGGGTGAGGTTTAGGTTGAGGTTTAGGGATAAGTTTAGGGTTAGGATTAGGGTTAGGGTGAGGGTGAATGTGAGCGTTAGGGTTAGGGTTAGGCTTAGGCTTAGGTTTATGATTATGGTGAGGGTGAGTGTTAGGCTTAGGATTAGGGTGAGGTTTAGGGTTAGGTTGAGGGTTAGGGTTAGTGTTAGTGTTAGTGTAGGGTTAGGTTTAGTGTTAGGGTTAGGGGGAGGGTTAGGGTCAGAGTTAGGGTTAGGGTTAGTGTGAAAGTTAGGGTTAGGGTGAGGGTTTAGTTGAGGTTTAGGGTTAGGGTTAGGGTTAGGTTTAGGATTAGGGTTAGGTTGAGGGTATTTGTGAGTGTTAGGGTTAGGTTTAGGCTTAGGCTGAGGGTGAGGGTGAGGGTGAGGCTTAGCGTTTGGGTGATGGTTAGGGTTAGGATGAGGGTGAGGGTTAGGATGAGGGTTAGGGTTAGGATTAGGGTTAAGGTGAAGGCTAGGGTGAGGGTGAGGGTTAGGTTTAGTGTTAGGGTGAGGTTTAGGCTTAGGATGAGGGTTAGGGCTATTGTGAGTGTTAGTGGTAGGGTTAAGTTTAGTGTTAGGGTTAGGGGGAGGATTAGGGTCAGGGTTAAGTTTAGGGTTAGTGTTAGAATTAGGGTTAGGGTGATGGTTGGGGTTATGGTTAGCTTGAAGGTTAGGATGTTTAGGGATAGGGTGAGGGTTATGGTGAGGGTGATGGTAAGGTTGAAGTTGAGGGTTAGGCTGAGGGTGAAGGTTAAGATAAGGGTGAGAGTTAGGGGTTATGGTGAGGGTGAGGGTTAGATTGAGGATTAGGGTTAGGGTTAGTGTGTGTTTTAGGGTGAGGATGAGGGTTAGGGTTAGGTGAGGGTAAGGGTTAGAATTAGGGTTACGGTGAGGGCTAGGATCAGGGTGAGGTTTAGGGTTAGTGTTAGCGTTAGGGTGAGGGTGAGGCTTAGGGTGAGTGTTAGGGTTAGTGTGAGGGTTAGTATTAGGGTTAGTGTTAGTGTTAGTGTTAGGGTGAGGGTAAGTGTTAGATTGAGGGTTAGGGTTAGGGTGAGGGTTATATTTAGGGTGAGGGTTAGGGTTAGGGTTAGGGTTTGTGTTAATTTTAGGTTTAGGGTTATGTTGAGGGTGAGGGTGAGGGTTAGGATTAGGGTTAATATTAGGTTAGGGTTAGGGTGAGTGTGTGGGTTAGGATTAGGTTTAGGGTTAGGCTTAGTTTTTGGCTGAGAGTGAGGTTGAGAGTGAGGGTTAGCGTTAGGGTGAGGGTAAGGATTTCGGTTACGGTGAGGGTTAGGATGAGGGTTAGGTGATGGCTAGGGTGAGGGTGAGGTTTAGGGTTAGGGTTAGGGTGAGGTTTAGTGTTAGGGTTAGGGTGAGGGTGAGGTTGAGTGTTAGAGTTAGGGTTAGAGTGAGGGTTAGGGATCTGGTTAGTGTTAGGTTTAGGGTTAGGGTGAGTGATAGGGTTAGGGTGAGGGTTATGGTTATGGTTAGGATTAGGATTAGGGTTACGGTTAGGGTTACTGTGTGGGTTAATGTTAGGTTTAGTGTTAGGCTTAGCGTTAGGCTGAGGGTGAGGTTGAGGCTGAGGGTTAGGTTTATTGTGAGTGTTTGGGTTACAGTGAGGGTTATGTTTAGGGTGACGGTTACGGTTAGGCTTAGGGTTCGGTTGAGGGTGAGGTTTAGGGTTAGCTTTAGGGTAAAGTTTATGGTGAGGGTGAGGTTTAGGGATAGGGATAGGCTGAGGTTTAGGGTTATATTTAGGGTTAGGGGTAGGGCGAGTTTGAGGTTTAGGGTTAGAGTTCGGGTTACGGTGAGGGTTAGGGTGAGGTTTACGGTTAGAGTTAGGGTTAGGGGGAGGGTTATGGTGAGGGTTAGGTTTAGGGTGAGTGCTAGGTTGAGGGTGAGGGTAAGGATTAGTGTTAGGCTTAGGCTTATGGTTAGGCTGAGGGTGAGGTTGAGGGTGAGGTTAGGGTTAGGGTGAGGTTAGGGGTACGGTTAGGTTGAAGGTTAGCATGAGTTTTAGGTGTAGGGTGAGGGTTAAGGTGAGGGTGATGGTAAGGGTAATGTTGAGGATTACGCTGAGGGTCAGGGTAAAGATAAGGGTGAGGGTTAGGGTTAGGGTGAGGGTTAAGTTAAGGTTGAGGGTTAGGGGTTGGGGTGAGGGTGAGGGTTAGATTGAGGTTTAGGGTTAGGGTTAGTGTGAGGTTTAGGGTGATGATGAGGGTTAAGGTTAGGGTGAGGGTTACGGTTAGAATTAGGGTTAGGATGAGGACTAGGGTGAGGGTGATGGTTAGGGTTAGGTTGGGGTTAGAGTGAGTTTTAGGGTTAGGGTGAGGGTTAGGGTTAGTATGAGTGTTAGTGTTATGGTTAGGGTTAGTGTTAGGGTGAGGGTAAGTGTTAGGGTGAGGGTTAGGGTTAGGTTTAGGGATACTGTTATTGTTAGGTTTATGGTTACATTGAGGGTGAGGGTGAGGGTGAGTGTTAGGGTTAGAGTTAGGGTGAGGTTTACGTTTATTATTACGGGTAGAGTTATGGTGAGGGTGAGGTTTTGGGTTCGAGTTAGGCTTAGGGTGAGGGTTAGTGTGAGGATTAGGGTTAGGGTTAGTGTTAGGTTAGGGTTAGGGTGAGGGTTAGTGTGACCGTTAGGGTTAGAGGGAGGGTTAGGGTTAGGATTAGGGTTAGGGTGAGGTTGAGTGTTTGGGTTAGGGTTAGGTTTAGAGTTAGGCTTAGAGTTAGGCTGAGGCTGAGGTTGAATGTGAGGGTGAGGGTTAGGTGAGGGTTAGGTTTAGGGTAAGGCTGAGGGTTAGGAAGAGGGTTAGGTTTAGGACTAGGGTTAGTGTGAGGGTCAGTGTGTGGGTTAGGGTTAGGTTTAGATTTATGCGTCGGGTTAGGCTGAGGCTGAGGTTGAGGGTGAGGGTTAGGGTTAGTGTGAGGCTTAGGGTTAGGGATAGGGTTAGGTTTAGGATTAGGGTTAGGTTGAGGGTCAGTGTGAGTTTTAGGGTTAGAGTTAGGGTTAGGCTTAGGGTTAGGATTAGGTTTAGGGTTAGGGTTTGGTTTAGGGTGAGGAGTAGGGTGAGGATTAGGGTTAGTGTTAGTGTTACGGTTAGGGTTAGGCTGAGGGTGAGGGTGGGGGTGAGGATTAGGGTTAGGGTGATGGTTAGGTTTAGGGTTAGTGTTATTGTTAGGGTTAGGGTTAGAGTTAAGGTGAGGCTGAGGTTGTGGGTGAGGGTTAGGGTTAGGGTTTGGGTGAGGTTTAGAGTTAGGGTTGGAGATAAGGTTAGGGTGAGGGTGATGTTTAGGGTTAGAGTTAGGGTTAGTGTTAGGATTGGGCTTAGGGTTAGGCTGAGGGTGAGAGTGGGGGTGAGGATTAGTGATAGGGTTAGGGTTAGAGTTAGATTTAGGGTTAGGGTTAGGGTTATTGTTAGTGTTATGTCTAAGGTTAAGTTTGCATTGAGGGTGAGGCTGAGGGTGAGGTTTATGGTTAGGGTTAGGTTTAGGGTTAGGGTTAATGTTAGTTTTAGTGTTAGTGTTAGGGTTACAGTTATGGTGAAAGTGAGCGTGAGGGTGAGGGTTAGGGTTAGGGTGAGATTTAGGGTTAGATTTATGTTGAGGGTGAGTTTTAGGTTTAGAGTGAGGGTTAGTGGGAGGGTTAGGGTGAGGGTTAGGTTTAGGGTTAGTGTTAGTCTTAGGGTGAGGGTGAGGATTAGGTTGAGGTTTAGGGATAGGGTTAGGTTTACGATTAGGGTTAGGGTGAGGGTGAATGTGAGGTTTAGGATTAGGTTTAGGCTTAGGCTTATGGTTAGAATTAGGATGAGCGTGAGTGTTAGGGTTAGGGTTAGATTGAGGTTTAGGGTTAGCGTGTGGGTTAGGGTTAGTGTGTTAGTGTTAGGGTTTGGTTTAGTGTTAGGCTTAGGGGGAGGTTTAGGGTCAGGTTTAGGGTTAGGGTTAATATTAGGGTTAGAGTTAGTTTAAGGGTTAGGTTTAAGGTGAGGGTGAGGGTGAGTGTTAGGTTTAGGCTTAGGCTTAGGCTGAGGGTGAGGGTGTGGGTCAGGATTAGTTTTCGTGTGATGGTTAGGATTAGGTTTAGGGTGAGGGTTAGGGTGAGGTCTAGGGTGAGAGTGAGGGTTAGGGTTAGGGTTAGAATGAGGTTTAGGATTAAGGTGAGGGTTAAGGTTAGTGTGAGTGTTAGTGTTAGGTTTATGTTTAGTGTTACGTTTAGGGGGAGTGTTAGGGTCAGGCTTAGGGTTAGGGTTAGTGTTAGGGTTATGGTTAGGGTGATGGTTAGGGTTACGGTTAGCTTGAAGGTTAAGATGAGGTTTAGGGATAGGGTGAGGGTTAGGGTAAGGGTGATGGTAAGGGTAAATTTGAGGGTTACGCTGAGGGTGAGGGTTAGGATAAGTGTGAAGGTTACGGTTAGGGTGAGGGTTAGGTTAAAGTTGAGGGTTAGGTACTAGGGTGAGGGTTAGATTGAGGAGTAGGGTAAGGGTTAGTGTTGTTGTTTAGGGTGAGGATGAGGGTTAGGGTTAGGTGAGGGTAAGGGTTAGAATTAGGGTTAGGGTGAGGGCTAGGTTGAGGGTGAGGGTTAGTTTTAGGGTTAGGGTGAGGTTTAGGCTTAGGGTGATGTTTTGGGTTAGTGTAAGGGTTAGTGTTAGGGTTAGGGTTAGTGTTATGGTGAGGGTAAGTTTTAGGGTGAGGGTTATAGTTAGGGTGAGGGTTAGGGTTAGGGTTAGGGTTAGGGTGAGGTATAGGTTTAGGATTAGGGTTAGAGTTAGGGTTAGGGTTTGGGTGAGGTTTAGGGTTAGATTTAGGCTTAGGGTGAGGGTTAGTGTTAGGTTTGGGTTAGGGTAAGGGTCAGTGTGAGGGTTATGGTTAGAGTTCGGTTAGTGTTAGAATAGGGTTAGGGTGAGGTTTAGTGTTTGGGTCAGGGTTAGGTTTAGGGTTAGGCTTAGCGTTACGCTGAGGGTGAGGTTGAGGGTGAGGTTAGGGGTTAGGGTGAGGGTTAGGATTAGGGTTAGTGTGAGGGTTAGGATGAGGGTTAGGGTTATGATTACGGTTAGAGTGAGTGCAAGGATGAGGGTGAAGTTTACGGTTAGGGTTAGGGTGCGGTTGTGGGTTAGGGTTCGGGTGAGGGTGAGGTTTAGTGTTAGAGTTAGGGTTAGGGTGAGGGTTAGGGTTATGGTTAGTGTTAGGTTTAGGGATAGGGTGAGTCTTAGGTTTAGGGTGAGTGTTATGGTTATGGTTAGGATTAGAATTATGGTTAGGTTGAGGGTGAGTGTGTGGGTTGGGGTAAGGGTTTGGCTTAGGGTTAGGTTGAGCGTGAGGGTTAGGTTTAGGGTGAGGGTGAGTGTGAGGGTTAGGTTTAGTGTTAGTGTTAGTGTGAGGTTTATTGTGAGGGTTATTGTTAAAGTTAGGGTGTGGGAGAGGGTTAGGGTTAGGGTGATGCTTAGGTTTACGGTCAGGGAGAGGGTTAGCATGAGGGTGAGTTTTAGTGTGAGGGTTAGAGTGAGGGAGACAGTAAGGGTAAAGTTGAGGGTTAGACTGAAAGTGAGGATTACTGTAAATGTGAGGGTTAGGGTTAGGGTGAGGGTTAGGGTTAGGGTTAGGGTGAGGGTGTGGTTTAGTTTGAGGATTAGTTTTAGGGTTAGTGTGAGGTTTAATGTGAGGATGAGAGTTAGGGTTAGGGTGAGGGCTAGGGTGAGGGTGAGGGTTAGGATTTGTGTTAGGGTGAGTGTGAGAGTTAGGGTGAGTGTTAGGGTTAGGGTGAGGGTTAGTGTGAGGGTTAGTGTTAAAGTTAGTGTGTGGGTGAGGGTTAGGGTTAGGGTGATGCTTAGGGTTATGGTCAGGGAGAGGGTTAGCATTAGGGTGAGAGTTAGTGTGAGGGTTAGGGTGAGGATGACAGTAAGGGTAAAGTTGAGGGTTAGGCTGAGAGTGAGGATTACAGTAAATGTGAGGATTAGGGTTACGGTTATGGTGCGGGTTAGGGTTAGGGGTAGTGTGAGGGTGAGGGTAAGATTGAGGATTAGTGTTAAGGTGAGGTTTAGGGTGAGGATGAGTGTATGGGTTAGGGTTAGGGTTATTGTTAGTGTTATGGTTACAGTTAAGTTCGCAGTGAGGGTGAGGCTGAGGGTGAGGTTTATGGTTATGGTTGGGTTTAGGGTTAGGGTTAGGGTTAGTATTATTTTTAGGGTTAGGGTTAGATTTACAGTGAGGGTGAGGGTGAGGGTTAGGTTTAGGGTGAAGTTTATGGTGAGGTTTAGGGTTAGGGTTAGGTTGAGGGTGAGTTTTAGAGTTTGAATTTGGTTTATTGTGAGGGATAGCGTGAGAGGTAGGGTTAGGGTTAGAGTTAGTGTTAGGGTGAGGGTGAGGGTTAGGTTGAGGTTTAGGGATAGGCTTAGGGTTAGAATTAGGGTGTGGGTGAGCATGAGTGTGAGGGTTAGGTTTAGGTTTATGCTTAGGTTTAGGTTGAAGGTGAAGGTAGGTGTGAGGGTTATGGTTACAGTGAGGGTGAGGATTACAGTTGGGGTGAGGGTTAAGATTTGGGTTCGGATTAAGGTGAGGGTGAGGGTTAGGTTAGGGTGATGGTTAGGGTTAGGATTAGGGTTAGGGTGAGGGCTAGGGTGAGGGTGAGGATTAGGGTTAGGGTTAGGGTTAGGCTTAGGGTTAGGCTGAGGTAGAGGTTGAGGATGCGGGTTATGGTTAGGGTGATTGTTAGTGTTACCGTTAGGTTGAAGGTTAGCATGAGATTTAGTGATAAGGTGAGGGTTAGAGTGAGGGTGATGGTAAGGGTATAGTTGAGTGTTAGGCTGAGAGTGAGAATTAAAATAAGGGTGAGGGTTAGGTTTAGGGTGAGGCTTAGGGTAAGGGTGAGGGTTGGGGGTTATGCTGAGGGTGAGGGTTAGATTGAGGATTAGGGTTAGGTTTATGGTGAGGATGAGGGTTAGGGTTATGGTGAGGGTTAAGGTTAGAATTAGGTTTAGGTTGAGAGCTAGGGAGAGGGTGAGGGTTAGGGTTAGTGTTAGGGTTAGGATGAGTTTTAGGATTAGGGTGAGGTTTAAGGTTAATGTGAGGGTTAGTGTTAGGGTTAGAGTTAGTGTTAGGGTGAGGGTAAGTGTTAGGGTGAGGTTTAGGGTTCGGATGAGGTTTATATTTAGGGTGAGGGTTAGGGTTAGGGTTATTGTTATTGTTAGGTTTAGGGTTACATTGAGGGTGAGGGTGAGGGTTAGGTTTAGGATTAGGGTTAGGGTCAGTTTTAGGGTTAGGATTAGGGTTAGAGTTAGGGTTATGGTGAGGGTGAGGTTTCGGGTTAGAGTTGGGTTTAGGGTGAGTGTTAGTGTGAGGGTTAGGGTTAGGGTTAGTTTTAGGTTAGGGTTAGGGTGAGGGTTAGTTTGAGGGTTAGGGTTAGAGTGATAGTTAGCATTAGTATTAGGGTGAGGGTGAGTGTTTGGGTTAGGTTTAGGTTTAGTGTTAGGCTTAGGGTTAGGCTGAGGGTGAGGTTGAGGGTGAGAATTAGGGTTAGGGTGAGGGTTAGATTTAGGGTTAGATTGAGGGTTAGGATGAGGTTTAGGGTTAGGATGAGGGTTAGGTTGACCGCTGGTGTGAAGTTTATTGTGAGGGATAGGGATAGGGTTAGGTTTAGGATTAGGGTTAGGTTGAGGGTGAGTGTGATGTTTAGGCTTAGGGTTAGGGTTAGGCATAGGGTTAGGTTTTGGGTTAGGGTTTGGTTTAGAGTGAGGGTGAGGATGAGGATTAGGATTAGTTTTAGGGTTAGGGTTAGGGTTAGGCTAAGTGTGAGAGGGTGGGGTTGAGGATTAGGGTTAGGGTTAGGTGAGGTTTAGGGTTAGTGTTAGAGATAGGGTTAGGTTGAGGGTAAGGTTTATTGTTAGAGTTAGGGTTATTTTTAGCGTTAGGCTTAGGTTTAGGCTGAGGGTGAGCGTGGGGGTGAGGATTAGGTTTAGGGTTAGGTTTAGGGTTAGAGTTCGGTTTAGGGTTAGGGTTAGGGTTATTGTTAGTGTTATGGTTAGAATTAATTTTGCAGTGAGGGTGAGGCTGAGGGTGAGGTTTATGGTTAGGGTTAGGTTTAGAGTTAGGGTTAGTGTTAGTGTTGTTGTTAGGGTTAAGGTTAGAGTTACGGTTAGGGTGAAGGTGAGGGTGAAGGTTAGGGTTAGGGTGAGTTTTAGGGTGAGGTTTAGGGTTAGGATTAGGTTGTGGGTTAGTGTTATTCTTAGGGTGAGGGTGAGGGTTAGGTTGAGGTTTAGGGATAGGTTTAGGGTTAGGATTAGGTTTAGGGTGAGTGTGAATGTGAGTGTTAGGGTTAGAATTAGGCTTAGGCTTAGGTTTGGGATTATGGTGAGGGTGAGTGTTAAGCTTAGGTTTAGGGTGAGGTTTAGGGTTAGGGTGAGGGTTAGGGTTAGGGTGAGGGTTAGGTTTAGTGTTAGGGTTAGGGGGAGGGTTAGGGTCAGCATTAGGGTTAGGGTTACTCTGAGGGTTAGGGTTAGTATGATGGATAGGTTGAGGTTTAGGGTTAGGGTTAGGGTTAGGTTTAGGATTAGGGTTAGAGTGAGGGTGAGTGTGAGTGTTAGTGTTAGGTTTAGGCTTAGGCTTTGTGTGAGGGTGAGGGTGAGGCTTAGTGTTTGGGTGATGGTTAGGGTTAGGATGAAGGTGAGGGATAGGATCAGGGTTAGGGTTAGGATTAGGTTTAGGGTGAAGGCTAGGGTGAGGTTGAGGGTTAGGTTTAGGGTTAGGGTGAGGTTTAGGCTTAGGGTGAGGTTTAGGGTTAGTGTGAGTGTTACTGTTAGGGTTAAGTTTACTGTTAGGGTTAGGGGGATGGTTAGATTCAGGTTTAGGGTTAGGGTTAGTGTTAGAATTAGGGCTAGGGTGATGGTTAGGGTTATGGTTAGTTGAAAGTTAGGATGCTGTTTATGGATAGTGTGAGGGTTAGGGTGTGGGTGATGGTCAGTTTAAAGTTGAGGGTTAGGCTGAGGGTGAGGGTTAAGATAAGGGTGAGGGTTACGGTTAGGGTGAGGGTTAGGGTAAGGGTGAGGGTTAGGGATTAGGGTGAGGGTGAGGGTTAGATTGAGGATTAGGGTTTGGGTTAGTGTGTGGTTTAGGGTGAACATGAGGGTTAGGGTTAGTTGAGGGTAAGTGATCGAATTAGGAATAGGGTGAGGGCTTGGGTTAGGGTGAGGGTTAGGGTTAGTGTGAGGTTTAGCGTTAGGGTTAGGGTTAGTGTTAGGGTGAGGGTAAGTGTTAGGTTGAGGGTTAGGGTGAGGGTGAGGATTATAGTTAGGGTGAGGGTTAGTGTTAGGGTTAGGGTTTTTGTTAATTTTAGGTTTAGGGTTATGTTTATGGTGAGGGTGAGGGTGAGGGTGAGGGTTAGGGTTAGGGTTAGTGTGAGGTTTAGAGTTAGGATTAGGTTAGTGTTATGATTATTGTGAGGGTGAGGTTTAAGGTTAGATTTAGGCTTAGGGTGAGTGTTAGGGTTAGGGTTAGTGTTAGGTTAGGGTTAGGGTGAGTGTGTGGGTTAGGGTTAGGTTTAGGTTTAGGCTAAGTGTTAGGCTGAGAGTGAGGTTGAGGGTGAAGTTTAGGGTTAGGGTGAGGGTTAGGATTATGGTTAGGGTGAGATTTATGATGACGGTTAGGGTTAGGATTAGGATTAGAGTGATGGCTAGGGTGAGGGTGAGGTTTAGGTTTAGGGTTAGGGTGAGGTGTAGTGTGAGGTTTAGGGTGAGGTTGAGTGTTAGAGTTAGGGTTAGGGTGAGGGTTAGGGATCGGGTTAGTGTTAGGGTTAGGGTTAGGGTGAGTGATAGTGTTAGGGTGATGTTATGGTTATGTTTAGGATTAGGATTAGGGTTAGGGTGAGGGTGAGTGTGTGGGTTAAGGTTAATTTTAGTGTTAGGCTTAGGGTTAGGCAGAGGGTGAGGTTGAGGCTGAGGGTTAAGTTTAGTGTGAGGCTTTGGGTTACAGTGAGGGTTATGTTTAGGGTGACGGTTACGATTAGGTTTGGGGTTAGGTTGAGGGCTACGTTGAGTGTGAGGTTTAGGGTTAGGGTTAGGATGAGGTTTAGGGTTATAGTTAGGTTTAGGTTTAGGGCGAGTGTGAGGTTTAGGGTTAGAGTTAGGGTTAGGGTGAGGGTTAGGGTGAGGTATAAGGTTAGAGTTAGGGTTATGGGGGAGGGTTAGGTTGAGGGTTAGGTTTAGGGTGAGGGCTAGTTTGAGGGTGAGGGTTAGGGTTACTGTTAGTCTTAGGCTTATGTTTAGGCTGAGTGTGAGTTTGAGGGTGAGGGTCAGGGTTAGGGTGAGGTTAGGGTTATGGTTAGGTTGAAGGTTAGCCTGAGGTTTAGGGATAGGGTGAGGGATAGGTTGTTGGTGATGGTAAGGGTAAAGTTGAAGGTTAGGCTGAGGGTCAGGGTAAAGATAAGGGTGAGGGTTACGGTTAGGATGAGGGTTAGGGTAATGGTGAGGGTTAGGGGTTAGGGTGAGTGTGAGTGTTAGATTGAGGATTAGGGTTAGGTTTCGTGTGAGGTTTAGGGTGAGGATGATGTTAGGGTTAGGGTGAGGGTTAGGGTTAGAATTAGGGTTAGGATGAGGGGTAGGCTGAGGGTGAGGGTGAGGGTAAGGTTAGGGTTATGGTGAGTTTTAGGGTTAGGGTGAGGGTTAGGTTTAGTGTGCGGGTTAGTGTTATGGTTGGGTTAGTGTTAGGGTGAGGGTAAGTGTTAGAGTGAGGGTTAGGGTTAGGGTGAGGGTTATAGTTAGGGTGAGGGTTAGGTTTAGGGTTAGGGTTAGGGTTATTGTGAATTTTAGGTTTAGGGTTACATTCAGGGTGAGGGTGAGTGTGAGGGTTAGGGTTAGAGTTAGGGTGAGGTTTAGGTTTAGGATTAGGGGTAGAGTTAGGGTTAGGGTGAGGGTGAGGTTTAGGGTTAGAGTTAGGCTTAATGTGACGGTTAGTGTGAGGATTAGTGTTAAGGTTAGTCTTAGGTTAGGGTTAGGGTGAGGTTTATTGTGAGGGTAAGGGTTAGAGGGACTGTTAGGGTTAGGATTAGGGTTAGGGTGAGGTTGAGTGTGTGGGTTAGGGTTAGGTTTAAAGTTAGGCTTAGGGTTAGGCTGAGGCTGAGGCTAAAGGTGAGGGATAGGGTTAGGTTAGGGTTAGGTTTAGGGTAAGGTTGAGGGTTAGGATGAGGGTTAGGGTTAGGATTAGGGTTAGGGTGAGGGTGAATCTGTGGGTTATGGTGCGGTTTAGTGTTAGGGTTAGGGTTAGAGTTAGGGTTATGGTGAGGGTGAGGTTTAGGGGTACAGTTGGGGTTAGGGTGAGGGTTAGGGTTAGCGTGAGTGTTAGGGTGGTAGTGAAGGTAAGAGTAAATGTTATTGTTGGCCTGAGGGTGAGAGTTACTGTAAGGCTGAGGGTTAGTGTTAGGGTGAGGGTTAGGTTTAGGGGTAGTGTGAGGGTGAGGTTTAGATTGAGAATTAGTGTTAGGATTAGGGTGAGGTTTAGGGTGAGGATTAGGGTTAGGGTTAGGGTTATTGTTAGTGTTTTGGTTAGGGTTAAGTTTGCGATGAGGGTGAGGCTGAGGGTGAGGTTTATGGTTAGGGTTAGGTTTAGGGTTAGGGTTTGGGTTAGTGTTATTGTTAAGGTTAGGGTTGGTGGTACAGTGAGGGTGAGGTGAGTGTGAGGGTTAGGTTGAGGGTTAGGTTTAGGATTAGGTTGAGGGTGAAGATAGGTGTGAGTGTTAGCGTTATGGTGAGGGTGAGGATTAGGTTTAGGGTGAGGTTTAGGATTTGGGTTAGGATTAAGTTGAGGGTGAGGGTTAGGGATAGGGTGAGGGTTAGCATTAGGATTAGGGTTAGGGTGAGGGTCAGGGTTAGGATTAGAGTTAGGGTTAGGGTTATTGTTAATATTATGGTTAAGGACACCTTTGCAGTGATGGTGAGGCTGAGGGTGATGTTTAGGGTTAGGATTACGGTTAGGGTTAGATTTAGGGTTAGGATTAGTGTTATTGTTAAGCTTATGGTTAGAGTTATGGTGAGGGTGAGGGTGAGGGTGAGGGTGAGGGTTCAGCTTAGGGTGAGGTATAGGGTTAGGGTTAGTGTGAGGTTTAGGGTGAGGATGAGAGTTAGCGTTAGGTTGAGGGCTAGGTTGAGGTTGAGGGTAAGGGTTAAGGTGAGGTTTAGGGTTAGGGCTATGGTTAGCGTTAGTGTGAGGGTTAGTGTTAGGGGAAGAGAGTGTTAGGGTGAGGGTTAGGGTTAGGGTTAGAGTTAGGATTAGGGAAAGGGTTACGGTGAGGGTTAAGGTGAGGGATAGGTGGAGGTTTAGGGTTAGGGTTGGGGTTAGGTTTAGGATTAGGGTTAGGGTGAGGGTGACTGTGAGGGTTAGGGTTAGGCTTCGGCTTTGGCTTAGGGTTAGGCTGAGGGTGTGGGTGGGGGTGAGGATTAGTTTTTGGGTGATGGTTAGGGTTACGGTTAGGGTGAGGGTTAGGATGAGGGTTAGGGTTAGGATTAGTGTTAGAGTGAGGGCTAGAGTGAGGGTGAGGGTGAGGGTTAGGGTTAGGGTTAGGCTTAGGGTTAGGCTGAGGGTGATGTTGAGGGTGAGGGTTAAGGTTATGGTGATGGTTAGGGTTACAGTTAGGTTGAAGGTTAGCATGAGGTTTAGGGGTAGGTTGAGTGTTAGAGTGAGGATGAGGGTAAGGGTAAAGTTTAGGGTTAGGCTGAGAGGGAGGGTTAAGTTAAGGGTGAGGGTTAGGGTTAGGGTAAGCGTGAGGGTTAGGGTTTTTTGTGAGGGTGAGGGTTACATTGAGGATTAGGGTTAGGTTTAGTGTGAGGTTTAGGGTGAGGATGAGGGTTAGGGTTAGGGTGAGGGTTAGGGTTAGGGTTAGTGTTATTGTTAGGGTTAGGGTTAGAGTTATGGTGAGGGTGAGGTTGCGGTTCCGGGTTAGGGTTAGGGTGAGGATGAGGTTTAGGGTTAGAGTTAGGCTTAATGTGAGGGTTAGTGTGAGGATTAGTGTTAATGTTAGTCTTAGGTTAGGGTTAGAGTGAGGTTTATTGTGAGGGTAAGGGTTAGAGGGACTGTTAGGGTTAGGATTATGGTAGGGTGAGGTTGAGTGTGTGGATTAGGGTTAGGTTTAAAGTTAGGCTTAGGGTTAGGCTGAGGCTGAGGCTGAAGGTGAGGGATAGGTTTAGGTTAGGGTTAGGTTTAGGGTAAGGTTGAGGGTTAGGATGAGGGTTAGGGTTAGGATTAGGGTTAGGGTGAGGGTGAGTCCGTGGGTTATGGTGCGGTTTAGTGTTAGGGTTAGGGTTAGAGTTAGGGTTATGGTGAGGGTGAGGTTTATGGGTACAGTTGGGGTTAGGGTGAGGGTTAGGGTGAGGGTTAGGGTTAGCGTGATTGTTAGGGTGGTGGTGAAGGTAAGAGTAAATTTTAGGGTTCGGCTGAGGGTGAGAGTTACTGTAAGGCTGAGGGTTAGAGTTAGGGTGAGGGTTAGGTTTAGGGGTAGAGTGTGGGTGAGGTTTAGATTGAGGATTAGTGTTAGGATTAGGGTGAGGTTTAGGGTGAGGATTAGGGTTAGGGTTAGGGTTATTGTTAGTGTTATGGTTAGGGTTAAGTTTGCGATGAGGGTGAGGCTGAGGGTGAGGTTTATGGTTAGGGTTAGGTTTAGGTTTAGTGTTTGGGTTAGTGTTATTGTTAAGGTTAGGGTTAGAGTTACAGTGAGGGTGAGGTGAGGGTTAGGGTTAGGTTGAGGTTTACGGTGAGGTTTAGGGTTAGGGTTAGGTTGAGGGTGAGGTTTAGGTTTCGGGGGAGGGTTAGGGTGAGGGGTAGGGTTAGGGTTAGTGTTAGTCTTAGTGTGAGGGTGAGGGTTAGGTTGATGTTTTGGAATAGGCTTAGGGTTAGAATTATCGGTTAGGTTAAGGGTGAGTGTGAGGGTTAGGTTGAGGATTAGGTTTAGGATTAGGTTGAGGATGAAGATAGGTGTGAGTGTTAGGGTTATGGTGAGGGTGAGGATTAGGTTTAGGGTGAGGTTTAGCATTTGGGTTAGGACTAAGTTGAGGGTGAAGGTTAGGGTTAGGGTGAGGGTTAGCATTAGGATTAGGGTTAGGGTGAGGGTGAGGGTTAGGATTAGAGTTAGGGTTAGGGTTATTGTTAATGTTATGGTTAAGGTTACCTTTGCAGTGATGGTGAGGCTGAGGGTGATATTTAGGGTTAGGATTAGTGTTATTGTTAAGCTTATGGTTAGAGTTATGGTGAGGGTGAGGGTGAGGGTG
This sequence comes from Dipodomys merriami, assembly GCF_024711535.1. Taxonomy (NCBI): domain Eukaryota; kingdom Metazoa; phylum Chordata; class Mammalia; order Rodentia; family Heteromyidae; genus Dipodomys; species Dipodomys merriami. Next base: position 1,529,240 of record NW_027206402.1, on the reverse strand, counting down.
AGGGTTCGGCTTAGGGTGAGGTTTAGGATTAGGGTTAGTGTGAGGTTTAGGGTGAGGATGAGGGTTAGGGTTAGGTTGAGGCCTAGGTTGAGGGTGAGAATAAGGGGTTAGGTTGAGGTTTAGGGTTAGGGTTATGGTTAGTGTTAGTGTGAGGGTTAGTGTTAGGGGGAGAGAGTGTTAGGATGAGGGTTAGGGTTAGGGTTAGAGTTAGGATTAGGGAAAGGGTTACGGTGAGGGTTAAAGTGAGGGATAGGTGGAGGTTTAGGGTTAGGGTTGGGGTTAGGTTTAGGATTAGGGTTAGGGTGAGGGTGACTGTGAGGGTTAGGGTTAGGCTTCGGCTTAGGCTTAGGGTTAGGCTGAGGGTGAGTGTGGGGTGAGGATTAGTTTTTGGGTGATGGTTAGGGTTATGATTAGGGTGAGGGTTAGGATGAGGGTTAGGGTTAGGATTAGTGTTAGGGTGAGGGCTAGAGTGAGGGTGAGGGTGAGCGTTAGGGTCAGGCTTAGGCTTAGGGTTAGGCTGAGTGTGACGTTGAGGGTGAGGGTTAGGGTTATGGTGATGGTTAGGGTTACAGTTAGGTTGAAGGTTAGCATGAGGTTTAGGGATAGGGTGAGGGTTAGAGTGAGGGTGATGGTAAGTGTAAAGTTGAGGGTTACGCTGAGGGGGAGGGTTAAGATAAGGGTGAGGGTTAGGGTTAGGGTGAGGGTTAGTGTAAGGTTGAGGGTTAGGGTTTATTGTGAGGATGAGGGTTAGATTGAGGATTAGGGTTAGGTTTAGTGTGAGGTTTAGGGTGAGGATGAGGGTTAGGTTTAGGGTGAGGTTTAGGGTTAGGGTTAGTGTTATTGTTAGGGTTAGGTTTAGAGTTACGGTGAGAGTGAGGTTGCGGGTCCGGGTTAGGGTTAGGGTTAGGGTGAGGTTTTGTGTTAGGGTTGGAGATAGGGTTAGGTTCAGGGTGATGTTCAGGTTTAGAGTTCGGGTTAGTTTTAGTGTTGGGCTTAGGGTTAGGCTGAGGGTGAGAGTGGGGGTGAGGATTAGGGTTGGGTTTAGGGTTAGGGTTAGAGTTAGCGATAGGGTTTGGGTCGGGATTAGGGTTAGGGTGAAGGTGAGGGTGAGTGTTAGGTTTAGGTTTAGGCTTAGGCTGAGGATGAGGGTGGGGGTGAGGATTAGTTTTCGTTGAGGATTAGTGTGAGGTTTAGGGTTAGAATTAGGGTTAGGGTGAGGTCTAGGGTTAGTGTTAGTGTTAGGGCTAGGGTTAGGCTGAGGGTGAGTGTGATTGTGAGGGGTAGGGTTAGGGTTAGGCATAGGATTAGGCTGAGGGTGAGGGTGAGGGTGAGGTTTAGTGTGAGGGTTAGGGTAAGGGTGAAAGTAAGGGTCAAGTTGAGGGTTAGGCTGAGAGTGAGGATTACGGTAAATGTGAGTGTTAGTGTTAGGGTGAGGATTAGAGTTAGGGTTAGGGTGAGGGTGTGGTTTAGATTGAGGATTAGTTTTAGGGTTAGTGTGAGGTTTAGGGTGAGGATGAGGGTTAGGGTTAGGGTGAGGGTGAGGGTTAGGGTTAGGGTTAGGGTGAGTGTTACGGTTAGGGTGATGGTTAGGGTTAGTGTGAGGGTTAGTGTAAGAGTTAGGGTTAGTGTTAGTGTGAGGGTAAGTGTTGTTCGGGTTAGGGTTCGGGTGAGGGTTATGGTTAGAATGAGGGTTAGGGATAGGGTTAGGGTTATTGTTAGGGTTAGTGTTCGTGTTAGGATGAGGGTTAGGGTTAGCATGAGGTTTAGGGTGAGGACAAGGGTGAGGGTGAAGTTTAGGGTTTCAGTCAGGCTTAGATTTAGGGTTAGGCTGAGGCTGAGGGTGAGGTTGAGGGTTAGGGTTAGCGTGATGGTTAGGGTTACAGTTAGGCTTAGGGTTAGCATGAGTGTTAGGGTTAGGGTTAGGGTTAGGCTGAGGGTGACTGTAAGGGTAAAGGTGATTATTAGGGTGAGGGTGAGGGTTAGGGTGAGGATTAGGGTAAGGGTTAAGATGGGGTTGAGGGTTAGATTGTGGATTAGTGTTATGGTTAGTGTGTGGTTTAGGGTGAGGATGAGGGTTAGGGTTAGGGTGAGGACTAGGGTGAGGTTGAGGGTTAGGGATAGAGTTAGGTTGAAGTTTAGGTTTAAGGTGATTTTTAGGGTTAGTGTGAGGGTAAGTGTTAGGATTAGTGTTACTGTTAGGGTGAGGGTAAGTGTTAGCATGAGGGTTAAGCTTAGGGTGAGGGTTATGGTTAGGTTTAGGCTTAGTGTTAAGGTTAGGGTTATTGTTAGGGTTAGGTTTAGGGTTACGGATCCTGTGATGGTGAGGGTGAGGGTGAGGGTTGGGGTTAGGGTTAGTGCTGGGGTTAGGGTTAGGGTGAGGGTTACGTTGAGTTTTAGGGTTAGGTTTAGAGTTAGGTTTAGGATTAGGGTTATGGTGTGGGTGAGTGTGAGGGTTAGGGTTAGGGTTAGGCTTAGGCTTAGGGTTAGGCTGAGGGTGAGGGTGGGAATGAGGATTAGCTTTAGGGTGATGGTTAGGTTTAGGGTTAGGTTTAGGGTTATGGTTAGGGTTAGGATTAGGGTTAGGGTGTGGGCTAGGGTGAGGGTGAGGGTTAGGCTGAGAGTTAGGCTGAGTCTGAAGGTGAGAGTGAGGTATAGGGTTAGGTTGAGTTTTAGGGTTAGGGTTAGGGTGAGTTTGAGGTTAAGAATGAGGATTAGTTTTAGGGTTAGTGTGAGGTTTAGGGTGAGGATGAGGGTTAGGTTTAGGGTGAGGACTAGGGTGACGTGAGGGTTAGGGTTAGGGTGAGGCTTAGGATGAGGTGTAGGGTTAGGATTAGGGTTAGGGTGAGCGCTAGGGTGATGGTTAGTGTGAGGGTTAGGATTAGGGATAGGGATAGGTTTAGGATTAGGTTTAGATTGAGGGTGAATGTGAGGGTTAGGTTTAGGGTTAAGGTTAAGCTTAGGGTTAGGGTGAGTGTTAGGGTTAGTGTGAATATTAGGGTTATGGTGAGGGTTATGGTTATGGTGAGGGTTAGAGTTAGGTTTAGGGTTAGGGTTAGGGTGAGGTTTAGGGTGAGGATGAGGTTTAGGGTTAGGGTTAGGGTGTGGTTTAGGGTTATGTTTAGGGTTATTGTTAGGGCGATGGTGAGGGATAGGGTTAGAGTTAGTGTTAGGTGAGGGTTATGGTGAGGGTTAGGGTTAGTGTTAGTGTTAGGGGTAGGGTTAGGATGAAGGTTAGGGTGAGGGTGAGGGTTAGGGTAAGCGTTAGGATTAGGATTAGGGTTAAGGTGAGGGTGAGTGTGAGGGTTAGTGTTAGGGTTAGGGTTAGGTTTAGGATTAGGTTTAGAGTGAGGGTGAGGGTTAGGGTTAGGGTTATGTTTAGAGTGAGGGTTAGGGTGAGGGTTATGGTGAGGGTAAGGGTTAGGATTACCATTAGGGTATGTGCTAGGATGAGCAATAGGGTTAAGGTTAGGGTTAGGGTGAGGGTTAGGGTTAGGGTTAGGGTGAGGCTTAGGATGAGGTGTAGGGTTAGGATTAGGGTTAGGGTGAGCGCTAGGGTGATGGTTAGTGTGAGGGTTAGGGTTAGGGATAGGGATAGGTTTAGGATTAGGTTTAGATTGAGGGTGAATGTGAGGTTTAGGTTTAGGGTTAGGTTTAGGCTTAGGGTTAGGGAGAGTGTTAGGGTTAGTGTTAATGTTATGGTTAAGGTGAGGGTTATGGTTATGGTGAGGGTTAGATTTAGGTTTAGGGTTAGGGTTAGGGTGAGGTTTAGGGTGAGGATGAGGTTTAGGGTTAGTGTTAGGGTGTGGTTTAGGGTTATGGTTAGGGTTATTGTTAGGGCGATGGTGAGGGTTAGGGTTAGAGTTAGGGTTAGGTGAGGGTTAGGGTGAGGGTTAGGGTTAGTGTTAGTGTTAGGGGTAGGGTTAGGATGAAGGTTAGGGTGAGGGTGTGGGTTAGGGTAAGGGTTAGGATTAGGATTAGGGTTAAGGTGAGGGTGAGTGTTAGGGTTAGTGTTAGGTTTAGGATTAGGGTTAGGGTGAGGATGAGGGTTAGGGTTAGGGTTATGTTTAGAGTGAGCTTTAGGGTGAGGGTTATGGTGAGAGTAAGTGTTAGGATTAACGTTAGGTTATGTGCTAGGATGAGCAATAGGGTTAGGGCTAGGGTTAGGGTGAGGGTTAGGTTGAGGGTTAGGGTTAGGGTTAGTTTTAAGGTTAGGGTTGGTGTTAGGTTTAGGATTAGGGTTACGGTGACTGTGAGTGTAACAGTTAGGGTTAGGGTTAGTTTTAGGCTTAGGGTTAGGCTGAGGCTGAGCGTGAGGGTGAGGGTTAGATTTAGGCTGAGTTTTTGGTTTAGTGTTAGAGTGAGGGTTAGGGTGAGGGTTAGGGTTAGAATTAGGGTTAGTGTATGTCCTTGGGTGAGGGTTAGCCTAACACTAACGTTTAGGTTTAGTGTGAGGTTTAGCTTTAGGGTTATGATCAGGATTAGGGTTAGTGTGAGTGTTTGGGTTAAGGTTAGAGTTACGGTGAGGGTGAGGTTTAAGTTTAGGTTTAGGGTTATGGTTATTGTTAGGGTTAGGGTTAGGGTTAAGGTTAAGGTAAGGGTGAGGGTTAGGGTGATGTTGAGTGTTAGGATTAGGGTTAGGATTAGGTTTAGTGTTAGGGTGAAGGTGAGGTTTAGGGTTATTGTTAGGGTTAGGGTTAGGTTTAGTGTGAGTGTTAGGGTTAGTTTAGTGCTATGGTTAGGTTTATGGTGAGGGCTAGTGTGAGGGTGAGGGTATTGTTAGGGTTATGCTTAGGCTTACGGTTAAGCTGAGGGTGAGGGTTAGGGTTAGGCTTAGGCTTAGGGTTAGGCTGAGGTTGAGTGTGAGGATTAAGGTTAGGGTTTGGGTTAGGGTTAGGCTTAGTGCCAGGCGGAGGATGAGGGTGAGGGTGAGGGTGAGGGTTATCTTTAGGGTCAGGGTCAGGATTAGTTTTAGGGTTAGCGTTACGGTGCGGGTTAGTGTGAGGTTTAGGGTTAGTGTTACGGTTACGGTGAGGTTGAGAGTGAGTGTGAGGGTTAGAGTTAGGTTTAGTGTTATTTTTAGTGTTATGGTTAGGTTTAAATTTACAGTGAGGGTGAGGATGAGGGTGAGGGTTAGGTTTAGGTTTAGGGTGAAGTTTAGGTTAGGGTTAGGGTAAGGGTTAGGGTGAGGGTTTGGGTAAGGGTTACGGTTACGGTAAGGGTGAGTGTTAGGGTTAGGGTGAGGGTTAGTGTGATTGTTAGGGTTAGAGTTAGGGTGAGGGTTTGGATGAAGTTGATGGTTAGGGTCTGGATTAGCTTTAGGGTTAGGATTTGGATTAGATTTAGTGTTAGATTGAGTGCTTGGGTTAGGCTTAGGTTTAGGGTTAGGCTTAGTGTTAAGCTGAGGGTGAGGGTGAGGGTGAGGTTTAGGGTTAGGGTTTGGGTTAGGTTTAGCGTTTGGGTGAGAGTTAGGGTTCGGGTTACGTTTAGGTTTAGGGTGAGGGTTAGGGTCAGGGTTATGGTGAGGTTGAGGGTTAGGGTTAGGTTGATGGTTAGTGTTAGGATTATGGTTAGGGTGAGGGTTCCGGTTAGGATTAGGGTGAGAGTTAGGATGAGGATTAGGGTTAGGATTAGTGTTATTGTGAGTGCTAGAGTGAGGGTGAGGGTTAAGGTTAGTGTTAGAGTGAGGTTTAGGGTTAGGGTGAGGGTTAGGGTTATGTTGAGTGTGAAGGTTAGGGTTAGGTTGAGGATTAGGATTAGGTCTAGTTTTAAGGTGAAGGTGAATGTTAGCATTAGGGTCCGGGTTAGGATTAGGGTTAGGATGAGTGCTAGTTTGAGGCTGAGTGTTAGGGTTAGGTTTACAGTGAGGTTTAGGGTTATGTTTAGTTTTAGGGTGAGGGTTAGGGTGAGTGTCACGGTGAGGGTCAGGGTTAGGGTTAGGGTGCGGGTTAGAACTTGGTTTAGGGTTAGGATGTGGGTTAGTTTTAGGGTTAGGGTGAGGGTTAGTATGAGGGTTAGGGATACAATTTGGGTTAGGGTGAGGGCTTGGTTGAGGGTGAGGTTAAGTGTTAGGGTTAGGGTGAGGGTTAGGATTAGGATTAGGGCTAGCATTAGGGTTCGGGTTACAGTGAGGGTGATGGTTAGGTTTGGGGTGAGGGTTAGTGTTAGGACTAAGGAGAGGGTGAAGGTTAGGGTTACGGTTAGGGTGAGGGTTATGTTTAGGTTTAAGTTTAGAGTTAGGGTTAGGGTTAGGATTAAAGTGAGGTTTTGTGTGAGTGTGAGGGTTAGTGTTAGAGTTAGGCTTAGGTTAGGGTTAGGCTGAGGGTGAGGGTGGGGATGAGGATTAGGTTTAGAGTGATGGTTCTGGTTTTGGTTAGGTTGAGGGTTAGGATGAGGGTTAGGGTTTGGATTAGGGTTAGGGTGAGGGCTAGGTTGAATGTGAGGTTAAGGGTTAGGTTTAGGCTTAGGCTTAGGTTTAGGCTGAGGCTGAAGGTGAGGGTGAGGGTTAGGTTTAAGGTGATGGTTAGAGTTATGGTTAGGGTGAGGGTTAGGATGAGGTTTAGGATTGGGGTGAGCATTAGGATGAGGTTGACAGTAAGAGTAAAGTTGAGGGTTAGGCTGAGAGTGAGAGTTATGTTTAGGGTGAGAATTCGGGTTAGGGTTAGGTTGAGGGTGAGGGTTAGATTGAGGTTTAGTGTTAGGGTTAGTGTGAGGTTTAGGGTGAGTATGAGGGTTAGTGATAGGGTGAGGGATAGGGTGAAGTTGAAGGTAAGGGTTATGGTTAGGGTGAAGTTTAGGTTTAGGGTGATGGTTAGCGTTAGTGTGAGGGTTAGTGTTAGGGTTAGTGTTAGTTTTAGGGTGAGGTTAAGAGTTAGGGTAAGGTTTAGGTTGAGAGTAAGGTTTAGAATTCGGGTTAGGGTTAGGGTTAGGGTGAGGGTGAGGTTTAGGGTTAGAGTTAGGGTTAGGGTGATGGTTAGGGTTAGGGTTAGGGTTACTGATAGGATTAGGATTATGGTGAGGTTTAGTGTGGGGGTGAGGGTTACTGTTAGGGTTAGGATTAGGATTAGGGTTAAGGTGAGGGTGAGTGTGAGGGTTAGGATTACGGTTAGGATTAGGATTAGAGTTTGGGTGAGGGTGAGGGTGAGGGTTACCGTTAGGGTGAGTTTTGGGTTTAGGGTTAGAGTGAGGGTTAGGGTCAGGGTTAGGCTTAGGCCTAGGGTTTGATTATGGCCTGTTTTGAGGGTGAGGGTTAGGGTTAGGGTGATGGTTAGGGTGGGGGTGACGTTAAGGCTAAAGGTTAGGGTAAGGCTGCGGTTGAGAGTTACTGTAAGGGTTAGGGTTATGGTTAGGGTGAGGGTTAGGGGAAGGGGTCGGGTGAGGGTGAGGGTTAGATTGAGGATTAGTGTTAGGGTTAGGGTGAAGTTTAGGGTGAGAATGAGTGTTAGGGTTAGGGTTAGGGTTATTGTTAGTGTTATGGTTAGGGTTAAGTTTGCGGTGAGGGTGAGGCTGAGTGTGAGGTTTATGGTTAGGGTTAGGTTTAGGTTTAGGGTTAGGGTTAGTGTTATTGTTAGGGTTAGGGTTAGAGTTACAGTGAGTGTTAGGGTGAGGCTTAGGGTTAGAGTGAGGTTTACGGTGAGGTTTAGTGTTAGGGTTAGGTTGAGGGTGAGAGTTAAGTTTAGAATTAGGTTTAGGGGGAGGGTAAGTGTGAGGGGTAGGGTTAGGGTTAGTGTTAGTCTTAGGGTGAGGGTTAGGTTGAGGTTTAGGGATAGGCTTAATGTTAGGATTAGGGTTAGGGTGAGGGTGAGTGTGAGGGTTAGGGTTAGGCTTAGGCTAAGGGTTAGGTTGAGTGTGTAGGTAGGTGAGAGGGTTAGGATTACAGTGAGAGTTAGAATTATTGTTTGGGTGAGGGTTAGGATTTGGTTTAGGTTTAAGGTGAGGGTGAGGGTTAGGGTTAGTGTGACCATTAGGGTTAGGATTAGGGTTAGGGTGAGGGTGAGGGTTACGATTAGGGTTAGGATTAGGGTGAGGGTGAAGGATAGGATTAGGGTTTGTGTTATTGTTATTGTTATGGTTAAGGTTACCTTTGCTGTGATGGTGAGGTTGAGGGTGAGGATTAGGGTTAGGATTAGGGTTAGGGTTAGGTTTGGAGTTAGGATTAGTGTTATTGTTAAGGTTAGGGTTAGAGTTATGGTGAGGGTGAGGGTTAGATTTAGGTTTTTGTTTAGATTTAGGGTTAGGGTGAGGATTAGTGTTAGGGTGAGGGTGAGGTTTAGGGTTAGAGTTATGGTTAGGGGGAGGGTTAGGGTGAGGTTTAGGGTTAGAGGTATGGTTAGGGGGAGGGTTAGGGTGAGGGTTAGGTTGAGGTTCAGGGTTAGAGTTAGGGTTAGGTTTAGGATTAGGGTTAGAGTGAGGGTGAGGGTGAGGGTTGAGGTTAGGCTTAGGCTTAGCGTTAGGCTGAGGGTGAGGGTGGTGGTGAGGATTAGGGTTCGGGTGATGGTTAGGTTTAGGATTAGGGTGAGTGTTAGGATGAGGGTTAGGGTTATAATTAGGATTAGGGTGAGGGTTAGGATGAGGGTTAGGGTTAGGTTTATTGTTAGGGTGAGGGCTAGGGTGAGGATGAGGGCTAGGGTTAGGGTTAGGTTTAGGGTGAGTTTTAAGGATAGGCTGAGGGTTAGGGTTAGTATGAGGGTTAGTGTTAGGGTTAGGGTTAGTGTTAGGGTGAGGGTAATTGTTATGGTGAGGGTTAGGTTTAGGGTGAGTGTTATAGTTAGGGTGAGGTTTAGTGTTAGGGTTAGGGTTTTTGTTAATTTTAGGTTTGGTGTTATGTTGACGGTGAGGGTGAGAGTGAGGGTTAGGTTTAGGGTTAGGGTGAGTTTTTGGGTTAGGATTAGGTTAGAGTTATGGTTAGGGTGAGGGTGTGGTTTAGGGTTAGATTTAGGCTTAGGGTGAGGGTTAGTGTGAGGGTTAGGGTTAGGGTTAGTGTTAGGTTAGGGTTAGGGTGTGGGTTTGTGTGAGGGTTAGGTTTAGAGTTAGGGTTAGGTTTACTATTAAGGTTAGGGTGAGGGTGAGTGTGTGGGTTAGGGTTAGGTTTAGGGTTAGGCTTAAGGTTAGGCTGAGAGTGAGTTTGAGTGAGAGGGTTCGGGTTAGAGAGAGGGTTAGGTTTAGGATTAGGGTTAGGATGTTGGCTAGGGTTAGGGTGAGGTTTAGGGTTAGGGTTAGTTTGAGGTTTAGTGTTAGGGTTAGGGTGAGGGTGAGATTGAGTGTTAGAGTTAGGGTTAGGGTTAGAGTTAGTGTTAGGGTTAGGTTTAGGGTGAGTGATAGGGTTACGTTGAGGGTTATGGTTATGGTTAGAATTAGGATTAGGGTTAGGGTGAGTGTTAGTGTGTGGGTTAGGGTTAGGTTTAGCGTTAGGCTTAGGGTTAGGCTGAGGGTGATGTTGAGGGTGAGGGTTAGGTTTATTGTGAGTGTTAGGGTTATGCTTAGTGTGAGGGTTACTGTTAGGTTTAGGGTTATGGTGAGGGTTACTTCGAAAGTGAGGTTTAGTGTTAGGGTTAGGCTGAGGTTTTGGGTTAGAGTTATTGTTAGGTTTAGGGCGAGTGTGAGATTTAGGGTTAGAGTTAGGTTCAGGGTGAGGGTTAGGGTGAGGTTGAGCGTTAGTGTTAGTGTTAGGGGTAGGGTTAGGCTGAGCGTGAGGTGAGTGTGAAGGTTAGGCTTAGGGTTAGGCTTAGGTTTATTCTGAGGGTGAGGGTGAGTTTGAGGGTTAGGGTTATGGTGAGGGTGAGGTGTAGCCTTAGATTTAGTGTTAGTGTTAGTGTTTGTTTTAGGGTTAGGATGTGGGTGAGGGTTAGGTTTAGGATGATGCTTAGGGTTACGGTCAGGGTGAGGGTTAGGATGAGGATTAGGGGTATGGGTAGGGTTAGGGTGAGGGCTACATTGAGGGTGAGGTTTAGGTTGAGATCGAGGTTTAGTGTTAGGGTTAGGCTCAGGTTTAGGGTGAGGATTAGGGTTAGGGTTAGGGCGAGTGTGAGGTTTAGGGTTAGATTTAGGTTTAGGGTGAGGGTTAGGGTGAAGTTTGGGGTTAGTGTTAGTGTTAGGGTAGGGTTAGACTGAGGGTGAGGGTGAATGTGAGGGTTAGGGTTAGGGTTAGGCTTAGGTTTTGGCTGAGCGTGAGCGTGTGGTTGAGATTTAGTGTTAGCTTAATGGCTAGGTTTACGGTTCGGCTGAGGGTTAGTATGAGGATTAGGGTTAGGGTGAGGGTTAGGGTGAGGGTGACAGTAAGGGTTAAGTTGAGGTTTAGGCTGAGAGTGAGGATTACGGTAAATGTGAGGGTTAGGGTTAGGGTGAGGGCTAGGGTGAGGTTGATGGTTCGGATAGGGTTAGGTTGAGGTTTAGGTTTAAGGTGATGGTTAGAGTTAGTGTGAAGGTTAGTGTTAGGATTAGGGTTAGTTTAGGGTGAGGGTAAGTGTTAGGGTGAGGGTTAGTGTTAGGGTGAGGGTTCTGGTTAGGGTTAGGGTTAGTGTTAGGGTAAGGGTTATTGTTAGGGTTAGGGTTACAGTTACGGTGAGGGTGAGGGTGAGGGTTAGGGTTAGGGTTAAGGGGAGGTTTAGGGTTAGTGTTAGATTTTGGGTTAGGAGGAGGGTGGGGTTTAGGTTTAGAGTTAAATTTAGGGTTACGGTTAGGTTTAGGGTTAGGGTTAGGGTTAGGATTAGGGTTAGCGTGAGGGTGAGAGTGAGGGTTAGGGTTAGTGTTAGGCTTAGGCTTCGGGTTATTCTGAGGGTAAGGGTGGAGCTGAGGTTTAGGGTTAGGTTTAGGGTGTGGGTTAGGATGAGTTTTAGGGTTAGGATTAGGTTTATGATGAGGGCAAGGGTGAGGGTGAGGGTTAGGGTTAGCATTATGGTGAGGTTTAGGTTTGGGGTTAGGTTTACTGTTAGGGTGAGGTTAGGGTTAGGGTTACTGGGAGGGTGAGCGTTAGGGTTATGGTGAGGTTTAGGGTTCTGTTTAGGATGAGGTTTAGGGTTAGGGTTAGGGTGAGGGATTGAGTTAGTGTTAGAGTTACAGTGAGGGTGAGGGTGAGGGTGAGGTTTAGGGTTAGGGTTAGGTTTAGGCTGAGGGTGAGGTTTAGGGTTATAATTAGGGTTAGGGGGTGGGTTAGGTTGAGTGTTAGGTTTAGGGTTAGTGTTAGGTTTAGGGTTAGAGTGAGGGTTAGGTTGAGGTTTAGGATTAGGGTTCAGGTTAGGTTTAGGATTAGGGTTATGGTGAGGGTGCGTATGAGGGTTAGGGTTAGGTTTACGCTTAGGCTTAGGGCTAGGCTGAGGGTGAGGTTGGGGATGAGGATTAGGTTTAGAATGATGGTTAGGTTGATGGTTAGTTTTAGGGTTAGTATTAGGGTTAGGGTTAGGATTAGGGTTAGGGTGAGGGCTAGGGTGAGGGTGAGGGTGAGGGTTAGGCTTAGGTTTAGTCTGAGTCTGAGGGTGAGGGTGAGAGTTAGGGTTATGTTGATGCTGAGGGTTACAGTCAGAGTGAGGGTTAGGATGATGGTTAGTTTTAGGGTGAGGGTTAGGGTGAGGGTTACTGTAAGGGTAAACGTTAAGGTTAGGCTGAGTGTGAGGATTACGGTAAGGGTGAGGGTTAGGTTTAGGTTGAGGGTTAGGGTTAGGTTTAGAGTGAGGGTGAGTTTTAGATTGAGGATTAGTTTTAGGGTTAGTGTGAGGTTTAGGGTGAGGATGAGTCTTAGTGTTCGGGTGTGGGCTAGGGTTAGGGTAAGGGACAGGGTTAGGTTGAGTTTTAGGGTTAGGGTGATGGTTAGGGTTAGTGTGAAGTTTGGTGTTAGGGTTAGGGTTAGTGTAAGGATGAGGGTAAGTGTTAGGCTGAGGGTTAGGTTTAGGGTATGGGTTATGGTTAGAATGAGGGTTAGGGTTAGGGTTAGGGTTATTGTTAGGGTTAGGGTTTCGGTTTCGGTGAGGGTGAGGGTTAAGGTTAGGTTTATGGTGAGGTTTATGTTTAGGCTTAGGATTAGTGTTAGGGTTAGGGTGAGGGTGAGGTTTAAGGTTAGAGATAGTGTTAGTGTTAGGGTTAGGGTGAGGGTGAGGGTTAGGGTTAGGGTTAGGGTGAGGCTTAGGGTTAGGATTAGGTTGAGGGCTAGGATTAGGTGTACGGTTAGGATTAGGGTTAGGGTGAGTACTAGGGTGATGGTTAGTGTGATGGTTAGGGTTAGGGATAGGGTTAGGTTTAGAATTAGGTTTTAATTGAGCGTGAGTGTGAAGGAGGGTTAGGATTAGTGTTAGGGTTAGGCTTAGGGTTAGTTTGAGGGTTAGGGTTAGGGTTTTGTTTAGGGTGAGGGTGATGGTTAGGGTTAGGGTTAGGGTGAGTGTGAGGGTTAGGCTTAGGGTTAGGGTGAGGGATAGGGTGAGGGTGAGGTTTAGGGTGAGGGTTAGGATGAGGGTTAGGGTTACAGTGAGGGTTATGGTTAGGATTAGGGTGAGGGTTAGGTTTAGGATTAGAGTTAGGGTGAGGGTGAATTTTAGGATTAGGGTTAGGGTCAGGATTATGGTTATTGTTATGATTATGATGACATTTGCAGTAGGGGGAGGCTGAGGGTGAGAGTTAGGGATAGGATTAGGGTTTAGTTAAGCTTTAGGGTTAGGATTAGTGTTATTGTTAGGGCTAGGGTTAGAGTTACTGTGCGATTGAGGGTGAAGGCAAGAGTGAGGTTTAGGGTGAGGATTAGGGTTAGGTTTAGGTTGAGGGTGAGTGTGAGGGTTAGGGTTAGGGTTAGGGTTAGGCTTAGGGTTAGGGTGAGGGTTAGGGTTAGGGTTTGGTTTAGGGTGAGGGTGAGGGTTAGGGTTAGTTTTAGTGTGAAGGTGAGGGTGAATGTTAGGGTTAGGGTTAGTGTGAGTGTTAGTGTTACGGTGAGGGTTATGTTTAGGGTGAGGGTTAAGGTAAGGGTTAGGTTTAGGGTGAAGTCTAGTGTGAGGGTGAGGTTTGGGATTAGGGTTAGGGTGAGGTTTAGGGTGAGGGTGATTTTTAAGGTTAGGGTTAGGCTGAGGTTTAGGTTTATGGTTAGGGTTAGGGTTAGGGCGAGTGTGAGGTTTAGGGTTAGAGTTAGGGTTAGGGTGAGGGTTAGGGTGATGTTTAGGGTTAGTGTTAGTCTTAAGAGTAGGGTTGGGTTGATGGTTAGAGTGAGGGTGAGGGTTAGGGTGAGAGTGAGGGATAGGGTTAGGGTTGGGATTAGGATTAGGGTTAAGGTGAGAGTGAGTGTGAGGGTTAGAGTTAGGATTAAGATTAGGATTAGGGTTAGGGTAAGATTGAGGGATAGGGTTAGGTTTAGAGTGAGGTTTAGGATTAGGATTAGGGTTACGGTGACGGTGAGTGTAAGTGTTAGGGTTAGGGTTAGTGTTTGGCTTAGGGTTAGTCTGAGGCTGAGGGTGAGTGTGAGGGTTAGATTTAGGGTGAGGGTTAGTTTTAGGGTTAGAATGAGTGTTAGGGTGAAGGTTAGGTTTAGGGTTAGAGTTAGGGTATGTGCTAGGGTGAGGGTTAGTGTTAGGGTTAGGGTTAGGGTGAGGTTTAGGTTTAGGGTTATTGTCAGGGTTAGGGTTAGGTTAAGGGTTTGGGTTTGGGTTAGAGTTACAGTGAGGGTGAGATTTAGGATTAGGTTTATTCTTAGGGTTAGAGTTAGGGTTAAGGTTAAGGTAAGGATGAGGGTGATGTTGAGGTTTAGTGTTACGGTTAGGATGAGGTTTAGAGTTAGGCTTATGGTTAGGGTTATGGTTAGGGTTTGGTTTAGGGTGAGGGTGAGGTTTAGGGTTAGGGTTATGATGAGGTTCAGGGTTATGGTTAGGATTAGTGTTAAGGCAAGTGTGAGGTTTAGGGTTAGTGTTAGGATTAGGATGAGGGTTAGGTTGAGGTTTAGGGTTAGTGTTAGTGTTAGCAGTAGGGTTTGGGTGAGGGTGAGGGTTAGGGTTAGAATTAGGATTAGGATTAGGGTTAAGGTGAGGGTGAATGTGAGGGTTTGTGTCAGGGTTAGGGTTAGGTTTAGGGTTATTGTGAGGGCTAGTGTGAGTGTGAGGGTTAGGGTTAAGGTTAGGCTTAGTCTTAGGTTTAGGCTGAGTGTTAGGGTGAGGGCGAGGGTTAGATTTAGGTTTAGGCTTAGGCTTAAGGTTAGCCTGAGTTTGAATGTGAGGTTTAGGGTTAGTGTTAGGGTTTGTTTTAGGCTTAGTGTTAGGCGAAGGGAGAGGGTGAGGGTGTGGGTTAGGGTTAGGATGAGGGTGAGGTTTAGGGTTAGAGTAAGCGTTAGGGTGAGTATTAGTGTGAGGTTTAGGGTTAGGGTTAGTGTTACAGTTATGGTGAGGGTGAGTGTGAGTGTGAGGGTTAAGGTTAGTCTTAGCCTTAGGCTTAGGCTTAGGCCGAGCTTGAGGGTGAAGGTGATGTTTGGGGTTAGTGTGATTGTTAGGGTTTCAGGGTTGGGGTGAGGGTTAGGGTGAGGTTTAGGTTTAGGTTTAGGACTAGGGTGAGGGCTACGGTGAGGGTTAGGCTTAGGGTTAGCATTAGGGTGAGATTTAGGGTTAGGGTTAGTTTTAGGGTTAGGGAGAATGTTAGGGTTAGAGTTACGGTGAGGGTGAGGGTTAGGGTTAGAGTGAGGGTAAGGGTTAGGTTTAGGGTGAGTTTTAGTATTAGGGTTAGGGTTAGAATTAGGGTTAGGGTGAGGGTGAAGTTCAGGGTTAGAGTTAGGGTTAGGATGAGGTTTAGGGTGAGGGTTAGGGTTAAGGTTAGGATGAGGTTTGGGTTAGGTTTAGGGTTACGGTGAAGGTGAGGATTAGGGATAGGTTTAGGGTAAGGGTTAGTGTTATTGTTAGGGTTAGGGTTAGAGTTACAGTGAGGGTGAGGGTGAGGATTAGTCTTAGGGTGAGGTTTAGGGTTAGAGTTAGGGTTAGGGTGAGGGTTAGGGTTAAGGTTAATGTAAGATTTCGGGTGAAGGATAGGATGAGGGTTAAGTTTAGGGTTTGGGTGAGGTTTAGGGTTCGGGCTACAGTGAGGGTGAGGGTTAGGGTTAGGTTGAGGGTTAGGGATAGGATTATGTTTAGGGTGAGGGTTAGGGTTAGGGTTAGGATGAGTGTTAGGTTGAGGATTAGGGTTAGGATTAGGGTAAGGGTGAAGGCTAGGGTGAGGGTGAGGGTTAGGGTTAGTGTTCAGGTGAGGTTTAGGGTTAGGGTTAGGGTGAGGGTGAGGGTTAGGCTTAGGGTTAGGGATATGTTGAGGGTGTGGTTTAAGGTTAGGGTGAGGGTTAGGGATAGGATGAGGGTTAGGGTAAGTGTGATGGTAAGAATTAGGGTTAGAGTTAGGATTATTGTTAGTGTTTTGGTTATGGTTATGTTTTCAGTGAGGTTGAGGCTGAGGGTGAGGGTTGGGAATAGGATTAGTGTTAGGGTTAGGTTTAGGTTTAGGATTAGTGTTATTGTTAGGGTTAGTGTTAGAGTTATGGTGAGGGTGAGGTTGAGGGTAAGGTTCAGGGTTAGGGTTAGGGTTAGGTTGAGGTTTAGGGTTAGGGTTAGGATTAGGGTTAGGGTGAGTGTGAGGTTTAGGATTAGAATTAGGGTTTAGGGGAGGGTTAGTGTGAGGGTTAGGGTTAGGGTTATTTTTAGTGTTAGGGTGAGGGTGAGGTTTAGGTTGAGGTTTAGCGTTATGGTTAGGGTTATGGTTAGGATGAGAGTTAGGGTGAGGGTGATTGTGAGGGTTAGGGTTAGCGTTAGGCTTAGTCTTAGGGTTAGGCTGAGGGTGAGGTTGGGGAAGAGGATTAGGGTTTTGGTGATGGTTAGGGTTATGGTTAGGTTGAGAGTTAGGATGAGGGTTAGGGTTAGTATTAGGGTTAGGATGAGGGCTAGGTTGAGGTTGAGGGTTAGCGTTAGGTATAGGCTTAGGCTTAGGTTTAGTCTGAGCGTGAGGTTGAGGGTGAGGTTTAGGGTTAGGGTGATGTTTAGGTTTACGGTTAGGGTGAGGATTAGGATGAGGGTTAGGCTTAGGGTGAGGGTGATGGTAAGTGTAAAGGTGAGGGTTAGGGTGAGTATGAGGGTTAAGATATGGGTAAGGGTTAGGGTTAGGGTGAGGGTTAGGGTAAGGTTTACGGTTAGGGTTAGGGTGAGGGTGCGGGTTAGATTGAGAATTAGGGTTAGGGTTAGTGTGAGGTTTAGGGTGAGGATGAGTGTTAGGTTTAAGGTGAGGGTTGGGGTTAGAATTAGGGTTAGGGTGAGGGCTAGGGTGAGCGTGAGTATTAGGGTTAGGTTTAGGGTGGGGGTGAGGTTTAGGTTTAGGTTGAGTGTTAAGATTAGCATGAGGGTTAGTGTTATGGTTAGGGTTAGTGTAATGGTGAGGGTAAGTGTTAGGGTGAGGGTTAGGGTTAGGGTTAGGGTTATTGTTAGTGTTAGGGTTATGGTTACCCTATGGTGAGGGTGAGGGTTAGGGTGAGGTTTAGGGTGAGGTTTAGTGTTAGGGTTACATTTAGAGTTTGTTTTAGGGCTAAGATTAGGGTTAGGGTGAAGGCTAGGGTGAGGGTGAGGTTTAGGGTTAGGGTTAGGGTTAGGTTTAGGATTATGGTGAGGATGAGGGTAAGTGTGTGGGTTAGGGTTAGGTTTAGGTTTAGGCTTAGGGTTAGGCTAAGTGTTAGGTTGAGGGTGAGGGTTATGTTTAGAGTGAGGGTTAGGTTTAGGGTTAGGGTGAGAGTCAGGATGGGGGTTAAGGTTAGGATTAGGGTTAGGGAGAGGGCTTGTGTTAGGGTGAGGATTACGGTTAGGGTTAGGGTGAGGTTTAGGGTTAGGGTTAGGTTTAGGGATAGGTTCAAGGTTAGGGTTAGGGTTATGGTGAGGGTGAGAGTTAGGGTTAGTTTGAGGGTTAGGATTAGGTCTACGTTTAGGGTTAGGGTTAGGGTTAGGGATTTGGCGAGGATTATAATGAGGGATAGGGTTAGGAATATGGTTAGGATGAGGGCTAGGGTGAGAGTAAGGGTTAGGGTTAGGGTTATGGTGTGGTTTAGGTTTAGGGTTAGGTTTAGGGTTAGGGTGAGAGTTAGGGTTAGGCTTACAGTGAGGGTCAGGGTTAGATTTTGGTTGAGGGTTAGAATTAGGTTTAGGATTAGGGTGAGGGTTAGGGTTAGGGTTAGGTTGAGGGTTAAGGTGAGGATTAGGGATACAATTAGGGTTAAAGTGAGAGCTAGGGTGAGGGTGAGGTAAGTGTTAGGGTTAGGGTGAGGTTTATGTTTAGGGTTAGGGTTAAGGTGAGGTTAAGGGTTAGAGTTAGGGTTAGGGGGAGGGTTAGGGTGAGGATTAGGGTTAGGGTTACGGTCAGGTTTAGGTTTCGGTTTAGGGTTAGGGTGAGGGTTAGGGTTACAGTTAGAGAGAAGGTCAGGGTTAGGGTTTGGTTGAGGGTTAGAATTAGTTTTAGTGTTAGGGTGAGGGTTAGGGTTAGGGTTAGGATGAGGGTGAGGGTGAGTTTTAGGGTTATAGTTAGGGTTAGGTTGAGGGATAGGGTGAGGTTTCGGGTTAGGGATAGTGTTAGGATTAGGATTAGGGTGAGGTTCAGGGTTAGGGTGAAGGTTAGGTTTAGGGTCAGGATTAGGATTAGGGTTAGGGTGAAGGTGAGTGTGAAGTTTAGGGTTAGGGTTAGGGTTAGGCTTAGGGAAAGGCTGAGTGTGAGGTTGAAGGTGGGGGTTCAGGTGAGGGTGAGGTTTAGGGTTAGAATTAGGGTTAGGGTTAGAGTGAGCATTAGGGTGAGGGTTAGGTTTAGCGATAGGGTTAGGGTTAGTGTTAGGGTTATGGTGAGGGTGAGGTTTAGGTTTAGGTTGAGGGATAGGATTAGTGCTAGCTTTAGGGTGACAGTTAGGGTGAGGGTTAGGGTGAGGGTTAACATGAGTGTTGGGGTTAGGATTAGGGTTAGGATGAGGGCTAGGGTTAGGTTTAGGTTTAGGGTGAGGGTTTGTGTTATGGTGAGGGTGTGGGTTAGGTTTGGAGTGATTGTTATTGTGAGGACTAAGGTGAGGGTGAGGGTTAAGGTTAGGGTTAGTGTGAGGTTTAGGTTGAGGTTTAGGTTTAGGGTTAGGGTTAGCATTAGGGTTAGGGTGAGGGCTAGGGTGAGTGTGAGGTTTAGGGTTAGGGTTAGTCTTAGGCTTAGGTTTAGGCTGAGGCTGAAGGTGAGGTGAGGGTTAGGGTTAGGGTGATGGTTAGGGTTAAAGTTAGGGTTAAGATGAGGGTTAGGATTAGGGTGAGGGTTAGGATGAGGGTGACAGTAAGAATAAAGTTGAGGGTTAGGCTGAGGTTGAGGGTTATGGTAAGGGTGAGGGTGATGGTTAGGGTTAGGTTGAGTGTGAGGTTTAGATTGAGGATTAGTGTTAAGATTAGTGTGAGGTTTAGGGTGAGGATGAGGGTTAGGGTTAGGGTGAGAGATAGGGTGAAGTTGAGGGTTAGGGTTAGGGTTAGGGTGAGGTTTAGGTTTAGGGTGATGGTTAGCATTAGTGTGAGGGTTAGTGTTAGGGTTTGTGTTAGTGTTAGGGTGAGCGTCAGTGTTAGGGTAAGGTATAGGTTTAGGGTAAGGTTTTGTATTAGGGTTAGGGTTAGGGTTAGCGTGAAGGTGAGGTTTAGGGTTAGAGTTAGGGTTAGGGTGAGGGTTAGGGTTAGGATTAGGGTTACTGTTCGGATTAGTATTAGAGTTAGGGTGAGGGTGAGGGTGAGGATTACGGTTAGGGTTTGGGTGTGGGCTAGGGTGAGGGTGAAGGTTAGGGTTAGGGTTGGGGTGAGGGTTAGGGTGAGGTTTAGGGTTAGTGTTAGGGTTAACTTTGGGATTAGGGATAGTCGAAATGTTAGGCTGAGGGTGAAGATGAGGGTGGGGTTTAGGGTGATGGTGAGGGTTAGGGTTAGGGTTAGGGTGGGGTTTAGGGTTAGGGTACGGTTAGGGTGAGGGTGAGGTTTAAGGTTAGATACAGGGTTAGGGAGAGGGTTAAGGTGAAGTTTAGGGATAGGGTTAGTGTTAGGTTTAGGGTTACAGTTACTGTGAGGGTGAGGGTGAGGGTTAGGTTAGGGTTAGTGTGAGGATTAGGGTTTGGGTAAGGGTTAGAGTGAGGGTTAGGTTGAGGGTGAGGTTTAGGGATAGAATTAGGTTTAGGGTGAGTGTGAGGTTGAGGTTTAGGTTTAGGGTTAGTGTTAGTGTTAGGTTTAGGTTGAGATTTAGGGGGAGGATTAGGGTTAGGGTTAGGATTAGGAGTAGGGTTAGGGTTAGGGTGAGTGTGAGGGTTAGGGTTAGGATTAGTGTTAGCCTTAGGTTTTGCCTGAGGGTGAGGTTGAGGGTGAGGTTTAGGTTTAGGGTGAGGGTAAGAGTTAAGGTGATGGAGAGGTTTATTGTTAGCTCTAGGGTTAGAGTTAGGGTTAGTTTGAGGGTGAGGTTTACGTTTAGAGTTAGGGTCAGTGTAAGGGTTAGGGTGAGGGTCAGGGTTATGGTTAGGGTTAGGTTAGGCTTAGGCTTAGGCTTAGGCCGAGCATGAGGGTGAGGGTTAGGGTTAGGGTTAGGGTGAGGGTTAGGATGAGTTTTAGGGTTAGGATTAGGGTTAGGGTGAAGGCTAGGCTGAGGGTTAGGATGATGGTTAGGTTTAGGGGTAGGGTTAGGTTAGTATTAGGGTTAGGGTCATTGTGAGGGTGAGGGTTATGGTTAGGGTTAGCATTAAGCTTAGGGTTAGGGTGAGGTTTAGGGTTAGGTTTTGGTTTAGTGTGAGGGTGAGGCTGAGGATTAGTGTTAGGTTTAGGGTTAGGGTGAGGGTTGGCTTTAGGGTTACGCTTAGGGTTAGGGTGAGG
The DNA here is from genome assembly GCF_024711535.1 of Dipodomys merriami. NCBI lineage: Eukaryota > Metazoa > Chordata > Mammalia > Rodentia > Heteromyidae > Dipodomys > Dipodomys merriami. The sequence continues at coordinate 1,509,417 of NW_027206402.1, read as the reverse complement.
GTTACAGTGAGGGTTAGGGATAGGGTTAGGGTTAGGCTTAGGCGTAGGCTGCGGGTGAGGGTGAGGGTTAGGTTAAGGGTTTGGGTTAGGGTGAGGGTGACACTGAGGATTACTGTTAGGTTTATGGTTAGGCTTAGGTTTAGGTTTAGGGTTAGGGCTAGGGTTAGTGTTAGGGTGAGGTTGAGGGTTAGGCTTAGGGTTAGGCTTATGGTTAGGGTTAGGGTTAGGGTGAGTGTGAGGTTTAGGGTTAGAGTTAGGGTTAGGGGTAGGGTTAGGGTGAGGTTTAGGTTCAGGGTTAGTGTTAGGATGAGGGTGAGGGTGAGTGTTAGTTTGAGGTTTAGGGAAAGGGTTAGGTTTAGGACAAGGGTTAGGATGAGGGTGAGGGTGAATGTTAGGCTTAGTCTTAGGGTTAGACTGAGGGTGAGTTTGGGCGTGAGGTGTAGGGTTAGTGTTAGGGTTAGGTTTAGGTTTAGCCTGAGAGTGAGGGTGGGGGTGAGCGTTAAGTTTAGTGTGATGGTTCGGGTTAGGGTTATGGATCGGGTTAGGGTTAGTTTTATTGTTAGGGTTAGGTTTAGAGTTACAGTGAGGTGAGAGTGCGGGTGAGGGTTAGGGTTAGGGTTAGGGTGGGGTTTAGGGTTAGGGTAAGGGTAAGGGTGAGGTTTAAGGTTAGATATGAGGTTAGGGAGAGGGTTAAGGTGAGGGTTGGGGATAAGGTTAGTGTTAGGTTTAGGGTTACATTTACTGTGAGGCTGAGGGTGAGGGTTAGGTTAGGGTTAGTGTGAGGCTTAGGGTTTGCATAAGGGTTAGAGTGAGGGTGAGGGTGAGGGTGAGGGATAGAATTAGGGTTAGGGTTAGTGTTAGTGTTAGGTTTAGGTTGAGAGTTAGGTAGAGGGTTAGGGTTAGGGTTAGTGTTAGGTTAGTATGTGGGTGAGGTTTTGTGTTAGAATTAGGGTTAGTGTGAGTCTGAGGTTGAGGGTTAGGGTTAGGGTTAGAGTTAGGATTATAGTTAGGGTGAGGGTGCGGGTGAGAGTTAGGTTTAGGCTGAGGGTTGGGGTTAGGGTTAGAGTGAGGGTTAGGTTGAGGGTTAGGGTTAGGGTTAGAGTTAGGATTATAGTTAGGGTGAGGGTGCGGGTGAGAGTTAGGTTTAGGGTGAGGGTTGGGGTTAGGGTTAGAGTGAGGGTTAGGGTGAGGGTTAGGCTTAGGCTTAGGTTTAGGGTGTGGGCTAGGGAAAGCTTGAGTGTTAGGGTGAGGGTTAGGGTTAGGTTTAGTGTTAGGTTTAGGGTTGGGGTTAGGGTTAGGCTTAGTATTAGGCGGAGGTTGAGGTTGAGGGTGAGTGTTAGGGTTAGGTGAGGGTGACGTTTAGGGTTAGATTTAGCGTTGGGTTGAGGGTTAGTGTGAGGATTAGGGTTAGGGTTAGTGTTACAATTAGGGTTAGGGTGAGGGTGAGTGTGAGGGTTAGAGTTAGTCTTAGGCTTAGGCTTAGGAGGCTTAGGCCGATCGTGAGGGTGAAGGTTAGGATTAATGTGAGGGTTAGGGTTTTAGGGTTAGGGTTAGGGTTAGGATGAGGTTTAGGGTTAGGATTAGGGTTAGGGTGAGGGCTAGAGTGAGGTTGAGGCTTATGATTAGCATTAGCATGAGGTTTAGTGTTAGGGTTAGGGTTAGAATTACGGTGAGTGTGAGGTTTAGGGTTAGGTTTAAGTTTAGGGTTATTGTTAGGGTTAGGTTTAGAGTTAAGTTGAGGGTTAGGGTGAGGTTTAGGTTTAGGGATAGGGTGAGGTTTAGGATGAGGTTTAGGGTTAGGGTTAGGGTTAGGGTGAGGGATGGGGTGAGGATTAGGGTGAGGGTTACTGTTAGGGATAATGTTTGTTTTAGGATTATGGTTAAGGTGAGGGCTAGTGTGAGGGTTAGGGTTAGGGTTAGGCTTAGGGTTATTGTGAGGGTTAGGGTTATTTTTTGGGTTAGGCTGAGGGTGAGGGTGAGGATTAGGGTTAGTGTTAGGGTTAGGTTTAGGGTTAGGTTTTGGGTTAGGGTTAGGGTTTTGGTTAGGGTTAGCATTATGATTTGTGTTTGGTTACGGTGAGGGTTCGGGTTAGGGTTAGTGCTAGGCTTAGGGTTAGGCTTAGGGTGAGGGTGGGGGTGAGGATTAGGTAAGGGTTAGGGTTAGGGTTAGGTTTAGAGTTACTGTTATGGTTATTGTTAGTGCTATGGTTAGGGTTAAGTTTGCGGTTAGGGTGAGGCTGAGGGTGAGGGTTATGGTTATGGATAGGGTTAATGTTAGGATTAGTGTTAGTCTTATTGTTATGGTTAGGGTTAGAGTTACAATGAGGTACGGTGTGAGGGTGTGAATGAAGGTTTGGGTGAGGTTTATGGTGAGGTTTAGGGTTAGGGTGAGGGTGAGGGTGAGGTTTACGGTTTGAGTTAGGGTTATGGGGCGGGTTAGGGTGAGGATTATGGTTAGGGTGAGTGTTAGGGTTAGGGTGAGGCTTAGGATTAGGGTTAGGGTTATTGTCAGGGTACAGTTCATGTTTACAGTTAAGATGAGGGTGAGGGTTAGGGTTAGGTTTAGGGAGAGGTTTAGGGTTTGGGTTAGGTTTAGAGTTAGGGTAAAGGTGAGGATGAGATTTAGGGTTAGAGTCAGGGTTAGGGTGATGGTTAGTTTGAGGGTTAGGGTTAGTGTTAGGATTAGGGTTAGGGTGAGAGTTAGGGGGAGGATTAGGGTTAGGGTTAGGGTTAGGATTAGTGTTAGGGTGAGGGTGACTTTGTGTGTTAGGGTTAGGTTTAGGGTTAGGCTCAGGTTTAGGCTGAGGGTGAGGTTGAGGGTGAGGGCTAGGGTGAGGGTGAGGTTTAGGGTTAGGGTTATGGTGAGGTTTAGTGTTAGGTTTTCGGTTAGGGTTAGGGTGAGGTTGAGATTTACGGTTAGAGTTAGGGTTAGGGTGAGGCTGAGGGTGAGGGTTAGGGTTAGTATTAGGGTTAGGTTTAGGTTGAGGGTTAGTGTGAGGGTGAGGGTTAGTGTTAGGTTTAGGATTAGGATTAGGATTAGGGTTAGGGTTAGGGTTAGTGTTAGGGTTAGGTTTAGTATTAGGGTTAGGGTGAGTGTGAGTGCTAGGATTAGGGTTATGTTTAGGGTTAGGTTTAGGTTTAGGGTTAGGATTAGTGTTATTTTTAGGGTTAGGTTTAGAGTTACAGTGAGGGTGAGGGTGAGGGTTTGAGTTATGGTTAGGCTGAGGGTGAGGTTTAGGTTTAGATTTAGGTTTAGGGGGAAGGTTCTTTCCTTGGTTAGGGTTAGGATTAGTGTTAGGGTTAAGTTTAGGGTGAGGGTTAGGTTGAGGTTAAGGGTTAGGGTTAGGGTTAGGATTAGGGTTAGGGTTAGGGTGAATGTGAGTGAGAAGGTTAGGGTTAAGTTTAGGCTTAGGCTTAGGGTTAGGCTGAGGTTGAGCTTGGGTGTGAAGATTAGTGTTAGGAAGATGGTTAGGGTTAGGGTTAGGGTGAGGGTTAGGATGAGGTTTAGGGTTAAGATTAGGTTTAGTGTGAGGGCTAGGGTGAGGGTGAGGGTTAGGGTAAGGATTAGACTTAGGCTTAAGGTTAGGCTGATCTTGAGGTTGAGGGTGAGGGTTAGGGTTAGGGTGATATTTAGGTTTACGGTTAGGGGGAAGGTTAGGATGAGCTTTAGGGTTAGGGTTAGAGTTATGGTGAGGATGATGGTAATGGTAAAGGTTAGGTTGAGGCTGAGGGTGAGGTTTAAAATAAGTGTGAGTGTTAGGGTTAGGTTTAGAGTTATGGTAAGGGTTAAATTGAGGATTAGGGTTAGGGTTAATGTGAAGTTTAAGGTGAGGATGAGGGTTACGATTAGGGTGAGGCTGAGGGTTAAAATTAAGGTTGGGGTGAGGGCTAGGATGAGGGAGAGGGTTAGGGTTAGTTTTAGGGTTAGGGCGAGGTTTAGGATTAGGGTGAGGGTTAGGGTTATGGTGAGGGTGAGGGTGGGGGATAGGATTAGGTTTAGGGTGATGGTTCAGGTTAGGGTTAGTGTTATTGTTAGGTTTAGGATTAGAGTTACTGTGAGGGTGAGGGTGCGGGTGAGGGTTAGGGTTAGGTTTAGTGTGGGTTTTAGGATTAGGGTAAGGGTTAAGGTTAGGTTGAGGGTGAGGTTTAGGGTTAGATATAGGGTTAGGGAGAGAGTTAGGGTGAGGGTTAGGGATAGGGTTATTGTTAGGGTTAGGGTGAGGGTGAGGATTAGGTTGAGGTTTAGGTTTAGGTTTAGGGTTAGGGTTAGTGTGAGGATTAGGGTTAGTGTTAGGGTGAGGGTTAGTGTTGAGGTGAGGGTTTGGGTTAGGGTGAGGGTTATGGTTAGGCTGAGGGTTAGGATTAGGGTTAGGGTAATTGTTAGGTTTAGTTTTAGGGTTACAGTTACTGTGAGTGTGAGGGTGAGTGTTAGGGTTTGGATTAGGGTGAGGTTTATGGTTTGGTTTAGGGTTAGAGTGAGGGATCTGGTGAGGGTGAGTTTTAGGGATAGACTTAGGGTTAGGGTGACGGTTAGGTTGAGGTTGAGGTTTAGGGTTAGTGTTAGTGTCAGGTTTAGGTTTAGAGTTAGGGGGAGGGTTAGGGTTAGCATTTGTGTTAGCTTTAGGGTTAGGATGTGAGTGAGGTTTAGTGTTAGAATCAGGGTTAGGGTGATGCTGAGGGTGAGGGTTGGGTTTAGGGTTACTGTTAGGGTTAGGCTGAGGGTGAGAGTTAGGGTGAGGGTGAGGGTTAGGGTCAGGTTTAGGATTAGGATTAGGGTTACGGTTAGGGGTAGTGTTAGGTTTAGGGTGAGGTTTAGGGTTTGGTTTAGTGTTAGAGTGAGGGATCGGGTGAGGCTGAGGTTTAGGGATAGAGTTAGGGTTAGTGTGAGGGTTAGGTTGAGGTTGAGGTTTATGGTTAGTGTTAGTGTTAGTGTTAGGTTTAGAGTTAGGGGGAGGGTTAGGGTTAGCGTTAGTGTTAGCATTAGGGTTAGGATGTGGGTGAGGTTTAGTGTTAGAATCAGGGTTAGGGTGAGGCTGAGTGTGAGGCTTAGGTTTAGGGTTACTGTTAGGGTTAGGGTGAGGGTGAGGGTTAGGGTGAGTGTGAGGGTTAGTGTCAGGTTTAGGATTAGGATTAGGGTTAGGGTTAGGGATAGTGTTAGGGTTAGGGTTAGGGTGAGGGTGAGGGTTAGGTTTAGGGTGAGGGTAAGGGTTAGGGTTAGGTTGAGGTTTAGTGTTAGGGTTTGGGTTAGAGTTAGGGTTAGGGTGAGGGTGAGGTTTAGGGGTAATGTTAGGGTTAGCATGAGGGTTAGGTTGAGGGTTAGATTTAGGGTCTAGGTTATGTTGGGTGTTACGGTAAGGGTAGTCCTGAGGGTTAGGCTGAGGGTGAGGTTTACGGTAAGTGTTAGGATTAGGGTTAGGGTGAGTGTTAGGTTTAGGGGAAAGTTGTGCTTGAGGTTTTGATTGAGGATTAGGGTTAGGGTGAGGGCTAGGGTGAGGGTGAGGTTTAGGGTTAGAGTTAGGGTGAGGTTTAGGGTTAGGGTGATGGTTAGGGTTAGTGTGAGGGTTAGTGTTAGTGTTAGGATTAGTGTTAGGGTGAGGGTTAGGGTTAGGGTGAGGGGTATGATTAGAGTTATGGTGAGCGTGAGTATTAGGGTTAGGTTGATGGTTAGGGTTAGGGTTAGGGTGAGGGTTATGTTTAGGTTTAGGCTGAGAGTTATGAGGAGAATTAGGGTTAGGGTGAGGGCTACGGTTAGGGTTAGGGTTAGGGTGAGGGTTATGATGAGGTTAGGGTTACGGTGAGCGTGAGAGTTAGGGTTAGGTTGATGATTAGGGTTAGGGTTAGGGTGAGGGTTATGTTTAGGATTAGGCTGAGGGTTATGAGGAGAATTAGGGTTAGGATTAGGGTTAGGGTGAGGGCTAGGGTGAGGGTTAGTGTTAGGGTGAGGGTTATGATTAGGGTTACGGTGAGCGTGAGAGTTAGGGTTAGGTTGATGGTTAGGGTTAGGGTTAGGGTGAGGGTTATGTTTAGGTTTAGGCTGAGGGTTATGAGGAGAATTAGGGTTAGGATTAGGGTTAGGGTGAGGGCTAGGGTGACGGTTAGGTGTAGGTTTAGCATTAGAGTGAAGTTTAGGGTTAGGGTTAGTGTTAGGGTCAGGGTTTGGATGAGGGTTAAGGTTATGCTGAGGGTGAAGGTTAGGGTTTGGGTGAGAGTTAGGTTTAGGAATACAGTTAGGTTTAAGTTTAGTGTTAGTATTAGGGTTAGGGTTAGCGTTAGGTTTAGGGTTATAATTAGTGTTATTGTTAGGGTTAAGGATAGAGTTAAGGTGAGGTTGAGGGTTAGGGTTAGGGTTAGGGTGAGGTTTAGGGTTAGGGGTAGGATTAGGGTTAGAGTGAGGGTGAGGTTTCGGGTTAGGTTTGGGTTAGGGGGAGGTTTCGTTCGTGGTTTATGGATAGGGTTCGCGTTAGGGTTACGGTTAGTGTTAGGGTGAGGGTAAGTGTTAGGTTAAAATAAGTGTTAGGGTGAGGGTTCGGGTAAGGGTGCGGGTGAGGGTTAGGGTTAGGGTTAGGGTGGGTTTTAGGGTTAGGGTTAGTGTTAGGGTGAGGGTGATGGTGAAGTTTAGGGTTAGATATAGGGTTTGGGAGAGGGTTAGGGTGAGGGTTAGGGATAGGGTTATTGTTAGGGCTAGGGTGAGGGTGAGGTTGAGGGTGAGGTTTAGAGTTAGGTTTAGGGTTAGGGTTAGTGTGAGGGTTAGTGTTAGGTTTAGGGTTAGTGTTAGAGTGAGGGTAAGTGTTAGGGTGAGGGTTTGGGTTAGGGTGAGGGTTATGGTTAGGGTGAGGTTTAGGATTAGGGTTAGGTTTATTGTTAGGTTTAGGTTTAGGGTTACAGTTACTGTGAGGGTGAGGTTGAGGGTTAGGTTTAGGGTTAGGATGAGGTTTAGGGTTTGGATTAGGATTAGAGTGAGGGTTAGTGTGAGGGTGAGGTTTAGGGATAGAGTTAGGGGTAGGGTGAAGGTTAGGTTGAGGTTTAGGTTTAGGTTCAGTGTTAGTGTTAGGGTTAGGGTTAGCATGTGGGTGAGAATTAGTCTTAGAATTAGGGTTAGGGTGAGGGAGAGGGTTAGGGTGAGGGTGAGGGTTAGGGTTAGGTTTACGATTAGGATTCGTGTTAGGGTTTGGGGTAGTGTTAGGGTTAGGGTTTGGGTTAGGGTTAGGGTGAGGGTGAGGGTTAGGTTTAGGGTGAGGGTAAGGGTTAGGGTTAGGTTGACGATTAGTGTTAGGTTTTGGGTTTGAGTTAGGGTTAGGGTGAGGGTGAGGTTTAGGATTAGCTTTAGGGTTAGGATGAAGGTTTGGTTGAGGGTTAGAGTTAGGGTGATTGTTATGTTGGGGGTGACAGAAAGGGTAAACCTGAGGGTTAGGCTAAGGGTGAGGTTAGGGTAAGGGTGAGAATTAGGGTAAGGTTGAGTGTTAGGGTTAGGGGAAGGTTGAGGGTGAGGGTTTGATTTTGGATTAGGGTTAGGGTTAGGGCTAGGGTGAGGGTGAGGGTTAGGGTTAGGGTTAGGGTCAAATTTAGGGTTAGGGTGATGGTTAGGGTTAGTGTGAGGGTTAGTGTTAGTGTTAGTGTTAGGGTTAGAGTGAGGGTAAGTGTTAGGGTGAGGTTTAGGGTTAGGATGAGGTTTATGATTAGGGTTACGTTTAGCGTGAAGGTTATGGTTAGGTTGATGGTTAGGGTTAGGTTTAGGGTGAGGGTTAGTTTTAGGTTTAGGCTGAGGGTTATGACTAGAATTAGGGTTAGGATTAGGGTTAGGGTGAGGGCTAGGGTGAGGGTTAGGGTTAGTGTTAGTGTTAGAATGAGGTTTAGTGTTTGGGTTAGTGTTAGGTTGAGGGTTTGGATGAGGGTTAATTTTATGCTGAGGTTTAGGTTTAGGGTTTGGGTGAGAGTGAGGGTTAGGATTAGGGTTAGCGTTAGGGTGAGTGTTAGGATTAGGGTTACGGTTAGCGTTAGGTTTATTGTTAGTATTAGTGTTATTGTTAGCATTAAGTTTAGAGTTAAGGTGAGGGTGAGGGTGAGGGTGAGGGTTAGAGTTAGGGTTAGGGTGAGGTTTAGGGTTAGGGGTAGGATTATGGTTAAAGTGAGGGTGAGGTTTTGGGTTATATTTGGTTTAGGGGGAGGGTTAGTTCGTGGGTTAGGTTTCATGTTAGGGTTAAGGTTAGTGTTAGGGTGAGGGTAAGTGTTAGGTTGAAGGTAAGTTTTAGGGTGAGGGTTAGGGTTAGGGTGAGGCTGAGGGTTTGGGTTAGGTTTAGGGTTAAGGTTAGGGTTAATGTTAGTTTTCGGGTTAGGGTTAGGGTTAGGGTGAGGTTAGGGTTAGGCTAGGGCTTAGGGTTAGGCTGAGGGTGAGGGTGAGGGTTAGGGTTAGTGTTTGGGTTAGGGTGAAGGTGAGGTTGAGGATTAGTGTTAGGTTTAAGGTTAGGGTTAGTGTTAGGTTTAGGGTTAGGGCTAGGGTTAGGGTTAAGGTGAGGTTTAGGGTTAGGGTTAGGGTTAGGTTTAGAGTTAGGGTGAGGTTTAGGGTTAGAATTAGGGTTACGGTTAGGGTTAGGTTGAGGTTTAGGGTTAAAATTATGGTTAGGGTGAGGGTTAAGGTTAAGGGTAGGGGTAGTTTTAGGATTAGGGTTAGGGTTAGGGTGAGTGTGAGGATTAGGTTTAGGGTTAGGGTTAGGCTTAGAGTTAGGGTGAGGGTTAGGGTTGGGTTTGCTTTAGAGTGACGGTGAGACTGAGGATTAGGGTTAGGTTTAGAGTTAGGTTTAGGGTTAGGGTTACTAATAGGGTTTGGGTTAAGGTTAGGGTTACTGTGAGGTTTAGAATTAGGTATAGAGTTAGGCTTAGGGTTATGCTGAGGGTGAGGGTGTGGGTGAGGGTTAGAGTTATGTTTAGGGTTAGGCTTAGGGTTAGGGTTATTGTTAGGGTTAGGGTTAGAGTTACGTTGAGGCTGAGGGTGTGGGTGAGGGTTAGGGTGAGGGCTAGGGTGAGGGTGAGGTTTAGGGTAAGGATTAGGGTGAGGTTTAAGCTTAGGCTTAGGGTGAGGGTTAGGGTGACTGTGAGGTTTAGTGTTAGGGTTAGGGTTACAGTTAGGGTTAGGGTGAGGGTGAGGTTTATGGGTAGAGTTTTGGTTAGGGTGATGGTTAGGATTAGGGTGAGGGTTAAGGTGGGGGTAACGGTAACGGTAAAGTTGAGGTTTAGGTTGAGGTTGAGGGTTATGTTAAGGGTGAGGGTTAGGGTTAGGGTGAGGGTTAGGTTTAGGGTTAGGGTGAGGGTGAGGGTTAGATTGATGATTAGTGTTAGGGTTAGTGTGATGGTTAATGTTAGGGGTAGGGTTAGTTTTAGCCTGAGGGAAAGTGTTAGGGTGAGGGTTAGGTTTAGGGTGAGGTTGAGGCATAGTGTTTGGTTTAGGGTTAGGGTCATGGTGAGGTTTAGTGTTAGACATAGGGTTAGGGTGAGGCTGAGGGTGAGGGTTAGGGTTAGGATTAATGTTAGGGTTAGGCTTAAGGAGAGGGTTAGGATGAGGGTGAGGGTTAGGATTAGGGTTAAGTGTAGGAGTAGGGTTAGGGTTATGGTGAGTGTGAAGGTTCGAGTGAGGGTTAGGGTTAGGCTTAGGTTTAGGCTGAGGGTGAGGGTGAAGTTGAGGTTTAGGGTTAGTGTGAGGATTAGGGTTAGGGTTAGGGTGAGTGTGAGGGTGAGGGTTAGGGTTAGAGTTAGGCTTAGGGTGAGGGTGAATGTTAGGGTTAGGGTGAGGGTTAGGGTTAGTGTTATGGGTAGGGTTAGGATGAGTGTAGGGTTAGGATTAGGGTTAGGGTGAGGGCTGGGGTGAGGGTGAGGTTTAGGGTTAGGGTTAGGGTTAGAGTTAGGGTTAGTGTGAGGGTGAGGTTTAGGGTTAGAGTTTGGGTTAGGGTTAGAGTTAGGGTTAAGCTGAGGCTGAGGGTGAGGATTAGGGTTAGAGTTACCATTAGGATTAGGGTAAGGGTTAGGGTGAGTGTGAGGGTTAGGGTTAGTGTTAGCCTTAGGGTTAATCTGATGGTGAGGTTGAGGTTTAGGGTTAGGGTGAGTGTTAGGATGAGGATTATTGTTAAGAGTAGGGTTAGGGTGAGTGCTAGGGTGAGGGTTAGGTTTAGGTTTAGTTTTAGGGTAAAGTTTAGGGTTAGGGTTATCGTTAAGTTGATGGTTAGGATGAGGGTTAGGGTTACACTCAGGGTGAGGTTTAGGGTTAGGGTGAGGGTTAAGGTTAGGATTATGGTTAGGGTGAGAGTGATTGTTAGCATTAGGGTTAGGCTTAGGGTTCGGTTTAGGGTTAGAATTAGTGTTATTGTTAGGGTTAGGTTTAGAGTTATGGTGAGGGTGAGGGTGAGTGTGCATGTGAGGGTTATGGTTAGGGTTAGGGTGAGGTTTAGGGATAGGGTTAGGATTAATGTTAGGGTGAGGGTGAAGTTTAGTGTTAGATTTAGGGTTAGTTGGAGGGTTAGGTCGCGGGTTAGTTTTAGGGTAAATGTTTGGGTTAAGATTAGTGTGAGGGTTATGTTGAGGTTTAGGGTTAGGGTTAAGGTTAGGATTAGGTTTAGGGTGAGTGTGAGTGTGAGGGTTAGGGTTAGGGATAGGCATAGACTTAAGGTTAGGCTGAGAGTGAGGGTGGAAGTGAAGATTAGGGTTAGGGTGATGGTTAGGGTTAGGTTTAGTGTGAGGGTTAGGATGAGCATTAGGGTTAGGATTAGGTTTAGGGTGAGGGCTAGGGTGAGGGTGAGGGTTAGGGTAAGGGTTAGGGTTAGTCTTATTAACAGGCTGAGCTTGATATTGATAGTGAGGTTTTGGGTTAGGGTTAGTGTTAGATTTAGTGTTAGGGTTAGGGTGACGGTGAGGGATTGGTTTAGGGTTAGGATTAGGATTAGGGTTAGGGTTACTGTGAATGTGAGGGTTAGGGTTAAGGTTAGTGTTAGCCTTAGGTTTAGGCTGAGGGTGAGGGTGAGGGTTAGATTGAGGATTAGCATTAGAGTGAGGGCTAGGGTGAGGGTGAGTTTTAGTTTTAGGGTTAAGGTGAGGTTTAGGGTTTGGGTGATGTTTAGGGCTAGTGTGAGATTTAGTGTAAGGTTTAGGGTTAGTGTTAGGGTGAGGGTAAGCGTTAGGTTGAGGGTTCGGGTTAGGGTTAGGCTGAGGGTTAGGGTGAGTGTGAGGATTATGGTTAGCATGATGGTTCGGTTTAGGTTTAGTGTTATTGTTAGGGTTAGGGTTAGAGTTACAGTGAGGGTGAGGATGCGTGTGAGCGTTAGTTTTAGGGTTAAGGTAGGGTTTAGGGTTACGGTTAGGGTTAGGGTTAGGGAGAGGGTGAGGTTTAGGGTTAGATATAGGGTTCAGGAGAGGGTTAAGGTGAGGGTTAGGGATAGGGTTAGTTTTAGGCTTAGTGTGAGGGTGAGGGTTAGTTTGAGGTATAGGTTTACTGTTAGGGTTAGGTTTAGTGTGAGTGTTAGTGTTAGGGTGAGGGTAAGTGTTAGGGTGAGTGTTTGGGTTATGGTGAGGTTTATGGTTATGGTGAGGGTTAATATTAGGGTTAGGGCTATTTTTAGGTTTAGGTTTAGGGTTACGGTTACTGTGAGGGTGAGGGTGAGTGTTAGGGTTATAGTTAGGCTGAGGTTTAGGGTTTGGGTTTGGGTTAGAGTGAGGGTTAGGGTGAGGGTGAGGTTTAGGTATAGATTTAGGGTTAGGGTGAAAGTTAGGTTGAGTTTAAGGGTTAGGGTTAGTGTTAGTGTTAGGGTTAGGTTGAGAGTTAGGGGGAGTTTTAGTGTTAGGGTTAGGGTTAGCCTTAGGGTTACGATGTGGGTGTGGTTTAGTTTTAGAATTAGGATTCAGGTAAGGCTGAGGTTGAGGGGTGAGGGTTAGGATAAGCGTTAGGGTTAGGGTTAGGGTTAGGGTTAAAATAAGTGTTATTTTTAGGGTTAGGTTTAGAGTTAAGGTGAGGGTGAGGGTTAGGGTTAGGGTTAGGGTTAGGTTTATGTTTAGGGGTAGGATTAGGCTTAGGGTGAGGATGAGGTTTAGGGGTAGAGTTAGGGTTAGGGTGAGGGTTAGGGTGAACGTTTGGTTTAGGGTACGTGTTAGGGTGGGGTGATGGTAAGTGTAAACATGAGGGTTAGGCTGAGTATAAGGGTTACGTTCTGGTGAGGATTAGGGTTAGGGTGAGGGTTAGGGTTAGAGGAACTGTGTGGTGAGGGTTAGATTGAGGATTAGTGTTAGGGTTAGTGTGAGGTTTAGGGTGAGGATGAGGGTTAGGGTTAGGGTGAAGGCTAGGGTGAGGGTGAGTTTTAGCTTTAGGTTTAGGGTGAGGTTTGGGGTTAGGTCGATGGTTAGAGTTAGTGTGTGGGTTAGTGTTAGCGTTAGGGTTAGTGTTAGGTGAGGGTAAGTGTGAGGGTGAGGTTTAGGGTTAGGGTTATTGTTATGGTTAAGGTTAGGGTTATGGTTATGGTGAGGGTGATGTTGAGGTTTAGGGTTAGAGTTAGGATAAGGTTTAGATTTAGGATTAGGGTGAGAGTTAGGCTTAGGGTGAGAGTGAGGTTTACAGTTAGAGTTAGGGTTAGTGTTAAGGTTAGGGTTAGGGTGAGGGTTAGTGTTTTGGTTAGGTTAGGCTCATGCTTAGGCTTAGGCTTAGGCCAAGCATGAGGTTGAGAGTGAGGTTTAGGGTTAGGGTGAGGGTTAGGGTGAGGGTTAGGATGAGGTTTAGGTTTAGGATTAGGGTTAGGGTGAGTGCTAGGCTGAGGGTTAGGGTGAGGGTTAGGTTTAGGGATAGGTTAGGTTTAGGATTAGGGTTAGGCTTAGGGTGAGTTTGAGGCTTAGGGTTAGGGTCAGGGTTAGGCTTAGGGTTAGGGTGAGGCTTAGGGTTAGGTTTGGGTTAGGGTGAGGGTGAGTCTGAGGATTAGGATTAGGTTTAGGTTTAGGTTTAGGGTTAGGTTTAGGTTTAGGGATAGGGTTAGGGTTACGGTGAGGCTTAGGGTTAGGGTTAGGTTTAGGCTTAGGTTTAGGCTGACGGTGAGGGTCAGGGTTAGGGTTTGGTTTTGGGTTAGGGTGAGGTTGAAGCTTATGATTAGTGTTAGGTTTAGGGTTAGGGTTATTGTTAGGTTTAGGGTTACTGCTCTGGTTACGGTTACATTGAGGATTAGGATTAGGGTTAGGGTTTGGCTTAGGGTTAGGGATAGGGTTAGGGTTAGGGTGAGGGTGAGGTTTAGGGTTAGAATTAGGGTTAGGGGCAGGGTTAGGATGAGGTTTAGGGTTAAGGTCAGTGTTAGGGTTAGGGTGAGAGTGAGGCTTAGGTTGAGTTTAGGGATAGGGTTTGGTTTAGGACTAGGGTTAGGGTGAAGTTGAGGGTGAGGGTTAGGCTTAGGTTGAGGGTGAGGGTGGGGGTGAGGATTAGGGTTAGGGTGATGGTTCGGGTTAGGGTTAGTGTTATTGTTAGGGTTAGGGATAGAGTTACGATGAGGGTGTCGGTGCGGGTGAGGGTTAGGCTTAGGGTTAGGATGGGTTTTAGTGTTAGGGTTAGGGTTAGGGTGAGGGTGAGGGTGAGGTTTAGGTTTAGATATAGGGTTAGGGAGAGGGTTCAGGTGAGGGTTAGGGATTGGGTTATTGTTAGGGTTAGGGTGAGGGTGAGGATTAGGTTGAGGTTTAGGGTTAGTGTTAGGGTTAGGGTTAGTGTTTGGGTGAGGGTAAGTGTTAGGGTGAGGGTTTGGTTTAGGGTGAGGGTTATGGTTAGTTGAGGGTTAGGATTAGTGTTAGGGTTATTGTTAGGTTTAGGGTTAGGCTTACAGTTACTGTGAGGGTTAGGGTGAGGTTTAGGGTTAGGGTTAGGGTGAAGTTTAGTGTTTGGGTTAGTATGAGAATGAGAGTTAGGGTGAGGGTGAGGTATAGGGATTGAATTAGGATTAGGGTGAGGGTTAGGTTGAGGTTTAGGTTTAGGGTTAGTGTTAGGGTTAGGGTTCGGTTTAGAGTTAGGGGGAGGGTTAGGGTTAGCGTTAGTGTTAGCATTAGCGTTAGGATGTGGGTGAGGTTTAGTGTTAGAATTAGTATTAGGGTGAGGCTGAGGGTGAGGTTTAGGGTTAGGGTTCCTGTTAGGGTTAGGTTGAGGATGAGGGTTAAGGTTAGGTTTAGGATTAGGATTAGGGTTTGGGTTAGGGGTAGTGTTAAGGTTAGGGTTAGGGTTAGGGTTAGGGTGAGGGTGAGGGTTAGGTTTAGGGTGAGCGTAAGGGTTAGGGTTAGGGTGAGAGTTAGGGTTAGGGGAAGGTTGAGGGTTAGGGTTTGATTGAGAATTAGGGATAGGGTGAAAGCTAGGGTTAGGGTTAGAGTGAGGTTTAGGGTTAGGGTGATGGTTAGGGTTAGTGTGAGGGTTAGTGTTAGTGTTAGGGTTAGTGTTAGGGTGAGTGTAAGTGTTAGGGTGAGGGTTAGCGTTGGGGTGAGCGTTATGATTAGGGTTACGGTGAGCGTGAGTGTTAGGTTTAGGTTGATGGTTAGGGTTAGGGTTAGGGTGAGGGTTAGGTTTAAGTTTAGGCTGAGGGTTATGAGGAGAATTAGGGTTAGGATTAGGGTTAGGGTGAGGTTTATTGTTAGAATAAGTGTTATTGTTAGGGTTAAGGTTAGAGTTAAGATGAGGGTGAGGGTGAGGGTTAGGGTTAGGGTTAGTGTGAGGGTTAGGGTGAGCGTGAGGGTTAGGTTGAGATTTAGGGATAGGGTTAGGTTTAGGGTTAGGTTTAGTGTTAGTGTGAATGTAAGGCTTAGGGTGAGGGTTAGGCTTACGCTTAGGGTTATGCTGAGGGTGAGGGTGGGGGTGAGGAATAGGGTTAGTGTGATGTTTAGGGTTAAGGTTAGTTTTATTGTTAGGGTTAGTGTTAGAGTTAAGGTGAGGGTGAGGTTGCGGGTGAGGGTTAGGGTAAGGGTTAGGATGAGGGTTAGGGTTAGGATTAGGGTTAGGGTGAGGGCTAGGCTGAGGGTGAGGTTTAGGATTAGGATTAGTGTGCGGTTTTGGGTTAGGGTTAGGGTGAGGATGAGGTTTAGGGTTAGATTTAGGGTTAGGGTGAGACTGAGGTTGAGGGTTAGGGTTAGGGTTAGTGTTAGAGTTAGGGTTAGGGTGAGGGTTAGGTTGAGGGTGAGGGTTATGTTTAGAGTTAGGATTAGGATTAGGGTAAGTGTTAGGGTGGCTGTGAGGGTTTGGGTTAGGGTTAGGCTTAGGTTTAGGCTGAGGGTGAGGGTAAGGGTGAGGTTTTGGGTAAGGGTGAGGGTTAGGGTGAGAATTAGGGTTCGGTTAATTTTAGGGTTAGGGTGAGGGTGAGGGTTAGTGTTAGGGTTATTGTTAGGGTTAGGGTTAGGATGAGGTTTAGGTTTAGGTTATGTTTAGACTTAGGTTTAGGATGAGGGTGAGATTTAGAGTTAGAGTTATGGTTAGTGTTAGGGTTAGGTTTAGGGTGAGGGTTAACATTAGAGTTAGGGTTAATCTTAGGCTTAGGCTTAGGCTGAATATGAGGGTGAGTTTTAGGCTTCGGGTTAGGGTGAGGTTTAGGGTAAGGGTTAGGGTGAGGTTATTTATGAGGATTAGGGTTAGGATTAGGGTAAGGTTGAGGGCTATGGTGATGGTTAGGGTGAGGGCTAGGGATAGGGATAGGGTTAGGTTTAGGATTAGGGTGAGGGTGAGGGTGAGTGTGAGAGTTCTGGATCGGGTTAGGTTTAGGCTTAGATTTAGGGTGAGGGTTAGGCTTATGGTTTAGGTTAGGGTGAGTGTGAGGCTGAGGATTAGGGTTAAGTTTAGGGTTAGGTTTAGGGTTAGGTTTAGGTTTAGGGTTAGTGTCTCGGTTAGGCTTAGGCTTAGGCTTAGGTTTATGGTGAGGGTTAAGTTTAGGATTAGGGTTAAGATAAGGTTTATGCTTAGGGTTAGGCTGAGGGTGAGGGTGAGGGTGAGGGTTAGGGTTAGGTTTAGGGTGAAGTTTAGGATGAAGTTTTGTGTTAGGATTAGGGTAAGGTTGAGGGCTATGGTGAGGTTTAGGGTGAGGGCTAGTGGTAAGAATAGGTTTAGGTTTAGGATTAGGGTTAGGGTGAGGGTGAGTGTGAGAGTGAGGGTTAGGGTTAGGTTTATGGTTAGAGTTAGGGTGAGGGTTAGCGTTAGGGTTTGGGTTAGGGTGTGAGGGTGAGGCTGAGGATTAGGGTTAGGTTTATGCTTAGGTTTAGGTTTAGGGTTAGTGTTAGGGTTAGGGTTAGTGTTAGGCTTAGGGTTACGGTGAGGGTGAGTGTGGGGGGTGAGGATTAGAGTTAGGGTTAGGGATAGGGTTAGGTTTAGGGTTATTGTTAGGGTTATGTTTAGGTTTAAGTTTGTGGTGAGGGTGAGACTGAGGGTGAGGTTTATCTTTAGGGTTAGGGTTAGGGTTAGTGTTATTGTTAGGGTTAGGGTTAGAGTTATGGTGAGGTTGAGGGTGAGGTTGAGGGTTAGGTTTAGGGTGAGGTTTAGGGTTAGGGTTAGGGTTAGGGTGAGTGTGAGGTTTAGGGTTAGAGTTAGGGTTACGTTGAGGTTTAGAGTTAAGGTTAGTGTTTGGGTTAGTGTGGGGTTGAAGGTTAGGTTGAGGTTGAGGGTTAGGGTTACCTTTAGGATTTGGGTCAGGTTGAGGGTGAGTGTGAGGCTTAGGGTGAGGGTTAGGCTTACCCTTAGGGTTAGGCTGAGGGTGAGGATGGGGTGAGGATTAGGGTTAGGGTGATGGTTCAGGTTAGGGTTAGTGTTATTTTTAGGGTTAGGTTTAGAGTTAAAGTAAGGGGGAGGGTGCAGGTGAGGGTTAAGGTTAGGGTTAGGTTTGGGTTTAGGGTTAGGCTTAGGGTTAGGGTGAGGGTGAGGGTTAGGTTGTGGTTTAGGGTTAGAGTGAGTGTGAGGGTTAGTGTTAGGGTTAGGGTTAGTGTTAGGATGAGGTTCCGTTTTAGGTTGAGGGTATCGTTAGGGTGAGGAGTATGGTAAGGTTGAAGGTTAGGATTAGTGTTAGGTTTATTGTGTTGGTTAGGTTTAGTGTTACAGTTAATGTGATGGTGAGGGTTAGTGTTAGGGTTAGGTTGAGGTTTGGTTGGGGTTAGGGTTAGAGTTAGGGTTTGGGTGAGGGTGAGGTTTAGGGTTATAGTTAGGGTTAGGATGAGGGTTAGGGTGATAGTTAGGGGGAGGGTTATGGTTAGGGTTAGAGTTAGGGATAGGATTAGGATTAGGTTGAGGGTGTGTGTGTTAGCGTTAGGTCTAGGGTTAGGCTTAGGTTTAGGCTGAGGGTGAGGGTCAGGTTGAGGGTTAGGTTTAGGGTGAGGGTTAGGGTTAGGGTTAATGGGAGGGTTAGGATGAGGGTTAGGGTTAGGATTAGGGTTAGGGTAAGGGCTAGGGTGAGGGTGAGGTTTAGGGTTAGGTTTAGGGTGAGGTTTATGTTTAGGATTAGTGTTAGGATTAGAGTCACAGTGAGGTTTAGGTTTAGAGTTAGGGTTAGGGTTAGGTTGAGGGTGAGGGTGAGGTTTAGGGTTAGTGTTAGGATGAGGGTTAGGGTTAGGATGAGAGTGAGGTTTATAGATAGGTTTAGGATTAGGATTAGGGTTAGAGTTAGCCTGAGGGTGAGGGTGAGGGTGAGTGTTAGGGTGAGGATGAGGGTTAGTGTTAAGGTGAGGGCTAGCGTGAGGGTGAGGGTTAGGGATAGTGTTAGAGTGAGGGTGAGGGTTGGGTGATGTTTAGGGTTAGTTTGAGGGTTAGTGTAAGGGTTAGAGTTAGTGTTAGTGTAAAGGTAAGTGTTAAGGTGATGGTTAGGGTTAGGCTGAGGGTTATTGTTAGTGTTAGGGTTAGGGTCAGGGTTAGGGTTAAGGTTAGTGTTATTGTTTGGTTTAGGGTTAGAGTTATGTTGAGGTTGAGGCTGAGGGTTTTGGTTAGGGTGAGGTTTAGTGTGAGGTTAAGGGTTAGGGTTAGTGTTAGGGTTAGTGTGAGGGTGAGGGTGAGGTTTAATGTTAGAGTTAGGGTTAGGGGGAGGTTTAGGATGAGGGTTAGGGTTAGGATTAGGGTTAGTGTAAGGGCTAGGTTGAGGGTGAGTTTTAGGGTTAGGGTTAGGTGAGGTTTAGGGTTAGGGTTAGGGTTAGGGTGACGGTGAGGTTTAGGGTTAGAGTTATGGTTAGCGTGAGGCTGAGGGTGAGGATTAGGGTTAAGGTGAGTGTTAGGGTTTGGGGTAGGGTGAGGGTTAAGCTGAGGGTGAGGGTTAGGGTTAGGGTTAGGATTAGGATTAGGGTTAGGGTTTCTGTGAGTGTGAGGGTTAGGGATAGTGTTAGGTTGAGTGTTAGGTTTAGCGTGAGAGTTATGGTTAGGGCTAGGAATACGGTTAAGCTGAGGTTGAGTGTGAAGATTAGGGTTAGGGTGAGGTTAAGTGTTTGGTTTAGGGTTAGAGTTAGGCTTAGGTTTAGGGTAAGGTTTAGGGGTAGAGTTAGGGTTAGGGAGGAGGGTATGATTGAGGGTTATGGTTAGGGTGACGGTTAGGTTGGGGGTGATGGTAAGGATAAATTTTAGGGTTATGCTGAGGGTGAGGGTTACGGTTAGGGTGAGGGTTAGGGTTAGGGTGAGGGTAAGGGTTAGGTTTAGGGTGAAGGTGAGGGTTAGATTGATGATTAGTGTTAGGGTTAGTGTGAGGTTTAGGATGAGGATGAGAGTTAGGGTTAGGGTGAGGGCTAGGGTGAGGGTGAGGGTTAGGGTTAGTGTGAGGGTTAGTGTTAGGGTTAGGGTTAGTGTTAGGTTGAGGGTTAGGGTTAGGGTTAGGGTTAGGTTTAGTGGTAGGGTTAGGGTTAGGGTTACGGTGAGGCTAAGCGGTTGGGTTTGGGTTGGGGTTAGGATGAAGTTCAGGTTTAGCATTAGGTTAGGGTTAGGGTTACCATGAGGGTGAGGTTTAGGGTTAGATTTAGGGTTAGTGTTAGGGTTAGGGTTCGGTTATTGTTAGGATTAGGGTAAGGGATAGGGTTAGGGTTAGGCTTAGGCTTAAGCTAAGGCTTAGACTGAGCATGAGTGTGAGGGTTAGGATTAGGGTTAGGGTTAGGTTGAGGTTTTGGTTTAGGTTTAGGGTTAGGGTGAGGGTTAGTTTTAGGGATAGGGTTAGGTTTAGGATTAGAGTTAGGGTGAGGTTGAGTGTGAGCATTAGGGTTAGGGTTAGGGTTAGGCTTAGGGTTAGGGTGGGAGTTAGGGTTAGGTTTTGGGTTAGGGTGAGGGTGAGGCTGAGGACTAGGTTTAGGTTTAGGGTTAGGGTTAGGGTTAGGGTTACAGTGAGGGTTAGGTTTATGCTTAGGGTGAGAGTTAGGATTAGGTTGAGGGTTAGGGTTAGGATTAGGTTTAGGGTGAGGGTGAGGGTTAGGGTTAGTTTTAGGGTGAGGGTTAGGAATAGGATTAAGGTTAGGGTGAGGGCTAGGCTGAGGGTGAGGTTTAGGATTAGGGTTAGGGTGAGTTTTAGTGTTAGTGTTAGGGTTAGGGTTAGGGTGAGGGTTAGGGTTATTGTTAGGTTTAGGGTTGGGGTTAGGGTTATAGTTGTAGTGAGGGTGAGGGTTAGGGTTAAGGTTAGGATGAGGTTTAGGTTTTGGGTTAGGATTAGAGTTAGGTTTAGGATGAGGGTGAGATTTAGGGTTAGAGTTAGGGTTAGTGTTAGGGTTAGGTTTAGGGTGAGGGTTCACGTTTGGGTTAGAGTTAGGCTTAGGCTTAGACTTAGGCAGAGAATGAGGGTGAGGTTTATGGTTAGGGTTAGGGTGAGTGTTAGGGTTATTGTTAGGGTGAGGCTTATGATGAGTTTTAGGGTTAGGATTAGGGTTAGGGTGAGGGCTATGGTGAGGGTTAGGGTGTGGGTTACGTTAAGGGGTAGGGTTAGATTTAGGATAAGGGTTAGGGTGATGGTGAGTGTGAGGGTTAGGGTTAGGGCTAGGCTTAGGGTTAGGGTGAGGTTTTGGGTTAGATTGAGTTTGATGCTGAGGATTAGGGTTATGGTTAGGGTTAGGTTTAGGGTTAGGTTTAGGGTTAGGGTTTGGTTTAGGGTTAGGGTTAGGGTTAAGTAGAGGGTTAGGCTTAGGCTTAGGCTTAGGCTGAGTGTGAGGGTGGGGATGTGGATTTGTGTTAGGGTTAGTGCTATGGTTAGGGGTATTGTTAGTGTTATGAATAGGGTTTATTTTGCCTTGTGGGTGAGGCTGAGGGTGAGGGTTATAATTAGTGTTAGGGGTAGGGTTAGTGTTAGTGTTATTGTTAGTGTTAGGGTTAGAGTTACGGTGAGTTTGAGCGTGAGGGTGAGGGTTAGGGTTAGGTTGAGTTTTAGGGTGAGGTATAGGGTTAGGGTTAGGGTTAGTGTTAAGGTGAGGGTGAGGTTTAGGGTTAGAGTTAGGGTTAGGGGCAGGGTTAGGTTGAGGTTTAGTGTTAGGGTTAGTGTGAGGGTTAGGGTGAGGGTGAGGGTTAGGTTGAGATTTAGGGATAGGGTTAGGTTTAGGGTTAGGTTTAGTGTTAGGGTGAATGTAAGGCTTAGGGTGAGGGTTAGGCTTACGCTTAGGGTTATGCTGAGGATGAGGGTGGGGGTGAGGAATAGGGTTAGTGTGATGTTTAGGGTTAAGGTTAGTTTTATTGTTAGGGTTAGTGTTAGAGTTAAGGTGAGGGTGAGGTTGCGGGTGAGGGTTAGGGTGAGGGTTAGGATGAGGGTTAGGGTTAGGATTAGGGTTAGGGTGAGGGCTAGGCTGAGGGTGAGGTTTAGGATTAGGATTAGTGTGCGGTATTGGGTTAGGGTTAGGGTGATGGTGAGGTTTAGGGTTAGATTTAGGGTTAGGGTGAGACTGAGGTTGAGGGTTAGGGTTAGGGTTAGTGTTAGAGTTAGGGTTAGGGTGAGGGTTAGGTTGAGGGTGAGGGTTAGGCTTAGAGTTAGGATTAGGATTAGGGTAAAGGTTAGGGTGGCTGTGAGGGTTAATGTTAGGGTTAGGGTTAGGCTTAGGTTTAGGCTGAAGATGAGGGTAAGTGTGAGGGTTTGGGTAAGGGTGAGGTTAGTGTTAGGTTTAGGGTGAGAATTAGGGTTCGGTTAAGTTTAGAGTTAGGGTGAGGGTTAGGGTTATTGTTAGGGTTAGGGTTAGGATGAGGTTTAGGTTTAGGTTATGTTTAGAGTTAGGTTTAGGATGAGGGTGAGATTTAGGATTAAAGTTAGGGTTAATGTTAGGGTTAGGTTTAGGGTGAGGGTTAACGTTTGGGTTAGGGTTAGGCTTAGGCTTAGGCTGAGCATGAAGGTGAGTTTTTGGGTTAGGGTTAGGGTGAGGGTTAGGGTTAGGTTTAGGGTGAGGTCATTGATGAGTTTTAGGATTAGGATTAGGCTAAGGGTGAGGGCTAGTTTGAGGGTTAGGGTGAGGGCTAGGGATAGGGATAGTGTTAGGTTTAGGATTAGGGTTAGGGTGAGGGTGAGTGTGAGAGTTAGGGTTAGGGTTAGGTTTAGGCTTAGAGTTAGGGGGAGGGTTAGGGTTATGGTTTGGGTTAGGGTGAGGGTGAGCCTAAGGAATAGGGTTAAGTTTAGAGTTAGGTTTAGGGTTAAGTTTAGGTTTAGGGTTAGTGTTAGGTTTAGGGTTAGGGTTACGGTGAAGGTTAAGGTTAGGGTTAGGGTTAGGTTTAGGCTTAGGTTTACGGTGAGGGTTGAGGTTAGGTTTAGGGTTAGGCTTAGGGTTAGGCTGAGGGTATGGATTGTGGTGATGATTAGAGTTAAGTTTAGGGTTAGGCTTAGGGTTAAGTTTATTGTTAGCGTTATATTTAGGTTTTAGTTTGCGGTGAGGGTGAGGCTGAGGGTGAGAGTTCTCGTTAGGGTTAGGGTTAGGGTTAGTGTTATTGTTAGGGTTAGGGTTAAAGTTAAGGTGAGTTTGAGGGTGAGCGTAAGGGTTAGGGTTAGGGTGAGGTTTAGGGTTAGGGTTAGGGTTAGGGTGAGGGTGAGGTTTAGGGTTAAAGTTATTGTTAGGGGGAGGGTTAGGGTAAGTTTTAGAGTTAAGGTTAGTGTTTATGTTAGTGTGAGGGTGAATGTTATGTTGAGGTTGAGGGATAGGGTTACCTTTAGAATGAGGGTCAGTTTGAGGGTGAGTGTGATTGTTAGGGTGAGGGTTAGCCATACGCTTTGGGTTAGGCCGAGTGTGAGGGTGGGGTGAGGATTAGGGTTAGGGTGATGGTTCCGGTTAGGGTTAGTGTTATTTTTAGGGTTAGGGTTAGAGTTAAAGTGAGGGTGAGGGTGCGGGTGAGGGTTAGGTTTAGGGTTAGGTTGGGTGTTAGGCTTAGCATTATGGTTAGGTTGAGGGTAAGGTTTAAGGTTAGAATTAGGGTTAGCATGAGGCTGAGGGAGAGGGTGAGTTTTAGGGTTAGGGTTAGGATTAGACTTAGGATTAGGGTTAGGGTGAGTGTGAAGTTTAGTGTTAGCCTTAGGTTTAGGCTGAGGGTGAGGGTGAGGGTGAGTGTTAAGGTTAGTTTGAATGTTAGGGTTAGGGTTAGGGTGTGGTTTAGTGTTAGGGTTAGTGTTAGAGTTAGGGGTGGGGTGAGAGTGAGGTTTAAGTGTAGAGTTAGGGCTAGGGTAAGGTTTAGGTAGAGTGTTAGTGTTAGGGTGAGTGTTAAGGTGGGGGTGATGGTAAAAGTAAACGTCAGGGTTAGGCTAAGGTTGAGGGTTAATGTAAAAGTGAGGGTTAGGGTGAGGGTTAGGGTTAGGGTTATGGTGAGAGTTTGGGTTCAGGTTAAGTTTAGGGTTAGGGTGAGGGTTAGGGTGAGGGTTACGGTTAGGGTGAGAGTTAGGGTTAGCTTGAGGGTTAGGGATACGATTAGGGTTAGGGTGAAGGTGAGGGTTAGGGTTAGTGTTAGGGTGAGGGTTAGGATGAGGGTTAGGGTTAGGATTAGGGTTAGGGTGAGGGCTAGGCTGAGGGTGATGTTTAGGATTAGGGTTAGGGTGAGGTTTAGCATTAGGGTTAGGGTGAGGGTGAGGGTGAGGGTGAGGTTTAGGGTTAGATTTAGGGTTAGTTTGAGACTGAGGTTGAGGGTTAGGATTAGGGTTAGTGTTAGAGTTAGGGTTCGTGTGAGAGTTAGGTTGAGGGTTCGGTTAGGCTTAGGGTTAGGATTAGGATTAGAGTAAGGGTTTTGCTGAGTGTGAGGGTTAGGGTTAGGGTTAGGCTTAGGTTTAGTCTGAGGGTGAGGGTGAGGTTGAGGCTTAGGTTAAGGGTGAGGTTTAGGGTTAGGGTTAGGGTGAGAGTTAGGGTTCGGTTAAGTTTAGGGGTAGGGTGAGGGTTAGGGTTAGGGTTTGGGTTAGGGTGAGGGTGAGGCAAAGAATTAGGCTTAGGTTTAGGGTCAGGTTTAGGTTTAGGGTTAGTGTTAGGGTTATGGTTATGGTTAGGGCTACGGTGAGGGTTAGCGTTAGGGTTAGGTTTACGGTTAGGCTTATGGTTAGGTTGAGGATGAGGGTGAGGGTGAGGGTTAGGTTTAGGGTTAGGGTGAGGTTTAGGATAAGATTTAGTGTTAGGATTAGGGTATGGGTGAGGGCCATGGTGAGGGTTAGGGTGAGGGCTAGGTTTAGGGTTAGGCTAGGTTTAGGCTTAGGCAGAGAATGAGGGTGAGCTTTAGGGTTAGGGTTAGGGTGAAGGTTAGGGTTAGGGTTAGGGTGAGGCTTAGGATTAGTTTTAGGGTTAGGATTAGGGTTAGGGTGAGGGCTAGGATGAGGGTAGTGTGTGAGTTACATTTAGGGATAGGGTTTGGTTTAGGTTTAGGTTTAGGGTGAGGGTGAGTGTGAGAGTTAGGTTTAGGGTTAGGCTAAGGCTTAGGGTGAGGTTGTGGGTTAGGTTGAGGGTGAGGCGGAGGATTAGGGTTAGGTTTAGGGTGAGGGTGAGGTTTAGGTTTAGGGTTATGGTTATGGTTAGGGTTAAGTTGAGGGTTAGGCTTAGGCTTAGGCTTAGGCTTAGGCTGAGGGTGAGGATGGGGTGTGGATTAGGGTTAGGTTTAGGGTTAGCGTTAGGGGTATTGTTAGTGTTATGGTTAGGGTTAAGTTTGCGATGAGAGTGAGGCTGAGGGTGAGGGTTATGATTAGTGTTATGGGTAGGGATAGGGTTAATGTTATTGTTAGGATTAGGGTTAGAGTTACGGTGAGGTTGAGCATGAGGGTGAGGTTTAGGGTTAGGTTGAGTTTTAGGGTGAGGTTTAGGGTTAGGGTTAGGGTTAGTGTGAGCGTGAGGTTTAGGGTAAGAGTTAGTATTCGTTGGAGGGTTAGGGTGAGGTTTAGGGTTAGGGTTAGTGTTAGGGTGAGGGTGAGGGTGAGGGTGAGGGTTAAGTTGAGGTTTAGGGATAGGCTTAGGTTTAGGATTAGGTTTAGGGTGAGGGTGAGTGTAAGGCTTAGGGTGAGGGTTAGGCTTAGGCTTAGGGTTAGGCTGATGGTGAGGGTGGGGGTGAGTAATAGTGTTAGGGTGATGGTTAGGGATAAGGTTAGTTTTATTGTTAGCGTTAGTGTTAGAATTAAGGTGAGGGTGAGGGTGCGGGTGAGGGTTAGGGTTAGGATTAGACTTAGCGTGAGGGTGAGGTTTAGGTTTAGATATAGGGTTAGTTGGAGGGCTAGGGTGAGGGTTAGGGATAGGGTTAAGTTTAGGCTTAGGGTTAGGGTGAGTGTTAGGGTTAGGGCTTGGGGTAGGGTGAGTGTGAGGCTGAGGATTAGGGTTAGGTTTAGGGTTAGGTTTATGGTTAGGTTTAGGTTTAGGGTTAGTGTCATGGTTAAGGTTAGGGTTAGGGTTACAGTGAGGGTTAGGGTTATGGTTCGGGTTAGGCTTAGGGTTAGGCTGAGTGTGAGGGTGAGGGTGAGGGTTAGGGTTAATGTTAAAGTGAGGTATAGGATGAGGTTTAGTGTTAGGATTAGGGTAAGTGTGAGGGCTATGGTGAGGGTTAAGGTGAGGGCTAGGTATAGGAATAGAGTTAGGTTTAGGATTAGGGTTAGGGTGAGGGTGAGTGTGAGAGTTAGGGTTAGGTTTAGGCTTAGAGTTAGGGTGAGTGTTAATGTTATGGTTTGGGTTAGGGTGAAGGTGAGGCTGAGGATTAGGGTTAAGTTTAGGGTTAGGTTTAGGTTTAGGGTTACTCTTAGGGTTAGGGTTAGGGTTAGGGTTTCGGTGAGGGTTAGGGTTAGGGTTAAGCTTAGGGTTAGGCTGAGGGTGAGGTTGTGGGTGAGGATTAGAGTTAGGATTAGGGTTAGGCTTAGGGTTATGGTTATTGTTAGGGTTATGTTTAGGTTAAAGTTTGCGGTGAGGGTGAGGCTGAGGGTGAGTGTTATTGTTAGGGTTAGGGTTAGGATTAGTGTTATTCTTAGGGTCAGGGTTAGAGTTACGGTGAGGTTGAGGGTGAGGGTGAGGTTTAGGGTTAGGGTGAGGTTTAGGGATAGGGTTAGGGTTAGGGTGAGGGTGAGGTTGAGGGTTAGAGTTATTGGTTGGGGGAGGGTTAGGGTGAGGTTTAGGGTTAGGATTAGTGTTTGGGTTAGTTTGAAGTTGAAGTTTAGGTTGAGGTTGAGGGATAGGTTTACCTTTAGGATTAGGGTTAGATTGAGGGTGAGTGTGAGGGTTAGGGTGAGGGTTATGCTTACGCTTAGGGTTAGGGTGAGGGTGAGGGTGGGGTGAGGATTAGGGTTAGGTTGATGGTTAGGGTTAGGGTTAGTGTTAATTTTAGGTTTAGGGTTAGAGTTACAGTGAAGGTGAGGGGGTGGGTGAAGGTTAGGGTTAGGGTTAGGTTGGAGGTTAGGTTTCGATATACCGTTTGGGGGAGGGTTAGGGTGAGTGTTAGGATTAGGCTTAATGTTAGGATTAGGTTGAGGGTGAGGGTTTGGTTGAGGTTTCCGGTTAGGGTTAGGGTTAGTGTGAGGGTTAGTGTTAGGGTAAGGGTTAGTGTTAGAATGAGGGTATGGGTTAGGGTGAGGGTTATGGTAAGGGTGAGGGTTAGGATTAGGTTTAGGGTTAT
This sequence comes from Dipodomys merriami, assembly GCF_024711535.1. NCBI lineage: Eukaryota > Metazoa > Chordata > Mammalia > Rodentia > Heteromyidae > Dipodomys > Dipodomys merriami. Next base: position 1,483,427 of record NW_027206402.1, on the reverse strand, counting down.
TGTTAGGGTTAGGTTTAGGTTTACGGTTACTGTGAGGTTGAGGGTTAGGGTTAGTGTTAGGTTGATGTTTAGGTTGGGGTTAGAGTTATAGTTAGGGTATGGGTGAGGGTGAGGTTTAGGGTTATAATTAAGGTTAGGGTGAGGGTTAGGGTTAGGGTGATAGTTAGGGGGAGGGTTATGGTTAGTGTTAGGTTTAGGGATAGGATTAGGATTAGGTTGAGGGTGACTGTGTTTGTTAGGGTTAGGTCTAGGGTTAGGCTTAGGTTTAGTCTGAGGGTGAGCATGAGGTTGAGGGTTAGGGTGAGGGTTAGGTTTAGGTTTAGGGGGAGGTTTAGTATGAGAGTTAGGGTTAGGATTAGAGTTAGGGTAAGGGCTAGGGTGAGGGTGAGGTTTAGGGTTAGGGTTAGGGTGAGGTTCATGTTCATGGTTAGGGTGACGGTGAGGTTTGGATTTAGAGTTAGGGTTAGGGTGAAGGTGACGGTGAGGGTTAAGGTTAGGGATAGTGTTAGTTTTAGGGTTAGGGTTAGGGTGAGGGTTAGGGTGAGGGTGAGGGTTTGGGATAGGTTTAGGATTAGGTTTAGGGTGATGGTTAGGCTTAGGGTGAGGGTGAGGGTGAGGGTTAGGGTTAATGTTAGTGTGTGGGTAAGTTTTAAGGTGAGGGTTAGGGTTAGGGTGAGGTTATTGTTAGGGTTAGGGTTAGAGTTACGGTTATGGTGAGGGTGAAGTTGAGGGTTCGGGTTAGGGTTAGGATGAGGTTTAGGTTTAGGGTTAGGGTTAGGGTGAGGGTTTGGGTTAGGCTTGGGGTTACGGCGAGGTTTAGGGGTTTGGGTTAGTGTTAGAGTTTGGTTTATTGTGAGCGGGAGGTTTAGAGTTAGTTAGGGTTAGGGTGACGGTTAGGAAAGGGTTAGGGTTAGTGTTAGCATTAGGGTTACAGTGAGAGTAAGGGGGAGGGTTAGGGTTAGGGTTAGGGTTAAGTTTAGGATTTGGTTCAGGGTGAGGGTGAGTGTGTGTGTTAGGGTTAGGTTTAGGTTTAGGCTTAGGGTTAGGCTGAGCGTGAGGTTGAGGGTGAGGGTTAGGGTTAGGGTGAGGGTTAGGTTTTGGGTTAAGTTTAGGGTTAGGGTGAGGGTTAGGGTAAGGGTTATGGTGAGGGTGAGGGTTAGGGTTATGTTGAGGGTTAGGGTTAGGTTTAGGGTTAGGATGAGTGTGAGGGTGAGGTTTAGGATTAGGTTTAGGGTGAGGGTTAGGATAAGGGTTAGGGTTAGGATTAGGTTATGGGGAGGTCTATTGTGAGGGTGGGGTTTAGGGTTAGGGGTAAGGTGAGGCTTAATTTTAGGGTTAGGGTTAGGGTGAGGGTGAGGTTTAGGGTTAGAATTATGGTTAGGGTGAGGCTGAGGGTGAGGGTTAGGGTTAGGGTTAGTGTTAGATTTAGGTTTAGGGTGAGGGTTAGGGTGAGGGTGAGGTTTAGGCTTAGGGTTAAGATTAGGATTAGGATAAGGGTTAGGGTGAGTGTGAGGGTTAGGTTTAGGATTAGGGTTAGGCTACCTTTAGACTGAATGTGTGGGTGAGGGTTAAGGTTAGGGTTAGGATGAGGGTGAGGGTTTGGGTTAGGGTGAGACTTAGGGTTCGGGTTAAGTTGAGGGTTAGGGTGAGTGTTAGGGTTAATATTAGGGTTAGGGTGAGGGTTAGGATGAGGATTAGGGTTAGGATTAGGGTTAGGTTGAGGGCTAGGGTGAGGGTGAGGATTCGGGTTAGTGTTATGATGAGGTTTAGGTTTAGGGTTAGGTTTAGAGTGAGGGTTAGGATGAGAGTTAGTGTTATGGTGATGTGAGGGTTAGGGTTAGAGTGATGTTCAGTGTTAGTATTAGGGTTAGGGTGAGGGTGAGTGTTAGGATTAAGGTTAGGTTTAGAGTTAGGTTTAGGTTTAGCGTTAGGATTAGTGTTATTGTTAGGGATATGGTTAGAGTAACAGTGAGGTTGAGGGTGAGGGTGAGGATGAGGGTTAGGATGAGGTTTAGGGTTAGGGTTATTGTTAGTGTTAGGATTAGGGTGAGGGTGAGGTTGAGTGTGAGGCTTAGGGTTAGGGTTAGGCTTAGGCTTAGGGTTAGGCTGAGGGTGAGGTTGGGGGTGAGGTTTAGGGTTTGGGTGAAGTTTAGGTTTACGGTTAGGGTGAGGGTTAGGATGAAGTTTAGGGTTAGGGTGAGGTTAGGGTGAGGACGATGTTAAGGGTAAAGGTGAGGTTTATGCTGAGGGTAATGGTTAATATAAGGGTGAGGGTTAGGGTTAGGTTTAGGGTTAGTGTAAGGGTTAGGGTTAGGGATAGGAAGAGTGTTACATTTAGAATTAGTGTTAGGGTTAGTGTGAGGTTTAGGGTGACGATGAGGGTCAGGTTTAGGGTGAGGGTGAGGGTTAGAATTAGGGTTAGGGTTAAGGTTAAGTTTAGGGTTAGGGTTAGGATTATGGTGAGGGTTATGGTTAGGGTTAGGCTTAGGCTTACATTTAGGCTGAGGTTGACGCTGAGGGTGAGGGTTTTGGTTAGGGTTAGGGTTAGGGTTAGGTTTAGGGTAAGTGTTATTGTTAGGGTTAGGTTTAGAGTTATGGTGAGGTTGATGGTGAGGGTGAGGTTTAGGGTTAAGTTGAGGTTTAGGGTTAGGGTTAGGGTTATGGATAGAGTTAGGGTGAGGGTGTCGGTAAGGTTAAAGTTGAACTTTAGGCTGAGGCTGAGCGTTAGTAAGGGTTGGGGTGAGAGTTAGGTTTCGGGTTAAGTTTACGTTTTGGTTGAGGGTTAGGTTAAGGGTTATGTTGAGGATGAGGGTTAGGGTTAGGTTGAGGGTTAGTGTTAGGATTAGGGTTAGGGTGAATGTGAAGGTTAGGGTTAGTGTTAGAGTGAGGGTTAGGATGAGGGTTAGGTTTAGGATTAGGGTTATGGTGAGGCCTCGTTTGAGGTTGAGGTTTCCGGTTAGCGTTAGGTTGAGGTTTAGGGTTAGGTATAGGGTTAGGGTGAGGGTGTCAGTAAGGTTAAAGGTGAGGGTTAGGCTGAGGGTGAGGGTTACGGTAAGGTTGAGGGTTAGGGTTAGGGTGAGGGTTAGTGTTAGGGTTGGGGTGAGAGTTAGGGTTCGTGTTAAGTTTAGGGTTAGGTGAGGGTTAGGGTAAGGGTTAAAGTGAGGGTGATTGTTAGGGTTAGGTTAAGGGTTAGTGTTATGGTTAGGGTTAGGGTGAGGGCTAGTTTGAGGTTGAGCTTTAGGGTTAAAGTTAGGGTGAGATTTAGGGTTAGGGTTAGGGGTAGGGTTAGGGTGAGGGTGAGGTTTACAGTTAGAGTTAGGGTGAGGCTGAGATTGATGTTTAGGTTTAGTGTTAGAGTTAGGGTTAGGGTGAGGGTTAGGTTGAGGTTGAGGGTTAGGCTTAAGTTTAGGATTAGGATTAGCATAAGGGTTATTGTGTGTGTGAGGGTTATGGTTAAGGTTAGGCTTAGGGTTAGGCTGAGGGTGAGGTTGAGAGTCAGGGTCAGGGTTAGGTTTACGGTGAGAGTTAGGGTTTGGTTAAGCTTAGGGTTAGGGTGAGGGTTAGGGTTAGATTTATGGTGAGCTTGTGTTTTACGGTTAAGTTGAGGCTTAGGGTTAGGATTAGGGTTAGGGTAAGGGTTAAGATTAGGGTTAGGGTGAGGGTAAGGATGAGGATTAGGGATAGGGTGACGGCTAGGTTGAGGGTGAGGTTTAGGGTTAGTGTTAGATTAAGGGTTAGGGTTAGAGTTAGGCTTAGGGTGAGGGTTAGTTTGAGGGTTAGGTTTACAGTGAGGATGAGGGTTGGGGTTAGGGTGAGGATGATGGAAAGGGTAAAGGTGAGGTTTACGCTGAGGGTGAGGATTAAGATAAGGGTGAGGGTTAGGGTTAGGTTTTGGGTTAGTGTAAGGGTTAGTGTTAGGTATAGGATGAGGTTTAGATTGAGGATTAGTGTTAGGGTTAGTGTGAGGTTTAGGGTGAGGATGAGGGTCAGGTTTAGGGTGAGGGTGAGAGTTAGAATTAAGGTTAGGGTGAGGGCTAGGGTAAGGGTGAGGGTTAGGGTTAGTGTGAGGTTTAGTGTAAGCGTTAGTATTAGGGTTTGGGTGAGGGAGACTGTTAGGATTAGGGTTAGGGTTAGGTTTAGGGTTAGGATTAGTGTTATTGTTAGGGTTAGGTTTAGAGTTATGGTGAGGGTGAGGGTGATGGTCAGGGTGAGGATTAGGATTAGGGTTAGAATGAGGTTTAGGGTTAGGGTTAGGATTAGGGTTATGGTGAGGGTGAGGTTTAAGGTTAGATTTAGGGTTAGTTGGAGGGTTAGGTCGAGGGTTAGTGTTAGGGTTAGTTTAAGGGTTATGGTTGGGGTGACGGTTAAGTTGAGTTTTAGGGTTATGATTAGGGGTTGGGTTAGGATTAGGTTGAGGGTGATGGTGAGTGTGAGGGTTAGGTTTAGGGTTAGGCTTAGGCTTAGGATTAGTCAGAGAGTGAGGTTGGGGGTAAGGATTAGGTTTAGGGTGATGGTTAGGGTTAGGATTAGGGTTAGGGTGAGGGCTAGCGTGAGGGTGAGGCTTAGCTAAGGGTTAGGCTTAAGCTTAGGCTTAGGGTTAGGCTGAGCCTGAGATTGACGGTGACGGTTAGGGTTAGGGTGATGGTTAGGTTTACGGTTAGGGTGAGTGTTAGGATGAGGTTTAGGGTTAGGGTGAGGTTTAGGGTGAGGATGATGGTAAGGTTAAAGGTGAGGCTTAGGCTGAGGGTGAGGGTTACTGTAAGGGTCAGGGTTAGGGTTACGTTTAGGCTTAGGGTTAGGGTTAGGGTGAAGTGTAGGTTTAGGGTTAAGGTTAGAGTGAGGGTGAGGTTTAGGGTTAGAGTTAGGGTTAGGATGAGGCTGAGTTTGAGGGTTAGGGTTAGGGTTACTGTTTGAGTTAGGGTTAGCATGAGGGTTAGGTTCAGTGTGATGGTTACACTTAGGGTTAGGATTAGGTTTAGGGTAAGGGTTAGGGTGAGTGTGACTGTTTGGGTTAGGGTAAAGTTTAGGCTTAGGGTTAGTCTAACAGAGAGGGTGAGGGTGAGGGTTAGGGTGAGGGTGAGTTAGGGTTAGGGTTAGCTTGAGAATTAGGGTTCGGTTAAGTTTAGGGTTAGGGTGAGGGTTAGGGTTAGGGTTATGGTGAACGTGAGCGTTAGGGTTATGTTGAGGGTTAGCGTTAGGTTTAGGGTTAGGGTGAGGGTGAGGATGAGGATTAGGGTTAGTATGAGGGCTAGAGTGAGGGTGAGGGTTAGGGTTAGTGTTAGATTAAGGTTTAGGTTTGGGTTAGGGTTAGGGTGAGGGTTAGCTTTAGGGTTAGGGTTTCAGGGAGGGTGAGGTTTAGGGTTAGGGTGAGGGTTAGGGTAAGGATTACGGTTAGGTTGAGGGGGAGTGTTAGGATTAGGGTTAAGTTTAGGGTTAGGGTTAGGTTTATGGTTAGGTTAGTGTTGTTGTTAAGGTTTGGGTTAGAGTTATGGTGAGGTTGAGGGTGAGGGTGAGGGTTAGGGTTAGGGTTAGGGTGAGGTTTAGGGTTAGGTTTAGGATTAGAGTTAGGATGAGGGTGAGGTTTAGTGTTAGATTTAGGGTTAGTTGGAGGCTTAGTTCGAGAGTTGGGGTTAGGTTTAGTATTAGGGTTAAAGTTTGAGTGAGGCTTAGATTGAGGTTTAGGGTTATGTTTAGTGTTAGGTTTAGGATAAGGTGAGGGTGAGGGTGAGTGTGAGGGTTAGGATTAGGGTTAGGCTTAGGCTGAGAGTGAGGGTGGGGGTAAGGTTTAGGTTTAGGGTGATAGTTAGGGTTAGGGTTAGGGTGAGGGTTAGGATGAGGGTTAGGTTTAGGATTAGGATTAGAGTGAGGGCTAGGGTGAGGGGGAGGGTTAGGCTAAGTGTTAGGCTTAGGCTTAGGGTTAGGCTGAGCATGAGATTGAGGTTTAGGTTCAGGGTTAGGGTTAGGGTATGGTTTAGTATTTGGGTAAGGGTTAGGGTTCGTGTGAGGGTTAGTGTTAGGGTTAGGGTGAGGGTAAGTGTTAGGATGAGGGTTAGGCTTAGGGTGAGGGTTATGGTTAGTTTGAGGGTTAGGGTTAGTGTTAGGGTTATTGTTAGGTTTAGGGTTAGGGTTTCGGTTATGGTGAGGATGAGGGTTAGGGTGAGGGTTAGGGTCAGGTTTAGTGTTAGGGTAAGAGTTAGAGTTAGGATTAGGTTGAGGATGACGTTTAGGTTTAGAGTTAGCTTTGGTGTTAGGGTTAGGGTGAACGTTAGGGTTAGGATTAGGCTTCAGCTTAGGCTGATCATGAGGGTGAGGGTTAGGGTTCCGGTTAGGGTGAGGTTTAGGGCTAAGGTTAGGGGAGTTTTAGGATGAGTGTCAGAGTTAGTGTTCGGGTTAAGTTTAGGGTTAGGTTGAGGGTTAGAGAAAGGGTTACGATGAGGGTGAAGGTTAGGTTTAGGTTGAGGGTTAGGGTTAGCATTAGGGTTAGGGTGAGGGTTAGGGTGAGGATTAAGGTTAGGGTAAGGTTTAGCTTGGCAGTGATGGTAAGGGTAAATGTGAGGGTTAGGGTGAGGGTGAGGGTTACAGTGGGCTGAGGGTTAGGGTTTAGGTGCGGGTTAGGGTTAGGGGAAGGTGTGGGTGATTGTTAGGTTGAGGATTAGTGTTAGTTTTAGTGTGAGGCTTAGGATGAGGATGAGGGTTAGGGTTACGGTGAGGGCTAGGGTGAGGGTGAGGGTTAGGTTTAGTTTTAGGGTGAGGTTTAGGGTTAGGGTGATGGTTAGGGTTAGTGTGAGGGTTAGTGTTAGTGTTAGGGTTAGGGTGAGAGTAAATGTTAGGGTGAGGGTTAGGGTTAGGGTGAGCATTATGGTTAGGTTGAGGGTTAGGGTTAGGTTTATTGTTAGGGTTAGGGTTACGGTTACGGTTACGGTGAGGGTGAGGGTGAGGGTTAGGGTTAGGGTAAGGGTTAGGATGAGGTTCAGGTTTAGGGTTATGGTGAGGGTGAGGGTTAGGGTTAGGGTTAGAGTTAGGTTGAGGGTAAATGCTAAGTTGAGGGTTAGGGTTAGGGTGAGCGTTATGGTTAGGTTGAGGGTTAGGGTTAGGTTTATTGTTAGGGTTAGGGTTAGGGTTGCGGTTACGGTGAGGGTGAGGGTGAGGGTGAGGGTTAGGGTTACGATGAGGTTTAGGTTTAGGGTTAGGGTTAGAGTTAGGGTTAGGGTGAGAGCGAGGTTTACGGCTAGAGTTAGGGTTACTGTTAGGGTTAGGTGTAGGGTGAGGGTTTGGGTTAGAGTTAGGCTTAGGCTTAGGCTTAGGCTTAGGCCGAGCAACAGGGTGAGGGTTAGGGTTAGGATTAGGATGAGGGAAAGTGTTAGGGTTAGGTTTAGGATTAGGCTTAGGGTTAGGTTGAGAGTGAGGGTGAGGTTGAGGGTTAGGGTTTGGGTGAGGTTTAGAGTTAGGGTTAGGGTGTGAGTTAGGTTTCGGTTAATTTTAGGGTTAGGGTTAGTGTTAGGGTAAGGGTTACAGTGAGGGTGAGGGATAGGGTTAGGTTGAGCGTTAGAGTTAGGGTTAGGGTGAGGGTGAGGGTGAGGGTTAGGGTTAGTTTTAGGGTGAGGCTTAGGATGAAGGTTAGGGTTAGTATTAGGATTAGGGTGAGCGCTAGGGTTAGGGTGAGGTTTAGGCTTAGGATTAGGGTGAGCTTTAGGGTCAGGTTTAGGGTTAGGGTTAGGGTGAGGGTGAGGTTTAAGATTAGAGTTAAGGTTAGGGTGAGGATGAGGTTGAGGGTTAGTGTTAGGGTCAGTGTTAGAGTTACGGTTACCACGATGGTTAGGGTGAGGTTAAGGGTTCACCTTCGTGTTAGGATTAGATTTAGGGTGAGCACTAGGGTGATGGTGAGGATTAGCGTTAGTGTTTGGGTGAGATTTAGGCTAAGGGTTAGGGTTAGGGTGAGGGTAAGGGTGAGGTTTAGGGTTACAGTGAAGGTGAGGTTTAGGGTTAGGGTGAAGGTTAGGGTTAGGATTAGGGTAAGGATGATGGTGAGTTTTAGGGTTAGATTTAGGGTTAGGGGGAGGGTTAGTTCCAGGGTTAGGGTTAGGATTAATGTGTAGTGACCGTGTACTCGACCAGCGAGGAAAAACGACCACCACACCAGGAGTCTTCTCAGATCACGCTTTATTGGAGAGCCTTTTAGTTGTAGGAGAGCTTGGGCGCGAGAGAGCGTGCACCCGAAATACAGCCGCTTATATAGGGAATTGGAACACGGGTCTTTCTATTGTTGGTCGCCTGCCTTTCACCGTCACCAGGTGTCATGGGATTGGCTGGGGACACTACCTGGCTCGCGCACGCGCACAGCCCAGGCGTCCCGCCAAGCACCGTCTGGAGTGGTAATCCTCAAAACTGCAAGGGAGTGGGCGGAGTCTCGCCTCGGCTCCCTACATTAATGTTAGGGTTAAGGTTAGGGTGAGGGTTAGGTTGATGTTTAGGGTTAGGGTTAGGTTTAGGGTTAGGATTAGGGTTAGGGTTAGGGTATGTGAGGGTTAGGGTTAGGGTTAGGCTTAGGGTTAGGATTATACTGAAGGTAAGGGTGGGAGTGAGGATTAGGGTTAGGGTGATTGTTAGGGTTAGGGTGAGGGTTAGGATGAGGGATAGCATTAGGATTAGGTTTAGGCTGAGGGCTAGTGTGATGGTGAGGGTTAGAGTAAGTGTTAAGCTTAGGCTTAGGGTTAGGCTGAGCATGAGGTTGAGGGTGAAGGTTAGGGTCAGGGTTAGGCTTAGGCTTAGGGTTAGGCTGAGAGTGAGGGTGAGGGTGAGGGTTAGGTTTAGGTGAGGGTTAGGGTTAAGGTTAGGGTGAGAGTTAAGGTTCGGTTAAGTATAGGGTTATGGTGAGTGTTAGGGCTAAGATTAGTGTGAGGGTGAGGGCTCGGGTGATGGTGAGGGTTAGGGTTAGTATTAGGGTAAGTTTTTGGCTAGATTTAGGGTTTCGGTTAGGGTTAGGATGAGGCTTAGGTTTATGGTGACGGTGAGGGTTAGGGTTAGGTTGAGGGTTTGGGTAAAGATTATGGTTAGGGTGAGGGTGAGTGTTAGGATTATGGTGAGGGTTATGGTTAGGTTTAGGGTTAGGATTAGTGTTATTGTTAGTGTTAGGGTTAGAGTTATGGTGAGGGTGAGTGTGAGGGTTAGGTTTAGTGTTAGGGTGAGGTTTAGGGTTAGGGTTAGGATTAGGGTGAGGGTGAGTGTGAGGTTTAGGGTTAGATTTAGGGTTAGTTGGAGGGTAAGTTCGAGCGTTATTGTTAGGGTTAAGGTTAGGGTGAGGGTGAGTGTGAGGGTTAGGGTTAGGCTTAGGCTTAGGCTTAGGGTTAGTCTGAGGCTGAGGTTGGGTGTGAGGATTAGGGTTAGAGTGATTGTTAGTGTTGGAGTTAGGGTGTTAGGGTTAAAATGAGGGTTAGGGTTAGGCTTAGGGTTAGGGTGAAGGCTAGGTTCAGGGTGAGGGTTATGGTAAGGGTAAGGGTAAGGCTTAGGCTTGGGGTTAGGCTGATCATGAGGTTTAGGGTGAGGGTTAGGGTTAGGGATAAGTTGAGATTTAGTGTTAGGGTTAGGGTTAGAGTTAGGGTTAGGGTGAGGGTGAGGTTTAGGTGTAGGGTAAGGGTCAGGGTGAGGGTTAGGGTTCGGGTGAGGGTTAGGGTGGGGGTGACGGTAAGGGTAAAGGTGAGGGTTAGGCTGAGGTTGAGTGTTATAGTAAGGGTGAGGGTTAGGTTTAAGATGAGCGTTAGGGTTAGGGTTAGGGTGATGGTGAGGGTTAAATTAAGGATTATTGTTATGATTAGTGTGAGGTTTAGGTTGAGGACGAGGTTTAGGGTTAGGGTGAGGGGTAGGGTGAGGATGAGGGTGAGGTTTATATTGAGGACTAGTGTTAGGGTTAGTGTGAGGTTTAGGGTGAGGATGACGTTTAGGGTTAGGGTTAGGTTTAGGATTAATGTTAGGGTTAGGCTTATGGTGAGGGTTAGGGTGGGGGTGAGGCTTAGGGTTAGTTGTAGGATTAAGATTAGGATTAGGGTTTGGGTTAGGGTTAAGGTGAGGGTTAGGTTGACGGTTGGGTTTAGGGTTAGTGTCAGGGTTAGGGTTAAGGTTAGGGTGAGGGTTAGTTTGAGGCTGTGCTTTAGGGTTAGGGTTATGGGAAGGGTTAGGATGAGGGTTAGGGTTAGGATTAGGGTTAGGGTGAGGTCTAGGTTGAGGGTGAGGTTTAGTTTTCGGGTTAGGGTGAGGCTTAGGGTTAGGGTTAGAGTTAGGGTAAGGTTGAGGTTTAGGTTTAGAGTTCCGGTAAGGGTGATGCTGAGGTTGATGGTTAGGTTTAGGCTTAGGGTTAGATTTAGGGATAGGGTGAGTGTTAGGTTTGTGGTGAGGGTGAGTGTGTGGGTTAGGTTTAGGCTTATGGTTAGGATTAGGATTATGGTAAATTTAGGGTGATTGTGATGGTTAGGGTTAGGGTTAGGCTTAGGCTTAGGGTAAGTCTGAGAGTGAGGCTGAGGGTGAGCGTTAGGGTTAGGGTGAGGGTTAGGGTTAGGATTAGGGTTAGGGTGAGGGCTAGGGTGAGGTTGAGTGTTAGTGTTAGTGTTAGGGAAAGGTTTAGGGTTAGGGTTAGTTTTTGGGTTATGGTTATGATGAGGGTTAGGTTTACAGTGAGGGTGAGGGTTAGGTTTAGTTTGAGGTTTAGGGTTAAGATTATGGTTAGGGTGAGGGTGAGTTTTAGGATTAGGGTTAGGGTTAGGGTTAGGTTTAGGATTAGAATTAGTGTTATTGTTAGGGTTAGGGTTAGAGTTATGGTGAGGGGGAGGGGGAGGGGGAGGGGGAGGGTTAAGGTTAGGATTAGGGTGAGGTTTAGGGTTAGGTTTAGGGTTAGGGTTAGGGTGAGGGTGAGGTTTAGGGTTAGAGTTAGGGTTAGGGTAAGCCTGAGTTTGAGGGTTAGGGTTAGGGTTAGTGTTAGAGTTAGGGATACAATGAGGGTTAGGTTGAGTGTGAGGGTTAGGGTTATTATTAGGAATAAGATTAGAGTAAGGATTAGTGTGTGTGTGATGGTTAGGTTTAGGTTTAGGGTTAGGGTTAGGGTTAGGATGAAGGTGAGGGTTCAGTTTAAGTTTGGGTTAGGGTGAGGGTTAGGGTTACAGTGAGCATGAGGGTTAGGGTTAGTTTGAGGGTTAGGCTAGGCTTAGGAATAGGGTGATGGTTAGGGCTAGGCTTAGGGTGAGTGTTAGGATGAGGATTAGGGTTAGGATTAGGGTTAGGGTGAGGGCTAGGGTTAGAGTGAATGTTAGGGTTAGTGTTTGGTGAGGTTTAGGTGTAGGGTTAGGGTTAGGGTGAGAGTTAGGTTGAGGATTAGGGTTACAGTGAGGGTGAGGGTTAGGGTAATGGTGAGGGTTAAGGTTAGAATTTGGGTTGTGTTGGTGAATTTTAGGGTTCAATTTAGTTTTAGGGGGAAAGTCAGGACGAAGGTTAGGGTTAGTGTTAGGGCTAAGGTTAGGGTGAGGCTTAGGTTGAGGTTTAGGGTTAGGGTTAGGTCTAGGGTTAGGGTAAGGGTGAGGGTATGTGAGGGTTAGGGTTAAGCTTAGAGTTAGGGTAGGTATGAGAGTGAGGGTGCGGGTGAGGATTAGGGTTAGGGTGATGGTTACGGTTAGGCTGAGGGTGAGGGTTAGGAGGAGGGATAGGGTTAGAATTAGGGTTCGCGTGAGGGCTAAGATGAGGATGAGGTTAAGAGTAAGGGTTAGGCTTAGGCTTAGGTTTAGGCTGAACGTGAGTTTGAGGGTGAAGGTAGGGTTAGGGTGAAGGTTAGGTTTACAGTTTTGGTGAGGGTTAGGGTTAGTGTGAGGGTTAGTGTTAGTGTTAGGGTTAGTATTAGGGTGAGGGTACGTGTTAGGGTAAGAGTTAATGTTAAGGTGAGGTTTTTGTTTAGGGTGAGGGTTAGGGTTAGGGTTAGAGTTATTGTTTAGGTTAGGGTTCGGTTAAGTTTAGGGTTAGGGTGAGGGCTAGGTTTAGGGTTAGGTTTAGGGTGAGGTTTAGGGTTAGGCTTAGGGTTAGGGTGAGGCTGAGGGTTTGGGTTAGGGTTAGGGTTACGGTGAGGGCGAAGGTGAGGTTTAGGGTTAGGGTGAGGTTTAGGGTTATGGTTAGGGTTAGTGTGAGGGTGAGGGTGAGGTTTGGGTTAGAGTAAGGGTTAGGGTGAGGGTTAGGGTGAGGGTTATGGTTAGGGTTAGTGTAAGGGTTAGGGTGAATGTTAGGATGAGGGTTAAGTTTATGGTTTTTTGAGGTTTAGGGTTCGGGTTACAGTGAGGGTGAGGGTTAGGGTTAGGTTTAGGGTGAGGTTTAGGATTAGGATTAGGGTTAGGATTAGGGTTAGGGTGAGGGCTAGGGTGAGGATGAGGTTTAGGGTTAGTGTTTGTGTGAGGTTAGGGTGAGGGTGAGGGTTAGGATGAGGGTGAGGGTTACAGTGAGGGTGAGGGTTAGGGTTAGGGTGAGGGTTAGGCTTAGGATTTGGGTTAGGGTGATGGTGAGTTTTAGGGTTAGATTTAGGGTTAGTTTTAGGGTTGGGGGTGGTTTAGGTCGAGGATTAGGGTTAGGATTAGTGTTAGGGTTAAGGTTAGGTTGAGGGTTAGGTTCATGTTTAGGGTTAGGGTTAGGGTTAGGGTTAGGATTAGGATTAGGGTTAGGGTATGTGAGGATTAGGGTTAGGTTTAGGGTGAGAGTTAGGGTTCGGTTAAGTTTAGGGTTAGGGTGAATGTTACGGTAAGGGTTACAATGAGGATTAGGGATAGGGTTAGTTTGAGGGTTAGGGTTAGGGTTAGGGTTAGGGTTAGGGTGAGGGTGAGGGTGAGGGTTAGGGTTAGTGTTAGGCTGAGGCTTAGGATGAGGCTTAGGATGAGGATTAGGGTTAGGATTAGGGTTAGGGTTAGTGTGAGGTTTAGGGTTAGGGTTAGGGTGAGATTTAGTGTTAGGTTTAGGGTTAAGGTTAGGGTGAGGGTGAGGTTTAAGGTTAGAGTTAAAGTTAGGGTGAGGCTGAGTGTGAGGGTTAGTGTTAGAGTCAGTGTTAGAGTTTGTGTTATGGTGAGGGTTAGGATGAGGATTAGTGTAAGGATTAGGGTTAGGGTGAAGGCTAGTTTGAGTGTGAGGATTAGAGTTAGTGTTTGAGTGAGGTTTAGGTTTGGGTTAGGATTAAGGTTAGGATGAGGGGGAGGTGTAGGATTAGATTTAGGGTTAGATGTAGGGTTAGTTTGAGCGTTAATGTTAGGGTTAGTGTGAGGGTTAAGGTTAGGTTGAGGTTTAGGTTGAGGATTAGTGTGATGGGTAGAGTGAAATTTAGGGTTTAGGATGAGGTTTAGGGTTAGGGTTAGGGTTAGGATTAATGTTAGGGTTAGGCTTAACTTGAGGGTTTGGGATAGGGTGAGATTTAGGGTTAGGGTTAGGTTTAGGGATAGGGTTAGGCGTAGTGTTAGGCTGAGGGTGAGGGTGAGGGTGAGGGTTACGGTTAGGGTGAGGGTTAGGTTTAGGCTTAGGGTGAGAGTTAGGGTTCAGGTTAAGTTTAGAGTTAAGTGAGGGTTAGGGTAACAGTTACAGTGAGGTTGAGGGTTAGGGTTAGGATGAGGGTTAGGGTTAGGGTTAGGGTGAGGGTGAGGGTGAGGGTGAGTTTTAGGGTTAGTGTTAGGATGGGGGTTGGGGTTAGGATTATGGTTAGGGTGAGGGCTAGGTTGAGGGTGAGGTTTAGGGATAGGAATAGGGTGAGGTTTAGGGTTAGGTTTAGGGTTAGGGTAGCCTGAGGTTGAGGGTTAGGGTTAGGGTTAGTGTTAGAGTTAGGGTTACGATGAGGGTTAGGGTGATTGTGAGGGTTAGGGTTATTGTTAGGAATAGGATTAGGGTAAGGGTTAGTATGAGTGTGAGGGTTAGGGTTATGTTTAGGTTTACCCTTAGGTTTAGGCTGAGGGTGAAGTTGAGGGTAAGGGTTAGGGTTAGGGTGAGAGTTAGGGGTATCGTTAGGGTGAGGGTTAGGGTTCGGTTTAAGTTTAGGGTTAGGGTGAGGGTAGGGTTAGGTTTAGAGTGAGCATGAGGGATAGGGTTAGGTTGAGGTTTAGGGTAGGCTTAGGATTAGGGTGAGGGTTAGGGTTAGGCTAAGGGTGATGGTTAGGATGAGGATTAGCATTAGGGGTAGGGTTAGGGTGAGGGCTAGGGTGAGGGTGATGGTTAGGGTTAGTGTTTGGGTGAGGTTTAGGTTTAGGGTTAGGGTTAGGGTGAGGGTTTTGAGGGTTAGGGTTACAGTGAGGTTGAGGGTTAGGGTAAGGATTAGGGTTAGGTTTAGGATTTGAGTTGTGAGGGTGAGTTTTAGGGTTAGATTTAGTGTTAGGGGGAAGGTTAGGTCGAGGGTTAGGCTTAGTGTTAGGGATAAGTTTAGGGTGAGGGTTAGGTTGAGGTTTAGGGTTAGGGTTAGGGTTAGCGTAAGGGTGAGAGTATGTAATGGTTATGGTTAAGCTTAGGGTTAGGGTTAGGCTGAGGTTGAGGGTGCGGGTGAGGATTAGGGTTAGGGTGATGGTTAAGGTTAGACTTATGGTTAGGGTTAGTATGAGGGATAGGGTTAGGATTAGGGTTAGGGTGAGGGCTAGGTTGAGGGTGATTGTTAGAGTCAGGGTTAGGCTTAGGATTAGGTTTAGGCTGAGCGTGAGTTTGAGGGTGAAGATAGGGTTAGGTTGATATTTAGGTTTACGGTTAGGGTGAGGGTTACGGTTAGTGTGAGGGTTAGTGTTAGGGTTAGGGTTAGTGTTAGGGTTAGGTTACGGTTAGCTGACGGTGAGGGTTAGGGTTAGGTTTAGGGTGAGGTTTAGGGTTATGGTTAGTGTTAGGGTGAGGCTGAGGGTTTGGGTTAGGGTTAGGGTTCTTGTTATTATTAGGGTTAGGGTTAGTGTTATGTTGAGGGTGACTGTGAGGGTTAGGGTTATGGTGATTTTTAGGGTTAGCGTTAGGGTGAGGGTGAGGTTTAGGGTTAGAGTAAGGGTTAGGGTGATGGTTAGGGTGAGGGTTAGGGTTAGGGTTAGTGTAAGAGTTAGGGTGAAGATTAGGATGAGTGTTAAGTTTATGGTTTGTGTGAGGTTTAGGGTTTGGGTTACAGTGAGGGTGAGGTTTAGGGTTAGGGTTAGGTTGAGGGTTAAGATGAGGATTAGGGTTAGGATTAGGGGTAGGGTGAGGGTGAGGGTTAGGGTTAGTGTTTGGGTGAGGTTTAGGGTTAGGGTTAAGGTTAGGGTGAGGGTTAGTACGAGGGTGAGGGTTACAGTGAGTGTGAGGGTTAGGGTTAGGGTGAGGGTTAGGGTTAGTATTTGGGTTTTGGGTTAGAGTGATGGTGAGTTTTTGGTTTAGCTTTAGGGTTGGGGGAGGGTTAGGTCGAGGGTTAGGGTTAGGATTAGTGTTAGGGTTAAGGTTAGGTTGAGGGTTAGGTTGATGTTTAGGGTTAGGGTTAGGTTTAGGGTTAGGGTTAGGGTATGTGAGGGTTAGGTTAGGGTTAGGGTTATGCTGAGGGTGAGGGTGGGGGTGAGGATTATGGTTAGGATGATGGTTAGGGTTAGGGTTAGGGTGAGGGTTAGCATGAGGGATAGGGTTAGGATTAGGGTTCGGGTGAGGGCTAGCGTGAGGGTGAGGTTTAGAATAAGATTAGGCTTAGGCTTACGGTTAGGCTGAGCATGAGCTTGAGGGTGAGGGTTCGGGTTAGGGTGAGGTTAAGGTTAAGGTGAGGCTTTGGATGAGGTTTAGGATTAGGGTGAAGTTTAGGGTGAGGATGATGGTGAGGCTAATGATGAGGTTAAGACTGAGGTTGAGGGTTAAAATAAGGGTGAGGTTTAGGGTTAGGTTTATGGTTATGGTTAGGGTTAGGGTGAGGGTTAGATTGAGGATTAGTGTTAGGGTTAGTGTGAGGTTTAGGGTGAGGTTGAGTTTTAGGGTTAGGGTTAGGGTTAGGATTAATGTTACGGTTAGGGTTAAGGTGAGGATTAGGGTGAGGGTGAGGTTTAGGTTTAGTGTTAGTATTAGGATTAGGGTTAGGGTTAGCTTGAGTGTGAGGGTTAGGGTTAGGTTTAGGGTTAGGCTTAATGTTAGGCTGAAGGTGAGGGTGAGGGTGAGGGTTAAGGTAAGTGTGAGTGTTAAGGGTAGGGTTAGGGTGAGAGTTAGGGTTCGGGTTAAGTTTAGGGCTAGGCTGAGGGTTAGAGTTAGGGTTACAATGAGCATGAGGGTTAGGGTTAGGTTGAGGGTTAGGATTAGGCTTAGGATTAGGGTGAGGGTTAGGTTTAGGGTTAGGATCAGGGTTAGGATGAGGATTGGGGTTAGGGTTAGGCTTAGGATGAGGGTTAGGGTGAGGGTGAGGTTTAGGGTGAGTGTTTGGGTGATGTTAAGGTTTATGGTTACGTTTAGGGTGAGGGTATGTGAGGGTTAGGTTTAGGGTTAGGGTTAGGCTGAGGGTGAGGGTGGGGGTTAGGATCATCGTTAAGGTGATTGTTAGGGTTAGGGTTAGCGTGAGGGTTACAATGTGGGATAGGTTTAGGATTAGGGTTAGAGTGAGGTCTAGGGTGAGGGTGAGGGTTAGAGTAAGGGTTAGGCTTAGGCGTAGGGTTAGGCTGAGCGTGAGGTTGAGTGTGAGGGTTAGGGTTAGGGTGATGGTTAGGTTTATGGTTAGGGTGAAGGTTAGGATGAGGTTTAGGGTTAGGGTGAGGATGATGGGAATGGTAAAGGTGAGGTTTAGGCTGAGGGTGAGGGTTAAGATAAGGGTGAGGGTTAGGGTTAGGTTTAAGGTTAGGGTTAGAGTTAGCGTGAGGGTTAGATTGAGGACTAAGGTTAGGGTTAGTGTGAGGTTTAGGGTGAGGATGAGGGTTAGGGTTAGGGTGAGGGTGAGGGTTAGAATTAGGGTTAGGGTGAGGGCTAGGGTAAGGGTGTGGGTTAGAATAAGGCTTAGGGTTAGGGTGAGGTTTTAGATTAGGGGGAGGGTTAGTGTTAGTGTGAGGGTTAGTGTTAGGGTTAGTGTTAGTGTTAGAGTGATGGTAAGGGTTAGGGTGAGGGTTAATGTTAGGGTGAGGGTTATAGTTAGGGAGAGGGTTAGGGTTAGGATTAAGGTGAGGTTCAGTGTTAGGGTTAGTGTTAGAGTTAGGGTTAGCGTGAGGGTGAGGTTTAGGGTTAGAGTTAGTGTAAGGGTGAGGCTGAGTTTGAGGGTTAGTCGTAGGGTTACTGTTAGGGTTAAGGTTAGGTTGAGGGTTTGGGTGAGGGTGAAGGTGATGGTGAGGGTTAGGATTAGGTTTAGGATTGGGATTAGGGTAAGGTTTAGGGTGAGTGTGAGGGTTAGGTTTAGGGTTAGGCTCAGGCTTAGGCTTAGGGTTAGGCTGAGAATGAGGGTGATGTTGAGGGTTAGGTTAATTTTGGTTTAGGGTGAGAGTTAGGTTTCGGTTAAGTGTTAGTGATAGGGTTAAGGTGAGTGTTAGGATGAGAGTTAGGATTAGGATTAAGGTTAGGTTTAGGGCTAGGGTGAGGGTGAGGATTAAGGTTACGGTGATGGTTAGGTTAACTGTTAGGGTGAGGTTTAGGATGAGGTTTAGGGTTAGGGTGAGGGTTAGGGTGAGGATGATGGTAGGTGTAAAGGTGAGGTTTAGGCTGAGGGTGAGGGTTAAGGTACTGGTGAGTGTTAGGGTTCGGTTTAGGTTTAGGGTAAGGGTTAGGGTTAGGGTGAAGGTGAAGTTGAGATTGAGGATTAGAGTTAGGTTTAGTGTGAGGTTTAGGGTGAGGATGAGGGTTAGGGTTAGAGTGAGAGTGAGGGTTAGAATTAGGGTTAGGGTGAGGGCTAGGATGAGAGTGAGGATTAGGGTTAGGGTTAGGATTAGGGTGAGGTTTAGGATTAGGGTGAGGGTTAGGGTTAGGGTGCGGGTTATGTTTAGGGTGAGGTTTAGGGTTAGGGTTAGGGTTATTGTTAGGTTTGGGGTTAGGGTTATGGTTACGGTGAGGGTGAGGGTTATGGTTAGAATTACAGTGAGGTTTAGTGTTAGGGTTAGGGTTAGAGTAAGGGTTAGGTTGAGGGTGATGTTTAGTGGTACATTTAGGGTTAAAGTGAGGGTTAGGGTTAGGGTGCGGGTAAGCGTGGGGGTGATGGTAAGGGTAAAGGTGAGGGTTAGGCTGAGGGTGAAGTTACCATAAGTGTGAGTGTTAGGGTTAGTGTGAGGGTTAGTGTTAGTGTTAGGGTGAGGTTGAGGGTTAGATTCAGGATTAGTGTTAGGGTTAGTGTGAGGTTTATGGTGAGGATTAAGGTTAGGGTTAGGATGAAGGCTAGGGTGATGATGAGGGTTAGAGATTGTGTTAGGGGGAGGTTTAGGGTTAGGGTGATGTTTAGGGTTAATTTGAGGGTTAGTGTTAGGGTTAAGGTTAGTGTTAGGGTGAGGGTAAGTGTTAGGGTGAGGGTTAGGTTTAGAGTGAGGGTTATGGTTAGGGTGAGGGATAGGGTTAGGATAAGTGTAAGGGTGAGAGCTAGGCTGAGATTTAGGGTGAGGGTTAGGGTTAGGGATAGGGTTAGGTTTAGGATTAGGTTTAGGGTGGGGACGAGTGTGAGGGTTAAGATTAGGGTTAGGGTTAGGCTTAGAGTTAGGATGAGGGATAGGTTTAGGGTTTGGGTTAGGGTTAGGGTGAGGCTGAGGATTAGGGTTAGATTTAGGGTTAGGTTTAGGGTTAGTGTTAGTGTTAGGGTTAGTGTTAGTGTTACAGTGAGGGTTGGGGTTAGGGTTAGGGTTAGGCTTAGGCTTAGATTTAGGGTGAGGGTTAGGATGACGCTTAGGTTTTCGATTAGGTTTCGGGTGAGGGCTATGTTGAAGGTGAGGTTTAGGGTTAGTGTTAGGGTAAGATTTAGAGTTAGGGTTAGGGTTAGGAGTAGGATTAGGATTAGTGTTAGGGTGAATGTGAGGATTAAGGTTAGGGTGAAGTTTAGGGTTAGGATAAGGGTGAGTGTGAGGTTTAGGGTTAGGGTTAGGCTTAGAATTAGGCTGAGGGTGAAGGTGTGGGTTAGGGTTAGGTTTAGTGTTAGGGTGAGGTTTAGGGTTTGGGTTAGGGTTAGAGTTTGGGTTAGGGTGAGGGTGAGGTTTAGGGTTAGTGTTAGGGTTAGGGTGAGGCTGAGAATGAGGGTTAGGGTTAGGGTTAGTGTTAGGTTTTGGGTTAGTGTCAGGTTTAGTGTTAGGTTTAGGGGGAGGGTTAGGGTGAGGGTGAGGTTTAAGATTAGGATTAGGGTTAGGGTTAGGGTGAGTGTGAGGGTTAGGGTTAGGTTTAGGGTTATTCTTAGGGTTAGGCTGAGGGTGAGGGTGAGGGTGAGGTTTAGGGTTAAGGTGAGGGTTAGGGTTAGGGTTATGGGGAGGGTTGGGATGAGTTTTAGTGTTAGAATTAGAGTTACGGTGAGGGCTAGGGTGAGGTTGAGGTTTAGGGTTAGTGTTAGGGTGAGGTTTCGGGTTAGGGTTAGGGTTAGGGTGAGTGTGAGGTACAGGGTTAGAGTGAAGTTTAAGCTGAGGCTGAGGGTGAAGCTTAGGGTGAGGTTTAAGATTAGGATTAGGGTTAGGGTTAGGGTGAGTGTGAGGTTTAGGGTTAGGTTTAGGGTTATTCTTAGGGTTAGGCTGAGGGTGAAGTTGAGGGTGAGGTTTAAGGTTAGGCTGAAGGTTAGGGTTAGGTTTATGGGGAGGTTTGGGATGAATTTTAGTGTTAGGATTAGGGTTACGGTGAGGGCTAGGGTGAGGTTCAGGATTAGGGTTAGTGTTAGGGTGAGGTTTCGGGTTAGGGTTAAGGTTAGGGTGAGTGTGAGATACAGGGTTAGAGTGAATGTTAAGCTGAGGCTGAGGGTGAGGCTTAGGGTTAGGGTTAGGATTAGGATTAGGTTAAGGGTTAGGGTGAGTGTGAGTGTTTGGGTTAGGTTTAGGCTTAGGCTTACACTGAGGGTGAGGGTTAGGATGAGGGTTAGGGTTAGGAGTATGATTAGGGTGAGGGTTAGGTTAGTGTGAGGTTTAGTGTTAGGGTTAGGTTTAGTGTTTGGATTAGTGTTAGGGTGAGGGTGAGGTTTATGGTTAGATTTAGGTTTAGTTGGAGGGTTAGGTCGAGGGTTAGGGTTAGGCTTAGTGTTAGGATTAGGATTAGGCTGAGTGTGAGTTTGAGGTTTAGGGTTAGGGTTAGGTTTAGGCTTAGGATTAGGCTGAGGGTGAGGGTGGGGGTGAGGATTAGGGTTAGGGTGATGGTTATGGTTAGGGTTATGGTGAGGGTTAGTGTTAGGGTTAGGGTTAGAGTTAGGGTTAGGGTGAGTTTGAAGTTTAAGGGTAGAGTTATGGTTAGGGTGAGGTTTAGCGTTAGAGTGAGGGTTAGTTTGAGGGTGACGGTAAGGGTAAAGTTGAGGGTTAGGCTGAGGGTGAGGGTTACGGTAAGGGTAAGGGTTAGGGTTAGGGTTAGGGTGAGGTTTAGGGTGAGGGTGAGAGTTAGATTGAGTATTAGTGTTAGTGTTAGTGTGAAGTTTAGGGTGAGGATGAGGGTTAGGTTTAGGGTGAGTTCTAGGGAGAGGGTGAGGTTTAGGTTTAGGGTTAGGGTGAGGTTTAGGTATAGATTGATGTTTAGGGTTATTGTGAGGGTTAGTGTTAGTGTTAGGGTTAGTGTTAGGGTGAGGGTCAGTGTTAGGGTGAGGGTTAGGGTTAGGGTAAATGTTAGGGTGAGGGGTAGGGTTAGGGTGAGGATTATGGTTAGGGTGAGGGTTAGGGTTAGGTTTAGGATAATTGTTAGCATTAGGGTTAGGGTTCCGGTTATTGTGAGTGAGGGTGAGAGTTAGGTTTAGGGCTAGGATGAGGTTTAGGGATAGGGTTAGGTTGAGTGTGAGGGTTAAGGTTAGGGTTAGGCTTACGATTAGGCTGAGGGTGATGGTTAGGTTTAGGTTGAGGGTTAGGGTTATTGGGAGGGTTAGGATGAGGGTTAGGGTTAGGATTAGGGTTAGGGTGGGGGTGAGTGTGTGTGTTAGCATTAGGTTTAGGGTTAGGGTTAGGGTTAGGCTGAGGGTGAGGTTGAGAGTGAGGGCTAGGGTGAGGGTGATTTTTAGGGTTAGGGTTAGGGTGAGGGTTATGGTTAGGGTAAGGGTGAGAGTTAGGGTTCGGTTTAAGTTTAGGGTTAGGTTGAGTGTTAGGGTACGGGTTATGGTGAGGGTGATGGTTAGGGTGAGATTGAGGGTTAGGTTTCGGATTAAGGTTAGTGTGAGGGTGAGGGTGAGGGTTAGGTTTAGTGTTTGGGTGAGGGATAGGTTGAGGGTTAGGGTAAGGATTAGGGTTAGGGTGAGGGCTAGGGTGAGGGTGAGGTTTAGGGTTAGGGTTAGGGTTAGACTTAGGCTTAGGGTTAGGCTGAGGGTGAGGGTGGGGTTGAGGATTATGTTTAGGTTTGATCGTTAGGGTTAGGGTTAAGGTGAGGGTTATGATGAGGGTTAGGATTAGGATTAGGGTTAGGGTGAGGGAGAGGGTTAGGGTTAGGATGATGGTTAGGTTTATGCTTAGGGCGAGGGTTAGGATGAAGTATAGGTTTAGGGTGAGGTTGAAGGTAAGGGTAAAGGTGAGGTTTAGGATGACGGTGAGGGATAAGATAAGGGTGAAGGTTAGGGTTAGTTTTAGGGTGAGGGTTAAAGTTACGGTACGTGTTATGTTTAGGTGAGGGTTAGGGTTAGGTTTAGGGTTATTCTTAGGTTTAGTGTTAGTGTTATGTTTAATGTGAGGGTAAGGGTTAGGTTTAGGGTTACAATGAGGTTTAGTGTTAGGGTTAGGGTTAGAGTTAGGGTTAGGGTGAGGGTGAGGTTTAGGGGTACATTTAGGGTTAGGGTGAGGGTTAGGGTGAGGTTGAGTGTTAGCATTAGGTTTAGGGTTCGGGTTAGGTTTAGGTTTAGGATTAGTGTTATTGTTAGGGGTAGAGTTAGGGTTAGTGTGAGGGTTAGGGTGAGGGTTAGGGTTAAAGTGAGGTTTATGGTTAGGATGAGGGTTAGGGTGAAGGATAGGGTGAGGGTGAGGGTTAGGGTTAGACTTAGGGTGAGTGTTAGGGTTAGGGTGATGTTTAGGGTTAGTGTGACGGTTAGTGTTAGGGTTAGGGTTAGTGTTGGGTGAGGGTAAGTCTTAGGGAGAGGGTTAGGGTTAGGGTGAGGTTTATGTTTAGGGTGAGGGTTAGGGTTAGGATAAGTGTAAGGGTGAGGGCTAGGCTGAGGGTTAGGGTGAGGGTTAGGGTTAAGGATAGGGTTAGGTTTAGGATTAGGGTTAGGGTGAGTTTGAGTGTAAGGATTAGGATTAGGTTTAAGGTTAGCCTTAGAGTTATTATGAGGGTTAGGGTTAGGGTTTGGGTTAGGGTGTCGGTGAGGCTGAGGATTAGGGTTAGGTTTAGTGTTAGTTTTAAGGTTAGCTTTAGGGTTAGTGTTAGTGTTAGGGTTAGTGTTAGGGTTAGAGTTAGTTTTGGGGTTAGGGTTAGGATTAGAGTTAGGCGTAGAGTTAGGGTGAGAGTTAGGATGAGGATTAGGTTTACCAGTAGGTTTAGGGTGAGGGCTAGGGTGAAGGTGAGGATTAGGGTTAGTTTTAGGGTAAAGTTTAGGGTTAGGGTTAGGGTTAGGGTTAGGGTGATCCTTACGATGAGGGTAAGGGTTACGGTGAGGGTGAGGGTTAGGTTTAGGGTGAGGATTAGGGTTATTTTTGGGGTGAGGGTGAGGGTGAGTGTTAGGGTTAGGGTGAGGTTTAGGGTTAGGTCTAGGATTAGTGTTATGGTGAGGGTTAGGTTTATGGTTAGACTTAGGTTTAGTTGGAGGGTTAGGTGGAGGGTTAGGGTTAGGGTAAGTATTAGGGTTAAGGTTAGGTTGAGGGTTATGTTGAGGTTTAGGGTTAGGGTTAGGGTTAGGTTGAGGGTGAGTGTGAGGTTTAGGGTTAGGGTTAGGCTTAGGCTTAGGGTTAGGATGAGGGTGAGGGTGGTGGTGAGTATTAGGGTTAGGGTGATGGTTAGGCTTAGGGTTAGGGTGTGGGTTATTGTTAGGGTTAGTGTTAGAGTTAGGGTTAGGGTGAGTGTGAGGTTTCGGCGTAGAGTTAGGGTTAGGGTGAGTGTTAGAGGTAGAGTGAGGGTTAGGGTGGGATTGACGATACGTGTAAAGGTGAGGGTTAGGCTGAGGGGGATGGTAATGGTAAAGGTGAGGGATAGGGTGAGGGTGAGGTTTAGGGTTAGTGTTAGATTTAGGGTTAGGTTGAAGGTGAGGGTTAGGCTTAGGGTTAGGATTAGGTTTAGGGTAAGGGTTAGGGTGAGTGTGAGCGTTAGGGTTAGGGTTAGGCATAGGGTAAGGCTGAGGGTGAGGGTGAGGTTGAGGCTTAGGGTTAGGGTGAGGGTTAGGTTTATGGTGAGGGTGAGAGTTAGGTATAGGTTAAGGGTGAGGGTTAGATTGAGGATTAGTGTTTGGGTTAGTGTGCAGTTTAGGGTGAGAATGAGGGTTAGGGTTAGGGCGAGGTCTAGGGAGAGGGTGAGGTTTAGGGTTAGTGTTAGGGTGAGGTTTAGGGTTATGGTGATGGTTAGGGTTAGTGTGCGGTTTAGTGTTAGTGTTAGGGTTAGTGTTAGGGTGAGGTTAAGCGTTATGGTGAGGGTTAGGGTTAGGGTGAGGGTTATGTTTAGGGTGAGGTTTAGGGTTCGGGTTAGGGTTATTTTAGCTTTAGGGTTAGGGTTAAGGTTATGGTGAGGGTTAGGGTTAAGGTTAGGACTAGGATGAGGTTTAGGGATAGGGTTACGGTTAGGGTTAGGGTCAGGGTTAGTTTTAGTGTTAGAGTTAGAGTTAGGGTGAGGCTAAATGTGAGGGTTAGGGTTAGGATTAATGTTAGGGTTAGGCTTAAGGTGAGGGTTAGGTTGAGGGTGAGGTTTGGGTTTAGGGTTAGGAGTAGGATTAGTGTTAGTCTGAGGTTGAGGGTGAGGGTGAGGGTTAGGGTGAGGTTTACGGTTAGGTTTAGGGTGAGTGTGAGGGTTAGGGTTAGGCTTGGATTAGAATGAGGGTGAGGGGGTGGGTTAGTGTTAGGGTTAGTGTTAGTGTGAGGTTTAGGGTTATGGTTAGGGTTAGAATTAGGGTTAGAATGAGGGTGAGGTTTAGGTTTAGAGTTAGGGTTAGGGTGATGTTTAGGTTGAGGGTAAAGCTAAGGGTTAGTTTTAGGGTTAGGGTTAGGGTGATAGTTAGGGGGAGGGTTAGGGTTAGGGTTAGGGTTAGGGACAGGATCAGGGTTAGAGTGAGGGTGAGTGTGTGTGTTAGTTTTAGGTTTAGGGTTAGGCTTAGGGTTAGGCTGAGGGTGAGGTTGAGGGTGAGGGTTAGGTTTAGGGGGAGGGTTAGGATGAGGGTTAGGGTTAGGATTAGGGTTAGGGTAAGGGCAAGGGTGAGTGTGAGTGTGAGGTTTAAGGTTAGGGTTAGGGTTAGGTTTACTGTGAGTTTAAGGTTTAGGGTTAGAGTTAGGGTTAGGGTGAGACTGAGGTTGAGGTTTAGGGTTAGGGGTATTGTTAGGTTTAGGTTTAGGTGTAGGGTGAGCGTTAGGGTGAGTGTGAGCGATAGGGGTAGGAGTAGGTTTATGGTTAGGGTGAGTGTGAGGGTTAGTGTTAGGTTTAGTGTTAGGCTTAGGTTTAGGCTGAGGTTGAGGGTGAGTTTGAGGGTTAGGGTTAGGGTGAGGGTTAGGGTTAGGGTTATGGGTGGGGTTAGGATGAGGGTTAGGGTTAGGATTAGGGTTACGGTGAGGGCTAGGGTGAGGTTGAGGTTTAGAGTTAGTGTTAGGGTGAGGTTTAGGTTTAGGGTTAGGGTTAGGGTTAAGGTGAGTGTGAGGTATAGGGTTAGAGTTAGTGTAAAGTTGAGGCTGAGGGTGAGGCTTAGGGTTAGGGTTAGGATTAGGATTAGGGTAAGGGTTAGGTTGAGTGTGATGGTTAGGGTTAGGGTTAGGCTTAGGTTTACACTGAGGGTGAGGGTGAGGGTGAAGGTTAGGGTTAGGATTAGGTTTAGGATGAGGGTGATTGAGGGTGTTAGGTTTAGTTTTAGGTTTAGGCTTAGGCTTAGGCTGAGGTTGAGGGTGAGTTTGAGGGTTAGGGTTAGGGTGAGGGGTAGGGTTAGGGTTATGGAGAGGGTTAGGATGAGGTTTAGGGTTAGGGTTAGTGTTAGAGTTAAGGTGAGTGTGAGGTATAGGGTTAGAGTTAGGGTAAAGGTGAGGCTGAGGGTGAGGCTTAGGGTTAGGTTTAGGATTAGGATTAGGGTAAGGGTTAGGGTGAGTGTGATGGTTAGGATAAGGGTTAGGCTTATTTTTACACTGAGGGTGAGGTTGAGGGTGAAGGTTAGGGTTAGGATTAGGCTTACGGTGAGGGTGAGTGAGTGTGTTCGGTTTAGTTTTAGGTTTAGGCTAAGGTTTAGGCTAAGGGTGAGGTTGAGTTTGAGGGTTAGGGTTAGGGTGAAGTTTAGGGTAAGGGTTAGGGGGAGGGTTAGGGATAGGATTAGACTTAGGGTGAGAGTGAGGCTGAGGGTTAGGGTTAGTGTTAGGGTTAGGGTTAGGGTGAGAGTTATGGGGAGTGTAGGGGTTAGAGTTAGGATTAGGGTCAGGGTGAGGGTGCGTTTGTGTGTTAGGGTTAGGTTTAGGGTTAGGCTTAGGGTTAGGCTGAGGGTGAGTTTGAGGGTGAGGGTTATGGTTAGGGTGAGGGTTATTTTTACGGTTAGGGTGAGGGTTAGGATGAGGTTTAGGGTTACGGTGAGGGTTAAGGTGAGGATGATGGTAAGGGTAAAGGTGAGGTTTAGGCCGAGGGTGAGGGTTAAGATAAGGGTGAGGGTTAGGGTTTGGTTTAGGTTTAGGGTGAGGGCTAGATTGAGGATTAGGGTTAGCGTTCGTGTGAGGTTTAGAGTGAGGATGAGGGTTAGGGTTAGGGTTAGGGACAGGATCAGGGTTAGAGTGAGGGTGAGTGTGTGTGTTAGTTTTAGGTTTAGGGTTAGGCTTAGGGTTAGGCTGAGGGTGAGGTTGAGGGTGAGGGTTAGGGTTACGGTGAGGGTTAGAGTAAGGTATAGGGGGAGGGTTAGGATGAGGGTTAGGTTTAGGATTAGTGTTAGGGTGAGAGCTAGGGTGAGGGTGAGGTTTAGGTTTAGGGTTAGGGTGAGGGTTATGGTTAGGGTGAGGGTTAGGATTAGCGTTAGGTTTATTGTTAGGGTTCGGTTTAAGGTTACGGTTATGGTGCGGGTGAGGGTGAGGGTTAGGGTTAGGGTTAGGGTGAGATTTAGTGTGAGGGTGAGGTTTAGGGTTAGAGTTAGGGTTAGGGTGAGGGTTAGGTTTAGGGTTAGGGTTAGGATGAGGATTAGGATTAGGGTTAGGGTGAGGGTGAGTGTGTGTGTTAGGGGTAGGTTTAGGGTTAGGCTTAGGGTTAGGCTTAGGGTGAGGTTGAGTGTGAGGGTTAGGTTTAGGGTGAGAGTTAGGTTTAGGGTTAGGAGGATGGTTAGGATGAGGGTTAGGTTTAGGATTATGGTTAGGGTGAGCGCTAGGGTGAGGATGAAGTTTAGCGTTAGGGTTAGGGTGAGGGTTAGTGTTAGGTTTAGGGTGAGAGTTAGGTTTTGGGTTAAGTTTAGGGTTAGGGTGCGTGTCAGGGAAAGAGTTACTGTGAGGGTGAGGGTTAGGATTAGGTTGAGGCTTAGGGTTAGGATGAGGGTTAGGGTGAGTGTGATGGTGAGGATTAGGATTAGGTTTAGGGTGAGGGTTAGGATGAGGGTTAGGGTTTGGATTAGGGTTAGAGTGAGGGCTAGGGTGAGGGTGACGATTATGGTAAGGTTTAGGCTTAGGCTTAGGGTTAGACTGAGGGTGAGGTTGAGGTTGAGGGTTACGGTTAGGGTGAGGGTTAGGTTTATGGTTAGGGTGAGGGTTACGATGAGGTTTAGAGTTAGGGGGAGGTTTAGGGTGAGGATGATAGTAAGGGTAAAGGTGAGGTTTAGGCTGAGGATGAGGATTAAGATAATGGTGATTGTTAGGGTTAGGTTTAGGGTTAGGGTAAAGGTTAGGATTAGGGTTAGGGTGAGAGTTAAATTGAGGTTTAAGGTTAGCGTTAATGTGAGGTTTAGGGTGAGGATGAGGGATAGGGTTAGGGTTAGGGTTAGGGTTAGGGTGAGCGTGAGGTTTGGGGTGGAATTAGGGTTAGGGTGAGGATTAGGCTGAGGGTTAGGTTTAGGGTAAGGTTTAGCGTGGGGGTGATGGTAAGGGTAAACGTGAGGTTTAGGCTGAAGGTGAGGGTTACAGTGGGGTGAGGGTTAGGGTTAGAGGGAGGGTTAGGGTTAGGGGAAGGGTGTGGGTGAGGGTTAGCTTGAGGATTAGTGTTAGGGTTAGTGTGTGGTTTAGGGTGAGGATGAGGACTAGGGTTATTGTGAGGGCTAGGGTGAAGGTGAGGGTTAGGTTTAGGTTTAGGGTGAGGTTTCGGGTTAGGGTGATGTTTAGGGTTAGTGTGAGGGTTAGTGTTAGGATTAGTGTTAGTGTTAGGGTGAGGGTAAGTGTTAGGGTGAGGGTTAGGTTTAGGGTGAGGGTTAGGGTTAGGTTGATGATTAGGGTTAGTGTTAGGGTTATTGTTAGGGTTAGGGTTAGGGTTAGGATTACAGTGAGGGTGAGGATGAGGTTTAGGTTTAGTGTTAGGATGAGGTTTAGTTTTAGGGTAAGGGTTAGAGTTAGGGTTAGTGTGAGAGTGAGGTTTAGGATTAGAGCTAGGGTTAGCGTTATGTTGAATGTTGGGGTTAGATTTAGGCTTAGCCTTAGGCTTAGGCCAAGCATGAGGGTGAGGTTTAGGTTTAAGGTTAGGGTGAGGTTTAGGGTTACAGTTAGGGTGAGGGTTAGGATGAGGTTTAGGGTTAGGATTAGTGTTAGGGTGAGGGTTAGGGTGAGGTTTAAGTTTAGGGATATGGTTAGGTTTAGGGTTAGGGTTAGGTTGAGAATGAGTGTGAGGGTCAGGGTTATGGTTAGGCTTAGGGTTAGGGTGAGGGTTAGGGTTAGGGATTTTGTTAGGGTGAGGGTGAGGCTGAGGATTAGGGTTAGGTTTATGGTTAGGTTTAGGGTTAGGGTTACGGTTAGGGTTAGGGTTACAGTTAGGTTTAGGGTTAGGTTTAGGCTTAGGGTTAGGCTTAGGATTCGGCTGAGGGTGAGGGTGGGGTTGAGGATTAGGGTTAGGTTTAGTATTAGGGTTATTGTTTGTGTTATGTTTAGGGTTAAGTTGGAGCTGAGGGTGATTCTGAAGGTGAGGGTTATGGTTATGGTTATGGTTAGGGTTAGGGTTAGTGTTAGGTTTAGGGTTAGGTTTAGAGTTATGGTGAGATTGAGGGTGAGGGTGAGGGTAAGGGTTAGGGTGAGATTTAGGGTGAGGTTTAGGGTTAGGGTTAGATTTAGTATTAGGGGTAGGGTGAGGGTGAGTGTGACAGTTAGGGTGAGGGTGAGGCTTAGGCCTAGGTTTAGGCTGAGGGCGAAGGTGGGGGTGAGGATTAGGGTTAGGGTGATGGTTTGGGTTAGGGTTAGTGTTACTGTTAAGGTTAGGGTTAGAGTTACGGTGAGGGTGAGGGTGGGGGTGTGGACTAGGGTTAGGGTTAGGGTATGGTTTAGGGTTAGGGTTAGGGTTAGTGTGAGGGTGAGGTTTAGGGTGAGGGTTAGGGATAGGGTTAGTGTTAGAGTTAGGCTGAGGGTGAGGGTTAGTTTGAGGTTTAGGGTTAGGGTTATGGTTGTGGTTAGTGTGAGGGTTAGTTTTACGGTTAGGGTTAGTGTTAGGGTGAGGGTAAGTTTTACAGTGAGGGTTTGGGTTAGGATGAGGGTTATGGTTAGGGGGAGGGTTAGGATTAGGGTTAGGGTTATTGTTAGGGTTAGGTTTAGGGTTTTGGTTACGGTGAGGTTGAGGGTGACTTTTAGGGTTAGGGTTAGGGTAAGGTTTATGGTTTGGGTTAGGGTTAGAGTGATGGTTAGGATGATGGTGAGGTTTACAGTTAGTTTTAGAGTTAGGGTGAGGGTTAGGGTGAGGTTTAGGGTTAGGGTTAGTGTTAGGGTTAGGGTTAGGGTGAGAGTTAGGGTTAGGGTTAGGGTTAGGGTTAGGGTTTATTTTAGGGTTAGGTTTAGGGTTTCCGTTATGGTAAAGGTCAGTTTTAGGATTAGGGTTAGGGTCAGTGTGAGGTTTAGGGTTAGAATTAGGGTTAGGGTGAGGCTGTAGATTAGGGTTCGGGTTAGGTTTAGGGTTAGGATTAGGATTAGGGTTCGGTTACGGTGAGTGTGAGGCTCATGGTTAGGGTTAGGGTTAGCCTTAGGTTTAGGCTGAGGGTTTGCGTGAGGTTGCGGGTTAGGGTTATTCTGAGGGGTAGGGTTATGGTTAGGGTGAGGTTTAGTGTTAGGGTTAGGGTTAGAGTTATGGTTTGGGTGAGGGTGAGGTTTAGGGGTAGAGTTAGTTTTAGGGTGAGGGTTAGGGTGAGTGTGAGGGTTATGGTGAGGGTTAGGGTGGGGTGACGGTATGGGCAAACTTGAGGGTTAGGCTGAGGGTGAGGGTTATGGTAAGGTTGATGGTTAGGGTTAGGGTGAGTGTTAGGGTTAGGGTTAGGGTGAGAGTTAGGGTTTGGGTTAAGTTTAGGGTTAGAATGAGGGTTAGGGTAAGGGTTAAGGTGAGGGTGAGGTTTAGGGTTAGGTTGAAGGCTAGGTTGAGCTTGAGGGTTAGGTTTAGGTTTAGGGTAAGCGCTAGGGTGAGGGTTAGGGTGAGGGTTAGGGTTAGGGATTGGGTTAGGTTTAGGATTAGGGTTAGTTTGAGGGTGAGTGTGAGGGTTAGGGTTAGGGTTAGGCTTAGAGTTAGGGTGAGTGCTAGGTTTAGGGTTTGGGATAGGGTGAGGCTGAGGCTGAGGATTATGGTTAGGTTTAGGGTTAGGGTTAGGCTTATGGTTAGGCTGAGCCTGAGGGTGGGGGTTAGGATTAGATTTAGAATTAGGTTAGGCTTAGGGTTAGGGTGTGTTATAGTTAGTGTTATAGTTAGTGTTATAGTTAGGGTTAATTTTGCAGTGATAGTGAGGCTGAAGGTGAGGGTTATGTTTAGAGTTAGCATTAGGGTTAGGGTTAGTGTTATTGTTAGGGTTAGGGTTAGAGTTACGGTGAGTTTGAGGGTGAGGGTGAGGTTAGGGTTAGGGTGAGGTTTAGGCTTAGGGTTTTGGTTAGGGTTAGGGTGAGGGTCATATTTAGGGTTAGAGTTATGGTTAGGGGGAGGGTTAGGGTGAGGTTTAGGGTTAGGGTTAGTGTTAGGGTTAGGGTGAGGTTGAGGGTTAGTTTGAGGTTTAGGGATAGGGTTTAGGTAAGGGTTAGGGTTAGAATTACAGTGAGGTTGAGGGTGCAGATGAGTGTGAAGTTTAGGGTTAGGTTTATGGTGAGGCTTAAGGTTAGGCATAGGGTTAGGCTAAGGGTGAGGGTGAGGTTTAGGATTAGGGTTATGGGGAGGGTTAGGATGAGGGTTAGTGTTAGGATTAGGGTTAGGGTGAGTGCTAGGTTGAGGGTGAGGTTTAGTGTTAGGGTTAGGGTAATGTTTAGGTTTAGGGTTAGGGTTAGAGTTAGGGCAAGGTTGAGGTTTAGGTTTAGAGTTAGGGTAAGGGTGGGGCTGAGTTTGAGGGTTAGGGTTAGGGTTAGTGTTTGAGTTAAGGCTAGGGTGAGGGTTAGGTTTAGGGTGATTTTGAGGGTGAGGGTTAGGCTTAGGCTTAGGGTTAGGATTCGGATTAGGGCAAGAGTTATGGTGAGTGTGATGTTTATGGTTAGGGTTAGGCTTAGGCTTAGGTTTGGGCTGAGAGTGAGGGTGAGGGTGAGGGTTAAGGTTACGGTGAATGTTAGGGTTAGTGTTAGGGTGAGAGTTAAGGTTCTATTATGTTTAGGGTTAGGGTGAGGGTTAGGGTTAGGATTAGGTTTAGAGTGAGGGCTAGGGTGAGGGTGAGGGTTAGGCTAAGGGTTAGGATTAAGATTAGTGTAAGGGTTCGGTTGTGTGTGAGGGTTAGGTTTAGTGTTAGGCTTAGGCTTAAGTTTAGGCTGAGAGTGTGGGTGAGGGTGAGGGTTTGGGTTAAGGTGAGGGTTAGGGTTAGGTTGAAGTTTAGGTTTAGGTTCAAGGTTAGGGTAATGGTTATGGTTAAGGTTAGGGTGAGGGTTAGGATAAGGATTAGGTTTAGGATTAGGGTTAGGGTGAGGGCTAGTGTGAGGGTGAGGGTTAAGGTTAGTGTTAGGGTCAGGTTTAGGGTTAGGGTTACGTTTAGTTTGAGGGTTAGGATGAGGGTTAGGGTTATGGTAAGGGTGAGGGTTAGGGTTAGGGTGAGGGTGAGGGTTAGGGTTAGGTTTAGGGTTAGGGTGAGGGTGAGGGTTAGGATTCGGGTTAGGGTTAGGGTTATTTTTAGGGTTACATTTAGGTGAGGGTGAGGGTTAGGGTTAGGGTTAAGTTGAGGTTTTTAGTGTTAGGGTTAGGGTTAGAGTTAGGGTTAGGGTGAGGGTAGGGTTAGTGTTACTGTGAGGTTTAGTGTTTGGGTTAGGCTATGGGTTACGGTGAGGGCTGTGGTTAGCGTGAGGGTTAGGAATAGGGTTAGGGTTTTTATTTGTGTTAGGTTTTGGGTTAAGGTAACGTTGAGGGTAAGGGTGAGCGTTAGGGTTTAGGGTTAGGGTGAGTTTTAGGTTTTGGGTTAGGGTTATAGTTAGGGTTAGGGTGAGGTTGAGGTTTAGAGTTAGAGTTAGGGTTAGGGTGAGGGTTAGGTTGAGGGCTTGGGTTAGGGTTAGTGTTAGGGTTAGAGTTAGGGTTAGGGTGAGAGTTAGGTTGAGGGTGAGGTTTAGGGTTAGGGTTATGGGAAGTTTTAGGATGAGGGTTAGGGTTAGGATTAGGGTTAGGGTGAGTGCTAGGTTGAGGGTGAGTTTTAGTGTTAGGGTTAGGGTTAGGTTTAGGTGTAGGGTTAGGTTACGGTAAGGGTGAGGTTTAGGTTTGGAGTTAGGTTAAGGGTGAGGCTGAGGTTGAGGGTTAGGGTTAGTGTTAGAGTTAGTTTTAGGGTGAGGGTTAGGATTAGGATGAGGATGAGGGTGAGGATTAGGCTTAGGTTTAGGATTCGGATTAGGGTAAGGGTTAGGGTCAGTGTGATCGTTAGGGTTAGGGTTAGGCTTAGGCTTAGGGTTAGGCTGAGAGTGAGGGTGAGGGTGAGGGTTAGGGTTAGGGTGAAAGTTAGAGTTAGGGTTAGGGTGAGAGTTAGGGTTTGATTATGTTTAGGGGTAGGGTGAGTGTTAGGGTTAGGATTAGGGTTAGAATGAGGGCTAGGGTGAGGGTGAGGGCTAGGGTTAGTGTTAGGATAAGGTTTTGGGTTAGGGTTAGGATTTGGGTTAGGGTTAGGTGAGGGTTAGGGTTACTGTGAGGGTGATGGTTAGGGTTAGGTTGAGGGTTAGGGTTAATATTATGGTTAGGGTGAGGGTGTGTGTTAGGTTTAGGTTTAGGGTTAGGGTTCGCTTTAGGATTAGGATTAGTGTTATTGTTAGTGTTAGGGTTAGAGTTATGGTGAGGGTGAGGGTGAGGTTGAGGATGAGGTTTAGGGTTAGAGTGAGGTTTAGGGTTAGGGTTAGGATTAGGGTTAGGATGAGGGGGCAGTTTAGGGTTAGATTTAGGGTTAGTTGTAGGGTTAGGTCGAGTGTTAATGTTAGGGTTAGTGTTAGGATTAAGGTTAGGGTGAGGTTTCGGTTGAGGATTAGTGTGAGGGTTAGTGTGAGGTTTCGGGTTTAGGCTGAGGTATAGGGTTAGGGTTAGGTTTAGGATTAATGTTAGTGTTAGGCTTAAGTTGAGGGTTAGGGTGAGGGTGAGGTTTAGGGTTAAGGTTAGGTTTAGGATTAGGTTTAGGGTTAGGATGAGGGATAGGATGAGGGTTAGGGTTAAGGATAGGGTTAGGCTTAGGTTTAGGCTGAGGGTGAGGGTGAGGGTGAGGGTTTGGGTTAGTGTGACGGTTATGGTCAGGGTTAGGGTGTGAGTTAGGGTTCGGGTTAATTTTAGGGTTAGGGTGATGGTTAGGGTAATGGTTACAGTGAGGGTGAGGGTTAGGGTTAGGTTGAGGGTTAGGGTTATGGTTAGTGTGAGGGTGAGGGTGAGAGTTAAGGTTAGGGTTAGTCTGAGGGTTAGGATGAGTATTAGGATTAGGATTAGGGTTAGGGTGAGGGCTAGGGTGAGGGTGAGCTTTAGGGTTAAGGTTATGGGGAGGGTTAGGATGAGGGTTAGTGTTAGGATTAGGGTTAGTGTAATGGCTAGGGTGTGGGTGAGGTTTAGGGTGAGGTTAGGGTGAGGTTTAGGGTTAGGGTTAGGGTTAGGGTGAGGCTGAGGGTGAGGGTTAGGTTTAGAATTAGCATTAGGGTAAGGGTTAGGGTGAGTGTGAATGTTAGGGTTAGGGTTAGGCTTAGGCTTAGGGTTACACTGAGGGTGAGGGTGAGGGTTAGGGTTATGGTGAGAGTTAGGGTTCAGGTTAAGTTTAGGGTTAATTTGAGGGTTAGGGTTAGGTTTACGTTGAGTGTGAGGGTTAGACTTAGGTTGAGGGTTAGGGTTAGGTTTAGGCTTCGGGTGAGGTTTAGGGTTAGGGTTAGGGTGAGGGTTAGGATGAGGATTAGGTTTATGATTAGGGTTAGGTTGAGGGCTAGGTTGAGGGTGAAGGTTAGGGTTAGTGTTAGGGTGAGGTTTAGGTTTAGGGGTAGAGTTAGAGTGAGGGTTAGGATGAGGGTAAGGGTTACGGTAAGGGTGAGGGTTAGGGTTAGGTTTAAGGTTAGGATGAGGGTGAGCGTTATGATTAGGGTTAGGGTTAGGGTTATTGTTAGGGTTATAGTTATGGTGAGGGTGAGGGTGAGGGTTAGGGTTATGTTGAGGTTTTTAATGTTAGGGTTAGGGTTAGAGTTAGGGTTAGTGTGAGGTTAGGGTTAGGGTTACTCTGAGTGTTAGTGTTTGGGTTAGGGTATGGGTTACGGTGAGGGTTCTGGTTAGGGTGAGGGTTAGCATGAAGGTTAGGTTTACAGTAAGTGTGAGGGTTAGGTTAGGGTGAGGGTTAAGTTTCGGTTTAGGATTAGGGTGACTGTGAGGGTTAGGATTAGGGTTAGGGTTATTGTTAGGGTTACAGTTATGGTGAGGTTGAGGGTGAGGATTAGGGTTAGGGGTAGGTTGAGGTTTTTAGTGTTAGGGTTAAGGTTAGAGTTAGGGTTAGGGTGAGGTTATGGTTAGGGTTAGTGTGAGGGTTAGTGTTTGGGTTAGGATATGGGTTACGGTGAGGGTTGTTGTAAGGGTGAGGGTTAGGATTAGGGTTATGGTTATTGTTAGGGTTATGTTTAGGGTTACAGTTACGGTGAGGGTAAGGGTGAGGGTTAGGGTTTAGGGTTAAAGTGAGGTTTAGGGTTTGGGTAAGGTTTAAAGTTAGGGTTAGGGTGAGGGTGAGGTTTAGGGTTAGAGTTAGGCTTAGGGTGATGTTTAGGTTGATGTTAAGGATTAGGGTTAGTGTTAGGGTTAGGGTTAGGGTGAGGGTTAGGTTGAGGGTGAGGGTTAGGTTTAGTGTTATGGGGAGGGTTAGGATGAGGGTTAGAGTTAGGATTAGGGTTAGGGTGAGGGCTAGGTTGAGGGTGAGGTTTAGGGTTACAGTTAGGGTGAGGTTTAGGATTAGGGTTAAGGTTAGGGTTAGTCTTAGGGTTAGGGTTAGGGTTATGGTGAGGGTTAGGGTTAGGGTTAGGTTTAGGCTGAGGGTGCATGTGGGATTGAGGATTAGGGTTAGGGTTAGGGTTAGCGTTATTTTTAGTTTTATGGTTAAGGTGAAGTTTGCAGTGAGGGTGAGGCTGAGGGTGAGGGTTATGTTTAGGGTTAGGGTTAGCGTTAGGGTTAGTTTTATTGTTAGGGTTAGGGTTAGAGTTATGGTGAGGTTGAGGGTGAGGGTTTGGGTTAGGGTTAGGGTGAGGTTTAGAGTAAGGTTTAGGGTTAGGTTTATGGTGAGGTTGAGCTTTAGGTATAGAGTTAGGGTTAGCGGGAGGGTTAGTGTGAGGTTTAGGTTTAGGGTTAGTGTTAGGTTTAGGGTGAGGGTGAGGGTTAGGTTGAGGTTTAGGGATAGGTTAGGTTTAGGGTTAGGGTTAGGGTGAGCATGAGTGTGAGGGTTAGGGTAAAGTTTAGGCTTAGGCTTAGGGATAGGCTGAGGGTGAGTGTGGGGTGAGGATTCGGGTTAGGGTGATGGTTAGGGTTATGTGTAGTGATATTTTTAGGGTTAGGGTTAGAGTTACCCTGAGGGTGAGGGTGCGGTTGAGGTTTAGGGTTAGGGTTAGGGTGGGGTTTAGGGTTAGGGTTAGGGTTGGGATGAGGTTTAGGGTGAGATTTAGGGTTAGATATAGGGTTAGGGTGATGGTTAGGGTGAGGGTTAGGGTTAGGTTTAGTGTTAGGGTTAGGGTGAGGATGAGGGTTAGCATTAGGGTTAGGTATAGGGTAAGGGTGTGGTTTAGGGTTAGGGTTAGGGTTAGGGTTAGAGTTATGGTGAGGGTGAGGGTGCAGAATGAGTGTGAGGGTTGTGGTTAGGTTTAGGGTTAGGCTTAGGGTTAGGCTTAGGTTTGGGCTAAGGGTGAGCTTGAGGTTTAGGGTTATTGTTTGGGTTAGGGTTAGGGTTATGGAGAGGGTTAGGATGAGGGTTAGTGTTAGGATTAGGGTTAGGGTAATGGCTAGGGTGAGGGTGATGTTTAGGGTTAATTTAGGGTGAGGTTTAGGGTTAGGGTTAGGGTGAGGGTGAGGGTGAGGGAAACCGTTAGGGTTCGGATTAAGATTGGGGTAAGGGTTAGGGTGAGTGTCAGGGTTAAGGTTAGGGTTAGCGTTAGGCTTAGGGTTACATTGAGCGTGAGCGTGAGGGTGAGGGTTAGGGTGAGAGTTAGGGTTCAGGTTATGTTTCGAGTTAGGGTGAGGGTTAGGGTTAGGTTTACGTTGAGTGTGAGAGTTAGGGTTAGGTTGAGGGTTAGGGGTAGGGTTTGGGTTAGGGTGAGGTTTAGAGTTAGGGTTAGGGTA
This sequence comes from Dipodomys merriami, assembly GCF_024711535.1. Classification (NCBI taxonomy): domain Eukaryota; kingdom Metazoa; phylum Chordata; class Mammalia; order Rodentia; family Heteromyidae; genus Dipodomys; species Dipodomys merriami. The sequence continues at coordinate 1,447,397 of NW_027206402.1, read as the reverse complement.
AGTGTTAGGATGTGGGTTTTGGTTACGGTAAGGGTGAGGGTTAGGGTTAGGGTGGGTGTTAGGGTTAGGTTTAGGGTTAGGGTGAGGGTGAGGGTTAGGATTAGGGTTAGGGTTAGGGTTATTTTTAGGGTTACCGTTATGGTGAGGGTGAGGGTGAGGGTTGGGGTTAGGGTTAGGTTGAGGATTTTAGTGTTACGGTTAGGTTTAGTGTTAGGGATAGGGTGAGGTTAGTGTTAGGGTTACTGTGAGGGTTAGTGTTTGGGTTAGGGTATGGGTTACGGTGAGGATTTTGGTTAGGGTGAGGGTTAGGATTAGGGTTAGGGTTATTGTTTGTGTTGGGTTTTGGGTTAAGGTAACGTTGAGAGTAAGGGTGAGCGTTAGGGTTTAGGGTTATGGTCAGGTTTAGGTTTTGGGTTAGGGTTAGGGTGATGGTGAGGTTTAGAGTTAGAGTTAGGGTTAGGGTGAGGGTTATGTTGAGGGTTAGGGTTAGGGTTAGGGTTAGTGTTAGGGTTAGGGTTAAGTTTAGGGTTAGGGTTAGGTTGAGGGTGAGGTGTAGGATTAGGGTTATGGGGAGGGTTAGGATGAGGGTTAGTGTTAGGATTAGGGTTAGGGTGAGTGCTAGGTTGAGGGTGAGGTTTAGTGTTAGGGTTAGGGTAATGTTTAGGTTTAGGGTTAGGGTTAGAGTTAGGGCAAGGGTGAGGTTTAGGTTTAGAGTTAGGGTAAGTGTGGGTCTGAGTTTGAGGGTTAGGGTTAGGGTTAGTGTTTGAGTTAAGATTAGGGTGAGGGTTAGGATTAGGGTGATTTTGAGGGTGAGGGTTAGGCTTAGGCATAGGGTTAGGATTCGAATTAGGGCAAGGGTTAGGGTGAGTGTGATGTTTATGGTTAGTGTTAGGCATAGGCTTAGGTTTGGGCTGAGAGTGAGGATGAGGGTGAGGGTTAAGGTTACGGTGAATGTTAGGGTTAGTGTTAGGGTGAGAGTTAAGGTTCTAGTATGTTTAGGGTTAGGATGAGGGATCGGGTTATGATTGGGGTTAGGGTGAGTGCTAGGGTGAGGGTGAGAGTTAGAGTGAGCGTTAGGCTTAGGCTTAGAGTTAGGCTGAGCATGAGGTTGACGGTGAGGGTTAGGGTTAGGGTGATGCTTACGTTTAAGTTTAGGTTGACGGTTAGGATGAGGTTTAGGGTTAGGGTGACAGGGTGAGGATGATGGTACGGGTAATGGTGAGGTTTAGGCTGAGGTTGAGGGTTAAGATAAGGGTGAGTGTGAAGGTTAGAATTAGGTTTAGGGTGAGGGCTAGGGTGAGGGTGAGGGTTAGAGTTAAGGTTAGGATTAGGGTGAGGTTTAGGATTACGTTGAGGGTTAGGGTTAGTGTGAGATTTAGTGTGAGGGTTAGGGTTAGTGATAGGGTGAGGGTAAGTGTTAGGGTGAGGGTTAATGTTAGGGTGAAGGTTATGGTTAGGGTGAGGGTTAGGGTTAGGGTTATTGTTAGGGTTAGGGTTACGGTTACTGTGAGAATGAGGGATAGGGTTAGGGGTAGGGTGAGGTTTAGTGTTAGGGTTAGGGTTAGAGTTAGGGTAAGGTTGAGGGTTAGGTTTAGGGTTAATGCTAGAGTTAGAGTTACGGTGAGGGTTAGGGTGAGGGTGAGGTTTAGTCTAAGGGTTAGGATTAGGATTAGTGTAAGGGTTCGGATGAGTGTGAAGGTTAGGGTTAGGGTAAGGCTTAGGCTTAGGGTTAGGATGAGAGTGAGGATGAGGGTGAGGGTTAGGGTTTGGGTAACGGTTAGGGTTAGGGTTAGGGTGAGATTTAAGGTTCGGTTAAGTATAGGGTTAGGGTGAGTTTGAGGGTTAGGATTAGGGTGACGGTGAGGGCTAGGGTGAGTGTGAGTTTTAGAGTTAGGGTGAGGGTGAGGTTTAGGGTTAGGGCTAGGGTTAGGGTTAGGTTTAGGATGAGGCTGAGGTTTAGTGTTAGAGTTAGGGTTAGGGTGAGGCTGAGGATGAGGGTTAGGGTTAGGGTTAATCTTGGAGTTAGCGTTATGGTGAGGGTTAGGGTGAGGGTGAGGGTAAGGATTAGTGTTAGGATTAGATATAGGGAAAGGTTTAGGGTGAGTTTGAGGGTTAGGATTAGGTTTAGGGTTAGGCTTAGGGTCAGGGTTACTGTGAAGGTGAGGGTGATGGTTAGGGTTAGGGTGAGAGTTAGGGGTAGGGTTAGGGTGAGATTTAGGGTTCCGGTTAAGTTTAGGGTTAGGGTGAAAGTTCGGGTTAGGGTTACAGTGAGGGTTAGGGTTAGGGTTAGGTTGAGGGTAAGGGTTAGGCTTAGGATTAGTGTGAGGGTTAGGGTTAGGGTTACGGTGAGGGTTAGGATGAGGATTAGGGTTAATATTAGGGTTAGGGTGAGGGTTAGGGTGAGGGTGAGAGTTAGGGTTAGGGTTAGGGTGAGGTTTAGGGTTAGGGTTAGGGTGAGGTTTAGGATGAGGGTTAGGGTTACGGTGAGGGTGAGAGTTAGGTTTAGGGTGAGGGTTAGGGTTAGGTTTAGGGTTACAGTGAGGGTGTGTGTTATTGTTAGGGTTAGGGGTAGGGTTATGGTTATCGTGAGGATGAGGGTTAGGGTTAGGTTTAGGGTGAGGTTTAGTGTTAGGGTTAGGGTTAGCGTTAGGCTTAGGCTGAGGGTGAGGTTTAGGTTTAGAGTTAGGGTAATGGTGAAGCTGAGGTTGAGGGTTGGGTTTAGGGTTAGTGTTAGAATTAGGGTTAGGGTGAGGGTTAGGGTGAGGGTGAGGGTGAGAGTGAGGGTTAGGCTTAGGGTTAGGATTAGGATTAGGGTAAGTGTTACGGTGAATCTTAGGGTTAGGGATAGGGTGAGGTTTAATATTAGGGTTATGGTTAGGGTTAGGATTAGGGTGAGGGTGAGGTTTAGGTGTAGGTTTAGGGTCAGTGTGAGGGGTAGGGTTAGGGTGAGTTTTAGGGTAGGGTTGACGGTAAGGGTAAAGGTGAGGGTTAGGCTGAGGGTGATGGTTATGGTAAGGGTGAGAGTTAGGTTTAGGGTGAGTGTTAGGGTAGGGTTGACGGTAAGGGTAAAGGTGAGGGTTAGGCTGAGGGTGAGGGTTATGGTAAGGGTGAGAGTTAGGTTTAGGGTGAGGGTTAGGGTTAGGGTTAGGGTGAGGGTGAGGATTAGATTGAGGATTAGTGTTAGTGTTAGTGTGAAGTTTAGGGTGAGTATGAGGTTAGGGTTAGGGTGATTGCTAGGGTGAGGTTGAGGGTAAGGGTTAGATTGAGGATTAGTGTTAGGGTTAGAGTGAGTTTTAGGGTGAGGATGAGGTTTAGGGTTAGAGTTAGGGTTACGATTAATGTTAGGGTTAGGCTTAAGGTGTGGGTTGGGGTGAAGGTGAGGTTTAGGGTTAGGGTTAGGTTTAGGCTTAGGCTTAGGTTTAGGCTGAGAGTGAGGTTGAGGTTGAGGGTTAAGGTTAAGGTGAGGGTTAGGTTTAGGGTTAGGTTGAGAGTTAGGGTTCAGTTAAGTTTAGGGTTAGGGTGAGGGATAAGGTAAGGATTAGTGTTAGGGTGAGGGCTAGGGTGGGGGTGAGGATTAGGGTTAGTGTTAGGGTAATGTTTAGGGTTAGGGGTAGGTTTTGCATTAGGGTTAGGATGAGGGTTAGGGTTAAGATTATGGTTAGGGTGAGGGTGATTGTTAGGATTAGGGTTAGGGTTAGGTTTAGGGTTAGAATTAGTTTTTGTTAGTGTTAGGTTTAAAGTTATGGTGAGGGTGAGGGTTAGGTTTAGGGTTAGGGTGAGGTTTAGGGTTAGGTTTAGGATTAGAGTTAGGGTGAGGGTGAGGTTTAGTTTTAGATTTAGGGTTATTTGGAGGGTTAGGTCGAGCGTTAATGTTAGGTTTAGTGTAAGGGTTAAGGTTAAGTTGAGGTTTAGCTTGAGGTTTAGGATTAGGGTTAGGTTAGGGTTAGGATTAGGGTGAGGGTGAGGGTGAGTGTGCGGGTTAGGGTTAGGTTTAGGCTTAGACTGATGGTGATGTTGGGGCTGAGGATTAGGGTTGGGGTGATGGTTAGGGTTAGGGTTAGGGTGAGGGTTAGTATGAGGGTAAGCTTTAGGATTAAAGTTAGGGTGAGGGCTAGGGTGAAGGTGAGATTAAGGGTAAGGTTTAATCTTAGGCTTAGGGTTAGGCTGAGCATGAGGTTGAGGGTGAGGGTTAGGGTTAGGGGTAGGGTGAGGTTTAGTGTTAGGGTTAGGGTTAGAGTTAGGTTTAGGATGAGGGTGAGGTTTAGGGTTAGGGTTAGGTTCAGGGTGAGAGGTAGGGTTAGGGTGAGGGTTAGGGTGGGGGTGAAGGTAAGGGTAAAGGTGAGGGTTAGGTTGAGGGTGAGTGTTATGGTAAGGGTGAGGGTTAGATTTTGGGTGTGTGTTAGTGTTAGGGTGAGGGTGAGGGTTAGATTGCGGATTAGTGTTAGGGTTAGTTTGAGGTTTAGGGTGAGGATAAGTGTTAGGGTTAGTGTGAGGGCTAGGGTGAGATTGAGGGTGAGGGTTAGATTGAGGATTAGTGTTAAGGTTAGTGTGAGGTTTACGGTGAGGATGAGGTTTAGGGTTAGGTTTGTGGTTAGGATTAATGTTAGGGTTAGGCTTAAGGTGAGGGTTAGGGTGAGGGTGAGGTTTAGGGTTAGTGTTAGGATTAGGATTTGGGTTAGGGTTAGGTTTAAAATGAGGGTGAGTTTTATTTTTAGGGTTAGGGTTAAGGTTATTGTTATGGTGAGGGTGAGGTTTAGGGTTAGGTTTAGGGTGAGGTTTAGTGTTAGTGTTAAGGTTAGAGTTAGGGTTAGGGTGAGGGTGAGGTTTAGGTTTAGAGTTAGGGTAAGTGTGAGGCTGAGGTTGAAGGTTGGGTTTAGGGTTAGTGTTAGTGTTAAGGTTACGGTGAGGGTTAGGATGAATGTGAGGGTGAGGGTGAGTGTTAGGCTTAGGTTTAGGATTAGGATTAGGGCAAGGTTTAGGGTGAGTGTGAGGCTTAGGGTTAGAATTAGGCTCAGGCTTAGTGTTAGGCTGAAGGTGAGGGTGAGGTTGAGGGTTTGGGTTAGGGTGAGCGTTAGGTTTAGGATTAGGGTAAGTGTTAGGGTGAGTGTGAGGGTTAGGGTTAGGCTTAGGGTGAGAGTTAGGGGTAGTGTTAGGGTGAGAGTTAGGGTTCGGGTTAAATTTAGGGTTAGGGTGAGCGTTAGGGTTAGAGTTACAGTAAGGGTGAAGGTTACGGTTAGGTTGAGGGTTAGGGTTAGGCTTAGGATTAGGGTGAGGGTTAGGGTTAGTGTTAGGATGAGGGTTAGGATGAGGATTAGGGTTAGGATTAGGGTTCGGTGAGGGCTAGGGTAAGGGTGAGGGTTAGGGTTAGGGTTAGGTTGAGGCTTAGGTTTAGGGTGAGGGTTAGTGTTTGGGTTTGGGTTAGGGTGAGGGTGAGGCTGAGGATGAGGGTTAGGGTTAGGGTGAGGGCTAGGGTGAGGGTGAGCGTGATGGTTAGATTGAGGATTAGTGTTAGGTTTAGTGTGAGCTTTAGGGTGAGGATGAGTTTTAGGGTTAGGGTTAGGGTTAGGATTAATGTTTGGGTTAGACTTCAGGTGAGGGTTAGGGTGAGGGTGAGGTTTAGGGTTAGGGTTAGGCTTAGTGTTAGGCTGAAGGTGAGGGTGAGGGTGAGGTTTAGGGTTAGGGTTAGTGTTATTGTTAGGGTTAAGGTGAGAGTTAGGGTTCGGGTTAAGTTTAGGGTTAGGGTGAGGGTTAGGGGAAGGGTTACAGTGAGAGTGCGGCTTTTGGTTAGGTTGAGGGTTAGGATTAGTGTTAGTGTTAGGGTGAGGATTAGGATGAGGGTTAGGGTTAGGATTAGGGTTAGGGTGAGTGCTAGGGTGAGGGTGAGGTTTAGGGTTAGGGTTAGGGTGAGGTTTAGGGTTAGGTTTAGGGTTAGGGTTAGGGTCAGTGTGAGGTTTAAGGTTAGAGTTAGGGTTAGGGTGAGGCTGAGGGTGAGGGTAACGGTTAGGGTTAGTGTTAGAGTTAGGTTTATGGTGATGGTTGGGGTGAGGGTGAGGGGAAAGCTTAGTGTTAGGATTAGGATTAGGGTAAGTGTTAGGGTGAATGTGAGGGTTAGGGTTAGGGTTTAGGTTTAGTCTTAGGGTTAGGCTTAGTGTGAAGGTGAGGGTGAGGGTTAGGGTTAGGGTGAGAGTTAGCGGTAGGTTTAGAGTGAGAGTTAGGGTTCAGATTAAATTTAGGGTTAGGGTGAGGGTTAGGGTTAGGTTTACAGTGAGGGTGGGTTTTAGGGTTAGGTTGAGGGTTAGGGTTAGGCTTAGGATTAGGGTGAGTGTTACGGGTTAGTGTTAGGGTGAGGGTTAGGATGAGGATTAGGGTTAGGATTAGGGTTCGGGTGAGGGCTGGGGTGAGGGTGAGAGTTAGGATTAGGGTTAGGGTGAAGGTTAGGTTTAGGGTTAGGGTGAGGGTTAGTATGAGGGATGGGGTAGGATTCTTGTTAGGGTGATGGCTAGGGTGAGGGTGAGGGTAAGCGTAAGGCTTAGGCTTAGGCTTAGGTTTAAGCTGAGCATGAGGTTGAGGGTGAAGGTTAGGATTATGGTGATGGTTAGGTTTATGGTTAGGGTGAGGATTATGATGAGGTTTAGGGTTAGGGTGAGGATTATGGTAAGGGTGAAATTGAGGTTTAGGCTGAGGTTGAGAATTAAGATAAGGGTGAGGGTTCGGATTAGGTTTAGGTTTAGGTTTAGGGTTAGTGTTAGTGTGAGGGTTTGATTGAGCATTAGGGTTAGGGTTAGGGTTAGTATGAGGTTTATGGTGAGGATGAGGGTTAGGGTTAGGTTGAGGGTGAGGGTTAGAATTAGGGTTAGTGTGAGGGCTAGGGTGAGGGTGAGGGTTAGAGTTAGGGTTAGGTTTAGGGTGAGGTTTAGGATTAGGGTGATGGTTAGGGTTAGTGTGAAGGTTAGGGTTAGGGTTAGGGTTAGTGTGAGGGTGAGGGTAAGTGTTAGGGTGAGGTTTAATGTTAGGGTGAGGGTTATGGTTAGGGTGAGTTTTAGGGTTAGGGTTCGAGTTATTGTTAGTGTTAGGGTTAGTGTTACATTTACGGTTAGGGTGAGGGTGTGGGTTAGGGTTAGGTTTGGGGTGAGGTTTAGTGTTATCGTTAGGGTGAGGGTTAGGGTGAGGGTGAGGTTTAGGTGTAGAGTTAGGCTTAGGGTGAGGGTTAGGGTGGAGGTGACGGTAAATGTAAAGGTGAGGGTTAGGCTGAGGATGAGGGTTACAGTAAGGGTGAGGTTTAGGGTTAGGTTGAGGATTAGTTTTAGGTTTAGGGTGAGAGTGAGGGTTAGATTGAGGATTAGTGTTAGGGAGAGTGTGAGGTTTAGGGTGAGGATGAGGATTAGGGTTAGGGTGAGGGCTAGGGTCAGGGTGAGGGTCAGGGTTAGTGTTAGGGTGAGGTTTAGGTTTAGGGTGATGGTTAGTGTTAGTGTGAGCATTAGTGTTAGCGTTAGGGTTAGTGTTAGGGTGAGGGTAAATGTTAGGGGGAGGGTGAGGGTTAGGGTGAGGGTTATGGTTAGGATGAGGTTTACGGATAAGGTTAGGTTTATTGTTAGTGTTAGGGTTAATGTTACACTGAGGGTGAGGGTTAGGGTTAGGGTTAGGGTTAGGATGAGGTTTAGGTTTAGGGTTAGGGTCAGAGTTAGGGTTAGGTTGAGGATGAGGTTTAGGGTTAGAGTTAGGGATAGTGTTAGGGTTAGGCTTAGGCTTAGGCTTAGGCTTAGGCTGAGGCGGAGCACGAGGGTGAGGGTTAGGGTTAGTGTGAGGGTTAGGGTTAGGGTTAGTGTGAGATTTAGGATGAGGTTTAGGGTTAGGATTAGGTTTAGGGTGAGGACTAGGGTGAGGTTTAGAGTGAGGTTTAGGGATAGGTATAGGTTTAGGATTTGGTTTACGGTGAGGGTGAGTGTGAGGTTTAGGGTTAGGGTTAGGGTTACCTTGAGGGTTAGGGTTCGGGTTAGGGTTAGGGTTAGGCTGAAGGTGAGGGTGGGTGTGAGGATTAGGTTTAGGTTTAGGGTTAGGGTTATTTTTAGTGTTATGGTTAGGGTTAAGTTTGCAGTGAGGGTGAGGCTCAGGGTGAGGGTTATGTTTAGGGTTAGGATTAGGGTTAGGGTTAGTGTTATTGTTAGGGTTAGGTTTAGAGTTACAGTGAGGTTGAGGTTGAGGGTGAGGGTTAGGTTTAGGGTGAGGTTTAGGGTTAGGGTTAGGATTCGGGTTAGGGTTCAGGTGAGGTTTATGGTTAGAGTTAGTCGGAGGGTTAGGGTGAGGTTTAGGGTAAGGGTTAGTGTTAGGGTTAGGGTGTGGGTGAGGGTTAGGCTGAGGTTTAGGGATAGGGTTAGATTTAAGATTAGGTTTAGGGTGAGCATAAGTATGATGGTAAGGGTGAGGCTTAGGCTTAGGCTTATGTTTAGGCTGAGGGTGAGGGTGGGGGTGAGGATTAGGGTTAGGGTGATGGTTAAGGTTAGGTTTAGTGGTATTGTTAGGGTTAGGGTTCGAGTTACAGTGAAGGTGAGGGTGCGAGTGAGGGTTAGGGTTAGGGTTAGGGTTAGGTTTAGGGTCAGTGTGAGGTTTAGGGTTAGATATAGGGTTAGGGGGAGGGTTACGGTTAGGTTTAGAGTTAGGGTCACGGTGAGGGTGAGGTTTAGGTTCAACATATAGGATTTGGGGGAGGGTTAGGGTTAGCTTAGGGTTAGGTTTATAGTTAGGGTGAGGTTTACAGTTAGGGTTAGGTTTAGGGTTAGAGTTACTGTGAGGGTGAGGCTTAGGGTTATGGTTAGGGTTAGGGTGAAGGTTAGGGTTAGGGTGAGGGTTAGATTTCGAATTACGGTGAGGGTGATGGTGCGGGTGAGTGTGAGGTTTAGGGCTAGAGTTAGGATTAGGGTGAGGATGAGGGTTAGGGTTAGGGTTAGTGTTAGATTTAGGGTTATGTTGAGGGTTAGGGTGAGGGTGAGGGTAAGGCTTAGTGTTAGAATTAGGATTAGGGTAAGGGTTAGTGTGAGTGTGAGGGTTAGTTTTAGGGTTAGGCTTAGGGTTAGGCTGAGTATGAAGTTGAGGGTGAGGGTTAGGGTTAGGGTTAGAGTTGGGGTTTGGTTGAGGGTGAGGTTTAGGGGTAGGGTTAGGGTCAGGGTGAGGGGTAGGGTAAGGGTGAGGGTTAGGGTGTGGGTGACGGCAAGGGTAAAGGTGAGGGTTAGGCTGAGGGTGAGGGTTACGTTAAGAGTGAGGGTTAGGGTTAGGGTGAGGGTTAGGTTTAGGGTCAGGTTGAGGGTGAGGATTAGATTGAGGATTAGTGTTAGGGTTAGTGTGAGGTTTAGGGTGAGGATGAGGATTAGGTTTAGGGTGAGGTCTAGGGTGAGGGTGAGGGATAGGGATAGTGTTAGGGTAAGGTTTAGGGTTAGGGTGATGGTTAGGGTTAGTGTGAGCATTAGTGTTAAGTTAGGTTTAGTGTTAGGGTGAGGGTAAATGTTAGGGTGAGGGTGAGGATTAGGGTGAGGGTAATGGTTGAGGTGAGGTTTAGGGTTAGGGTTATTGTTAGGGTAACGGTTAGGGTTACTGTTACAGTGAGAGTTAGGGTTAGGTTTAGGATTAGGTTTAGGTTTAGGGTTAGGGTTAGAGTTAGGGTTAGGGTGAGGGTGAGGTTTAGGGTTAGAGTTAGGGATAGTGTTAGGGTTAGGAATAGGATGAGGGTTAGGGTTAGGCTTAGGCTTAGGCTTAGGCTGAGGCCGAGCATGAGGGTCAGGGTTAGGGTTAGATTTAGGGTGAGGGTTAGGGTTAGGGTTAGGGTGAGTTTTAGTATGAGGTTTAGGGTTAGGATTAGGTTTAGGGTGAGGACTAGGGTGATGGTTAGGGTGAGGTTTAGGGATAGGTTTAGGTTTAGGATTTGGGTTAGGGTGAGGGTGAGTGTGAGTGTTAGGGTCAGGGTTAGTGTGAGGCTTAGGGTTAGGGTGAGGGTTATTGTTAGGGTTTGGATTAGGGTTAGGGTGAGGCTGAGGATTAGGGTTAGGTTTAGGTTTAGGTTTAGTGTTTAAATTAGGTTTAGGATTAGTGTTAGTGTTAATGTTATGGTTAGGGTTACCTTGAGGGTTAGGTTTAGGGTTAGGGTTAGGGTTACACTAAGGATGAGGTGGGAGTGAGGATTAGGGTTAGGGTTAGGGTTAGGGTTATTGTTAGTGTTATGGTTAGTGTTAAGTTTGGGGTGAGGGTGAGGCTGAGGGTGAGGTTTATGTTTAGGTTTAAGATTAGGGTTAGGGTTAGTGTTATTGTTAGTGTTAGGGTTAGAGTTACAGTGAGGTTAAGATTGAGGGTCAGGGTTAGGTTTAGGGTGAAGTTTAGGATTATAGTTAGGGTTAGGGTTAGGGTGAGGGTGAGGGTGTGGTTTAGGGTTAGAGTTAGTTTAGGGGGAGGGTTAGGGAGAGGGTTAGGTTGAGGTTTAGGGATAGGTTTAGGGTTAGGATTAGAGTTAGGGTGAGCATGAGTATGAGGGTTAGGGTGAGGCTTAGGCTTAGGATTAGGCTGAGGTTGAGGGTGGGGGTGAGGATTAGGGTGAGGCTGATGGTTGGAGTTAGGATTAGTGTTATTGTTAGGGTTAGGTTTCAAGTTTCAGTGAAGGTGTGAGTGCTGGTGTGGGTTAGTGTTAGGCTTAGTGTTAGGCTGAGCATAAAGTTGAGTGTGAGGATTATTGTTAGGGATAGGGTGAGGTTTAGTGTTATGGTTAGGGTTAGAGTTAGTGTTAGGTTGAGGGTGAGGTTTAAGGGTAGGCTTAGGTTCAGGGTGATGGTTAGGGTTAGGGTTAGGGTGAGGGTTAGATTGAGGAATAGTGTTAGGGTTAGTGTGAGGTTTAGGGTGAGGATGAGGTTTAGGGTAAGGGTTAGGTTTAGGATTAATGTTAAGGTTAGGTTGAAGGTGAGGGTTACGGTGAGGGAGAGGTTTAGGTTTAGAGTTATGGTTAGGATTAGGGTTAGGGTTAGTGTGAGTGTGAGGGTTAGATTTAGGGTTAGGGTGAGGGTTAGTGTTAGGCTTTAGGTGAGGGTGAGGGTTAGGGTAAGGGTGAGTGTTAGGGTTAGGTTTAGGGTGAGGGTTAGTGTTCGGGTTAAGTTCAGTGTGAGGATGAGGGTTAGGGTTAGGTTGAGGGTTAGGGTGAGGTTTAGGGTTAGGATTAGGGTGAGGTTTAGGGTTAGGTTTAGGGTTAGGGTTAGCGTTATGGTGAGGGTTCGATTGAGGTTTAGGTTTCTGGTTAGGGTTTGTGTTACGTTTAGTGTGAAGATGAAGGTTAGGGTTAGGGTGAGGATGAGGGTTAGAATTAGGTTTAGGGTGAAGGCTAGGGTGAGGGTTAGGATTAGGGTGAGGCTGGGGGTGAGGATTAGGGTTAGGTCACGGTTATTGTTAGGGTGAGGGTGAGTTTTAGGGTTAGAGTTAGATTTTGGGGGAGGGTTAGGGTGAGGTTTAAGGTTAGGGTTAGTGTCAGTGTTAGGGTCAGGGTGAGGGTTAGTTTGAGGTTTAGGGGTAGGTTTAGGGTTAGGATTAGAGTTAGGGTGAGCATGAGTATGAGGGTTAGGGTGAGGCTTAGGCTTAGGGTTAGGCTGAGGGTGATGGTGGTTGTGAGGATTAGGGTTAAGGTGATTGTTAGGTTTAGGGTTAGTGTTATTGTTAGGGTTAGGGTGTGAGTTTCGGTGAGGGTTCGGGTTCGGGTGAGAGTTAGTTTTAGGGTTAGGGTGGGATTTAGGGTTAGGGTTAGGTTTAGGGTGAGGATGAGGTTTAGTGTTAGATATAGGGTTAGGGGTAGGGTTAGGGTGAGGGTAAGGGTTAGGGTTAGTGTTAGGGTGAGGGTAAGGTTTAGGGTTAGACTTAGGGTTAAGGTGAGGCTTAGGGTGAGGTTTAGGATTAGGGTTAGGATTAGAATTAATGTAAGGATTAGGTTGAGTGTGAGTGTTAGGGTTTTGGTTAGGGTTAGGCTTAGGGATACACTGAGGGTGAGGCTGAGTGTTAGGTTTAGGGTGAGGGTTAGGTTTAGGGTTAGGGTGAGAGTTAGGGTTCAGGTTAAGTTTTGGGTTAGGGTGAAGGTTAGGGTTACATTGAAGGTGAGGTTTAGGGTTAGGTTGTTGGTTAGGGTTAGGGTTAGGATGAGGTTTAGGTTTAGGGTTAGTGTGAGGCTTAGGATGAGTATTAGGGTTATGATTAGGGTTAGGGTGAGGGCTAGTGTGAGTGTTAGGTTTACATTAAGGGTGAGAGTTAGGGTTAGGGTGAGGGTTAGTGTTAGGATTAGGGTTAGGTTGAGGGTTCGGATTCGGATTAGGGTTAGAGTTAAGGTTATTATTAGAGTTAGGGTTAGGGTTACGGTGAGGGTGAAGGTGAGGGTTAGGGTTACGGTTATGTTGAGGTTTAGGGTTAGAGTTAGTGTTAGGGTGAGGGTGAGGTTTAGGGTTAGAGCTAGGTTTAGGGTGAGGGTTAGGTTTAGGTTTAGTGTTAGGGTTAGTGTTAGGGGAAGGGTATGGGTTAGGGTTAGGGTTACGGATAGGATTATTGTTAGGGTGAGGGTGAGTGTGTGTTTTAGGGTTAGGTTTAGGGTTAGGCTTAGGGTGAGGCTGAAGGTGAGGTTGAGGGTGAGGGTTAGGGTTAGGGTGAGGGTTAGGGTTAGGTTTAGTGGCAGGGTTAGGATGAGTGTCAGGTTTAGGATTAGGGTTAAGGTAAGGGCTAGGGTGAGGATGAGGTTTAGGGTTAGGTTTAGGCTTAGGTTTAGCTTTAGGGTTAGGGTGAGGGATAGGGTGAGGTTGAGGTTTAGGGTTAGAGTTAGGGTTAGGGTGAGGCTGAGGGTGAGGTTTAGGTTTAGGGTTTGAGTTAGAGTTAGAGTCAGGGTTAGGGTGAGGGTTAGGGTCAGGGTTAGGGTGAGGGTGAGGGTTAGAGTTATGGTTAGGATTACGTTTAGTGTTAGGGTGAGTGTGAGGGTTAGGTTTAAGTTTAGGTTTAGGCTTAAGGTTAGGCTGAGGGTGAGAGTGAGGGTTAGGGTTAGGGTGAGGGTTAGGGTTAGGGTTATGGGGATGTTTAGGATGAGGTTTAGGGTTAGGATTAGGGTTAGGTTGAGAGTGAGGTTTAGGGTTAGGGTTAGGGTGAGGTTTAGGGTTAGGGTAAGGGTTAGGGTGAGGGTGAGGTTTAGGGTTAGATTTATGGTAAGGTTGAGGCTGAAGTTCAGGGTTAGTGTTAGGGTTAGTGTTACAGTTAGAATTAGGGTGAGGGTCAGGGTGAGGGTTAGGGTTAGGGTTAGGGTTAGGGTTAGGGTTAGGGTGAGAGTTAAGGATCGGTTAAATTTAGGGTTAGTGTGAGGATTAGCATTAGGGTGAGGGCTAGGGTGTGGGTTAGGGTTACGTTTAGTGTTACGGTAAGGTTTAGGTTTAGTATTAGGGTTAGGGTGAGGCTTGGGACGGGGGTTAGTGTTACGGTGAGGGTGAGGGTTAGGGTTAGGGTGACGGTTACGGTTAGAATTAGGGTTATGGTGAGGGTGAGTGTTATTGTTAGGGTTAGGGTTAGGGTTGGGGTTACGGTGAAATTGAGGTTTAGGGTTAGGGTAAGGGTGAGGTTTAGTGTTAGGGTTAGGGTTAGAGTTAGGTTTAGGGTTAGGGTGTGGTTTAGGGTTAGAGTTAGGGTAAGGGTGAGGCTGAGGTTCAGGGTTAGAGTTAGGGTAAGGGTGAGGCTGAGGTTGAGGGTTAGGTTTAGGCTTAGGGATAGGTTTAGGATTAGGGTAAGGGTTAGGGTGAGTGTGAGATTTAGGTTTAGGTTTAGGGTTAGGCTTAGGCTTAGGGTTAGGCTGAGAGTCATGGTGAGGGTGAGGGTTAGGGTTAGGTTGAGGGTTAATGTTAGGGTTAAGGTGAGAGTGAGGGTTCTGTTAAAGTTAGGGTTAGGGTGAGGGATAAGGTAAGGATTAGTGTTAGGGTGAGGGCTAGGGTGGGGGTGAGGATTAGGGTTAGTGTTAGGGTAATGTTTAGGGTTAGGGGTAGGTTTTGCATTAGGGTTAGGATGAGGGTTAGGGTTAAGATTATGGTTAGGGTGAGGGTAATTGTTAGGATTAGGGTTAGGGTTAGGGTTAGGTTTAGGGTTAAGATTCGTGTTATTGTTAGAGTTAGGGTTAGCGTAATGGTGAGTGTGAGGGTGAGGGTGAGGGTGAGGTTTAGGGTTAGGTTTAGGGTTAGTTTTAGGATTAGCGTTAGGGTGAGGTGAGGTTTAGGGTTAGATTTACAGTTAGTTGGAGCATTAGGTCGAGCGTTAATGTTAGGGTTAGTGTTAGGGTTAAGGTTATGGTGAGGGTTAGGTTGATGTTTAGGGATAGGGTTATGGTTAGGGTTAGTTTTAGGGTTAGGCTGAGGGTCAGTGTGAGGTTTAGGGTTAGGGTTAGGCTTAGGCATTGTGTTAGGCAGAGGGAGAGTGTGGGGGGTGAGTATTAGGGTTAGGGTGATGGTTAGGGTTAGGGTTAGGGTGAGTGTTAGGATGAGGGGTTGGGTTAGCATTAGGGTTAGGTTGAGGGCTAGGTTGAGGGTGAGGGTTAGGTTAATGGTTAGGCTTAGGCTTAGGCTTAGGGTTAGGGTGAGCATGAGGTTGAGGGTGAGGGTTAGGGTTAGGGATAGCATGAGGTTTAGTGTTAGGGTTAGGGTTAGAGTTAGGGTTAGTGTGAGGTTGAGGTTTAGGTGTAGGGTTAGGGTCAGGGTGAGGGGTAGGGTTAGGGTGAGGGTTAGGGTGGGGGTGACGGTAAGTGTAAAGTTGAGGGTTAGGCTGAGGATGAGGGTTATTTTAAGGGTGAGGGTTACGTTTAGGGTGATGGTTAGGGTTAGGGTTAGGGTGAGGGTGAGGGTTAGATTGAGGATTAGTGTTAGGTTTAGTGTGAGGTTTAGGGTGAGGATGAGTGTTAGTGTTAGGGTGAGGGCTAGGGTGAAGGTGAGGGTGAGGGTGAGGGTGAGGATTAGTGTGAGGGTTAGTGTGAGGTTTTGGGTGAGCATGAGGTTTAGGGTTAGGGTTAGGTTTAGGATTAATGTTAGGTTTAGGCTTAAGGTGAGGGTTAAGGTGAGGGTGAGGTTTAGGGTTAGTGTTATGATTAGGATTAGCATTAGGGTTAGGGTGAGTGTGAGGGTTTGGCATAGAGTTAGGGTTAGGCTTAGTGTTAGGCTGAAGGTGAGGGTAAGTTTGAAGGTTAGGGTTAGGGGGAGGGTTAGGTTTAGGATTAGGGTGAGAGTTTGGTTTCAGTTTAAGTTTAGGGTTAGGGTGAGGGTGAGGGTAAGGGTTAAATTGAGGGTGAGGGTTAGGGTTAGGTTGAGGGTTAGGGTTAGGATTAGGGTTAGGTTGAGGGTTAGGTTTAGGGTTAGGGTTAGGGTGAGGTTGAGGGTGAGGGTTAGGTTTAGTGTTAGGGTGAGGGTTAGGATGAGGGTTAGGGTTAGGATTAGGTTTAGGGTGAGGGTTAGGGTGAGGATGAGGTTTAGGTTTAGGGTTAGGGTGAGGTTTTGGGTTAGGTTTACGGTTAGGGTTAGGGTGAGGGTGAGGTTTAGGCTTAGACTTAGGGTTAAGGTGAGTCTGAGGGTGAAGTTTAGGATTAGGGTTAGGATTAGGGTTTGGGTAAGCATTAGGGTGCGTGTGAGGGTTAAGGATAGGGTTAGGATTAGGCTAAGCATTACACTGAGGGTGAGGGAGAGGGTGAGCTTTAGGGTTAGGCTGAGAGTTAGGGCTAGCTTTAGGATTAGAGTTAGGGTTCAGGTTAAGTTTAGGGTTAGTGTGAGGGTTAGGGTGAGGGTTAGGATGAGGATTAGAGTTAAGATTTGGGTTAGGTTGAGGGCTAGGGTGAGGGTGAGGTTTAGGGTTAGTGTTAGGGTGAGGTTTAGGTTTAGGTTTAGGGTTAGAGTGATGGTTAGGGTGAGGGTTAGGGTTACAGTAAGGTTGAGGGTTTGGGTGAGGGTGAGGGTTAGGATTAGGGGTAGGGTTAGGGTTATTGTTAGGGTTAGGGTTAGGGTTACGGTGAGGGCTAGGGTTAACGTTAGGGTTAGGGTTAGGCTTAGGCTGATGGTGAGGTTGGGGGTTGTGGTGAGGATTAGGATTAGGGTTAGGGTTAGGGTTATTGTGAGTGTTATGGTTAGGGATAAATTTGCGGTGAGCGTGAGGCTGAGGCTGAGTTTTATGGTTATGATTAGTGTTAGGCTTAGTGTTATTGTTAGGGTTAGGGTTATAGTTACGGTGAGATTGAGGGTGAGGGTGAGGGTTAGGTTTAGGGTGAGGGTTAGGGTTTGGGTTAGGGTTAGAGTTAGTGTTAGTGTGAGGGTGAAGTTTAGGATTAGAATTAAGCTTAGGGTGAGGGTTAGGGTTAGTGTTAGGGTTAGCTTTAGAGTGAGAGTTAGGGGGACGGTTTGGGTTAGGGTTAGGGATAAGGATAGGATTAGGGATAGGTCGAGGGTGAGTGTGTGTGTTAGGGTTAGGTTTAGGTTTAGGTTTAAGGATATGCTGAGGTTGATGTTGAGGGTGAGGGTTAGGGTTAAGTTGAGTGTTAGGTTTAGGGTTAGGGGGAGGGTTAGGATGAGGGTTAGGGTTAGGATTGGTTTAAGGTAAGGGCTAGGGTGAGGGTGAGGTTTAGGGTTAGGTTTCGGTTGTGGTTTAGGGTTAAGGTTAGGGTTAGGGTTAGGGTGAGGGTGAATTTTAGGGTTAAAGTTAGGGTTAGGGTGAGGCTGAGGGTGAGGGTTAGGTTTAGGGTTAGTGTTAGGTTTAGGGTTAGGGTTAGTTGAGGGTTAGAGTGAGGGTGAGCATTAGGGTTGGGGTTAGGATAAAGATTAGTTTTAGTGTTAGGGTGAGTCTGAGGTTTAGGTTTAGGTTTAGGGTTAGGATTAAGTTTAGGCTGAGAGTGAGGGTTAGGTAGAGGGTTAGGGTTAGGGTGAGAGTTAGGTTTAGGGTTATGGGGAGGTTTAGGATGAATGTTAGGGTTAAGATTAGTGTTAGGGTGAGGGCTAGGGTGAGGGTGTGGTTTAGTGTTAGGGATACGGTGAGGTTGAACGTTAGGGTTAGGGTTAGGTTTAGGGTGAGGTTGAGGTTTAGGGTTAGAGTTAGGGTAAGGTTGAGGCTGAGGATGAGGGTTAGGTTTAGGGTTAGTGTTAGAGTTAGGGTTAAGGTGAGGGTTAGGATGAGGTTGAGGGTTAGGCTTAGGGTTAGGATTAAGATTAGGGTAAGTGTTAGGGTGAGTGTGAGGGTTAGAGTTAGAGTTAGGCTTAGGCTTAGGGTTAGGCTGAGAGTGAGGGTGAGTGTGAGGGTAAGGGTTAGGGTGAGGGTTAGGGTTAGGTTTAGGGTGAGAGTTAGGGTTCGATTAATTTTAGGGTTAGGTTGAGGGTTAGGGTTAGGATTAGTATTAGGGTGAGTGCTAGGGTGAGGGTGAGGGTTAGGGTTAAGGTTAGGGTGAGGTTTAGAGTTAGGATTAGGGTTTGGGTTAGGGTTAGGATGAGGGTTAGGGTTACGGTGAGGGTGAGGGTTAGGGTTAGGTTGAGGGTTAGAGTTACGATTATGGTTAGGGTGATGGTGAGTGTTAGGATAAGTGTTAGGGTGAGGGCTAGGGTGAGGGTGA
Organism: Dipodomys merriami; assembly: GCF_024711535.1. Taxonomy (NCBI): domain Eukaryota; kingdom Metazoa; phylum Chordata; class Mammalia; order Rodentia; family Heteromyidae; genus Dipodomys; species Dipodomys merriami. Next base: position 1,429,792 of record NW_027206402.1, on the reverse strand, counting down.
GTGTTAGAGCTAGTGTTAGGTTTAGGGTGGGGTTTAGGATTAGAGTGAGTGTTAGGGTTAGTGCAAGGGTTAGTGTTAGGTTTAGGGTTAGTGTTAGGATGAGTGTAAGTGTTAGGGTGAGGGTTAATGTTAGGGTGAGGATTATTGTTAGGGTAAGGGTTAGGGTTACGGTTACGGTTATTGTTAGGGTTAGGGTTAGGGTTACGATTACGGTGAGGGTGAGGGTGAGGTTAGGTTTAAGTTTAGGGTGAGGTTTAGTGTTAGGGTTAGGGTTAGAGTTAGGGTTAGGGTGAGGGTGAGGTTTAGGGGTAGAGTTAGGGTTAGGGTGATGGTTAGGGTTAGGGTTAGTGTTATTGTTAGGGTTAAGGTACGAGTTATGGTGAAGTTGAAGGTGCGGTTTAGGGTTAGGGTTAGGGTTAGGGTGGGGTTAAGGGTTAGGGTTAGGATTAGGTGAGGGTGAGGTTTAGGGTTAGATATAGGGTTAGCGAGAGGCTTAGGGGGAGGGTTAGTGTTAGGGTTAGTGTTAGGGATAGGGTGAGGGTGAGGGTTAGGTTTAGGGTTAGGGTGAGCGTGAGGTTTAGGTTTAGGGTTAGGATTAGGGTTAGAATTATGGAGAGGGTGAGGGTTCGGGTGAGTGTGAGGGAAAGATTTAAGTTTAGGTTTAGGCTTAGGGTTAGGCTTAGGGTTAGGCTGACGGGAGGGTGATGGTGCGGGTTAGGGTTAGGGTGAGGGTTAGGGTTAGGGTTATGGGGAGGGTTAAGATGAGTGGTAGTTTTAGGATTAGGGTTAGGGTGATGGCTAGTGTGAGGGTGATTGTTAGGGTTAGGGTTAGGGTTAAGGTGAGGCTTAGGGTGAGGTTTAGGATTAGGGTTAGGATTAGGATTAGAGATTTAGGGTTACAGTTAGGGTAAAGGTTAGGGTGAGGGTTAGGTTGAGGTTTAGGGTTAGGATTAGTTTTAGGGTTAGGATTAGGGTTAGGATTAGGGTTAGGTTTAGGTTTAGTGTTAGGGTTAGGGTTAAGGTTAGCCTTAGGCTTAGGGTTAGGCTGAGGGTGAGGGTGGGGGTGAGGATTAGGGTTAGGGTGATCGTTAGGGTTAGGGTTAGGTTGAGGGTTAGCATTAGAATTAGGGTTAGGGTGAGGGCTAGGTTGAGGATGAGGGTTTTTTTAAGGGTTACTCTTACTCTTAGGGTTATGCTTAGCATGAGGTTGAGGGTGAGGGTTAGGGTTAGGGTGAGGGTTATGGTTAGGGTGAGGGTTAGGGTTATGGTTACGGTTATTGTTAGGGTTAGGGTTAGGGTTACGATTACAGTGAGGGTGAGGGTGAGGGTTAGGGTTAGGTTTAGGGTGAGGTTTAATGTTAGGGTTAGGGTTAGAGTTAGGGTTAGGGTGAGGGTGAGGTTTAAGGGTAGGATTAGGATCAGGGTGAGGGGTAGGGTTAGGGTGAGTTTTAGGGTGGGGGTGACGGTAAGGATAAAGGTGAGGGTTAGGCTGAATGTGAGGGTTATGGTAAGGGTGAGGGTTAGGTTTTGGGTGATGTTTCGGTTAGGGTTAGCGTGAAGGTGAGGGTTAGATTGAGGATTAGTGTTAGGGTTAGTGTGAGGTTTAGGGTGAGGATGAGGGTTAGGGTTAGGGTGAGGGCTAAGGTGAGGGTAAGGGTGAGGGTTAGATTGAGGATTAGTGTTAGGGTTAGTGTGAGGTTTAGGGTGATGATGAGGTTTAGGGTTAGGGTTAGTGTTAGGCTTAAGGTGAGGGTTAGGTGAGAGTGAGGTTTAGGGTTAGTGTTAGGATTAGGATTAGGGTTATGGTGAGGGTTAGTGTGAGGTTTAGGGTTAGGGTTAGGGTTAGGCCTAGTTTTAGGCTGAAAGTGAGAGTGAGGGAGGAGGATTAGGGTTTGGGTGAGGTTTAGCGTTAGAGTTAGGGTGAGAGTTAAGGTTCGGGTTAAGTTTCGGGTTAGGGTGAGGGTTAGAGTAAGGGTTACAGTGAGGGTGAGGGTTAGGGTTAGCTTGAGGGTTAGGATTAGGGTTAGGGTGTGGGCTGTGGTGAGGGTGAGGTTTACGGTTAGGGTTAAGTTGAGGTTTAAGTTTAGGTTTAAGGGAAAGGTTAGGGTAAGGGTGAGGGTGATATTTAGGGATAGAGTTAGGTTTAGGGTGAGGTTTAGGTTGAGGGTTAGGTTTAGGGTGAGTGTTAGATTAAGGTTTAGGTTTAGGGTTATGGTTAGGGTGAGGGTTAGCTTGAGGGTTAGGGTTACGGTGAGGGTGAGGGTTAGGGTTAGGGTGAGGGTTAGGTTTAGATTTAGGGTAAGGGTGAGGGGGAGTGTTAGGAATAGGGTTAGGGTGAGAGTTAGGCTTAGGGTTAAGGTTAAGGTGTGGGTGAGGGTGAGGGTTAGGGTTAAATTTAGGGTGAGATTTAGGATGAGGATTAGGGTTAGGATTAGGGTTAGGGTGAGGGTGATGGTTAGGGTTAGTGTTTGGGTGAGGTTTAGGGTAAGGGTTAGGGTGAGGGTTAGGATGAGGGTTAGAGTTATGGTGAGTGTTTGTTTTAGGATTAGGGTTAGGGTCAGTGTTAGGATCAGTGTTACGGTGAGGGTGAGGGTTATTGTTAGGGTTAGGCTTAGGGTTAAGGTTAAGGTGAGGGTGAGGGTTAGGTTTAGGGTCAATTTGAGGTTTAGTGGTATGGTTAGGGTTAGAGTTATGGTTAGGGTTCGGGTGAGGTTTAGGATTAAAGTTAGGGTAAGTGTGAGGCTTAGGTTGAGGTTTATGTTTAGGGTTAGTGTTAGAGTTAGGTTTAGGGTGAGGGTTAGGGTGAGGGTGAGGCTTAGGCTTAGGGTTAGGTTTAAGATTAGGGTAAGGGTTAGGGTGAGTGTGAGAGTTAAGTTTAGGATTAGGCTTAGGGTTAGGCTGAGAGTGAGGGTGAGCGTGAATGTTAGGGTTTTGGTGAGGGTTAGGGTTAGTGTTAGCATGAGAGTTAGGGTTTGGTTAAGTTTAGGGTTAGGGTGAGGGTTTCGGTTAAAATTAGGATTAGGGTGAGGGCTAGGGTTAGGGTTAGTGTGAGTGTTAGGGTTAGGGTTAGGGTTAGGTTTTGGGTTAAGGTTAGGGTTAGGGTTAGGTTTAGTTTTAGGGTTATATTTAGGGTAGGGTTAGGGTTAGGGTTAGGGTTAGGGTTATTTTTAGTTTTCGGTTTAGGATGAGGTTTAGGTTTAGGGTTAGGGTTAGAGTTAGGGTTTGGATGAGGGTGAGGTTTAGGTTTAGTGTTAGAGTTAGTGTTAGGTTTAGGGTTAGGCTGAAGCTTAGGGTTAGGGTTAGGGTTAGACTTTGGCTTAGGCTTAGGCCCGGCATGTGGGTGAGTGATAGGTTTAGGTTTAGGGTGAGGGTTAAGGTTAGGGTTAGGCTGAGGGTTAGGTTGAGATTTACAGTTAGGAATAGGGTTAGGGTAGGGGCTAGGTTGAGGGTTAGGGTAAGGGTTAAGGTTAGGGATAGGGTTAGGTTTAGGATAAGGGTTAGGATGAGGGTGAGTGTGCGGATTAGGGTTAGGGTTAGGGTTAGGCTTAGGGTTAGGGTGAGGTTTAGGGTTAGGGTTTGGTTAGGGTGAGGGTGAGGCTGAGGATTAGTTTTAGGTTTCGGGATAGGTTTAGGGTTAGGGTTAGTGTTAGTGTAAGGGTTAGGCTTACAATGAGGTTTAGGGTTATGGATAGGGTTATGGTTAGGTTTAGGGTTAGTGTTATTGTTAGGGTTAGAGTTACGGTGGAGTTGAGGGTGAGGGTGAGGGTTAGGGTTAGGGTGAGGTTTAGGGTTAGGGTTAACGTTAGGGTGAGGGTGAGTTTGAGGTTTAGGTTTAGAGTTAGGGTTAGGTTTTGTGTTAGGGTGAGGATTAGATTGAGGATTAGGGTTATGGTTAGTGTGAGGTTTAGGTTGAGGATGAGGGTTAGGGTTAGGGTGAGGGTGAGGGTTAGAATCAGGGTTCGGGTGAGGGTGAGGGTGAGTGTGAGGATTAGGGTAGGGTTAGGGTTAGGGTTAGGTTTAGGATTAGGATTAGTTTTATTGTTTGGGTTAGGGTTAGAGTTACAGTGAGGGTGAGGGTTAGGCTTTGGCTTAGCCTTATTCTTAGGGATAGGATGAGCTTGAGGTTGAGGGTGAGGGCTAGGTTTAGGGTGATGGTTAGGTTTATGGTTAGGGTGAGGTTTAGGATGAGGTTTAGGGTTAGGGTGAGGTTTAGGGTGAGGGAGATGCTAAGGGAAAAGGTATGGTTTAGGCTGAGGGTGAAGGTTAAGATAAGGGTGAGGGTTAAAGTTCAGTTTAGGGTTAGGGTAAGGGTTAGGGTTAGAGGTAGGGTGAGGGTTAGATTGAGGATTAGGGTTAGGGTCAGTGTGAGGTTTAGTGTGAGGATGCGGGTTAGGTTTAAGGTGAGGTTGAGGGTTAGAATCAGGGTTAGGGTGAGGGCTATGGTGAGGGTGAGGTTTTGGGTTAGGGTTTGGGTGAGGTTTAGGATTAGGTTGAGGGTTAGGTTTAGTGTGAGGGTTAGTGTTAGGGTTAGGGTTAGTGTTAGAGTGAGGGTAAGTGTTATGGTGAGGGTTAGCCTTAGGGTGAGGGTTATGGTTAGGGTGAGGAATAGGGATAGGGTTAGGGTTATTTTTAGGGTTAGGGTTAGGGTTACGGTTACGGTGATGGTGAGGGTGAGGGTTAGGTTTAGGCTTAGGCTGAGGGTGAGGTTTAGTGTTAGGGTTAGGAATAGAGTTAGGGTTAGGGTGAGGCTGAAGGTGAGGGTTAGGGTTAGGGTTAATGTTATTGTTAGGGATAGGGTGAGGTTTAGTTTTAGGGTTAAGTTAGGCTTAGGATTAGGGTTAGGGTGAGGGTTAGTGTGAGGGTTATGGTTATGTTAGGCTTAGGCTTAGGGTTAGGGTGAGGATTAGGTTTAGGGTTTGGGTTAGGGTGAGGGTGATGCTGAGGATTAGGGTTAGGTTTAGGTTTAGGTTTAGGGTTAGCGTTAGGGATAGGGTTAGGTTTACGGTGAGGGTTAGGGTTAGCATTAGGGATAGGGTTAGGCTTAGGGTTAGGCTGAGTGTGAGGGTGTGGTTGAGGATTAGGGTGGGGGTTAGGGTTAGGGTTAGGGGAGGGTTAGGATGAGCATTACGGTAAGGATTATGGTTAGGTTGAGGGCTAGGATGAGCGTGAGATTTAGGGTTAGGCTTAGGGTTAGAGTTAGGGTGAGGGTGAGGTTTAGGGTTAGAGTTAGGGTTAGGGTGAGGCTGAGGATGAGGGTTAGGTTTAGTGTTAGAGTTAGGGTTAGGTTGAGTGTTAGGGTGAGGGTGAGGGTTAGGGTTAGGGTTGGGCTTAAGCTTAGGGTTAAGCTGAGGGTGCGTGTGATGGTGAAGGTTAGGGTGAGGGTGAGGGTAAGTGTTAGGGTTACAGTGAGCGTGAGGGCTAGGGTTAGGTTGAGGGTTAGGGTGAGGGTAAGGGTTAGAGTTAGTGTGAGGGTTAGGGTTAGGCTTAGGGTTACACTGAGGGAGAGGGTGAGCGTGAGGGAGAGGGTTAGGGTGAGGTTTAGGTTTAGAGTTCGGGTTAGGGTGAGGGTTAGGGTGAGGTTTACGGTTAGGGTGAGGGTTAGGTTTAAGGGTAGGGTGAGGGTGTGGGTTAGATTGAGGATTAGTGTTAGAGTTATTGTGAGGTTTAGGGTGAGTATGAGGGTTAGGTTTATAGGTTTATTGTGAGTGTTAGGTTGAGGGTGAGGGTTAGGCTTAGGGTTCGGGTGAGGATTAGGTTTAGGGTGATGGTTAGGGATAGTGTGAGTGTTAGTGCTAGGGTTAGAGTTAGTGTTAGGGTGAGGATAAGTGTTAGGGTGAGGGTTAGTGTTAGGGTGGGGGTTATGGTAAGGGTGAGGGTTAGGTGTAGATTTAGGGTTACTGTTAGGGTTAAGGCTACGGTTACGGTGAGGGTGAGTGTGAGGGTTAAGTTTAGGGTTACAATGAGTTTTAGGTTTAGGGTTTGAGTTAGATTTAGGATTAGGGTGAGGGCTAGGTTATGGCTTAGGGTGAGGGTTATGGTTAGGGATAGGGTTAGGTTTAGGATTTAGTTTACGGTGACGGTGAGTGTGAGGGTTAGGGTTGGGTTAGGGTTAGGGATAGGGTTAGGGTTATTGTTAGTGTTATGGTTAGGGTTAAGTTTGCGGTGTGGGTGAGGCTGAGAGTGAGGTTAATGGTTAGGGTTAGGGTTAGAGTTAGTGTTATTGTTAGGTTTAGCGTTAGAGTTACTTTGAAGTTTTAGGTGAGGGTGAGGGTTAGAGTTAGGGTGAGGTTTAGGGTGAGGTTTAGGGTTAGGATTAGAGTTAGTGTGAGGGGGAGGATTAGGGTTAGAGGTAGGGTTAGGGGGACAGTTAGGATGAGGTTCAGGGTTAGGGTTAGGGTTCGGTTTAGGGTGAGGGGGAGGTTTAGGTTGAGGTTTAGGGATAGGGTTAGCTTTAGGATTAGGGTTAGGGAGAGGTTGAATGTGAGGGTTAGCGTGAGGGTTAGGTTTAGGCTTAAGGTTAGGCTGAGGGTGAGGGAAATTTTGAGGGTTAGGGTTAGGGCTAGGTTTAGGGTTATGGGGAGGGTTTGGATGAGCGTTAGGGTTAGGATTAGGGTTAGGGTGAGGGCTAGGGTGAGGGTGAGTTTTAGGGTTAGGGTTAGGGTGAGGTTTAGCGTTAGGTTTAGGGTTAGGGTTAGGGTGAGGCTGAGGTTTAGGGTTATAGTTAGGGTTAGTGTTAGAGTTAGGGTAGGGTGAGGTTTAGGGTGTGGGTGAGGGTTAGCCTTAGTGAAAGCATTAGGATTAGGGTAAGGGTTAGGGTGTGTGTGAGGGTTAGGTTTAGGATGACGTTTAGGTTCAGCGTTAGGTTTAGAGTTAGGTTTAGGGTGAGGGTGAGGTTTAGGGTTAGAGTTAGGTTTAGGGTTAGGGTTAGGGTTTGGCTTAGGGTTAGGCTGAGGGTCGAGGTGTGGATTAGAGTTAGTGTTACCGTTAGGGTTATTGTTAGTGTTATGGTTAGAGTTACGTTTGCGGTGAGGGTGAGGCTGAGGGTGAGGGTTATGTTTAGGGTTAGGGTTAGGGTTAGGGTTAGTGTTATTGTTAGGTTTAGAGTTAGAGTTACTTTGAGGTTTTGGGTGAGGGTGAGGGTTAGGGTTAGGGTAAGGTTTAGGGTTCAGGTTAGGGTTAGGGTGAGGGTGAGGTTTAGGGTTAGAGTTAGGGTTAGGGGGAAGGTTAGGGTGAGTTTCAGGGTTAGGGTTAGTGTTAGGTTTAGGGTGAGGGTGAGGTTTAGGTTGAGGTTTAGGGATAGGGTTACGTTTAGGATTAGGGTTAGGGTGAGGGTGAGTGTGAGGGTTAGGGTGACGTTTAGGTTTAGGTTTAGGTTTGGGCTGAGGGTGAGTGTGAGTTTGAGGTTTAGGGTTAGGGTGAGGGTTCGGGTTAGGGTTATGGCGAGGGTTTGGATGATTGTTAGGGTTAGGATTAGGGTTAGGATCAGGACTAGGGTGAGGGTGAGTTTTAGGGTTAGGATTAGGGTGAGGTTTAGAGTTAGGTTTAGGGTTAGGGTTAGGGTGAGGTTGAGTTTTAGGGTTAGGGTGAGGCTGAGGGTGAGGGTTAGGGTTAGGGTTAGTGTTAGAGTTAGGGTTAGAGTGAGGTTTAGCGTTAGGTTTAGGGATAGGGTTAGGGTGAGGTTGAGGTTTAGGGTTAGGGTGAGGCTGAGGGTGAGGGTTAGGGTTAGGGTTAGTGTTAGAGTTAGGGTTAGGGTGAGTTTTAGGTGTAGAGTTAGGGTTAGGGTGAGGGTTAGGGTGAGGTTTAGGGTTAGGGTGAGGGTTAGGTTTAGGGGTAGGGTGAGGGTGAGGGTTAGATTGAGGATTAGTGTTACGGTTATTGTGAGGTTTAGGGTGAGTATGAGGGTTAGGTTTAGGGTGAGGGTTAGGTTGAGGGTGAGAGATAGGGTTAGGGTTAGGGTGAGGATAAGGTTTAGAGTGATGGTTAGGGATAGTGTGAGGGTTAGTCTTAGGGTTAGAGTTAGTGTTAGGGTGAGGTTAAGTGTTAGGTTGAGGGTTAGGGTTAGGGTGAGGCTTATGGTAACTGTGAGGAATAGGGCTAGAATTAGGGTTACTGTTAGGGTTAGGGCTACGGTTAGGGTGAGGGTGAGGGTGAGGCTTATGTTTAGGTTTAGGATGTGGTTTAGGTTTAGGGTTAGGGTTAGATTTAGGTTTCTGGTGTGGGCTAGGTTGAGGCTTACGGTGAGGGTTAGGGTTAGGGATAGGTTTAGGTTTAGTATTAGGTTTAGGGTGAGGGTGAGTGTGAGGGTTAGGGTTAGGCTTAGGGTTAGGCTGGGGGTTAGGGTTAGGGTTTGGGTTAGGGTAAGGGTGAGGCTGAGGATTAGGGTTAGGTTTAGGGTTAGGGTGAGGGTTAGGGTGAGGGTGAGAGTTAGGTTTAGGGTTAGGATTATGATTAGGCTAAGGTTTAGGGTGAGTGTGAGTGTTAGGGTTAAGCTTAGGCTTAGGTTTAAGCTGAGGGTGAAGGTGAGGGTTAGGGTGAGGGTAAGGGTTAGAGTTAGTTTGAGGGTTAGGATTAGGGTTAGGGTTAGGCTTAGGGTTACAGTGATGGAGAGGGTGTGCCTGAGGGTGAGGTTTATGCATAGAGTTAGGGTTAGGGTGAGTGTTAGGGTGAGGGTTAGGGTTAAGGTGAGGGTTAGGTTTAGGGGTAGGGTGAGGGTGAGGGTTAGATTGAGGATTAGTCTTAGGGTTATTGTGAGGTTTAGGGTGAGGATGAGGGTTAGGTTTAGGGTGAGGGTTAGGTTGAGGGTGAGGATTAGGGTTAGGGTTAGTTTGAGTATTACGGTTAGGGTGATGGTTAGGGATAGTGTGAGGGTTAGTGTTAGGGTTAGAGTTAGTGTTAGGGTGAGGGTAAGTGTTAGGGTGAGCGTTAGGGTTAGGGTGAGGGTTATGGTAAGGGTGAGGGTTAGGGCTAGGGTTAGGGTTACTGTTAGGGTTAAGGCTACGGTTATGGTGAGGGTGAGTGTGAGGGTTAGGTTTATGGTTAGGATGAGGTTTAGGTTTAGTGTTAGGTTTAGATTTAGGGTTAGGGTGAGGGCTAGGTTGAGGCTTAGGGTGAGGGTTAGGGTTAGGGTTTGGGTTAGGGTTAGGATTAGGTTTAGGGTGAGGGTGAGTGTGAGGGTGAGTTTTAGGTTTAGGGTTAGGCTTAGGGTAAGTGTGCGGGTTAGGGTTAGGGTGAGGTTGACGCTGAGGATTAGGGTTAGGTTTAGGGTTAAGGTTTGGGATAGGTTTAGGGTTAGGGTTAGGTTTAATGTTAGGGTTACAGTGAGGGTTAGCTTTAGGGTTAGGGTTACGGTTTGGCTTAGGGTTAGGCTGAGGGTGAGGGTAGGGGTGAGGATTAGGGTTAGTGTTAGGGTTAGGGTTATTGTTAGTGTTATGGTTAGGGTTAAGTTTTCGGTAAGGGTGAGGGTTATGGTTAGGGTTAGGTTTAGGGTTAGTGTTATTTTTAGGTTTAGAGTTAGTGTTACTTTGAGGTTTTGGGTGAGTGTGAGTTTTAGGGTTAAGGTGAGGTTTAGGGTGAGGTTTAGGGTTAGGGTTAGGATTAGGGTGAGCGTGAGGTTTAGGGTTAGAGTTAGGGTTAGGGGGAGGGTTAGGGGGAGGTTCAGGTTTAGGGTTATTTTTAGGTTTATGGTGAGGCTTAGGTTTAGTTTGAGGTTTAGGGATAGGGTTAGGTTTAGGATTAGGGTTAGGGTGAGGTTGAGTGTGAGGGTTAGGGTGTGGGTTAGGTTTAGGCTGAGGGTTAGGCTGAGGATGAGGGAGACTTTGAGGGTTAGGGATAGGGTGAGGGCTAGGTTTAGGGTTATTGGGAGGGTTTGGATGAGCGTTAGGGTTAGGATTAGGGTTAGTGTGAGGGCTAGCGTGAGGGTGAGTTTTAGGATTAGGCTTAGGGTGAGGTTTGGCGTTAGGTTTAATGTTAGGGTTAGGGTGAGGTTTAGGGTTAGGGTTAGAGTTAGGGTTAGGGTGAGGCTGAAGGTGAGGGTTAGGGTTAGTGTTAGTGTTAGAGTTAGGGTTAGGGTGTGGGTGAGTTTATGGCTTAGTGAACGGATTAGGATTAGGGTAAGGGTTAGGGTGTGTGTGAGGGTTAAGGTTAGGATGAGGTTTAGGTTCACTGTTAGGGTTAGAGTTAGGGTTAGGGAAAGGGTGAGGTTTAGGGTTAGAGTTAAGTTTAGTGTTAGGGTAAGGGTTAGGGTGAGGGTTAGGGTTAGGTTTAGGCTTAGTTTTAGGCTTAGGCGTAGGCTTTGGCTGAGCATGAGGGAGAGGGTTAGGTTTAGGGTTAGGGTGAGGGTTAGGTTTAGGGTTAGGGTGAGGTTTAGGATAAGGTTTAGGTTTAGGATTAGGGTTAGGGTGAGGGCTAGGTTGAGGCTGACTGTGAGGGTTGGGGTTAGGGAAAGGGTTAGGTTTATGTTTAGGGTTAGGGTGAGGGTGAGTGTGAGGGTTAGGGTTAGGGTTAGGCTTAGGGTTAGGGTGGGGGTTAGGGTTAGGTTTTGGGTTAGGGTGAGGTTGAGCCTGAGGATTAGGGTTAGGTTTAAGGTTAGGTTTAGGTTTAGTTTTAGAGTTACAGTGAGGGTTATGGTTATGGTTAGGTTTAGGGTTAGGTTTAGGGTTAGGTTGGGGGTTAGGGTTAGGTTTTGGTTTAGGGTGAGAGTGAGGCTGAGGATTAGATTTAGGTTTAGGGTTAGGGTTTGGCTTAGGTTTAGTTTTAGGATTAGGTTTAGGGTTAGGGTTATGGTGAGTGTTAGTGTTAGAGTTACGGTTAGGGTTTGGCTTAGGGTTAGGCTGAGGGTGAGGGTGGGGGTGAGGATTATGGTTAATGTTAGGGTTAGGGTTATTGTTAGTATTATGGTTAGAGTTAAGTTTGCGGTGAGGATGAGGCTGAGGGTGAGGGTTATGGTTAGGGTTAGGGTTAGTGTTATTGTTAGGTTTAGAGTTAGAGTTACTTTGAGGTTTTGGGTGAGGGTGAGGGTTAGGGTTAGGGATAGGTTTAGGTATAGGATTAGGGGTAGGGAGAAGCTGAGTGTATGGGTTAGGTTTAGGGATAGGGTCAGGATTAGGGTTAGGGTCAGGGTTAGGGTTAGTGTTTGGGGTAGGGTGAGGATGAGGCTGAGGCTTAGGGTTAGGTTTAGTGTAAGGGTTAGGGTCAGGGTTAGAGTTACAGTGAGGGTTATGGTTAGGGTTAGGGTTAGGTTTAGGGTTAGGCATAGGGTGAGAGTGGGTGTGTGTATTAGGGTTAGGGTTAGGATTACGGTTATTGTTTGTGGTATAGTTAGAGTTAAGTTAGTGGTGAGGGTTAGGCTGAGGTTGAGGTTTGTGGTTATGGTTAGGGTTGAGGTTAGTGTTATTGTTATAGTTAGTGTTAGAGTTACGGTGAGGTTGAGGATGGGGGTGAGGGTTACGGTTAGGGTGAGGTTTAGGGAGAGGTTTAGCGTTAGGGTTAGGGTTAGGGTGAGGGTCAGTGTGACGTTTAAGGTTAGAGTTAGCGTTAAGGGGAGGGTTAGGATGAGGATTAGGGTTAGGATTTGTGTTAGGGTTAGGGTGAGGGTGAAGTTTAGGTTGAGGTTTAGGGATAGGGCTAGGTTTAGGATTAGGGTTAGGGTGACGGTGAGTGTGGGGGTGAGCATTAGGGTTAGGGTGATGTTTGGGTTAGGGTTAGTGTTATTGTTAGGGTTAGGGTTAGAGTTACGGTGAGGGTGAGGGTGCGGGTGAGGGTTAAGTTTAGGGTTATAATGGGGTTTAGTGTTAGGGTTAGGGTTAGAGTGAGGGTGAGGTTTAGGGTTAGATATACGGTTAGGGGGACGGTAGGGTGAGGGTGAGTGTGATGGTGAGGGTTAGGGTTACGTTTATGTTTAGGGTTATGCTGAGGTTTAGGGTTAGTGTGAGAGTTAGGATTCGGATTAAGTTTATGGTTAGGGTGAGTGATAGGGTTAGGGTTAGGGGGAGGGTGAGAGTCAGGCTTAGGGTTAGGGTTAGGTTGAGGGTGAAGTTTAGGGTTAGAGTTAGGGTTATGGAGAGGTTAAGGGTTGGGGTTAGTGTTAGGTTTAGGGTGAGGGTGAGGTTTAGGTTGAGGTTTAGTGATAGGGTTAGGTTTAGGATTAGGGTTACTGTTAGGGTGAATGTGAGGGTTAGGGTGAAGGTTAGTGTTAGGCTGAGAGTGAGGTTGAGGGTGAGGGTTAGGTTTAGGTTGAGAGCTAGGGTTAGGGTTATGGGAGGTTTTGGATGAGCTTTAAAGTTAGGATTAGGTTTAGGGTGAGGGCTAGGTCGAGGGTGAGGTTTAGGGTTAGGTTTAGGGTGAGGGTTAGGATGAGGTTTAGGATTAGGGTTAGGGTTAGGATTAGGGCTAGGTTGAGGGTTAGGGTGAGGGTTAGGGTTAGGGTTAGGGTTAGTATTAGGGTTAGGGTGAGGGTGAGGGTGAGTGTGAGGCTTAGGGTGAGGATGAGGCTTAAGGTTAGGGTGAGGCTTAAGTTTAGGAATTGGGCAAGGGTGAGTGTGAGGATTAGGATTAGGTTTAGGGTTAGGGTTAGGGTTAGGTTTAAGTTTAGGTTTAGGATTAGGGTTAGGGTGAGAGTGAGTGTAAGTGTTAGGTTGAGGATTAGGCCTAGGCTTATGGTTAGGCTGAAGGTGAGGGTGGGGGTGAGGATTAGGGGTAGGGTGATGGTTCCGTTTAGGGTTAGTGTTATTTTTATGGTTAGGTTTAGAGTTACAGTGAGGGTGAGGGTGAGGGTGCGGGTGAGGGTTAGGGTTAGGGTGAGGTTTAGGGTTTGGGTTAGGGTTAGAGTTAGGTTTAGGGTGAGGGTGAGGTTTAGGGTTAATATTACGGTTCGGGTGAGGGTTAGGTTGAGGTTTAGAGTTAGTGTTAGTGTTAAGATTAGGTTTACAGTGAGAGTTAGGGGGAGGGTTAGGGTTAGGATTAGAGTTAGGGTGATGGTGAGTGTGTGTGTTAGGGTTAGGTTTAGGGTTAGGCTTAGGGTTAGGCTGAGGGTGAGGTTGAGGGTGAGGGTTAGGATTAGGGTGAGGGTTAGGGTGAGGGTTAAGTTTAGGGTTAGAGTGAGGGTTAGGGTAAGGGTTATGGTGAGGGTGAGGGTTAGGGTTAGGTTGACGGTTAGGTTTAGGTTTAGGGTAAGGGTGAGGATGAGTGTTAGGCTTATGGTGAGGATTAGGATGAGGGTTAGTTTTAGGATTAGGGTTATGGTGAGGGCTATTGTGAGGATGAGGTTTCAGGTTAGGGTTAGGGTTAAGGTGAGGATGAGTGTGAGGTTTAGGGTTAGAGTTAGGTTTAGGGTGAGGCTGAGGATGAAGTATAGGTTTAGGGTTAGTGTTACATTTATGGTTAGGGTGAGGGTGAGGGTTAGGCTAAGGGTTAGGATTAGGATTATGGTAAGCGTTAGGGTGAGTCTGAGGGTTAGGGTTAGGCTTAGGGTTAGGCTTAGGTTTAGGCCGAGGGTGAGGGTGAGGTTGAAGTTTAGGGTTAGGGTGAGTTTTAGGATTAGGGTTAGGGTGAGAGTTAGGGTTTGCCTTAAGTTTAGGGTTAGGGTGAGTGTTACGGTTAGTCTTACAGTGAGCATGAGAGTTAGGGTTAGGTTGAGGGTTAGGATTAGGATTAGGGTTATTGTGACGGTTAGGGTTAGAGTTAGGGTGAGGGTTAGGATGAGGATTAGTGTTAGGATTAGGGTTAGGGTGCGGGCTAGTGTGAGGTTGAGGGTTAGGGTTAGTGTTAGGGTGAGGATTAGGGTTAGGGTTAGGTTTAGGGTGAGGGTTAGGATGAGGGTTAGGGTTATGGTGACATGAGGGTTAGGGTTAGGGTTTAGGTTAGGGTTAGAATTAGTGTTAGGGTGAGGGTGAGTGTTAGGATTAGGGTTAGGGTTAGGGTTAGGTTTAGGTTTAGGGTTAAGATTAGTGTTAGTGTTAGTGTTAGAGTTACAGTGAGAGTGAAGGTGAGGGTGAGGTTGAGGGTTAGGTTTGGGGTGAGGTTTAGGGTTATGGTTAGGATTATGGTTATGGTGAGGGTGAGGTTTAGGGTTAGATGTAGGGTTAGAGTGCGGGTTATGTCGAGGGTTAGGATTAGGGTCAGTGTGAGGGTTAAGGTTAGGGTGAGGGTTAGGTTGAGTTTTAGGGTTAGGGTTAAGTTTAGGGTTTGGATTTGGGTTAGGGTGAGGGTGAGTGTGAGGTTTACGGTTAGGTTTAGGCTTAGGCTGAGGGTGAGGGTGGGGATGAGGATTAGGTTTAGGGTGATGGTTAGGATTAAGGTTAGGGTGTTGGATAGGGTGAGTGTGAGGATTAGGGTAAGGCTTAGGATTAGGCTTAGGGTTAGACTGAGTGTGACGTTTAGTGTGAGGGTTAGGGTTAGGGTGATGTTTAGGTTCACGGTTATGGTGAGGGTTAGGATGAGGTTTAGGGTTACAGTGAGGGTTAGGGTGAGGATGACGGTAAGGGTTAAGTTGAGGTTGAGACTGAGAGTGAAGGTTAAGATAAGGGTGAGGGTTAGGGTTCGGTTTAGGGTTAGGGTATGGGTTAGGGTTAGGGTTAGGGTGAGGGTTAGATTGAGGATTAGGGTTAATGTTAGTGTGAGGTTTCGGTGAGGATTAGGGTTAGGGTTAAGGTGAGGGTTAGAATTAGGGTTAGTGTGAGGGCTAGGATGAGGGTGAGGTTTAGTATTAGGGTTAGGGTTCAGGTGAGTTTTAGGATTAGGGTGAGGGTTAGGGTTAGTGTGAAGGTTAGTGTTAGGGTTAGGGTTAGTTTTAGGGTGAGGGTAAGTGTTAGGGTGAGGGTGAGGCTGAGGGTGAGGGTTATTGTTAGGTTTAGGGTTAGGGTTAGGGTTTGGGTAAGGTTTAGTGTTAGTGTTAGTGTTAGAGTTAGGGTGAGGGTGAGGTTTAGGGTAGAGTTAGGATTTGGGGGAGGGTGAGTGTGAGGGTTATGGAGAGGGTTGGGCTTAGGCTTAGGGTTAGGCTGAGGGTAAGGGTGGGTGTGAGGATTAGGGTTAGGGCGATGGTTAGGTTTAGGATTAATGTAATTGTTAGTGTTAGGGTTAGAGTTACGGTGAGTGTGAGGGTGCAGGTGAGGTTTAGGGTTAGGGCTAGGGTGGGGTTTAGAGTTACGGTTAGGGTTAGGGTTAGGATGAGGGTGAGGTTTAGGTTTAGATATAGGGTTAGGGGGATGGTTAGCGTGAGGGTGAGGGTTAGGGTTAGTGTTAGGGCTAGGGTGAGGGTGAGGTTTAGGTTAAGGTTTAGGGTTAGGGTTTGGGTTTGGGTTAGTGTGAGGGTTAGTGTCAGGGTTAGGGTTAGTGTTAGGGTGAGGGTAAGTGTTAGGGTGAGGGTTTGGGTTAGGGTAAGTGTTGTGGTTATGGTGAGGGTTAGGGTTATGTTTATTGTTATGGTTAGGGTTAGGGTTACAGTTACAGTGAGGGTGAAGGTGAGGTTTAGGTTTAGGGTTAGGGTGAGTTTTAGGTTTATGTTTAGGGTTAGAGTTAGGGTTAGTGTGAGAGTGAGGTTTACGTTTACAGTTAGGGTTAATGTTAGGGTTAGTGTTAGGGTAAGGGTTAGGGTTAGTGTTAGGCTTAGGCTTAGTTTTAGGCTTAGTCCGAGGATGAGGGTGAGGGTTAGGGTTCGGGTTAGGGTCAGGGTTAGGTTTAGGGTTATGGTGAGGGATAGGATGAGTTTTAGGGTTAGGATTAGGGTTAGGGTTAGGGCTAGGGTGAGGGTTATGGTGAGGGTTAGGTTAAGGGATAGGATTAGGGTTATGTTGAGGGTGAGTAGGAGGGTTAGGGTTAGGGTTAGGATTAGGCTTAGGGTTGGGTTGAGGGTTAGGGTTAGGGTTTGGGTTAGGGTGAGGGTGAGGCTGACGATTAGGGTTAGGTTTAGGGTTAGGGTTAGCTTTAGGTATAGGGTTAGGGTTAGGGTTAGGTTTAAGGTTAGGGTTATGGTGAGGGTTAGGGTTAGGGTTAGAGTTAGGCTTAGTGTTAGGCTGAGGGTGAGGGTGGCGTGAGGATTAGGGTGAGGGTTAGGGTTAGGTTTAGGGTTATTTTTAGTGTTATGGTTAGGGTTAAGTTTGCGGTGAGGGTGAGGCGAAGGCTGACGGTTATGGTTAGGGTTAGGGTGGGGTTTAGGGTTAGGGTTAGTCTTAGGGTTAGGGTGAGTTGAGGGTTAGGTTGAAGTTTAGGGTTAGCGTTAGGATTAGCGTTGGTTTGAGGGTTAGTGTTAGGGTAGGGTTAGTGTTAGGGTTAGGGTAATTGTTAGGGTGAGGGTTTGGGTTAGGGTGAGGGTTAGGGTTTGGGTAAGGATTAGGGTTAGGGTCAGGGTGAGGGTTAGTTTGAGGATTAGGGTTAGGTTTAGTGTGAGGTTAGGGTGAGGATGAGGGTTAGGGTTAGGGTGAGGGTGAGGGATAGAATTAAGATTAGGTTGAGGGCTAGGGTGAGGGTTCGGGTTAGGGTTAGTTTTAGGGTTATGGTGAGGTTTAGGATTAGGGTGAGGTTTAGGGTTAGTGTGAGGGTTAGTGTTAGGGTTAGGGTTAGTGTTAGGGTGAGGGTAAGTGTTAGGGTGAGATTTAGGGTTAGAGTGAGGGTGAGAGTCAGGGTTAGGATTAGGGTTAGGATTAGGTTTAGGTTTAGAGGTAGGGTTAGGGTGAGGGTGAGGTTTAGGGGTAGAGTTAGGGTTAGGGTGAAGTTTAGGGTGAGGGTTAAGGTTAGGTGCGAGTTAGGGTGGGGTTGATGGTAATGGCAAATTTGAGTGTTAGGCTGAGTGTGAGGGTTAGTGTTAGGGTGATGTTGAGTGTTAGATTTAGGATTAGTGTTTGGGTTAGTGTGAGGTTTAGGGTGAGGATGAGGGTTAGGGTTAGGGTGAGGTCTAGGGTGAGGTTCAGGGTTAGGGTTAGTGTTAGGGTGAGGTTTAGGTTTAGGGTGATGGTTAGGGTTAGTGTGAGCATTAGTGTTAGCGTTAGGGTTAGTGTTAGGGTCAGGGTAAGTGTTAGGGTGAGGGTTAGGATGAGGTTTAGGTTTAGGGTTAGGGATAGAGTTAGGGTTAGGATTAGGTTGAGATTTAGGGTTAGAAATAGTGTTCGGGTTTGGGTTTTGTTTAGGGTGAGGGTGAGTCTGAGGTTTAGGGTTAGTTTATGGTTAGGTTAATGGTTAGGTTTAGTGTTAGGGTTAGGGTTAGGGTTACTGTGAGGTTTTGTGTTAGGGTTAGGGTTAGGGTTAGGCTTAGGATTAGGCTGAGGGTGAGGGTGGGGGTGAGGATTAGATTTATGATTATGGTTAGGCTTAGGTTTAGGGTTATTGTTAGTGTTATGGTTCGGGTTAAGTTTGAGGTGAGGGTGTGGCTGAGGGTGAGAGTTATGGTTATGGTTAGGGTTAGGGTTAGGGTTAGGGTTAGTGTGACTCTTAGGGCTAGGGTTAGAGTTACGGTGAGGTTGAGGGTGAGGGTGAGGGTTAGGGTAAGGGTGAGGTTTATGATTAGGGTTAGGGTTAGGGTGAGTGTGAGGTTTAGTTTTAGAGTTAGGGTTAGGGGGAGGGTTAGGGTAAGTTTTAGAGTAAGGGTTAGTGTTAGGGTTAGGGTGAGAGTGAGGGTTAGGCGAGGTTTAGGTATATGGTTAGGTTTAGGATTGGGTTTAGGTTGAGTGTGAGTGTGAGGGTTAAGGTGAAGGTTATGCTTAGGCTTAGGTTAGGCTGAGGGTGAGGGTGAGGATTAGGTTTAGTGTTAGGGTTATTGTTAGGGTTAGGTTTAGGGTTACGGTTATGGTGAAGGTGAGGGTGTGGGTAAGGTTTAGGTTTAGTTTGAGGTTTAGGGTTTTGGTTAGGGTTAGAGTTAGGGTTAGGGTGAGGGTTAGGGTTAGGATTAGTGTGAGAGTTAGTTGGAGGGTTAGGGTTACAGTTAGGTTTAGGGATACGATTAGGTTTAGGGTGAGGGTGAGGGTGTGTGTTAAGGTTAGGTCTAAGTTTAGGCTTAGGGTTAGGCTGTGGGTGAGGTTTAGGGGGAGGTTTAGAATGAGGGTTAGGGTTAGGATTAGGGTTAGGGTAAGGTCTAGGGTGAGGGTGAGATTTAGGGTTAGCGTTAGGGTGAGGTTTTTGGTTATGGTTAGTGTTAGGGTTAGGGTGAGGTTGAGGTTTAATGTTAGAGTTAGGCTTAGGGTGAGGCTGAGGGTGAGGGTTAGGGTTAGGGGGAGGGTTAGGATGAGGGTAGGGGTTAGGATTAGTGTTAGGGTTATGATTAAGATGAGGGTGAGTGTGAGGCTTAGGGTTAGGGTTAGGATGAGATTTAGGTTTAGGGTTTGGGTTAGAATTATGGTTAGGGTGAGAGTGAGGTTTAGGGTTAGAGTTACGATTAGGTGTAGGGTTAGGGTTAGTGTGAGGGTTAGGGTGAGGGTTAGGTTTAGGGTTAGGGTGGGGTTTACGGTTAGGGTTAGGGTTAGGGTGAGGTTGAGGTTTAGTGTTAGATTTAGGGTTAGTGTTAGTGTGAGGGTTAGTGTTAGGGTTAGGGTTAAGTGTTAGGGTGAGTGTAAGTGTTAGGGTGATGGTTTGGGTTAGGTGAGGGTTATGGTGAGGGTGAGGGTGAGGATTAGGTTTAGGGTTAGCGTGAGGTTTAAGTTGAGGGTGAGGTTTAGGGTTAGAGTTAGGGTTAGGGTGAGAGTTAGGTTTAGGGTTAGGGTTAGTGTTAGGGTTAGGATTAGAGTGAGAGTTAGGAGGAGGTTTAGGGTTATCGTTAGAATTAGGATTTGGGTTAGGGTGAGGGTGAGTGTTTGTGTTAGGGTTAGGTTGAGGGTTAGGGTTAGGATTAGGGTTAGGGTGAGGGTGAGGGTGCGGGTTAGGGTTAGGGTGAGGGTTAGGATGAGGGTTAGGGTTAGGATTAGGGTTAGGGTGAGTTCTATGGTGAGGGTCAGGGTTAGGATTAGGGTTAGGGTGAGGTCTAGGGTGAGGGTGAGGGTTTGGGTAAGGGTAAGGGTTAGGCTCAGGCTTAGGGTTAGGCTGAGCATGAGGTTGAGGGTGAGGGTTAGTGTTAAGGTGATGGTTAGGTTTACGGGTAAGGTGAGGGTTAGGATGAAATTTATGGTTAGGGTGAGGTTTAGGGTGAGGATGATGGTAAGTTTAAAGGTGAGGTTTAGGCTGAGGGTGAGGGTTAAGGTAACGGTGAGGTTTAGGGTCAGGGTGAGGTTTAGTGTTAGTGTTAGGGTTAGAGTTAAGGTTATGGTGAGGGTGAGGTTTAGAGGTAGAGTTAGGGTTAGGGTTAGGGTTAGGTTGAGGGTTAGGGTAAGGGTTATGTTGGGTTGATGTTAAGGGTAAACGTGAGGGTTAGGCTGAGGCTGAGGGTTACAGTAGACTGAGGGTTAGGTTTAGGGTGAGGGTTAGGGTTAGTGTGAGTTTTAGTGTGAGGATGAGGTTTAGGGTTAGGGTGAGGGCTAGGGTGAGGGTGAGGGTTAGGTTTAGGTTTAGGGTGAGGTTTAGGGTCAGGGTGATGTTTTGGGTTAGTGTTAGGGTTAGGGTTAGTGTTAGGGTGAGGGTAAGTGTTAGGGTGAGGGTTAGTGTCAGGGTGAGGGTTATTGTTAGGTTGAAGTTTAGGGTTAGGGTTTAGGGTTAGGGTTACGGTTACGGTGAGGTTGAGGGTGAGGGTTAGGTTTAGGGTTAGGATGAGGTTTAGCTTTAGGGTTAAGGTTAGAGTTAGAGTTAGGTTGAGAGCGAGGTTTACGGTTAGAGTTAGGGTTAGTCTTATTGCGAGGTTGGGGTTAGGGTTAGTCTTAGGCTTAGGCCTAGCATGATGGTGAGGGTTAGGTTAGGGTGAAAGTTAGGGTTAGGGTTAGGGTGAGGGTTAGGATGAGGTTTAGTTTTAGGATTAGGGTTAGGTTGAGTACTAGGGTGAGGGTTCGGTTAAGGGTTAGGTTTAGGAGTAGGGTTAGTGTGAGGGTGAGTTTGAGCGTTAGGTTTAATGTTAGGCTTAGGGTTAGGTTGAGGTTTAGGGTTAGAGTTTCTGTTAGGGTGAGGATGAGGATGAGGATTAGGGTTAGTGTTAGGGTTAGGGTTAGGTTTAGGGTTAGGTTTAGGGTTAGGTTTAGGGTTAGTGTTAGGTTTACAGTGAGGGTTAGGGTTAGGGTTAGGTTTAGGAATACGCTTAGGGTTAGGCTGAAGTTGAGGGTGGGGTTGAGGATTAGGTTTAGGTTTAGGGTTAGGGTTATTGCTAGTGTTAAGGTTACGGTTAAATTTTCGGTGAGAGTGAGGGTAAGGTTGAGGGTTATGTTTAGGGTTAGAATTAGGGTTAGGGTTAGTGTTATTGTTAGGGTTAGATTTGTTAGGTTTTTAAAAAGAGGTGACCGAGTAAGAACTGAAACTGCACCACGCACGTGGTATTCAGGTAAGGGGTTTATTCAGTAGACCTGCTGGAACCAGGCAAGGTTGGCACTCCACGCGGCTGGCAAAAGAAAAAAAGAGAGCGGTCTGGCGGCGGTTTAGGCCTTATATAGGGTAGGGGGCGGGGAAGGGTGTGTCCAGGTAAAGGGAAGTGGGATCAGGTGGGAGAAAGGTGTGGCCACATCAGGTTAGGATGTGACCTCAGCAGATGCGGACGTGACCTCTTCCAGGTATCCCAGTTGCCTAGGTAACGCAGGTACTGGGCGAGGTCTGTTCGTCGTCCAGGAATGGACCTTACATTCCAGCCTTTTGATAATTATGAAAAAGGGCGAAGACTCTCTCTGGCTACTTCCTGCTGGCAAGGGGCGTCGTAGGGGTAAAAGGCTGGGATGTGGTCCATGCTGGGAGAAGGCAGCAGGCTGCAGCTGTCGCTTGGGTGTTGATTCCTCGATGAAGTCTGGAGGAGGCGAGTCTGTTGGACGGAGTCTGGAGAAGTTTCATGAGGCATTGACGGAAACCTGAACAAATGGAAACTCTGACAATTTTTAAACCTAGAATGGCTAGCCTTTGAGAGGGAACCTAGAGGGGAGGGTCCCCGGGACCCAGCCTGCGTCACACTCTTCAGGGCACAAGCCAAAAAGTAGAGTCAGTCTGGTGAGTGAATAAGAGCTGACCAGGCAGAAGCGGTGTCCCGACTTCCCCCAGAGCCCTCTAGAGAGAAATGGCCAAGCCCCCAAAGCCAAGCGTCCTCGGCTTCAGAGGTGACCGGCCTTTCAGCTAAAGGCCGTAGGAGCTCTCTGGCGTGGCGCCACGTCTGGACAGAGACTGAGTGACAGAGAGCCGTAGAGTAGTTTCACTCACCAGAGTAGAGAAGTGGTGTGGACGTGGATGTGAAGGCCAGAAATGGTATTGGTGAAAAATCTCGCATGGTGTCAAGGCACTTTGGTTCACACAAAAGGGGTAGTTATTGGGTAGATGAAAAGAACACCATGCGCTATTCAGGCAGGAAAAGAAGTTACTGAACTGTAGTCCCACCCAGCATGGTGGAGAAGCATGGCTGAAAAAGGAAAAGGGGGGGGAAGAGAGGTGACCTAGTAGGAGGTGACTGCTTCCTGGTCTGCCAGTTCCATGATGTCTGCAAGAAGTGAGTCTCTTCGATGAAGTCTGGAGGAAGTCTTCTCAGGCAGGG
Source organism: Dipodomys merriami (assembly GCF_024711535.1). Taxonomy (NCBI): domain Eukaryota; kingdom Metazoa; phylum Chordata; class Mammalia; order Rodentia; family Heteromyidae; genus Dipodomys; species Dipodomys merriami. The sequence continues at coordinate 1,408,230 of NW_027206402.1, read as the reverse complement.
GGCTGAACAAAGATGAAAAGCAAATATATTACTGGAAAGAAAAGATTGGATGTCCATGGCTTGGAGGTGACCTAAGGGATGAGGTAGTGAGGTCTTTGGGGAGGAGAGCAATTAGCTCAGTGTTACTCACCCGGATCTTCAGGGATGCGAGATAGCCTTACCTTGGTAGGCCCAAGGGGGGAACAGGTGTACCTCGAAGTCAGTGTTGGCATAGAAGGGGCAGGAGCAGGAGACCTTTTTATTCTTGACAGGTGAATCCACTGTGGCTGTCCCTTGAGCTTGACTGCTGTGGGGGTGGTCAGCAGAACCTGGTGAGGGCCTGTCCACTTAGGGTGTAAACCAGATGGATTAAGGGTCTTGAGAAACACTTGATCACCAGGCAAAATTGGGGGAGTGGGAAAGGGGCCTTGATGAGGCTGAGGGAGACACTGGTCAGCATGTTGGCGCAGCATGTGCCTAAGAAAGGTTAGGACGGGAAGGTAGTCTATTAGTGGAGTTTTGGTATTGTCAGTAGGGAAATTACCTAGGAGAAAAGGTCTTCCATACATTAACTCAAAGGGGCTGAGGAAAGTAGGGCTGCGGGGAGAAACACGTAAGCGGGTGAGCGCCAGGGGTAACAGTTCTGGCCAGGATTGTTGGAGCTCTAGAGAAAGTTTAGTAAGTTGTGTCTTAAGGAGCGCATTAGCTCTTTCAACCTTTCCAGAAGACTGAGGCCTATAAGGAATGTGAAGATTCCACTGGATGTTTAGAGAGGATGCCACCTGTTGGGTCACTTTGGAGATGAAAGCAGGTCCATTGTCAGATTGAAGTGACCTGGGTAAGCCAAACCTAGGAATAATTTCTTTAATAAGGACAGAGGCAACTGTGTCAGCTGTCTCCGACGTTGTGGGATAGGCTTCAATCCATCCTGAAAAGGTATCAACCATAGTTAGAAGGTATTTGAGCCGCTTACATCTGGGCATGTGAGTGAAGTCTATCTGCCAGTCTTCCCCTGGGGTGTGTCCCCGTGCTTGGTGTGTGGGGAATGCAGCTGGTCGGAGACCACCCTGTGAGGAAGTAAGAGAACACGTGGGGCAGGCTTGGGTAATAGCCTTTAGTCGAGTAGTTAGGCTAGGGCAATGGATTAAAGGTTTAAGAAGGTGGGAGAGAGGCTTGTATCCAATATGCAGCGCCTGGTGAACCTGGGAAAGAAAGCTGTCTGCTTGTGTCTCAGGAAGAACAACTCGTCCTTCCAGAGACCACCATCCCTGTGCTTCCTGGGAGGCTCCCTGGTGCATAAGTTCCTCGATCTCCTGTGGGGTATAAGAGGGTTGAATTGAAGGCAATACCAGAAGCAAGGGAGCTGGAAGTTGTCCCTGGAGTTGTCTCTGGGCTGCTAGCTTTGCCTCCCGGTCTGCTTTTGAATTGCCGACTGTAATGGCATCCAATCCTGTCTGGTGTCCTCTGCAGTGGATGACCGCAACCTGTTGGGGAAGGGAAGCAGCTTCTAATAGTTTAAGAATAAGTGAGGCATTAGTTATGGGAGTCCCTTTGGTGGTCAGGAAGCCACGTTCCTTCCAAATTGCTGCATGAGAATGGAGAATATGATAGGCATATTTTGAGTCTGTATAAATATTGATCTTCCGGCCCTTGGCTAGAATTAAGGCCCTAGTTAAAGCTATAAGTTCTGCCTTTTGTGAGGTAGTGCTAGGGGGCAGAGGGCTGCTTTCAAGAATGGTAGAGTTATTAACGATGGCATAGCCCGCAACTCGGCTTCCTGAAGAGGTAGATGTGGAACTGCCATCGATGTACCAGGTGTCTTCTGGGTCAGGAAGAGGAGTTTCCGAGATACCTGTAAAATGGGGTGTGAATTCCTCCAAGGTCTCTGTACAGGAATGGAAAAGAGGGTTAGAATTGGATGGAAGCAAGGTGGCTGGATTGAGCGGGGAGCAGCTTTCCAGTGAAAAGTCAGGGTTTTGAATAAAAGTAACATGAAACAGCTGTAGGCGGGAAGGGGAAAGGGAAGACAGGGATTTATGAGACAAAAGGTCCTTTAGTCTGTGGGGAGAGCGAATGGTAGTGGGTTGGCCAAAAGTGAGTTTTGTGCTCTCCTGTGCCAAGGTGGCTGCTGCGGCCAAAGCTCGGAGACATGCTGGCCAGCCTTTTACCGTTGGGTCTAGCTGCTTTGAGAGGTAGGCCACAGGTCTAAATGAGGGGCCTGACATTTGTCCAAGAACCCCAAGGCCAATTCCCCACTTCTCAGTGACATAGAGTATAAAGGGTTCCTTGAGGTTAGGTAGAGCCAGTGCTGGAGCCCGAAGAAGCGCTTGCTTCAGAACTTTAAATGGGGTGTCAATGGGCTTTGTGGGGTCTGGCGGCTCCAGTAGGGAACCTTTGGATGCCTCATAAAGAGGTTTGGCCAATGTAGCAAAACCGGGTATCCAAATACGAAGGAAGCCTGCAAGTCCCAGGAAAGACAGAATGTCCTCCTTGGTCTGTGGGACAGAGAGAGACTCAATGTAGGCTTTTCTATCAAGGGTAATTCTTCTCTCTGTAGGAGTTATGGACAAACCCAAGTATGTTACCTCTGACTTTGCTATCTGGGCCTTTGAAGGAGAGACTCTATATCCTTTTGTCAACAGGAAGTTGAGGAGGTCAGCTGTATGTTGGCGAGCCAACTCAAAGGAAGGGCTGCAAAGCAAAAGATCATCCACATACTGGAGAATAATGCTAGGAGACACCTGAAGAGAGAGGAGATCCTTTGATAAAGCCTGTCCAAAGAAATGGGGACTGTCTCGAAATCCTTGAGGGAGGACCGTCCAGGTCAGCTGTTGTGCCCTTGAAGTGTCTGGGTCCACCCAAGTAAAAGCAAAGAAATCTTGGCAGTCAGGATGCAGGGGGATTGTGAAGAATGCATCCTTGAGGTCCAGCACCGAGAAGTGGGTGGTACCAGGAGGTATCTGTGAAAGGAGAGTATATGGGTTAGGCACAACAGGATGAATGGGAAGGACTGCAGCATTAATAGTGCGCAGGTCCTGGACTAGGCGATAGGTCCCATCAGGTTTAACTACTGGCAGGATAGGGGTGTTAAAGGGGGAGTTAGTGGGTCTGAGAAGTCCTTGTTTAAGAAGGCGAAGGATGATGGGTTTTAAACCTTGCCTGTGCCTAAGGGAAATGGGGTATTGGGAAGTACCAGGGAAATGGGTAGGGTCTTTAAGTTTAATGAGGACAGGAGTATGGTGTCTAGCCATAGTAGGAGTGGAAGTATCCCAGATAAGAGGGTTGACAAGATCTGGAGGTAAAGGGAAAGGATTTAGTTGGGAAGTTACAGGTGGAGGTTCATCTAAAGACAAAAGTAGAACAGGTGTGGGCTGTTTGGGGATATGGAATGAAAGGGAGACCTGAAATTTAGAGAGCAAGTCCCTTCCTAGGAGTGGGGTAGGACAGTGAGGTAGGATTAGGAAGGAGTGTGAAAAAGGAAAGTCTTCTATTTTACATGATACTGGTCCCGTAGTTGGGGGACAGGTAGGTAGGCCATCTACACCCACCACCGAGATCTGGGAGGGAAAAGTCTTGCCTGTATATTGACATAGCACCGAGTAAGTCGCTCCCGTATCCAAGAGAAAAGATATTAACTTACCGGCTACATAGAAACACACCCTGGGCTCCGTCATTGTGATGGTCTGGTTGTTGGGAGCAGGTGGCCCTGGGCACCTTCATTCTGTAGCCAAGCAGAAAATCTCCGACCGGTCTGGCTCCGCCTGCCTGGGTGGGCGGGGTGGGGGAGGGGCTGGCCTACCTTGTGGAGGTGAGGAGGGGCAATCGACTCCCCAATGTCCTTGTTGTCCACACCTTGGGCAGGGTCCAGGTGGAGGTCGTGGTGAGGGACAGAATTTCGCCCAGTGGCCCTCTTGCCCACACTTGAAGCATGCTCCAGGTGGTGTTTGTTGGGTGCGTCTCCTCAGAGGAGGCCGGATGGCAGCAGCCAGGATTTGATAGTTTTCCCTCTCACGGGCTGTCTTATCGGCAATCTCCTGTTCCTCTCGATTATTGAAAACTTTAAATGCCATACTCACCAGATCTCGTTGAGGGGTCTGAGGACCGTTCTCAGCCTTTTTTAACTTTTTTCTAATATCGGGGGCTGATTGGGCAATAAAATGAGTATTGAGAACCACCTTAGCCTCTGGTGACTCTGGGTCCAGCCTTGTATAGCGCTGGAGCGCTACTGTAAGGCGTTCAAGAAATTCCGCCGGGTTTTCATTGGGCCTTTGAGTAATGTGGTTTAATTTGTCGTAATTAACAGGAAGATAGGCTGCCTTTTGAAGGCCAGCCACTAAGCAAGTTATCATCCTATTTCTGCTTTCCCGCCCAGGAGCATTATGTTGATAATTCCAATTGGGCTCTTCCCTAGGCACAGCTGTTGCTCCCACTGGAAAGTTAATATCTAGGCGGTGAGCTTCATCGGCATGTGCCTGGGCTGCAGTCCACACCCTTTCTTTTTCCTCAGCAGTAAGGGTAGAGGATAGCATTAGATATATGTCCTGCCAAGTAAGGTCATAGGTCTGAGCCAGGTTCTTAAACTGCTTGACATAATTATTAGAATCTTGGGCATAAGATCCCAGCCGCTTCTCAATCTGAGCAATATCAAACATTGAGAATGGCGCATGCACCCTAATTACACCTTCAGCCCCTGCCACCTCTCGCAAAGGGCACAGGGGGTCTGGTGGAGGTTGTGTGCCACCAGTGCGAGACCGGGTGTGAGCTGCAGGGGGGGAGGAGATAGAGGGTGAAGGAGAGGAGAGTGAAGAAGGTGGGGAAGGCACCAGATGCTCAGCAGGAAGAGGGGCAGAGTCAAAAAGAGGGTCAGGCACCTCAGGCTCCGGAGGGAGCCCTGCGCTAGAGTTGGGTTCTCCACGTGCCAGGAGGAGTGGAAAGGCCGGGCATGATTGGCATAGGGCCGGGTTGTCCCGGAGAGCAAAGAATGGCTGAATATGAATGACCTCAGACCATTTACCATTACGACGGCAAAAATCGTCTAAATCTCTGAGAATGACATAGTCCAAAGTCCCATCTCTGGGCCATCGAGAACGATTATCCAGTTGGTACTGTGGCCAAACTTGAGTGCAATAATAAATCAGGCGTTTCTTGTCGATGCAGTTAATAGACAAGACATCCAGGGAACGCAGGAGGCATTTCAATGGAGTTTCCTCCTTTGGGCGTGACTTACAACAACCCATTAGAAATGCAAAAGAGAAAAACGTAGGGGGAAAAATTTAGTGAGTGAAGGAGGGCTTACTGAATGGAAGCGGTGTCCCAATTTACCACCGAGCCCTCTAGAGAGAAGTGACGAACAACCGGAGTCAAGTAAAGGCCTAGTAGGTTCTCCGGCGTGGTATCTGTAAAGAGACTGAACGACAGAGACCCCTTAGGGAGCAGGTCACTCACCAAAATGTAGAAGTGTCGAGGAAGATGCAGAGGCCAGCAATAGAATTGATGCACTGTGTCCGCAGCAGATAGACGGGTTCATAAAAGGCCGTCAGAACTGTGGGTATTCCTCAGAGCAAAAAGGGAAAAACAAAAATGAAAAAAAGAAAAAAAACAGAGAGGAATCTCGGCTGTCCTGACTTTAAGCCCTTTATCCGAGTCACGGCACCATTTATGTTAGGTTTTTAAAAAGAGGTGACCGAGTAAGAACTGAAACTGCACCACGCACGTGGTATTCAGGTAAGGGGTTTATTCAGTAGACCTGCTGGAACCAGGCAAGGTTGGCACTCCACGCGGCTGGCAAAAGAAAAAAAGAGAGCGGTCTGGCGGCGGTTTAGGCCTTATATAGGGTAGGGGGCGGGGAAGGGTGTGTCCAGGTAAAGGGAAGTGGGATCAGGTGGGAGAAAGGTGTGGCCACATCAGGTTAGGATGTGACCTCAGCAGATGCGGACGTGACCTCTTCCAGGTATCCCAGTTGCCTAGGTAACGCAGGTACTGGGCGAGGTCTGTTCGTCGTCCAGGAATGGACCTTACAAGATTTATGGTGAGTTTGAGGGTGATGGTGAGGGTTAGGGTTAGAGTTAAGGTTAGGGAGAGGGTTAGGTTGAGGTTTAGGGTTAGGGTTAGTGTTAGGGTTATGGTGAGGTTGAGGGGTAATTTGAGGTTTAGTGATAGAGTTAGGTTTAGTATTAGGGTTTGGTTGAGGGTGAGTGTGAGGGCTAGGGTGAGGGTTAGGCTTAGGCTTAGGGTTAGGCTGAGGGTGACAGTGGGTGTGAGGATTAGGGTTAGGGTGATGGTGCGGTTTAGGGTTAGTGTTATTTTTAGGGTTAGGGTTAGAGTTACGGTGAGGGTGAGTTTGTGGGTGAGGGTTAGGGTTAGGGTTAGGATGGGGTTTAGTTTTAGTGTTAGGGTTCGTTTGAGGGTGAGGTTTAGGGTTAAATATAAGGTTAGGGGGATGGTTAGGTTGAGGATTAGGGTTTGGGTAAGTGTTAGGGTTAGGTTGAGGGTTAGATTGAGGATTAGTTTTAGTATTAGTGTGAGGTTTAGGGTGAGGATGAGGGTTAGGGTTAGGGTGAGGGTGAAGGTTAGAATTAGGGTTAGGGTGAGGGCTAGGGTGAGGGTGAGGGTTAGGTTTATGGTTAGGGTTATGGTAAGGTTTAGGACTAGGGTGAGGGTTAGGGTTAGTGTGATCGTTAGTTTTAGGGTTAGGGTTAGAGTTAGGGTGAGGGTAAGTGTTAGGGTGAGGGTTAGGGTTAGGGTGAGGGTTATGGTTAGGGTGAGGGTTAGGATTAGGGTTAGTTTTAGGGTGAGGGTTAGGATGTTGGTTAGGGTTAGAGTGCGGGTTAGGCTGGGGGTGATGGTAAGGGTAAACCTTTGGGATAGGCTGAGGGTGATGTTTATGGTAAGGTTGAGGGTTAGGGTTCGGGTGAGGGTTAGTGTTAGGTTTAGTGTGATGGTGAGGGTTAGATTGAGGATTTGTGTTAGGGTTAGTGTGAGGTTTAGGGTGAGGGTAAGGTTGAGGATGAGGTTTAGGATTAGATATAGGGTTAGGGTGAGGGTTAGGGTGAGGGTTAGGTTTATGGTTACTGTTAGGATTAGGTTGAGGGTGAGGATTAGGTTGAGGTTTAGGGTTAGGGTTAGGGTTAGGGTTAGTGTGAGGGATAGTGTTAGGGTTAGGCTTAGTTTTAGGGGGATGGTAATTGTTAGGGTAATGGTATGGGTTAGGCTGAGTGTTATGTTTAGGGTGACGGTTAGGATTAGTGTTAGGGTTACTGTTAGGGTTAAGTTTAGGGTAATGGTTGTGGTGAGGGTGAGGGTGAGGGTTAGGGTTAGGGTTAGGGTGAGGTTTAGTGTTTGGATTAGGGTTAGAGTTAGGGTTAGAGTGAGGGTGAGGTTTAGGGTTAGGGTTAGGGTTAGGGTGAGGGTCAGGTTGAGGGTTAGGGTTAGGGTTAGTGTTAGGGTTAGGTTTAGGTGGGAGTTAGGGAGAGGGTTAGGATTAGGGTTAGGTTTAGGGATAGGATTAGGGTTAGGGTGAGGGTGACAGTGGGGTTGTGAATTAAGGTTAGGTTGATGGTTCGGTTTAGGGTTAGTGTTATTCTTAGGGTTAGGGTTAGAGTTATGGTGAGGGTGAGGGTGTGGGTGAGGGTTAGGTTTAGGGTTAGGGTGGGGTTTAGGGTTAGTGTTAGGTTTAGGGTGAGGGTGAGGTTTAAGGTTAAATATAGGGTTAGGGGGATGGTTAGGTTGAGAGTTAGGGTTAGGGTAAATGTTAGGGTTAGGCTTAGGGTGAGGGTTAGATTGAGGTTTAGGTTTAGGGTTAGTGTGAGTTTTAGGGTGAGGATGAGGGTTCGGGTGAGGGTGAGGGTTGGAATTAGGGTTAGGGTGAGGACAAAGGTGAGGGTGAGGATTAGGTTTAGGGTTAGGGTTATGGTGAGGTTTAGGAGTAGGATTAGGGTTAGGGTTAGTGTGAGCTTTAGTGTTAGGTTTAGGGTTAGTGTTAATTTAGGGTAAGTGTTTGGGTGAGGGTTAGGGTTAGGGTTAGATTTATGGTTATGGTGAGTGTTAGGGTTAGGTTTAGGGTGAGGGTTAGGGTGTTGGTTAGGGTTAGGGTGCGGTTTAGGGTGGGGGTCACGGTAAGTGTAAATGTGAGGTTTTAACTGAGGGTGATGGTTACGGTAAGGGTGAGGGTTAGGGTTAGGGTTAGGGTTAGGGTTAGGGTTAGGGTCAGAGTTAGTGTTAGGTTAGGGTGAAGGTGAGGGTTAGATTGAGGATTAGTGGTAGGGTTAGTGTGAGGTTTAGGGTGAAGATGACGGTTAGGGTTAGGTTGAGGGCTAGGGTGAAGGTGAGGATTAGTGTGAGCGTTAGTTTTAGCGTTAGGGTTAGTGGTAGGGTGAGGATAAGTGTTACGGTGAAGGTTAGGGTTTGGGTGAGGGATATGGTTACGGTGAGGGTTAGTGTTAGGGTTAGGGTTAGGTGAGAGTTCGGGAGAGATTTAGGAATAGGTTTAGGTTTAGGGATAGGATTATGCTTAGGGTGTGGGTGAGTGTGTGTGTTAGGGTTAGGTTTAAGGTTAGGCTTAGGGTTTGGCTGAGGGTTGAGTGTGAGGGTTAGGGTTAGGGTGAGGGTTAGGATGAGCGTTAGGGTTACGATTAGGGTTAGGGTAAGGGTTAGGGTGAGGGTTAGGATTAAGGTGAGGGTTATGATTAGGGTAAGGGCTAGGGTGAGGGTGAGATTTAGGGTTAGGTTTAGGGTGAGGTTTAGGGTTAGGGTTTGGTTTAGGGTGAGGGTGAGGTTTAGGGTTAGAGTTAGTGTTAGGGTGAGGCTGAAGGTGAGGGTTAGGGTTATCGTTAGGATTAGGGTTAGTGTTAGGTTTCGGTTCAGGTTAGGGTGAGAGTTTAGGTGAGGTTGAGGTTAGGGTTAGGGTTAAGATTAGGGTTAGGGTTAGGGTTAAGGTGAGTGTGAGGGTTAGGTTTAGGGTTAGGCTTAGGGTTGGGCTGAGGGTGAAGGTGAGAGTGAGGGTTAGGGTTTGGGTGATTGTTAACGTTAGGGTTATGAGGAGGGTTAGGATTATGGTTATGGTTAGGATTAGGGTTACGGTGAGGTCTATGGTATCGGTTACTTTTAGGGTTAGGGTTAAGGTGAGGTTTAGGGTTAGTTTTAGATTTAGTGTTAAGGTGAGCCTGAGGGTGTGGGTTAAGGTTAGGGTTAGGTTTAGGGTAAGGGTTAGGGTGAGCATGAGTGTTAGGTTTAAGGTTAGGGTTAGGCTTAGAGTTACACTGATAGTGAGGGTGAGGGTTAGGGTTAGGGTGAGGGCTAGGGTGAAGGTCAGGATTAGTGTGAGCGTTAGTTTGAGCGTTAGGGTTAGTGTTAGGGTGAGGATAATATTAGGGTGAAGGTTAGGGTTTGGGTGAGGGTTATGGTTAGGGTGATGTTTAGGTTTAGGGTTAGGGTTAGGGTGAGGGTTGGGGTTAGGGTTAGGCTTAGGCTTATGCTTAGGCTTAGGCCGAGCCTGAGGTTGAGGGTTAGGGTTAGGGTTAGGGTTAGGGTTAGGGTGGGGGTTATGATGAGTTTTAGGTTTTGGATAAGGTTAGGTTTAGGATTAGGGTTAGGGTGAGGTTGAATGTGAGTGTTAGGGTTAGGGTTAGGGTTAGGCTTAGATTTAGGGTGAGGGTTAGGGTTAGGTTTAGGGTTTGGTTTAGTTTTAGGGTTAGTGTTAGGGTTAGTGTTAGCGTTAGGGTTAAAGTGATGTTTAGGTTTAGGGTTAGATATAGGGTTAGGCTTAGGGATAGGCTGAGGGTGAGGGTGGGGGTGAGTATTAGAATTAGGTTTTGGCATAGGCTTAGGGTTAGGGTTATTTTTAGTGTTATGGTTAGGGTTATATTTGAGGTGAGGGTGAGGCTGAGGGTGAGGGTTATGTTTATGGTTAATGTTATGGTTAGGATTAGTGTTATTGTTAGGCTTAGGGTTAGAGTAACAGTGAGGTTGAGGGTGAGGGTGAAGGTTAGGTTTAGTGTGGGGTTTAGGGTTATGGTTAGTGTTAAGGTTAGTGTGAGGGTGAGGTTTTGGTTTAGAATTAGGGTTACGGTGTGGGTTAGGGTGAAGTTTAGGTTTAGGGTTAGTGTTAGAGTTAGGGTAAGGGTGAGGTTTAGGTTGAGGTTTAGGGATAGGTTTAGGTTTAGGATTAGGGTTAGGGTTAGGGTGAGTGTGAGGGTTAGGGTGAGGATTAGGCTTAGGCTTTGGGTTAGGCTGTGGGTGAGGTTGGGCGTTAGGATTAGGGTTAGGGTGATGGTTCGGGTTAGGGTTAGTGTTATTGTTAGGGTTAGGGTTAGAGTTACGGTGAGGGTGAGGGTGCAGTTGAGGGTTAGGGTTAGGATGAGGTTTAGGGTTAGGTTTAGGGTTAGGGTTAGGGTTAGGGTGAGGTTTAATGTTAGATATAGGGTTAGGGTGAGGGTTAGGTTGAGGGTTAGGGTTAGGGTTAGTGGTAGGGTTAGGTTTAGGGTGAGGGTTAGGTTGGGTTTAAGGTTAGGGTTAGGGTTAGGGTTAGTGTGAGGGTTAGTGTTAGGGTTGTGGTTAGTCTTATGGGGATGGTAAGTGTTAGGGTGACGGTATGGGTTAGGGTGAGAGTTATGGTTAGGGTGATGGTTAGAATTAGGGTTCGGTTATTGTTAGGCTTAGGTTTAGGGTCATGGTTGCAGTGAGGGTGAGGGTTAGGGTTAGGATTAGGGTGAGTTTTAGGGTTTGGGTTAGGGTTAGAGTTAGGGTTAGAGTGAGGTTGAGGTTTAGGGTTAGGGTTAGGGGTAGGGTGAGGGTTAGGTTGAGAGTTAGGTTTAGGGTTAGTGTTAGGCATAGGGTTAGGTGAGAGTTAGGGAGAAGGTTAGGCTTAGGGTTAGGTTTAGGGATAAGATTAAGGTTAGGGTGAGGGTGAGTGTGAGGGGTAGGTTTACCATTAGGCTTAGGATTAGGCTTAGGCTGATGGTGAGGGTGGGGTTGAGGATTAGGGTTAGGATGATGTTTAGGTTTAGGTTTAGGGTTGGGGCTGAGGAGAGGGTGTGGGTTAGGGTAAGACTTAGCCTTAGGCTTAGGCCCAGCATGTGGGTGAGGGTTCGGGTTCGGGTTAGTGTGAGGGTTAGGATGAGGTTTAGGGTTAGAATTAGGGTTAGGGTGAGAGCTAGGAAGAGGTTTGGGGTGAGGGTTAGGGTTAGGTATAAGTTTGGTTCAGGATTAAGGTTAGGGTAAGGGTGAGTGTGAGGGTTAGGTTTATGGTTAAGGTTAGTGTTAGGGTTAGGGTTAGGGTTACGGTGAGGGTTCGGGTTAGGTTTAGGCTTAGGGTTAGGCTTTTCGTTAGGCTCACGGTGAGGTTTAGGGTTAGAATTAGGGTTAGGTTGAGGCTGAGGGTGAGGGTTAGGGTTAGGGTTAGGATTAGGATTTGGTTTAGGTTAGGGTGAGTGTGAGGGTAAGGGTTAGGTTTAGGGTTAGCCTTAGGATTAGTCTGAGGGTGAGGGTGAGGCTGAGGTTTAGGGTTACAATTAGGGTTAGGGTGAGACTGAGGGTGGGATTGATGGTAAGGGTAAACGTGATGGTTAGGCTGAGGGTGAGAGTTATGGTAAGGGTGAGGGTTAGGGTTAGGGTGAGGGTCAGGGTTAGGCTTAGGGTGAGAGTTTGGGATCGAGTTAGGGTTAGAGTTAGGGTTAGGGTTAGGTTGAAGTTTATGGTTAGGATTAGGGTTAGGGTGAGTTTGAGTGTTAGGGTTAGTGTTAGATTGAGTGTTAGGATGAGGGTTAGGGTGAGAATTAGGGTCAGGGTGAGGGTTCGGGACAGGGTGAGGTTTAGGATTAGGGTTATGGTGAGGTTTAGTGTTAGGGTTAGGTTTATGGTGAGGCTGAGGTTTAGGGTTAGGGTTAGGGTTAGGGTTAGATTTAGGGTTAGGTTGAGGTTTAGGTTAAGGGTGTGGGTTAGGCTTAGGGTTACGATTAGGATTAGGTAAGGGTTAGGGTGAGTGTGTGGGTTAGGGTTAGGGTTAGGCTTAGGGTTAGGCTGAGGGTGAGGGGAGGGTGAGGGTTAGGATTAGGGTGAGGGTTAGGGTTAGGGTTAGGGTGAGATTTAGGGTTCGGTTAAGTTTAGGCTTAGGGTGAGGGTTAGGGTTAGGGTTATGGTGAGTGTGAGGATTAGAGTTAGGTTTAGGGTTAGGGTTAGGGTTAAGGTTAGGGTGGGTTTTAGGGTTAGGGTGTGGGTAAGGGTGAGGATTAGGGTTAGGATTAGAGTTAGCTTGAGGGCTAGGTTGAGGGTGAGGGTTATGGTTAGTGTTAGATTAAAGTTTAGGGTTAGGGTTAGGGTTAGGGTCAGGGTTAGGTTGAGGGTTAGGGTTACGGTGATGGTGAGAGTTAGGGTTACTGTGAGGGTTAGGGTTAGGATTAGTGTTAGGGTGAGGGTGAGTGTTAGGATTAGGGTTAGGTTTAGGTTTAGTGTTAGGATTAGTGTTATTGTTAGCATTAGGTTCAGAGATATGTTGAGGGAGAGGGAGAGGGTGAGGGTTAGGTTTAGGGCTAGGGTGAAGTTTAGTCTTAGTGTTAGGTTTAGGGTTAGAGTGAGGGTGAGGTTTAGGTATAGTGTTAGGGTTAGGGTGAGGGTTAGGGTGAGGGTTAGGGTTAGGGTGCGGATTAGGTAGGGGATAACGTTAAAGCTAAAGTTGAGCGTTAGGCTGAGGGTGAGGGTTACGGTAATGGTTAGGGTTAGGGTTAGGTTGAGGGTTGGGTTTAGGTTTAGGCTTAGGCTTAGGCTTAGGCTTAGGCTCAGCATGAGGGTTCGGGTTAGGATTCGGGTTAGGGTGAGGGTTAGGGTTAGGTTTAGGGTGAGGGTTAGGATGAGTTTTAGGGTTAGGATTAGGGTTAGGGAGAGAGCTAGGTTGAGGTGTAGGGTGAGGGTTAGGGTTAGGTATACGGTTAGGGTTAGGATTAGGTTTAGGGTAAGATTGAGTGTGAGGGTTAGGGTTAGGGTTAGGGTTAGTGTTAGGGTTAGGGTTAGGGTTATGGTGAGGGTTAGGGTTAGGCTTAGGGTTAGGCTTTGAGTTAGGCTGAGGGTGAGGGTGGGGTGAGGTTTAGGGTTAGAATTAGGGTTAGGTTGAGGCTGAGGGTGAGGGTGTGTGTTAGGGTTAGGGTTAGGATTAGGATTTGGGATAGGGTGAGGGTGAATGTGAGGTTTAGGGTTAGGGTTATGGTTAGCATTAGGTTTAGGCAGAGGGTGAAGGTGAGGGTGAAGTTTAGGATTAGTTTGAGGGTTAGGGTGAGGGTTAGATTGGGGATTAGGTTTAGAGTTAGTTTAGTGTGAGGTTTAGCGTGAGGATGAGTGTTAGGGTTATGGTGAGCGTTAGGGTTAGAATTAGGGTTAGGGTGAGGTCTAGAGTGAGGGTGAGGGTTAGAGTTAGGGTTAGGGTTAGGGTGAAGTTTAGGATTAGGGTGAGTGTTAGGGTTAGTGTTAGGGTTAGTGTTAGGGTTAGGGTTAGTGTTAGGGTGAGGGTTAGGTTTAGGGTGAGTGTTATGGTTAGGGTGAGGGTTAGATTGGAGATTAGGGTTAGAGTTAATGTTAGTGTGAGGTTTAGGGTGAGGAAGAGGGTTAGGGTTAGTTTGAGGGTTAGGGTTAGCGTTAGTGTTAGGGTTAAGGTTAGGGTCAGGGTTAGGTTGAGGTTTAGGGTTTGGGTTAGTGTTAGGATTAGGTTTAGGGTGAGGGTGAGTGTGAGCTTTAGTGTTAGGGTTATGCTTAGGCTTAGGGTTAGGCTGAGCTTGAGGGTGAGGCTGAGGGTTAGGGATAGGGTTAGGGTGAGGTTTAGTGTAAGGGTAAGGGTTAGAGTTAGGGTGAGGGTGAGGGTGAGGGTGAGGGTGAGGTTAAGGTGTAGAGTTAGGGTTAGGGTGAATGTTATGGTGCGGATCACGGTAAGGGTAAAAGTGAGGGTTAGGCTGTGGGTGAGGGTTACGGTAAGGGTGAGGGTTAGGGTTAGGGTGAGGTTTAGGTTTAGGGTTAGGGTGAGGGTGAAGGTTAGATTGAGGATTTGTGTTAGGGTTAGTGTGAGGTTTAGGGTGATAATGAGGGTTAGGCTTAGGGTGAGGTCTAGGGTGAGGAAGAGGGTTAGGGTTAGTGTTAGGGTGAGATTTAGGGTTAGGGTGATGATTAGGGTTACTGTGAGTATTAGTGTTAGCAATAGGGTTAATTTTAGGGTGAGTGTAAAAATTAGGGTGATGGTTAGGTTTAGGGTTACGTTTTGGATGAGGTTTAGGTTTCGGGTTAGGGTTAGAGTTAGGCTTAAGGTGAGGGTGAGATTTAGGGTTTGAGTTAGGGTTAGTGTTAGGTTTAGGGATAGGTTGAGGGTTAGGGTTAGGTTTAGGCTTAGGCTTAGGCTTAGGCTGAGGCCGAGCATGAGGGGGAGGGTTATGGTTCGGGTTAGGGTGAGGGTTAGGGTTAGGTTTAGGGTGAGGGCAAGTGTGAGGGTTAGGTTGAGGGTTAGGTTTAGGGATAGGGTTAGCTTTAGGATTTGGTTTAGGGTGAGAGTGAGTATGAGGGTTAGGGTTAGGGTTAGGGTTAGGCTTAGGGTTAGGTTGAGGATTAGGGTTAGGGTTTGGGTTAGGGATAAGTTTAGGGTTAGTGTTAGGGTTAGGGTTAGGGTTAGGTTTACAATTAGGGTTAGGGTTAGGGTTAGGGATAGGCTTAGGGTTAGGCTGAGGGTGAGGGTGGGGGTGATGTTTAGGGTTAGGGTTAGGGTTATTTTTAGTGTTATGGTTAGGGTTAAGTTTGCAGTGAGGGTGAGGCTGAGCGTGAGGGTTATTGTTAAGGATAGGGTTAGGGTTAGTGTTATTGTTAGGAATAGGATTAGAGTTACGGTGAGGTTGAGGTTGAGGGTGAGGGTTAGGGTTAGGTTGATGTTTAGGGTTAGGGTTAGGGTTAGGGTGAGGGTGAGGGTGAGGTTTAGGGTTAGAGTTAGTGTTTGGGGGAGGGTTAGGATGAAGTTTAGGGTTAGGGTTAGTGTTAGGGTTAGGGTGAGGGTGAGGGTTAGGTTGAGATTTAGGGATAGGGTTAGTGTTAGGGTTAGGGTGAAGATGAGGGTTAGGTTGAGGTTTAGGGATAGGGTTAGGTTTAGGATTAGGGATAGGGTGAGCGTGAGTGTGAGGGTTTGGATGAGGGTTAGGTTTAGTCTTAGGGTTAGGCTGAGGGTGAGGGTAGGGGTGAGGATTAGGGTTAAGTTGATGATTAGGGTTAGGTTTAGTGTTATTGTTAGGGTTAGGGTTAGAGTTCCTTTGAGGATGAGGGTGCGGTTGAGGGTTAGTGTTATGGTTAGGGTGGGGTTAAGTGTTAGGTTTAGGGTTAGGGTTAGGGTGAGGGTGAGCTTTAGGGTTAGATATAGGCTTTGGGTTAGGGTGAGGGTTAGGGTTAAGGTTTGGTTTAGTTTGAGGGTGAGGCTGAGAATTAGGGTTAGATTTAGTGTTAGGGTTAGTGTTAGGTTTAGGGTGAGGGTTAGGGTTAGGGTTACGGTGAGGTTTAGGGTTAGGGTTAGGGATAGGATTAGGCTTCGTGTTACGCTGAGGGTGAGGGTGGCGGTGAGGATTAGAGTTAAGATTAGGGTTAGGGTTAGGGTTATTGTTAGTGTTATTGTTAGGGTTATGTTTGCTGTGAGGTTGAGGCTGAGGGTGTGAGTTATTGTTAGGGTTATGGTTATGGTTAGGGTTAGTGTTATTCTTAGGGTTATTGTTAGATTTACGATGAGGTTGAGGGTGAGGGTGAGGGTTAGTGTTAGGTTGAGTTTTAGGGTTAGGTTTAGGTTTAGAGTTAGGGTGAGGATGAGGTTTAGGGTTAGAGTTAGGGTAAAGTGGAGGGTTAGGGTGAGGTTTAGGATTAGTGTTAGTGTTAGGTTTACAGTGAGGGTGAGGGTTAGGTTGAGGTTTAGGAATAAGGTTATGTTTAGGATTAGGTTTAGGGTGAGGGCTAGGGTGAGGGTGAGGTTTAGCTTAGGGTTAGGGTGAGGTTTAGTGTTAGGGTTAGGGTCAGGGTGAGGGTGAGATTTAGAGGTAGGTTTAACTTGAGGCTGAGGTTGAGGGTTAGGGTTAGGGTTAGTGTTAGAGTTAGGGTTAGGTTGAGGGTTAGGTTGAGGTTGAGGGTTAGGCTTAGGGTTACTATTAGGATTAGGGTAAGGTTTAGTGTGAGTTTTACAGTTAAGGTTAGGGTTAGGCTTAGCCTTAGGGTTAGGCTGAGGGTGAGGGTGAGGGTAAGGGTTAGAGTAAGGGTTCGGGTTAGGGTTAGGGTTAGGGTGAGAGTTAGGGTTCGGTTAAGTTCAGGGTTAGGGTGAGGGTTAGGGTTAGGGTGAGCGTGAGGTTTAGGGTTAGGTTGAGGTTTAGGGTTAGGGTTAGAGTGATTGTTAGGGTTAGGGTTGGTGTGCAGGTTAGGATGAGGATTAGGGTTAGGATTAGGGTAAGGGTGAGGTCTAGGATGAGGGTGAGGGTTAGGTTTAGTGTTAGGTTAAGGTTTAGGGTTAGGGTTATGGTTAGGTTGAGGGTTAGGTTGAGGATTAGGGTTACAGGGAGGGTGAGAGTTAGGGTTAGGGTGAGGGTTAGGGTTAGGGTGAGGTTTAGGGTTTGGATTAGGTTTAGGGTGACGGTGAGTGTTAGGATTAGTGTTAGGGTTATGGTTAGGTTTAGGGTTAGGATTAGTGTTATTGTTAGGGTTAGGGTTAGAGTTATCGTGATGGTTAAGGTGAGGGTGAGGGTGAGGATTAGGGTTAGCGTTAGGGTGAGGTTTAGGGTTATAGATAGGATTAGGTTTAGGGTGAGGGTGAAGTTTAGTGTTAGATTTAGGGTTAGTTGGAGGGTTAGGTTGAGGGTTAGTGTTAGTGTTAGTGTTAGGGTTAAGGGTTGGGTGAAGGTTAGGTTGAGGTTTAGGGTTATGGTTAGGGTTAGGTTTAGGATTAGATTTAGGATGAGTGTGAGTGTGAGGGTTAGGGTTAATCTTAGACTTAGGCTTAAGGTTAGGCTGAGGGTGAGGGTGGGGTTGAGGATTAGGATTATGATGATGGTTAGGGTTAGGGTTAGTGTGAGGGTTAGGATGAGGGTTAGGGTTAGGATTAGGTTTCAGGTGAAGGCTAGGGTGAGGGTGAGGGTTAAGGTAAGTTTTAGGCTTAGGCTTAGGTTTAGGCTGAGCGTGAGGGTGAGGGTGAGAGTTAGTGTTAGGGTGATGGTTAGGTTTACTCTTAGGGTGAGGGTTAGGATGGGATTTAGGGTTAGGTTGAGGGTTAGGTTGAGGATGATGGTAATGGTAAAGGTGAGGTTTAGCCTGAGGGTGAGGTTTAAGATTAGGGTGAAGTTTAGTTTTAGGTTTAGTGTTAGGATAAGGGTTAGGGTGAGCTTTAGATTGAGGATTAGGTTTAAGGTTAGTGTGAGCTTTAGGGTGAGGATGAGGGTTAGGTTTAGGGTGAGAGTGAGGGTTAGAATTAGGGTTAGGGTGAGTGCTAGGGTGAGGGTGAGGGTTAGGTTTAGGGTTAGGGTTAGGGTGAGGTTTAGAATTAGGATGAGGTTTAAGGTTAGAGTGAGGGTTAGTCGTAGGGTTAGGGTTAGTGTAAGGGTGAGGGTAAGTGTAAGGGTGAGGTTTAGGGTTCGGATGAGGGTTATGTTTATGGTGAAGGTTAGGCTTAGGTTTAGGTTTAATGTTAGGGTTAGGGTTAGTGTTACGGTTACGGTGAGAGTGTGGGTAAGGGTTAGGGTTAGGCTTAGGGTGAGGTTTAGTGTTAGGGTTAGAGTTAGTGTTAGCATGAGGGTGAGGTTTAGGTGTAGAGCTAGGGTTAAGGTGAGGGTTAGGGTTAGGGTTATGCTTACTGTGCGGGTTAGGGTGGGGGTGACGTTAAGGGTAAATTTGAGGGTTAGGCTGAGGGTGAGGGTTACGGTAAGAGTGAGGGTTAGGGTTAGGGTGAGAGTTAGTGTTAGGGTTAGGGTGAGGGTTAGTGTTAGGGTTAGGGTGAGGGTGAGGGTTAGATTGAGGATTAGTATTAGGGTTAGTGAGAGGTTTAGGGTGAGGATGAGGGTTAGGGTTACGGTGAGCCTTAATGTTATTGTTAGGTTTAGTGTTAATGTGAGGGTAAGTGTTAGGGTGAGGGTTAGGGTAAGGGCGAGTGTAATGGTTAATGTGAGGGTTAGGGTTAGATTTAGGGATAGGGTGAGTGTGATATTTAGGGTTAGAGTTAGAGTTAGTGTTAGGGTTAGGGTTAGGGTGAGGGTTAGGTATAGGGTTAGGCTTAGGCTTAGGCTTAGGCTTATGCTTAGGCCGACCATGAGCGTGAGGTTTAGAGTTAGGGTTAGGGTGAGGGTTAGGGTTATGGTGAGGGTTAGGATGAGGTTTAGGGTTAGGATTATGGTTAGGGTGAGGCTAGAGTGAGGGTTAGGTTGAGCGTTAGGGTTAGGAAATGGGTTAGGTTTAGGATTAGGGTTAGGGTGAGGGTGATTGTTAGGGTTGGGGTTAGGGTTAGGGTTAGCCTGAGAGTTAGGGTGAGGGTTAGGGTGTGGGTTAGGGTTAGGGTTTGGGTTAAGGTGAGGGTGAGGCTGAGCATTAGGCTTACTTTTAGGGTTAGGGTTAGGGTTAGGTTTAGCATTACCGTTAGGGTTAGGGTTAGGCTTAGTGTTAGGGTTAGGGTGAGGTTTTAGGTTAAATATAGGGTTAGGGCGATGGTTTGGGTAAGGGTTAGGCATAGGGTTAGTATTACGGTTAAGGTGAGGGTGAGGGTTAGGTTGAGGTTTAGGGTTAGGGTTAAGTTTAGGGTTAGTTTGAGGGTTAGTGTTAATGTTGGGTTATTGTTAGGGTGAGGGTAAGTGTTAGGGTGAGGGTTAGAGTTAATGTGAGGGTTGGGTGAGGGTGAGGTTTAGTGATAGAGTTAGGTTTAGGGTGAGGTTTAGGTTGAGGTTTAGGGTTAGGATGTTAGTGTTAGGGTTAGGGTGAGAATTAGGGGGATTGTTAGGGTTAGGGTTAGGGTTAGCGTTAGCGTTAGGGTGTGGTTGAGGTTTAGTGTTAGAATTAGGGTTAGGGTGAGGCTGAGGGTGAGGGTTAGTTTTAGGGTTAGGGTTAGGGCGAGGGTTAGGGTGTGGGTTAGTGTGAGGGTTAGTGTTAAGGCTAGGATTAGGATTAGGATTAGGGTTAGGGTTAGGGTGAGTGTGAGGGTTAGGGTTAGGCTTAGGGTTAACCTTAGGTTTAGGCTGAGAGTGAGGGTGAGGGTGAGGGTTAGGTTTAGCCTGAGAGTTAAGGTTAGGGTTACGGTGAGTTTTAGTGTTAGGGTTAGGGTTAGAGTTAGCTTTAGGGTGAGCATGAGATTTAGGGGTAGATTTAGGGTTGGGATTAGGGTTATTTTAGGGTTAGGTTTAGGGTTAGTTTTAGAGTTGGAGTTGCAGTTAGGGTTAGGGTGAGCGTGAGGTTTACAATTAGAGTTAGGGTTAGTGTAGGGTTAGGGTTAGTGTGAGGGTTAGGGTTAGGATTAGGCTAAGGCTTATGCTTAGGCTTAGGCCGAGCATGAGGTTGAGGGCTAGGGTGAGTGTTATGGTGAGGGTTAGGTTTAGGCATACGATTAGGGTTAGGATTCGGATTAGGGTGAGGGTGAGGGTGAGGTTAGGGTTAGGGTTAGGCTTAGGGATAGGGTTAGGTTTAGAATTAGGGTTAGGGTTAGGGTTATGGAGAGGGTTATGGTTAGGGTTAGGGCTAGGCTTATTGTAAGGATTATGGTTAGGGTTAAGTTTGCGGTCAGGGTGAGGCTGAGGGTTAGGGTTAGGATTAGTATTATTTTTGGGGATAGGCTTAGAGTTACAGTGAGCTTGAGTGTGAGGGTGTGAGTTAGGTTTAGGCTAACGTTTAGGTTGCGGTTTAGGGCTAGGGTTAGGGGTAGTTTGAGGGTGAGGTTTAGGGTTAGAGTTAGGGTTAGGGGGATTGTTAGGGTGAGGTTTTGGGTTAGGGTTAGGTTTAGGATTAGGGTTAGGTTGAGGGTGAGTGTGAGGGTTAGCGTGAGCGTTAGGGTGATGGTAAGTGTTAGGGTGAGGGTTAGGGTTAGGGTGATGGTGAGGGTGACGTTTAGGGTTAGAGTTACAGTTAGGGTGAGGTTTAGGGTTATTGTTAGTGTTACGGTTAGGGTTAGGGTGAGAGTTAGGGGGAGGGTTAGGGTTAGGGTTAGGGTTAGTATTAGGGTTAAGCTGAGGGTTAGGTTTAGGGTTAGAATTAGTGTTAGGGTTAGGCTGAGTTTGAGGGTGAAGGTTAGGGTTAGGGTTAGGGTTAGGATTAAGGTTAGGGACAGGGTGAGTGTGAGGGTTAGGATTAGGGTTAGGGTTAGCCTTAGGTTTTGGCTGAGGGTGAGGGTGAGGGTGAGGGTTAGGCTTAGGCTTAGGCTTAGGGTGAGCCTAAGGTGAGGGTGAGGGTTAGGGTTAGGGTTAGGGTGAGATTTAGTGTTAGGGTTAATGTGGGGGTGATGGTAAGTGTAAAGTTGAGAGTTAGGCTTAGGGTGAGGGTTAAGTTAAGTGTCAGGGTTAATGTTAGGGTGAGGTTTAGGGTTAGGGTTTGGGTGAGGGTGAGGGTTAGATTGAGGATTAGTGTTAGGGTTACTGTGAGGTTTAGGGTGAGGATGAGGGTTAAGGTTTAGGGTGAGGGCTAGGGAGAGGGTGAGGTTTAGGGTTAGTGGTAGGGTGAGGTTTAGGGTTTGGGTGATGACTAGGGTTAGTGTGAGGGTTAGTATTAGGGTTAGGGTTAGTGTTAAGGTGAGGGTAAGTGTTAGGGTGAGTGTTAGGTTTAGGGTGAGGTTATGGTTAGGGCGAGGGTTAGGGTTAGAATTAGGGTTATTGTTAGCGTTAGGGTTAGGGTTATGGTTACTGTGAGGGTGAGGGTGAGGTTTAGGGTTATGGTTCAGATGAGGCTTAGAGATAGGGTTTGGGTAAGGGTTAGGGTCAGGTGAGGTTTAGGGTTAGAGTTAGGGTTAGGGTCAGGCTGAGGGTGAGGGTTAGGTTAGAATTAATGTTAGGTTTAGGCTTAAGGTGAGGGTAAGGTTGAGGGTGGGGTTTAGGGTTAGGTTTAGGATTAGGATTAGGATTAAGGTTAGGTTTAGGGTGAGTGTGAATCTTAGGGTTAGGGTACGGGTTAGGCTTAGGGTTAGGCTGAGGGTGAGCGTGAGGGTGAGGGTTAGGGTTAGGGTGAGGTTTAGGGTTAGGTTTAGGGTGAGTGTGATGGTTAGGGTTAGGGTTAGGGTTAGGGTTAGGCTTAAGTTTAGGCTGAGGGTGAGGGTGAGGGTTAGGGTTAGGGCGAGGGTTAGGATTAGGGTTATGGGGAGGGATAAAATGAGGGTTAGGGTTAGGATTAGGGTTAGGGTGAGGGCTATGGTGAGGGTTAGGGTTAAGGTGAGGTTTACAGTTTGGGTTAGGGACAGGGTTATGGTGAGGGTGAGGTTTAGGGTTAGGGTTAGGGTTAAGTTGAGGCGTAGGGTCAGGTTAGATTTAGGGTAAGGATTAGGATTAGGGTAAGGGATAGGGTGAGTGTGAGGTTTAGGGTAACATTTAGGGTTAGGCTTAGGGTTACGTTGAGGGTGAGGGTGAGGGTTAGGTTTAGGGTGAGGATTAGGGTTAGGGTTAGGGTGAGAGTTAGGGTTCAGTTTAAGTTTAGGGTTAGGGTGAATTTTAGGGTTAGGGTTATGTTGAGCGTGAGGGTTAGGGTTAGGTTGAGGGATAGGGTTCGGGTTAGGTTTAGGGTGAGGTTAGGGTTAGGATTAGTGTGAGGGTTAGTGTTAGGGTTAGGATTAGTGTTAGGGTCAGGGTAAGTGTTAGGGTGAGGGTTTGGGTTAGGGTGAGGGTGAGGGTGAGGGTTATGGTTATGGTGAGGGTTAGCATTAGGGTTAGGGTTATTGTTAGGGTTAGGTTTAGAGTTACGGTTATGGTGAGGGTGAGGGTGATGTTTAGGGTTAGGTTTAGGGTGAGGTTTAGGGATTGGGTTAGGGTTAGATTTAGGTTTAGGGTGAGGGTTAGGTTTAGATTTAGAGTTAGTGTTAGTGTGAGAGGTTGAGGTTTAGGGTTAGGGTTAGTGTTATTGTTAGGTTTAGGGTGAGAGTTAGGGGGAGAGTTAGGGTAAGGGTTAGGGTTATTGTTAGATTTAGGGTGAGGATGAGTGTGTGTGATAGGGTTAGGTTTAGTGTTAGAGTTAAGGTTAGGGTGAGGGTTTGATTGAGCATTAGGTTTAAGGTTAGTATTAGTGTGAGGTTTAGGGTGAGGATTAAGGCTAGGCTTAGGGAGATGGGGAGGTTTAGAATTAGGGTTAGTGTGAGGGCTAGGGAGAGGGTGAGGTTTAGAGTTAGGGTTAGGGTTAGGGTGAGGTTTAGGATTAGAGTGAGGGTTAGGGTTAGGGTTAGTGTTAGGGTTAGTGTTAGGGTTAGTGTTAGGGTGAGGGTAAGTGTTAGGTTGAGGGTGATGTTTAGGGTAAGGGTTATGGTTAGGGTGAGGGATAGGGTTAGGTTTAGGGTTATTGTTAGGTTTACGGTTATGGTTACAGTGAGGGTGAGTGTGAGCGTTAAGGAAAGGGTGAGGCTGAGGTTTAGTGATAGGGTAAGTGTTAGAGTTAGGTTTAATGTGAGGGTGAGGTTTAGGTGTAGAGTTAGGGTTAGGGAGAGGGTTGGGGTTAGGGTGAGGTTTAGGGTGCGGGTGACGGTAAGGGTAAAGGTGAGGGTTAGGCTGAGGATGAGGGTTACGGTAAGTGTGAGGGTTACGGTTATGGTGAGGGTTAGGTTTAGGGTTAGGGTGAGGGTAAGGTTTAGATTGAGGATTAGTGTTAGGGTTAGTGTGAGGTTAGGGTGAGGATGGGTGTTAGGGTTAGGGTGACGGCTAGGGTGAGGGTGAGGTTTAGGGTTAGTGTTAGAGTGAGGTTAAGGGTTAGGGTGAAGTTTAGGTTTAGTGTGGTTGTTAGTGTTAGCGCTAGGGTTAGTGTTAGGGTGAGGGTAAATGTTAGGGTGAGGGTTAGGGTTAGGGTGAGGGTTATGGTTACGGTGATGGTTAGGGTTAGGGTTTGCGTTATTGTTAGGGTTAGGGTTATGTTTACGGTTAGAGTGAGGGTGAGGGTGAGGGTTAGGGTTAGGGTTAGGATGAGGTTTAGGTTTAGGGTTAGGGTTAGACTGAGGGTTAGGGAGAGGGTGAGATTTAGGGTTAGAGTTAGGGTTAGGGTTAGGGATAGGGTTAGGGTTAGAGTTAGGTTTAGGCTTAGGCTTAGGCTTAGGCTGAGCATGAGGGGGAGGGTTAGGGTTCGCGTTAGGGTTAGGTTTAGTGTGAGGGTTAGGATGAGGTTTAGGGTTAGGATTAGGTTTAGGGTGAGATCTTGGGTGAGGGTTAGGGTGAGGGTTAGGGTTAGGGATAGGGTTAGGTTTAGGATTTGGGGTAGGATAAGGGTGAGGGTGAGGGTTAGGCTAAGGGTTATGGTTAGGCTTAGGGTTAGGGTGAGGGTTAGGGTTAGGGTTTGGATTAGGGTGAGGATGAGGATTAGGTTTAGTTTTAGTGTTTGGTTTAGGGTTAGTGTTAGTGTTAGGGTTAGGGTTAGGGTTACAGGGAGGGTTAGGGTTACGGATAGGCTGAGTGTGAGAGTGGGGGTCAGTAATAGGGGTAGGGTTAAGGTTAGGGTTAGGGTTATTTTTAGTGTTATGGTTAGGGTTAAGTTTTCAGTGAGCGTGAGGCTGAGGGTGAGGGTTATGTTTAGGGATAGGTTTAAGGTTAGAGTTATTGTTAGGGACAGGGTTAGTGTTACGGTGTGGTTGAGGGTGAGGTTGAGGGTTAGTGTTAGGGTGTTTTAGTTTTAGGGTGAGGGTGAGGTTTAGGGTTAGAGTTAGGGTTTGGGGGAGGGTAAGGGTGAGATTTAGGGTTACGGTTAGTGTTTGGGTTAGGGTGAGGGTGAGGGTTAAGGTGAGATTAAGGGACAGGTTTAGGTTTAGGTTTAGGGTTGGGTGAGCGTGAGTTTGAGGCTGATGGTGAGGGTGGGGGTGAGGATTAGGGTTAGGGTGATGGTTAGGGTTAGGCTTAGTGTTATTTTTAGGGTTAGGGTTAGAGTTACGGTGAGAGTGAGGGTGCGAGTCAGGGTTAGTGTTAGGGTTAGGGTGGGGTTTAGGGTTAAGGCTAGGGTTAGAGTTAGGTTGAGGTAGAGGTTCAGGGCTAGATATAGGATTAGGGGAAGGTTAGGGTGAGGGTGAGGGTTAGGGTTTGTGTTAGGGTTAGGGTGAGGGTGAGGGTTAGGATTACGGTTAGGGTTAGGGTGAGGTTTAGGGTTAGGCTTAGAGTTATGGTGAGGGTGAGGGTGCGGGTGAGTATGAGGGTTAGGTTTCTGTTTCTGGTAAGGCTTGTGGATAGGCTTAGGGTTTGGCTGAGGGTGAGGGTGAGTTTCACGTTTAGGGTTAGGGTGAGGGTTTCAGATAGGGTTATAGGGAGTGTTAGGATGAGGGTTAGGGTTAGGATTATGGTTAGGGTGAGGGCTAGGGTGAGGGTGAGGTTAAGGGTTAGGGTTAGGGTGAGGTTTAGGTTTAGGGTTAGGGTTAGGTTTAGGGTGAGGGTAATTTTTTGGGTTAGAGTTAGGGTTAAGGTGAGGCTGAGGGTGAGGGTTAGGGTTAGGATTAGGATTAGGGTAAGGTTAGGGTGAGTGTGAGGGTTAGGGTTAGGGTTAGGCTTAGGTTTTCACTGAGGGTGAGGGTGAGGGTTAGGGTTAGGGTGAGGGTTAGGGTTAGGGTTACGTTGAGAGTTAGGGTTCAGGTAAAGTTTAGGGTTATGTTGAGGTTTAGGGTTAGTGTTAAGTTGAGCGTGAGGATTAGGGTTAGGTTGAGGGTTAGGTTTAGGGTTAGGGTTAGGGTGAGGTTTAGGGTTAGTGTTTGGGTGAGGCTAAGGATGAGGATTAGGGTTAGGATTAGAGTTAGGGTGAGGGCTCGGGTGAGGATGAGGGTTAGGTTTAGTGTTAGTGTGAGGTTTAGGTTTAGGGTTAGGGTTAGGTTGAGGGTTAGGATGAGGGTTAGGGGTAGGGTAAGTGTGAGGGTTAGGATAAGGGTGAGGATTAGAGTTAGGATCAGGGTTAGTGTGAGGTTGAGGATTATGATTAGGGTTAGGGTTAGTGTTATTGTTAGGGTTAGTGTTAGGTTTAAGGTTAAGGTGAGGGTGAGGGTTAGGGTTAGGGTTAGGCTGAGGTTTTTAGTGTTACGCTTGGGGTTAGAGTTAGGGTTAGGGTGAGGTTATTGTTTGGGTTAGTGTGAGGGTTAGTGTTAGGGTTACGGTATGGGTTACAATGAGGGTTATGGTTACAGTTAGTTTTAGGATTAGGGTTAGGGTTATTGTTATGGTTAGCTTTACTGTTACGGTTAGGGAGAGGGTGAGTGTGAGGGTTAGGCTTAGGGTTAGGGTTAGGCTTAGGGTTAGGGTGAGGGTTAGGGTTAGGATTAGCGTTAGGGTTAGGGTGAGGTTTAGGGTTTGGGTTACTTTAGAGTTAGGTTTAGGGTGAAGGTGTGGTTTTGGGTTAGATTTAGGGTTAAGGTGAGGGTTAGGGTGGGGATTAGGGTGAGGGTTAGGATTAGGGTTAGGGTTAAGGTGGGGGTGACCATAAGGGTAAAGGTGAGGGTTAGGCCTAGGGTGAGGGTTACGGTAAGGGTGAGGGTTAGGGTTAGGTGAGGGTTAGGGTTAGGGATAGGCTGAGGCTGAGTGTTAGATTGAGCATTAGTGTTAGGGTTAGTGTGAGATTTAAGGTGAGGGTGAGGGTTAGGTTTAGGGTTAGGGCTAGGGTGAATGTGAGGATTAGGATTAGTAATAGGGTGAGGTTAGGGTTAGGGTGAGGGTTATGGTTAGGG
Organism: Dipodomys merriami; assembly: GCF_024711535.1. NCBI lineage: Eukaryota > Metazoa > Chordata > Mammalia > Rodentia > Heteromyidae > Dipodomys > Dipodomys merriami. Next base: position 1,382,432 of record NW_027206402.1, on the reverse strand, counting down.
TTAGGGTGAGTGTTTGTGTTAGGGTTAGGTTTAGGGTTAGGCTTAGGGTTAGGCTGAGGGTGACGTTGACGGTGAGGTTTAGGGTTAGGGTGAGTGTTAGGGTTAGGGTTAGATGGGGGGTTACGATGAGGGTTAGGGTTAGGATTAGGTTTAGGTTAAGGGCTAGGGTGAGGGTGAGGTTTAGAGTTAGGGTTCGGTTGAGGTTTAGTTTTAGGTTTAGGGTAAGGGTTATGGTGAGGGTGAGATTTAGGGTTAGAGTTAGTGTTAGGGTGAGATTGAGGGTGAGGGTTAGGGTTAGGCTTAGTGTTAGGATTATGGTTGAGGTTAGGGTGAGGGTTAAGGTGAAATTGAGGGTTAGTGTTAGGGTTAGGATTAATGTTAGGGTTAGGTTTAGGGTTAGTGTTAGTTTTAGGGTTAGAGTTAGGTATAGGCTTAGGGTTAGACTGATGGTGAGGGTGAAGGGGAGGTTTAGGGTTAGGGTGAGGGTGATGATTAGGGTTATGGGGAGGGTTAGGATGAGGGTTAGGGTTAGGATTAGGGCTTGGTTGAGGGCTAGTGTGAGGGTGAGGTTTAGGGTGAGGTTTAGGGTTAGGGTTAGGGTGAGGGTTAGGATGAGGGTTAGGTTTAGGAATAGGGTTAGGGTGAGGGCTAGGCTGAAGGTGAGGGTTAGGGTAAACGTTGGGCTTAGGCTTAGGTTTAGGCTGAGCATACTGTTCAGGTTGAGGGTTTGCTTTAGGGTTAGGGTAAGGTTTAGTGTTAGGGTTAGGGATAGAGTTCGGGTAAGGGTGAGGGTGCGGTTTAGGGTTAGAGTTAGGGTTAGGTTTATGGTGAGGGTTAGGATTGGGGTGACGGTAAGGGTAAAAGTGAAGATTAGGCTGAGGGTAAGGGTTACAGTAAGGGTGAGGGTTAGGGTTAGGGTGAGGGTTAGGGTTAGGGTTAGGGTTAGGGTTAGGGTGAGGGTGAGGGTTAGATTGAGGATTAGTGTTAGGGTTAGTGTGCGGTTTAGGGTGAGGATGAGGGTTAGGGTTAGGGTGAGTGTGAGGGTTAGGGTTAGTGTTAGGTTGAGGTTTATGGTTAGGGTGATAGTGTTAGTGTTAGGGTGAGGTTGAGGGTTACGGTTAGGGTTAGGATTAATGTTAGGTTTAGGCTTAAGGTATGGGATAGGGTGAGGGTGAGAGTTAGGCCTAGGGTTTGATTAGAATTAGGGTTAGGTTGATTGTTAGGGTTAGGTTTAGGGATAGGGATAGGCTTAGGGTTAGGCTGAGGGTGAGGGTGAGGTTGAGAGTTAAGTTGAGGGTGAGGGATAGTGTTAGGTATAGGGTGAGAGTTAGGTTTTGGGTTAAGTTTAGGGTTAGGGTGAGGGTTAGGGTAGGGGTTATAGTGAGGGTGAGTGTTTGGGTTAGGTTGAGAGTTAGGGTTAGGGTTAGGGTTAGGGTGAGGGTGAGGTTGAGGGTTAGGTTTATTTTTAGGGTGAGGGTTAGGATGAGTGTTAGGGATACGATTAGGGTTTGGGTGAGGGCTAGCGTGAGGGTGAGGTTTAGGGTTAAGTTTAGGGTGAGGTTTAGGGTTAGGGTTAGGGTGAGTGTGAGGTTTAGTGTTAGAGGTAGGGTTAGGGTGATGCTGAGGGTGAGGGTTGGGTTAGGGTTAGGGTTAGGTTGAGGGTGAGTGTTAGGATTAGGGTTAGGGTTAGGGTTAGGGTTAGGGTTAGGATTAGTGTTATTGTTAGGGTTAGGGTTAGAGTTAAGGTGAGGTTAAGGGAAAGGGTGAGGGTGAGGGGTAGGTTTATTGTTATGGTGAGGTTTAGGGTTTGGGTTAGTGTTATGGTGAGGGTTAGGATGAAGGTTAGGGTTACGGTAAGGGTGAGGGTTAGGGTTAGGGTGAGGTTTAGGGTTAGGATTAGAGTTAATCTGAGAGTGAGGTTTAGGATTAGGGTTAGGGTTAGGGTTATTGTTAGGGTTAGGGTTACGGTGACAGTGAGGTTGAGGGTTAGTGTTAGAGTTAGGGTGAGGTTTTTAGTGTTAGGGTTAGGGTTAGAGATAGCCTTAGGGTGAGGGTGAGGTTTAGGGGTTGAGTTAGGGTTAGGGTGAATGTTAGGCTGAGGGTTAGGGTTAAGGTGAGGGTTAAGGTGGGGTGACGGTAAGGGTAAAGTTGAGGGTTAGGCCTAGGGTGACGGTTACGGTAGGTGAGGGTTAGGTTTAGGGTGTGGGTTAGGGTTAGGGTGAGGGTGAGGATGAGGGTTAAATTGAGGCTTAGTGTTAGGGTTAGTGTGATGTTTAGGGTGAGGATGAGGGTAAGGGTTAGGGTGAGGGCTAGGGTGAGGGAGAGGATTAGGGTTGGTGTTAGGTTGCGGTTAGGGTTAGGGTGAGGGTTATGGTTAGTATGAGGGTTAGGGTTAGGTTCAGTGTTAGGGTTAAGGTTAAGGTTAAGGTTAGTGTAGGGTTAGGGTTAGGGTTAGGGTTAGGGTTGTTGTTAGGGTTAGGGTTAGGATGAGGTTTAGATTTAGGGTTAGAGTTAGGGTTAGTGTGAGTGTGAGGTTTAGGGTTAGAGTTAGTGTTAGTGTTAGGGTTAGGGCTAGGGTGAGCGTTAGGGTTAGGGTTAGGCTTAGGCTTTGGCTCAGGCTTAGCCCCAGCATATGGGTGAGGGTTAGGGTTCGGTTTAGGGTTCGGGTTAATTTTAGGGTTAGGGTGAGGATTAGGATGAGGTTTAGGGTTAGGATTAGGGTTAGGCTGAGGTCTAGGGTGAGGATTAGGCTGAGGGTTAGGGATAGGGTTAGGTTTAGGATTAGGTTTAGGGTGAGGGTGAATGTGAGGGTTAGAATTAGGGTTAGGTTTAGGCTTAGGATTAGGGTGAAGGGTGGGGTTAGGGTTTTGTTAGGGTGAGGATGAGGCTGAGGATTAGGTTTAGGTTGAGGGATAGGTTTAGGTTTAGGGTTAGTGTTAGTGTTATGGTTAGGGTTATAGTGAGGGTTAGGGACTAGGTTTAGAGTTATTGTTAGGGTTAGGGTTAAGGTTACAGTTACAATGAGGGTGAGGGTGAGGATTAGCGTTAGCATTATGGTGAGATTTAATGTTAGGATTAGGGTTAGAGGTAGGTTTAGGGTGAGGATGAGGTTTAGGGGTAGAGTCAGGGTTAGGGTGAGGGTTAAGTTGAGGGTTAGGGTTAGGGTGAGGGTTAGGGTGGGAGTGACGGTACGGGTAAACGTGAGGGTTAGGCTGAGGTTGTGGGTTATTGTAAGGGTGAGGGTTAGGGTTAGGATGAAAATTAGGGTTAGGGGTAGGGTGAGGGTGAGGGTTAGATTGAGTATTAGTGTTAGGGTTAGTGTGAGGTTTAGGGTGAGGATGAGTGTTAGGGTTAGGGTGAGGGCTAGGGTGAGGGTGAGGGTTAGGGTTAGGGTTAAGGTGAGCTTTAGGGTTAGGGTGATGGTTAGGGTTAGTGTGAGGGTTAGTGTTAGGATTAGTGTGAGCGTTCGGTTGAGGGTAAATGTTAGGGTGAGGCTTAAGATAAGGGTTAGTTTTAGCGTTAAGGTTAGGGTTATTGTTAGGGTTAGGTTTAGGGTTATGGTTAAGGTCAGGGTGAGGGTTAGATTTAGTGTTAGGATGAGGTTTAGGTTTAGGGTTAGGGTTAGAGTTAGGGTTAGGGTGAGAGTGAGGTTTATGGTTAGAGTTAGGGTTAGTGTAAGGGTTAGGGTTAGGGTGAGGGTTAGGGTTAGGGCTAGGCTTAGGCTTAGGCTTAGGCTTAGGCCGAGCATGAGGGTGAGGGTTAGGGTTAGGTTTAGGGTGAGGGTTAGGGTTAGGGTTAGGGTGAGAGTTAGGATGAGGGTTAGGGTTAGGATTAGGTTTAGGTTGAGGGCTAGGGTGAGGCTTATATTGAGGGTTTGGGTAAGGTTAGGGTTATGTTTAGGATTAGGTTTAGGGTGAGGGTGAGTGTGAGGGTTAGGGTTAGGGTTAGCGTTAGGGTTACAGTGAGGGTTAGGATTAGGGGTAGGTTTAGGCTTAGGTTTAGACTGAGGGTGAGGATGGGGGTGAGGATTATGGTTAGAGTTAGGGTTAGGGTTAGGGTTATTTTTAGTGTTATGGTTAGGGTTAAGTTTTAGGTGAGGGTGAGGCTGAGGGTGAGGTTTATGTTTAGGGTTAGTGTTAGGGTTAGGTTTAGTGGTACATTTATATTTAGTGTTAGAGTTATGGTGAGGTTGAGGGTGCGGGTGAGAGTTAGGGAAAAGGTGAAGTTTAGGGTGAGGTTTAGGTTGAGGGTTAGGGTTAGGGTAAGGGTGAGGTTTAGGGTTAGAGTTACGGTTATGGGGATGGTTAGGTTGAGGTTTAGGGTTAGGGTTAGTGTTAGGGTTAGGGTGATTGTGAGGGTTAGTTTGAGGTTTAGGGTTAGGATTAGGTTTAGGATTAGGGTTAGGGTAGGGTTAAGTGTGTGGGTTAGGGTGAGGGTTAGGCTTAGGCTTAGGGTTAGGCTGAGGGTGAGGGTGGGGGTGAGGATTAGGGTTAGGGTTATGGTGTGTGTTATTGTTAGTATTAGTGTTAGAGCTACATAGAGGGTGAGGGTGCGGGTGAGGGTTAGGTTTAGGGTTAGGGTGGGGTTTAGGGATTGGGTTAGGGTTCGGTTGATGGTGAGGGTGAGGGTTAGGGTTAGATATAGGGTTAGGGGGAGGGTTAGGGTGAGCGTTAGTGTGAGGCTTAGTTGTTAGGGTTAGGGTGAGGGTGAGGCTTAGTATGAGGTTTAGGGTTAGGGTTAGTGTGAGGGTTTGTGTTATGTTTAGGGTTAGTGTTTGAGTGAGGGTAAGTTTTAGGGTGAGGGTTTGGGTTAGAGTCAGTGTTATGGTTTTGGTGAGGTTTCGTGTTAGGTTTAGGGGTAGGGTTAGGGTTAGGGTGAGGCTTAGGGTCAGAGTGAGGCTGAAGGTGAGGATTAGGGCTAGGGTTATTTTTAGGGTTAGGGTTAATGTGATGGTTAGGGTGAGGGTTAGGGTTAGGATTAGGAGTAGGCTTAGGGTTAGGGTGAGTGTGAGGTTTAGGGTTAGGGTTAGGGTGAGAGTTAGAGTTCTGGTTAAGTTTAGGGTTAGGGTGAGGGTTAGGGTACGGGTTAAGGTGAGGTTGAGGGTTAGGGATAGGTTGAGCATTAGGGTTAGGTTAGGGTTAGGGTGAAGTTGAGTGTAAGGGTTAGGGTTAGTGTTAGGGTGAGATTGAGGGTGAGGGTTAGGGTTAGTGTTAGGGTGAGGGTTAGGATGAGTGTTAGGGTTAGGATTAGGGTTAGAGTGATGGCTAGTATGAGGGTGAAGTTTAGGGTTAAGGTTACGGTGAGGTTTACCGTTAGGGTAAGGGTTAGGGTTAGGGTGAGGGTGAGCTTTAGGGTTAGAGTTAGGGTTAGGGTGAGGCTGAGGGTGAGGGTTGGCTTATGTTTAGGGTTAGGTTTAGGCTTAGGGGTAGGCTTAGGCCGAGCATAAGGGGGAGGGTAAGTGTTAGGGTTAGGGTTAGGGTTAGGGTTAGGGTTAGGGTTAGGGTTAGATTTAGGGTGAGGGCTAGGGTGAGGGTTAGGGTGAGTGTTGGGGTTAGGGATAGGATTAGGTTTAGGATTTGGGGTACGGTGAGTGTGAGTGTGAGGGTTAGGCTAAGGGTTAGGGTTAGGCTTAGGGTTAGGGTGAGGGTTAAGGTTAAGGTTTGGGTTAGGGTGAGTGTGAGGCTGAGGATTAGGTTTAGGTTTGAGGTTAGGTTTAAGTTTTGTTTTAGGTTTAGGGTTAGGGTTAGGTTTAGGGTTACAGTTAGGGTTAAAGGGAGGGTTAGGGTTAGGGTTAGGCTGAGGCTGAGGTTGGGGGTGAGGATTAGAGTTAGGGTTGAGTTTACGGTTAGTCCTATTGTTAGTGCTATGGTTAGGATTAAGTTTTCAGTGAGGGTGAGGCTGAGGGTGAGTGTTATGTTTAGGGTTAGGGTTAGGGTTAGTGTTGTTAGGGACAGGGTTAGAGTTAGGGTGAGTTAGAGGGTGAGGGTGAGGGTTAGGTTTAGGGTGAGTTTTAGGGTTAGGGTGAGGGTGAGGTTTAGCGTTAGAGTTAGGGTTTGGGGGAGGTTTTGGGGGAGGTTTATGGTTAGGGTTAGTGTTAGGGCTAGGGTGAGGGTGAGGGTTAAGTTGAGGTTTAGGAATAGGGTTAGGTTTAAGATTAGGGTTAGGGTGAGCATGAGTGTGAGGGTTAGGGTGAGGGTTAGGCTTAGGCTTAGTGTTAGGCTGATGGTGAGGGTGGGGGTGAGGATTAGGGTTAGGGTGATGGTTAGGGTTAGGCTTAGTGTTATTTTTAGAGTTAGCATTAGTGTTATGGTGAGGGTAAGGGTGCGGGTGAGGGTTAGTGTTAAGGTTAGGGTGGGTTTTAGGGTTAGAGTTAGGGTTAGGGTTAGGTGGAGGGTGAAGTTTACGGTTAGATACAGGGTTAGGGGGAGGGGTAGGTTGAGGGTTAGGTTAGGGTTAGGGTTTGTGTTAGGGTTAGGGTGAGGGTGAGGGTGAGGGTTAGGGTTAGGGTTAGGGTGAGGTTTAGGGTTAGGGTTATGGTTTGGTTTTGAGTTATGGTGAGGGTGAGGGTGCGGGTGAGTTTGAGGGTTAAGGTTAGGTTTCAGGTAAGGCTTGTGGTTAGGCTAAGGGTTAGGCTGAGGGTGAGGGTGAGTGTGAGGGTTAGGGATAGGGTGAGGGTTTCGGATAGGGTTATAGGGAGGGTTAGGATGAGGGTTAGTGTTAGGAGTAGGGTTAGGGTGAGGGCTAGGGTGAGGGTGAGTTTTAGGGTTATGGTTAGGGTGAGGTTTAGGTTTAGGTTTAGGGTTAGGGTTAGGGTGAGAGTGGGGTTTAGGGTTAGAGTTAGGGATAAGGTGAGGCGGAGGTTGAGGCTTAGGGTTAGGGTTAGGATTAGGATTAAGGTAAGGGTAAGGTGAGTGTGAGGGTTAGGGTTAGGGTGAGGGTTAGGGTTAGGGTTAAGGTGAAAGTTAGGGTTCAGGTAAATTTTAGGGTTAGGGTGGGGGTTAGAGTTAGTGTTAAGTTGAGCGTGAGGATTAGGGTTAGGTTGAGTGTTAGGTTTAGGGTGAGGTTTAGGGTTTGGTTTAGGGTGAGTTTTAGGATGAGAAGTAGGGTTAGGATTAGGGTTAGGATGAGGTATAGGTTGAGGGTGAGGGTTACGTTTAGTGTTAGGGTGAATTTTAATGTTAGGTTTAGGCCTTAGGGTGAGGGTTAGGATGAGGTTTAGGGTTAGAATAAATGTGAGGGTTAGGGTTAGGTTGAGGTTTAGGTTTAGGATTAGCGTTAGTGTGAGTTTGAGGATTATGATTAGGGTTAGGTTTAGGGTTATTGTTAGGGATAGGGTTAGGGTTACGATTATGGTGAGGTTGAGGTTTAGGGTTAGGGTTAGGGTGAGGTTTTTTGTGTTATGGTTAGGGTTAGAGTTAGATTTAGCGTGAGGTTCGGGTTACTGTGAGGGTTATTGTTAGGGTTAAGTTTTGGGTTATGGTGAGGGTTGTGGTTATGGTTATGGTTAGGGTTAGGGTTAGGATTAGGGTTGGGGTTACGGTGAGATTTAGTAGTTTAGGGTGAGGGTGGGATTTAGGGTTAGGGTGAGGGTTAGGGTGGGGGTTAGGGTTAGGGTTCAATTAGGCTGAGGATTAAGGTGGGGGTCATGATAAGGTTAAATGTGAGGGTTAGGCCTAGGGTGATGGTTAGGGTTAGGGTGAGGGCTAGGGTGAGGGTGAGGATTAGGGTTAGTGTTAGGATTAGGCTGAGGGTTAGGATGAGGGTTAGGGTTAGGATTAAGGTTAGTGTAAGGGCTAGGATAAGGGTAGGTTTAGAGTTAGGGTTAGGGTCAGGTTTAGGGTTAGGGTTAGGCTAAGTGTTATGGTGAGGGTGAGGTTTAGGGTTAGAGTTAGGGTTAGGATGAGGCTGAAGGTGAGGGTTAGGGTTAGGCTTAGTGTTAGGGTTAGGGTTAGGGTGAGGATTAAGGTGAGATTGAGGGTTAAGGTTAGGGTTAGTTTTAGGCTTAGGATTAGGCTGAGTGTGAGGGTGAAGCTGAGTGTTAGGGTTAGGTTGAGGGTTAGGGTTAGGGTTATCGGGAGGGTTAGTATGAGGGTTAGGGTTAGGATTAGGGCTAGGATGAGGGCTAGGGTGAGGGTGAGGTTTAGGGTTAGGTTTAGGTTGAGGTTTAGTGTTAGAGATAGAGTGAGTGTTAGGATGAGGGTTAGGTTTAGGATTAGGGTTAGCATTAGGGCTAGTGTGAGGTTGATGGTTAGTGTAAGCATTAGGCTTAGGCTTAGGTTTAGGCTGAGCATGTGGTTGAGGGCGAGGATTAGCTTTAGGGTTCGGTTGAGGTTTAGTGTTAGGGTTAGGGATAAAGTTCGGGTTAGGGTGAGGGTGAGGTTTAGGGGTAGAGTTAGGGTTAGGATGAGGGTTAGGTTTAGGGTGAGGGTTAGGGTGGGGGTGATGGTAAGGGTAAATGTGAAATTTAAGCTGAAGGTGAGGGTTACGGTAAGGGTGAGGGTTAGGGCTAGGTTGAGGGTTAGGGTTAGGGTTAGGGTGAGGGTGAGGCTTAGATTGAGGATTAGTGTTAGGGTTAGTGTCAGGTTTAGGGTGAGAATGAGGCTTAGGGTTAGGGTGAGGGTAGGGTAAGTGTGAGGGTTAGGGTTAGTGTTAAGGTGAGGGTTAGTGTTAGAGTGATGGTTAGGGTTATTGTTAGTGTGAGGTTTAGGGATGGGGTTAGGGTTAGGATTAATGTTAGGGTTAGGCTTAAGGTGAGGCTTAGGGTGAGGGTGAGCGTCAGGGTTAGGGTTTGATTGGGATTTGGGTTAGGTTAAGTGTGAGGGTTAGGGTTAGGGATAGGGATAGGCTTAGGTTTAGGCTGAGGGTGAGGGTGAGTGTGAGGCTTAGAGTTAGGGTGAGGGATAGGGTTAGGGTGAGAGTTAGGGTTTGAGTTAAGTTTAGGGTTAGGGTGAGGGTTAGGGTAGGGGTTACAGTGAGGTTGAGGGTTAGGGTTAGGTTGAGGGTTAGGGTTAGGTTTAGGGTTAGGGTGAGGGTGAGGATTAGGGTTAAGGTTATTTTTAGGATGAGGTTTAGGATGAGTGTCAGGGTTAGGATTAGGGTTAGGGTGAGGGCTAGCATTAGGGTGAGGTTTAGGGTTAAGGTTAGGGTGAGGTTTAGGGTTAGAGGTTAGGTTAGGGTGAGGCTGAGTGTGAGGGTTGGGTTAGGGTTAGGTTTAGGTTGACGGTGAGTGTTAGGATTAGGGTTAGGGTTAGGGTTAGGGTTAGGTTTAAGATAAGTATTAGTGTTAATGTTAGGGTTAGGGTTAAGGTGAGGTTGAGGGTGAGGATGAGGGTGAGGGGTATGTTTATTGTTAGGGTGAGTTTTAGGTTTAGGGTTAGTGTTAGGGTGAGGGTTAGGATGAGGGTTAGGGTTACGGTAAGGGTGAGGGTTAGGGTTAGGCTGAGGGTTAGGGTCAGGATTAGGGTTAATGTGAGGTTGAGGGTTAGGATTAGGGTTAGGGTTAGGGTTATTGTTAGGGTTAGGGTTACCGTTACAGTGAGGTTGAGGGTTAGGGTTAGAGTTAGGGTGAGCTTTTTAGAGTTAGGGTTAGTGTTAGAGATACGATTAGGGTGAGGGTGAGGTTTAGGGGTAGAGTTAGGGTTAGGGTGAAGGTTAGTGTGAGGATTAGGTTTAGGGTGAGGGTGAGGGTGATGGTTAGATTGATGATTAGTGTTAGGGTTAGTGTGAGTTTGAGGGTGAGGATGAGGTTTAGGCTTAGGGTGAGGGCTAGGGTGAGGGTGAGGATTAGGTTTAGTGTTAGGTTTAGGGTGAGGGTTATGGTTAGGGTTTGGGCTAGGTTTAGGTTTAGGTTTAGTGTTACGGTTAGGGTTTGGTTTAGGGTAAGGTTAGGGTAAGGTTTTTTGTTAGGGTTATTATTAGGGTTAGGGTTAGGATGAGGTTTAAGTTTACATTTCGGTTTAGAGTTAGGATTAGTTTTAGAGTGAGGTTTAGAGTTAGAGTTAGGGTGAGTGTTAGGGTTAGAGTTAGGGTTAGCGTTAGGGTTAGGGTTAGGCTTAGGCTTTGGCTTAGACTTAGGCCCAGCATGTGGGTGAGGGTTAGGGTAAGGATTAGGGTGAGGGTTAAGGTTAGGGTTAGGGTGAGGATTAAGATGAGGTTTAGGGTTAGGATTAGGGTTAGGCTGAGGAGTAGGGTGAGGGTTAGGGTGAGGGTTAGGCTTAGGGTGAGGGTGAGGTTTAGGATTTGATTTAGGGTTAGGGGGAGTGTTAGTTCGAGGCTAGGGTTAGGGTTAGTGTTAAGGTAAAGGTTAGGTTGATGGATACGTTGAGGTTTTGGGTTAGGGTTATGGTTAGGGTTAGGATGAGGGTTAGGCTGAGGGTGAGTGTGAGGTTTAGGGTTAGGCTTAGGATTAGGTTTAGGTTTAGGTTTAGGATTAGTGTTATTGTTAGGGTTAGGGTTAGATTTATGGTAAAGTGAGGGTGAGGGTGATGGTGAAGTTTAGGGTTAGGGTTAGGGTGAGGTTTATGGTTAGGGTTAGGATTAGGGTTAGGGTGAGGGTGAGGTTTAGGGTTAGATTTTGGGTTAGGGGCAGTATTAGTTCGAGGGTTAGGGTTAGGGTTAGGGTTAGGGTTAAGGGTAGGTTGATGGTTATGTTGAGGTTTTGGGTTAGGAATAGGGTTAGGGTTAGGATTAGGCTTAGGGTGAGGGTGAATGTGAGGGTTAGGGTTAGGCTTAGGCTTAGGCGTAGGGTTAGGCTGAGGGTGAGGGCGGGGGTGAGGATTAGGGTTACGGTGATGGTTAGGGTTAGGATTAGGCTGAGGGTTAGAATGAGGGTTAGGGTTAGGATTAAGGTTAGGGTGAGGGCTTGGGTGAGGGTGAGGATTAGGGTAAGGCTTAGGCTTAGGGTTAGTTTGAGCTTGAGGTTGAGGGTGAGGGTTTCGGTTAGGGTGATGGTTAGGTTTACGGTTAGGGTGAGGGTTTGTATGAGGTTTAGGGTTAGGGTTTGGTTTAGGGTGATTATGATGGTAAGGGTAAAGGAGAGGTTTTGGCTGAGTGTGAGTGTTAAGATAAGGGTTAGGGTTAGGGTTATTTTTCGGGTTAGGGTAAGGGTTAATGTTAGGGTTAGGGTGAGGGTTAGATTGAGGATTCAGTTTAGGGTTAGTGTGAGGTTTAGGGTGAGGATAAGGGTTAGGGTTAGCGTGAGAGTGAGGGATAGAATTAGGGTTAGGGTTGGGGCTAGGGTGAGGGTGAGGTTTAGGTTTAGGGTTAGGGTGAGGGCTAGGGTGAGTGTTAGGGTGAGGTTTAGTGTTAGGGATAGGGTTAGGTTTAGGATAAGGTTTAGGGTGAGGGTGAGTGTGAGGGTTAGGGTGAGGGTTAGGATTAGGCTTAGGGTTAGGGTGTGAACTAGGGGTAGGGTTTGGGTTAGGGTTACAGTGAGGTTTAGGGTTAGATATAGGATTAGGGGGACGGTTAGGGTGAGGCTTAGTGTTAGTGTTAGGGTGAGGGTGAGGGTTTGGTTAAGGTTTAGGCTTAAGGGTTAGGGTTAGGGTTATTGTGAGTGTTAGTGTTAAGGTTAGGGTTAATGTTTGGGTGAGGTTAAGTGTTAGGGTGAGGGTTTGCATTAGGGTGAGGTTATGGTTTTGGTGAGGTTTAGTGTTAGTGTTAGGGTTAGGGTTAGGATGAGGGTGAGGCTTAGGGTTAAAGTTAGGGTTAGAGTGAGGCTGAGGATGAGGGTGAGGGTTAGGGTTAGGGTTATTGTTAGGGTTAGGGTTAATTTGATGGTTAGGTTGAGGGTTAGGTTTAGTGTTAGTGTTAGGATTAGGATTAGGCTTAGGGTTAGAATGAGTGTGAAGTTTAGGGTCAGGGTAAGAGTTATGCTTAGGGTTAGGCTGAGGGTGAGGCTGAGGTTTAGTTTTAGGGTGAGGTTTAGGGTTAGGGTTAGGGTGAGAGTTAGGTTTCCGGTTAAGTTTAGGTTTAGGGTGAGGGTTAGGGTATGGGTTAATTTGACGGTGAGCTTTAGGTTTAGGTTGAGCTTTAAGATTAGATTAGGGTTAGGTTTAGGATTATGGTGAGGGTGAGGTATAGATTTAGGGTGAGGTTTAGGGTTAGGGTTAGGGTTAGGGTGAGGGTGAGGTTTAGGATTAGAGTTAGGTTTAGGGTGAGGCTGAGGGTGAGGGTTAGAGTTAGGGTTAGTGTTAGAGTTAGGGCTAGGGTGAGGGTTAGGCTTAGGATTAGTATTAGGGTTAGGTTTAGGGTTAGGATGAGGGCTAGGGTGAGGTTGAGGGGTAGGGTTAGTGTTAGGGTGAGGTTTATGGGTAGCGTTAGGGTTAGGGTGAGGGTTTGAATGAGAGTTAGGATTACAGTGAGGGTGAGGGTTAGGGTTAGTTTGAGGGTTAAGGTTAGGATTAGGGTTAGGGTGAGGGTGAGTGTGAGGGTTAGGGTTAGGCTTAGGCTTAGGCTTACGGTTAGGCTGAGGGTGAGGGTGGGGGTGAGGATTAGGGTTATGGTGATGGTTAGGGTTAGGGTTAGTGTGAGGGTTAGAATGAGGGTTAGGATTAGGATTAGGGTTAGGGTGAGGTCTAGGGTGAGGGTGAGGATTTGGGTAAGGCTTAGGCTTAGGGTTAGGCTGAGCTTGAGTTTGAGGGTGAGGGTTTCGGTTAGGGTGAAGGTTAGTATGAGGTTTTGGGTTACGGTGTGGGTTAGGGTGAGGGTTTGGATGAGGGTTAGGGTTACAGCGAGGTTGAGGATTAGGGTTAGGTATAGGGTTAGGGTTAGGATTAGGGTTAGGGTGAGGGTGAGTGTTAGGATTAGGGTTAGGCTTAGGTTTAGGGTTAGGTTTAGGGTTAGGATTAGTGTTCTTGTTAGGGTTAGGGTTAGATTTATGTTGAGGGTGAGGGTGAACTTTAGGGTTAGAGTTAGGGTGAGGTTTATGGTTAGTGTTAGGATTAGGGTTAGGGTGAGGGTGAGGTTTAGGGTTAGATTTAGGGTTAGGGTGAGGATTAGGTTTAGGATTAGGGTGAGAGTTTGGGTTCCGCTTAAGTTTAGATTTAGGGTGAGGGTTAGGGTTAGGTTGAGGGTTAGGTTTAGGGATAGTGTGATGGTTAGAGTTATGGTTAGGGTTAGGATGAGGATTAGAGTTAGGATTAAGGTTAGGGTGAGGACTGGGGTGTGGTTGTAGTTTAGTGTTAGGGTTAGGGTGAGGGTTTGGATGAGGGTTAGGGTTACAGTGAGGGTGAGGATTGGGGTTAGGTTGAGGGTTAGCATTAGGATTAGGGTTAGGTTGAGGGTGAGTGTTAGGATTAGGGTGAGGCTTAGGGTTAGGTTTAGGTTTAGGGTTAGGATTAGTGTTATTGTTAGGGTTAGGGTTAGATTTATGGTAAGGTGAGGGTGAGGGTGAGGGTGAAGGTTAGGTTTAGGGTTAGGGTGAGGTTTATTGTTAGGATTAGGATTAGGGTTATTGTGAGGGTGAGGTTTAGGGTTAGACTTTGGGTTAGGGGAGTGTTAGTTTGAGGCTTAGGGTTAGGGTTAGGGTTAAGGGTAGGTTGATGGTTATGTTGAGGTTTTGTGATAGGATTAGTGTTAGGATTAGGGTTAGGGTGAGGGTGAGTGTGAGGGTTAGGGTTAGGGTTAGGCTTAGGTTTAGGGTTAGGCTGAGGGTGAGGGCGGGGGTGAGGATTAGGGTTACAGTGATGGTTAGGTTTCGGGTTAGGTTGAGGGTTAGAATGAGGGTTAGGGTTAGGATTAAGGTTAGGGTGAGGTCTTGGGTGAGGGTGAGGATTAGGGTAAGGCTTAGGCTTAGGGTTAGTTTGAGCTTGAGGTTGAGGGTGAGGGTTTCGGTTAGGGTGATGGTTCGGTTTATGGTTAGGGTGAGGGTTTGTATGAGGTTTAGGTTTAGGGTGATTATGATGGTAAGGGTAAAGGAGAGGTTTTGGCTGAGCGTGAGTGTTAATTTAAGGGTGAGGTTTAGGGTTAGATTTAGGGTTATCGTAAGGGTTAGTTTTAGGGTTAGGGTGAGGGTTAGATTGAGGATTCAGTTTAGGGTTAGTGTGAGGTTTAGGATGAGGATAAGGGTTAGTGTTAGGGTGAGGGTGAGGGATAGAATTAGGGTTAGGCTTAGGTTTAGGGTTAGGAATAGTGATATTGTTAGGGTTAGTTTTAAATTTATGGTAAGGGTGAGGGTAAGGGTGAGGGTGAAGTTTAGGGTTAGAGTTAGGATGAGGTTTATGGTTAGGGTTAGGATTAGGTTTAGGGTGAGGGTTAGGTTTAGGGTTAGATTTAGGGTTGGGGGGGTGTTAGCTCGAAGTTACGGTTAGGGTTGGTGCTAAGGTTAAGATTAGGTTGATTTTTACGTTGAGGTTTTGGGTTAGGGTTATGGTTAGGGTTAGGATTAGGTTTAGGGTGAGTGTGAGTGTGAGGGTTAGTGTTAGGCTTAGGCTTAAGGTTAGGCTGAGGGTAAGGGTCGGGGTGAGGATTAGGGTTAGGGTTAGGGTTAGGGTTAGGGTTAGGGTTAGGTTGAGGGTTAGAATGAGGGTTAGGATTAGGATTAGGGTTAGGGTAAGGGCTAGGGTGAGGGTGAGGATTAGGGTAAGGCTTAGGCTTAGGGTTAGGCTGAGCTTGAGTTTGAGGGTGAGGGTTTCAGTTAGGGTGAGTGTTAGTATGAGGTTTAGGGTTAGGGTGTGGGTTAGGGTGAGGGTTTGGATTAGTGTTAGGGTTAAAGTGATGTTGAGGATTAGGGTTAGGTATAGGATTAGGGTTAGGATTAGGGTTAAGGTGAGGGTGAGTGTTCGAATTAGGGTTAGGCTTAGGTTTAGGGTTATGTTTAGGGTTAGGATTAGTGTTATTGTTAGGGCTAGGGTTAGATTTATGGTGAGTGTAAGGGTGACGTTTACGGTTAGAGTTAGGGTGAGGTTTATGGTTAGTGTTAGGATTAGGGTTAGGGTGAGGGTGTGGTTTAGGGTTAGATTTAGCGTTAGGGTGAGGATTAGGGTTAGGATTAGGGTGAGAGTTTGGGTTCCACTTAAGTTTAGGGTTAGAGTGAGGGTTAGGGTTAGGTTGAGGGTTAGGTTTAGGGACAGTGTGATGGTTAGAGTTAGGGTTAGGGTTAGGTTTAGGATTAGGATTAGAGTTAGGATTGACGTTAGGGTGAGGAATAGGGTGTGGTTGAGGGTTAGTGTTAGGGTTACGGTGAGGGTTTGGATGAGGAATAGGGTTACAGTGAGGGTGAGGATTAGGGTTAGGTTGAGGGTTAGCGTTAGGATTAGGGTTAGGTTGAGGGTGAGTGTTAGGATTAGGGTTAGGCTTAGTTTAGGTTTAGGTTTAGGGTTAGGATTAGTGTTATTATTAGGGTTAGGGTTAGATTTATGGTAAGGTGAGGGTGAGGGTGAGGGTGAAGGTTAGGGTAAGGATTAGGGTGAGGTTTATTGTTAGGATTAGGATTAGAGTTAGGGTTAGTGTGAGGTTTAGGGTTAGATTTTGGGTTAGGGGGAGTGTTAGTTCCATGGTTAGGGTTAGGGTTACGGTTAAGGGTAGGTTGATGGTTATGTTGAGGTTTTGTGATAGGATTAGAGTTAGGGTTAGGATTAGGGTTAGGGTGAGGGTGAGTGTGAGGGTTAGGGTTAGGGTTAGGCTTAGGCTTAGGGTTAGGCTGAGGGTGAGGGCGGGGGTGAGGATTAGGGTTACAGTGATGTTTAGGGTTAGGGTTAGGTTGAGGGTTAGAATGAGGGTTAGGGTTAGGATTAAGGTTAGGGTGAGGGCTTGGGTGAGGGTGAGTATTAGGGCAAGGCTTAGGCTTAGGGTTTTGCTGATCTTGAGGTTGAGGGTGAGGGATTCCGTTAGGGTGATGGTTAGGTTTACGGTTAGTTTGAGGGTGTGTATGAGGTTTAGCGTTAGGGTGATTATGATGGTAAGGGTAAAGGAGAGGATTTGGCTGAGTGTGAGTGTTAATTTAAGGGTGATAGTTAGGGTTAGGTTTAGGGTTAGGGTAAGGGTTAGTGTTAGGGTTAGTGTGAGGGTTAGATTGAGGATTCAGTTTAGGGTTAGTGTGAGGTTTAAGGTGAGGATGAGGGTTAGTGTTAGGGTGAGGGTGAGGGATAGAATTAGGGTTAGGCTTAGGTTTAGGGTTAGGATTAGTGTTATTGTTAGGGTTAGTTTTAGATTTATGGTAAGGGTGAGGATGATGGTGAGGGTGAAGGTTAGGGTTAGGGTTAGGGTGAGGTTTTTGGTTAGGGTTAGGATTAGGTATATGGTGAGGGTGAGGTTTAGGGTTAGATTTAGGGTTAGGGGGAGTGTTAGTTCGAGGTTAGGGTTAGGGTTAGTGATAAGGTTAAGGTTAGGTTGATGGTTACGTTGAGCTTTTGGGTTAGGGTTATGGTTAGGGTTAGGATTAGGTTTAGGGTGAGTGTGAGTGTGAGGGTTAGGGTTAGGCTTAGGCTTAGGATTAGACTGAGGGTGAGGGTGGGGGTGAGGATTAGGGTTAGGGTGATGGTTAGGGTTAGGGTTAGGTTGAGGGTTAGAATGAGGGTTAGGATTAGGATTAGGGTTAGGGTGAGGGCTAGGGTGAGGGTGAGGATTAGGGTAAGGCTTAGGCTTAGGGTTAGGCTGAGCTTGAGTTTGAGGGTGAGGGTTTCAGTTAGGGTGAGGGTTAGTATGAGGTTTAGGGTTAGGGTGTGGTTTAGGGTGAGGGTTTGGATTAGTGTTAGGGTTACAGTGATGTTGAGGATTAGGGTTAGGTATAGGATTAGGGTTAGGATTAGGGTTAAGGTGAGGGTGAGTGTTAGGATTAGGGTTAGGCTTAGGTTTAGGGTTAGGTTTAGGGTTAGGATTAGTGTTATTGTTAGGTTTAGGGTTAGATTTATGGTGAGTGTGAGGGTGACGTTTAGAGTTAGAGTTAGGGTGAGGTTTATGGTTAGTGTTAGGATTAGGGTTAGGGTGAGGGTGTGGTTTAGGGTTAGATTTAGGGTTAGGGTGAGGATTAGGGTTAGGATTAGGGTGAGAGTTTGGGTTCCGCTTAAGTTTAGATTTAGGGTGAGGGTTAGGGTTAGGTTGAGGGTTAGGTTTAGGGATAGTGTGATGGTTAGAGTTAGGGTTAGGGTTAGGGTTAGGATGAGGATTAGAGTTAGGATTAATGTTAGGGTGAGGACTAGGGTGAGGTTGAGTGTTAGTGTTAATGTTAGGGTGAGGGTTTGGATGAGGGTTAGGGTTACAGTGAGGGTGAGGATTAGGGTTAGGTTGAGGGTTAGCATTAGGATTCGGGTTAGGTTGAGGGTGAGTGTTAGGATTAGATTTAGGCTTAGGGTTAGGTTTAGGTTTAGGGTTAGGATTAGTGTTACTGTTAGGGTTAGGGTTAGATTTATGATAAGGTGAGGGTTAGGGTGAGGGTGAAGTTTAGGGTTAGGATTAGGGTGAGGTTTATGGTTAGGGTTAGGATTAGGGTTGGGGTGAGGGTGAGGTTTAGGTTTAGATTTTGGGTTAGGGTGAGTGTTAGTTCGAGGGTTAGGGTGAGGGTTAGGGTTAGGGTTAAGGTTAGGTTGGTGGTTATGTTGAGGTTTTGGGTTAGGATTAGGGTTAGGGTTAGGATTAGGGTTAGGGTGAGGGTGAGTGTGAGGGTGAGGGTTAGGGTTAGGCTTAGGCTTAGGGTTAGGCCGAGGATGTGGGCGGGGGTAAGGATTAGGGTTACAGTGATGGTTAGGGTTAGGGTTAGGTTGAGGGTTAAAATGAGGGTTAGGGTTAGGATTAAGGTTAGGGTGAGGGCTTGGGTAAGGGTGAGGATTAGGGTAAGGCTTAGGCTTAGGGTTAGGCTGATCTTGATGTTGAGGGTGAGATTTCGGTTAGGGTGATGGTTAGGTTTACAGTTAGGGTTTGGGTTTGTATGATTTTTAGGGTTACGGTGATTATGATGGTAAGGGTAAATGAGAGGTTTTGGCTGATCATGAGTGTTAAGATAAGGGTGAGGGTGAGGGTTAGGTTTAGGGTTAACGTAAGGGTTAGTGTTAGGGTTAGTGTGAGGGTTAGATTGAGGATTCAGTTTAGGGTTAGTGTGAAATTTAAGGTGAGGATGAGGGTTAGGGTTAGGGTGAGGGTGAGGGATAGAATTAGGGTTTGGCATGGATTTAGCGTTAGGATTAGTGTTATTGTTAGGGTTAGTTTTAGATTTATGGTAAGGGTGAGGGTGAGGGTGAGGGTGAAGTTTAGGGTTAGGGTTAGGGTTAGGTTTATGCTTAGGGGTAGGATTAGGTTTAGGGTGAGGGTGAGGTTTAGGGTTAGATTTAGGGTTAGGGGGAGTGTTAGTTCGAGGTTAGGTTTAGGGTTAGTTTTAAGGTTAAGGTTAGGTTGATGGTTACGTTGAGGTTTTGGATTAGGGTTATGGTTAGGGTTAGGAATAGGGTTAGGGTGAGGGTGAGTGTGGGGGTTACAGTTAGGGTTAGGGTTAGGCTGAGGGTGAGGGTGGGGGTGAGGATTAGGGTTAGGGTGATGGTTAGGGTTAGGGTTAGTTTGAGGGTTAGAATGAGGGTTAGGATTAGGATTAGGGTTAGGGTGAGGGCTATGGTGAGGGTGAGGATTAGGGTAAGGCTTAGTCTTAGGGTTAGGCTGAGCTTGAGGTTGAGGTTGAGGGTTTCGGTTAGGGTGAGGGTTAATATGAGTTTTAGGGTTAAGGTGTGGGTTAGGGTGAGGTTTTGGATGAGGGTTAGGGTTACAGTGAGGTTTAATGTTAGGGTTAGGTATAGGGTTAGCGTTAGGATTAGGGTTAGGGTGAGGGTGAGTGTTAGGATTAGGGTTAGGCTTAGTTTTAGGGTTAGGTTTAGGGTTAGGATTAGTGTTATTGCTAGGGTTAGGGTTAGATTAATGGTAAGGGTGAGGGTGAGAGTGAGGGTGAAATTTAGGGTTAGAGTTAGGGTGAGGTTTATGGTTAGTGTTAGGATTAGGGTTAGGGTGAGGGTGAGGTTTAGGGTTAGATTTATGGTTAGGGTGAGGATTAGGGTTAGGATTAGTGTGAGAGTTTGGGTTCCGCTTAAGTTTAGGGTTAGGGTGAGGGTTAGGGTTAGGTTGAGGGTTAGGTTTAGGGATACTGTGATGGTTAGAGTTAGGGTTAGGGTTAGGGTTAGGATGAGGATTAGAGTTAGGATTAATTTTAGGGTGAGGACTAGGGTGAGGTTGAGGGTTAGTGTTAGGGTTAGGGTGAGGATTTGGATGAGGGTTAGGGTTACAGTGAGGGTGAGGATTGGGGTTAGGTTGAGGGTTAGCATTAGGATTAGGTTTAGGTTGAGGGTGAGTGTTAGGATTAGGGTTAGGCTTAGGGTTAGGATTAGGTTTAGGGTTAGGATTAGTGTTATTGTTAGGGTTAGGGTTAGATTTATGGTAAGGTGAGGGTGAGGGTGAGGGTGAGGTTAGGGTTAGGGTTAGGGTGAGGATTATGGTTAGGGTTAGGATTAGGGTTAGGGTGAGGGTGAGGTTTAGGGTTTGACTTTGGGTTAGGTGGAGTGTTAGTTCAAGGGTTAATGTTAGGGTTAGGTTTAGGGTTAGGTTTAGGGTTAGGGTTAAGTTTAGGTTGATGGTTATGTTGAGGTTTTGGGTTAGGATTAGGGTTAGGGTTAGGATTAGGGTTGGGATGAGGGTGAGTATGAGGTTTATTGTTAGGTTTAGGCTTAGGGTTAGGGTTAGGCTGAGGGTGAGGGCAGGGATGAGGATTAGGGTTACAGTGATGGTTAGTGTTAGGGTTAGTTTGAGGGTTAGAATGTGGGTTAGGGTTAGGATTAAGATTAGGGTGAGGGCTTGGGTGAGGGTGTGGTTTAGGGTAAGGCTTAGGCTTAGAGTTAGGCTGAGCTTGAGGTTGAGGGTGAGGGTTTTGGTTAGGGTGATGGTTAGGTTTAAGGTTAGGGTGAGGGTTTGTATGAGGTTTAGAGTTAGGGTTTGGTTTAGGGTGATTATGATGGTAAGGGTAAAGGAGAGGTTTTGGCTGAGGGTGAGTGTTAAGATAAGTGTGAGGGTTAGGGTTACTTTTCGTGTTAGGATAATGGTTAGTGTTAGGGTTAGGGTGAGGGTTAGATTGAGGATTCAGTTTAGGGTTAGTGTGAGGTTTAGGGTGAGGATGAGGGTTAGGGTTAGGTTGAGGGTGAGGGATTGAATTAGGGTTAGGGTGAGGGTGAGGTTTAGGTTTAGGGTTAGGGTGAGAGCTAGGGTGAGTGTTAGGGTGAGGTTTAGTGTTAGGGATAGGGTTAGGTTTAGGATTAGGTTTAGGGTGAGGGTGAGTGTGAGGGTTAGGGTTAGGGTTAGGATTAGGCTTAGGGTTAGGGTGTGGACTAGGGGTAGGGTTTGGGTTAGGGTTACGGTGAGGGTTAGTGTTAGGGATAGGGTTAGGCTTTGGGTTAAGCTGAGGGTGAGGATGGGTTTTGTTTAGGTTATTGTTAGTGTTATGGTTAGGGTTAAGTTTGCAGTGAGGGTGAGGCTGAGGGTGAGGGTTATGGTTATGGTTAGGGTTTGGGTTAATGTTTTTATTAGGGTTAGGGTTAAAGTTACGGTGAGATTGAGGGTGAGGGTGAGGGTTAGGGTTAGGGTGAGGTTTAGGGTGAGGTTTAGGTTTAGGGTTAGGTTTAGTGTTAGGGTGAGGGTGAGGTTTAGGGTTTGATATAGGGTTAGGGAGAGGGTTAGGGTGAGCGTTAGGGTTAGGGTTAATGTTAGGTTTAGGGTGAGGGTGAGGGTTAGGTTGAGTTTAAGGGTTAGGGTTAGTGTGAGGGTTAGTATTAGGGTTAGGGTTAGTGTTAGGGTTAGGGTAAGTGTTAGGGTGAGCGTTTGGGTTAGGGTGAGGGTTATGTTTAGAGTGATGGTTAGGGGTGGGTTTAGGGTTATTGTTAGGGTTAGGGTTAGGGTTACGGTTACAGTGAGGGTGAGAGTGAGGGTTAGGGTTAGGGTTAGGATGAGGTTTAATGTTATGTTAGGGTTAGAATTAGGGTTAGGTTGAGACTGAGGTTTATGTTTACAGTTAGGCTTAGTGTTAGTTTTAGGTTTACGGTGAGGGTTAGGGTTAGGCTTAGGCTTCGGCTTAGGCTTAGGCCGAGCATGAGGTTGAGGGTGAGGGTTAGGATCAGGTTTAGGGTTAGGATTAGGGTTAGGGTTAGGTCTAGGGTGAGGGTTAGGTTGAGGGTTAGGGTTATTGAAAGAGTCAGGTTTAGGATTAATGTTAGGGTGAGGTTGAGTGTGAGGGTTAGGGTTAGGGTTAGGATTAGGCTTAGGGTTAGGGTGATGGTTAAGATTAGGGTTTGAGTTATGGTGAGGGTGAGGCTGAGGATTAGGGTTTGGTTTAGGGTTAGATTTAGGGTAAGGTTTAGGGTTAGGCTTATGGTTCCGGTACGGGTTTGGGTTAGAGTTAGGGTTAGGCTTAGGGTTAGCCTGAGGGTGAGGGTGGGGGTGAGGGTGAGGGTTATGTTTAGTGTTAGGGTGAGGGTTAGGATCAGAGTTAGGGTTAGGATTAGGGTGAGGGTGAGGTTTAGTTTTAGGGTGAGGTTTAGGTTTAGGGTTAGGTTTAGGGTGAGGGTGAGGTTTAGGATTAGAGTTAGGTCTCGGGTGAGGCTGAGAGTGAGGGTTAGGGTTAGGATTAGTGTTAGAGTTAGGGTTAGGGTGATGTTTAATGTGAGGATGAGGGTTAGGCTTAGGTTTAAGGGTAGGATTAGGGTAAGGGTTAGGGTGAATATAAGGATTAGGGTGAGTGTGAGGGTTACGGTTAGAATTAGGCTTCGACTTAGGTTTAGGCTGAGGGTGAGGGTTAGGTTTAGTGTGAGTGTTAGGGTTAGGGTTAGGGTGAGGGTTAGGCTGAGGTTGAGGGTTAAGCTCAGGTTTAGGATTAGGTTAAGGTTTAGGGTGAGTGTGAGGATTAGGGTTAAGGGTAGGCTTCGGCTTAGGGTTAGGCTGAGGGTGAGGATGAGGGTGAGGTTTAGGGTTAGGGTGAGGGTTAGTGTTAGGGTTAGGGTGATAGTTTGGGTTCGGGTTAAGTTTAGGGTTAGCGTGAGTGTTAGGGTTAGGTTAAGGGTTAGGGTTAGGGATAGTGTGATGTTTAGGGTGAGGGTTAGGGTTAGGATGAGGATTAGGGTTATGTTTAGGGTTAGGATGAGGGCTAGGGTGAGGATGTGGGTTATAGGGTTAGTGTTAGGGTGAGGTTTATGGTTAGCGTTAGGGTTAGGGTGATGGTTTGGATGAGAGTTAGGATTACAGTGAGGGTGAGGGTTAGGGTTAGTTTGAGGGTTAGGGTTAGGATTAGGATTAGGGTGAGGGTGAGGGTTAGGATTAGGGTTAGGCTTAGGTTTAGGGTTAGGATTAGTGTTATTGTTAGGGTTAGGTTTAGATTTATGGTAAGGGTGAGGGTGAGGGTGAGGGTGAAGGTTAGGGTTAGGGTTAGGGTGAGGTTTATGTTTAGGGTTAGGATTAGGTTTAGGGTGAGGGTGAGGTTTAGGGTTAGATTTAGGGTTAGGGGGAGTGTTAGTTCGAGGTTAGGGTTAGGGTTAGTGTTAAGGTTAAGGTTAGGTTGATGGTTACGTTGAGGTTTTGGGTTAGGGTTATGGTTATGGTTAGGATTAGGGTAAGGGTGAGGGTGAGTGTGAGGGTTAGTGTTAGGCTGAGGGTGAGGGTGGGGGTGAGGATTAGGGTTAGGGTGATGGTTAGAGTTAGGGTTAGGTTGATGGTTAGAATGAGGGTTAGGATTAGGATTAGGGTTAGGGTGAGGGCTAGGGTGAGGGTGAGGATTAGGGTAAGGCTTAGGCTTAGGGTTAGGCTGATCTTGAGGTTGAGGGTGAGGGTTTCGGTTAGGGTGAGGGTTAGTATGAGGTTTAGGGTTAGGGTGTGGGTTAGGGTGAGGGTTTGGATGAGGGTTAGGTTTACAGTGATGTTGAGGTTTAGGGTTAGGTATAGGGTTAGGGTTAGCATTAGGGTTAGGGTGAGGGTGAGTGTTCGGATTAGGATTAGGGTTAGGTTTAGGGTTAGGTTTAGGTTTAGGATTAGTTTTATTGTTAGGGTTAGGGTTAGTTTTATCTTAAGGGTGAGGGTGAGGGTGAGGGTGAAGTTCAGTGTTAGAGTTAGGGTGAGGTTTATGGTTAGTGTTAGGATTAGGTTTAGTGTGAGGGTGAAGGTTAGGGTTAGGGTTAGGGTGAGGTTTATGTTTAGGGTTAGGATTAGGTTTAGGGTGAGGGTGAGGTTTAGGGTTAGATTTAGGGTTAGGGGGAGTGTTAGTTCGAGGTTAGGGTTAGGGTTAGTGTTAAGGTTAAGGTTAGGTTGATGGTTACGTTGAGGTTTTGGGTTAGGGTTATGGTTAGGGTTAGGATTAGGGTTAGGGTGAGGGTGAGTGTGAGGGTTAGGGTTAGGCTGAGGGTGAGGGTGGGGGTGAGGATTAGGGTTAGGGTGATGGTTAGAGTTAGGGTTAGGTTGATGGTTAGAATGAGGGTTAGGATTAGGATTAGGGTTAGGGTGAGGGCTAGGGTGAGGGTGAGGATTAGGGTAAGGCTTAGGCTTAGGGTTAGGCTGATCTTGAGGTTGAGGGTGAGGGTTTCGGTTAGGGTGAGGGTTAGTATGAGGTTTAGGGTTAGGGTGTGGGTTAGGGTGAGGGTTTAGATGAGGGTTAGGGTTACAGTGATGTTGAGGTTTAGGGTTAGGTATAGGGTTAGGGTTAGCATTAGGTTTAGGGTGAGGGTGAGTGTTCGGATTAGGATTAGGGTTAGGTTTAGGGTTAGGTTTAGGTTTAGGATTAGTTTTATTGTTAGGGTTAGGGTTAGTTTTATCTTAAGGGTGAGGGTGAGGGTGAGGGTGAAGTTCAGTGTTAGAGTTAGGGTGAGGTTTATGGTTAGTGTTAGGATTAGGTTTAGTGTGAGGGTGAAGGTTAGGGTTAGATTTAGGGTTAGGGTGAGGATTAGGGTTAGGATTAGGGTGAGAGTTTGGGTTCCGCTTAAGTTTAGGGTTAGGGTGAGGGTTAGGGTTAGGTTGAGGGTTAGGTTTAGGGATAGTGTGATGGTTAGAGTTAGGGTTAGGGTTAGGGTTAGGATTAGGATTAGAGTTAGGATTAAGGTTAGGGTGAGGACTAGGGTGATGTTGAGGGTTAGTGTTAGGGTTACGGTGAGGGTTAGGGTTACAGTGAGGGTGAGGATTAGGGTTAGGTTGAGGGTTAGCATTAGGATTAGGGTTAGGTTGAGGGTGAGTGTTAGGATTAGGGTTAGGCTTAGGGTTAGGTTTAGGTTTAGGGTTAGCATTAGTGTTATTGTTAGGGTTAGGGTTAGATTTATGGTAAGGTGAGGGTGAGGGTGAGGGTGAAGTTTAGGGTTAGGGTTAGGGTTAGGGTGAGGTTTATTGTTAGGGTTAGGATTAGGTTTAGGGTGAGGATGAGGTTTAGGGTTAGATTTTGGGTTAGGGGGAGTGTTAGTTCGAGGGTTAGGGTTAAGTTTAGGGTTAGGGTTAAGTGTCAGTTGATGGTTATGTTTAGGTTTTGGGTTAGGATTAGGATTAGGGTTAGGGTGAGGGTGAGTGTGAGGTTTAGGGTTGGGTTAGGTTTAGGCTTAGGGTTAGGATGAGGGTGAGGGCGGTGTTGAGGATTAGGGTTATGGTGATGTTTAGGGTTAGGGTTAGCTTGAGGGTTAGAATGAGGGTTAGGTTTAGGATTAAGGTTAGGGTGAGGATTAGGGTATGGCTTAGGCTTAGGGTTAGGCTGAGCTTGAGTTTGAAGGTGAGGGTTTCGGTTAGGGTGATGTTTAGGTTTACGGTTAGAGTGAGGTTTTGTATGAGTTTTAGGGTTAGGGTGTGGGTTAGGGTGATTATGATGGTAAGGGTAAAGGAGAGGTTTTGGCTGAGGGTGAGTTTAAGATAAGGGTGAGGGTTAGGGTTATTTTTCGGGTTAGGGTAAGGGTTAGTGTTAGGGTTAGGGTGAGGCTTAGATTGAGGATTCAGTTTAGGGTTAGTGTGAGGTTTATGGTGAGGATGATGGTTAGGGTTAGGGTGAGGGTGAGGGATAGAATTAGGGTTAGGGTGGGGGCTAGGGTGAGGGTGAGTTTTAGGTTTAGGGTCAGGGTGAGGGCTAGGGTGAGTGTTAGGGTGAGGTTTAGTGTTAGGGATAAGGTTAAGTTTAGGATTAGGTTTAGGGTGAGAGTGAGTGTGAGGGTTAGGTTTAGGGTTAGTTTTAGGCTTAGGGTTAGGGTGCGGACTAGAGGTAGGGTTTGTGTTGGGGTTACGGTGAGGGTGAGGGTGGGGTTTGGTTTAGGTTATTGTTAGTGTTATGGTTAGGGTTAAGTTTGCAGTGAGGGTTAGGCTGAGGGTGAGGGTTATTGTTAGGGTTAGGGTTTGGGTTAATGTTATTATTAGGGTTAAGGTTAGATTTACGGTGAGGTTGAAGGTGAGGGTGAGGGTTATGTTTAGGGTGAGGTTTAGGGTGAAGTTTAGGTTTAGGCTTAGGTTTAGTGTTAGGGTGAGGGTGAGGTTTAGGGTTTGATATAGGGTTAGGGGTAGGGTTTGGGTGAGGGTTAGGGTTAGGGTTAATGTTAGGTTTAGTTTGAGGGTGAGGGTTAGGTTGAGGTTAAGGGTTAGGGTTAGTGTGAGGATTAGTATTAGGGTTAGTGTTAGTGTTAGGATTAGGGTAAGTGTTAGGGTGAGCGTTTGGGTTAGGGTGAGGTTTATGTTTATAGTGATGGTTAGGGGTCGGGTTTGGGTTATTGTTAGGGTTAGAGTTAGGGTTACAGTTACAGTGAGGGTGAGAGTGAGGGTTAGGATTAGGGTTAGGATGAGGTTTAGTGTTATGTTAGGGTTAGAATTAGGGTTAGGTTGAGACTGAGGTTTATGTTTACAGTTAGGCTTAGTGTTAGTTTTAGGTTTAGGGTGAGGGTTAGGGTTAGGCTTAGGCTTTGGCTTAGACTTAGGCCGAGAATGAGGTTGAGGATGAGGGTTAGGATGATGTTTAGGGTTAGGATTAGGGTTAGGGTTAGGTCTAGGGTGAGGGTTAGGTTGAGGGTTAGGGTTATTGATAGAGTCAGGTTTAGGATTAAGGTTAGGGTGAGGTTGAGTGTGAGGGTTAGGGTTAGGGTTAGGATTAGGCTTAGGGTTAGGGTGAGGGTTAAGATTAGGGTTTGTGTTGTGGTGAGGGTGAGGCTGAGGATTAGGGTTTGGTTTAGGATTAGATTTAGGGTAAGGTTTAGGGTTAGGGTTAGGGTTCCCTTGAGGGTTTGGGTTAGGGTTAGGGTTAGGCTTAGGGTTAGGCTGAGGGTGAGGGTGAGGGTGAGGGTTAGGGTTAGTGTTAGGGTGAGGGTTAGGATGATGTTAGGGTTAGGATTAGGGTGAGGGTGAGGTTTAGGGTTAGGGTGAGGTTTAGGGTTAGGTTTAGCGTTAGGGTTAGGGTGAGGATTAGGATTAGTATTAGGTCTCGGGTGAGGCTGAGAGTGAGGGTTAGGGTTAGGGTTAGTGTTAGAGTTAGGGTTAGGGTGAGGTTTAATGTGAGGGTGAGGGTTAGGCTTAGGGTTAAGAGTAGGATTAGGGTAAGTGTTAGGGTGAGTTTAAGTGTTAGGGTGAGTGTGAGGGTTAGCATTAGGGTTAGGCTTCGGCTTAGGTTTAGGCTGAGGGTGAGGGTTAGGTTTAGGGCGAGTGTTACGTTTATGGTTAGGGTGAGGGTTAGGCTGAGGGTGATGGTTAAGCTCAGGTTTAGGATTAGGATTAAGTTAAGTTTTAGGGTGAGTGTGAGGGTTAGGATTAGGGGTAGGCTTCGGCTTAGGGTTAGGCTGAGTTGAGGGTGAGGGTGAGGGTTAGGGTTAGGGTGAGTGTTAGGGTTAGGGTTAGGGTGAGATTTTGGGTTCGGGTTAATTTTAGGGTTAGGGTGAGAGTTAGGGATAGGTTGAGGCTTAGGGTTAGGGATAGTGTGATGGTTAGGGTTAGGATGAGGATTAGGGTTATGTTTAGGGTTAGGATGAGGGCTAGGGTGAGGTTGAGGGTTATAGTGTTAGTTTTAGGGAGAGGTTTATGGTTATCGTTAGGGTTAGGGTGAGGGTTTGGATGAGAGTTAGGATTACAGTGAGGGTGAGGGTTAGGGTTAGTTTGAGGGTTAGGGTTAGGATTAGGGTTAGGGTGAGGGTGAGTGTTAGGATTAGTGTTAGGCTTAGGTTTAGGGTTTGGATTAGTGTTATTGTTAGGGTTAGGTTTAGATTTATGGTAAGGGTGAGGGTGAGGGTGAGGGTGAAGGTTAGGGTTAGGGTTAGGGTGAGGTTTATGTTTAGGGTTAGGATTAGTTTTAGGGTGAGGGTGAGTGTGAGGGTTAGGGTTAGGCTTAGGCTTAGGCTTAGTGTTAGGCTGAGGGTGAGGGTGGGTGTGAGGATTAGGGTTAGGGTGATGGTTAGGTTTAGGGTTAGGGTGAGGGTTAGAGTGAGGGTTAGGATTAGGATTAGGGTTAGGGTGAGGGCTAGGGTGAGTGTGAGGATTAGGGTAAGGCTTAGGCTTAGGGTTAGGCTGAGCTTGAGGTTGAGGGTGAGGGTTTCAGTTAGGGTGAGGGTTAGTTTGAGCTTTAGGGTTAGGGTGTGGGTTAGGGTGAGGGTTTGGATGAGGGTTAGGGTTACAGCGAGGTTGAGGATTAGGGTTAGGTATAGGGTTAGGGTTAGGATTAGGGTTAGGGTGAGGGTGAGTGTTAGGATTAGGTTTAGGCTTAGGTTTAGGGTTAGGTTTAGGGTTAGGATTAGTGTTCTTGTTAGGGTTAGGGTTAGGTTTATGGTGAGGGTGAGGGTGAAGTTTAGGGTTAGAGTTAGGGTGAGGTTTATGATTAGTGTTAAAATTAGGATTAGAGTGAGGGTGAGCTTTAGGTTTAGATTTAGGCTTAGGGTGAGGATTAGGTTTAGGATTATGGTGAGAGTTTGGGTTCTGCTTATGTTTAAGGTCAGCGTGAGGGTTAGGGTTAGGTTGAGGGTTAGGTTTAGGGATAGTGTGATGGTTAGAGTTAGGGTTAGGGTTAGGGTTAGGATGAGGATTAGAATTAGGATTTAGGTTAGGGTGAGGACTAGGTTGAGTTTGAGGGTTAGTATTAGGGTTATGGTGAGGGTTTGGATGAGAGTTAGGGTTACAGTGAGGGTGAGGATTAGGGTTAGGCTGAGGGTTAGCGTTAGGATTAGGGTTAGGTTGAGGGTGAGTGTTAGAATTAGGGTTAGGTTTAGGGTTAGGTTTAGGATTAGGGTTAGGATTACTGTTATTGTTCGGGTTAGGGTTATATTTATGGTAAGGTGGGGTTAGGGTGAGGTTGAAGGTTAGGGTTAAGGATAGGGTGAGGTTTATGGTTAGGGTTAGGATTAGGGTTAGGGTGAGGGTCAGGTTTAGGGTTAGATTTTGGGTTGGGGGAGTGTTAGTTCAAGGGTTAGGGTTAGGGTTAGGGTTAGGGTTAAGGTTAGGTTGATGGTTAGGTTGAGGTTTTGGGTTAGGATTAGGGTTAGGGTTAAGATTAGGGTGTGGGTTAGGGTGATTATGATGGTAAGGGTAAAGGAGAGGTTTTGGCTGAGGGTGAGTGTTAAGATAAGGGTGAGTGTTAGGCTTATTTTTCGGGTTAGGTTAAGGGTTAGTTTTAGGGTTAGGGTGAGGGTAAGATTGAGGATTCGGTTTAGGGTTAGTGTGAGCTTTAGGGTGAGGATGAGGGTTAGGGTTAGGGTGAGGTGAGGGATAGAATTAGGGTTAGGGTGAGGGCTAGGTTGAGGATGAGGTTTAGGTTTCAGGTTAGGGTGACGGCAAGGGTGAGTGTTAGGTTGAGGTTTAGTGTTAGGGATAGGGTTAGGTTTAGGATTAGGGTTAGGGTGAGGGTGAGTGTGAGGGTTTGGGTTCGGGTTAGGATTAGGCTTAGGGTTAGGGTGAGGATTATTGTTAGGGTTTGAATCAGGGTGAGGTTTAGGTTAGGTTTAGGGTTAGGATTATGGTGACGGTGAGATTTAGGGTTAGATATAGAGTTAGGGGTAAGGTTAGGGTGAGGGTTATGGTTAGGGTTAGTGTTAGGCTTAGGGTAAGGGGGAGGGTTAGGTTGAGTTTAAGGGTAAGGGTTAGGGTTAATGTTAGTGTGAGGGTTAGTATTAGGGTTAGGGTTAGTGTTATGGTTAGCGTAAGTTTTAGGGTGAGGGTTTGGATTAGGGTGAGGGTTATGGTTAGGGTGAGGGTTAGGGTTAGGGTTAGGGTTATTGTTATGGTTAGGGTTAGGGTTACGGTTACAGTGAGGAAGAGAGTGAGGGTTAGGGTTAGGGTTAGGATGAGGTTTAGGGTTATGTTAGGGTTAGAATTAGGGTTAGGGTGAGAGTTAGGTTTAGGTTTAGATTTAGGATTAGTGTTAGTTTTACGGTTAGTGTGAGAGTTAGGGTTAGGCTTAGGCTTAGGCTTAGGCTTAGGCTTATGCCGAGCATGAGGTTGAGGGTGAGGGTTAGGATGAGTTTTAGGGTTAGTATTAGGTTTAGGGTTAGGGCTAGGGTGAGGGTTAGGTTGAGGGTTAGGGTTAGGGTGAGAGTTAGGTTTAGTATTAAGGTTAGGGTGAGGTTGAGTGTGAGGGTTAAGGTTAGGATTAGGATTAGACTTAGGGTTAGAGTGAGGGTTAAGATTAGGGTTTGGGTTATGATGAGGGTGAGGCTGAGGATTAGGTTTTGGTTTAGGGTTAGATTTAGCGTTAGGTTTAGGGTTAGGTTTAGGGTTATGGTGAGGGTTAGTGTTAGGGTTAGGGTTAGTGTTATGGTTAGCGTAAGTGTTAGGGTGAGGGTTTGGGTTAGGGTGAGGGTTATGGTTAGCGTGAGGGTTAGGGTTAGGGTTAGGGTTATTGTTATGGTTAGGGTTAGGGTTATGGTTACAGTGAGGAAGAGAGTGAGGGTTAGGGTTAGGGTTAGGATGAGGTTTAGGGTTATGTTAGGGTTAGAATTAGGGTTAGGGTGAGAGTTAGGTTTAGGTTTAGATTTAGGATTAGTGTTAGTTTTACGGTTAGTGTGAGAGTTAGGGTTAGGCTTAGGCTTAGGCTTAGGCTTAGGCTTATGCCGAGCATGAGGTTGAGGGTGAGGGTTAGGATGAGGTTTAGGGTTAGTATTAGGTTTAGGGTTAGGGCTAGGGTGAGGGTTAGGTTGAGGGTTAGGGTTAGGGTGAGAGTTAGGTTTAGTATTATGGTTAGGGTGAGGTTGAGTGTGAGGGTTAAGGTTAGGATTAGGATTAGACTTAGGGTTAGAGTGAGGGTTAAGATTAGGGTTTGGGTTATGATGAGGGTGAGGCTGAGGATTAGGTTTTGGTTTAGGGTTAGATTTAGCGTTAGGTTTAGGGTTAGGTTTAGGGTTATGGTGAGGGTTAGTGTTAGGGTTAGGGTTAGTGTTATGGTTAGCGTAAGTGTTAGGGTGAGGGTTTGGGTTAGGGTGAGGGTTATGGTTAGCGTGAGGGTTAGGGTTAGGGTTAGGGTTATTGTTATGGTTAGGGTTAGGGTTACGGTTACAGTGAGGAAGAGAGTGAGGGTTAGGGTTAGGGTTAGGATGAGGTTTAGGGTTATGTTAGGGTTAGAATTAGGGTTAGGGTGAGAGTTAGGTTTAGGTTTAGATTTAGGATTAGTGTTAGTTTTACGGTTAGTGTGAGAGTTAGGGTTAGGCTTAGGCTTAGGCTTAGGCTTAGGCTTATGCCGAGCATGAGGTTGAGGGTGAGGGTTAGGATGAGGTTTAGGGTTAGTATTAGGTTTAGGGTTAGGGCTAGGGTGAGGGTTAGGTTGAGGGTTAGGGTTAGGGTGAGAGTTAGGTTTAGTATTATGGTTAGGGTGAGGTTGAGTGTGAGGGTTAAGGTTAGGATTAGGATTAGACTTAGGGTTAGAGTGAGGGTTAAGATTAGGGTTTGGGTTATGATGAGGGTGAGGCTGAGGATTAGGTTTTGGTTTAGGGTTAGATTTAGCGTTAGGTTTAGGGTTAGGTTTAGGGTTATGGTGAGGGTTAGTGTTAGGGTTAGGGTTAGTGTTATGGTTAGCGTAAGTGTTAGGGTGAGGGTTTGGGTTAGGGTGAGGGTTATGGTTAGCGTGAGGGTTAGGGTTAGGGTTAGGGTTATTGTTATGGTTAGGGTTAGGGTTACGGTTACAGTGAGGAAGAGAGTGAGGGTTAGGGTTAGGGTTAGGATGAGGTTTAGGGTTATGTTAGGGTTAGAATTAGGGTTAGGGTGAGAGTTAGGTTTAGGTTTAGATTTAGGATTAGTGTTAGTTTTACGGTTAGTGTGAGAGTTAGGGTTAGGCTTAGGCTTAGGCTTAGGCTTAGGCTTATGCCGAGCATGAGGTTGAGGGTGAGGGTTAGGATGAGGTTTAGGGTTAGTATTAGGTTTAGGGTTAGGGCTAGGGTGAGGGTTAGGTTGAGGGTTAGGGTTAGGGTGAGAGTTAGGTTTAGTATTATGGTTAGGGTGAGGTTGAGTGTGAGGGTTAAGGTTAGGATTAGGATTAGACTTAGGGTTAGAGTGAGGGTTAAGATTAGGGTTTGGGTTATGATGAGGGTGAGGCTGAGGATTAGGTTTTGGTTTAGGGTTAGATTTAGCGTTAGGTTTAGGGTTAGGTTTAGGGTTATGGTGAGGGTTAGTGTTAGGGTTAGGGTTAGGCTGAGGGTGAGGGTGCGGGTGAGGGTAGGAGTGAGGGTTAGGGTTAGGGTTAGGGTTATTGTTAGTGTTATAGTAAGTGTTAAGTTTGCAGTGAGGGTGAGGCTGAGGTTGAGGGTTATGGTTATGGTTAGGGTTAGGGTTAGTGTTAGTGTTATTGTTAGGGTTAGGATTTGAGTTACTGTGAGGTTCAGGGTGAGGGTGATAGTTTAGAGTTAGGGTGAGGTTTAGGGTGGGGTTTAAGGTTAGGTTTAGGCTGAGGGTGAGGTTTTGGGTTAGAGTTAGTGTTAGGGGGAAGCTTATGGTGAGGTTTAGCGTTATGGTTAGTGTTAAGGTTATGGTGAGGGTGAGGGTTAGGATGAGGTTTAGGGATAGGATTAGGGTTAGGATTAGGGTTAGGGTGAGGCTGAGTGTAAGGGTTAGGGTGAGGATTAGGCTTAGGCTTAGGGTTAGGATGAGGCTAAAGGTGGGGGTGAGGATTAGGTTTAGGGTGATGGTTAGGGTTAGGATTAGTCTTATTGTTAGAGTTAGGTTTAGAGTTCCGGTGAGGGTGAGGGTGCGGCTGAGGTTTAGGTTTAGTGTTAGTGTGAGGGTTAGTGCTTGGGTTAGGATTAGTTTTAGGGTCATGGTAAGTTTTAGGGTGAGGGTTTGGGTTAGTGTGAGGGTTATGGTGAGGGTTAGGGTCAGGTTTAGGGTTTGGGTTAGAGTTAGGTTTAGGGTGAGAGGTAGGGGGAGGTTTAGGGTTAGGGTTAGGGTTAGGATTAGGGTTAGGTTGAGGGTGAGTGTGTGTGTTAGTGTTAGGTTTAGGATTAGGCTTAGGTTTAGGCTCAGGGTGAGGTTGAGGATGAAGGTTAGGGTTGGGGTGAGCATTAAGGTTCGGGTTACGTTTAGGTTTAGGGTGAGGGTTAGGGTAAAGGTTATGTTGAGGGAGAGGGTTAGGATTAGTTTGAAGGTTCGGGTTAGGGTGAGGGTGAGGATTAGCATTAGGTTTAGGGTGAGAGTTAGGATGAGGGTTAATTTTAGGATTAGGGTTAGAGTGAGGGCTATTTTGAGTGTGAGATTTAGGCTTAGGGTTAGTGTGACGTTTAGGGTTAGGGTAAGGGTTAGGGTTAGGGTGAGGTTGAGGTTTAGGGTTAGAGTTAGTGTTACGGTGAGGCTTAGGTTGAGCATTAGGGTTAGGGTTAGAGTTAGATTTAGGATTAAGGTGAGGGTGAGGTTTAGGCTTAGGGTTAGGCTTAGGGTTAGGATTAGGATTAGGGTAAGCTTTCGGGTAAGTCTGAGGGTTAGGGTTAGGGTTAGGGTTAGGTTTAGGGTTAGGCTGAGTGTGAGCATGAAGGTGAGAGTTAGGGTTAGGGTGAGGTTTAGGGTTAGGGTTAGGGTGAGTGTTAAGGTTAGGTTGAAGGTTAGGTTTAGGGTTATGGTGAGGGTTAGGGTTAGGGTTAGGGTGAGGGTTAGGTTGAGGATTAGGGTTAGGATTAGTGTTAGGGTGAGGGCTAGGGTGAGGGTGAGTATTGGGGTTAGTGTTAGTGTGAGGTTTAGGGTTAGTGTTAGGGAAAGGGTGAGGGTTAGGATGAGGGTTAGGGTTATGGTGACATGAGTGTTAGTGGTAGGGTGGGGCTTAGGGTTAGAATTAGGGTTAGGGTGATGCTGAGGTTTAGGATTAGTTTTATGGTTAGGGTTAGGTTTAGGGTTAGGATTAGTGTTATTGTTAGGGTTAGGGTTAGATTTACTGTGAGAGTGAGGGTGAGGGTGAGGGTGAGAGTTAGGTTTAGGGTGAGGTTTAGGGTTAGGGTTAGGATTAGTGTTAAGGTGAGGGTGAGGTTTAAGGTTAGATGTAGGTTTAGGGGAAGATTAGATCGAGGGTTAGGGTTAGGGTTAGTGTTAGGGTTAAGGTTAGGGTGAGGGTTAGGTTGAGGTTTAGGGTTAGGTTTAGGGTTAGGGTTAGGGTGAGTGTGAGTTTGAGGGTTAGGGTTAGGGTTAGGCTTAGGCTTAGGGTTAGGCTGAGGTTGAGGGTGGGGGTGAAGATTAGGGTTATGGTGATGGTTAGGATTAGTGTTAGTGTGAGGGTGAGGGTTAGTGTAAGGCTTAGGCTTAGGGTTAGGCTGATCGTGAGGTTTTGGGTGAGGGTTAGGGTTAGGGTTATGGTTAAATTTAAGGTTAGGGTGAAGGTTAGGGTGAGGTTTAGGGTAAGGTTGAGGGTAAGGGTGAGGATGATGGTAAGGGTAAAAATGAAGTTTACGCTGAGGGTTAGGGTTAAAATAAGTCTGAGGGTTAGGGTTAGGTTTAGGTTTAGGATAAGGGTTAGGTTTTGGCTTAGGGTGAGGTTTAGATTGAGGATTAGGGTTAGGGTTAGTGTGAGGTTTAGGGTGAGGATGAGCGTATGGGTTAGGGTGAGGGTGAGGGTTAGAATTAAGGTTAGGGTGAAGGCTAGGCTGAGGGTGAGGGTTACGGTGAGGGTGAGGTTTAGGGTTAGATATAGGGTTAGCGAGAGGGTTAGGGTTAGGGTCAGTGTTAGGGTTAGGGTGAGGGTGAGGGTTAGGTTGAGGTTAAGGTTTAGGGTTACGGTTAGGGTTAGTGTGAGTGTTAGTGTTAGGGTTAGAGTTAGTGTTAAGGTGAGGGTAAGTGTTTGGGTGTGGGTTTGGTTTAGGGTGAGGGTTATTGTTAGGGTGAGGGTTAGGGTTAGGGTTATTGTTAGAGTTAGGGTTACAGTTACGCTTACAGTGAGGGTCAGAGAAGTTTAGGGTTACGGTTAGGATAAGGTTTATGGTTAGGATCAGGGTTAGAATAAGGGTTAGGCTGAGAGTGTGGTTTAGGTTTAGAGTTAGGGTTAGTGTTAATTTTAGGGTTAGGGTGAGGGTTAGGGTTAGGCGTAGGCTTAGGCTTAGGCTTAGGCTGAGCATGAGTTTGAGGGTGAGGGTTAGGATGAGGTGTAGGGTTAGCATTAGGGTTAGTGTTAAGGCTAGGATGAGGGTTAGGTTAAGGTTAGAGTTAGGAATAGGGTTCGTTTTAGGATTAAGGTTAGGTTGAGGTTGAATGTGAGGATTAGGGTTAGGTTTAGGATTAGGCTTAGGGTCAGGGTGAGGGTTAAGGTTAGGGTTCGGGTTAGGGTGAGGGTGAGAATGAGGATTAGGGTTTGGTTTAGGGTTAGGTTTAGGGTTAGGTTTAGGTTTAGGGTTAGGGTTACGGTGACGGTTAGGGTTATGCTTAGGTTTAGGATTAGGGTTAGAGGTATGGTTAGGGGGACTGTTAGGTTGCGGTTTAGGGTTAGGGTTAGTGTTAGGGTTAGGGTGATTTGTGAGGGTTAGGTTGAAGTTTAGGGATAGGGTTAGGTTTAGGATTAGGTTTAGGGTGAGGGTGAGTTGAGGGTTAGGTTGAGGGTTAGGCTTAGGCTTCGGGTTAGGCTGAGGGTGAGGGTGGGGGTTAGGATTAGGGTTAGGGTGATGGTTTTGTTTAGGGTTAGTGGTATTGTTAGGGTTAGGGTTAGATTTCCAGTGACGGTGAGGGTGCGGGTTAGGGATAAGTTTAGGGTTATTGTTAGGGTTAGGTTTAGGGTTAGCCTGAGGGTTAGCCTGAGGGTGATGTTGAGGGTGAGGTTTATGGTTAGGGTAAGAGTTAGGCTTAGGGTTAGGGTGATGTTTAGGGTTAGTGTGAGGGTTAGTGTTAGGGTTAGGGTGAGTGATAGGTTGAGGGTAAATGTTAGGCTGAGGCTTATGGTAAGGGTGAGGGTTAGGGTTAGGGTTAGAGTTATTGTTAGGGTTAAGTTTAAGGTTATGGTTAAAGTGAGGGTGAGGATGAGGGTTAGGTTTAGTGTTAGGATGAGGTTTAGGGTTAGGGTTAGGGTTAGAGTTAGGGTTAGGGTGAGAGTGAGGTTTAGGGTTTGAGTTAGGGTTAGTGTTAGCATTAGGGTTTGGGTGAGGGTTAGTGTTAGGACTAGGGTTAGGCTTAGGCTTAGGCTTAGGCCCAGCTTGAGGGTGAGGGTTAGGGTTAGGGTGAGGGGGAGGTTTAGTTTAGGCTTAGTGTTAGGATTAGGTTGAGGTTAAGGGTTAGGGTGAGGGTTAAGGTTAGGTTAGGGTGAGGGTTAAGATGAGGGTTAGGGTTTCAGTGAGAGTGAGGGTTAAGGTTAGGGCGAGGGTTAGGGTTAGAGTTATGGTTAGGGTGATGGTGATGGTTAGGATTAGGGTTAGGGTTATTGTAAATGTTATGGTTAGGGTTACAATTCCAGTGAGGGTGAGGCTGAGAGTGAAGTTTAAGGTTAGGGTAAGGGTTAGTTTTTGGGTTAGGATTAGTGGTAATGTTAGGGTTAGGGTTAGACTTACGATTTGGGTGAGGGTGAGGTTGAGCGTGAGGGTTAGGGTTAGGGTTAGGGTGAGGGATAGGGTAAGGTTTAGGGTTAGGGTTAGATTGGGGATTAGGGTTAGGTTAATGTGAGGTTTAGGGTGAGGATGAGGGTTAGGGTGAGGGTTAGGGTTAGAGTTAGGATTAGGTTGAGGGCTAGCGTGAGGGTGACTGTTAGGTTTAGGGTTAAGTTTATGGTGAGGTTTAGGGTGAGGGTTAGGTTTAGGTTTAGGGGGAGGCTTAGGTTTAGTGTGAGGGTTTCGGTTAGGGCAAGAGTGAGGGTGAGGGTAAGGGTTATGGTGAGGGTTAGGGTAATGGTGAGGGTTAGGGTTAGGATTAGGGATAGGTTTAGGGATAGACTGAGTTTGAGGGTGAGGGTGAGGGTCAGGTTTAGGGTTAGGGTTATGGTTAGGGTGAGGTCTAGGGTGAGGGTGAGGGTTAGGATGAAGGTGAGGGTGAGGGTCTTGGTTAGGTAATGGTTAGGGTTAGGGTGAGGATTAGTTGAGGGTTATGGTAAGGGTGAGCTTGAGGTTTAGGGTGTGGGTGAGCGTTAGGATTAGGGTGAAGTTTCGGGTGATGGTGAGGGTTAGGGTGAGGTAGAAGGTTAGGGTTAGGGCTAGGTGAGGGTTCGTGTTAATGTTAGGATTATGGTTAGGGTTAGGATTAGGTTTACGGTTAGGGTGAGGTTTAGGGTGAGGGTGAGGGTTAAGGTTAGGGTTAGGTTTGTGCTGTGGATAAGTGATAGCATGAAGGTTAGGGTGAATGTTAGACTTAGCATTAGTGTTAGGGTGAGGGTGAGGGTGAGGATTAGGGTGAGTTTTAGGGTTAGGGTGAGGGTTAGGGTTAGGCTTAAGCGTGAGGGTGAGGGTTAGAGTTAGAGTTATGGTGAGGATTCGGTTAAGTGTGAGGTTTAGGGTGAGGATGATGTTAAGTGTTAGGATGAGGGTTAGGGTGAGGGTGAGGGTTAGGGTTATGTTTTGGGTTAGGGTGAGGGTTAGGGTGAGGGTTAAGGTTAAGGTTATGTTTAGGGTTAGGGTGAGGGTTAGGCTGAGGATTAGGGTTATGAATAGGGTGAGGGTTAGGGTGAGGGTGAGGGTTAGGTTTCGGGTTAGGGTCAGGGTGAGTTTGAGGTTTAGGGTTAGAGATAGGTTTAGGGTGAGGGTTAGGGTGAGGGTTAGGTTTAGGGTTAGTGTTAGGGTTAATGGTAGGGTGAGCGTTAGGGTGAGGGTTAGGGTTAGGGATAGTGTTAGATTTAGGACTAGGTTTAGGGTTAGGGTGAGTGTGAGGGTTAGGATTTGGATAAGATTTAGGCTTAGGGTTAGGCTGAGGTAGAGTGTAAGTGTGAGGGTTAGGGTTAGGGTGCGGGTTACGTTAGGGTTAGGTTTAGAGTTAGCCTTAAGTTGAGGTTTCGTGTTAGGGTTATGGTTAGTGCGAGGGTTAGTTTTAGGGTTATGGTGTGGCTTAGGGTTAGGCTTAGGATTAGGCTTATGAATAGGCTGAGGGTGAGGGTGGGGGTGAGGATTAGGTTTAGGGTTAGGGTTAGGGTTAGGGTTATTGGTAGTTTTATGGTTAGGGTAAATTTTGTGGTGAGGTTGAGGTTGAGGGTGATGGTTAGGTTTAGGGTGAGGTTTAGGGTGAGGTTTAGGGTTAGGTTTAATTTTAGGTTGAGATTGAGTGTGAGAGTTAGGATTAGGGTTAGGATTAGTCTTAGGGTTAGGGTGAGGATTAATGTTAGGGTTTGGTTTAGGGTGAGGTTGAGGCTGAGGATTAGGGTGAGTTTTAGTGTTAGGTTTAGGTTTAGGGTTAGGGTTAGGGTTAGGCTGAGGGTGAGGTTGGGGGTGAGGATTAGGGTTAGGGTTAGGGTTAAAATTAGTGTTATTGTTAGTGTTATTGTTTGGGTTTAGTTTGCGGTGAGGGCGAGCCTGAGGGTGAGGGTTATGGTTAGGGTTAGGCTTAGTCTTGGGGTTAGGCTGAGGGTGAGTATGGTGGTGAGGAATAGGTTTTGGGTGATGGATAGTGTTAGGGTTAGGTTGAGGGTGAGGATGAGTCTTAGCATTAGGATTAGGTTTAGGGTGAGAGCTAGGGTGAGGGTGAGGGTTAGGGTTAGGGTTAGGCTTAGGCTTAGGGTTAGGCTTAGGGTGAGGGTGAGGGTGAGGGTTTTGGTTAGTGTGATGGATAGGGTTAGGTTCAGGGTGAGTGTTAGGACCTGGGTTAGGGTTAGGGTGAGGGTTAGCATGAGTGTGACGGTAAGAATAAAGTTGAGGGTTGGGCTGAGGGTGAGTGTTCCCCTAAGGGTGAGGGTTAGGATTAGGTTGAGGTTAGGGTAAGGGTTAGGATGAGGGTTAGGGTGAGGGTGAGGGTTAGATTGAGGATCAGGGTTGGGGTTTGTGTGAGGTTTAGGGTGAGGATTAGGGTTTGGGTTAGGGTGAGGGTTAGGGTTAGAATTAGGGTTAGGGTGAGGGCTAGGGTGAGGCTGAGGGTTAGGGTTAGGGTTAAGGTGAGGTTTAGGTTTCGGGTGAGAGTAAGGGTTAGGGTTAGGGTTAGGGTTAGGGTGACTTTTATGGTTAGGGTGAGGGTTAGGGTTAGGTTTAGGGTGATTGTTAAGTTTCGAGTTAAGGTTACGTTGAGGGTGAGGGTGAGGGTTAGGGTTAGGGTGAGGTTTAGGTTTAGGTTTAGGGTTAGAGTTAGGGTGAGGGTGAGGGTGAGGTTTATCGTTACAGATAGGATTCAAGTGAGGGTGAGGATGAGGGTTAGGTTTAGGGTTAGTTTTAGGTTTAGGGTTAGGGTGAGGTTTAGGGTTAGGGTTATGGTTAGGATTAGGGTTAGGGTGAGGGTTAGGGTTAGGGTTAGGATGAGGGTTAAGAAAAGGGTTAATTTTAGGATTATGGTTATGGTGAGGGCTAGGGTGAGGGTGAGGTTTAGGGTTAGGTTTAGGGTGAGGTTTAGGGTTAGGGTTAAGTTTAGGGTCAGTGTGAGTTTGAGGTTTAGTGTTAGAGATAGGGTTAGGTTGAGGGTTAGGGTGATTGTTAGTGTTAGGGTTAGCGTTAGGGTTAGGGTGAGGGTTAGGGTGAGGTTGTGTGTTAGGGTTGGGGTTAGGATTAGGATTAGGGTCAGTGAGAGGGTGAGTGTGAGGGTTAGAGTTAGGGTTAGGCTTAGGGTTAGGCTCAGGGTGAGGGTGAGGGTGAGTGTTAGGGTTAGGGTGAGTGTTAGGGTTAGGGTGAGGCTTATGGTTAGGTTTAGGGTGAGAGTTAGGGTTCGAGTTTAGGGTTAGGGTGAGGGTTAGGTTGAGGGTGTTAGTAATGTTAAAGTGAGGGTTAGGCTGAGGGTGAGGGCTACGGTAAGGGGGAGGGTTAGGGTTAGGGTGAGGGATAGGGTAAGGGTTAGGGTTAGGTTTAGGGTGAGGGTGAGGGTTAGATTGAGGATTAGTGTTAGGTTTAGTGTGAGGTTTAGGGTTTCGCTGAGGGGTAGGATTAGTGTGAGCGTTAGTGTTAGGGTGAGGGTAAGTGTTAGGGCGCGGTTTAGGTTTAGGGTGAGGGTTATGGTTAGGGTGAGGCTTAGGATTAGTGTTAGGGTTATTGTTAGGGTTAGGGTTACAGTTACGGTGAGGGTGATAGTGAGGGTGAGGGTGAGGTTTAATGCTAGGGTAAGGGTGACATTTTGGGTTAGGGTTAGTGTTAGAGCTAGGGTTAGGGTGAAGGTCAGGATTAGGGTTAGTGTTAATGTTAGGGTGATGGTTAGTGTGAGGGTTAGGGTGAGGGTTAGGGTCAGGGTTAGGGTTAGGGTGAGGGTTAGGTTGATAATAAGGGTTAGGGCTCGGGTTTGTTTTAGGATTAAGGTTAGTGTGAGGGTG
The DNA here is from genome assembly GCF_024711535.1 of Dipodomys merriami. Classification (NCBI taxonomy): domain Eukaryota; kingdom Metazoa; phylum Chordata; class Mammalia; order Rodentia; family Heteromyidae; genus Dipodomys; species Dipodomys merriami. The sequence continues at coordinate 1,342,705 of NW_027206402.1, read as the reverse complement.
AGTGTGACGGTTAGGGATAGGGTTAGGTTTAGGCTTAAGGTTAGGCTGAGGGTGAGTGTGAAGGTGAGGACTAGGGTTAGGGTGCCGGTTAGGGTTAGGGTTAGGGTTAGAATTAGCCTTAAGGTGAGGTTTATGGTTAGGGTTAGGTTTAGGATTCTGGTGAGTGTGAGGGTTAGAGTTAGCTTGAGTTTTAGGCTGAGGGGTAGGGTTAGAGTTAGGGTGAGGGTTAGGGTTAATGTGAGTTTTAGGGTTATGGTTAGGGTTAGGGTTAGGTTGAGGGTTAGGTTGAGGGTTAGGGTTTGTGTTAGGGTTAGGGTGAGGGGGAGGTTTAGGGGGAGGTTTAGGTCAGGCTTAGTGTTAGGATTAGGGTGAGGTAAAGGGTTAAGGTGAGGGTTATGTTTAGGTTAGGGTGAGGGTTAAAATGAGGGTTAGGGCGAGTGTTAGGGTTAGGATTATGGTTAGGGTGAGGGTGATGGTTAGGATTAGGGTTAGGGTTATTGTAAATATTATGGTTAGGGTTATATTTCCAGTGAGGGTGAGGCTGAGAGTGAAGGTTAGGGTTAGGGTAACGGTTAGTTTTAGGGTTAGGATTAGTGGTAATGTTAGGGTTAGGGTTAGACTTACGATTTGGGTGAGGGTGAGGGTGAGGGTTAGGGTGAGATTGAGGTTGAGGGTAAGGGTTAGGGTTAGGGTGAGGTTTAGGGTTAGGGTTATGGTTAGGGTGAGGTCTAGGTTGAGGGTGAAGTTTAGGTTGAAGGTGAGGGTGAGGGTAAGGGTCTTGGTTAGGTAATGGTTAGGGTTAGGGTGAGGATTATTTGAGGGTTAGGGTAAGGGTGAGCTTGAGGTTTAGGGTGTGTGTGAGGGTTAGGGTTAGAGTGAGGGTTCGGGTGATGGTGATGGTTAGGGTGAGGTAGAAGGTTAGGGTTAGGATTAGGTGAGGGTTAGTGTTAGGGTTAGGGTTAGGGTGAGGGTTAGGATTAGGTTTAGGGTTAGGGTGAGGTAAAGGGTGAGGGTGAGTGGTAAGGTTATGGTTAGGTTTGTGGTATGGATAAGTGATAGCATGAGGGTTAGGGTGAGTGTTAGACTTAGCATTAGAGTTATGGTGAGGATTAGGGTGAGTTTTAGGTTTAGGGTGAGGGTTAGGTTTAGGCTTAGCATGAGGGTGACGGTTAGGGTTAGAGTTACGGTGAGAATTCGGTTAAGTGTGAGGTTTAGGGTGAGGATGAGGTTAAGGGTTAGGATGAGGGTTAGGGTGAGGGTGAGGCTTAGGGTTAAGGTTTGGGTTAGGGTGAGGGTTAGGGTGAGGGTTAGGGTTAGGGTTATGCTTAGGGTTAGGGTGAGGGTTAGGCTGAGGGTTAGGGTTATGATTAGGGTGAGGGTTAGGGTGAGGGTGAGGGTTAGGGTTGTTATTAGTGTTAGGGTCAGATTTAGGGTTACCGTGAGTTTTTGGGTGAGGGTTAGAGTTATGGTTAAGATGAGGGTTAGGGTAAGGGGTAGGGTTACGGTTAGAGTGAGGGTTAGGTTTATTGTGAGAGTTTGGTTAGGGTTAGAGTTAGGATTAGTGTGAGGGTAAGAATTAGGTGACTGTTAGTGTGAGGGTGAGGTTTAGCATTAGGAATAGTGATAGGATTAATGTAAAGCTGAGGGTGAGGGTGAGGTTTAGGATTAGGGTTAGGGTGAGGGCTTGGGTGAGGGTTAGGGTAAGGTTGAGGGTTAGGGTGAGAGTTATGGTAATGGTAAAATTGAGGGTTAGCCTGAGGGTGAGGGTTAAGATAAGGGTGAGGTTTAGGGTTAGAGTGAGGGTTAGGTTAAGGGTTCGGGTTACGGTTATGGTGAGGGTTAGATTGAGGATTAGGGTTAGGTTTAGTGTGAGGTTTAGTGTGAGGTTGAGGGTTAGGGTTAGGGTGAGGGTTAGGGTTAGAATTAGGTTTAGGGTGAGGGCTAGGATGAGGGTGAGGTTTAGGTTAGGGTTAGGGTTAAGGTTTAGGGTTACTGTGAGGGTTAGGGTTAGTGTGCGGGTTAGTGTTAGAGTTAGGGTTAGTGTTAGGGTGAGGGTAAGTGTTAGGGTGAGTGGGTTAGGGTGAGGACTATGTTTAGGTTGAGGGTTAGGTTTAGGGTTAGGGTTATTGTTAGGGTTCGGATTAGGAATAGGGTTAGGGTGAGGGTGAGTGTGTGGGTTAGGGTTAGGGTTATGCTCAAGGTTAGGCTGAGGGTGAGGTTGAGGCTGAGGGTTAGGTTTAGGTTGATGTTTAGGGTTAGGGTTAGGGTGAGGGTTAGGATGAGGGTTAGAGTTAGGATTAGTGTTTGGGTAAGGGCTAGGGTAAAGGTGAGGTTTAGAGTTATGTTTAGGGTGAGGTTTAGTTTTAGGGTTAGGGTTAGGGTTAGGGTTAAGGTGAGGCTGAGGTTTAGGTTAGGGTGAGGGTTAGGCTTAGGGTTAATGTTGGGTTTAGGTTTAGGGTGAGGGTTAGGGTTAGGATAAGGGTTAGGGTTAGGGCTTGGAGTAGGATTAGTGTTATGGTGAAGGTGAGTGTGAGTGTGAGGGTTTGGGTTAGGCTAAGGGTTAGGCTTAGGTTTAGGCTAAGGTTGAGGGTGAGGGTTAAGGTGAGGGTGAGGGTGAGGTTTAGGGTTAGATTTAGGGTTAGTGCGAGGGTTAGTGTTAGGATTGGTGTTAGGGTTAGGGTTAGGGTGAGGTTTAGGGTGAGGGTTATGGTTAGGGATCAGGTTAGATTTAGGATTAGGGTTAGTGTGAGTATGAGTGTGAGGATTAGTGTTAGGGTTAGTCTGAGGGTGAGGGTGAGGTTTAGGGTTAGGGTGAGGTTTAGGGTTAGGGTTAGGGTGAGGGTTAGGATGAGGGTTAGAGTTAGGATTAGGGTTTGGGTGAGGGCTAGGTTGAAGGTGAGGTTTAGGGTTATGTTTAGGGTGAGGTTTAGGGTTAGGGTTAGGATTAGGTTTAGGGTTAAGGTGAGGGTGAGCTTTAGGTTTAGAGTTAGGGTTAGGGTGAGGGTAAGGGTTAGGGTTAATGTTCAGTTTAGGGTTAGGGTGAGGGTTAGGGTTAGGGTGAGGGTTAGGGTTAGGGCTGGGAGTAGGATTAGTGTTAAAGTGTGGGTGAGTGTGAGTGTGAGGGTTCGGGTTAGGGTTAGATTTAGGCTTAGGTTTAGGCTGAGGTTGAGGGTGAGGGTTAAGGTGAGGGTGAGGGTGAGGTTTAGGATTAGAGTTAGGGTTAGTATGAGGGTTAGTGTTAGGATTTGTGTTAGGGTTAGGTTTAGGGTGAAGGATAGGGTGAGCATTATGTTTAGGGATCGGGTTAGATTTAGGATTAGGTTTAGCGTGAGTGTGAGTGTGAGGATTAGTGTTAGGGTAGGTTTAGTGTTAAGCTGAGGGTGAGCGTGAGGGTTAGGGTTAGGGTGAGGGTTAGGGTTAGGGTTAGGGTGAGGGTTAGGATGAGGTATAGGGTTAGGATTAAGGTTACGGTGAGGGCTATGGTGAGGGTTAAGGTTAGGGTTAGGTTTAAGGTGAGGATTAGGGTTCGGGTTAGGTTTAGGTCTAGTTTTAGGGTGTGGGCTAGGGTGAGGGTTAGGGTTAGTCTTAGTCTTAGGGTTAGGCTGAGGGTGAGGGTGGGGGTGAGGAATAGGTTTTGGGTGATTTTTAGGGTTAGGGTTAGGGTGAGGGTTAGGATGAGGGTTAGGGTTAGGATTAGGTTTAGCGTGAGGGCTAGGGTGAGTGTGAGGGTTAGGCTTAGGCTTAGGCTTAGGCTTAGGGTTAGGCTGAGGATGAGGGTGTGGGGGTGAGGAATAGGTTTTGGGTGATGTTTAGGGTTAGGGTTAGGGTGAGGGTTAGGATGAGGGTTAGGGTTAGGATAAGTTTTAGGGTAAGGGCTAGGGTGAGGGTGACGGTGAGGGTGAGTGATAGGGTTAGGCTGATGGATAGTGTTAGGTTTAGGGCAAGTGTTAGGATGAGTGTTAGGGTTAGGGTGAGGGTTAGGGTGAGCATGACGGTAACAGTAAAGGTGAGGTTTCGGCGGAGGGTGAGTGTTCCCCTAAGGGTGAGTGTTAGGATTAGGGTGAGGGTCAGCATCAGGTTTAGGGTGAGGGTTAAGGTGAGGGTGAGTGTTAGTTTGAGGATTAGAGTTAGGGTTAGTGTGATGTTTAGGCTGAGGTTGAAGTTGAGGGTTAGGGTGAGGGTTATGGTTAGAATTAGGATTAGAGTGAGTGCTAGGGTGAGGGTGAGGGTTAGGGTTAGGGTTAGGGTGAGTGTGAGGTTTCGGGTTAGGGTGAGAGTTAGGGTTACTGTGAGGGTTAGTGTTTGAGTTAGGGTTAGGGTAAGGGTTAGGGTAAGTGTTAGGTTGAGAGTTAGGGTTAGGGTGAGTGTTATGTTTAGTGTGAGGGTTAGGGTTAGGTTTAGGGTTATTGTTAGGTTTAGGGTTAGTGTTACAGTGAGGGTGAGGGTGAGGGTTAGGGTTAGGGTGAGGTTTAGGGTTAGGGTTAGGGTTTTAGTTAGGGTTAGGGTAAGGGTGAATTTTAGGGTTAGAGTTAGGGTTAGGGTGAGGGTTAGGATGAGGATTAGGGTTATGATTAGGGTTAGGGTGAGGGCTAGGGTGACGGTGAGGGTTAGGGTTTGTGTTAGGGTGAGTTTTAGGGTTAGGGTTAGGGTTAGGGTTAGGGTGAGCTTTTGGACGAGGTTAGGTTTTCAGTGAGGTTGAGGGTTAGGGTTAGTTTCAGTGTTAGGGTTAGGATTAGGATTAGGTTGAGGGTGAGTGTTAGCATTAGGGTTAGGCTTAGGGTTAGGGTTAGGTTTAGAGTTAGGATTAGTGTTATTGTTTGGGTTAGGGTTAGAGTTACGGTGAGGGTGAGGGTGAGTTTGAGGGTGAGGGTTAAGATGAGGTTTAGGGTTTCAGTGTGGGTGAGGGTTAAAGTTAGGGTGAGGGTTAGGGTTAGGATTAAGGTTAGGGTGAAGGTGATGGTTAGGATTAGGGTTAGGGTTATTGTAAATGTTATGTTTAGGGTTATGTTATGTTTATGCAGTGAGGGTGAAGCTGAGGGTGAAGGTTAGGGTTAGGGTAAGGGTTTGTTTTAGGTTTAGGATTAGTGTTAATATTAGGGTTAGGGTTAGATTTACGGTTTGGGTGAGGGTGAGGGTTAGGGTTAGGGTTAGGGTGAGGTTTAGAGTTAGGGTTAGGATTAGGGATAGGGTGAAGGAGAGGTTTAGGACTAGATTTAGGTTGAGGGGGAGGGTAAGGGTGAGTGTTAGGTTTAGGGTTAGTGTTAGGGTTAGCGTTAGGTTTAGGGTGAGGGTAGGGTTGAGGTTTAGGGTTAGGGTTAGGTTTAGGGTTAGGATTAGGGTTAGGGTGAGGGTGAGGGTGGGGGTCAGGATTAGGGTTACAGTGATGGTTAGTGTTAGCCTTAGGTTGAGGGTTAGAATGAGGGTTAGGGTTTGGATTAAGGTTAGGGTGAGGGCTCGGGTGAGAGTGATGTTAGTTTGAGGTTTTGGGTTAGTGTTAGTGCTAGGGTTATGGGTAGGTTGATGGTAATGTTGAGGTTTTGGGTAGGGTTAGGGTTAGGGTTAGGCTTAGGCTTAGGGTTAGGCTGAGGGTGAGGGCGGGGGTGAGGATTAGGGTTAAGGTGATGCTTAGGGTTAGGGTTAGGTTGAGGGTTAGAATGAGGGTTAGGGTTAGGATTAAGGTTAGGGTGAGGGCTCGGGTGAGGGTGAGGATTAGGGTAAGGCTTAGGCTTAGGGTTAGGCTGAGCTTGAGGTTGAGTTTGAGGGTTTCGGTTAGGGTGATTTTTAGGTTTACAGTTAGGGTGAGGGTTTGTATGAGGTTTAGGGTTAGGGTTTGGTTTAGGGTGATTATGATGGTAAGGGTAAAGGAGAGGTTTTGGCTGAGTGTGAGTGTTAAGATAAGGGTGAGGGTTAGGGTTAGGTTTAGGGTTAGAGTAAGGGTTAGTGTTAGGGTTACGGTGAGGGTTTGATTGAGGATTCAGTTTAGGGTTAGTGTGAGGTTTAGGGTGAGGATGAGGGTTAGGATTAGGGTGAGGGTGAGGGATAGAATTAGGGTTAGGGTGAGGGCTAGGGTAAGGATGAGGTTTAGGTTTTGGGTTAGGTTGAGAGCTAGGGTGAGTGATAGGGTAAGGTTTAGTGTTAGGGATAAGGTTAGGTTTAGGATTAGGTTTAGGGTTACGGTTAGGATTAGGCTTAGGTTTAGGGTTAGGATTAGGCTTAGGGTTAGGCTGAGGACTCAGGGTAGGTTTTGGGTTAGGGTTATGGTGAGGGTTGGGGTTAGGGATAGGGTTAGGCTTAGGGTTAGGCTGACGGTGAGGGTGGGGGTGAGGATTAGGGTTAAGGTTAGGGTTTGGTTTAGGTTATTGTTAATGTTATGGTTAGGGTTAATTTTCCAGTAAGGCTAGGCTGAGGGTGAGGGTTATGGTTAGGGTTAGTGTTTGGGTTAATGTTATTGTTAGGGTTAGGTTTAGGGTTAGAGTTACGGTGAGGTTGAGGGTGAGGGTGAGGTCAAGGTTAGGGTGAGGTTTAGAGTGAAGTTTAGGGTTAGGTTTAGGGTGAGGTTGAGGTTTAGTGTTTGATATAGGGTTAGGGGGAGGGTTAGGATTAGGGTTAATGTTAGGTTTAGGGTGAGGGTGAGGGTTAGGTTGAGGTTAAGGGTTAGGGATAATGTAAGGGTTAGTTTTAGGGTTAGGGTTAGTGTTAGGGTTAGTGTAAGTGTTAGGTTGAGCGTTTGGGTTAGGGTTAGTGTTATGGTTAGGGTGAGGGTTAGGTGTAGGGTTAGGGTTATTGTTAGGTTTAAGTTTGGCGTTACGGTTACAGTGAGGGTGAGAGTGAGGGTTAGGGTTAGGGTTAGGATGAGGTTTAGTGTTATGTTATTGTTAGAATTAGGGTTAGGGTGAGACTGAGGTTTATGTTTACAATGAGGCTTAGTTTTTGTTTTAGGTTTAGGGTGAGGGTTAGGTTAAGGCTTAGGCTTTGGCTTAGGCTTAGGCTGAGCATGAGGTTGAGGGTGAGGGTTAGGATGAGGTTTAGGGTTAGGATTAGGGATAGGGTTAGGGCTAGGGTGAGGGTTAAATTGAGGGTTAGGGTTAGGGATCGATTCAGGTTTAGGATTAAGTTTAGGGTGAGGTTTAGTGTAAGGGTTAGGGTTAGTGTTAGGATTAGGCTTAGGGTTAGGGTGAGGGTTAAGTTTAGGGTTTGTGTTATGGTGAGGGTGAGGCTGAGTATTAGGGTTTGGTTTAGGGTTAGATTTAGGGTTAGGTTTAGGGTTAGGCTAAGAGTTACCGTGAGTGTTAGGGTTAGGCTTAGGGTTAGGCTTAGGGTGATGTTGGGGGTCAAGGTGAGGATTAGGGTTAGTGTTAGGATGAGGGTTAGGATGAGGGTTAGGGTTAGGATTAGGGTGATGATGAGATTTAGGGTTAGAGTGAGGTTTAAGGTTAGGGTTAGGGTTAGGGTGAGAGTTAGTTTTAGGATTAGAGTTAGGTCTCGGGAGAGGCTGAAGGTGAGGGTTAGGGTTAGGGTTAGTGTTAGATTTAGGGTTTGGGTGAGGGTTAGGATGAGTGTAAGGGTTAGGGTGAGTGTGAGGGTTAGGCTTAGGGTTAGGCTTCGGCTTGGGGTTAGGCTGAGGGAGAGGGTTAGGTTTAGGGTGAGTGTTAGGGTTAGGGTTAGGGTGAACATTAGGCTGACGGTGAGGGTGAGGGTGAGGGTTACGGTTAGGGTGAGGGTTAGGGTTAGGGTTCGGGTGAGAGTTTGGGTTCGGGTTAAGTTTAGGGTTAGGGTGAGGGTTAGGGTTAGGTTGAGGGTTAGGGTTAGAGATATTGTGATGTTTAGGGTTAGGGTTAGGATGAGGTTTAGGGGTAGGATTAGGGTTAGGGTGAGGTCTAGGGTGAGGTTGAGGGTTAGGATTACTGTGAGTGTGAGCATTAGGGTTAGGTTGAGGGTTAGGATTAGGATTAGGGTTAGGGTGAGGGTGAGTGTTAGGATTAGGGTTAGTCTTAGGTTTAGGGTTAGGATTAGTGTTATTGTTAGGGTTAGGGTTAGATTTATGATAAGGGTGAGGGTGAGGGTGAATGTTAGGGTTAGGGTTAGTTTGAGGTTTATGGTTAGGGTTAGGATTAGTTTTAGGGTGAGGGTGAGGTTTAGTGTTAGATTTAGGGTTAGGGGGAGTGTTAGGTCGAGGTTAGGGTTAGGTTTAGTGTTAGGGTTAAGGTTATGTTGATGGTTACGTTGAGGTTTTGGGTTAGGGTTAGGGTTAGTGTTATGATTAGGGTTAGGTGAGGGTGAGTGTGAGGTTTAGGGTTAGGGTTAGGCTTAGACTTAGGGTTAGACTGAGGGTGAGGGTGGGGGTGAGGATTAGGGTTAGGGTGATGGTTAGGGTTAGGGTTGGGGTGAGGGTTAGAATGAGGGTTAGGGTTAGGATTAGGGTTAGGTTGAGGGCTAGGGTGAGGGTTTCGGTTAGGGTGAGGCTTAGTATGAGGTTTAGGGTTAGGGTGTGGGTTAGGGTGATTATGATGGTAAGGGTAAAGGAGAGGTTTTGGCTGAGGGTAAGTGTTAAGATAAGGGTGAGTTTTAGGGTTATTTTTCGTGTTAGGTTAAGGGTTAGTGTTAGGGTTAGGGTGAGGGTTAGATTGAGGATTCGGTTTAGGGTTAGTGTGATTTTTAGGGTGAGGATGAGGGTTAGGGTTAGGGTGAGGGTGAGGGATAGATTTAGGGTTAGGTTGAGGGCTAGGGTGAGGATGAGATTTAGGTTTAGGGTTAGGGTGAGGGCTATGGTGAGTGTTAGGGTGAAGTTTAGTGTTAGGGACAGGGTTAGGTTTAGGATTAGGTTTAGGGTGAGGGTGAGTGTGAGAGTTAGGGCTAGGGTTAGGATTAGGCTTAGGGTTAGGGTGAGGATTAGTGTTAGGGTTTGGGTTAGGGTGAGGGTGAGGCTGAGGATTAGGGTTAGGTTTAGGATTAGGGTTAGGTTTAGGGTTAGGGTTAGGTTTAGACTTAGGGTTAGGGTTAGGGTTATGTTTAGGGATATGGTTAGGCTTAGGGTTAGGCTGAGGGTGAGGATTAGGGTTAGGGTTAGGCTTAGGGTTAGGCTGAGGGTGAGGATTAGGGTTAGGGTTAGGGTTTGGTTTAGGTTATTGTTAGTGTTATGGTTAGGGTTAAGTTTGCGGTGAGGATGAGGCTGCGGGTGAGGGTTATTGTTAGGGTTAGGGTTAATGTTATTTTTAGGGTTAGGGTTAAAGTTACGGTGAGGTTGAGGGTAAGGGTGAGGATTAGTGTTAGGGTGAGGTTTACAGTGAGGTTTAGGGTTAGGTTTAGGGTTAGGGTTAGGGTGAGGGTGAGATTTAGTGTTAGATGTAGGGTTAGGGGAATGGTTAGGGTGAGGGTTATGGTTAGGGTTAGTATTAGGCTTAGGTTAAGGGTGAGGGTTAGGTTGAGGTTAAGGGTTAGGGTTAGTGTTAGTGTTAGTGTGAGGGTTAGTGTTAGGGTTAGGGTTAGTGTTATGGTTAGCATAAGTGTTAGGTTGAGTGTTTGGGATAGGGTGAGGTTATGGTTAGGGTGAGGGTTAGGGTTAGGTTTAGGGTTATTGATAGGGTTAGGGTTAGAGTTACGGTTACAGTGAGGGAGAGAGTGACGTTTAGGGTTAGGGTAAGGATGAGGTTTAGGGTTATGTTAGGGTTAGAATTAGGGTTAGGGTGAGAGTGAGGTTTAAGTTTAGAGTTAGGCTTTGTGTTAGTTTTAGGCTTAGGGTGAGGGTTAGGGTTAGGCTTACGCTTAGGCTTAGGCTTAGGCCGAGCATGAGGTTGAGGGTGAGGGTTAGGATGAGGTTTAGGGTTAGGATTAGGTTTAGGGTTAGGGCTAGGTTGAGGGTTAGGTTGAGGTTTAGGGTTAGGGTGAGAGTTAGGTTTAGTATTAAGGTTAGGGTGAGGTTGAGTGTGAGGTTTAGGGTTAGAGTTAGGATTAGGCTTAGGGTTACGATGAGGGTTAAGATTAGGGTTTGTGTTATGGTGAGGGTGAGGCTGAGGATTAGGTTTTGGTTTAGGGTTAGATTTAGGATTAGGTTTAGGTTTAGGGTTAGGGTTAGGGTTATGGTGAGGGTTAGGGTTAGGGTTAGGCTTAGGCTTAGGGTTAGGCTGAGGGTGAGGGTGGGGGTAAGGATTAGGGTTAGGGTTAGGTTTAGGGTTATTGTTAGGGTCATGGTTAGGGTTAAGTTTGCGGTGAGGGTGAGGCTGAGGTTGAGGGTTATGGTTATGGTTAGGGTTAGGGTTAGTGTTAGTGGTATTGTTAGGGTTAGAGTTACTGTGAGGTTGAGGGTGAGGGTGAGGGTTTAGGGTTAGGGTGAGGTTTAGGGTGAGGTTTAGGTTTAGGGTGAGAGTGAGTTTGAGCTTTAGGGTTAGAGTTAGGGTTGCGGTAGGGTTAGGGTGATTGTTAGGGTTCGGGTGAGCGTGAGGGTTAGGATGAGGTATGGAGATAGGTTTAGGGTTATGATTAGGTTAGGGTGAGGCTGAGTGTAAGGGATAGGGTGAGGGTTAGGCTTAGGCTTAGGGTTAGTATGAGGGTGAGTGTGGGGTTGAGGATTAGGGTTAGGGTGACGGTTAGGTTTAGGATTAGTGTTATTTTTAGAGATAGGGTTAGAGTTCCAATGAGGGTGAGGTTGCGGGTGAGGGTTAGGTTTAGAGTTAGTGTGAGGGTTAGTGTTAGGGTTAGGATTAGTGTTAGGGTCATGGTAAGTGTTAGGGTGAGGGTTAGGGTTAGTGTGAGGGTTATGGTTAGGGTTAGGGTAAGGTTTAGGGTTTTGGTTAGAGTTAGGTTTAGGGTGAGAGGTAGGGGGAGGTTTAGGGTTAGGGTTAGGTTTAGGATTAGGGTAAGGGTGAGGTTAAGTGTGTGTGTTAGGGTTAGATTTAGGATTAGGCTTAGGTTTAGGCTGAGGTTGAGGGTGAGGGTGAGAGTTAGGGTTAGGGTGAGTGTTAAGGTTAGGTTGAGGGTTAGGTTTAGGGTTATGGTGAGGTTTAGTGTTAGGGTTAGGGTGAGGGTTAGATTGAGGATTAGGGTTAGGATTAGAGTTAGGGTGAGAACTAGGGTGAAGGTGAGTATTAGAGTTACTGTTAGTGTGAGGTTTAGGGTTAGGGTTAGGGAAAGGGTGAGTTAGGGTTATGGTGACATGGGGGTTAATGTTACAGTGGGGCTTAGGGTTAGAATTAGCGTTAGGGTGATGGTGAGCTTCGGATTACTGTTAGGGTTAGAGTTAGGTTTAGGGTTAGGATTAGTGTTATTGTTAGGGTTAGGGTTAGATTTACTGTGAGAGTGAGGGTGAGGGTGGGGGTGAGAGTTAGGTTTAGGGTGAGGTTTAGTGTTAGTGTTATGATTAGTGTTAGGGTGAGGGTGAGGTTTAAGGTTAGATGTAGGGTTAGGGGGAAGGTTAGATCGAGGGTTAGGGGTAGTGTTAGTGTTAGGGTTAAGGTTAGGGTGAAGGTTAGGTTGAGGTTTAGGGTTAGGGTTAGGGTTAGGTTTAGGGTGAGGGTGACTGTGAGAGTGAGGGTTAGGGTTAGGCTTAGGCTTAGTGTTAGGCTGAGGGTGGCGGGCAGTATTAGGGTTATGGTGATGGTTAGGATTAGGGTTAGTTTGAGGGCTAGGGTGAGGATGAGGGTTAGGTTAAGGCTTAGGCATAGGCTTAGGGTTAGGCTGAGCGTGAGGTTTTGTGTGATGGTTAGGGTTAGGGTGATGGTTAAGTTACGGATAGCGTGAGGGTTAGGATGAGGTTTAGGGTTAGGGTGTGGGTAAGGGTGAGGATGATGGTAAGGGTAAAAGTGAAGTTTACACTGAGGGTTAGGTTTAAGATAAGGCTGAGTGTTAGGGTTAGGTTTAGGGTTAGGTAAGGGTTAGGCTTAGGGTGAGGGTTAGATTGAGAATTAGGGTTAGGGTTAGTGTTTTGGTTTAGGGTGAGTATGAGGGTCTGGGTTAGGGTGAGGGTGAGGGTTAGAATTAAGGTTAGGGTGAGGGCTAGGGTGAGGGTGAGGGTTAGTGTGAGGGTGAGGTTTAGGGTTAGATATAGGGTTAGGGGGAGGGTTAGCGGTAGGGCTAGGGTTAGGGTCAGTGTTAGGGTTAGGGTGAGGGTGAGGGTTAGGTTGAGGTTAAGGTTTAGGGTTACTGTTAGGGTTAGTGTGAGTGTTAATGTTAGGGTTAGAGTTAGTGTTAGGGTTAGGGTGAGTGTTAGGGTGAGGGCTTGGTTTAAGGTGAGGGTTATAGTTAGGGTGAGGGTTAGGGTTAGGGTTAGGGTTATTGTTAGTGTTAAGGTTACGGTTACAGTGAGGGTTAGAGTGAGGTTTAGGGTTACGGTTAGGATGAGGTTCAGGGTTAGGGTTAGGGTTAGAATTAGGGTTAGGGTGAGAGTGAGGTTTAGGTTTATAGTTAGTGTTAGTGTTAATTTTAGGGTTAGGGTGAGGGTTATTGTTAGGCTTAGGCTTAGGCTTAGGCTTAGGCCGAGCATGAGGTTGAGGGTGAGGGTTAAGATGAGGTTTAGGGTTAGGATTACTGTTAGGGTTAGGGCTAGGGTGAGGGTTAGGTTGAGGGTTAGGGTTAGGGATAGGGTTAGATTTAGGATTAAGATTAGGTTGAGGTTGAATGTGAGGGTTAGGGTTAGGTTTAGGATTAAGCTTAGGGTTAGGGTGAGGGTTAATGTTAGGGTTTGGATTAGGGTGAGGGTGAGGCTGAGGATTAGGGTTTGGTTTAGGGTTAGGTTTAGGTTTAGGTTTAGGTTGAGGGTCAGGGTTAGGGTTACGGTGACGGTTAGGGTTAGATTTAGGCTTAGGATTAGGGTTAGAGTTATGGTTATGGGGACTGTTAGGTTGAGGTTTAGGGTTAGGGTTAGTGTTAGGTTTAGTGTGATTCTGAGGGTTAGGTTGAGGTTTAGGGATAAGGTTAGGTTTAGGATTAGGTTTAGGGTGAGGGTGAGTGTGAGGGTTAGTTTGAGGGTTAGGCTTAGGATTCGGGTTAGGCTGAGGGTGCGGGTCAGGGTTAGGGTTAGGGTTAGGGTGGGGTTTAGGGTTAGGGTTAGGGTAAGGATTTGGGTGAGGGTGAGATTTAGTGTGAGATATAGGGTTAGGGGGAGGGTTAGGGTGAGGGTTAGGGTTAGGGTTAGTGTTAGGGTTAGGGTGAGGTTGAGGGTTAGGTTGAGGTTTAGGGTTAGGTTAGGGTTAGTTTGAGGGTTATTGTTAGGGTTAGGGTTTGTGTTAGTGGGAGGGTAAGTGTTAGGGTAAGGGTTTAGGTTGGGGTGAGGGTTATGGTTAGGATGAGTGTTAGGATTAAGTTTAGAGTTATTGTTAGGGTTAGGTTTAGGGTTAGGCTTAGGGTTACCCTGAGGGTGATGTTGAGCGTGAGGTTTATGGTTAGGGTGAGGGTTAGGCTTAGGGTTAGGGTGATGGTTAGGTTAGTGTGAGGGTTACTGTTAGGATTAGGGTGTTAGGTTAAGGGTAAATGTTAGGGCGAGGCTTATAGTAAGGTTGAGGGTTAGGGTTAGGGTTAGAGTTATTGTTAGCGTTAAGTTTAAGGTTATGTTTAATGTGAGGGTGAAGGTGAGGGTTAGGTTTATTGTTAAGATGAGGATTAGGGTTATGGTTAGGGTTAGAGTTAGGGTTAGGGTGAGAGTGAGGTTTAGGGTTAGAGTTATGGTTAGTGTTAGGGTTAGGGTTAGGGTGAGCGTTAGGGTTAGGACTAGACTTAGGCTTAGGCCTAGGCCCAGCTTGATGGTTAGGGTTAGGGTTAGATTTAGGGTGAGAGTGAGGGTTAGGGTGAAGGTTAGGATGAGGTTTAGGGTTAGGATTAGGGTTAGAGTTTGGGTTAGGGTGAAGGTCAGGTTTAGGATTAGTGTTAGGGTTAGGGTGATGTTTAGGGTGAGGGTTAGGGTTAGGGTTAGTGTTAGGGTTAGGTTTAGGGTGAGGGTTAGGTTGAGGGTAAGGATTAGGGATAGGATTAGGTTTAGGATTATGGTTAGTGTGAGGGTGAGTGTGAGGGTTAGGGTTAGCGTTAGGTTTAGGCTTAGGGTTAGGCTGAGGGTGAGGTTGAAGGTGAGGATTAGGGTTAGGGTTAGGGTTATAATTAGCCTTAAGGTGAGGTTCAGGGTTAGGGTTAGGTTTAGGGTTCTGGTGAGGGTGAGGGTTAGAGGTAGCTTGAGGGTTAGGGTGAGGGTTAGGGTTAGGGTTAGGGTGAGTGTTAGGTGAATGTGAGGTTTAGGGTTAGGTTTAGGGTTAGGGTTAGGTTGAGGGTTAATTTGAGGGTTAGGGTTTGTGTTAGGTTTAGGGGGAGAGGGAGGTTTAGGTTAGGCTTAGTGTTAGGATTAGGGTGAGGTTAAGTGTTAGGGTGAGGGTTAAGGTTAGGTTAGGGTGAGGGTTAAGATGAAGGTTAGGGTTTCAGTGAGAGTGAGGGTTAAGGCTAGGGCGAGGGTTAGGGTTAGGGTTATGGTTAGGGTGAGGGTGATGGTTAGGATTAGGGTTAAGGTTATTGTAAATGTTATGGTTATGGTTACGTTTCCAGTGAGGGTGAGGCTGAGAGTGAAGTTTAGGGTTAGGGTAAGGGTTAGTTTTAGGGTTAGGATTAGAGGTAATGTTAGGGTTAGGGTTAGACTTACGATTTGGGTGAGGGTGAGGGTGAGGGTCAGGGTTAGGGTTAGGGTAAGGGTTAGGGTTAGGGTTAGATTGGGGATTAGGGTTAGGGTTAGTGTGAGGTTTAGGGTGAGGATGAGGTTTAGGGTGAGGGTTAGGGTTAGAATTAGGATTAGGTTGAGGGCTAGCGTGAGGGTGAGTGTTACAGTTAGGGTTAAGTTTATGGTGAGGTTTAGGGTGAGGGGTAGGTTTAGGTTTAGGGTGAGGGTTAGGATTAGTGTGAGGGTTACGGTTAGGGTGAGAGTGAGGGTGAGGCTAAGGTTTATGGTGAGGGTTAGAGTGAGGGTGAGGGTTAGGGTTAGGTTGAGGTTTAGGGTGATTGTTAGTGTTAGGTTTAGGGTTAGTGTTAGGGTTAGGGTTAGGGTGAGGGTTAGGTTGAGGGTAAGGGTTAGGGCTTGGGTTAGTTTTCGGTTTATGGTTATGGTGAGGGTGAATGTCAGGGTTAGGGTTAGGGTTAGGGTTAGGCTTAGGATTAGGCTGAGGGTGAGGGTGAAGGTGAGGATTAGTGTTAGGTTTCCGGTTAGGATTAGGGTTAGGGTTAGAATTAGCCTTAAGGTGAGGTTTAGGGTTATGGTTAGGTTTAGGGTTCTGGTGAGGGTGAGGGTTAGACTTAGCTTGAGGTTTAAAGTGAGGTGTAGGGTTTGGGTTAGGGTGAGGGTTGGGATTAATGTGAGGTTTAGGGTTAGGGTTAGGTTTTGGGTTAGGTTGAGTGTTAGTTTGAGGGTTAGGGTTTGTGTTAGGGTTAGGGTGAGGGAGAGGTTTAGGGGGAGGTTTAGGTCAGGCTTAGTGTTAGAATTAGGGTGAGGTAAAGGGTTAGGGTGAGGGTTAAGGTTAGGTTAGGGTGAGGGTTAGGGTTTCAGTGATAGTGAGGGTTAAGTTTAGGGCGAGAGTTAGGGTTAGGATTATGGTTAGCGTGAGGGTAATGGTTAGGATTAGGGTTAGGGTTATTGTAAATGTAATGGTTAGGGTTACATTTGTAGTGAGGGTGAGGCTGAGAGTGAAGGTTTGGGTTAGGGTAAGGGTTAGTGTTAGGGTTAGGATTAGTGGTAATGTTAGGGTTAGGGTTAGACTTACGATTTGGGTGAGGGTGAGGTTGAGGGTTAGTGTTAGGTTTAGGATGAGGTTTAGGTTTAGGGTTAGGATTAGGGTTAGGGTGAGGTTGAGGTTTAGGGTTAGACTTAGGTTGAGGGGGAGGTTTAGGGTGAGGGTTAGGGTTAGGGTTAGTGTTAGGGTTAAGGTTAGGATTAGGCTTAGGCTTAGGGTTTGGCTGAGGTGAGGGTGGGTGTGAGGATTACGCTTAGGTTGATGGTTAACCTTAGGGTTAGGGTGAGGATTAGGATGAGGGTTAGGGTTAGGATTAGTGTTAGGGTGAGGGCTATGGTGAGGGGAGGGTTGAGGTTAGGGTTAGGCTTAGGCATAGGTTTAGTCTGAGGATGATGGTGAGGGTGAGGGTTAGGGTCATGGTGATGGATAGGGTTAGGGTTAGGGTGAGGGTTAGGATGAGGGTTCGGGTTAGGGTGAGGGTTACGATGAGCGTGATGGTAAGAGTAAAGTTGAGGGTTAGGCTAAGGGTGAGAGTTAGGGTAAGGGTGAGTGTTAGGGTTAGTGTAAGTGTTAGGGTTAGGGTTAGATAGGGGATTAGGGTTAGGGTTAGTGTGTGGTTTAGGGGGAGGATGTGGGTTAGGTTGAGGGTTAGGGTTAGAATTAGGGTTAGGGTGAGGGCTAGCGTGAGGGTGAGGGTTAGGGTTAGCGTTAAGTTTATGGTGAGGTTTAGGGTGAGGGTGATGTTTAGGGTTAGGTTTAGGGTGAGGGCTTGGTTGAGGGTTAGGGTAAGGTTGAGGGTTAGGGTGAGAGTGATGGTAAGGGTAAAGGTGAGGATTAGGCTGAGGGTGAGGGTTAAGATAAGGCTGAGGGTAAGGGTTAGGGTGAGGGTTAGAATAAGCGTTCGAGTTACAGTTAGGGTGAGGGTTAGATTGAGGATTAGGGTTAGCGTTAGTGTGAGGTTTAGGGTGAGATTGAGGGTTACCGTTAGGTTTAGGGTTAGGGTTAGAAATAGGGTGAGGGTGAGGACTAAGATGAGGGTGATGTTTAGGTTAGGGTTAGGGTTAAGGTTAGGGTGAGTTTTAGGTTTACTGTGAGGGTTAGGGTTAGTGTGAGGGTTAGGGTTAGAGTTAGGGTTAGGGTGAGGGTTAGGATGAGGATTAGGGTTATGCTTAGGGTTAGGGTGAGGGCTAGGGTGAAGGTGAGGGTTAGGTTTAGAGTTAGGGTGAGTTATGGTTAGGGTTAGTGTTAGGGTGAGCTTTTGGATGAGGGTTAGGGTTACAGTGAGGGTGAGGGTTAGGGTTAGTTTGAGTGTTAGGGTTAGGATTAGGATTAGGGTGAGGGTGAGTGTTAGCATTAGGGTTAGGCTTAGGGTTAGGGTTAGTTTTAGGGTTAGGATTAGTGTTAATGTTAGGGTTAGGGTTAGATTTACGGTTTGGGTGAGGGGGAGGGGGAGGGTTAGTGTTAGGGTTAGGGTGAGGTTTAGAGTTAGGGTTAGGATTAGGGATAGGCTGAGGGAGAGGTTTAGGGTTAGAGTTAAGTTGAGGGGGAGGGTAAGGCTGAGTGTTAGGGTTAGGGTTAGTGTTAGGGTTAACGTTAGGTTTAGGGTGAGGGTAAGGTTGAGGTTTAGGTTTAGGGTTAGGTTTTGGGTTAGGATTAGGTTTAGGGTGAGGGTGAGTGTGAGGGGTAGGGTTAGGATTAAGCTTAGGCTTAGGGTTAGTCTGAGGGCGAGGGTGGGTGTGAGGATTAGGCTTAGGGTGATGGTTAAGCTTAGGATTAGGGTGAGGGTTAGGATGAGGGTTAGGGTTAGGATTAGGGTTAGGGTGAGGGTGAGGGTTAAGGTTTGGGTTAGGTTTTTCTGTGGATAAGTGATAGCATGAGGGTTAGGGTGAGTGTTAGACTAGCATTAGAGTTATGGTGAGGATTAGGGTGAGTTTTAGAGTTAGGGTGAGGGTTAGGGTTAGGCTTAGCGTGAGGGTGATGGTGAGGGTGACGGTTAGGTTTAGAGTTACGGTGAGGATTCGGTTAAGTATGAGGTTTAGGGAGAGGATGAGGTTAAGTGTTAGGATGAGGGTTAGGGTGAGGGTGAGGCTTAGGGTTAAGGTTTGGGTTAGGGTGAGGGTTAGGCTGAGGGTTAGGGTTATGATTAGAGTGAGGGTTAGGGTGAGGGTGAGGGTTAGGGTTCGGGTGAGGATTAGGGTTGTTATTAGGGTTAGGGTCAGATTTACGGTGACAGTGAGGTTTTGGGTGAGGGTTAGGGTGAGGGTTAGAGTTAGGGTTAAGATGAGGTTTAGGGTAAGGTTTTGGGTTACGGTTAGGGTGAGGGTTATGTTTAGTGTGAGAGTTAGGGTTAGGGTTAGGATTAGTGTGAGGGTAAGAATTAGCTGACTGTTAGTGTGAGGGTGACGTTTAGGGTTAGGAATAGTGATAGGATTAGTGTAAATCTGAGGGTGAGGGTGAGGTTTAGGGTTAGGGTTAGGGTGAGGGCTTGGGTGAGTGTTAGGGTAAGGTTGAGGGTTAGGGTGAGAGTGATGGTAAGGGTAAAGGTGAGGGTTAGGCTGAGGGTGAGGGTTAAGATAAGGGTGAGGGTTAGGGTTAGGGTGAGGGTTAGGTTAAGGTTTCGGGTTACAGTTAGGGTGAGGTTAAGATTGAGGATTAGGGTTAGGGTTAGTGTGAGGTTTAGGGTGAGGTTGAGGGTGAGTGTTAGGGTTAGAATTAGGGTTAGGGTGAGGGCTAGGATGAGGGTTAGGTTTAAGTTAGGGTTAGGGTTAAGGTTCGGATGAGGTTTAGGGTTACTGTGAGGGTTAGGGTTAGTGTGAACATTAGGGTGATGGTTAGGGTTAGTGTTAGGGTCAGGGTAAGTGTTAGGGTGAGGGTTTGGGTTAGGGTGAGGGTTATATTTAAGGTGAGGGTTAGCTTTAGGGTTAGGTTTATTGTTAGGGTTAGGATTAGGATTAGGATTAGGGATAGGGTGAGGGTGAGTGTGGGTTAGGTTTAGGTTTAGGCTTAGGCTTAAGGTTAGACTGAGGGTGAGGTTGAGGCTGAGGGCTAAGGTTAGGGTGATGGTTAGGGTTAGGGTTAGGGTGAGGGTTAGGATGAGTGTTAGAGTTAGGATTAGGGTTTGGGTGAGGACTAGGGTGAAGGTGAAGTTTAAGGTTATGTTTAGGGTGAGGTTTAGGGTTAGGGTTAGGGTTAGGCTTAGGGTTAAGTTGAGGGTGAGGTTTAGGTTTAGAGTTACGGTTAGGGTGAGGGTTAGCGTTAGGGTTAGTGTTAGGTTTAGGATTATTGTGAGGGTTAGGGTTAGGGTGATGGTTAGGGTTAGGGCTGGGATTAGGATTAGTGTTAGGGTGAGGGTGAGTGTGAGTGTGAGGGTTAGGGTTAGGGTCAGGCTTAGGTTTAGGCTGAGGTTTACGGTCAGGGTTAAGGTGAGGGTGAGGGTAAGGTTTAGGGTTAGAGTTAGGGTTATTGTGAGGGTTAGTGTTAGTATTGGTGTTAAGGTTAGGGTTAGGGTGAGGTTTAGGGTGAGGATTATGTTTAGGGAGCGGGTTAGATTTATGCTTAGGGTTAGCTTGAGTGTGAGTGTGAGGGTTAGTGTTAAGCTTAGGTTTAGGTTTAGGCTGTGTGTGGAGGTGAGGGTTAGGGTTAGGTTGAGGTTTAGGGTTAGGGTTAGGGTGAGGGTTAGGATGAGGTATAGCGTTAGGATTAGGGTTAGGGTTAGGGTTAAGGTGAGGGTTAATGTTAGGGTTAGGGTGAGGGTTCGGGTTATTGTTAGTGTTATGGTTAGGGGTAAGTTTGTGGTTAGGGTGAGGCTGAAGGTGGGTATTAGGTTTAGGATTAGGATTAGGGTTAGATTTAGGGTTAGGATTAGTGTTATTGTTAAGGTTAGGATCAGAGTTATGTTGAGGGTGAGGGTGAGGGTGAGGGTTAGGGTTAGGGTTAGGATGAGGTTTAGGGTTAGGGTTAGGGTAGGGTGATGGTTAAGGTTAGTGTGAGGGTTAGTGTGTGGGTTAGGGTTATTGTTAGGGTAAGGTAAGTATTAGGGTGAGGGTAAGGGTTAGGGTGATGGTTAGGGTTAGAATGAGGGTTAGGGTTAGGGTTAGGGTTATTGTTAGGGTAAGGTAAGTGTTAGGGTGAGGGTAAGGGTTAGGGTGAGGGTTAGGGTTAGAATGAGGGTTAGGGTTAGGGTTAGTGTTATTTTTAGGGTTAGGGTTAGGAATAGGGTTAGGGTGAGGGGTAGGGTGAGGATGAGGGTCAGAGTTAGGGTTAGGGTTAGGCTTAGGTTTAGAATGAGGCTGAGTGTGAGGTTGAGAGTTAGGGTTAGTGTGATGGTTAGGGTTATGTTTAAGGTGAGGGTTAGAATGATTGTTAGGGGTAGGGTGAGGGTGACAGTAAGGGTAAAGTTGAGGGTTAGGGTTAGGGTGTGAGTTAGGGTGACGATTAGGGTTAGGGTTAGGGTGAGGGCGAGGTTTAGATTGAGTATCAGTGTTAGGGTTAGTGTGAGGTTTAGGGTGAGGATGAGGGTTAGGGTTAGTGTGAGTGCTATGGTGAGGGTGAGGGTTAGGTTTAGGGTTATGTTGAGGTTATGTTTAAGGTGATGGTTAGGGTTAGTGTGACGGTTAGTGTTAGTATTAGGGTTAGTTTTAGGGTGAGGGTTAGCATTAGGGTGAGGTATATGTTTAGGGTTAGTGTTAGCGTTAGGGTTGGGTTATTGTTAGGGTTAGGGTTACTGTTACGGTGAGGGTGATGGTTAGGGTTAGGGTTAGGGTTAGGGTTAGGGTAAGGGTTAGATTGGGGATTAGGGTTAGGGTTAGTGTGAGGTTTAGGGTGAGGATGAGGGTTAGGGTGAGGGTTAGGGTTAGAATTAGTATTAGGTTGAGGGCTTGCGTGAGGGTGAGGGTTAGGGTTAGGGTTAAGTTTATGGTGAGGTTTTGGGTGAGGGGTAGGTTTAGGTTTATTGTGAGGGTTAGGATTAGTGTAAGGGTTACGGTTAGGGTGAGAGTGAAGGTGAGGCTAAGGTTTATGGTGAGGGTTAGGGTGAGGGTGAGGGTTAGGGTTAGGATTAGGGATAGGGTTAAGGAAAGGCTGAGGTAGAGGGTCTGGGTGAGGGTGAGGTTTAGGGTTAGGGATATGGTTAAGGTGAGAGTGAGGGTTAGGCTCTTCGTTAGGTAATGGTTAGGGTTAGGGTGAGGATCAGTTGAGGGTTATGGTAAGGTTGAGCTTGAGGTTTAGGGTGTGGGTGAGCATTAGGGTTAGGGTGAGGGTTCAGGTGAGGTAGAAGGTTAGGGTTAGGGTTAGGTGAGTGTTATTTTTAGGGTTAGGGTGAGGGTGAGGGTTAGGATTAGGTTTAGGGTTAGGGTGAGGTTTAGGGTGAGGGTGAGGGTTAAGTTTAGGGTTAGGTTTGTGGTGTGGATAAGTGATAGCATGAGGGTTAGTGTGAGTGTTAGACTTAGCATTAGGGTTAGGGAGAGGGTTAGGGTTAGGTTTAGCGTGAGGGTGACGGTGAGGGTGACGGTTAGGGTTAGAGTTACAGTGGGGATTCGGTTAAGTGTGAGGTTTAGGGTGAGGATGAGGGTAAGTGTTAGGATGAGGTTTAGGGTGAGGGTGAGGGTTAGGGTTAAGATTTGGGTTTGGGTGAGGGTTAGGGTGAGGGTTAGGGTTAGGGTTATGCTTAGGGTTAGGGTGAGGGTTAGCCTAAGGATTAGGGTTATGATTAGGGTGAGTTTTAGGGTGAGGGTTAGGGTGAGGGTTAGGGTGAGGGTGAGGGTTAGGGTTGTTATTACGGTTAAGGTCAGATTTAGGGTGACAGTGAGGTTTTGGGTGAGGGTTAGGTTGAGGGTTAGTGTTAGGGTTAAGGTGAGGGTTAAGATAAGGGGTAGGGTTACGGTTAGGGTGAGGGTTAGGTTTATTGTGAGAGTTAGGTTTAGGGTTAGAGTTAGGATTAGTGTGAGGGTAAGAATTAGGGTCATGGCTAGGGTGAGGGTGAGGTTTAGGGTTAGGAATAGTGATAGGATTAGTGTAAATCTGAGGGTGAGGGTGAGGTTTAGGGTTAGGGTTAGGGTGAGTGCTTTGGTTAGGGTTAGGTTAAGGTTGAGGGTTAGGATGAGAGTGATGGTAAGGGTAAAGGTGAGGGTTAGGCTGAGGGTGAGGGTTAAGATAAGGGTGAGGGTTAGGGTTAGGGTGAGCGTTAGGTTAAGGGTTCGGGTTACGGTAGGGTGAGGGTTAGATTGAGGATTAGGGTTAGGGTTAGTGTGAGGTTTAGGGTGACGTTGAGGGATAGATTTAGGTTGAGGGGTAGGGTTAGAATTAGGGTTAAGGTGAGGGCTAGGGTGAGGGTGATGTTTAGGTTAGGGTTAGGGTTAAGGTTAGGGAGAGGTTTAGGGTTACTGTGAGCTTCAGTGTTAGTGTGAGGGTTACTGTTAGGGTGAGGGTAAGTGTTAGAGTGAGGGTTTGGGTTAGGGTGAGTGTTATGTTTAGTTTAAGGGGTAGGTTTAGGGTTAGGGTTATTTTTAGGTTTAGGATTAGGATTAGGGTTAGGGTGAGGGTGAGTGTGTGGGTTAGGTTTAGGTTTAGGTTTAAGGTTAAATTTTGGCTGAGGGTGAGGTTGAGGCTGAGGGTTAGGGTTAGGGTGATGGTTATGTTTAGGGTTAGGGTGAGGGTTAGGATGAGGGTTAGAGTTAGGATTAGGGTTTGGGTGAGGGCTAGGGTGAAGGTAAGTTTGGGGGTTATGTTTTGGGTGAGTTATAGGGTTAGGGTTAAGGTTAGGGTTAGGGTTAAGGTGAGGGTGAGGTTTAGGTTTAGAATTAGGGTTAGGGTGAGGGTTAGAGTTAGGGTTAGTGTTAGGTTTAGGGTTAGGGTGAGGGCTAGGGTTAGGGTGAGTTTTAGGGTTAGGCCTGGGATTAGGATAAGTGTTTTTGTGAGGGTGAGTGTGATTTTGAGGTTTAGGGTTAGGGTTAGGATGCGGTTTAGGGTTAGGGTTAGTGTTAGTGTTAGAGTGAGGGCTTGGTTTAGGTTGAGGTTTGCTGTTAGGGTGAGGGTTAGGATTAGGGTTAAGGTTAGGGTTAGTATTATTGTTAGGGTTAAGGTTAGAGTTACTGTGAGGATGAGGGTGAGGGTGAGTGTGAAAGTGAGGGTTAGGGTTAGCCTTCTTCTTAGGTTTAGGCCGAGCGTGAGGGTGAGGTTAAGGGTTAGGATTAGGGTGATTGTTAGAGTTTAAGGGTTAGGGTGAGGGTTAGGGTGAGGTTTTGTTTTAGGATTAGGGCTAAGGTGAGGGCTAGGGTGAGGGTGAGGGATAGGGTTAGCGTTAGGGTGACGTTTAGGGTTAGCGTTAAGTTTAGGGTTAGGGTGAGTGTTAGTGTGAGGGTTACAGTGAGGGTGAGAGTTAGGGTTAGGGTGAGGGTTACGGTTAGGGTTAGGGTGAGAGTGAGGGTTAGATTAGGATTAGGGTTAGGATTATTGTTAGTGTTATGGTTAGGTTTAAGTTTATGGTGAGGGTGAGGCTCAGGGTGACGGTTAGGGTTAGGGTTAGGGTGATGTTCAGGTTAGGGTTAAGGTTAGGGTTAGGGTGAGGTTTTGGGTTACGGTTAGGGTTACGGTGAGGGTGAGGGTGAGGGTTAGTTTTAGGGTTAGTGTCACTGTTAGGTTTAGGTTTAGAGTTACAGTGAGGGTGAGGATAAAGATTAGGGTTAGGGTGAGGTTTAGGGTTAGGATTAGGGTTAGGGTGAAGGTGAGGGTGAGGTCTAGGGTTAGAGTTAGGGTTAGGTTGAGTGTTAGGGATAGGGTTAGTGTTAGGGTTAGGGTTAGGGTGAGGGTTAGAATGAGGGTTAGGGTTAGGGTTAGGTTTAGGATTAGGGTTAATATTAGGGTGAGTGATTGGGTTAGGTTTAGGGATAGGGTTAAGGCTTAGCCTTAACCTGAGGGTGAGGGTTAGGGTGAGGGTTAGGGTTAGGGTTAGTTTCAGGGTTAGGTTTAGGGTTAGGGTTATTGTTAGTGTTATGGTTAAGGTTAAGTTTACGGTTAGGGTGAGGCTGACGTTGAGGGTTTGGTTTAGGGTTAGGGTGAGGTTTAGGGTTACGGTTAGGGTTAGGGTGATGGTTAGGGTTAGTGTTATTGTTAGGGTTAAGGTTAGACTTATGGTGAGGGTGAGGGTTAGATTTAGGTTTAGGGTGAGGGTTAGGGTGAGGGTGACGGTGAAGTTTAGGGTTAGAGTTAGAGTTAGGGGGAGGGTTAGGGGCAGGGTTAGGTTGAGGTTTAGGGTTAGTGTTAGGGTTGGGTTTAGGATTAGGGTTATGATGAGGCTGAGTGTGAGGGTTAGGGTTATGATTAGGCTTAGGCTTAGGGTTAGGCTGAGGGTGAGGGTGGGGTTTAGGATTAGGTCAAGGGTGATGGTGAGGGTTAGGGATAGGTTTAGAGTTAGGATTAGGGTTAGGATGATGTCTAGGGTGAGGGTGAGGTTTAGGGTTAGGCTTAGGGTTACGGTCAGGGTTAGGGTTAGGATGAGGGTTAGGCTTAGGGTGAGGGTTAGGGTGAGGGTGCAGGTAAGGGTAAAGGTGAGAGTTAGGCTGAGAGTGAGGATTAAGTTAAGGGTGAGGGTTAGGGTTAGGGTGTGGGTTAGCGTTAGGGTTAAGTTGAGGGTGAGGTATATATTGAGGATTAGTTTTAGGGTTAGTGTGAGGTTTAGGATGAGGATGAGGGTTAGGTTTAGGGTGAGGGCTAGGGTGAGGGTGAGGGTTAGGTTTAGTGTGAGTGCTAGTGTTAGGGTTAGATTTAGTGTTAGGGTGAATTTAAGTGTTAGGGTGAGGGTTAGTGTTAGCGTGAGTGTTATGTTTAGAATGAGGGTTAGGTTTAGGGTTAGGGTTACTGTTAGGGTTAGGATTAGTTTTACTGTTGAGTGTGAGGTTTACTGTTAGGTTGAGGGTTAGGTTTATGTTTAGTGTTAGGGTTAGTGTTAGGGTTAGGGTGAGGGTGAGGTTTATGGTTAGAGTTAGCTTTTGTGTTAGGGTTAGGGTTAGGTTGAGGGTTAGTGTGAGGGTTAGGTTTAGGCTTAATCTTAGGCTTAGGGTTAGACTTAGGCCGAGCATGAGGGTGAGGGTTAGGGTTAGGGTTAGGGTGAGGGTTAGGATGAGGTTTAGGGTTAGGACTAGGGTTAGGGTGAGCGCTAGGTTGAGGGTTACTGTGAGGGTTAGGGTAAGGTTTAGGATTAGGTGTAGGTTGAGGGTGAGTGTGAGGGTTAGGTTTAGGGTTAGGCTTAGGTTTAGGGTGAGAGTTAGGGTTAGGACTTGGTTTAGGGTGAGGGGGAGTGTTAGGGTTAGTGTGAGTGCTAGTGTTAGGGTTAGGTTTAGTGTTAGGGTGAATTTATGTGTTAGGGTGAGGGTTAGGTTTTGGGTGAGTGTTATGGTTAGTATGAGGGTTAGGGTTAGGGTTACTGTTAGGATTAGGATTAGGTTTACTGTTAAGGTGAGTGTGAGGTTTAGGGTTAGGGTGAGGGTTAGGTTTATGTTTAGGGTTAGGGTTAGAGTTAGGGTTAGGGTGAGGGTGAGGTTTAGGGTTAGAGTTAGCTTTTGTGTTAGGGTTAATGTTAGGTTGAGGGTTAGTGTGAAGGTTAGGTTTAGGCTTAAGCTTAGGCTTAGGGTTAGGCTTAGGCCCGAGCATGAGGGTAAAGGTTAGGGTTAGGGTTAGGGTGAGGGTTAGGGTTAGGGTTAGGGTGAGGGTTAGGATGAGTTTTAGGGTTAGGATTAGGGTTAGTGTGAGCGCTAGTTTGAGGGTTACTGTGAGGGTTAGGTTTAGGTTTAGGATTAGGTGTAGGTTGAGGGTGAGTGTGAGGGTTAGGGTTAGGGTTAGGGTTAGGCTTAGGGTTAGGGTGAGGGTTAGGGTTAGGGTTTGGTTTAGGGTGAGGGGGAGGGGTAGGGTTAGGGTTAGGGTGAGGGTGAGGGTTAGGGTTAGGGTAAGTGTGAGTGTTAGGGTTATGTTGAGGGTTATGGTTAGGGTGAGTGTTAGGGCTAGGGTTAGGTTTAGGGTGAGGATTAGGGTGAGGGTGAAGTTTAGGATTAGGGTGAGGGTGAGGTTTAGGGTGAGGGTGAGGTTTAGGGTTAGTGTTAGTTTGAGGTTTAGGGTTATGGTTAGGGTTAGGGAGAGTGTGAGTTTTAGGTTTAGAGTTAGCGTTAGGGTGAGGGTTAGGGTGAGGTTTTGGGTTAGTGTGAGGGTTAGGGGTAGGGGTAGGGTGAGGGTTAGCGTTAGGGTGAGTGTTAGGGTTAGGGTTAGGGTTAAAGTATGTGCTAGGGTGAGTGTTAGGTTTAGGGTTAGGTTGATGTTGAGGGTTAGTTTTAGTGTTAGGTTTAGGTTTAGGGTTGGGCTTAGGGTTAGGATTAGGTTTAAGGTGATGGTGAGTGTGAGGGTTAGAGTTAGTGTTAGCGTTAGGGTTAGGCTGAGTCTGAGGCTGAGGGTGAGGTTGAGGATTAGAGTGAGGGTTAGTGTGAGTGTTAGTGTTAGGATTAGGGTTAGGATATATGCTAGGGTGAGGGTTAGGTTTAGGGTTAGGATGAGGTTTAGGGTTAGGGTTAGGGTCAGTGTTAGGGTTAGGGTGAAGGTTTGGGTTAGGGTTAGAGTTACGGTTAGGATGAGGTTTAGGGTTAGGTTTATGGTTAGGGTTATTCTTAGATTTAGGGTTAGGGTTAAGGTTAAGGTAAGGCTGAGCGTCAGCGTGATGTTGAGGGTCAGGTTTAGGGTTAGAATGAATTTTAGAGGTAGAGTTAGGGTTAGGATTAGGGTGATTGTGAGGGTTAGTGTTAGGGTTAGGGTTAGGGTTAGGGTTAGGGTTAGGGTGAGTGTGAGGGTTAGGGGTAGGGTTTGGGTGAGGGTGAGGGTTAGGTTTGGGGTGAGGGTTAAGGTGAGGACTAAGGTGAGCGTGAGGGTTAGGGTTAGGCTTAGGGTGAGTGTTAGGTTGAGGTTTAGGTTAAGGGTTAGGGTTAGGGTTAGGATTAGGGTTAGGGTGAGGGTGAGTGTGAGGGTTATGGTTAGGGTTAGTCTTTGGCTGAGGATTAGGCTGAGGGTGAGGGTGGGGTGGAGGATTAGGTTTAGAGTGATGGTTCAGGTTATCGTTAGTTTGAGGGTTAGGATGCGGGTTAGGGTTAGGATTAGGGTTAGGGTGAGGGCTAGATTGAGGGTGAGGTTTAGGGTTAGGGATAGGGTGAGGTTTAGGGTTAGGGTTAGGGTGAGGTTGAGGTTTAGGATTAGAGTTAGGGTTAGGATTAGGATTAGGGTAAGGGTTAGGTAGAGTGTGAGGGTTAGGGTTAGGGTTAGGGTTCGGCTTAGGGTTACACTGAGGGTGAGGTTGAGGGTGAGGGTTAGGTTTTGAGTGAGGGTTAGGGTTATGTTTAGGGTGAGAGTTAGGGTTCAGGTTAAGTTTAGGGTTAGGGTGAGGGTTAGGGTTAGGGTTACGTTGAGCTTGAGGGTTAGGTTTAGTTTGAGCGTTAGGGTTACATATAGGGTTAGGGTGAGGGCTAGGCTGAGGGTGAGCGTTAGGGTTAGTGTTAGGGTGAGGTTTCGGGTCAGGGTTAGTTTTAGGGTGAGGGTGAGAATGAGGGTTAGGGTTACGGTAAGGGTGATGGTTAGGGTTAAGTGGAGGGTTATTGTTACTGTTAGTGTTAGGGTGAGGATAAGTGTTAGGGTAAGGTTTAGGTTTAGGGTGACGTTTACATCAGGCTTTGGGTTAGGGTTAGGGGAGGGGGAGGTTTAGGATTAGAGTTACGGTTAGGGTGAATATTAGGGTTAGGGTTAGGTTTAGGGATAGGGTGAGGTTTAGGGTTTGGTTTAGGATTAGAGTTAGCCTTAGGGAGAGGGTGAGATTTAGGGTTAGAGTTAAGGATAGGGTGAGGGTTAGGTTTAGGCTTAGTGTTAGGGTTATGGTGAGGGTGAGAATTAGGGGGAGGGTTAGGGTTAGGGTTAGCGTTAGGGTGAGGATTAGGGTTAGGGTAAGGGTGAGTGTGTGTGTTAGCGTTAGGTTTAGGGTTAGGCTTAAAGCTAGGCTGAGGGTGAGGTTGAAGGTGAGGGTTAGGGTTAGGTTTAGTGTTAGGGTTGGGGTTAGGGTGAGGGTGAGGGATAGGGTTAGGGTTAGGATTAGGATTAGGGTTATTGTTAGGATTAGTGTGAGGGTTAGGGTTAGGGTAATTGTTAGGCTTAGTGTTAGGCTGAGGGTGAGGGTGAGGGTGAGGGTTAGGGTTTGGGTGAGGGTTAGGATTAGGGTTAGGGTGAGGTTTAGTGTTAGGGTTAGGGTTAGAGTTAGGGTTAGTGATTAGTGTTAGGGTTAGGTTGAGTGTTACGGGGAGGGTTAGGGTTGGGGTTAGGGTTAGGTTTAGGGTTAGGGTTAGGGTGAGGGTGAGGTTTAGGGTTATAATTAGGGTTAGGGTGAGGCTGAGGGTGAGACTTAGGGGGTTAGGGTTAGTGTTAGGGTTAGGGTTAAGGTGAGGGTTAGGGTGAGTGTGAGGGTTAATGTTAGGGTTAGGGTTTGCCTTAGGTTCAGGCTCAGGGTGAGGGTGAGGGTTAGTTTTAGGTTTAGAGTTAGGGTTAGTTTTAGGGTTAGGGTTAGAATGAAGGTCAGGTTTAAGTTTTGATTTAGGCTTAGTCCTAGGCTGAGCATGAGGGTGAGGTTAAGGGTTAGGGTGTGGTTTAGGGTGGGGTTGATGGTCAGGGTAAACGTGAGGGTTAGGCTGAGGGTGAGGGTTACTGAAAGTGTGAGGGTTAGTGTTAGGGTGAGTTCTAGGGTTGGGGGTAGAGTGAGGGTGAGGTTTATGTTTAGGGTTAGGTTGAGGTGTAGGGTTAGGTTTAGGTTGAGGGTGAGATTATGGTTAGTGTTAGCGTTAGGTTGAGGCTGAGGGTGAGGTTTAGGTTTAGGGTTAGTGTTAGTGTTAGGGTTAAGGTGAGGGATAGGGTGAGGGTGAGGTTTAGGGTTAGGGTTAGGATTAGGATTAGAGTAAGGGTTAGGGTGAGTGTGAGGGTTATCGTTAGGGTTAGGCTAAGGCTTAGGCTGAGGCTGAGGTTGAGGGTGAGGGTTAGGCATAGGGTGAGGTTTTGGGCTAGGGTTAGGTTTAGGGTGAGTGTTAGTATGAGGGTTAGGCTTAGGATTAGGGTGAGGGTGAGGGCTAGGGTGAAGATGAGGTTTAGGGTTAGGGTTAGGGTTAGGGTGAGGTTTAGGGTTAGAATTAGGGTGAGAGTGAGGTTTAGGTTTAGAGTTAGGGTTAGGGTGAGGCTGATTGTGAGGTTTTGGGTTAGGGCTAGCGTTAGATTTAGGGTTAGGGTGAGGGTTAGGGTGAGGGTTAGGAATAGGGTTAGGATTAGGATTAGGGCAAGTGTTAGGGTGAGTGTGAGGATTAAGATTAGCTATAGGGTTAGGCTGAGGATGATGGTGAGGGTGAGGGTTAGGGTTATGCTGAGGGTTAAGTTTAGGGCTAGGGTGAGAGTTAGCTTTCCAGTTAAGTTTAGGGTTAGGGTGAGGGTTAGGGTTAGGTTTACGGTGAGAGTGAGGGTTAGGATTAGTTTGAGGGTTAGGGTTAGGGTTAGGGCTAGGGTTAGGGTGAGGGTTAGGGTTAGGGTTAGGGTGAGGGTTAGGATGAGATTTAATGTTAGAATTAGGGTTAGGGTGAGGGCTACGTTGAGGGTGAGGGTTAGGGTTAGGATGAGGTTTAGAGTTAGGGTTAGGGTTAGGGTTAGGGTGAGGGTGAGGTTTAGGGTTAGAGAGGATTAGTGTTCAGGTTAGGGTTAGGTGAGGGTTCAGGTTAGGCTTAGGCTTAGACTTAAACTAAGGCAGAGCATGAGGTTGAGGCTTAGAGTTAGGGTCAGGGTGAGGGTTAGGGTGTGGGTGAGGGTGTGGGTGAGGGTGAGGGTTAGTGTTAGGCTTAGTGTGAGTGTTAGGGTTAGGGTGAGGGTTATGGTTAGGGTGAGGGTTAGTGTTAGCGTTATGCTTAAGCTTAGTCTTAGGGTAAGGCTGAGGGTTAGGGTGAGGGTGAGTGTGCGTGTTAGGGTTAGGGTTAGGGTTAGGCATAGTGAAAGGCTGAGGGAGAGGTTAAGGGTGAGGTTTAGGGTTAGGGTGAGGGTGAGGTTTAGGCTTAGAGTTTGTGTTAAGGTGAGGGTTAGTGTGAGGGTTAGTGTTAGGGTTAGTGTTTGGGTTAGGTTTAGCGTGAGTTTTAGTGTGAGGTTTAGGGTAAGGGATAGGGTTAGGTGTAGGATTAAGGTTTGGGTGAGGATGAGTGTGATGGTTAGGGTTCGGTTAATGTTAGGGTTAGGCTTAAGGGTTAGGCTGAGGGTGAGGGTGAGGGTTAGGGTTAGGCTGAGGGTGAGGGTTAGGATGAGGGTTAGGTTTAGGATTAGGGTTAGTGTGAGGGCTAATGTGAGGGTGAGGATTAGGGTTAGGGTTAAGTTTAGGAATAGGGTGAGGGATAGCATTAGGGCTTGGTTTAAGGTTAGGGTTAGTGTTAGGGTTAGGGTGAGGGTTAGCATGAGGGTTCCGGTTAGGATTAGGTTTAGGATGAGGGCTAGGGTGAGCGTGAGGATTAGGGATAGGGTTAGGGTGAGGTTTATTGTTCGGGTTAGGTTTAGATTTAGGCTGAGGATTAGGGTTAAGGTTATGGTGAGGGTCAGCATTAGGTCTAGTTTGAGGGCTAGAATTAGGTTTAGGGTTAGGGTGAGCGTTAGGGTTAGGGTTAGGGTGAGGCTTAGGATGAGGTTTAGGGTTACAATTAGGGTTAGGGTGAGGGCTAGGGTGATTGTGAGGGTTATTGTTAGGGTTAGGGTGAGGTTTAGGGTTAATGTTAAGCGTAGGGTTAGGGTGAGGGTTAAGGTTCGGGTTTGGATGAGGGTGAGGCTTAGGTTTGGGGTGAGGGTTAGGGTGAGGACTAAGGTAAGGGTGAGGTTTAGGGTTAGGGTTAGGTTTAGGGTGAGGGTTAGGTTGAGGTTTAGGTTTAGGGTTAGGGTTAGGGTTGGGATTAGGGTTAGGGTGAGGGTGAGTGTGAGGGTTAGGGATAGGGTTTGGCTTATGCTTAGGCTTAGGGTTAGGCTGAGGGTGAGGGTGAGGTTTAGGATGAGGATTAGGTTTAGAGTCCTGGTTTAGTTTATGGTTAGGTTTAGTGTTAGGATGAGGGTTAGGGTTAGGATTAGGGTTAGGGTGAGGGCTAGGGTGAGTGTGAGGTTTAGGGATAGGTTTAGGCTTAGACTTAGTGTTAGGCTGAGGTTGAAGGTGAGGGTGAGGGTTAGGGTTAGGGTTAGGGTGATGGTTAGGGTTATGGTTAGGGTGAGGGTTAGGATAAGGGTTAGGGTTAGGGTGAGGGTTAGGATGAGGGTGACAATAAGAATAAAGGTGAGGGTTAGGCTGAGGGTGAAGGTTAAGGTAAGGGTGAGGTTTCGGGTTATGGTTAATGTGAGGGACAGGGTTAGATTGAGGATTATTGTTAGGGTTAGTGTGAGGTTTAGTGTGAGGATGAGGGTTAGGGTTAGGGTGATGGCTAAGTTGAAGTTGAGGGTTAGAGTTAGGGTTAGGGTGAGGTTTAGGTTTAAGGTGATGGTTAACATTAGTGTGAGGGTTAGTGTTACGGTTAGTGTTAGTGTTAGGGTGAGGGTATGTGTTAGGGTAAGGTTTAGGTTTAGGGTAGGATTTAGGATTATGGTTAGGGTTAGGGTTAGGGTGAGGGTGAGGTTAAGGGTTAGAGTTAGGGTTAGGGTGACGGTTAGGATTAGGGTTAGGGTTAGTGTTAGGGTAAGGGTTAGGGTGAGGTTTACTGTGGGAGTGAGGATTAGTGATAGGGTTAGGTTTAGGATTAGGGTTAAAGTGAGGGTGAGTGTGAAGGTAAGGGTTAGGGTTAGGGTTAAGATTAGAGTTATGGTGATGGTGAGGATGAGGGTTAGTGTTAGGGCGAGGGTTAGGGTTAGAGTTAGGTTTAGGCTGAGGGTGAGGTTGAGGGTGAGGGTTAGGATTAGGGTTAGGCTTAGGGTTAGGCTGAGGTGAGGTTGAGGGTGAGAAAGTTAGGGTTAGGGTGAGGGTTTGGCTTAGGATTATGGAGAGGTTTAGGATGAGATTTAGGGTTTGGATTAGGGTTAAGGTGAGGGCTAGGCTGAGGGTGAGGTTGAGTTTTAGGGTTAGGGTGAGGTTTAGGTTTAAGTTTAGGGTTAGGGTGAGGGTCAGGGTTACGTTTATTGTTAGGGTTAGGGTGAATCTGAGGGTGTGGGTTAGGTTTAGGTTTAATGTTAGGGTTAGGGTTAAGGTGAGGGTTCGGGTGAGGGATCGTGTTAGGGTTCGGATTCGGGTTAGGATTAGTGTTAGGGTTAGGGTGAGTGTGAGGGTTAGGCTTAGGCTTAGGCTTAGGTTGAGGGTGAGGGTGAGGGTGAGGCTTAGGGTTAGGTTGAGTGTTAGAGCTATGTTTAGGCTGAGAGTTAGGGTTCAGGTTAAGTTTAGGGTTAGGGTGTAAGTGAGGGTAAGGGCTACGGTGAGGGTGACGGTTGGGGTTATGTTGAGGGTTAAGATTAGGTTTAGGGTGAGGGTGAGGGTTAGGGTTAGGATTAGTGTTAGGGTGAGGGTTAGCAGGAGGGTTAGTGTTAGGATTCGGGTTAGGATGAGGGCTAGGGCGAGGGTGAGGTTTAGGGTTAGGGTGAGGGTGAGGTTTAGGGATAGAATTGGGGTAAGGGTGAGTGTGAGGTGAGGGTTAGGGTTAGAGTTAGCATTAGAGTTAGCGTTAGGTTGAGGGTTAGGTTGAGGGTGAGGGTTAGGCTTAGGGTTAGGATTAGGATTAGGGTAAGGGTTAGGGTGAGTGTGAGGGTTACTGTTAGGGTTAGGGTTAGGCTTAGGTTTAGGCTGAGGGTGAGGTTTAGGATTAGGGTGAGGGTTAGAGTTAGGGTTAGGGTGTGTGTTAGGGTTCGGGTTACGTTTAGTGTGACGATGAGTGTTAGGATTAGGTTGAGGGTTAGAGTTAGGTTTAGAGTTAGGATGAGAGTTAGGGTTAGGGTTAGGGTGAGGGGTAGGATGAGGATTAGGGTTAAGATTAGGGTTAGGGTGAGGGCTAGGGTGACGTAGAGGGTTAGGGTAGGTGTTAACAAGAGGTTTAAGTTTCGGGTTAGGGTTAGGGTGAGGGTTACGATTAGGGTTACGGTCACGGTGAGGGTGAGGGTTAGGGTTACGGTGAGGGTGAGGGTTAGGATTAGGGTGAGGGTGAGTTTTTGGATTAGGGTTAGGGTTAAGGTTAGGGTTAGGTTTAGGGTTAGGATTAGTGTTATTGTTAAGGTTAGGGTTAGAGTTACCGTGAGGGTGAGGGTGAGGGTAAGGGTTGGGGTTAGGGTTAGGGTGAGGTTTAGGGTAAGGGTGAGGGTGAGGTTTATAGTTAGATTTAGGGTTAGGGGGAGGGTTAGGTCGAAGGTTAAGGTTAGGCTTAGTGTTAGGGTTAAGGTTAGGGTTAGGGTTATGTTGAGGTTTATGGTTAGTCTTAGGGTTAGGTTTAGGATTAGGGTTAGGTTTAGAGTTACGGTGAGGTTGAAGTTGAGGGTGAGTGTTAGGGTTAGGGTGAGGTTTAGGGTTAGGGTTAGGATTAGGGTTAGTGTGAGGGTGAGGTTGAGGTTTAGGGTTAGGGTTAGGGTTAGGATTAGTGTTAAGGTGAGGGTGAGTGTTAGGGTTAGTGATAGGTTTAGGCTTAGGCCTAGGGTTAGGCTGAGGGTAAGGGTGGGGTTGAGGATTAGGGCAAGGGTGATGGTTAAGGTTAGGGTTAACCTTAAGGTTAAGGTTAAGGTTAACCACAAACTAACGTTTGTGGGTTAGGGTTAGGGTTAGTGTTACGGTGAAGGCTAGGGTGAGGGTTAGGGTAAGGCTTAGTATTAGGCTTAGGCTTAGTTTGAGTGTGTGTTTGAGGTTGAGGGTTAGGTTTAGGGTGATGCTTAGGTTGACGGTTTTAATGAGGTTTAGGGTGAGTGTGAGGGTTAGGGTGAGGATTATGTTAATGTTAAGGCTGAGGTTTAGGCTAAGGGTGATGGTTAAGATAAGGGTTTGTGTTAGGGTTAGGTTTAGGGTTCAGGTAAGGGTTAGGGTTAGGGTGAGGGTGAGGGTTAGAATTAAGGTGAGGTCTAGGGTGAGGGTGTTGGTTAGGTTTAGGGTTAGGGTTAGGGTGAGGTTTTGGTTAGGGTGAGGGTTATGGTTAGGGTGAGGGTTAGGGTTTGGGTTGCTTTTATTGTAGGGTTAGGGTTACTGTTACAGTTACAGTGAAGGTGAGGGTGAGGGTGATGGTTAGGGTTAGAGTTAGGGTTAGTGTGAGGGTTAGGTTGAGGGTTGGGGTTAGGGTTAGTGTTAGGGTTAGGGTTAGTGTGAGAGTTAGGGGGACGTTCAGGGTTATAGGGTTAGGGTTAGGATTAGAGTTAGGGCGAGGGTGAGTGTGTGTGTTAGGGTTTGGTTTTGGTTTAGGGTTAGTTTTAGGGTTAGGTGAGGTTTTGGATGAAGGTTAGGGTTACAATGAGGGTGATGGTGAGGGTTAGTGTGAGGGTTAGGGTTAGGATTAGGGTAGGGTGAGGGTGAGTCTTAGGATTAGGGTTAGGGTTAGGGTTAAGGTTAGGTTTAGGGTTAGAATTAGTGTTATTGTTAGGGTTAGAGTTAGAGTTATGGTGAGGGTGAGGGTTAGGTTTAGGGTTAGGCTTAGGATTAGGCTGAGGCTGAGGGTGAGGGTTAAGGTGAGGGTTAGGGTGAGGGTTAGGCTTAGGTTTAGGGTGAGAGTTGGGGTTCGGGTTAAGTGTAGGTTTAGGGTGAGCATTAGGGTAAGGGTTACAGTGATGGTGAGGGTTAGGTTTAGGGTTAGTGTTATGTTGAGGCTTATGATGAGGGTTAGGTTTATGATTAGGGTTAGGGTGAGGATTAGGATGAGGGTGAGGTTTAGGGTTAGGGTTAGGGTGAGGTTTAGGGTTAGGGTTAGGGTGAGGGTGAGCTATATGGTTAGAGTTAGGGTTAGGGTGAGGCTGTTTGTGAGGTTTACGGTTAGGGTTAATGTTCGAGTTAGGGTTAGGGTGAAGGTTAGAGTGAGGGTGAGGGTTAGGCTTAGGGTTAGGATTAGGATTAGGGTAAGGGATAGGGTGAGTGTGAGGGTTAGGGTTAGGCTTAGGCTTAGGGTTAGGCTGAGGTTGAGGATGAGGTGTAGGGTTAGGGTTAGGTTGAGGTTTAAGGTTACGTTTAGGGTGAGAGTTAGGGTTCGGGTTAAGTTTAGGGTTAGGGTGAGGGTTACAGTTAGGTTTAGTGTTAGGCTGAGGTTTAGGGTTAGGGTTAGGGTTAGGGAGAGGGTTTGGATGAGGGTTAGAGTTATGGTGAGGGCGAGGGTTAGGGTTAGGCTGAGTTTTAGGGTTAGGATTAGGGTTAGGGTTAGGATTAGGTTTAGCTTTAGCTTTAGGATTAGTGTTATTGTTAGGGTAATGATTAGAGTTACGGTGAGGGTGACGATGAGGGTGACGGTGAGGGTTAGGTTTAGGGTGAGGGTTAGGGTTAGGGTTAGGATAAGGGTTAGGGGGAGGGTGAGGTTTAGGGTTAGATTTAGGGTTAGGGGGAGGGTTAGTTCGTGGGTTAGGGTTAGGGTGAGTGTTAGGGTTAAGGTTAGGGTGAGGGTTAGGTTGAGGTTAAGGGTTAGGGTTAGGGTTAGGATTAGGCTTAGGTTGAGAGTGACTGTGAGGGTAAGGTTTAGGGTTAGGCTTAGGCTTAGGGTTAGGCTGAGTGTGAGGGAGGGTGTGATGATTAGGGTTAGGGTGATGGATAGGGTGTGGTTTAGGGTTTGGGTTAGGGTTAGAATTAGGTTTAGGGTTAGGGTGAGGTTTAGGGTTAGAGTTATGTTTAGGGTGAGGGTTAGGTTGAGGGTTAGGTTTAGGGTTAGGGTGAGACTTAGGGGGAGGGTTAGGGTTAGGGATAGTTTTTGGATTAGGGTTAGGGTGAGGGTGAGTGTGTGGGTTAGGGTTAGGTTTAGGGTTAGGCTGAGGGTGAGGGTTAGGGTTTGGGTGAGGTTTAGTGTTAAGTTTAGGGTTAGGGTGAGAGTTAGGGTGCGGATGAGGGTTAGGGTTAGCGTGAGTGTTAGGGTTAGAATTAGGTTTAGGGTGAGGGTTCTGTTAAGTTTAGGGTTAGGGTGAGGTTTAGGGTTATGGTGAGGTTTAGGTTTAGTGCGAGGTTTAGTGTTAAGGTGAGGGTAAGTGTTAGGGTGAGGTTTAGGGTTAAGGTGAGGGTTAGGGTTAGGGTGAGGTTTAGGGTTAGGGTTAGGTTTATTGTTAGGCTTAGGGTTAGGGATACGATTATGGTGAGGGTTGGGGTGAGGGAAATGTTTAGGGTTAGGATTAGTGTGAGATTTAGGGTTACAGTTAGGGTTAGATTTAGGGTTAGATTGAAGTTGAGGTTTAGGGTTACAGTTAGGGTTAGGATGAGGGTTATGATGAAGTTTAGGGTTAGTGTTAGGGTTAGGGGTAGGGTGAGGTTTAGGGTGAGGGTTAGGGTTAGTGATAGGGTTAGGATTAGGTTTAGGGTTTGGATGAGGGTGAGTGTGAAGGCTAGGTTTAGTGTTAGGTTTAGGCTTAGGGTTAGGCTGAGGGTGAGGGTGAAGGTGAGGGTTAGGGTTAGGGTGCGGGTTAGGGTTAGGTTTAGGGTTAGAGTTAGACTTAAGGTAAGGTTTATGGTTAGGTTTAGGGTTCTGGTAATGGTGAGGGTTAGAGTTAGCATCAGGGTTAGGGTGAGGGTTTGGGTTAGGGTTAGGGTGAGTGTTAGGGTTAATGTGAGGTTTAGGGTTAGGGTTACGGTTAGGGTGAGGGTAAGGTTGAGGGTTAAGGTGAGTGTTAGGTTGATGGTGAGGGTGAGTTTTAGGGTTGGGGTTAGGTTTAGAGTGAGGGTTAGGGTGAGGGGTAGTGTTAGGTTTAGCGTGAGGATTAGGGATAGTGTGAGGGTTAGGGTTTGAGTGAGGTTAAGGGTCAGGTGAGGTTTAGGGTTAGGGTGAGGGTTAGCATTAGGGTTAGGGTCAGGGTTAATATTAGGTTGGAAGTTAGGGTTAGAGTGAGGGATAGGGTTAGTGTTAGGGTTAAGGTAAGTGATATGGTTAGGGTTAGGGTGAGGGTTATGTTTAGGGTGATGTGTAGAATGAGGATGAGGGTTAGGGTGAGGGTGACAGTGAAGGTTAAGGTATAGATGAGGGTTAGTGTTAGGGTGAGGGTTAATGTTACGGTGCGGGTTATGGTGAGGGTGAGGATAAGGGTTAGGTTTGTGGTGAGGGTTAGGGTTAGAGTTAGGGTGAGGGGTAGGGTTAGAGTTAAGGTTAGGTTTAGTGTGAGGGTTAGGGTTAGGGTGAGGATAAGGTAAGTGTGAGGGTTGGAGTGAGGGTGAGGTTTAGGGTTACTGTTAGTGTGAGGGTTAGGGTTACGGTCATGGTGAAGTTTAGGGTTAGGGTTATGTTTATTTTCACAGTGAGTGTTTGAGTTAGGATGAGTGTTCTTGAGAGTGTGAGAGTTAGGGTTTGGGTGAGGGTTAGGGTTAGCGTGAGTGTTAGGGTGACGGTGAGGTTGAGGGTTAGGGTTGGGGTTAGGGTTAGAGTGAGGGGTAGAGTGAGGTGTAGTGTTAGGGTTAGGGTGAGGGTTATGTTTACTGTGAGGGTTAGGGTTAGGGTGAGGGTTAGGGTTACTCTGAGGGTTCAAGTTAGGATTAGGCTTAGTGTTAGGATGAGGGTAAGGGTTAGGTTGAAGGTTAGGGTTAGAGTGAGGGTTAGGGTTAATGTGAGGGTTAGGGTTAGGGTGAGGGTTAGGGTTAGGGTGATGTTTAGGGTGAGGTTGAGGGTTAGTGTGAGTGTGAGGGTGACGGTTCCGATGAGTGTTTGGGTTAGGTTTAGGTTGAGGTTGAGGTTGAGGTTGAGGCTTAGGGTTAGTTTTAGGGTAAGAGTTAGTGTGAGGGTTTGGGATAGGCTTAGGCTTAGCCTGAGGGTGAGGGTGAGGGTGAGGGTTAGGGTTAGGGTTAGGGTTAGTGTTAGGGTTATGTTGAGGCTTAGGGTTAGGTTAGAGGTTTCGGTTAGGGTGAGGGTTAGGGTTAGGGATAGGTTTAGGTTGAGGATGAGGGTGAGGGTTGGGGTTAGGATTATGGTTAAGATGAGCCTGAGGGTGAGGGTGAGGGTGAGGTTTAGGGTTAGGGTGAGGGTTAGGCTAAGGGTTAGGGTGAGCGTTAGGTTTAGGGTGATGTTTAGGTTGAGGGTGAGGGTTAGGGTGAGGTTGAGGGTGAGGTTTCGGTTGAGGGTTTGGGTTAGGGTTAAGGTTAGGTTGAAGGTGAGGGTGAGGGTTAGGTTTAGGGTTAGGGTTAGGCTTAGGGTGAGGGTGATTGTGAGGGTTAGGGTTAGGGTTAGGGTTAGGCTTAGGGTGAGGGTGATTGTGAGGGTTAGGGTTAGGGTTAGGCTTAGGCTTAGGTTTAAGGTGAGGGTGAGGTGAGTTTGATGGTTAGGGTTAGGGTGACTGTGAGCAGTAGGGTTAGGGTTAGGGTTAGGATGAGGGTTAGATGAGGGTGAGGGTTAGGGTTAGGGTGAGTGTTAGGCTTATGGTTAGGGTGAGGGTGAGGGTGGGGGTGAGTATTAGGCTTAGAGTGATGGTTAGCATTAGGGTTAGGGTGAGGGTTAGGATGAGGGTTAGGTTTAGGAGTAGGGTTAGGGAGAGGACTAGGGTGAAAGTGAGGGTTAGGGTTAGGCTTAGGCTTAGGCATAGGTTTAGACTGAGGGTGATGGTGAGGGTAAGGGTTAGTGTTATTATGGTGATAGCTATGGTTAGGATTAGGGTGAGGGTTAGGATGAGGGTTCGGGTTAGGCTGACGGTTAGTATAAGCCTTAGGGTTACAGTAAGGGTGAGGGTTAGGTTTAGGTTGAGGGTTAGTGTAAGGGTTAGGGTTAGGGTTAGGGTTAGATTGAGGATTAGGGTTAGGGGTAGTGTGAGGTTTAGGGTGATGATGAGGGTTAGGGTGATGGTTAGGGTTAGAATTAGGGTTAGGGTAAGGGCTAGCGTGAGGGTGAGGGTTAGTGTTAGGGTTAAGTTTAGGTTGAGGGTTAGCGTGAGGTGTAGGTTTAGGTTTACGATGAGGGTTAGGTTTAGTGTGAGGGTTACGGTTAGGGTGAGGGTGAGGGTGAGGGTAAGGATTATGGTGAGGGTTAGGGTGAGGGTGAGGGTTAGGGTGAGGGTAAGGTTGAGGGTTAAGGTGAGTGTTAGGTTGATGGTGAGGGTGAGTTTTAGGGTTGGGGTTAGGTTTAGAGTGAGGGTTAGGGTGAGGGGTAGTGTTAGGTTTAGCGTGAGGATTAGGGATAGTGTGAGGGTTAGGGTTTGAGTGAGGTTAATGGTCAGGTGAGGTTTAGGGTTAGGGTGAGGGTTAGCATTAGGGTTAGGGTCAGGGTTAATATTAGGTTGGAAGTTAGGGTTAGAGTGAGGGATAGGGTTAGTGTTAGGGTTAAGGTAAGTGATATGGTTAGGGTTAGGGTGAGGGTTATGTTTAGGGTGATGTGTAGAATGAGGATGAGGGTTAGGGTGAGGGTGACAGTGAAGGTTAAGGTATAGATGAGGGTTAGTGTTAGGGTGAGGGTTAATGTTACGGTGCGGGTTATGGTGAGGGTGAGGATAAGGGTTAGGTTTGTGGTGAGGGTTAGGGTTAGAGTTAGGGTGAGGGGTAGGGTTAGAGTTAAGGTTAGGTTTAGTGTGAGGGTTAGGGTTAGGGTGAGGATAAGGTAAGTGTGAGGGTTGGAGTGAGGGTGAGGTTTAGGGTTACTGTTAGTGTGAGGGTTAGGGTTACGGTCATGGTGAAGTTTAGGGTTAGGGTTATGTTTATTTTCACAGTGAGTGTTTGAGTTAGGATGAGTGTTCTTGAGAGTGTGAGAGTTAGGGTTTGGGTGAGGGTTAGGGTTAGCGTGAGTGTTAGGGTGACGGTGAGGTTGAGGGTTAGGGTTGGGGTTAGGGTTAGAGTGAGGGGTAGAGTGAGGTGTAGTGTTAGGGTTAGGGTGAGGGTTATGTTTACTGTGAGGGTTAGGGTTAGGGTGAGGGTTAGGGTTACTCTGAGGGTTCAAGTTAGGATTAGGCTTAGTGTTAGGATGAGGGTAAGGGTTAGGTTGAAGGTTAGGGTTAGAGTGAGGGTTAGGGTTAATGTGAGGGTTAGGGTTAGGGTGAGGGTTAGGGTTAGGGTGATGTTTAGGGTGAGGTTGAGGGTTAGTGTGAGTGTGAGGGTGACGGTTCCGATGAGTGTTTGGGTTAGGTTTAGGTTGAGGTTGAGGTTGAGGTTGAGGCTTAGGGTTAGTTTTAGGGTAAGAGTTAGTGTGAGGGTTTGGGATAGGCTTAGGCTTAGCCTGAGGGTGAGGGTGAGGGTTAGGGTTAGGGTTAGGGTTAGGGTTAGTGTTAGGGTTATGTTGAGGCTTAGGGTTAGGTTAGAGGTTTCGGTTAGGGTGAGGGTTAGGGTTAGGGATAGGTTTAGGTTGAGGATGAGGGTGAGGGTTGGGGTTAGGATTATGGTTAAGATGAGCCTGAGGGTGAGGGTGAGGGTGAGGTTTAGGGTTAGGGTGAGGGTTAGGCTAAGGGTTAGGGTGAGCGTTAGGTTTAGGGTGATGTTTAGGTTGAGGGTGAGGGTTAGGGTGAGGTTGAGGGTGAGGTTTCGGTTGAGGGTTTGGGTTAGGGTTAAGGTTAGGTTGAAGGTGAGGGTGAGGGTTAGGTTTAGGGTTAGGGTTAGGCTTAGGGTGAGGGTGATTGTGAGGGTTAGGGTTAGGGTTAGGGTTAGGCTTAGGGTGAGGGTGATTGTGAGGGTTAGGGTTAGGGTTAGGCTTAGGCTTAGGTTTAAGGTGAGGGTGAGGTGAGTTTGATGGTTAGGGTTAGGGTGACTGTGAGCAGTAGGGTTAGGGTTAGGGTTAGGATGAGGGTTAGATGAGGGTGAGGGTTAGGGTTAGGGTGAGTGTTAGGCTTATGGTTAGGGTGAGGGTGAGGGTGGGGGTGAGTATTAGGCTTAGAGTGATGGTTAGCATTAGGGTTAGGGTGAGGGTTAGGATGAGGGTTAGGTTTAGGAGTAGGGTTAGGGAGAGGACTAGGGTGAAAGTGAGGGTTAGGGTTAGGCTTAGGCTTAGGCATAGGTTTAGACTGAGGGTGATGGTGAGGGTAAGGGTTAGTGTTATTATGGTGATAGCTATGGTTAGGATTAGGGTGAGGGTTAGGATGAGGGTTCGGGTTAGGCTGACGGTTAGTATAAGCCTTAGGGTTACAGTAAGGGTGAGGGTTAGGTTTAGGTTGAGGGTTAGTGTAAGGGTTAGGGTTAGGGTTAGATTGAGGATTAGGGTTAGGGGTAGTGTGAGGTTTAGGGTGATGATGAGGGTTAGGGTGATGGTTAGGGTTAGAATTAGGGTTAGGGTAAGGGCTAGCGTGAGGGTGAGGGTTAGTGTTAGGGTTAAGTTTAGGTTGAGGGTT
The DNA here is from genome assembly GCF_024711535.1 of Dipodomys merriami. Classification (NCBI taxonomy): domain Eukaryota; kingdom Metazoa; phylum Chordata; class Mammalia; order Rodentia; family Heteromyidae; genus Dipodomys; species Dipodomys merriami. The sequence continues at coordinate 1,301,597 of NW_027206402.1, read as the reverse complement.
AGCGTGAGGTGTAGGTTTAGGTTTACGGTGAGGGTTAGGTTTAGTGTGAGGGTTACGGTTAGGGTGAGGGTGAGGGTGAGGGTAAGGATTATGGTGAGGGTTAGGGTGAGGGTGAGGGTTAGGGTGAGGGTGAGCGTTAGGATTAGTTTTAGGGTTAGGGTGAGGTTTAGGGTGAGGGTGAGGGTTAAGTTTAGGGTTAGGTTTATGGTGCGGGTAAGTGATAGCGTGAGGGTTAGGGTGAGTGTTACAGTTAGCATTAGGGTTAGGGTGAGGGTGCAGGTGAGAGTGAGGTTTAAGGTCAGGATTAGGGTGAGGTTTAGGGTTAGGGTGAGGATTAAGGTTAGGGTTAGCATGAGAGTGACGGTGAGGGTGACGATTAGGGTTAGAGTTAGGGTCAGAGTTAGGGCTAGGGTGAGGGTTAGTTTTAGGGTTAGAGTTAGTGTTAGTGTTATTGTTAGGGTAAGTGTGAGGGATAGGGTTAGGGTTAGGCTTAGGCTTAGGCTTAGGCTTAGATGGAGTATGAGGGTTAGGGTTAGGGTTAGGATTAGGGTTAGGGTGAGGGCTAGGGTTAGTGTTAGGGTGAGGGTTAGTGTTAGGGATAGGGTTAGGTTTAGGATCAGGGTTAGGGTGAGGGAGAGTGTGAGCTTTAGGATTAGGGTTAGGCTTAGACTTAGGGTTAGGGTGAGGGTTAGGGTTAGGATTTGGGTTAGGATGAGGGTGTGGCTGAGGATTAGGGTTAGGTTTAGGATTAGGGTTCGGGTTAGGATTAGGGTTAGGCTTAGGTTGAGGGTTAGGGTTAGGCCTAGTGTTAGGCTTAGGTTTAGGCTGAGGGTGAGGTTGGGGGTGAGGATTAGGGTTAGGGTTAGGGTTAAAATTAGGGTTATTGTTAGTGTTTTGGTTTGGGTTAAGTTTGCGGTGAGGGTGAGAATGAGGGTGGGGGTTATGGTTAGGGTTAGGCTGAGGATGAGGGTGGGGGTGAGGAATAGGTTTTGGGTGATGGTTAGGGTTAGGGTTAGGGTGAGGGTTAGGATGAGGGTTAGGGTTAGTATTAGGTTAAGGCTGAGTGCTAGGGTGAGGGTGAGGTTTAGGTTTAGGGTTAGGCTTAGTCCTAGGGTTAGGCTGAGGGTGAGGGTGAGGGTTAGGGTTAGGTTGATGGACAGGGTTAGGTTTAGGGTGAGTGTTAGGATGAGTGTTAGGGTTAGGATTAGGGTTAGGATGAGCGTGACGGTAAGAGTAAAGGTGAGGGTTAGGCTGAGGGTGAGTGTTCCCCTAAGGGTGAGGGTTAGGTTTAGGGTGAGGGTTAGGGTAAGGGTTAGGGTGAGGGTTAGGGTAATGGTGAGGGTTTGATTGAGGATTAGGGTTAGGGTTTGTGTGAGTTTAGCGTGAGGATGAGGTTTAGTTTTAGGGTGAGGGTTAGGGTTAGAATAGGGTTAGAGTGAGGGCTAGGGTGAGGCTGACGGTTAGGGTTAGGGTGAGGTTTAGGGTTAGGGTGAGAGTTAGGGTTAGTGTGATGGTTAGTGGTATAATGAGCGATAGTGTTAGGGTGAGGGTAAGTGTTAGGGAGAGGGTTAGGATTAGGATGAGGGTTTTGGTTAAGTTGAGGGTTAGGGTTAGGTTGAGGGTTATGTTTAGGGTCAGGGTAAGGGTTAGGGTAAGGGTTAGGGTTAGGGTGAGGGTTATGGTTAGGGTGAGGGTCAGGGTTACGGTGAGGGTTTGAGTGAGGGTTAGGGTTAGGGAGAGGTTTAGGGTTACCGTTAGGGTTAGGGTTAGGGTAAGGTTGAGGTTTAGGGTGAGAGTTAGGGTTCAGGTGAGGGTTAGGATGAGGGTTAGGGTTAGAGTTAATTTTATGTTTGGGTTAGTGTGAGATTTAGGGTTAGGCTTATGGTTAGGATTAGGGTTAGGTTGACGGTGAGTGAGTGGGTTAGGGTTAGGTTTAGGGTTAGGCTTAGAGTTAGTCTGAGAGTTAGGTTGAGAGTATGGGTTAGGGTTAGGGTGGGGGTTAGGGTTAGGGTGAGGGTAAGGTTTAGGATGAGGGTTAGGTTTAGGATTAGGGTTAGGGTGAGGGTGAGGTTTAGGGTTAGTGTTAGGGTGAGGATTAGGGTTAGGGTTAGGGTCAGTGTGAGTTTGAGGTTTAGCTTTAGAGATAGGGTTAGGGTGAGGGTTAGGCTGAGGGTTATTGTTAGGGCTGGTGTTAGGGTTAGAGTTAGTGTGAGGGTTAGGCTGCGGATGTGTGTTAGGGTTAGGGTGAGGGTTAGGTTTAGGATTAGGGTTAGGGTGAGGGCTAGGGTGAGGGTGAGGTTTAGGATTAGGGTTAGGGAGACGGTGAGTGTGACGGTTAGGGTTTGGGTTAGGTTTAGGCTTAGTGTTAGGCTGAGGGTGAGGGTGAAGATGAGGGTTAGTGTTAGGTGAGTGTTAGGGTTAGGGTCAGGGTGAGAGTTAGGGTTCGGATTAAGTTTATGGTTAGTGTGTGGGTTAGTTTGAGGGTGTCGTTAAGGTTAAAGTTGAGGGTTAGTCTGAGGGCGAGTGTTACGGTAAGGGTGAGGGTTAGGGTTAGGGTGAGTGTTAGGGTGAGGATGAGGGTTAGGGTTAGGGTGAGGGTTAGAGTTAGAATTAGGGTTAGGGTGAGGGTTAGGGTTAGGGTGATGTTTAGGGTTATGGTGAGGGTTAGGTTTAGTGTGAGGGTTAGTGTTAGGGTGAGGGTAAATGTTAGGGTGAGGTTTAGCGTTAGGGTGAGGGTTAGGGTTAGGGTGAGTTTTAGGGTTAGGGTTAGGGTTATTGTTAGGGTTAGGTTTAGGTTTATGTTTATGGTGATGTTGAGGGTGAGGGTGAGGTTTAGAGTTAGGGTTAGGTTATGATTTAGGGTTAGGGTTAGGGTTAGATTTAGGGTTAGGGTGAAGTTGAGGTTTAGGGTTAGAGTTAGGGTTAGGGTGAGGGTTAGGGTGAGGGTTAGGGTTAGGGTTAGTGTTAGGGTTAGGCTTAAGGTGAGGGTTAGGTTTACGGATAGGGTAAGTTTAGGATTAGGGTTAAGGTGAGGTTGAGTGTGAGGGTTAGGGTTAGTGTTAGGTTTAGGCTTAGGGTTAGGCTGAGGGTGAGGGTGAAGTTGAGGGTTAGGGTTAGGGTGCGGGTTAGGGTTAGGTTTAGGGTTGGAGTTAGCCTTAAGGTGAGGTTTATGGTTAGGTTTAGGGTTCTTGTAATAGTGAGGGTTAGATTTAGCATCAGGGTTAGTGTGAGGGTTTGGGTTATGGTTAGGGTGAGTGTTAGGTTAAATGTGAGGTTTAGGGTTAGGGTTAGGGTTAGAGTGAGGGTTAGGTTGAGGGTTAGGGTTTGGGTTAGGATTAGGCTGAGGGCGAGGGTTAGGGTAAGGTTTAGGTTAGGCTTAGTGTTAGGATTAGGGTGACGTTAAGGTTTATGGTGAGAGTTAGGCTTAGGGTTAGGGTGAGAGTTAAGATGATGGTTAGGGTTTCAGTGAGGGTGAGGGTTAATTTTAGCGTGATGGTTAGGGTTAGGATTAGGGTTAGGGAGTGGGTGATGGTTAGGATTACGGTTAGGGTTGTTGTAAGTGTTATGATTATTGTTACATTTGCAGTGAGGGTGAGGCTGTGGTTGAAGGTTAGGGTTAGGTTAGGGTTAGTTTTAGGGTTAGGATTAGTGTTAATGTTAGGGTTAGGGTTTGACTATGTTTTGGGTGAGGGTGAGGGAGAGGGTGAGGGTTAGGTTTAGGGTTAGGGTGAGGTTTAGGCTTAGGGTTAGGATTAGGGATAGGGTCAGGGTGAGGTTTAGGGTTAGAGTTAGGTTGAGGGGGAGGGTTAGGGTGAGGGTCAGGGTTAGGGTTAGTGTTAGGGTTAGCATTAGGTATAGGGTGAGGGTTAGGTTGAGGTTTAGGTTTAGGGTTGGGATTAAGGTTAGGATTAGGGTTACGGTGAGGGTGAGTGTGAGGGTTAGGGTTAGGATTAGGCTTAGGCTTAGGGTTAGGCTGAGGGTAAGGGTGGATATGAGTATTAGGCTTAGGGTGATGTTTATCCTTAGGGTTAGTGTGAGGGTTAGCATGAGGGTTAGTGATAGGATTAGGGTTAGGGTGAGGGCTAGGGTGAGGGTGAAGTTTAGGGTTCGGCTTAGGTTTAGGCATAGGTTTAGGCTGAGGGTGATGGTGAGTTTAAGGGTTAGGGTTATTTTGATGGATAGGGTTAGGGTTAGGGGGAGTGTTAGGATGAGTGTTCGGGTTAGGGTTCGGGTTAGTATTAGCGTTATGGTAAGAGTAAAGTTGAGGGTTAGGCTGAACGTGAGGGTTACAGTAAGGGTAAGGGTTAGGGTTAGGGTGAGGGTTAGGGTAAGTGTTAGGGTTAGGGTTAGATTGAGGATTAGGGTTAGGGTTAGTGTGAGGTTTAGGGTGAGGATGAGGGTTAGGGTTAGAATTAGGGTTAGGGTGAGGGCTAGCATGAGGGTGAGGGTTAGGGTTAGGGCTAAGTTTAAGGTGAGGGTTAGGGTGAGGGGTGGGTTAGGTTTAGGGTGAGGGTTAGGTTTAGTGTGAGGGTTATGGTTAGGGTGAGAGTGAGGGATATGGTAAGGGTTATGATGAGGGTTAGTTTGAGGGTGGGGGTTAGGGTTATGATTAGGTTTAGGGTTAGGGTGAGGTTTAGTTTGAGTGTGAGGGTTCAGTTTAGGGCTAGGTTTGTGGTGTGGGTAAATGATAGTATGAGGGTTAGTGTGAGTGTTAGAGTTAGCGTTAGGGTTAGAGTGAGGGTTAGGATGAGGGTTGGGTTCAGGGTTTGGGTGAGGGTGAGGGTGAGAGTGCGGTTTAATGTGAGGATTAGGGTGAGGTTTAGGGTTAGGGTGAGGGTTAGGGTTATGATTAGCGTGAGGGTGATGGTGAAGGTGTCGGTTAGGGTTAGAGTTATGGTGAGGGTTCGATTAAGTGTGAGGTTTAGGGAGAGGATGAGGTTAAGTGTTAGTGTGAGGGTTAGGGTGCGTGTGAGGGTTAGGGTTAGGGTTTGGGTTAGGGTGAGGGTTAGTGTGAGGGTTAGGGTTAGGGTTATGCTTAGGGTTATTTTGAGGGTTAGGCAGAGGGTTAGGATTAGGATTAGGTTGAGGGTTAGGTTGAGGGTTAGGATAAGGGTGAGGGTTAGTGTTAGGGTGAGGGTTATGGTTATTATTAGGGTTAGGGATAGGTTTAGGGTGACGGTGAGGTTTAGGGTGAGGGTTAGGGTGAGGGTTAGAGTTAGGTTTAATGTGAGTGTTAGGATAAGGGGTAGGGTTATGGATAGGGTTAGGGTTAGGATTAGTGTGAGGTTAAGAATTAGGGTGACGGTTAGGGTGAGGGTGAGGTTTATGGTTAGGAATAGTGATAGGGTTAGTGTTACGCTAAGGGTGAGCATGAGGGTGAGGGTTGGGTTTAGGGTTGGGTGAGGGCTATGGTGAGGGTTAGGGTATGGGGGAGGGTTAGTGTGAGGGTGATTGTAAGGGTAAAGCTGAAGGTTAGGCTGAGGGTGAGAGTTAAGATAAGGGTGAGGGTTAGGGTTAGGGTGAGGGTTAGGTTAAGGGTTAGGGATAGGGTGAGGGTTAGATTGAGGATTAGGTTTAGGGTTAGTGTGAGGTTTGGGGTGAGGATGAGGGTTATGATTAGGTTGAGGGTTAGGTTTAGAATTAAGGTTACAGTGAGGGCTAGGGTGAGGGTGAAGTTTAGCTTTAGGGTTAGGGTGAGGCTTAGGGTTAAGGTGAGTGTTAGGGTTAGTGTGAGGTTTAGTGTTAGAGTTAGGCTTAGTGTTAGGGTGAGGGGAAGTGTTAGGGTGAGGGTGAGTGTTAGGGTGAGGGTTATGTTTGGGGTGAGGGTTAGTGTTAGGGTTAGGTTATGATTAGGGTTAGGGTTAGGGTGAGGATGAGTGTGTGGGTTAGGGTTAGGTTTAGATTTAGGTTTACGTTTAGGCTGAGGGTGAGGTTGAGCTTGAGGATAAGGGTTAGGGTGATGGTTAGGGTTAGGGTTAGGGTGCGGGTTAGGATGAGGGTTAGGATGAAGGTGAGGTTTAGGGTTATGTTTAGGGTGAGGTTTAGGGTTAGGGTTAAGATTAGGGTTAGGTTGAGGTTGAGGTTTAGAGTTAGGGTTAGGGTGATAGTTAGTGTTAGGGTTAGTGTTAGGTTTAGGGTTGGGGTGAGTGTTAGGGTTAGGGTTAGGGTTATGGTGAGGGTGAGGTTTAGGGTTATGGTGAGGCTTAGGGTTAGTATGAGGGTTAGTGTTAGGGTGAGGGTAAGTATTAGGGTGAGGGTTAGGATTAGGTTTAGGTTTAGGGTGAGTTTTAGGGTGAGGGTGAGTTTTAAGGTTAGGGATAGGTTTGTGGTGTGGGTAAGTGATAGCATGAGGGTTAGGGTGAGGGTTAGAGTTAGCATTAGGGTTAGGGTGAGGCTGCAGGTGAGAGTGAGGGTTAGGGTGAGGATTAGGGTGAGGTTTAAGGTTAGGGTGAGGGTTAGGGTTAGGGTAAGTGTTAGGATTATGGTTATCCTTAGGGTTAGGGTGAGGGTTAGGCTGAGGGTTAGGCTTAGGATTAGGGTGAAGGTTAGGGTGAGGGTTAGGGTGAGGGTGAGAGTTAGGGTGAGGGTGAGGGTTAGGATTATTATTAGGGTTAGAATCAGGTTTAGGGTGACGGTGAGGTTTAGGGTGAGGGTTGGGGTGAGGTTTAGGGTTAGTGTTAAGGTGAGTGTTAGGATAAGGGGTAGGGTTATGGTTATGGTGAGGGTTAGGTTTACTGTGATAGTTAGGTTTAGGGTTAGGGTTAGGATTAATGTGAGGGTAAGAATTAGGGTGATGGTTAGGGTGAGGGTGAGGTTTACGGTTAGGAATAATGATAGTGTTAGTGTTACGCTGAGGGTGGGTGTGAGGGTTAGGGTTAGGTTTAGGGTTTGGGCTAGGGTGAGGGTTAGGGTTAGGGTGAGGTTAGGGTGAGGGTGATGGTAAGGGTAAAGGTGAGGATTAGGCTGAGGGTGAGGTTTAAAATAAGCATGAGATTTAGTGTTATGGTGAGGGTTAGGGTAAGGTTTCGGGTTAGGGTTAGGGTAAGGGTTAGATTGATTATTAGGGTTAGGGTTAATGTGAGGTTTAGGGTGAGGATGAGGGTTAGGGTTAGGGTGAGGGTGAGGGTTAGACTTAGGGTTAGGGTGAGGGCTAAGGTGAGGGTGAGGTTTAGAGATAGGGTTAGGTTTAGGGTGAGGTTTAGGATTAGGGTGAGGGTTAGGGTTAGAATTAGGGTTAGCATGAGGGCTAGGGTGAGGTTTAGGATTAGGTTTAGGGTTAGGGTGAGGTTTAGGTTTAGGGTGAGGGTGCGGTTAAGTTTTAGGGTGAGGGTTAGGGTTAGGGTGAGGGTTAGGGTGAGGATAAGGTTGAGGGTTAGGTTGAGTGTTAGGGTGACGGTCAGGGTGAGGATTAGGGTTGGGGTTAGGTTTAGAGTACGGGTTAGGGTGAAGGGTAGAGTTAGGGTTAGGGTGAGGATTAGGGTTACTGTGAGGGTTAGGGTTAGAGTGAGGATAAGGGTTAGGGTGAGGGTTAGGGATAGGGTGAGGGTTAGCATTAGGGTTAGGGTGAGGGTTAGTGTTAGGTTGGAGGTTAGGGTTAGGTTGAGGGTTAGGGTGAGTGTTAGGTTTCGTGTGAGTGATAGGGTTAGTGTTAGAGTGAGTGTTATGGTTAGGGTGATGTGTAGAATGAGGGTTAGCGTTAGGGTGAGATTTAAGGTAAGGGTAAGGTTTAGGGTGAGGGTGAGGGTAAGGGTTAGGATTAGGGTGAGGGTTAGTGTTAGGGTTAGGGTTAGAGTTAGGGAGAGGGGTAAGTTCAGGGGTAGGGTTAATGTCAAGTTTAGGGTTAGTCTGAGGGTTAGGGTTAGGGTGAAGATAAGGTAAGGGTGAGGGTTGGTGTGAGGGTGAGTGTTAGAGTGAGGATGAGGGTTCTGGAGAGTGTGAGTTTTAGTGTTTGGATGATGGTTAGGGTTAGTGTGAGTGTTAGGGTGACGGTGAGGGTGAGTGTTAGGGTTGGTATTAGAGTTAGAATGAGGGGTAGGGTGAGGGGTAGGGTTAAGTTTAGGGTGAGGGTTAGGGTTACTGTGAGGGTTAGCATTAAGATGAGGTTTAGGGTTACTGTGAGGGTTCAAGTTAGGGTTAGGCTTAGTGTTAGGTTGAGGGTAAGGGTTAGGTTGAGGGTTAGTGTTAGGGTGAATGTTAGGTTTAATGTGAGGGTTAAGTTTAGGGTGAGGGTTAGGGTGAGGGTTAGGGTTAGGTTGATGTTTAGGGTGAGGGTGAGGGTTAGGGTGAGGGTGAAGGTGAAGTTTGGGTTGAGTGTTTGGGTTAGGGTTAGGATGAGGTTGAGGGTGAGGGTGAGGCTTAGGGTTAGTTTTAGGGTAAGGTTGAGTGTGAGGGTTATGGATAGGGTTAGTCTTAGCCTGAGGGTGAGGTTTAGGGTTAGGGTTAGGGTTAGCGTTAGGGTTATGGTGAAGGTTAGGTTTAGGTTGGAGGTTACGGTTAGGATGAGTTTTAGGGTTAGGGATAGGTTTAGGATGAGGGTGAGGGTGAGGGTTAGGTTTAGGAATAGGGTTATGGTGAGCCTGAGGGTGAGGGTTAGGGTGAGGATTATGGTTACGGTAGGGTTAGGCTAAGGGTTAGAGTGAGCGTTAGGTTTAGGGTGATGTTTAGGTTGATGGTGAGGGTTTGGGTGAGGTTGAGGGTGAGGTTTCGGTTGAGGGTTTGGGTTAGGGTCAGGGTGAGTGTGAGGGTTAGGTTTAGAGTTAGGGTTAGGCTTAGGGTGAGGGTGATTGTGATGGTTAGGGTTAAGGTTATTTTTAGGATTAAGTTTAAGCTGAGGGTGAGTATGAGGGTTAGGGTTAGGGTGAGTGTGAGCATTAGGGTTAGGGTTAGGGATAGGCTGAGGGTTAGATGAGGGTGAGGCTTAGGGTTAGGGCGAGTGTTAGGCGTAGGGTTAGTGTGAGGGTTAGGGATAGTTTGATGGTTAGGGTGAGGTTTAGAGTTAGGGTGAGGGTGAGGGTGAACGTGACTGTTAGGGTGAAGGTGAGGTTTAGGGTTAGGTTTAGGCTTAGGGTGAGTGTTTAGTGTTAGGGTTAGGATGATGATTAGGATGAGGGGTAGGGTTAGGGTTAGGGTTAAGTTTAGAGTTAGGGTGAGTGTGTGGGTTAGGTTTAGGTTTAGGGTTACGCTTAGGGTTAGGCTTAGGGTTAGGCTGAGTGTGAGGGTTAGGTTTAGGGTGAGAGTTATTGTTAGGGTTATGGTGAGGATTAGATTGAGGGTAGGGTTAGGATTAGGGTTAGGGTGAGGGCTAGGGTGAGGGTTAAGTTTAGGGTGAGGGTTAAGGTGAGGTTTATGGTTAGGGTTAAGTTTAGGGTCAGGTTGTGGGTGAGTTTTAGGGTAAGAGTTAGGGTTAATTTGAGGGTGAGGGTGAGGGTTAGTGTTAGGGTTAGGAATAGGATTAGAGTAAGGTTTAGGGTGAGTGTGATGGTTAGCGTAAGGTTTAGGGTTAGGCTTAGGGTTACACTGAGGGTGAGTTTTAGTGTTAGGGTGAGGTTTAGGGTTAGGATTAGGGTGAGAGTTAGTGTTCAGGTTATGTTTAGGGTTAGGGTGAGGGTTAGGGTTAGGGTTAAGTTGAGCTGAGGGTTAGGGTTAGGTTGAGGTTTAGAGTTAGGCTTAGGATTAGGGTGAGGTTTAGGGTTAGGGTTAGGGTGAGGTTTAGGATGAGGATTAGGGTTAGGATTAGGGTTAGGATGAGGGCTAGGGTGAGGTGTGTTAAGGTGAGGTTTAGGTTTAGGGTGAGGGTTAGGATGAGGGTTAGTGTTATGGTAAGGGTGAGGATTAGGTTTAGGGTGAGGGTGAGAGTTAGGATTAGGGTTAAGGTTAGGGTTATTGTTAGGGTTAGGGTTAGTGTTACGGTTACTGAGAGGGTGAGGTTGAGGGTTAGTGTTAGTTTTAGGGTGAAGTTTTTAGTGTTAGGGTTAGGGTGAGACTTAGGGTTAGGGTTAGTGTGAGAGTTAGTGTTAGGTTTAGGTATAGGGTGAGGCTTTGGATGAGGGTTAAGGTTAGGGTTAGTGTTAGAGTTAGAGTTAGAGTCTGGGTGAGAATTAGGGTTCGGGTTAGGTTTAGGTTTAAGGTGAGGTTTAGGGTTAGGGTTACGTTTAGCGTGAGTCTTAGGTTTAGGTTGAGGGTTAGGGTTAGGCTTAGGATTAGGGTGAGGGTTAGGGTTAGGATTAGGGTGAGGGTTAGGATGGGGATTAGGGTTAGGATTAGTGTTATGGTGAGGGCTAGGGTGAGGGTGAGGGTTAATGTTAGTGTTTGGGTGAGGTTTAGGGTTAGCGTTATGGTTTGGGTGAGGGTTAGGATGAGTGTTAGATTTACAGTGAGGGGGAGGGTTAGGGTTAGGTTGAGGGTTAGGGTTAGGATTTGGGTTAGGGTGAGGGTTAGTTTTAGGTTTACATTTAGGGTTTGGGGGAGATTTATGTCCAGGGTTAGGGTTAGGGTTAGGGTTAGTGTTAGAGTTAAGGTTAGGTTGCAGGTTAGGTTGAGGTTTAGGATTGGGGTTAGTTTAAGAGTTAGGATTAGGTTTAGGGTGAGGGTGAGTGTGAGGGTTAGGGTTAGGGTTAAGCTTAGGCTTAGGGTTAGGTTGAGCGTGAGGTTCGGGGTGAGGATTAGGTTTAGGGTTATGGTTAGGGTTAGGGTTAGGGTGAGGGTTAGGATGAGGGTTAGGGTTAGGATTAGGGTTAGGGTGAGTGCTAGGGTGAACGTGAGGTTTAGGGTAATGTTTAAGCTTAGGCTTAGGGTTAGGCTGACTGTGAGGTTGAGGGTGAGGTTTAGGGTTAGTGTGATCGTTAGGTTTACGGTTATGGTGAGTGTTAGGATGAGGTTTAGGTTTAGGTTGAGGTTTAGGGTGAGGATGATGTTAAGTGTAAAGATGAGCTTTAGGCTGAGGGTGAGGGTTAAGATAATGTTGAGGGTTATGGTTAGGTTTAGTGTTAGGGTAAGGGTTAGTGTTAGATTTAGGTTTAGGGTTAGATTGAGGATTAGGTTTAGGGTTAGGGTTAGTGTGAGGTTTATGGTGAGGATGAGGGTTAGGGTTATGGTGAGGGTGAGGGTTAGAGTTAGGGTTAAGGTGAGGTTTAGGATTAGGGTGAGAGTTTGGATTAGTGTGAGGGTTAGGGTTAGGGTTAGGGTGAGGGTAAGTGTTAGTGTGAGGGTTAGGTTTAGGGTCAGGGTTATGGTTAGGGGGAAGGTGAGGGTTAGGTTTAGCATTAGGGTAAGGTTTAGTGTTAGCGTTAGGGTTGGAATTAGGATTAAGGTGAGGGTGATGTTTAGGGGTTGAATTAGGATTAGGGTGAGGGTTAAGTTTAGGGTGAGGGTTAGGGTGAGGGTTAGGGTGGGTGTGATGCTAAGGGTAAAGATGAGGATTAGGCTGAGGGTGAGGGTTATGGTAAGGGTGAGGTTTAGGATTAGGGTTAGCTTGAGGGTGAGAGTTAGATTGAGTATTAGAGTTAGGGTTAGTGTGAAGTTTAGGGTGAGGATGAGGGTTAGGGTCCGGGTGAGGGCTAGGCTGAGGTTGAGGTTTAGGGTTAGTATTAGGGTGAGGTTTAGGGTTAGGGTGATGTTTGGGTTAGTGTGAGCGTTAGTGTTAGCATTGCCGTTAGTGTTAGGGTGAGGTTAAGTTTTAGGGTGAGAGTTAGGATTAGGGTGAGGTTTATGGTTAGTGTGAGGTTGAGAGTTCGGGTTAGGGTTAGGATGAGGTTCAGTTTAGGGTTAGGGTTTGAGTTAGGGTTATGGTGAGGGTGAGATTTAGGGTTAAAATTAGGGGTAGTGTTAGGGTTTGGGTTAGGGTGAGGGTTAGGATTAGGGGTAGGATTAGGCTTAGGCTTAGGCTTAGGCCGAGCATGAGGGTAAGTGTTAGGGTTCAGGTTAGGGTTCGGATTAGGGTTAGGGTTAGGGTGAGTGTTAGGATGAGGTTTAAGGTTAGGATTGGGTTTAGGGTGAGGGCTAGCGTGAGGGTTAGGGTGAGGTTTAGTTTTAGGGATAGGGTTAGGTTTAGGATTGGCGTTCCAGTGAGGGTGAGTTGAGGGTTAGGGTTAGGGTTAGGGTTAGGGTTAGGGGCAGGGTGATTGTTAGTGTTATGGTTACGGTTAAGTTGTGGTGAGGGTGAGGCTGAGGGTGAGGGTTATGGTTAGGGTTAGGGTTAGGGTTAGTGTTAGGGTTAGTGTTATTGTTAGGGTTAGGGTTGGGGGGATGGTTAGTGTGAGGTTTAGGGTTAGGGTTAGTGTTAGGGTTAGGGTGAGGGTGAGGTTTAGGTTGAGGTTTAGGGTTAGGGTTAGGGAGAGGTTTAGGGTTAGAGATATGGTGAGGGTGAGGGTGTGGGTGAGTGTGAGGGTTAGGGTTCGGGTTAGCATTAGGCTGAGGGTTAGGCAGAGGGTGATGGTGAGGGTGAGGTTTAGGGTTAGGGATAGGATGAGGTTTAGGTTTAGGGTTAGTTTTAGTGTTAGGGTTAGTGTTAGGGTGAGGTTTAGGGTAAGGGTTCAGGTTATGGTCAGGGTGAGGTTTAGATTGAGGATTAGTGTTAGGGTTAGTGTGAGGTTTAGGGTGAGGATGAGGATTAGGGTTAGGCTGAGGGTGAGGTTTAAGATAAGGGTGAGTGTTAGGGTTAGGGTGAGGGTTAGGCTAATGTTTCGGGGTATGGTTAGGGTGAGGGTTAAATTGAGGATTAGGGTTAGGGTTAATGTGAGTTTCAAGGTAAGAATGAGGATTAAGGTTAGGGTGAGCGTGAGGGTTATAATTAGGGCTAGGGTGAGAGCTAGGGTGAGGGAGAGGGTTAGGGTTAGGCTTAGGATTAGGCTGAGGGTGAGGTTCGGGGTGAGGAATAGGTTTTGGGTGATGGTTAGGGTTAGGGTTAGGGTGAGGGTTAGGATGAGGGTTAAGGTTAATATTAGGCTTAGGCTTAGGTTTAGGCTGAGGTTGAGGGTGAGGGTGAGAGTTATGGTTAGGGTGATGGACTGGGTCTGGGTTAGGGTGAGTGTTAGGATGACGGTTAGGGTTAGAATGAGGATTAGGGTGAGCGTGTCGGTAAGAATAAAGGTGAGGCTTAGGCTGAGGGTCAGTGTTCCCCTAAGGGTGAGGGTTTGGTTTAGGGTGAGGGTTAGGGTAAGGGTTAGGGTGAGGGTTAGGATGAGGGTGAGGGTTAGATTGAGCATTATTGTTAGGGTTAGTTTGAGGTTTAGGGCGAGGATGAGGGTTAGGGTTAGGTTGAGGGTTAGGAGTAGAATTAGGGTTAGGGTGAGGGCTAGGGCGAGGCTGAGTTTTAGGGTTAGGTTTAGGGTGAGGTTTAGGGTTAGGGTGAGAGTTAGGGTTACTGTGAGGGTTAGTGTTAGATTTAGGGTTATTGTTAGTGTGAGGGTAAGTGTTAGGGTGAGGGTTAGGGTTAGGGTGAGGGTTGTGGTTAGGGTGAGGGTTAGGGTTAGAATGAAGGTTTTGGTTAGGGTGAGGATTAGGGTTATGGTGAGGGTGAGGTTGAGGGTTAGGGGTAGAGTGAGGTTTAGGGTAAGGTTAGGGTTAGAGTTAGGTTTAGGGATAGAGTTAGGGTTAGGGTGAAGGTGAGGTTTAGGGTTAGAGTTAGGGATCAGGTGAGGGTTAGGATGAGGGTTAGGTTTAGGGTTAGTTTTAGGTTTAAGGTTAGGGTGAAGTTTATTGTTAGGGTTATGGTTAAGATTAGGGTTAGGGTGAGGTTGAGTGTGTGGGTTAGGGTTAGGTTTAGGGTTTGGCTTATGGTTAGGCTGAGGGTTATGTTGAAGGTGAGGTTTAGGGTTAGGGTGAGGGTTAGGGTTAGGATTAGGTTTAGGTTGAGGGCTAGGGTTAGGGTGAGGTTTAGGGTTAGTGTTAGGGTGAGGTTTAGGGTTAGGGTTAGGGTTAGGATCAGTTTGAGTTTGAGGTTTAGGTTTAGAGATTAGTGTTAGGTTGAGGTTTATGGTGAGAGTTAGGTTTAGGGTTAGTGTTAGGGTTACGGTAAGGGTAAGGAAGAGGTATTGGGTTAGGGATAGGGTGAGGTTTAGGTTTAGGATTAGGGTTAGGGTGTGGGATAGTGTGAGTGTGAAGTTTAGGTTTAGGGTTATGGTGAGGGTTACGGTGAGGGTTTGTGTTAGGGTTAGGTTTAGGGTTAGAATTAGGGTTAGGGTGAGGGTAGGATTAGGGATAGGTTTAGGTTTAGGGTTACGTTGAGGTTTAGGGATAGTGTGAGGGTTAGTGTTAAGGTGAGGTAAGTGTTAGGTTGAGGTTTAGTGTTAGGTTGATGGTTTTGTTTAGGGTGAGGTTTAGGGTTAGGGTTAGGGTTATTGTTAGTGTTAGGGTTATGGTTACGGTGAGAATGAGGATGACGTTGAGGTTGAGGGTTAGGGTTAGAATTAGGGTTAGGTTGAGTGCTAGGGTGAGGGTGAAGTTTAGGGTTAGGGTTAGGGTGAGGGTTAGGGTTAGGGTGAGGTTTAGGGTTAGGGTGAGGGTTAGGGTTTGTGTGAGGGTTAGTGTTAGGGTGAGGTTAAGTGTTAGATTGAGGGTAAGTGTTAGGGTGAGGGTTAGGATTAGGGTGAGTTTATGTTTGGGGTGAGGGTTAGTGTTAGGGTTAGGGTTATTGTTAGGTTTAGAATTAGGATTAGGGTTAGTGTGAGGGTGAGGTTTAGGATTAGGGTGAGGTTTAGGGTTAGGGTTAGGGTTAGGGTGAGGTTGAGGTTTAGGTTTAGATTTAGTGTTAGTGTGAGGGTTAGGTTTAGCGTTAGTGTTAGGTTTAGGGTTAGGGTTAGAGTTAGGCTTAGTTTTAAGCTGAGGGTGAAGGTACCGTTTAGGGTTAGGGTGAGGGTGAGGTTTAGGGTTAGAGTTAGGGTTCGGGTGAGGGTTAGGGTTAGGGCTGGGATTAAGTTTAGGGTTAGGGGGAGGGTGAGTGTGAGGATTAGTGTTAGGGTTAGAGTTAGGCTTAGGTTTAAGCTGAGGGTGAGGGTGAGGTTTAGGGTTAGGTTGAGGGTGAGGATTAGGGTTAGAGTTAGGGTTAGGGTGAGGGTTACTGTGAAGTTAGTGTTAGGTTTAGGTTTAGCATTAGGTTTAGGGTGAGGGTGAGTGTGAGGGTTGGGATTAGGATTAGGCTTAGGCTTAGGGTAAGGTTGAGGGTGATGGTTATGGAGAGGATTAGGCTTAGGGTGATGTTTAGCCTTAGGGTGAGGGTGAGGGTTAGGGTTAGGGTTAGGGTTATGATTAGGGTTAGGGTGAGGGCTAGGGTAAGGGTGAGGGTCAGCGTCAGGGTTAGGCTTAGGCTTAGGGTTAGGCTGAGGGTGAGGGTTAGGGTTAGTATGAGGTTTAGGGTTAGGTTTAGGGTGAGGGTTAGGATGAGGTATAGGGTTAGGATTCGGGTTAGGTTGAGGGCTAGGTTGAGGGTTAAGTTTAGGGTTGTGAGGTTTAGGGTTCGGTTATGTTTAGTGTTAGGGTGAGGGTTAGGGTTAGAGTTACTGTATGGATGAGGGTTAGGGTTAGGTTGAGGGTTAGGGTTAGCTTTAGTGTGAGGTTTAGGGTTAGATTTAGGGTGAGGGTTAGGTTGAGGGTTATTGTTTGGATTAGGGTTAGGGTGCGGGCTAGGTTGATGGTGAGGTTTAGGGTTAGGGTTAGGCTTAGGTTTAGGTTTAGGCTGAAAGGTAGGGTGGGGTTGAGGAATAGGTTTTGGGTGATGGTTAGGGTTAGGGTTAGGGTGAGGATTAAGATGAGGGTTAGTTTTAGGATTAGGTTTAGTGTGAATGCTAGGGTGAGGGTGAGGGTTAGGGTTAGGTTTAGGGTTAGGCTGAGGGAGAGGGTGAAGGTAAGGTTTAAGTTTAGAGAAAGTGTTAGACTTAGGGTTAGGGTACGGGTTAGGTTAGGGTTAGGGTTAGAGTTAGCCTTAAGGTGAGGTTTATGGTTAGGGATATGGTTAGGTTTCTGCTAAGGTTGAGGTTTAGAGTTAGCATGAGGTTTAGGGTGAGGTGTAGGTTTAGGGTTAGGGTGAGAGTTAGGGTTAATGTGAGGTTTAGGGTTAGGTTTAGGGTTAAGGTTAGGGTGAGGGTTAGGTTGATCGTTAGGTTTTGGACTACAGTTAGGGTGAGGGTGAGGGTTATTGTGAGTTTTAATTTAGGCTTAGTTTTAGGATTAGGGTGAGGTTAAGAGTTAGGTTTAGGGTTAGTTTTAGGGTGAGGGTGAGGCTTAAGATGATGGTGAGGGTTACAGTGAGGGTCAGGGTTAGGGTTAGGGTGAGGGTTAGGGTTAGGATTAGGGTTAGGATGAGGGTGATGGTTAAGATCAGGGTTAGGATCATTGTAAGTGTTATGGTTAGGGTTACATTTGCAATTAGGGTGAGGCTGAGTTTGAAGGTTAGCGTTAGGTTTAGGGTTAGTTTTAGGGTTAGGATTAGTGTTAATGTTAGTGTTAGGGTTAGAGTTACGGTTTGGGTGAGGGTGAGGGTGAGAGTTAGGGTTAGGGTTAGTGTGAGGTTTAGGGATAAGGTTAGGATTAGGGATAGGGTGTGGGTGAGGTTTAGAGTTAGAGTTACGTTGAGGGTGAGGTTTATGGTGACTGTTAGGGTTAGTGTTAGTGTTAGGGTTAGTGTTAGGATTAGGGTGAGGTTTAGGTTGAGGTTTAGGTTTAGGATTAGGTTTAGGGTGAGGGTGAGTGTGAGGGTTAGGATAAGGATTAGGCTTAGGCTTATGGTAAAGTTGAGGGTGATGGTTGGGGAGAGGATTAGGCTTAGGGTGACGTTTAGCCTTAGGGTGAGGGTGAGGGTTAGGTTTAGGGTTAGGGTTAGGATTAGGGTTAGGGTGAGGGCTAGGGTGAAGGTGAGGGATAGGGTTAGGGTTAGGCTTAGGCATAGGGTTAGGATGAGGGTGATGGTGAGGGTGGGGGTTAGGGTTATAGTGATGGATTAGGTTAGGTTTAGGGTGAGGGTTAGGATGAGAATGACGGTAAGAGTAAAGGTGAGGGTTAGCTTGAGGTTGAGGGTTAGACTGACGATTTGGGTTAGGGCTAGTGTGAGGTTTAGGGTGAGGATGAGGGTTAGGGTTAGAATTAGGGTTAGGGTGAGGGCTAGTGTGAGGGTGAGGTTTAGGGTTAGGGTTATGTTTAGGGTGAAGGGTAGGGTTAGGTTTAGAATGAGGGTTAGGTTTAGTGTGAGGGTTACGTTTAGGGTGAGGGTGAGGGTGGGGGTAAGGGTTATGGTGAGGGTTAGGGAGAGGGTGAGTGTTAGGGTTAGGATTAGGGATAAGGTTAGGTTTAGGCTGTAGGTGAGCGTGAGGGTGAGGGTAAGGTTTAGGTTTAGGGTTATGTTTATGGTTAGGGTGAGGTCTAGGGTGAGGGTGAGTGTTAAGGTGAAGTTGAGGTTTAGGCTGAGGGTCTTGGTTAGGTAATGGTTAGGGTTAGGGTGAGGATTAGGTGAGGTTTAGGGTGAGGGTGAGCTTTAGCGTTAGGGTGTGGCTGAGGGTTAGGGTTAGGGTGAGGGTTTGGGTAATGGTTACGGTTGGAGTAAAGTTGAAGGTTAGGATTAGGGGTAGGTGAGGGTTAGGGTTAGGGTTAGGGATAGGGTGAGGGTGAGGGGTAGGATTAGGTTTAGGGTTAGGGTGAGGTTTAATGTGAGGGTTAGGTTTAAGGTTAGGCTTAGGTTTGGGGTGTGGGTAAGTGATAGCATGAGGGTTAGGGTGAGTTTTAGAGTTAGCATTAGGGTTAGGGTGAGGGTTAGGGTGAGGGTTAGGGTGAGGGTGAGTGTGAGAGTGAGCGTTAGGGTGAGGATTAGGGTGAGTTTTAGGGTTAGGGTGAGGGTTAGGTTAAGGGTGAGTGTTAGGGTGAGGGTTAGGTTTACGGTTATGCTTAGGGTTAGGGTGAGGTTTAGGGTTAGGATAAGGGTGAGGGTTAGGGTGATGGTTAGGGTGAGGGTGAGGGTTAGGGGTCGGGTGAGGGTTATGTTTATTATTATGGTTAGGGTCAGGTTTAAGATGATGGTGAGGTTTAGGGTGAGGGTTGGGGTGAGGGTTAGGGTTAGGGTCAAGATGAGGGTTATGAGAAGGGGTAGGATTACGGTTAAGGTGAGGGTTAGGTTTAGTGTGCTAGTTAGGGTTAGGGTTAGGTTTAGGATTAGTGTGAGGGTAACAATTACGGTGATGATTAGGGTGAGGGTGAGGTTTAGGGTTAGGAATAGTGATAGGGTTAGTGTTACACTGAGGGTGAGCGTGAGGGTGAGGGTTAGGGTTAGGGATAGTGTTAGGGTGAGGGCTAGGGTGAGGGTTAGGGTTAGGGTGAGGATTAGGTTGATGGTGATGGTAATTGTAAATGTGAGGGTTAGGCGGAGGGTGAGTGTTAGAGTTAGGATGAGGGTTTTGGAAAGTATGAGGGTTAGGTTTTCCGTGAGGGTTAGGGTTAGGGTGAGTGTTAGGGTTAGGGTGAGGATAAGGTAAGGGTGAGGGTGAGGGTTAGGGTTACTCTTAGTGTGAGTTTTAGGGTTATGGTTATGGTGAGGGTTAGGGTTAGGGTTATGTTTAGGGTGAGGGTGAGTGTTAGAGTGAGGATGAGGTTTTTGGAGAGTGTGAGGGTTAGGGTTGCGGTGAGGGTTAGGGTTAGGGTGAGTGTTAGGGTGACGGTGAGGGTGAGGTTTAGGGTTGATGTTAGGGTTAGAGTGAGGGGGAGGGGTAGGGGTAGGGTTATGGTTAGGGTGAGGGTTAGGGTTACTGTGAGGGTTATGGTTAGGGTGAGGTTTAGGGTTACTGTGAGGGTTCAAGTTAGGGTTAGCATTAGTGTTAGGGTGAGGGTAAAGGTTATGTTGAGGGTTAGGGTTAGGGTGAGGGTTAGGTTTAATGTCAGGGTTAAGGTTAGGGTTAGTGTTAGGGTGAGGGTGAGGGTTAAGATTAGGTTTAGGGTTAGGTTTATTGTTAGGGTTAGAGTGAGGGTTACAGTTCAGTTTAGGGTGAGGGTGAAGGTGAGGGATATGGTTACGGTTAGGGTGAGGTTTAGGGTTAGCGTTAGGGTTAGTGTTAGGAGGAAGTTTAGGGTGAGGGTTAGGGTTAGGGATAGGGTGAGGGGTAGGGTTTTGGTTAGGGTTAAGGTGAGGGTTCGGCATAGGGTGAGGTTTAGGGTTAGGTTTAGTGTTAGGGTGAGGGATGGGTTAGAAATAGGATTAGTGTGAGGGCTAAGGTGAGGGTTAGGGTTAGGTTTAGGGTGAGGGTTAGGCTTAGGCTGAGGGTTAGGGTTAGTGGGAGGGTTGGTGTTAGGGTTAGGCTTAGTGTTAGGGTGAGGATAAGGGTTAGAGTGAGGGTTAGGTTTAGGGTGAGGGATAGGGTTAGGGTGAGGGTCAGGGTTAGGCTGAGGGTTAGGCTGAGGGTTAGGTCAGAGTTAGAGTTAGGGTTAGGGTAAGGCTTAGCGTTAGGGTGAGGTTTAGGTTTAGGATTAGTGTTAGAGTTATGGTTACGTTTAGGGTGAGGCTTTCGGATTAGGGTTAGGGTTAGGGTTAGGTAGAAGTTTAAGGTGAGGGTGACGGTTAGGGTTAGTTTTAGGTTTATCGTGTGGGTAAGTGATAGTGTGAGTATTAGGGTGAGTGTTAGAGTTAGCATTAGGGTTAGAGTGAAGTTTAGGGTGAGGGATATGGGTAGGGTTAAGGTGAGCTTGAGGGTGAGGGTTAGGGTTAGGGTTAGGGTGGATTTTAGGGTTAGGGTGAGGGTTAGGGTTAGTGTTAGCGTGAGGGTAAGGCTAAGGGTGAGGGTGACGGTTAGGGTTAGAGTTAGGCTGAGGGTTAGGTTTAATGTGAGGTTTAGGGTGAGGATGAGGTTAAGGCTTATTGTGAGGTAAGGGTGAGGGTTAGGGTTAGTGTTAGGGTGAGGGTTAGGGATAGGGTTAGGGTTAGGGATAGGGATATGGTTAGGGTGAGGGTTAGGGTAATGGGTATGGTTATGTTAGGGTGAGGGTTAGGGTAATGGGTATGGTTATGTTAGGGTGAGGGTTAGGTTTAGTGTAAGTATTAGGGTTAGGGTTAGGGTTAGGATTAGTGTGAAGGTATGAATTAGGGTGACGGTTAGGGTGAGGGTGAGGTTTAGGGTTAGGATTAGGGTTATGGTTAGTGATACGCTGAGGGTGATGTTGAGGGTGAGGGTGAGTGTGAGTTTTAGGGTTAGGGTTAGGTTGAGGGTTATGGTTAGGGTTAATTTGAGGGTGGTATGAGGGTGAGGGTTAGGGTGAGGGAAAGGGTTATGGTGAGGGCCTGGGTGAGTGTGAGGTTTAGGGTTAGGGTGAAGGTTTGAGTTAGGTTTAGTGTGAGGGTTATGGTGAGTGGTAGGGTTAGGTTTAGGGTGAGGTTAGGTTTAGTGTGAGGGTTACGGTTAGGGTTAGGGTGAGGGTGAGGTAAGGGTTATGGTGAGGGTTAGGGTGAGGGCAAGGGTTAGGGATAGGAATAGGGATAGAGTTAGGGTTAGGCTGAGGGTGAGGATGAGGGTGCGGGTGAATTTTAGGGTTAGGGTTACGGTTAGGATGAGGGCTAGGGTGAGGGTGAGGGTTAGGGTGAATGTGAGTGTAAGGGTGAGGGTCTTGGTTAGGTAATGTTAGGGTTAGGGTGAGGATTAGGTGAGGGTTAGGGTGAGGGTGCAGGTTCAGGTGATGGTGAGGGTTAGGGTTAGGGTTAGGGTTAGGGTTAGGTGTGGGTTAGGGTTAGGCTTAAAGTTAGGGTAAGAGTTAGGGTTAGGGGTAGGGTTATGGTTAGGGTGAGTATTAGGTTTAATGTGAGGGTTAGGGTTAGGGTGAGGATAAAGTAAGGGTGAGAGTTAGGGTGAGGGTGAGGTTTAGGGTTACTATTAGAGTGAGGGTTAGGCTTAGGTTTAGTGTTAAGGGGAGGGTTAGGATGACAGTTAAGGTTAGGCTTAGGGTTAAGGAGAGGGTGAGTGTGAGCGTGAGGCTTAGGGTGAACGTTAGGGTTAGGGTGGAGGTTAGTATTAGGGTTAGGGTGAGGGTTTGGGTTAGGCTTAGGGTTACGGAGAGGGTGAGGATGACCGTGAGGGTTAGGTTTAGGGTTAGGGTTAGGGTGAACGTTAGGGTTAGGGTGGAGGTTGGTATTAGGGTTAGTGTGAGGTTTAGGGTGAGGGTTAGACTGAGGGTGAGGGTTAGGGTTAGGGTTAGCATTAGGGTTAGGGTCAGGTTTAGGGTGACTGTGAGGTTTAGGGTGAGGTATAGGATTAGGGTTAAGGTGACAGTTAGGTTAAGGGGTAGGGTTACAGTTAGGGTGAGGGTTAGGTTTAGTGAGAGAGTTAGGGTTAGGGATAGGGTTAGGTTTAGGGTGAGGGTTAGGGTAAGGGGTAGGGTTATGATTAGGGTGAGGTTTAGGTTTAGTGTGAGAGTTAGGGTTAGGGTTAGGGTTAGGATTAGTGTGAAGGTAAGAATTAGGGTGACGGTTAGGGTGAGGGTGAGGTTTAGGGTTAGGATTAGGGTTATGGTTAGTGTTATGCTGAGGGTGATGGTGAGGGTGAGGGTGAGTGTGAGTTTTAGGGTTAGGGTTAGGGTGAGGGTTAGGGTGAGGGTTAGGTTTAGGGTGAGGGAGAGGGTGAGGTTGAGGGTGAGTGTTAGGGTTAGGAGAAGGTTTAGGGTTAGGGTTAAGCTTAGGTTTAGGGTGAGGTTTTGGGTTAGGTTTAGGTGTAGGATGAGGGTTAGGCTGAGGGGTAGGTGTAGGGTTAGGTGAGGGTTAGGGTTAGTGTGAGGGTTAGGTTTAGGGTTAGGTTGAGGGTAAGGATTAGTGTGAGGGTTAGGGTGAGGGTGAGTGTTAGGGTTAGGCGGAGGGTACGGGTTAGGGTGAGGGTTAGATTGATGGTGAGGTTTACGGTTAGCATTAGTGTTAGTTTTAGGGTGAGGGTTAGGGTTAGGGTTAGGGATAGGGTGAGTATTAGGGTTAGCATTAGTGTTAGGGTGAGCATTAGGCTGAGGGGTAGGGTTAGGGTTAGGCTTAGTCTTAGGGTTAGGCTTAGGGTGAGGGTGGGGTTGAGGATTAGGGTTAGGGTGATGGTTAGGGTTAGGGTTAGGGTGAGGGTTAAGATGAGGGTTAGGGTGAGGGTAAGGGTTAAGGTGAGGGTTAGGGTGAGGGTGAGGGTTATGTTTACCATTAGGGTTAGGGTTAGAGTTAGCGTGAGGGTTAGGTTTAGGTTTAGGGTTAGGGTGAATGTGAGGGTGAGGTTTAGGTTTAGGGTTCGGGTAGGGTTAGGTTTAGTGTTAGGGTTAGGTTGTGGGTTATGGTTAGTGTTAGTGTGAGGGTGAGGGTGAGGGTTAGGGTGTGGGTGAGGGTGAGATTTAGGGTTAGGAATAGGGTGTGGCTGAGTGTGAGTGTGAGCGTTAGGGTGAGGAATAGGGATAGGGTGAGGGTGAGTGTTAGGGTGAGGTTTAGTGGTAGGTTAGGGTGAGTGTTAGAGTTACGGTGATGGTTAGTATGAGGGTTAGTTTAAGGTTAAGTGTGAGGGTTAGGGTTAGGGTTAGTGTTAGGAGGAAGTTTAGGGTGAGGGGTAGGGTTAGGGTTAGGTTGAGGATTAGGGTTAGTGTGACCGTTAGGGAAAGGGTTTGGGTTAGAGTTAGGTTGAGGGTTAGGGTTTTGGTTAGGGTTAAGGTGAGGGTGAGGTTTAGGGTGAGGTTTAGCGTTAGGTTTAGGGTGAGGGTGAGCGTTAGAGTTAGGGTAGAGTTTAGGATTAGTGTTAGGGTTATGGTTAGGGTGAGGCTTAGTGTTAGGGTTAGGGTTAGTGTTAGGAGGAAGTTTAGGGTGAGGGTTAGTGTTAGGTTGAGGGATAGGGTTAGCAATAGTGTTAGTGTGAGGGGTAAGGTGATGGTGAGGTTTAGGGTTAGGGTTAGGTTTAGGGTGAGGGTTAGGCTTAGGCTGAGGGTAGGGTTATTGGGAGCATTGGTGTTAGGGTTAGGCTTAGTGTTAGGGTGAGAGTAAGGGTTAGGCTGAGGTTTAGGTATAGGGTGAAGGTTAGGGTTAGGGTGAGGGTCAGGGTTAGTGTTAGGGTGAGGCTGAGGGTTAAGTGAGGGTTAGGGTTAGGGTTAGGGTTAGGATTAATGTTAGAGTTAGGGTGAGGGTTAGGGTGAGGGTTTCGTGTTAGGGTTAGGGTTAGGTTGAGGGTTACGGTGAGGGTGAGGATTAGGATTAGGTTTAGGTTTATCGTGTTGGTATGTGATAGTGTGCGGTTAGGGTGAGTGTTAGATTTAGCATTAGGGTTAGAGTGAAGGTTAGGGTGAGTGTTAGGGTTAGGGTTAAGGTGAGCTTGAGGGTGAGGGTTAGGGTTAGTGTTATGATGAATTTTAGGTTTAGGGTGAGGGTTAGTGTTAGTGTTAGTGTGAGGTTAAGGGTGAGGGTGACGGTTAGGTTTAGAGTAAGTGTGAGGATTAGGTTTAGTGTGAGGTTTAGGGTGAGGATGAGGTTAACTCTTTGGGTGAGGTTTAGGGTAAGGTTGAGTGTTAGGGTTAGGGTTAGCGTGAGGGTGAGGGTTAGGGTGAGGGTTAGGGTTAGGATATGGTTAGGTTTAGGGTGAGGGTTAGGGTAAGGGGTAGGGTTATGATTAGGGTGAGGGTTAGGTTTAGTGTGAGTGTTGGGGTTAGGATTAGGGTTAGGATTAGTGTGAAAGTAAGAATTAGGGTGACGGTTAGGGTGAGGGTGAGGTTTAGGGTTAGGATTAGGGTTATGGTTAGTGTTATGCTGAGGGTGATGGTGAGGGTTAGGGTGAGTGTGAGTTTTAGGGTTAGGGTTAGGGTGAGGGTTAGGGTGAGGGTTAGGTTTAGGGTGAGGGAGAGGGTGAGGTTGAGGGTGAGTGTTAGGGTTAGGAGAAGGTTTAGGGTTAGGGTTAAACTTAGGGTTAGGGTGAGGTTTTGGGTTAGGTTTAGGTGTAGGATGAGGGTTAGGCTGAGGGGTAGGTGTAGGGTTAGGTGAGGGTTAGGGTTAGTGTGAGGGTTAGGTTGAGGGTAAGGATTAGTGTGAGGGTTAGGGTGAGGGTGAGTGTTAGGGTTAGGCGGAGGGTAGGGGTTAGGGTGAGGGTTAGATTGTTGGTGAGGTTTATGGTTAGCATTAGTGTTAGTGTTAGGGTGAGGGTTAGGGTTAGGGTTAGGGATAGGGTGAGTATTAGGGTTAGCATTAGTGTTAGGGTGAGCATTAGGCTGAGGGGTAGGGTTAGGGTTAGGCTTAGTCTTAGGGTTAGGCTTAGGGTGAGGGTGGGGTTGAGGATTAGGGTTAGGGTGATGGTTAGGGTTAGGGTTAGGGTGAGGGTTCAGATGAGGGTTAGGGTGAGGGTAAGGTTTAAGGTGAGGGTGAGGGTGAGGGTGAGGGTTATGTTTACCATTTGGGTTAGGGTTAGAGTTAGCGTGAGGGTTAGGTTTAGGTTTAGGGTTAGGGTGAGTGTGAGAGTGAGGGTGAGGGTTAGGGTGTGGGTGAGGGTGAGATTTAGGGTTAGGAATAGGGTGGGGTGAGTGTGAGTGTGAGGTTTAGGGTGAGGAATAGGGATAGGGTGAGGGTGAGTGTTAGGGTGAGGTTTAGTGGTAGGTTAGGGTGAGGGTTAGAGTTAGGGTGATGGTTAGTATGAGGGTTAGTTTAAGGTTAAGGGTGAGGGTTAGGGTGAGGGTTAGGGTTAGGATAAGGTTAGGGTGAGGGTGAGGGTGAGCGTTTGGCTTAGCGTAAGGGTTAGGGATAGGTTTAGGGTTAGGGTGAGGTTTAGGATGAGGGTTAGGATTAGGGTTAGGATTAGGGTTTACGTGAGGGTTAGGGTCAGGGTGAGGGTAAGGGTTAGGGTGAGATTTACTGTGAGAGTAATGGTTAGCATGAGGTTTACGGTGAGTGTGAGGGTTAACGTTAGCATTAGGGTTAGGGTGAGGTTTAGGGTGAGGGTTAGGGTTAGGTTTATGGTTAGGATGAGGTGAGGGTGAGGGTGATTGTGAGGTTTATGGTTAGGGTGAGAGATAGGTTTAGGGTGATGGTTAGGCTTTGGGTTAGGGTGCAGATGTGCGTGAGGGTGACAGTGAGGCTTAGGGTGAGGGTGAGTGTGAGTGTGGGGGTTATGCTTAGAGTTAGGTTTAGGGTTAGGGTTAGTGTGAGGGTGAAGGTGAGGGTTAGGGTTAAGAGTAGGGTTAGGTTTAAATTTAGGCTGAGGGTGAGCGTGACAGAGAGGGTAACGGTTAGGCTTATGGTTAGGGTTGGTGTGAGGGTTAGGGTGAGGGTAAGGTTAAAGGTTAGGGTGAGGGTGAGGGTTAGGGTTAGGGTTAGGGTGAGGATTAGGGTTAGGGTGAGGTTAGAGTTAGGGTGAGGTTTATTGTTAGTGTGAGGGTTAGTGTTAGT
The DNA here is from genome assembly GCF_024711535.1 of Dipodomys merriami. NCBI lineage: Eukaryota > Metazoa > Chordata > Mammalia > Rodentia > Heteromyidae > Dipodomys > Dipodomys merriami. The sequence goes on along the minus strand of NW_027206402.1, from coordinate 1,276,267 downwards.
GTTAGGTTGAGGGTAAAGGTTAGGTTGAGGGTTAGGGATAGGGTTAGGTTTAGGGTGAGGTTTCCGGTTAGGGTGAAGGTTAGGGTCAGGGTGAGTGTTAGGGTTAGCGTTATGGTTAGGGTGAGGGTTAGTGTGAGAGTTAGCGTAAGGTTAGTGTGAGGGTTAGGTTTAGGGTGAGGGTTAGGTTGAGGATGAGAGTAATGTTAAGTGTGAGGGTTAGGGTTATGGTGAGGATTATGGTAAGCTTGTGGGTTAGGGTGAGGGTTAGGTTTAGTTTTACAATTAGGGGGAGGGTTAGGGTGAGTGTTAGGTTTGGGGTTAGGGTTAGGGTGAGGGTGAGATTGAGGGTTGGGAATAGGGTGAGGGTTAGGTTTAGGGTGAGGGTTAGGATTAGGATTAGGTTTAGGGTGAGGCCTAGGGTGAGGGTGGGGTTTAGGGTTAGGGATAGGGTTAGGTTGAGGGTTAGGGTTAGGCTGAGGATTAGGTATAGTGTAATGGCTAGTTTTAGGGTTAGGGTTAGTGTTAGGGTGAGCGTAAGTTTTAGGGTTAGGTTTAGGGTTACGGTGAGGTTGAGGGTTAGGTTAAGGGTGAGGGTTAGGGTTAGGGTGAGGGTGAAGGTGAGGGTTAGGATAAGGGTTAGGGTTAGGGTTATTTTTAGGTTTATGGTTAGGTTTATGGTTATGTTGAGGGTGAGGGTGAGGGTGAGGGTTAGGGTTAGTGTGAGGTTTAGGGTTAGGTTTAGGTTTAGGGTTAGGGTTAGGATGAGGTTTAGGGTGAGGGGTAGGGTTAAGGTTAGGGTGAGGGTTAGGGTTAGTGTGAAGGTTAGGGTTAGGGTTAGGATTAGGTTACGTTGAGGGTTAGGTTTTAGATTAGGGTTAGGGTGAGAGTGAGGGTTAGGGTGAGGTTAAGGGTTAGATTAGGTTTAGGGTTAGGGTGAGGGTAAGGGTTAGGATGAGGGTTACGCTTAGGGTCAGGTTTAGGTTGAGGTTGAGGTTTAGGGTTAGTGTTAGGTTGAGGTGAATGTTTAGGGTGAGGTTTAGGGTGAGGGTGAGTGTTAGGGTTAGCATTAGGGTTAGGGTGTGGTTTAGTGTGAGTGTTTTGGTTAGTTTAGGGTGAGGTTTTCGGTTAGTGTGAGGGTTAGGGTGAGGGTAAGGTAAGGGTATGGGTGAGGTGTTTGGTGAGGGTGAGGGTTACGGAAAGGGAGAGGGTTAGCGTTAGGGTGAGGGTTAGAGTTAGGGTTAGGAAAAGGGTTAGTGTGAGGGATAAGGTGAGGGTGAGGATTAGGGTTAGGTTTAGGTTTAGGTTGAGGGTTAGGTTTAGGCTGTAGGTTAGGGTTAGTGTGAGTGTTGGTGTTAGGTTTAGGCTTAGTATTAGGGTGAGGGTAAGATTTAGGGTGAGGGTTAGGTTTAGGGTGAGGGTTAGGGTTAGGGTGAGGGTGAGGGTTAGGTTTAGGGTGAGGGTAAGTTTTAAGGTAAGGTCTAGGTTTAGGGTTATTGAGGGTTTTGTTGAGGTTTAGTATTAGGGTTAGTGTAAGGGTTAAGGTTAGGGTTAGTGTGAGGATTAGGTTGAGGGTTAGCTTGACGTTTAGGGTTAGTGTGAGGGTGAGGGTTAGGCTGAGGGTGAGGGTGAAAGTGAGAGTTAGTGTTAGGATTAGGGTTAGGGAGAGGTTTTGGGTTTGGTTTAGGGTTAGGATGATGGTTAGGGTGAGGGGTAAGTTTAGGTTTAGGATGAGGTTAGATTTATTGTGAGGGTTAGCGTTAGGTTTAGGGTTAGGGTGAGGGTGAGGATATGGTTTAGGGTGCGGGTTAGGGTGAGGGTTAGGGTTAGGGATAGGGTTAGGTTTAGGGTGACTGTTAGCTTGAGGGTTTGGTTTAGGTTTAGGGTTAAGGTTTCGGATGAGTGTTCGGGCTCAGTTTAGGGTTAGGTTAAGGGTTTCGTGTTTGGGTTACTGTTAGGGTTAGGGTGAGGTTTATGGTGAGGGTGAGGGTTAGGGTTATGTTTAGGTTTATGGTGTGTTTAAGTGATAGCGTGAGGGTTAGAGTGAGTGTTAGAGTTATTAGTAGGGTTTGGGTGAGGGTGAGGGAGAGGGTTAGGGTTTGGGTTAGCGTGAGGGTGAGGGTGAGGGTGACGGTTAGGGTTAGAGTTAGGGTGAGGGTTAGGTTTAGTGTGAGGTTTAGAGTGAGGATGAGGTTAAGGGTTAGGGTGAGGGTTAAGGTAAAGGTGAGGGTTATGGTTAGGTTTAGTGTTAGGGTGAGGGTTAGGGCGAGGGTTAGGGTTAGGTTTAGGGTTAGGGTGACGGGGAGGTTTAGGGTTAGCTTTAGGGTGAGTGATAGGGTGCGGGTTAGGGTTAGGGTAAGGGTTAGGCTTAGGGTGAGGGTTAGGGTTAGGGTTACTTTGTGGGTGGTGTAAGAGTGAGGTTTAGGATGATGTTTAGGATTAGGATGAGGGCTAGGGTGAGGGTTAGGGTTAGCGTCAGGGTGAGGGTTAGGGTTAGGTTTAGGTTGATGTTTGGGGTGAGGGGTAGGGTTAGATTTAGGGTGAGGGTTAGGTTTAGTGAGAGCGTTATGGTTAGGCTTAGGGTGAGGGTCTCGGTAAGGTTTATGGTGAGGGTTATGATGGGGTTGATGGTTAGGGTTAGGATTAGGGGTAGGGTTAGGTTAAGGCTGAGCATGAAGGTGAGAGTGCGGGTGAGTTTACGGGTAGGGTTAAGTTTAGGGTGAGGGCTGTGGTGAGGGTGAGGGTTAGGGTGAATGATAGGGTGAGGGTGAGGGTGAGGGCCTTTGTTAGATAATGGTTAGAGTTAGGGTGAGGATTAGGTGAGGGTGAGGATGAGGGTGAGCTTTAGGGATAGGGTGTGGGTGCGTGTTAGGTTTAGGGTGGGGGTTCAGGTGATGTTGAGTGTTAGGGTAAGGTGGAGATTTAGGGTTAGGTGAGGGTTAGGTTTAGGGTTAGGGTTAGAGTTAGGCTGAGGGTTTGGGTGAGGGATACTGTTAAGGTTAGGGTGAGCATTAGGGTTAATGTGAGGGTTAGGGTTAGGGTGAGGTTAATGTTAGAGTGACGGTTCGGGTTGTAGTTAGGGTTAGGGTTACTGTTAGTGTGAGGTTTAGGGTTAGCTTTAGTGTTAAGTTGAGGGTGAGGGTGAGGGTTAGGGTTAGGCTTAGGGTTAAGGTGAGGTTGAGGGTGAGGATTAGGGTTAGCTTGAGGGTTAGGGTTAAGGTGAGGGTTAGGTTTACGATTAGGGTTATTGTTAGGATTAGGTTTAGGGTGAGGGTGAGGATGAGGGTGAGGGTGATGGTGTGAGATAGGGTTAGGGTTAGGTTTAGGGTGAGCAGGAGGGTTAGGGTTAGGGTGAGGGGTAGGGTAAAGGTTAGGGTGAGGGTTAGGTTTAGTGTGAAGGTTAAGGTTATGGTTAGGGTGAGGTTTAGGCTGAGGGTTAGGGTTTGGATTAGGGTTAGGATGAGGGTGAGGGTTAGGGTGAGGTTTATGGTTAGTTTAGGGTTGGGTTTATGGTGAGGGTTAGGGTGAGTGTAAGGATTAGGTTGAGGGTTAGGGTTAGGGTGAGGTTTAGGGTGAGATTGTGGGTTAGGGTTAGGGTTAGAGTGAGGTTCAGGTTTAGGGTGAGGGTTAGGGTGAGGGTGAGTGTTAGGGTTAGCATTAGGGTTAGGGTGAGGTTTAATGTGAGTGTTTTGGTTAGGTTAAGTTGAGGTTTTGGCTTAGTGTGAGGGTTAGTGTGAGGGTAAGGTAAGGGTAAGGGTGAGGTTTTTGGTGAGGGTGAGGGTTACGGAAAGGGTGAGGGTTAGGGTTAGGGTTAGGGTTAGGGATAGGAAAAGGGTTAGTGTGAGGGATAAGATGAGGGTGAGGATTTGGGTTAGGGTTAGGTTTAGGCTGAGGTTTAGGGTTAGTGTGAGGGTTTGTGTTAGGGTTAGGCTTAGTGTTAGGGTGAAGTTTAGGGTTAGGGTGAGGGTGAGGGTTAGGGTTAGGATTAGTGTTAGGGATAGGTTTTGAGTTAGATTTAGGGAGGATGAGGGTTAGGGTGAGGGGTAAGGTTAGGTTTAGGGTGAGGGTTAGAGTTATTGTAAGCGTCAGCATTTGGGTTAGGGTTAGGGTGAGTGTGAGTATAAGGTTTAGGGTGAGGGTTAGGGTGAGGGTTAGGGTTTGGGATAGGGTTAGGGATAGGGTGACACTTAGCTTGAGGGTTAGGTTTAGGGTTAGGGTTAAGGTTTCGGGTGAGGGTTAGGGTTCAGGTTAGGGTTAGGGTTTCGTGTTTGGGTTAGGGTTAAGTTTAGGGTGACATTTAGGGTGAGTGTGAGGGTGAGGGTTAGGTTTAGGTTTATGGTGTGGGTAAGTGATAGCGTGAGGGTTAGTGTGAGTGTTAGAGTTACCAGCAGGGTTAGAGTGAAGGTTAGGGTGAGGGTTAGGGTTATGGATAAGGTGAGCTTGAGGGTGATTGTTAGGGTTAGGGTTAGGGTGAGTTTTAGTGTTAGGGTGAGGGTTAGGGTTAGGGTTAGCATGAGGGTGAGGGTGAGGGTGACGGTTAGGGTTAGAGTTTGAGTGAGGTTTAGGTTTAGTGTGAGGTTTAGGGTGAGGATGAAGTTAAGGGTTAGGGTGAGGGTAAAGGTAAGGGTGAGGGTTAGGGTTAAGGTTAGTGTTAGGGTGAGGGTTAGGGTGAGGGTTAGGGTTAGGGTTAAGGTTAGGGTTTGGGTGAGGGGGGAGGGTTAGGGTTCGGTTTAAGGTGAGGGCTAGTGTGCGGGTTAGGGTTAGGGTTAGGGTGAGTGTTAGGGTTACGGTTAGTTTGAGGGTGGTGTGAGGGTGAAGTTTAAGATGAGGGTTAGGATTAGGGTGAGGGCTAGGTTGAGGGTGAGGGTTAGAGTTAAGGTGAGGGTTAGGTTTAGGTTAGGTTGAGGTTTGGGGTGAGGGGTAGGGTTAGGTTTAGGGTGAGGGTTAGGTTTAGTATGAGGGTTAAGGTTAGGGATATTGTGAGGGTGAGGGTAAGGGTTATGGTGAGTGTTATGATCAGGTTGAGGGTTAGGGTTAGGATTAGGGGTAGGGTAAGGTAAGGCTGAGCATGAGGGTGAGGGTGCTGGTGAGGTTTAGAGTAAGGGTTACGTTTAGGGTGAGGGCTAGGGTGAGGGTGAGGGTTAGGTTGAAGTTTAGGGTGAGGGTGAGGGTGAGGTTCTTTGTTAGATAATGGTTAAGGTTAGTGTGAGGATTAGGTGAGGGTTAGGGCTAGGGCGAGCTTGAGGATTAGGGTGTGGGTGAGTGTTACGGTTAGTGTGAGGGTTCGGGTGATGGTAAAAGTTAGGGTAACGTTGAAAATTAGGGTTAGGTTTAGATGAGGGTTAGGTTTAGGGTTAGGATTAGAGTTAGGGTGAGGGTTCGGGTGAGGTGTACTGTTAAGGTTAGGGTAAACATTAGGGTTAATTTGAGGGGTAGGGATAGAGTGAGGATAAAGTTCGGGTGATGGTTAGGGTGAGGGTGAGGGTTAGGGTTACTGTTAGGGTGAGGGTTAGAGTTAGCTTTAGTGTTAATGTGAGGGTGAGGGTTTGGGTTAGTGTTAGGCTTAGGGTTAAGGTGAGGGTGATGGTGAGGATGAGGGTTAGAGTGAGGGTTAGCATTAGGGTGAGGGTTAGGTTTAGGGTTAGGGTTAGGGTTATTGTTAGGGTTAGATTTAGGGTGAGGGTGAGGCTGAGGGTGTGGGTTAGGGTTAGGGTTAGGTTTAGGGTCAGGGTGAGGGTTAGGGTTAGGGTTAATGTTAGGCTTAGGGTGATTGTTACGGTTAGTGTGAGGCTTAGTGTTAGGGTTAGGGTTGGTGTTAGGGTGAGGGAAAGTGTTAGGGTGAGGATTAGGGTTAGGGTGAGGGTTAGGAATAGGTTGAGGGTTAGGATTAGGGTTCTGGTTAAGGTGACGGTGAGGGTGATGCTTAGGGTTAGGGTTAGGTTGAGGGCTAGGGTGAGGGTTAGGTTTAGGGTGAGGGTTAGGGTTAGGGTGAGAGTTAGCCTTAGTGTTAATTTGAGGGTGGGGTGAGGGTCAGGTTTAGGGTGTGGGTTAGGCTTAGGGTGATGGCTAGATTAGTGTGATGATTAGGGATAGGGTGAGAGTTAGGGTTAGGTTTAGGGTGAGGTATACGGTGAGGTTTAGGTTTAGGTTTAGAGTGAGGGTTAGGTTTAGTGTGAGGGTTACTGTTAGGTTTAGGGTGAGGGTGAGGGTTAGGGTTAAGGGTGAGGGTTAGGGTAATGCTGAGGGTTATGTTTAGGATTAGCTTTAGAGTTAGGTTTAGGCTGAGGGTATGAGTGAGGGTGAGTGTGAGGTTTAGGATTAGGGTTAGGTTTACGGTGAGGGGTAGTGTGAGGGTGAGTGTTAGGGTAAAGATGAGGGCGAGGTTGAGGGTGAGGGTCTCGGTTAGGTAGAGGTTAGGGTTAGGGTGAGGATTAGGTGAGAGTTAGGGTGAGGGTGAGGGTTAGGGTTAGGGTTAGAGAGAGGGTTATGTAAGGGGTTAAGGTTAGAATTAGGGTGAGGGTTAGGGTGAGAGTGAGGGTTATGTTAGGGGTTAAGGTTAGAATTAGGGTGAGGGTTAGGGTGAGGGTGAGGGTTAGGATTAGGGTTAGAGAGAGGGTTAGGTTAGGGGTTAAGGTTAGAATTAGGGTGAGGGTTAGGGTGAAGGGTAGGGTTAGTGTTAGGGTGAGCATAAAGTTTAATATGAGGGTTAGGGTTAGGGTAAGGATAAAGTAAGGGTGAGGGTTAGGGTTACTGTTAGGGTGAAGTTTAGGGTTAGGATTAGTGTTAAGGTGAGTGTAAGGGTGAGGGTTAGGGTTAGGCTTAGGGTTAAAATGAGGGAGAGGGTGAGGGCGAGGGTTAGTGTGAGGTTTAGGGTTAGGGTGAGGGTTAGGTTTAGGGTTAGGGTCTGGGTTATTGTAAGGGTTAAGGTTAGGGTGAGGGTGAGGATAAGGTTTAGTGTGATGTTTAGGGTGAGTGTGATGGTTAGGGTGAGGGTGAGGGTGAGGTTTTGGTTGAGTGTTTGGGTTAGGTTTAGGGTGAGAGTGAGTGTGAGGGTTAGGGTTATGGTTAATATTAGGCTTAGGATTAGGCTGAGGGTGAGGGTGAGTGTGAGAGTTAGGGTTAGGGTTAGTGTGAGGCTTAGGCTTAGGGTGAGGGTGAGGGTTAGGGATAGGGTCAAGGTTAGGGTGGGGGTGAGGGTGAGGCTTAGGGTGAGGGTGAGGGTGAGTGTTAGGGTGCGGGTAAGTTTTAGGGTTAGATTTAGGGTTAGGGTGAGGGTTAGGATGATGGTTAGGATGAGGGGCAGGGTTAGGGTTATGGTGAGGTTCAGGGTTAGTTTGAGGGTGACCGTTACGGTTGGGTTTAGGGTGAAGGTTAAGGTGAGGTTTAGGGATAGGTTTAGGTTTAGGCTGAGGGTTAGGGTGAGGGTAAGTTTTAGGGTGAGGGTTAGGGTGAGTGTGAGGGTTAGGTTTAGGGAGAGAATTAGGTTTATGGAGAGGATTAGGGTTCTGTTTAGGGTGAAGTTGAGGGTGATGGTGTGGGTTAGGGTAAGGATTAGGTTTAGGGTTAGGGTTAGGGTTATTGTTAGGGTTAGGGTTAGGGTTACGGTTAAGGTGAGGTTGCGGGTGAGGTGAGGTTTAGCGTTAGGGTTAGCATTAGGGTGAGGGTTTTGGTGAAGGTAAGTGTTGGGGTGAGGGTTAGGGTTAGGGTGAGGTTGAGAGTTAGTGTTAGTGTTAGGGTTAGGGTGAGGTTTAGGGTGAGGTTGAGGTTTAGTGTTAGTGTTAGTGTTAGGATGATATTAAGGGTTAGGTTGAGGGTTAGGGTGAGTGTTAGGGTTAAGTTAGGGTGAGGGTTAGGGTTAGGGTGAGGTTAGGGTTAGTGAAGGTTAGTGTTAGGGTTAGGCTTAGTGTTAGGTTGGGGGTAATGTTTAGATTGAGGTTTAGGTTGCGGGTGAGGGTTAGGGTTTGTGTGAGGGTTAGGGATAGGGTGAGGATTAGGGTGAGGTTTAGGGTTAGGGTGATCTTTAGGGTGAGGGTTAGGGTGAGGTTGAGGGTGAGGGTGAGGATTAGGCTTAGGGTTAGGGTGAGGGTGAGTGTGAGGGTTAGGGTTAGGGTTAGGCTTAGGCTTTCGGTTAGGCTGAGGGTGGGGTTGAGTGTGATTGTTAGGGTTAGGGTGAGAGTTAGGGTTAGGGTTAGGGATAGGGTGATGTTTAGGGTGAGGGTTGTTGTAAGAGTAGGTGTTAGGGTTACACTTAGTGTTAGGGTGAGTTTAAGGGTTAGGTTGAGGATTAGCATTAGGGTGAGGGTTAGGGTTAATGTGAGGGTTAGGGTTTCGGTAAGGGTGAGGTTGAGGGTGATGGTGAGGCTTAGGGTTAGGGTGAGTGTGAGGGTGAGTGTGAGTGTTAGGGTTAGGTTTAGGCTTAGGCTGAGGGTTAGGCTGAGTGTGATGGTGAGGGTGTGGGTGAGGATTAGAGTTAGGGTGAGTTTTAGGGTTAAGGTTAGCGTGAGGGTTTGGGTTAGGCTTAAGTTTAGGATGAGGGTTAGGTTGAGGGGTACGGTTATGGTTAGTGTGAGCGTTAGGTTTAGCGTTAGGGTTAGGGATAGGTTTAGGGTTAGGGTGAGGTTTAGGATGAGGTTTAGGGTTACGGTAAGGGTTAGGGTTAGGGTTAGGATGAGGATTAGGGAGAAGTTTAGGATGAGTGTTAGGGTGAGGGTTCGGATTAGGGTTATGGTGAGGGTGGAGGTGAGGGTGAGAGTGAAGGTTAGGGTTAGAGTTAGGATGAGGGTTTGGATTAGGGTTAGGGTTAGGTTTAGGCTGAGGATAAGGCTGAGGGTGTGGGTGAGGATTAGGGTTAGGTTGAGTGTTAGGGTTAGTGTTAACGTAAGGGTTTGGGTTAGGGTTAAGTTTAGGATGAGAGTTTAAGGGGTATGGTTACAGTTAGATTGAGCATTAGGGTTAGCGTTAGGGTTAGGGATAGGGTTAGGGTTAGGGTGAGGTTTAGGATGAGGGTTAGGGTTTGAGTGAGGGTTAGGGTGAGGGTTAGGGTGAAGGTAATTTATGGTTAGGTTTAGGGTAAGGGATAGGGTCAGTGCGAGGGTTAGGGTTAGGGTTAAATTTATGCTGAGAGTAAGGGTTAGCGTGAGGTTTAGCGTGAGTGTGAGGGTTAGAGTTACATTAGGGTTAGGGTAGGTTTAGCTTGAGGGTTAGGGTTAGGTATAGGGTTATGGTGAGGTGAGCGTGAGGGTGATTGTGAGGTTTATTGATAGGGTGAGGGATAGGTTTGGGTGAGGGTTAGGTTTAGGGTGAGGGTGAGCGTGAGGGTGACAGTGAGGTTTAGGGTGAGGGTGAGGGTGAGTGTGAGGGTTAGGATTAGGTTTAGGTTTAGGGTTAGGGTTAGTGTGAGGGTGAAGGTGAAGGTTAGTGTTAGTTGTAGGGTTAGGTTTAAAGTAAGGCTGAGGGTGAGCTTGAGGGTGAGGGTGATGGTTAGGGTTAGGGTTAAGTTGAGGGTTAGAGTTAGTGTGAGGGTTAGGGTGAGGGTAAGGTTAAAGGTTAGGGTGAGGGTTAGGGTTAGGGTTAGGGTGAGGTTTAGAGTTAGGGTGAGGGTGAGGGTTAGGGTGAGGTTAAGGGTGAGTGTTAGGGTGAGGGTTAGGGTTAGGGTGATGGTTAGGGTTAGGATTAGGGTTATGGTGAATACTAGCTTGTCAGTGAGGGTTAGGGTTAGGGTGAAGGTGAGGGTTAGGTTTAGGGTTAAGTTGAGGGTTTGGGTGAGGTATAGGTTTAGGAGTAGTGTTAGGTTTAGAGTTAGACTGAGGTTGAGGGTGAGGGTGAGGGTGATTGATAGGGTTTGGGTTAGGGTGAGGGTTAAGGTGAGGATAAGGGTGAGTGTTAGAGTGAGGGTGAGGGTTCGGGAGATTATGAGGGTTAGGGTTTGGGTGAGGGTTAGGGTTGGGTGAGTGTTAGGATGATGGTGAGGGTGAGGGTTAGGGTTGGGTTTAGGGTCAGAGTGAGGGTCAGGGTGAGGGGTATGGTTAGGGTTAGGGTGAGGGTTAGGGTTAGTGTGAGGGTTAGGGTTGGGGTGAGGTTTACGGTTACTGTGAAGGTTCATGTTAGGTTTAGACTTAGTGTTAGGGTGAGAGTAAGGGTTAGGTTGACGGTGAGGTTTATGGTGAGTTTTAGGGTTAGTATGAGGGTTAGGCCTAGGGTGAGGGTAATGGTGAGTGTTAGGGTTAGGGTGATGTTTATGGTGAGGGTGAGGGTTAGGGAGAGGGTGAGGGTGAGCGTTCAGTTGTGGGTTTGGGTTATGGTTAGGGTGAGGTTGAGGGTGAGGGTGAGACTTAGGGTTAGGTTTAGGGTGACGGTGAATGTGAGGATTAGGGATAGGGTTAGGCTTAGGTTTAGGGTTAGGCTGAGGGTGTCTTTGAGCGTGAGGGTTAGGGTTAGGGTGAGGGTTAGGTTTAGGGTGAGGGTTAGGTTGAGGGTGAGGGTGAGGGTTAGGTTTAGGATTGCGTTTAAGGTGAGCCTGTGGGTGAGGCTGAGGGTGAGGGTTATAGTTAGGGTGAGGGTTAGGCTAATGGTTAGGGTGAGGTTTTGGTTTAGGGTGATGTTTAGGTTGAGGGTTTGGGTTAGGGTTAGGGTGAGTGTAAGGTCAGTGAGAGGGTTAGGATTAGGTTTAGGGTTAGGTTTAGGGTGAGGGTGAGTGTGAGGTTTAGGGTTAGGGTGATTGTTAGGCTTAGGTTTAAGCTGAGGGTGAGGGTGAGTGTGAGGGTTAGGGTTATGTTGAGTGTGAGCATTAGGGTTAGGTTTAGGGTGAGGGTGAGGTTGAGGGTTAGGGTGAGGGTTAGGGTTTGATTTAGGGTGAGGGTTAAATGAGGGTGAGGGTTAGGGTCAGGGTGAGGGTTAGGGTTAGGTTGAGGGTGAGTTAAAGCGTTAGGGTGTGTGTTAGGGTTAGGGTGATGTTTAGGGTGAGTGTGAGGGTTGGTTTGAGGGTTTGCGTTAGGTTTAGGGTGAGGTTGAGGGTGAGGGTGAGGCTTAGAGTTAGGGTTAGGGTGAGGTTGACTGTGAGGGTTAGGTTTAGGGTTAGGATTTAGTCTGAGGGTTAGGCTCAGGGTGAGAGTGAGGGTGATGGTTAGGGTTAGGGTGAGGTTTAGGGTTAGGGTTAGGCTGAGGGTTAGGGATAGTTTGAGGGTTAGGGTTCAGGTGAGGGTTAGGGTTACTGTGAGGGTTCATGTTAGGTTTAGGCTTATATTTAGCTTGAGGGTAAGGGTTAGGTTGAGGTTCAGGTTTAGGGTGAGGTTTAGGGTTAGTATGAGTGTTAGGGCTTGGGTGAGGTTAAGGGTGATGGTTAGGGTTAGGGTGATGTTTAGGGTGAGGGTGAGGGTTAGGGTGAAGGTGAGGGTGAGTGTTCAATTGAGGGTTTGGTTAGGTTTAGGGTGAGGTTGACACTTAGGGTTAGGTTTAGGGTGAGGGTGAGTGTGAGGTTTAGGGATAGGGTTAGGGTTAGGTTTAGGGTTAGGCTGAGGGTGACTATGAGCTTGAGGTTTAGTGTTATGGTGAGCATTAGGTTTGGGGTTAGAGTGAGGTTATTGTTCGGGTGAGTGTTAGGGTTTGGGTGAGGGTTAGTGTTAAGTTTATGGTTAAGGTTAGGTTGGACGTTAGGGTTAGGGTGAGGGTTAGCGTTAGTGGTAGGGTTAGGTTGAGCGTGAGGGTGAGGGTTAGGGTTAGGATTAGGTTTAAGGTGAGCCTGAGGGTGAGGGTGAGGGTTAGGGTTAGGGTGCGGGTTAGTCTAAGGGTTAGTGTGAGGGTTATGTTTAGGGTGATGTTTAGGTTGAGGGTTTGGGTTAGGGTTAGGGTGAGTGTGAGAGTGAGTGAGAGGGTTAGGATTAGTGTTCGGGTTAGGTTTAGGTTGAGGGAGAGTGTGAGGCTTAGGGTTCGGGTTATTTTTAGGCTTAGGTTTAAGCTGAGTGTGAGGGTGAGAGTGAGGGTTAGGGTTATGTTTAGGGTGGGGGTGAGGTTTAGGATTAGGGTGAGATTTAGGGTTTGAGTTAGGGTTAGGGTTAGATGCGGATGAGGGTTAGGGTTATGGTGAGGGTTAGGGTAAGGGTGAGGGTGAGGATTAGCGTTATGGTGAGGGTTAGGGTTCTGGTGCGGATTAGGGTGAGGGTTAGGGTGAGGGTGATGTTTAGGGTGAGTTTGAGGGATGGTTTGCGGTTTTGCGTTAGGTTTAGCGTGAGGTTGAGGGTGAGGGTGAGGCTTAGACTTAGGGTTAGGGTGAGGGTGAGTGTGAGGGTTAGGGTTAGGGTGAGGGTTAGGGTTAGGGTTATGGATAGGGTGATGTTTAGGGTGACGGTTATTGTGAGATTAAGTTTTAGGGTTACACTTAGTGTTAGGGTGAGTGTAATGGTTAGGTTGAGGGTTAGCATTAGGGTGAGTGTTAGGGTTAATGTGAGGGTTAGGTTTTCAGTAAGGGTGAGGTTGAGGGTGATGGTGAGGCTTAGGTTTAGGGTGAGTGTGAGGGTGAGTGTGAGTGTTAGGGTTAGGTTTAGGCTTAGGCTGAGGGTTAGGCTGAGTGTTATGGTGAGGGTGTGGGTGAGGATTAGAGTTAGGGTGAGTTTTAGGGTTAAGGTTAGCGTGAGCTTTTGGGTTAGGCTTAAGTTTAGGATGAGGGTTAGATGGGGGGTACGGTTATGGTTAGTGTGAGCGTTAGGGTTAGGGATAGGTTTAGGGTTAGGGTGAGGTTTAGGATGAGGTTTAGGGTTACGGTAAGGGTTAGGGTTAGGGTTAGGATGAGGATTAGGGAGAAGGTTAGGATGAGGGTTAGGGTGAGGTTTCAGTTTAGGGTTCGGGATAGGGTTATGGTGAGGGTGGGGGTGAGGGTGAGAGTGAAGGTTAGGGTTAGAGTTAGGATGAGGGTGAGGATTAGGGTTAGGGTTAGGGTTAGGGTTAGGTTTAGGCTGAGGATAAGGCTGAGGGTGTGGGTGAGGATTAGGGTTAGGTTGAGTGTTAGGGTTAGTGTTAACGTAAGGGTATGGGTTAGGGTTAAGTTTAGGATGAGAGTTAGTTTGAGGCGTACGGTTACAGTTAGATTGAGCATTAGGGTTAGCGTTAGGGTTAGGTATAGGGTTAGGGTTAGGGTGAGGTTTAGGATGAGGGTTATGGTTAGGGTGAGGGTTAGGGTGAGGGTTAGGGTGAAGGTTATGGTTATGGTTATGGTTAGGGTAAGGGATAGGGTCAGTGCGAGGGTTAGGGTTAGGGTTAGATTTATGCTGAGAGTAAGGGTTAGCGTGAGGTTTAGCGTGAGTGTGAGGGTTAGAGTTACATTAGGGTTAGGGTAGGTTTAGCTTGAGGGTTAGGGTTAGGTTTAGGGTTAGGGTGAGTTGAGCGTGAGGGTGTTTGTGAGGTTTATTGTTAGGGTGAGGAATAGGTTTAGGGTGAGGGTTAGGTTTAGGGTGAGGGTGAGCGTGAGGGTGACAGTGAGGCTTAGGGTGAGGGTGAGGGTGAGGGTGATGTTTAGGGTTAGGATTAAGTTGAGGGTTAGAGTTAGTGTGAGGGTTAGGGTGAGGGTAAAGTTAAAGGTTAGGGTGAGGGTTAGGGTTAGGGTTAGGGTGAGGTTTATGGTTAGGGTGAGGGTGAGGGTAAGGGTGAGGGTAAGGGTGAGTGTTAGGGTGAGCGTTAGGGTTAGGGTGAGGGTTAGGGTTAGGATTAGTGTTATTGTGAATACTAGTTTGTCAGTGAGGGTTAGGGTTAGGGTGAAGGTGAAGGTTAGGTTTAGGGTTAAGTTGAGGGTTTGGGTGAGGTATAGGTTTAGGAGTAGTTTTAGGTTTAGAGTTAGGCTGAGGGTGAGGGTGAGGGTGAGGGTGACTGATACGGTTAGGATTAGGGTGAGGGTTAGGGTGAGGATGAGGGTGAGAGTTAGAGTGAGGGTGAGGGTGAGGGAGAGTATGAGGGTTAGGGTTTGGGTGAGGGTTAGGGTTGGGTGAGTGTTAGGATGATGGTGAGGGTGAGGGTTAGGGTTGGGTTTAGGGTCAGAGTGAGGGTTAGGGTGAGGGGTATGTTTAGAGTTAGGGTGAGGGTTAGGGTTAGTGTGAGGGTTAGGGTTGGGGTGAGGTTTACGGTTACTGTGAGGGTTCATGTTAGGTTTGGGCTTAGTGTTATGGTGAGAGTAAGGGTTAGGTTGAGGGTTAGGATTATGGTGAGGTTTAGGGTTAGTATGAGGGTTAGGGCTAGGGTGAGGGTAATGGTGAGGGTTAGGGTTAGGGTGATGTTTATGGTGATGGTGAGGGTTAGGGTGAGGGTGAGGGTGAGGGTTCAGTTGTGGGTTAGGGTTATGGTTAGGGTGAGGTTGAGGGTGAGGGTGAGACTTAGGGTTAGGTTTAGGGTGACGGTGAATGTGAGGATTATGGATAGGGTTATGCTTAGGTTTAGGGTTAGGCTGAGGGTGACTGTGAGCGTGAGGGTTAAGGTTAGGGTGAGGGTTACGGTTAGGGTGAGGGTTAGGTTGAGGGTGAGGGTGAGGTTTAGGGTTAGGATTGCGTTTAGGGTGAGCCTGTGGGTGAGGCTGAGGGTGAGTGTGAGGGTTAGGGTCAGGGTTAGGCTAATGGTTAGGGTGAGGGTTAGGTTTAGGGTGATGTTTAGGTTGAGGGTTTGGGTTAGGGTTAGGGTGAGTATGAGGGTCAGTGAGAGGGTTAGGATTAGGGTTAGGGTTAGGTTTAGGGTGAGGGTGAGTGTGAGGTTTAGGGTTAGGGTAATTGTTAGGCTTAGGTTTAAACTGAGGGTGAGGGTGAGTGTGAGGGTTAGGGTTATCTTGAGTGTGAGCATTAGGGTTTGGTTTAGGTTGAGGGTGAGGTTTAGGGTTAGGGTGAGGGTTAGGGTTTGATTTAGGGTGATAGTTAAATGAGGGTGAGGTTTAGGGTTAGGGTGAGGGTTAGGGTTAGGATGAGGTTGAGGAATAGCATTAGGGTGAGGGTTAGGTTTAGGGTGATGTTTAGGGTGAGTGTGAGGGTTGGTTTGAGGGTTTGCGTTAGGTTTAGGGTGAGATTGAGTGTGAGGTTGAGGCTTAGAGTTAGGGTTAGGGTGAGGTTGATTGTGAGGGTTAGGGTTAGGGTTAGGATTTAGTCTGAGGGTTAGGCTCAGGGTGAGAGTGAGGGTGATGGTTAGGGTTAGGGTGAGGTTTAGGGTTAGGGTTAGGGTGAGGGTTAGAGATAGTGTGAGGGTTAGGGTTCAGGTGAGGGTTAGGGTAACTGTGAGGGTTCATGTTATGTTTAGGCTCTGTGTTAGGGTGAGGGCAAGTGTTAGGTTGAGGGTCAGGTTTAGGGTGATGTTTAGGGTTAGTATGAGGGTTAGGGCTTGGGTGAGGTTAAGGGTGATGGTTAGGGTTAGGGTGATGTTTAGGGTGAGGGTGAGGGTTAGGGTGAGGGTGAGGGTGAGGGTTCAGTTGAGGGTTTGGGTTAGGTTTAGGGTGAGGTTGAGACTTAGGGTTAGGTTTAGGGTGAGGGTGAGTGTGAGGTTTAGGGTTAGGGTTAGGGTTAGGTTTAGGGATAGGCTGAGGGTGACTATGAGCTTGAGGTTTAGGGTTATGGTGAGCATTAGGGTTGGGGTTAGGGTGAGGGTAAGTGTTGGGGTGAGTGTTAGGGTTTCGGTGAGGGTTAGCGTTAGGTTTAGGTTTAGGGTTAGGTTGGAGCTTAGGGTTAGGGTGAGGGTTAGCGTTAGGGGTAGGGTTAGGTTGAGCGTGAGGGTGAGGGTTAGGGTTAGGATTAGGTTTAAGGTGAGACTGAGGGAGAGGGTGAGGGTTAGGGTTAGGGTGAGGGTTAGGCTAAGGGTTAGGGTGAGGGTTAGGTTTAGGGTGATGTTTAGGTTGAGGGTTTGGGTTAGGGTTAGGGTGAGAGTGAGTAAGAGGATTAGGATTAGTGTTAGGGTTAGGGTTAGGGTGAGGGTGAGTGTGAGGGTTAGGGTTCGGGTTATTGTTAGGCTTAGGTTTAAGCTGAGGGTGAGGGTGAGAGTGAGGGTTAGGGTTATGTTGAGTGTGAGCATTAGGGTTAGTTTTAGGGTGAGGGTGAGATTTAGGGTTAGGGTGAGGGTTAGGGTTTGGGTTAGGGTGAGGGTTAGATGGGGGTGAGTGTTAGCGTTATGGTGAGGGTTAGGGTTCTGGTGCGGATTAGGGTGACGTTTAGGTTGAGGGTGATGTTTAGGGTGAGTGTGAGGGTTGGCTTGAGGTTTTGCGTTAAGTTTAGGGTGAGGTTGAGCGTGAGCGTGAGGCTTAGAGTTAGGGTTAGGGTGAGGGTGACTGTGAGGGTTAGGGTTAGGGTTAGGCTTTACGTTGAGGGTGAGGGTGAGAGTGATGGTTAGGGTTAGGCTGAGGGTTAGTGCTAGGGTTAGGGTGATGGTTAGGGATAGTGTGAGGGTTAGGGTTATGGTGAGGTGTAGGGTTACTGTGAGGGTTCATGTTAGGTTTAGGCTTAGTGTTAGGTTGAGGGTAAGGGTTAGGTTGAGTGTCAGGTTTAGGGTTTGGTTTAGTGTTAGTATGACGGTTAGGGCTAAGGTGAAGGTAAGGGTGATGGTTAGGCTTAGGGTGATGTTTAGGGTGAGGGTGAGGGTTAGTATGAGGGTGAGGGTGAGGGTTCAGTTGAGGGTTTGGGTTAGTGTTAGGGTGAGGTTGACCCTTAGGGTTAGGTTTAGGGTGAGGGTGAGTGTGAGGTTTAGGGATAGGGTTAGGCTTAATTTTAGGGTTAGGCTGAGGGTGACTGTGAGCTTGAGGGTTAGTATTATGGTGAGCATTAGGGTTGGGGTTAGGGTGAGGGTAAGTGTTCGGGTGAGTGTTAGCGTTTAGGTGAGGCTTAGCTTTAGGTTTAGGGTTAGGGTTAGGTTGGAGGTTAGGTTAGGGTCAGGGTTAGCGTTAGAGGTAGGGTTAGGTTGAGCGTGAGGGTGAGGGTTAGGGTTAGGATTAGGTTAAAGGTGAGCCTGAGGGTGAGAGTGAGGGTGAGGGTTAGGGTTAGGGTGAGGGTTAGGCTAAGGGTTAGGGTGAGGGATAGGTTTAGGGTGATGTTTAGGTTGAGGGTTAGGGTTAGGTTGAGGGTGAGGTTGAGTGAGAAGGTTAGGTTTAGGGTTAGGATTAGGTTTAGGTTGATGGTGAGTGTGAGGGTTTTTGTTAGGGTTATTGTTAGGCTTAGGTTTAAGCTGAGGGTGAGGGCTGAGTGTGAGGGTTAGGATTATGTTGAATGTGAGCATTAGGGTTAGGTTTAAATGAGGTTGTGTTTGAGGGTTAGGGTGAGGGTTAGGGTTTGGGTTAGGGTGAGGGTTAGATGAGGGTGAGGGTTAGGGTTAGGGTGAGGGTGAGGGTTAGCGTTAGGGTGAGGGTTAGGGATAGTGTCAGGGTTAGGGTTAGGGTGAGGTTTAGGGTTACTGTGTGGGTTCATGTTAGGTTTAGCCTTAGTGTTAGGGTGAGGGTAAGGGTTAGGTTGAGGGTCAGGTTTAGGGTTAGGTTTAGGGTTAGTATTAGGGTTAGGGCTAGGGTGAGGGTGAGGGTGAGGGTTAGGGTGAGGGTGAGGGTGAGGGTTCAGTTGAGGGTTTGGGTTGGGGTTAGGGTTATGTTTAGGGTGAGATTGAGTGTGAGGTTTAGGGATACGGTTAGGCTTAGGTTTAGGGTTAGGCTGAGGGTGACTATGAGTTTGAGGTTTAGGGTTATGGTGAGCAAGGGTTGGGGTTAGGGTGAGGGTAAGTGTTGGGGTGAGTGTTAGGGTTTGGGTGAAGTTAGCATTAGGTTTCGTGTTAGGGTTAGGTTGGAGGTTAGGGTTATGGTGAGCGTTAGCTTTAGGGGTAGGGCTAGGTTGAGGGTGAGGGTGAAAGTTAGGGTTAGGATTAGGTTTAAGGTGAGCCTGAGGGTGAGGGTGAGGGTTAGGGTTAGGGTGAGGGTTAGGCTAAGGATTAGGGTGAGTGTTAGGTTTACGGTGATGTTTAGTTTGAGGGATAGGGTTAGGGCTAGGGTGCGTGTGAAGGTGAGTGAGAGGGTTAGGATTAGTGTTAGGGTTAGGTTTAGGGTGAGGGTGAGTGTGAGGGTTAGCGTTCGGGTTATTGTTAGGTTTAGGTTTAAGCTGAGGGTGAGGGTGAGAGTGAGGGTTAGGGTTATGTTGAGTGTGAGCATTAGGGTTAGGTTTAGGATGAGGGTGAGGTTGAGGGTTAGGGTGAGGGTTAGGGTTTGGGTTAGGTGAGGGTTAAATGAGGGTGAGGGTTAGGGTTAGGGTGAGGGTTAGGGTTAGGGTGAGGGTGAGGAATAGCGTTAGGGTGAGGGTTAGGGTTCTCGTGCGGATTAGGGTGAGGGTTAGGGTGAGGGTGATATTTAGGGTGAGGGTGAGGGTTGGTTTGAGGATTTGCATTTGGTTTAGTGTGAGGTTGAGCGTGAGGGTGAGGCTTAGAGTTAGGTTTAGGGTGAGGGTGACTGTGAGGTTTAGGGTTAGGGTTAGGCTTTAGGCTGAGGGTTAGGCTGAGGTTGAGGGTGAGGGTGATGGTTAGGGTTAGGGTGAGGGTTAGGGTTAGGGTTAATTTGAGGGTTAGGTATAGTGTGAGGGTTAGGGTTAGGGTGAGTTTTAGGATTACTGTGAGGGTTCATGTTAGGTTTAGGCTTAGTGTTAGGGTGAGGGTAAGGATTAGGTTGAGGGTCAGGTTTAGGGTGCGGTTTAGGGTTAGTATGAGGGTTAGGGATAAGGTGAGTCTAAGGGTGAGGGTTAGGGTAAGGCAGATGTTTAGAGTGAGGGTGAGGGTTAGGGTGAGGGTGAGGGTGAAGGTTCAGTTGAGGGTTTGGGTTAGGGTTAGGGTGAGGTTGAGACTTAGGGTTAGGTTTAGGGTGAGGGTGAGTGTGAGGTTTAGGGATAGGGTTAGGCTTAGCTTTAGGGTTAGGCTGAGGGTGACTGTGAGCGTGAGGATTAGGGTTAGAGTGAGGGTTAGGTTTAGGATGAGGGTTAGCATTAGGTTTAGGATTATCGTTAGGTTGCAGGTTAGGTTTAGGGTGAGGGTTAGCGTTAGGGGTAGGGTTAGTTTGAGGGTGAGGGTGACGGCTAGGGTTAGGATTAAGTTTAGGTTGAGCCTGTGGGTGAGGGTGAGTGTTAGGGTTAAGGTTATGATGAGGGTTAGGCTAAGGGTTAGGGTGAGGTTTAGATTTAGGGTGATGTTTTGGTTGAGGTTTTGGGTTAGTGTTAGGGTGAGTGTGAGGGTGAGTAAGAGGGTTAGGATTAGTGTTAGGGTTAGGTTTATGGTGAGGGTGAGTGTGAGGGTTAGGGTTCGCGTTATTGTTAGGCTTAGGTTTAAGCTGAGGGTGAGGGTGAGTGTGAGGGTTAATGTTATGTTGACTGTGAGCATTAGGGTTAGGTTTAGGGTGAGGGAGTGTTTGAGGGTTAGGGTGAGGGTTAGGGTTTGATTTAGGGTGAGGGTTAGATGAGGGTGAGGGTTAGGGTTAGGGTGAGGGTTAGATGAGGGTGAGGGTTAGGGTTAGGGTGAGGGTTAGATGAAAGTGATGGTTAGGTTGAGGGTGAGGATTAGCGTTAGGATGAGGGTTAGGGTTTTGGTGGGGATTAGGGTGAGGGTTAATGTTAGGGTGATGTTTAGGGTGAGGGTGATCGTTGATTTGAAGGTTTGCGTTAGGTTTAGGGTGAGGTTGAGAGTGAGGGTGATGCTTAGATTTAGGGTTAGGTTTAAGGTGACTCTGAGGGTTAGTGTTAGGTTTAGGCTTTAGGCTGAGGGTTAGGCTGAGGGTGAGAGTGAGGGTTAGGGTTAGGGTTAGGGCTAATGAAAGGGTGATATTTAGGGTGAGGGTTAGTGTGAGAGTTAGTGTTAGGGTTAGGCTTAGTGGTAGAGTGAGTGTAAGTGTTAGGTTGAGGGTTAGGGTTAGGGATACGGTGAGGGTTGGGATGAGGATTAGGGTGAGGGTAAGGTTTATGGTGAGGGTTATGGTGAGTGTGAGGGTTAGGGTTAGGGTGAGGGTGAGAGTGAGGGTGATGGTTCAGTTGAGGGTTCGGGTTAGGGTTAGGGTGAGGTTGATGGTGAGGGGGAGACTTAGGGTTAGCTTTAGGGTGATGGTGAGTGTGAGGTTTAGTGATAGGGTTAGGCTTAGGTTTACGATTAGGCTGAGGGTGACTGTGAGCATGAGGGTTAGGGTTAGGGTGAGGGTTAGGTTTAGGGTGAGGATTAGCGTTAGGGTTAGTGTTAGCGTTAGTTTGGAGGTTAGGTTTAGGGTGAGGGTTAGCGTTAGGGGTAGGGTAATGTTGAGCGTGAGGTTGAGGGCTAGGGTTAGGATTAGGTTTAGGTTGAGCCTCTCGGTGAGGGTGAGGGTGATGGTTAATGTTTTGGTGAGGGTTAGGTTAAGGGATAGGGTGAGGGTTAAGTTTAGGGTGATGTTTAGGTTTAGAGTTGGGGTTAGGGTTAGGGTGAGTGTGAGGGTGAGTGAGAGGGTTAGTATTAGGGTTAGGGTTAGGGTTAGGGTGAGGGTGAGTGTGAGGGTTAAGGTTCCAGTTATTGTTAGGCTTAAGTTTTCAGCTGAGGGTGAGAGAGTGAGTTTGAGGGTTAGGGTTATGTTGAGTGTGAGCATTAGGGTTAGCTTTAGGGTGAGGGTGAGGTTGAGGGTTAGGGTGAGGTTTAGGGTTTGGGTTAGGGTGAGGGTTAGATGAGGGTGAGGGATAGGGTTAGGGTGAGGGTTAGGATTAGGGTGAGGGTGAGGATTAGCGTTAGGGTGAGGGTTAGGGTTTTGGTGCGGAGTAGGTTGAGGGTTAATGTTAGGGTGATGTTCAGGGTGAGGGTGAGGGTTGGTTTGACGGTTTGCATTAGGTTTAGGGTGAGGTTGAGGGTGAGGGTGAGGCTTAGATTTAGGGTTAGGGTGAGGGTGTCTCTGAAGGTTAGGGTTAGGATTAGGCTTTAGGCTGTTGGTTAGGCTGAGGGTGAGGTTGAGGGATAGCGTTAGGGTTAGGGTTAATGATAGGGTGATATTTAGGGTGAGGGTTAGTGTGAGAGTTAGTGTTAGGGTTAGGCTTAATGTTAGAGTGAGTGTAAGTGTTAGGTTGAGGGTTAGGGTTAGGGATAGGGTGAGGGTTGGGTTAGGGTTAGGGTGAGGGTAAGGTTTAATTTGAATGTTATGGTGAGTGTGAGGGTTAGGGTTAGGGTGAGTGTTAGGGTGAGGGTGAGGGTTCAGATGAGGGTTTTGGTTAGGGTTAGGGTGAGGTTGAGGGTGAGAGTGAGACTTAGGGTTAGGTATAGGGTGACGGTGAGTGTGAGGATTAGGGATAGGGTTAGGCTTAGGTTTAGGGTTAGGCTGAGGGTGACTGTGAGGGTGAGGGTTAGGGTTAGGATGAGGGTTAGGTTTAGGGTGAAGGTTAGCGATAGGGGTAGGGTTAGGGTTAGGTTGGAGGTTAGGTTTACAGTGAGGGTTAGCATTAGGGTTAGGGTTAGGTTGAGGGTGAGGGTGAGGGCTAGGGTTAGGATTAGGTTTCGGGTGAGGGTTATGGTCAGAGTGAGTGTTAGGGGTAGGTTTAGATTTACGGTGAGAGTAAGGGTTAGCGTGAGGTTTAGGGTGAATGTGAGGGTTAGAGTTAGCATTAGGATTAGGGTGACGTTTAGGGTGAGGGTTAGGTTTAGGTTTAGGGTTAGGTTGAGGTGAGGGTGAGGGTGATTGTGAGGTTTATCATTAGGGTGAAAGATAGGTTTAGCGTGAGGGTTGGGGTTAGGGTTAGGATTATTGTGAGGGTGAACGTGAGGGTGACATTGAGGCTTAGGTTGTGGGTGAGGGTGAGTATGAGGGTTAGGCTTAGGGTTAGGGTTAGAGTTAGTGTGAGGGTGAAGTTGAGGGTTAGTGTTAAGAGAAGCGTTAGGTTTAAAGTTAGGCTGAGGGTGAGCGTGAGGGTGAGGGTGACAGTTAGGGTTAGGGTTAGGCTGAGGGTTAGGTTTAGTGTGAGGGTTAGGGTGAGGGTAAGGCTAAAGGTTAGGGAGAGGGTGAGGGTTAGGTTTACGGTTAGGGTGAGGGTTAGTGTGAGGTTTAGGGTTAGGGTTATGGTTATCGTTAAGGTGAGGGTGAGGGTTAGGGTGAGGGTGAGAGTGAAGGTTAGTGTGAGGGTTAGGGTTAGGGTGAGGGTTATTGTTAGGGTTAGTGTTAGGGTTACGGTTAAGGTGAGGATGCTGGTGAAGTTAGGTTTAGCGTTAGGGTTAGCATTAGGATGAGAGTTAGGGTGAGGGTAAGTGTTGGGTTGATGCTTAAGGTTTGGGTGAGGTTTAGGGTGAGTTTGAGGGTTCGTGTTAGGGTTAGGGTTATGTTGAGTTTAAGGGTTAGGTTGAGGGTTAGTGTAAGGGTGAGGGTTAGGGTTAGCATTAGGGCTAGTGTGAGGTTTAGGGTGAGTGTTAGGGTTAGGTTAGGGTGAGGGTTAGGGTTAGGGTGAGGGTTAGGCTGAGGGTTAGGGTTGGGTTAGGGTGATGGTTAGGTTGAGGGTGAGGGTGTGGGTTAGGGTTAGGATTGCATTTATCGTGAGCCTGTGGGTGAGGGTGAGGGTGAGGGTTAGGGTTAGGGTGAGGGTTAGGCTAAGGGTTAGGGTGAGGGTTAGGTTTAGGGTGATGTTTAGGTTGAGGGTTTGGGTTAGGGTTAGGGTGAGTGTGAGGGTCAGTGAGAGGGTTAGGATTAGGGTTAGGGTTAGGTTTACGGTGAGGGTGAGTGTGAGGTTAAGGGTTAGGGTTATTGTTAGGCTTAGGTTTAAGCTGAGGGTGAGGGTGAGTGTGAGAGTTAGGGTTATGTTGAGTGTGAGCATTAGGCTTAGGTTTAGGGTGAGGGTGAGTTTGAGAGTTAGGGTGAGGGTTAGGGTTTGATTTAGGGTGAGGGTTAAATGAGGGTGAGGGTTAGGGTTAGGGTGAGGGTTAGGGTTAGGGTGAGGGTGAGGAATAGCGTTAGGGTGAGGGTTAGGGTTAGGGTGATGTTCAGGTTGAGTGTGAGGGTTGGTTTGAGGTTTGCGTTAGGTTTAGGGTGAGGTTGAGGGTGAGGGTGAGGCTTAGAGTTAGGGTTAGGGTGAGGTTGTCTGTGAGGTTTAGGGTTAGGGTTAGGCTTTAGGCTGAGGTTTAGGCTCAGGGTGAGAGTGAGGGTGATGGTTAGGGTTAGGTTGAGGTTTAGGGTTAGGGTTAGGGTGAGTGTTAGGGATAGTGTGAGGGTTAGGGTTCAGGTGAGGGTTAGGGTAACTGTGAGGGTTCATGTTAGGTTTAGGCTCTGTGTTAGGGTGAGGGTAAGGGTTAGGTTGAGGGTCAGGTTTAGGGTGATGTTTATGGTTAGTATGAGGGTTAGGGCTTGGGTGGGGTTAAGGTGATGGTTAGGGTTAGGGTGATGTTTAGGGTGAGGGTGAGGGTTAGGGTGAGGGTGAGGTTGAGTGTTCTGTTGAGGGTTTGGGTTAGGTTTAGGGTGAGGTTGACACTTAGGGTTAGGTTTAGGGTGAAGGTGAGGGTGAGGTTTAGGGATAGGGTTAGGGTTAGGTTTAGGGTTAGGCTGAGGGTGACTATGAGCTTGAGGTTTAGGGTTATGGTGAGCATTAGGGTTGGGGTTAGTGTGAGGGTAAGTGTTCGGGTGAGTGTTAGGGTTTCGGTGAGGGTTAGCGTTAGGTTTAGGTTTAGGGTTAGGTTGGAGGTTAGGGTTGGGGTGAGGGTTAGTGTTAGGGGTAGGGTTAGGTTGAGCGTGAGAGTGAGGGTTAGGATTAGGATTAGGTTTAAGGTGAGCCTGAGGGTGAGGGTGAGGGTTAGGGTTAGGGTGAGGGTTAGGCTAAGGGTTAGGGTGAGGGTTAGGTTTAGGGTGATGTTTAGGTTGAGGGTTTGGGTTAGGGTTAGTGTGAGTGTGAGGGTTAGGATTAGTGTTAGGGTTAGGTTTAGGGTGAGGGTGAGAGTCAGTGTTAGGGTTTGTGTTATTGTTAGGCTTAGGTACAAGCTGAGGGTGAGGGTGAGTGTGAGGGTTAGGGTTATGTTGAGTGTGAGCATTAGGGTTAGTTTTAGGGTGAGGGTGAGGTTTAGGGTTAGGGTTAGGGTTAGGGTTTTGGTTATTGTGAGGGTTAGATGGGGGTGAGGGTTAGGTTTAGGGTGTGGGTTAGGGTTAGGGTGAGAGTGACGATTAGCGTTATGGTGAGGGTTAGGGTTCTGGTGCGGATTAGGGTGAGGGTTAGGGTGAGGGTGATGTTTAGGGTGAGGGTGAGGGTTGGTTTGAGGTTTTGAGTTGGGTTTAGGGTGAGTTTGAGGGTGAGGGTGAGTCTTAGAGTTAGGGTTATGTGAGGGTGACTGTGAGGGTTAGGGTTAAGTTTAGGATTTAGGCTGAGGGTGAGGTTAAGGGTGATGGTTAGGGTTAGTTTCAGGTTTAGGTTTAGGGTGATGGTTAGGGATAGTGTGAGTGTTAGGGTTAGGGTGAGGTTTAGGGTTACTGTGAGGGTTCATGTTAGCTTTAGGCTTAGTGTTAGGTTGAGGGTAATGGTTAGGTTGAGGGTCAGGTTTAGGGTGAGGTTTAGGGTTAGTATGAGGGTTAGGGCTAATGTGAGGGTAAGGGTGATGGTTAGGGTTAGGGTGATGTTTAGGGTGAGGGTGAGGCTTTGGGTGAGGGTGAGGGTGAGGGTTCAGTTGAAGGTTTGTGTTAGGGTTAAGGTGAGGTTGAGAATTAGAGTTAGGTTTAGGGTGAGGGTGAGTGTGAGGTTTAGGGATAGGGTTAGGCTTAGATTTAGGGTTAGGCTGAGGGTGACTGTGAGCTTGAGGGTTAGTGTAATGGTGATCATTAGGGTTGGGGTTAGGGTGAAGGTAAGTGTTGGGGTGAGTGTTAGCGTTTAGGTGAGTGTTAGCTTTAGGTATATGGTTAGGGTTAGGTTGGAGGTTAGGTTAAGGTGAGGGTTAGCGTTAGCGGTATGGTTAGGTTGAGCCTAAGGGTGAGGGTTTGGGTTAGGATTAGGTTAAAGGTGAGCCTGAGTGTGAGGGTGAGGGTTAGGGTTAGAGTGAGGGTTAGGCTAAGGGTTAGGGTGAGGGTTAGGTTTAGGGTGATGTTTAGGTTGAGGGTTAAGGTTAGGTTGAGAGTGAGGGTGAGTGAGAAGGTTAGGTTTAGGGTTAGGATTAGGTTTAGGTTGAGGGTGAGTGTGAGGGTTTGGGTTAGGGTAATTGTTAGGCTTAGGTTTAAGCTGAGGGTGAGGGCTGAGTGTGAGGGTTAGGGTTATGTTGAATGTGAGCATTAGGGTTAGGTTTATGGTGAGGGTGTCTTTGAGGGTTTGGGTGAGGGTTAGGGTTTGGGTTAGGGTGAGGGTTAGATGAGGGTGAGGGTTAGGTTTAGGGGGAGGGTGAGGGTTAGCATTAGGGTGAAGGTTAGGGATAGTGTGAGGGTTAGCGTTCGGGTGAAGTTTAGGTTTACTGTGAGGGTTCATGTTAGGTTTAGCCTTAGTGTTATGGTGAGGGTCAGGGTTAGGTTGAGGGTCAGGTTTAAGGTTAGGGTTAGGTTTAGTATTAGGGTTAGGGCTAGGGTGAGGGTGAGTGTGAGGGTTCAGTTGAGGGTTTGGGTTGGGGTTATGGTTAGGTTTTGGGTGAGGTTGTGTGTGAGGATTAGGGATAGGGTTAGGCTTAGGTTTAGGGTTAGGCTGAGGGTGACTATGAGTTTGAGGGTTAGGGTTATGGTGAGCATTAGGTTTGGGGTTAGGGTGAGGGTAAGTGTTGGGGTGAGTGTTAGGGTTTGGTTGATGGTTAGCATTAGGTTTAGGGTTAGGGTTAGGTTGGAGGTTAGGGTTAGGGTAAGGGTTAGCGTTAGGGGTAGGGTTAGGTTGAGGGTGAGGGTTAGGGTTAGGATTAGTTTTAAGGTGAGTCTGAGGGTGAGGGTGAGGGTTAGTGTTAGGGTGAGGGTTAGGCTAAGGGTTAGGGTGAGGGTTAGGTTTACGGTGATGTTTAGGTTGAGGGTTAGGGTTCGGGTTAGGCTGAGTTTGAGGGTGAGTGAGAGGGTTAGAATTAGTGTTAGGGTTAGGTTTAGGGTGAGGGTGAGTGTGATGGTTAGGGTTCAGGTTATTGATAGGCTTAGGTTTAAGCTGAGGGTTAGGGTGAGTGTGTGGGTTAGGGTCATGTTGAGTGTGACCATTAGGGTTAGGTTTAGGATGAGGGGGAGGTTGAGGGTTAGGGTGAGGGTTAGGGTTTGGGTTAGGTGAGGGTTAGATGAGGGTTAGGGTTAGGGTGAGGGTGAGGATTAGCGTTAGGGTGAGGGTTAGGGTTCTGGTGCGGATTAGGGTGAGGGTTAGGGTTAGGGTGATGTTTAGGGTGAGGATGAGGGTTGGTTTGAGGATTTGCATTAGGTTTAGGGTGAGGTTGAGCGTGAGGGTGAGGCTTAGATTTAGGGTTAGGGTGAGGGTGACTGTGAGGGTTAGGGTTAGGGTTAGGCTTTAGGCTGAGGGTTAGGCTGAGGGTGAGGGTGAGGGTGATGGTTAGGATTAGGGTGAGGGTTAGGGTTAGGGTTAATTTGAGGGTTAGGTATAGTGTGAGGGTTAGGGTTAGGGTGAGTTTTAGGATTACTGTGAGGGTTCATGTTAGGTTTATGCTTAGTGTTAGGGTGAGGGTAAGGGTTAGGTTGAGGGTCTGGTTTAGGGTAAGGTTTAGGGTTAGTATGAGGGTTAGGGATAAAGTGAGGGTAAGGGTGAGGGTTAGGGTAAGGGATAGGTTTAAGGTGAGGGTGATGGTTAGGGTGAGGGTGAGAGTGAGGGTTCAGTTGAGGGTTTGGGTTAGGGTTAGGGTGAGGTTGAGACTTAGGGTTAGGTTTAGGGTGAGGGTGAGTGTGAGGTTTAGGGATAGGGTTAGGCTTAGGTTTAGGGTTAGGATGAGGGTGACTGTGAGCGTGAGGGTTAGGGTTAGGGTGAGGTTTAGGTTTAGGGTGAGTGTTAGCATTAGGGTAAGGGTTATCGTTAGGTTGGAGGTTAGGATTAGGGTGAGGGTTAGCGTTAGGGGCAGGGTTAGGTTGAGGGTTAGGGTGAAGGCTAGGGTTAGGATTAAGTTTAGGTTGAGCCTGTTGGTGAGGGTGAGGGTGAGGGTTAAGGTTATGGTGAGGGTTAGGCTAAGGGTTAGTGTGAGGGTTAGGTTTAGGGTGATGTTTTGGTTGAGGTTTTGGGTTAGTGTTAGGGTGAGTGTGAGGGTGAGTAAGAGGGTTAGGATTAGTGTTAGGCTTAGGTTTAGGGTGAGGGTGAGTGTGAGGCTTAGTGTTCGGGTTATGGTTAGGCTTAGGTTTAAGCTGAGGGTGAGGGTGATTGTGAGGGTTAATGTTATGTTGAGTGTGAGCATTAGGGTTAGGTTTCGGGTGAGGGTGTGTTTGAGGGTTAGGGTGAGGTTTAGGGTTTGGTTTAGGGTGAGGGTTAGATGAGGGTGAGGGTTAGGGTTAGGGTGAGGTTTAGATGAGGGTGAGGGTTAGGTTGAGGGTGAGGATTAGCGTTAGGGTGAGGGTTAGGGTTTTGGTGTGGATTAGGGTGAGGGTTAATGTTAGGGTGATGTTTAGGTGAGGGTGATCGTTGGTTTGAGGGTTTGCGTTAGGTTTAGGGTGAGGTTGAGGGTGAGGGTGAGGCTTAGATTTAGGGTTAGGGTGAGGGTGACTTTGAGGGTTAGGGTTAGTGTTAGGCTTTAGGCTGAGTGTTAGGCTGAGGGTGAGGGTGAGGGTTAGGGTTAGGGTTAGGGTTAATGAAAGGCTGATATTTAGGGTGAGGGTTAGTGTGAGAGTTAGTGTTAAGGTTAGGCTTAGTGGTAGAGTTATTGTAAGTGTTAGGTTGAGGGTTAGGGTTAGGAATAGGGTGAGGGTTGGGATGAGGGTTAGGTTGAGGTAAGGTTTAGTGTGAGGGTGAATGTTCAGTTGAGGGTTAGGGTTAGGTTGAGGGTGAGGGTGAGGGTGATGGTGATGGTTCAGTTGAGGGTTTGGGCTAGGGTTAGGGTGAGGTTGAGCGTGAGGGTGAGACTTAGGGTTAGATTTAGGGTGATGGTGAGTGTGAGGTTTAGGGATAGGGTTAGGCTTAGGTTTAGGGTTAGGCTGAGGGTGACTGTGAGCGTGAGGGTTAGGGTTAGTTTGAGGGTTAGGTTTAGGGTGAGGGTTAGTGTTAGGGTTAGGGTTAGCGTTAGGTTGGAGGTTAGGTTTAGGGTGAGGGTTAGCGTTAGGGGTAGGGTAAGTTTGAGCGTGAGTTTGAGGGCTAGGGTTAGGAATAGGTTTAGGTTGAGCCTGTCGGTGAGGGTGAGGGTGAAGGTTAATGTTATGGTAAGGGTTAGTTTAAGGGTTAGGTTGAGGTTTAGGTTTAGAGTGATGTTTAGGCTGAGAGTTGGGTTTAGGGTTAGGGTGAGTGTGAGGTTGAGTGAGAGGGTTAGTATTAGGGTTACGGTTAGGGTTAGGGTGAGGGTGAGTGTGAGTGTTAGGGTTCCGGTTATTGTTAGGCTTAAATTTTAAGCGGAGGTTGAGAGAGTGAGTGTGAGGGTTAGTGTTATGTTGAGTGTGAACATTAGGGTTAGGTTTAGGGTGAGGGTGAGGTTGAGGGTTAGGGTGAGGGTTAGGGTTTGAGTTAGGGTGAGGGTTAGATGAGGGTGAGGTTTAGGGTTAGGGTGAGGGTTAGGGTTAGGGTGAGGATGAGGATTAGCGTTAGGTTGAGGGTTAGGTTTTTGGTGCGGAGTAGGGTGAGGGTTAATGTTAGGGTGATGTTTAGGGTGAGGGTGAGGGTTGGTTTGAGGGTTTGCGTCAGGTTTAGGTTGAGGTTGAGGGTGAGGGTGAGGCTTAGATTTAGGGTTAAGGTGAGGGTGACTCTGAGGGTTAGGGTTAGGGTTAGGCTTTAGGCTGAGTGTTAGGCTGAGGGTGAGGGTGAGGGTGATGGTTAGGGTTAGGGTGAGGGTTAGGGTTAGGGTTAGGGTGATGATTAGGGATAGTGTGAGGGTTAGGGTTAGGGTGAGATTTAGGTTTACTGTGAGGGTTCATGTTAGGCTTAGGCTGAGTGTTAGGGTGAGGGTAAGTGTTAGGATGAGGGTGAGGTTTATGGTGAGGTTTAGGGTTAGTATGAGGGTTAGGGCTAAGTTGAGGGTAAGGGTGAGGGTTAGGGTTAGGGTGATGTTTAGGGTGAGGGTGAGGGTTAGGGTGAGGGTGAGGGTTCAGTTGAGGGTTTGGGTTAGGGTTAGGGTGAGGTTGAGACTTAGGGTTAGGTTTAGGGTGATTGTGTGGATTAGGGATAGGGTTAGGCTTAGGTTTAGGGTTAGGCTGAAGGTGACTGTGAGCTTGAGGGTTAGTATTATGGTGAGCATTAGGGTTGGGGTTAGGGTGAGGGTAAGTGTTGGGGTGAGTGTTAAGGTTTGGGTGAGGGTTAGCGTTAGGTTTAGGGTTAGGGTTAGGTTGGAGTTTAGGTTAGGGTGAGGGTTAGCATTAGACGTAGGGTTAGGTTGAGCGTGAGGGTGAGGGTTAGGGTTAGGATTAGGTTTAAGGTGAGCCTGAGGGTGAGGGTGAGGGTGAGGTTTAGGGTTAGGGTGAGGGTTAGGCTAAGGGTTAGGGTGAGGGTTAGGTTTAGGGTGATGTTTAGGTTGAGGGTTAGGGTTAG
Organism: Dipodomys merriami; assembly: GCF_024711535.1. Taxonomy (NCBI): domain Eukaryota; kingdom Metazoa; phylum Chordata; class Mammalia; order Rodentia; family Heteromyidae; genus Dipodomys; species Dipodomys merriami. Next base: position 1,246,736 of record NW_027206402.1, on the reverse strand, counting down.
GTTGAGGGTGAGGGTGAGTGAGAGAGTTAGGTTTATGTTTAGGATTAGGTTTAGGGTGAGGGTTAATGTGAGGGTTAGGGTTAGGTTTATTGTTAGGCTTAGGTTAAGCTGAGGGTGAAGGTGAGTGTGAGGGTTAGGGTTATGTTGTGTGTGAGCATTAGGGTTAGTTTTAGGTTGCGGGTGTGTTTGAGGGTTATTGTTTGGGTTATGGTGAGGGTTAGATGAGGGTGAGGGTTAGGGTTAGGGTGAGGGTTCGGGTTAGGGTGACGGTGAGGATTAGCGTTAGGGTGAGGGTTAGGGTTATGGTGCAGATGTGGGTGAGTGTTGTTACCCTGATATTTATGGTGAGGGTGAGGGTTGGTTTGAGGGTTTGCGTTAGTTTTAGGTTAAGGTTGGGTGTGAGGGTGAGGCTTAGGGTTAGTTTTAGGGTGAGGGTGACTCTGAGGGTTAGTGGTAAGGTTAGGCTTTAGGCTGTTGGTTAGGCTGAGGTTGAGGGTGAGAGTTAGTGTTAGGGTTAGGGTTAATTATAGAGTGATATTTAGGGTGAAGGTTAGTGTGAGAGTTAGTGTTAGGATTTGGCTTAGTGTTAGAGTAAGTGTAAGGGTTAGGTTGAGGGTTAGGTTTAGGGATAGGATGAGGATGGGGATGAGGGTTAGGGTGAGGGTAAGGTTTAGGGTGAGGGTTATGGTGAGTGTGAGGGTTAGGTTTAGGGTTAGGGTGAGGGTGAGGGTGAGGGTGAGGGTTCAGTTGAGGGTTTGTGTTAGGGTTAGGGTGAGGTTGAGGGTGAGGGTGAGACTCAGGGTTAGGTTTAGGGTGATTGTGTGAGGATTAGGGATAGGGTTAGGCTTAGATTTAGGGTTAGGCTGAAGGTGACTGTGAGCGTGAGGGTTAGGGTTAGGGTGAGGGTTGGGTTTAGGGTGAGGGTTAGCGATAGGGTTAGGGTTAGGTTTAGGTTGGAGGTTAGGTTTAGGGTGAGGGTTAGCGTTAGGGGTAGGGATAGGTTGAGGGGGAGGGGGAGGGCTAGGGTTAGGATTAGGTTTAGGGTGAGCCTGTGGGTGAGGGTGAGGGTGAGGTTTATGGTTAGGGTGAGGGTTCGGCTAAGGTTTAGGGTGAGGGTTAGGTTTAAGGTGATGTTTAGGTTTAGAGTTTGGGTTAGGGTTAGGGTGAGTGTGAGGGTGAGTGAGAGGGTTAGGATTAGGGTTAGGGTTAGGTTTATGGTGAGGGTGAGTGTGAGGGTTAGGGTTCGTGTTATTGTTAGGCTTAGGTTTAAGCTGAGGGTGAGGGTGAGTGTGAGGTTTAGGGTTATGTTGAGTGTGAGCATTAGGGTTAGGTTTAGGGTGAGGGTGAGGTTGAGGGTTAGGGTGAGTGTTAGGGTTTGGGTTAGGTTGAGGGTTAGATGAGGGTGAGGGTTAGGGTTAGGGTGAGGGTTAGGGTTAGGGTGAGTGTGACGGTTAGCATTACGGTGAGGGTTAGGTTTATGGTGCGGATTAGGGTGAGTGTTAGGGTTACGGTGATGTTTATGGTGAGGGTGAGGGTTGGTTTGAAGGTTTGCGTTAGGTTTAGGGTGAGGTTGGGGGTGAGGGTGAAGCTTAGGGTTAGGGTTAGGGTGAGGGTGACTCTGAGGGTTAGGGTTAGGCTTAGGCTTTAGGCTGAGGGTTAGGCTGAGGGTGAGGTTGAGGGATAGGGTTAGGGTTAGGGTTAATGATAGGGTGATATTTAGGGTGAGGGTTAGTGTTAGGGTTAGGCTTAGTGTTAGAGTGAGTGTAAGTGTTAGGTTGAGGGTTAGGGTTAGGGATAGGGTGAGCATTGGGTCAGGGTTAGGGTGAGGGTAAGGTTTAATTTGAGGGTTATGGTGAGTGTGAGGGTTAGGGTTAGGGTGAGTGTTAGTGTGAGGGTGAGGGTTCACTTGAGGGTTTGGGTTAGGGTTAGGGTGAGGTTGAGGGTGAGGGTGAGACTTAGGGTTAGGTTTAGGGTGACGGTGAGTGTGAGGATTAGGGATAGGGTTAGGCTTAGGTTTAGGGTTAGGCTGAGGGTGACTGTGAGCGTGAGGGTTAGGGTTAGGATGAGGGTTAGGTTTAGGGTGAGGATTAGAGATTGGTTTAGGGTTAGGTTTAGGTTGGAGATTAGGTTTAGGGTGAGGGTTAGCGTTAGGGGTAGGGTTAGGTTGAGAGTGAGGGTGAAGGCTAGGGTTAGGATTAGTTTTCAGGTGAGGGTTATGGTCAGAGTGAGGGTTAGGGTTAATTTTAGATTTACGGTGAGAGTAAGGTTTAGCGTGAAGTTTAGGGTGAGTGTGAGGGTTAGAGTTCGCATTAGGATTAGGGTGACGTTTAGGGTGAGGGTTAGGTTTAGTTTTAGGGTTAGGTTGAGGTGAGGGTGAGGGTGATTGTGAGGTTTATGGTGAGGGTGAGAGATAGGTTTAGCGTGAGGGTTAGGGTTAGGGTTAGGGTTATTGTTAGGGTGAGCATGAGGGTGACAGTGAGGCTTAAGTTGTGGGTGAGGGTGAGTGTGAGGGTTAGGCTTAGGTTTAGGGTTAGGGTTAGTGTGAGGGTGAAGTTGAGGGTTAGTGTTAGGAGTAGCGTTAGGTTTAAAGTTAGGCTGAGGGTGAGCGTGAGGGTGAGGGTGACAGTTAGGGTTAGGGTGAGGGTTAGGGTGAGGTTTAGGGTTAGGTTGAGGGTTAGTGTGAGGGTGAGTGTTAGGGTTAGCATTAGGGCTAGTGTGAGGGTTAGGGTGAGTGTTAAGGTTAGGTTATGGTGAGGGTTAGGGTTAGGGTGAGGGTTAGGCTGAGGGTTAGGGTTGGGTTAGGGTGAGGGTTAGATGAGTCTGAGGGTTAGTGTTAGGTTGAGGGTTAGGTTTAAGGTGAGGGTTATGGTTAGGATTAGGGTTAGCATTAGGGTTAGTGTGAGGGTTAGGGTGAGTGTTAGGGTTAGGTTAGTGTGAGACTTAGGGTTAAGGTGAGGGTTAGGGTGAGGGTTATGTTTGGGTTAGGGTGAGGGTTAGATGAGGGTGAGGGTTAGGGTTAGGTTGAGGTTTAGGTTTAGGGTGAGGGTTATGGTTAGGATTAGGGTTAGGGTGAGGGCTATGGTGAGGGTGAGAGTTAGGGTGAGGGTTAGGGTGAGGGTGAGGGTTAGGGTTAGTGTGAGGGTTAGGGTGAGGGTAAGGTTAAAGTTTAGAGTGAGGGTGAGTGTTAGGGTTAGGGTTAGGTTGATGTTTAGGGTTAGAATTATGGTTAGGGTTAGGGTGAGGGTGAGCGTGAGTGTGACAGTGAGGCTTAGGGTCAGGGTGAGGTTGAGGGTGAGTGTGAGGCTTAGACTTAGGGTTGGTTTAGGATTAGGGTTAGTGTGAGGGTGAAGGTGAAGGTTAGTGTTAGGAATAAGGTTAGGTTGACAGTTAGGCTGAGGGTGAGGGTGACAGTTAGAGTTAGGGTTAGGTTGAGGGTTAGGGTTTGTGTGAGGGTTAGGGTGAGCGTAATGTTAAAGGGTAGGGTGAAGGTGAGGGTTAGGCTTAGGGTTAGGGTGAGGGTTAGGGTGAAGTTTAGGGTGAGTCTGAGTGTGAGTGATAGAGTGACGGTTAGGGTTCGGGAAAGTGTGAGGTTTAGGATTTGGTTGAGTGTTAGGGTTCGGTGAGTGTTAGGGTGACGGTGAGGGTGAGGGTTCAGGTTGGGTTAAGGGTTAGAGTGAGGGGTAGGGTGAAGGGTAGGTTTAGTATTAAGGTTAGGGTGAGGGTTAGGGTTAGTGTAAGAGTTAGGGTTAGGGTGAGGTTAAGGGTTACTTTGAGGGTTTAGGCTTAGTGTTAGGGTTAGGGTTACGGTTAGGTTGAGGGTTAGGTTTAGGGTGAGGTTTAGGGTTAGTATGAGGGTGAGGGTAAGGGTGAGGGTTAGGGTTAGGGTGATGTTTACGGTGAGTGTGAGGGTTAGGGTTAGGGTGAGTGTGAGGGTTAAGTTGAGTGTTTGGGTTAGCGTTAGGGTGAGGTTGAGGTTGAGGGTGAGTCGTAGGGTTGGGTTTAGTGTGAGGGTGTGTGTGAGGGGTTGGAATGGAGTTAGGCTTAAGTTTAGGGTTAGGCTGAGGGTGACTATGAGCGTGAGGGTTAGGGTTAGGGTGAGGTTTAGGGTTAGGGTGAAGGTAAGTGCTGGGGTGAGTGTTAGGGTTAGGGTGAGGGTTAGCGTTAGGGTTAGGGTGAGGGTTAGGGTTAGGTTGGAGTTTAGGGTTGGGGTGAGTGTTAGTGTTAGATTTAGGGATAGGATTAGGTTGGAGTTAAGGGTTAGGATGTGTGTTAGCTTTAGGGGTAGGGTTAGGTTGAGGGTTAGTGTGAGTGTTAGGGTTAGGTTGAGGGTGAGGTTGAGGGTGAGGTTGAGGGTGAGGGTTCGGTTAAGGGTTTCGGTTAGGGTTAGAGTTAGGTTGAGGGTGAGTGAGAGGGTTAAGTTTATCGTTAGGATTAGGTTTAGGGTGAGAGTGAGTGTGTGGGTTAGGGTTAGGGTTATTTTTAGGCTTAGGTTTAAGCTGAGGGTGAGTGTGAGTGTGACCTTTATGGTTATGTTGAGTGTGAGAATTAGGGTTAGGTTTAGGGTGAGGGTGAGGTTGAGGGTTAGGGTGAGGTTTAGGATGAGGGGTAGTGTGAGAGTTAGGTTTAGTGTTAGTGTTAGGGTTAGGGTTGGGGTTAGGGATAGGCTTAGTGTTAGGCAGATGGTGAAGGTGAGGGTGAGGGTTATGGTTTGGGTGAGGATGCGGTTTAGGTTTAGAGTTAGCATTAGGGTGAGGGTTAGTGTTAGGGTTAGGGATAGTGTTACAATTAGGTTTAGGTTGAGGGTGAGTGTGAGGGTTAGGGTTAGGATTAGACTTAGGGTGAGGGTGAAAGTGAGGGTAAGGGTGAGGGTTAGGCTTAGGGATAGAGTATGGGCTAAGATGAGGGTGAGGGTTAGTGTTAGGGTTGGGGTGAGGGTTAGGGTGAGTGTGAGGGTTACGGTGAGTCTTATTCTTAGGCTTAGGCTTAGGCCGAGCATGAGTGTGAGGGAGAGGGTTAGGGTTAGGATGAAGGTTAGGGTTTTAGGGTTAGGGTGAGGGTTAGGATGAGGTTTAGGGTTAGGATTATGGTTAAGTGAGGGCTAGAGTGAGGTTGAGGGTTCGGGTTAGCGTTAGGGTTTAGGTTTAGGTTTAGGGTTAAGTTGAGGGTGAGGGTTAGGGTTGGGGTGAGGGTTAGGGTTAGGGTTAGGGTGAGGGTGAGGTTTAGGATTAGGTTTAGGGTTAGCGTTAGGTTAAGGATGAGGGTTACAGTGAGGTTGAGTGTGTGGATTAGGGTTAGGCTTAGGATTAGGCTCAGGGTGATAATGGGGATGAGAATTCGCTTATGAGTGATGGTTAGGGTTATGGTTAGGTTGAGGGTTAGGATGAGGGTTAGGGTTAGGATTAGGGTTAGGGTGAGGGCTAGGATGAGGGTGATGTTTAGGGTTAGGGTTAGGCTTAGTCTTAGAGATAGGCTGAGGCTGAAGGTGAGGGTGAGGTTTACGGTTAGGGTGATGGTTAGGGGTACAGTTAGGGTGAGTGTTAGGATGAGGATTACGGTTAGGGTGAGGGTTAGGGTAAGGGTGACAGTAAGGGTAAAGGTGAGGAATAGTCTGAGGGTGAGTGTTATGGTAATGGTGAAGGTTCAGGGTTATGGTGAGGATTAGGGTGAGGGTTAGGTTAAGCGTTAGTGTTAGCGTTAGGGTGAGGGTTAGTGTGATGGTTTGGGTTAGGGTTAGGGTTACGATTAGGGTTAGGGTGAGGGTGAGTGTGAGGGTTAGGGTTAGTCTTAGGCTTATGCTTAGGCTTAGGCCCAGCTTGAGGTTGAGGGTGGGTGTTACGGTTAGGGTGAGTGTTAGGGTTAGGGTAATGGTTAGGATTAGGGCAAGGTTGAGGGTTAGGGTTAGGGTTAGGGTGAGTTTTAAGTTTAGGGTGATGGTTAGGGTTAGTGTGAGTGTTAGTGTTCGGGTTAAGGTGAGTTTTAGTGTGAAGGTAAGTGTTAGGGTGAGGTTTAGGGTTAGGGTGAGGTTTAGGGTTAGATTTAGTGTAGGGTGAGGGTTAGGGTAATGGTTAGTGTTAGGGTTAGGGTTAGGTTTGGATTAGGGTTAAGGTGAGGGTGAGTGTGAGGGTTAGGGTTAGGGTGAGGGTTGGGGTTAGGGTTAGAGTGAGGTTTAGGGTGAGGGTTAGGTTTAGGCTTAAGGTTAGGATATGGGCTTAGGTGAGGGTGAGGGTTATGTTCAGGGTTAGAGTGAGTGTTAGGGTGAGGGTCACGTTTAGGGTTAGTTTTAGGGTTAGGGTAGGGGTTAGGAATAGTCTTAGTGTTAGGCGGAGGGTGAGGGTGAGGGTGAGGGTTAGGGTTGGGGTTTGGGTGAGGTTTATGGTTAGTGTTAGTGTTACGGTGAGGGTTAGTGTGAGGGTTAGGGTTAGGGTGACTGTTACTTTTAGGGTTAGGGTGAGGGTGAGTTTGAGGTTAAGGGTTAGTCTTCGTCTTAGGCTTAGGCTTAGTCCGAGCCTAAGGGAGAGGGTGACGGTTAGGGTTAGGGTGAGGGTTAGGGTTAGGGTGAGGATTATGGACAGGGTGAGGGTTAGGGTCAGGGTTAGGGTTATTGTTAGGATTAGGGTTAGGTTTAAAGTTACTGTGAGGTTGAGGGTTTGGGTTATGGTTAGGGTTAGAGTGAGGGTTAGGATGAGGGATAGGGTTAGGGTTAGGGTGAGGGTTAGGGTTAATGTGAGGGTTAGGGTTAGGGTGAGGTTTAGGGATAATGTGAGGGTTCATGTTAGGTTTAGGCTTAGTGTTAGGGTGAGTGTAAGGGTTAGGTTGAGTGTTAGGTTTAGGGTGAGGTTTAGGGTTAGTATGAGGGTTAGGGCTAAGGTGAGGGTATGGGTGAGGGTTAGGGTTTGGGTGATGTTTAGGGTGAGGGTGAGGGTTAGGGTGAGTGTGATGGTGAGTGATAAGTTGAGGGTTTGGTTTAGGGTTAGGGTGAGGTTGAGGGTGAGGGTGAAACAAGGTTGGATTCAGGGTGACGGTGAGTGTGAGGATTAGGGATAGGGTTAGGCTTAGTTTTAGGGTTAGGCTGAGGGTGATTGTGAGCATGAGGGTTAGGGTTAGGGTGAGGGTTAGGGTTAGGTTGAGGGTTAGGTTTAGGGTGAGGTTTAGGGTTAGGTTGGAGGTTAGGTTTATAGTGAGGGTTACCATGAGGGGTAGGGTTAGGTTGAGGGTGAGAGTGAGTGTTAGGGTTAGGAATTGGTTTAGTGTGAGCTTGTTGGTGAGGGTGAGGGTGAGGGTTAGGGTTAGGGTGAGGGTTAACCTAAGGGTTAGGTTTAGGGTGATGTTTAGGTTGAGGGTTTGGGTTAGGGTTAGGGTGAGTCTGAGGGTGAGAGAGAGGGTTAGGATTAGGGTTAGGGTTAGGTTTAGGGTGTGGGTGAGTGTGAGGGTTAGGGTTAGGGTTAATGTTTGGCTTAGGTTTAAGCTGAGGGTGAGGGTGAGTGTGAGGGTTAGGGCTATGTTGAATGTGAGCATTACTGTTAGTTTTAGGGTGAGGTTTAGGTTGAGGGTTAGGGAGAGGTTTAGGGTTTGGTTTAGGGTGAGGGTTAGATGACGGTGAGGGTTAGGATTAGGGTGAGGGTTAGGGTTAGGTTGAGGGTGAGGGTTAGCGTTAGGGTGAGGGTTAAGTATATGCTGCCAATTAGGTTGAGTGTTAGGGTTACGGTGATGTTTATGGTGAGGATGAGGGTTGGTTTGAGGGTTTGCGTTAGGTTTAGGGTGAGATTGAGAGTGAGGGTGACGCTTAGGTTTAGGGTTAGGGTGAGGGTGATTGTGAGGTTTAGGGTTAGGCTTTAGGCTGAGGGTTAGGCTGAGGGTGAGGGTGAGGGTGATGATTAGGTTTAGGGTGAGGGTTAGGGTGAGGGTTAGTCATAGTGTGAGGGTTAAGTTTAGGGTGAGGTTTAGAGTTACTGTAAGTGCTCATGTTAGGTTTAGCCTTAGTGTTAGGGTGAAGGTAAGGGTTAGGTTGAGGGTTAGGTTAGGGTGAGGTTTAGGGTTAGTATGAGGGTTAGGGCTAGGGTGAGGGTAATGGTGAAGGTTAGGGTTAGGGTGAAGGTGAGGGTTAGGGTGAGGGAGAAGGTGAGGGTGAGTGTTCAGTTGAATATTTGGGTTAGGTTTAGGGTGAGGTTGAGACTTAGGTTTAGGTTTAGGGTGAGGGTGAGGGTTAGGGTTAGGGTTAGTGTTATCGTTACGGTTAGGGTTAGAATAACGGTGAGGGTGAGGATTAGGGTTAGGGTTAGGGTGAGTTTTAGGCTTAATGTTATTGATTGTGTTAGGGTTAGGTTTAGGGTGAGAGTTAGGAGGAGGGTTAGGGTTAGGGTTAGGGTTAGGATTAGGGTTAGGGTGAGGGTGATTGTGAGGTTTAGGGATAGGGTTAGGCTTAGGTTTAGGGTTAGGCTGAGGGTGACTGTGAGCTTGAGGGTTAGGGTTATGGTGAGCATTAGGTTTGGGGTTAGGGTGAGGGTAACAGTTGGGGTGAGTGTTAGGGTTTGGGTGAGGGTTAGCGTTAAGTTTAGGTTAGAGTTAGGTTGGAGGTTAGTGTTAGGGTGAGGGTTAGCATTAGGGGTAGGTTTAAGTTGAGGGTGAGGATGAAGGTTAGGGTTAGGATTAGGTTTAAGGTGAGCCTGAGGATGAGGGTGAGGGTGAGGGTTAGGGTTAGGGTGAGGGTTAGGCTAAGGTTTCGGGTGAGGGTTAGGTTTAGGGTGATGTTTAGGTTGAGCGTGAGGGTTAGGGTTAGGGTGAGGGTGAAGTTTCAGTTGAGGGTTTGAGTTAGGGTTAGGTTGAGTGTGAGGGTGTGTGAGTGGGTTAGTTTTAGGGTTAGGATTCGGTTTAGGGTGAGGTTGAGTGTGAGTGTTAGGGTTAGGTTTATTGTTAGGCTTTGGTTTAAGCTGATGGTGAGGGTGAGTGTGAGGTTTAGGGTTATGTTGATTGTGAGAATTAGGGTTAGGATTAGGTTGAGGGTGTGGTTGAGGGTTAGGGTGAGGGTTAGGGTTTGGGTTAGCGTGAGGGTTAGATGAGGGTGAGGGTTAGGGTTAGGGTCAGGGTTAGGGTTAGGGTGAGGGTGAGGGTTAGCGTTAGGGTGAGGGTTCGGGTTATGGTGCGGATTAGGGTGAGTGTTAGGGTTACGGTGATGTTTATGTTGAGGGTGAGGGTTGGTTTGAGGGTTTGCGTTAGGTTTAGGGTGAGGTTGAGGGTGTGGGTGAAGTTTAGCGTTTGGCTTAGGGTGAGGGTGACTCTGAGGGTTAGGGTTAGGCTTAGGCTTTAGGCTGAGGGTTAGGCTGAGGGTGAGCCTGAGGGTTAGGGTTAGGGTGAGGGTTAGGTTTAGGGTTAATGATAGGGTGATATTTAGGGTGAGGGTTGGTGTGAGAGTTAGTGTTAGGTTTATTGTTAGAGTGAGTGTAAGGGTTAGGTTGAGGGTTAGGGTTAGTGATAGTGTGAGGGTTAGGATGAGGGTTAGGGTGAGGGTAAGGTTTAGGGTGAGGTTATGGTGGGTGTGAGGGTTAGGGTTAAGGTTAGGGTTAGGGTGAGGGTGAGGTTTAGGGTCATGGTAAGGGCTAGGGTTAGAGTTAGGATGAGGGTTAGCGAGAGGGTTAGGATGAAGGTTAGGGTGAGGGTCCGGGTTAGGGTTCAGGCTAGTGTTAGGGTGAGGGTTAGGGTTAGGGTTAGTTTTAGGTTGAGGGTGATGTTTAGGGCTATGGTAAGGGCTAGGGTTTGGGTTAGGATGAGGGTTAGGGAGAGGGTTAGGATGAGGGTTAGGTTGAGGGTTCGGTTTAGGGTTCGGGTTAGGGTTAGGGTGAGGGTGGGGTGAGGATGAGAGTGAAGTTTAGGTTTAGACTTAGGATGAGGGTGAAGTTTAGAGTTAGGATTATGGTTAGGGTTAGTTTTAGGCTGAGGATGAGGCTGAGGGTGTGGGTGAGAATTAGGGTTAGGTTGAGAGTTAGGGTTAGGGTTAGGGTGAGGGTTTGGGATAGGGTTAAGTTTAGGATGAGAGTTAGTTTGAGGGGTATGGTTACGGTTAAGATGAGCGTTAGGGTTATGGTTAGGGTTAGGGTTAGGGTGAGGGTTAGGGTCAGGGTGAGGGTTAGGGTTAGTGATAGGTTTATGGTGAGAGTAAGGGTTAGCGTGAGGTTTAGGGTGAGTGTGAGGGTTAGAGTTAGCATTAGGTTTAGGGTGAGGTTTAGGGTGAGGTTTAGGGTTAGGGTGAGGTGAGGGTGAGGGTGATTGTGAGGTTTATGGTTAGGGTGAGAGATAGGTTTAGCGTGAGGGTTAGGGTTAGGGTTACGGTGAGGGTGAGCCTGAGGGCTTAGGGTGTGGGTGAGGGTGAGTGTGAGGGTTAGGGTTAGGGTTAGGGTTAGTGTGAGGGTGAAGTTGAGGGTTAGTTTTAGGAGTACCATTAGGTTTAAAGTTAGGCTGAGGGTGAATGTGAGGGTGAGGGTGACGGTTAGGGTTAGGGTTAGGTATAGGTTGAGGGTTAGGGTTAGTGTGAGGGTTATTGTGAGGGTCAGGGTTAAGGTTAAGGTTAGGGTTACAGTGAGGGTTAGGGTTAGGGTTAGGTATAGGTTGAGGGTTAGTGTTAGTGTGAGGGTTAAGGTTAAGGTTAGGATTACAGTGAGGGTTAGGGTTAGGGTTAGGTTTATTTTTAGTGTTAGGTTAGTGTTAAGTTTGCGGTGAGGGTGAGGCTGAGGGTGAAGTTTATGGTTAGGTTTAGGGTTAGGGTTTTTGTTAGGGTTAAGGTTAGTGTGAGGTTTATGGTGAGGGTTAGGGTTAGGGTTAGGATTAGAGTTATGGTGAGGGTGAGAGTGAGGGTTAGTGTTAGGGTGAGGGTTGGGGTTAGGGTTAGAGTGAGGCTAAGGGTGACGGTTAGGATTAGGCTTAGGCTTAGGTTATGGGCTAGGGTGAGGGTGAGGGTTAGGTTTAGGGTTAGTGTTAGGTTTAGGGTTGGGTTTAGGGATAGGCTTAGTGTTAGGCGGAGGGTGAGGGTGAGGGTGAGGGTTAGGTTTAGGGTGCGGGTGAGGTTTAGGGTTAGTTTTAGCATAGGGTGAAGTTTAGTGTAAGGGTTAGAGTTAGGGTGAGTGTTACTGTTATAGTTAGGGTGAGGGTGAGTGTGAGGGTAAGGGTTAGTCTTAGCCTTAGGCTTAGGTTTAGACTGAGCCTAAGGGAGAGGGTGAGGGTTAGGATTAGAGTGAGAGTTATGGACAGGGTGAGGGTTAGCGTTAGGGTTAGGGTTATTGGTAGGATTAGGTTTAGGTTGAAAGTTACTGTGAGGGTGAGTGTTAGGGTTAGGGATAGGGTGAGATTTAGGTTTAGGGACAGGGTTAGAGTTAGGGTTAGGGTAAGGCTGAGATTTGGGGTTAGAGTAAGGGTTAGTGTTAGGGTTAGGGTTAGGGTTAGGGTGAGGGTTAGGGTGAGGATTAAGGTTAGGGTTAGGCTTAGGCTTAGGCTGAGGCTGAGGCTTAGGCCTAGCATGAGGGTGAGTTTTAGGTTTAGGTTTAGTGTGAGGTTTAGGGTTAGGGTGAAATTGAGTGTGAGGTTTAGGGTTAGTCTTAGGCTTAGGCTTAGGCCGAGCATATGGGTGAGGGTGAGGCTTAGGGTTAGGGTCAGGGATAGGGTGAGGTTTAGTGTGAGTGTTAGGTTTAAGGTTAGTGTTAGGGTTAAGGTTGGTGTTAGGGATAGTCTTAGTGTTAAGTGGAGGGTGAGGGATAGGGTGAGAGTTAGGGTTATGGTTAGGGTTAGGGTTTTAGGATTTGTGTGAGGGTTAGGATGAGGTTCAGGGTTAGGATTAGGGTTAGGGTGAGGGCTAGTGTGAGGGTGAGGATTAGGGTTAGCATTAGGGTGAAGTTAGGGTTAGGGTTAGGGTTAGGGTTACATTGAGTATGAGTTTTAGGGTTAGGGTGAGGGTTAGGGTTAGGGTTAGGGTGATGGTGAGGGTTAGAATTAGGGATATGGTTAGGGTTATTGTTAGTGTTATGGTTAGGGTTAAGCTTATTTTGAGGGTGAGGCTGAGGGTGAGCGTTAGGGTTAGGATTAGGGTGACGTTTAGGGTTCGGGTTAGGGTTAGGGTTAGGAGGAGGGTTTGGTTTCAGGTGAGGGTGAGGGTAAGGGTTAGGGTTAGGGTTAGTGTTATTGTTATGTTTAGGGTTAGAATAACAGTGAGGGTGAGGATTAGGGTTAGGGTTAGGATGAGGTTAAGGGTTAGTGTTAGTGTTAGTGTTAGGGTTAGGGTTAGGGTAAGAGTTAGGAGGAGGGTTAGGGTTAGGCTTAGGGTTAGGATTAGGGTTAGGGTGAAGTTGAGGGTGTCGTTTAGGGTTACAGTTGGGGTTAGGCTTAGGGTTAGGCTGAGGGTGAGGCTGAGGTTGAGGGTTAGTGTTAGGCTTAGTGTTAGAGTTAGGGTTAGGGTGAGGGTGAGGGTTAAGTTTAGGGTTAGGATTAGCGTTAGGGTGAGTGTGAGGTTTAGGGTTAGTGTTAGGGTTAGGCCTAGGTTTAGGCTCAGGGTGAGAGTTAGGTTGAGGGTTAGGATTAGATTTAGGGTTAAGGTATGGGCTAGGGTGAGTGTGAGGGTTAGGGTCAGGGTTAGGATGAGGGTTAGTGTGAGGGTTAGGTTTAGGGTTAGTGTTAGGGTTAGGGTTGGGATTAGGGATAGTCTTATTGTTAGGCGGACGGTGAGGTTGAGGGTGAGGTTTAGGGTAAGGGTTAGGGTGAGGATGAGGTTTAGGGTTAGAGTTAGCATTAGGGTGAGGTTTAGTGTTAGAGTTAGGGTTAGTGTTAGAGTTAGGGTTAGGGTGAGGGTGAGTGTGAGGGTTAGGGTTATGTTTAGACTTAGGGTGAGGGTGAGGGTTATTGTGAGGGTTAGGCTTAGGCGTAGGGTTAGAGTATGGGCTAGGGTGAGGGTGAGGGTTAGTGTTAGGTTTAGGGTGAGGGTTAGGGTGAGGGTTAGGGTGAGTGTGAGGTTTACAGTTAGTCTTAGTCTTAGGCTTAGGCTTAGGCGGAGCATGAGTGTAAGGGAGAGGGTTAGGGTTAGGAAGAGGGTTAGGGTTTTAGGGTTAGGGTGAGGGTTAGGATGAGGTTTAGGGTTAGGATTATTGTTAGTTTGAGGGCTAGACTGAGGGTGAGGATCAGGGTTAGCGTTAGTGTGAGGTTTAGTGTTAGGGTTAGGATTACGTTGAGGGTGAGGGTTACGGTTAAGGTGAGGGATAAGTTTAGGGATAGGGTGAGGGTGAGGGTTAGGATTAGGTTTAGGGTTATGGTTATTTTTAGTTTTATGGTTAGGGTTAAGTTCACAGTGAGGGTGAAGCTGAGGGTGAGGGTTAGGATTAGGGTTAGGTTTAGGGTGTGGGTTAGGCTGAGGGTTAGGGTTAGGCTGAGGGTGAGTGTGGGGATGAGGATTAGCTTTTGAGTGATGGTTAGGGTTATGGTTAGGTTGAAGTTTGGGATTAGGATTAGGGTTAGGATTAGGGTTAGGGTGAGGGCTAGGATGAGGGTGAGGGTTAGGGTTAGGTTGAGTGTGAAGTTTCGGTTGAGTGTTTGGGTTAGGTTTAGGTTGAGGGTGAGAGTGAGTGAAAGGGTTAAGTTTAGGGTTAGGATTAGGGTTAGGGTGAGGGTGAGTGTGAGGGTTAGGGTTCGGTTTATTGGTAGCTTTAGGTTTAAGCTGAGGGTGAGGGTGAGTGTGAGGTTTAGGGTTATGTTGAGTGTGAGCATTAGGGTTAAGTTTGGGGTGAGGTTGTGGTTGAGTGTTAGGGTGAAGGTTAGGGTGAGGGTTAGGGTGAGGGTTAGATGAGGGTGAGGGTTAGGGTTAGGGTGAGGGTGAGGGTTAGCGTTAGGGTGAGGGTTAGGGATAGTGTGAGGGTTAGGGTTAGGCTGAGGTTTAGGGTTACTTTGAGGGTTCATGTTAGGTTTAGCCTTAGTGTTAGGGTGAGGGTAAGCGTTAGGTTGAGGGTTAGGTTAGGGTGAGGTTTAGGGTTAGCATGAGGGGTAGGGCTAGGGTGAAGGTAAGGGTGAGGGTTAGGGTTAGGGTGATGTTTAGGGTGAGGGTGAGGGTTAGGGTGAGGGTGAGGGTGAGGGTTCAGTTGAGGGTTTGTGTTAGGGTTACTGTGAGTTTGAGACTTAGGGTTAGGTTTAGGGTGAGGATGAGTTTTAGGGTTAGGGTTAGGGTTAGTGTTATCGTTAGGGTTAGAGTTAGAATAAGGGTGAGAGTGAGGATTAGGTTAGGATTAGGGTGAGTTTTAGGATAATGTTAGTGATAGTGTTAGGGTTAGGGTTAGGGTGAGAGTTGGGAGGAGCGTTAGGGTTAGGGATAGGTTTATGATTAGGGTTAGGGTGAGGGTGAGTGTGAGGTTTAGGGTTAGGGTTAGGCTTAGTTTTAGGGTTAGGCTGAGGGTGATTGTGAGCTTGAGGGTTAGGGTTATGGTGAGAATTAGGTTTGGGGTCAGGGTGAGCGTAAGGGTTGGGGTGAGTGTTAGGGTTTGGGTGAGGGTTAGGGTTCGGGTTAAGGTTAGGGTTAGGTTGGAGGTTAGTGTTAGGGTGAGGGTTAGCGTTAGGGGTAGGGTTAGGTTGAGGGTGAGGGTGAGGGTTAGGGTTAGGATTAGGATTAAGGTGAGCCTGAGGATGAGGGGGAGTGTGAGGGTTAGGTTTAGGGTGAGGGTTAACCTAAGGGTTAGAGTGAGTGTTAGGTTTAGGGTGATGTTTAGGTTGAGGTTGAGGGTTAGGGTTAGGGTGAGGGTGAAGGTTCGGTTGAGGGTTTGGGTTAGGTTTAGGTTGAGCATGACGGTGAGTGAGAGTGTTAGGTTTAGGGTTAGGATTAGGTATAGGGTGAGGGTGAGTGTGAGGGTTAGGGTTAGGTTTATTGTTAGGCTTAGATTTAAGCTGAGGGTGATGGTGAGTGTGAGGTTTAGGGTTATGTTGAGTGTGAACATTAGGGTTAGGTTTAGGGTGAGAGTGTGGTTGACGGTTAGGGTGAGGGTTAGGGTTTGGTTTAGGGTGAGGGATAGATGAGGGTCAGGGTTAGGGTTAGGGTGAGGGTTAGGTTTAGGGTGAGGGTTCGGGTTAGCGTTAGGGTGAGGGTTCGGGTTATGGTTTGGATTAGGGTGAGTGTTAGAGTTATGGTGATGTTTATGGTGAGGGTGAGGGTTAGTTTGAGGGTTTGCTTTAGGTTTAGGATGAGGTTGAGGGTGAAAGTGAGGCTTAGGGTTAGGGTGAGGGTGAGGGTGACTCTTAGAGTTATTGTTAGGGTTAGGCTTTAGGCTGAGTTTTAGGCGAGGGTGAGGGTGAGGGTTACGGTTAGGGTGATTGTTAGGATTAGGGTTAATGATAGGCTGATATTTAGGGTGAGGGTTAGTGTGAGAGTTAGTGTTAGGGTTAGGCTTAGTGTTAGAGTGAGTGTAAGGGTTAGGTTGAGGGTTAGGGTTAGGGATATGTTGAGGGTTGGGATGAGGGTTAGGGTGAGGGTAAGGTTTAGGGTGAGGGTTATGGTGAGTGTGAGATTTAGAGTTAGGGTTAGGGTTAGGGTGAAGGTGAGGTTTAGGGTTATGATAAGGGTTAGGGTTAGGGTAAGGATGAGGGTTTGGGAGAGGGTTAGGATGAGGGTTAGGGTGAGGGTTTGGGTTAGGGTTCGGGTTAGGGTTCGGGTGAGGGTGGGGGTAAGGTTGAGGATGAAGTTTAGGGTTACAGTTAGGATGAGGGTGAGGATTAGTTTAAGATTAGGGTTAGGGTTAGGTTTAGGCTGAAGATGAGTCTGAGAGTGTGGGTGAGGATTACGGTTAGGTTGAGTGTTATGGTTACGGTTAGGGTGAGGGTTAGTGTTAGGGTTAAGTTTAGGATGAGAGTTAGTTTGAGGGGTACGGTTATGGTTAGGATGAGAGTTAGGTTTAACGTTAGGGTTGGGGATAGGGTTAGGGTTAGGGTGAGGTTTAGGATGATGGTTAGGGTTAGGTTAAGGTTTAGGGTCAGGGTTCAGGTGAAGGTTATGGTTATGGTTAGGGTTAGGGTGAGAGTTAGGGTCAGGGTTTGGGTTAGGGTTAGGGTTAGATTTATGGTGAGAGTTAGGGTTAACGTGAGGTTTAGGATGAGTCTGAGGGTTACAGTTAGCATTAGGGTTAGGGTGAGGTTTAGGGTGAGGGTTAGGATTAAGTTTAGGTTTTGGGTGAGGTGAGGGTGAGGGTGATTGTATGGTTTATGGTTAGGGTGAGAAATAGGTTTAGTGTGAGGGTGAGGGTTGGGGTTAGGGTGAGGGTGAGCGTGATGGTGACAGTGAGGCTTAGGGTGTGGGTGAGGGTGAGTGTGAGGGTTAGGGTTAGGGTTTGGGTTAGTGTTAGGGTGAGGGTGAAGTTGAGGTTTAGTTTTAGGAGTAGCATTAGGTTTCAATTTAGACTGAGGTTGAGCGTGAGGGTGAGGGTGACGGTTAGGGTTAGGGTTAGGTTGAGGGTTACGGTTATTGTGAGGGTTATGGTGAGGGTAAGGCTAAAGGTTAAGGTTAGGGTTACAGTGAGGGTTAGGGTTAGGGTTAGAGCTATTGTTAGCGTTAGGTTAGTGTTAATTTTGCGGTGAGGGTGAGGCTGAGGGTGAGGTTTATGGTTAGGTTTAGGGTTAGGATTAGGGTTAGGGTTAGGATTAGGCTTAGGGTTAAGGTATGGGCTAGGGTGAGGGTGAGGGTTAGGGTGAGGGTTAGGTTTCGGGTTAGTTTTAAGTTTAGGGTTGGGTTTAGGGATAGGCTTAGTGTTAGGCGGAGGGTGAGGGTGAGGGTGAGGGTTAGGGTTAGGGAGAGTGTTACTGTTAGAGTTAGGGTGAGGGTGAGTGTGAGGGTAAGGTTTGTCTTAGGCTTAGGCTTAGGTTTAGGCTGAGCCTAAGGGTGAGGGTGAGGGTTAGGGTTAGGTTGAGGGTTATGGACAGGGTGAGGGTTAGCGTTATTGTTAGGGTTATTGGTAGGATTAGGTTAGGTTGTAAGTTACTGTGAGGGTGAGTGTAAGGGTTAGGGTTAGGGTGAAGTTAGGTTTAGGGATAGGGTTAGAGTTATGGTTAGGGTAAGGGTGAGGTTTAGGGTTAGAGTTAGGTTTAGTGTTAGGGTTAGGGTTAGGGTGAGGATGAGTGTGAGGGTGACAGTGAGGCTTAGGGTGTGGGTGAGGGTGAGTGTGAGTGTTAGGCTTAGGGTTAGGGTTAGGTTTAGTGTGAGGGTGAAGTTGAGGGTTAGTGTTAGGAGTAGCATTAGGTTTAAAGTTAGGCTGAGGGTGAGCGTGAGTGTGAGAGTGACGGTTAGGGTTAGGGTTAGGTTGAGGGTTAGGGTTATTGTGAGGGTTATGGTGAGGGTAAGTCTAAAGGTGAAGGTTAGGGTTACAGTGAGGGTTAGGGTTAGGATTAGGGTTATTGTTAGTGTTAGGTTAGTGTTAATTTTGCGGTGAGGGTGAGGCTGAGGGTGAGGTTTATGGTTAGGGTTAGGGTTAGGGTTAGGATTAGGCTTAGGGTTAAGATATGGGCTAGGGGAGGGTGAGGGTTAGGGTGAGGGTTAGGTTTCGGGTTATTGTTAAGTTTAGGGTTGGGGTTAGGGATAGGATTAGTGTTAGGGGGAGGGGGAGGGTGAGGGTGAGGGTTAGGGTTAGGGTGCGGGTGAGGTTTAGGGTTAGGGTGCGGGTGAGGTTTAGGGTTAGTGTTAGCATTAGGGTGAGGGTTAGTGTGAGGGTTATGGTTAGGGTGAGTGTTACTGTTAGGGTTAGGGTGAGGGTGAGTGTGAGGGTAAGGGTTAGTCTTAGGCTTAGGCTTAGGTTTAGGCTGAGCCTAAGGGTGAGGTTTAGGGTTAGGTTTAGGGTTAGGGTTATGGACAGGGTGAGGGTTAGCGTTAGGGTTAGGGTTATTGGTAAGATTAGGGTTAGGTTGAATGTTACTCTGAGGGTGAGGGTTAGCGTTAGGGATAGGGTGAGGTTTAGGTTTAGGAATAGGGTTAGAGTTATGTTTAGGGTAAGGGTGAGGTTTAGGGTTAGGGTGAGGGTTAGGCTTAGGCTTAGGCTTAGGCTTAGGCTTAGGCGGAGCATAAGGGTGAGTTTTACGGTTAGGGTTAGTGTGAGGGTTAGGGTTAGGGTTAGTGTTATGGTTAGGTTTAGGGTAAAGGTGAGTGTGAGGTTTAGGGTTAGTCTTAGGCTTAGGCTTAGGCTTAGGCTGAGCTTAAGGGTGAGTTTGAGGGTTACGGTTAGGGTGAGGGTTAGGGTGTTAGGATTTGGGTGAGGATTAGGATGAGGTTTAGGGTTAGGATTAGGTTTACAGTGAGGGTTAGAGTGAGGGTGAGCTTTAGGGTTAGCATTAGGGTGAAGTTAGGGTTAGGGTCAGGGTTACATTGAGGGTGAGGTTTAGGATTAGGGATATGATTAGGGTTATTGTTAGTGTTATGATTAGGGTTAATCTTATGTTGAGGGTGAGGCTGAGGGTGAGGGTTAGGCTTATTGTTAGGGTGACGTTTAGGGTTAGAGTTAGGGTTAGGTTAGGAGGAGGGTTTGGGTTACGGTGAAGGTGAGGGTTAGGGTTAGGGTTAGGTTTAGTGTTATGGTTAGGGTTAGGGTTAGAATAACCATGAGGGTGAGGTTTAGGTTTAGGGGTTGGATGAGGATAAGGGTTAGTGTTAGTGTTAGTGTTAGGGTTAGGGTTAGGGTGAGAGTTAGGAGGAGGGTTAGGGTTAGGGTTAGGGTTAGGAATAGCGATAGGGTGAGTGTGAGGGTGTGGTTTAGGGTTATGATTGAGGTTCGGCTTACGGTTAGGATGAGGGTGAGGTTGAGGGTGAGGGTTAGGGTGAGGCTGAGGGTGAGGGTTAGGGTTAGTGTTATCATTAGGGTTAGGGTTAGAATAACGGTGAGGGTGAGGATTAGGGTTAGGGTTAGGATGAGGTTAAGGTTTTGTGTTCGTATTAGTGATAGGGTTAGTGTTATGGTGAGAGTTAGGAGGAGGGTTAGGTTTAGGGTTAGGGTTAGGATTAGGGTTAGGTTGAAGGTGAGGGTGTGGTTTAGGGTTAGGTTTGGATTTAGGCTTAGAGTTAGGCTGAGGGTGAGGTTGAGGGTGAGGGTTAGGGTTAGGCTTAGTGTTAGAGTTAAGGTTAGGGTGAGGGTGAGTGTTAAGTTTAGGGTTAGGATTAGGGTAAGGGTGAGTGTGATGTTTAGGTTAGGGTTAGGCTTAGGTTAAGGCTGAGGGTGAGGGTGAGGGTGAGGGTTAAGGTTAGGGTGAGGGTTGGGGTTAGGTTTAGAGAGGGTCAGGGTGAGGGTTATGATTAGGCTTAGGGTTAAGGTATGGGCTAGGGTGAGGGTGAGGTTTAGGGTAAGGGTTAGGGTGAGGGTTAGTGTGTGGGTTAGGTTTAGGGTTAGGGTTAGGGTTAGGTTTGGGGTTAGGGATAGTCTAAGTGTTAGGCGGAGGGTGAGGGTGAGGGTGAGGGTTATGGTTAGGGTGAGGATGAGGTTTAGGGTTAGAGTTAGCATCAGGGTAAGTGTTAGTTTTAGGGTTAGGGTTAGTGTTACAGTTAAGGTTAGGGTGAGGGTGAGTGTGAGGGTTAGGTTTAGGATTAGACTTAGGGTGAGGGTGAGGGTTAGGGTGAGGGTTAGGCTTAGGCGTAGGGTTAGAGTATGGGCTAGGGTGAGGGTGAGGGTGAGTGTTAGGTTTAGGGTGAGGGTTAGGGTGAGTGTGAGGTTTACAGTTAGTCTTAGTCTTAGGCTTAGGCTTAGGCCGAGCATGAGTGTGAGGGAGAGGGTTAGGGTTAGGATGAGGGTTAGGGTTTTAGGGTTAGGGTGTGGGTTAGGATGAGGATGAGTGTTAATGTTAGCGTTAGGGTGAGGTTTAGGGTTAGGGTTAGGGTTATGTTGAAGGTGAGGGTTACAGTTAGGGTGAGGGTTAGGGTTAGGGTTAGACTGAGGGTGATGGTTAGGATTAGGTTTAGGGTTAGGGTTATTGTTAGTTTTATGGTTAGGGTTAAGTTTACAGTGAGGGTGAAGCTGAGGGTAAGGGTTACGATTACGGTTAGGGTTAGGGTGTGGGTTAGGCTGAGGGTTAGAGTTAGGCTGATGGCGAGTGTGGGGATGAGGATTAGCTTTTGAGTGATGGTTAGGGTTATGGTTAGGTTGAGGGTTAGGATGAGGGTTAGGGTTAGGATTAGGGTTAGGGTGAGGGCTAGAATGAGGGTGAGTGTTAGGGTTAGGGTGAGGGTTAGGGTTAGGGTTATGGTGAGGGTGAGGGTTCAGTTGAGGGTTTGGGTTAGGGTTAGGGTGAGGTTGAGTGTTAGTGTTATGTTGGGGGTTAGGATGAGGGTTAGGGTTAGGATTAGGGTTAGGGTGAGGGCTAGGATGAGGGTGAGGGTTAGGGTTAAGTTTAGGCTTAGGCTTAGGGTTAGGCTTAGGCTGAAGGTGAGTGTGAGGGTTAGGGTTAGGGTGATGGTTAGGGTTACCATTAGGGTGAGGGTTAGGATGAGTATTAGGGTTAGAGTGAGGGTTAGGGTGAGGGGGACAGTAAGGGTTAAGGTGAGGGTTAGGCTGAGGGTGAGTGTTATGGTAATGTTGAAGGTTAGGGTTAGGGTGAGTGTTAGGGTGAGGGTTAGGTTTAGGGTTAGGGTTAGGGTTAGCTTTAAGGTGAGGGTTAGTGTGAGGGTTAGGGTTAGGGTTAGGGTTACGGTTAGGGTTAGGGTGAGGTTGATTGTGAAGGTTAGGGTTGGTCTTAGGCTTATGCTTAGGCTAAGGCCCAGCTTCAGGGTGAGGGTGGGGGTTACGTTTAAGGTGAGGTTTAGGGTTAGGGTAATGGTTAGGATTAGGGCGAGGTTGAGGGTTAGGGTTAGGGTTAGGGTGAGTTTTAAGTTTAGGGTAATGATTAGGGTTAGTTTGAGGGTTAGTGTCCGGGTTAAGTTTAGTTTTAGTGTGAAGGTAAGTGTTAGGATGAGGTTTAGGGTTAGGGTGACGTTTAGGTTTAGAGTTAGTGTTAGGGTGCGGGTTAGGGTTAGGGTTAGGTTTAGGGTTAGAGTGAGGGTTAGGGTGAGGTTTAGTGTTACTGTTAGGTTTAGGGTTAGGTCTTGGGTTAGGGTGAGGGTAAGGGTTAGAGTGAGGTTTAGGGTTAGGGTTAGGGTTAGGGTGAGTGTTAGGGTTAGGGTGATGGTGAGGGTAAGTTTTAGGGTGAGAACTAAGGTTAGGGTTAGGGTTAGGGTTTGGGTAAGGTTTAGGTTTAGGGTAAGTGTGAGTGTGAGAGTTAGGTTTAGGATTAGTCTTAGCTGTAGAGTTAGGCTTAGGGTGAGCGTGAGGGTGAGTGCCAGAGTTAGGTATAGGGTGAGGGTGAGCCTTAGGGTGAGGGTGAGTCTGAAGTTGAAGGTGAGGTTGAGGGTTAGGGTTTGGTTGAGTGTTAGGTTTAGGGTTAAGCTTAGGGTGAGGGTTAGGGTTAGGGTTAGGGTAAGGATGAGGGTTAGGCTTGGGTTAGGTTTAGGCTTAGGGTGAGGGTAAGTTTTAGGGTCAGTGTGAGGGTTAGGTTTAGGATTAGGTTTAGGGTTAGGGTGAGGGTTAGGGATAGGGTTAGTTTTAGGGTGAACCTTTTGGTTATGGTTAGGCTTAGTATTATGTTGAGGGTGAGGGTGAGGGTTAGGGTTAATTTGACGGTTAGGGTTAGTGTTAGGGTTAGGATGAGGGTTAGACTGAGAGTTAGGGTTAGGTTTGGGTGATGGTAAGAGTTAGGATGAGGGTTAGGGTGAGGGTGAGGTTTAGGTTTAGGCTTGGGTTAGGGTGTGGGTTAGTGTTAGGTTTAGGGTTGGGGTTAGGGTGTGGTTTAGGGTGTGGGTAAGATTTAGTGTGTGGGTAACGGTTAGGGTGTGGCGAAGGTTTAGAGTGAGGGTTAGGGTGAGGGTGAGTTTTAGGGATAGCATTCGGGTTAAGGTTAGGTTTAGGGTGAGGGTTAGAGTTAGGGTTACAGTGAGAGTGAGGGTTAAGGTTAGCATTAGGGTTAGGGTTAGCGTAAGGGTGAGGTTTAGGGTTAGGTTGAGGGTGAGGGTGAGGCTTAGGGTTAGGTTTAGGGTGAGGGTTAGGCTTAGGGTGAGGGTTATGGTTAACTTTAGGGTGAGGTTTAGGTTTAGAATTAGGCTTAGATGTTGGGTTTGGCTTAGGGTGATGGTGAGGGTGAGGTTCAGAGTTAGGTTTAGGATTAGGGTTATGGTATGGTTAGGGATAGGTTGAGGATGAGGGTGAGGGTTAGGGTGAGGGTGATGGTGAGGGTGAGGGTGAGGGTAAGGGTTAGGTTCAGGGTGAGGAATAGGGTTATGGTTAGGGTAAGAGTGAGGGTGAGTGTGAGAGTGAGGTTGAGGGTGAGAGTGAGTGTTAAGGTTTAGGTGAGGGTCAGGTTTAGGGTTAGGGTGAGGGTTAGGGTTAGGGTTCGGGTTAGGATGAGGGTTAGGCTGAGAGTTAAGTTTGGGGTTAGGATAAGGATGAGGGTTTTGGTTAGGGTTAGGTTTAGAGTTAGGGTGAGGGTTAGGGTTAGTGTTTGGATGAGGGTTAGGGTTCGGCTGAGGGTGAGGTTGAGGGTGAGGGTGAGGTTAGGGTTAAAGTGAGGGCTAGGGTTAGGGTTAGCGTTAAGGTTAGGGTGAGGGTTAGGTTTAGGGTTAGGGTTAGAATGAGGGTTAGTCTGAGGGTTGGGGTTAGGATTTGGGTGAGGGTAAGGGTTAGGGTGAGGTTTAGGGTGAGGGTGAGGGTTAGGTTTAGGCTTAGGGTTAAAGTGAGAGTTATGGTTAGGGTGAGAGTGAGGGTTAGGGTTAGGGTTAGTGTGAGTGTTAGGGTTGGGTGAGGGTTAGGGATAGGGTGGGGGTTAGGGTTAGGGTCAGGGTTAGGGTTAGGGTTAGAGTTACGGTGAGGGTGAATGTGAGGATTAGGGTTAGGTTTAGGGTTAGGTTTAGGGATAGGATGAGGGTGAGGGTGAGTGTGAGGGTGAGTTTCAGGGTTAGGCTGAGGGTTAAGGTTAGGTTTAGGGTTAGGGTTGGGTTAAGGGTTAGGGTTAGCGATAGGAAGAGGGTTTGGCTGAGGGTTAGTTGTATGGTTAGGGTGAGGTTTAGGGTTATTGTGAGGGTTAGGATGAAGGTTATGCTGAGGGTTAGGGTTAGGGTTAGGTTGAGGCTAAAGGTTAGGGTGAGGGTGAGGAATAGTTTTAGGATTAGGGTTAGAGTTAGGGTGTAGTTTAGGGATAGGTTTAGGATTAGGGTGAGGGTTAGGGTGAGGGTTAGGGTTAGGGTGAGGATTAGGGTGAGGGTGAGATTTAAGGTGATGGTTAGGGTTAGAGTGAGTCTGAGGGTTAGGGTTAGGTTGAGGTTTAGGATTAGGGTGATGTTTAGGGTGAGGGTGAGGTTTAGGGTGAGGATGAGTGTGAGGGTTAGGGTTAGGGTTTAGGTGAGTTTTAGGGTTAGGGTGAGGGCTAGGGTTAGGTTTAGGGTTGGGGTGAGGGAGAGGGTGAGTGTTAGCTTTAGGTTTAGGATTAAGTGTATGGTTAGGCTTAGGGTGAGGGTGAGTGTGAGGGACAGAATTAGGTTTAGGGTGAGGGTTACGTTTATGGATAGGGTTAGGGTGAGGGTGAGGGTTAGGGTGAGGGTGATGTTGAGGGTTACAGTGAGTGTTAGGTTTAGAGTGAGTGATAGGGTTATGGTTAGTGTTAGGGTGAGGGTGAGGGTGTGGGTTTCGGTGAAGGTGATTGTGAAGTTGAGGGTGAGCATGAGGGTTAGGGTTTTGGTGAAGGTTAAATTTAGGGTTTGGGTTAAGGTTAGGTTGAGGGTTAGGGTTAGGGTTAGGATGATTGTTAGGGTGAGGGTTAGGTTTAGGGTTAGGG
This sequence comes from Dipodomys merriami, assembly GCF_024711535.1. Lineage (NCBI taxonomy): Eukaryota > Metazoa > Chordata > Mammalia > Rodentia > Heteromyidae > Dipodomys > Dipodomys merriami. The sequence continues at coordinate 1,222,907 of NW_027206402.1, read as the reverse complement.
TGAAGGTAAGTTTTCGGGTGAGGGTGAGCGTTAGGATTAGGATTAGGGTTAGTTTTAGGGTGAGGGTAAGGGATAAGATTAGGTTGAGGGTGAGGGTTTTGATTTGGGTTAGGTTTAGAGTTAGGGTGAGGGTGAGGTTTAGGGTTAGGTTTTGGATTAGGTTTAGGGTTAGGCTGAGTGTGAGGTTGAGGGTGAGGGTGACGGTTTGGGTGAGGGTTAGGGTTCGGGTTAGTCTTAGGATGAGGGTTAGTCTGAGTGTTAAGGTTAGGGTTCGGGTAAGGATAAGGGTTCGGGTGAGAGTGAGGGTTAGGGTTAGGCTTAGGGTTAGGGTGAAGGATAAGGTGAGGATTAGTGTTAGGTTTAGGGTTAGGGTTGGGATTAGATTGAGTGTTTCGGTGTGGGTAAGGGTTAGGGTGAGGTTTAGGATGATGGTGATGGATAGGTTTAAGGAGAGGGTAAGGGTTACGACGAGGCTTAGGGTGAGGCTGAGGGTTAATGTAGCATTAGGGTTACGGTGAGGGTGAGGGTTAGGGTGAAGGATAGGGTTAGGGTTAGGGATAGGGTGAGGATTAGGTTTAGGGTTAGGTTTAGGGTGATGGTTAGGCTGAGGGGTAGGGTTAGTGTTAGTGTTAGGGTGTGGGTTAATGTTAGAGTTAGAGTTAGGGTGAGGTTGAGGGTGAGGGTAAGGGTTAGGGTGAGGGTGATGGTGAAGTTGAGGTTTAGTGTTAGCATTAGGGTTAGGTTTAGGGTTAGGGTTAGGATTAGGGTTAGGATGAGGGTGAGGGTTAGGATGAGGGTGAGTTTTAGGGTGTATGTGATGGTTAGGTTTAGGGTGAGGATTAAGGTGATGGTGAGGGTTAGGGTTAGGGTTAGGGTGAGGGTGAGGTTTAGGGTGACGGTGAGGGTGAGGGTTACGTTTAGGTGAGGGTTAGGGATAGGGTTGGGGTTAGGTTGAAGTTTAGGTTTAGGGTTAGGGTTAGAGTAAGGGTGAGGGTGAGTGTGAGGTTTAGGGTTAGGGTAGGGTTAGGCTGAGGGTGAGGGTGAGGGTGAGGGTGAGGTTTAGGGTTAGGATGAGGGTTAGATTTTGGTTTAGGGTTAGGGTTGGGTTGAGGGTTAGGTTTAGGGTTAGGAAGTGGGTTTGGCTGAGGGTTATGTTTATGGTTAGGGTGAGGTTTAGGGTTAGTGTGATGGTTAGGATGAAGGTTAGGCTGAGTGTTAGTGTTAGGGTTGGGGTGAGGGTAAGGGTTAGAGTGAGAGTGAAGTTTAGTTTTAGGATTAGGTTTATGATTAGGGTGAGGGTAAGGGATAGGGTTAGGATTAGGGTGAGGGTTAGGGTGAGGGTTAGGGTTAAGGTTAGGATTAGGGTGAGGCTGAGGTTTAAGGTGAGGGTTAGGGTTAGGATGATGACTAGGATTAGGTTTAGGGTGAGGTTTATGATTAGGGTGATATTTAGGGTGAGGGTGAGGTTTAGTGTGAGGGTGAGGGTGAAGGTGTAGTTGAGGGTTAGGGTTAGGGTGAGGGTTAATGTGACGGTGACGGTGAGGGTTAGTGTGAAGTTGAGGGTTTGGGATAGGGTTAGTGTGTGGGTTAGGATTAGGGTTAGGATTAGGGTGAGGGGTAGGGTGAGGGGTAGGGTTCGGGTTAGGTTGAGGGATAGGGTTAATGTGAGGATTACGGTTAGGGTTAGGGTTAGTGTGAGGATAAGGATAATATTGAGGTTTAGGGTGAGAGTGAGGTTTAGGGTTAGCATTAGGGTTAAGGTGAGGGTTATTGTGAAGGTTAAGGTGAGGGTTAGGTTTAGTATGAGGGTGAGGGTTAGAGTTAGGTTTAGATTGAGGGTTAGGGTTAGGGTGAGGTTTAGGTTCTGGTTAGGGTGAGGGTTCAGGTTCGGGTTCGGGTGAGTTTTAGGGTGTGGGTGACGGTTAGTGTTAGGGTGAGGGTTAGGGTTACGGTGAGGATTAGGGTTAGGGTTAGGGTTAGGGTTATAGTGAGGGTAAGGGTTAGGATGAGGTTTAGGGTGAGGGTGAGTTTTAGGGATAGCGTTAGTGTTAGAGTGAGGGTTAGGGTGAGGGTTAGGATCAAGTTTAGGTTAGGTGAGGGTGAGGGTTATCGTTAGGTTTAGGGTTAGGTTTAGGGTGAGGGTAAGGTTTAGGGTGAGCGTTAGGGTGAGGGTGAGGGTTAGGGTTAAGTTGAGGGCTAGGGTGAGCGTTAGGGTGAGATTTCAGTTGAGGGTTAGGGTTAGGGTTAGGGTGAGGTTGAGGTTGAGGGTGAGACTTAAGGTTAGGTTTAGGGTGAGTATGAGGTTTAGATTGAGGTTTAGTGTTACTGTTAGGGTTAGGGTTAGGGTGAGGGTAAGGGTTAGAGTGAGGTTTTCGGTGAGGTTGAGGGTTAGGGATAGCATTAGCGTTAATGATAGGTTTAGGATGAGGGTTAGGGTTAGTGATAGGGTTATGGTGAGAGTGAGGGTTAGGGTTAAGGTTAGGGTGAGGGTTAGGGTTAGGGTTAGTATGACGGTGAGGGTAAGGGATAGGGTGAGGACTAGGGTTAGGGTTAGGTTTAGGGTAAGGTTTAGGTTTAGGGTGAGGGTGAGAGTGAGAGTTAGGTTTAGGATTAGGCTTAGGTGTAGTGTTCGGCTTAGGGTGAGGGTGAGCGTGAGTGTCAGAGTTAGGTTTAGGGTGAGGGCTAGGGTTAGTGTTAGGGTTACGGTGAGGGTGAGAGTAAGGGTTAGGGTGACGGTGAGGGCAAAGGTCAGGGTGAGGGCTAGGTTTAGGGTTAGGGTTAGGTTGAGGTTTAGGTTTAGGGTGAGTGTGAGGTTGAGGGTTTGGTTTAGGATGAGGCTAAGGTGTAGGGTTCGGCTTAGGGTGAGGGTGAGGGTGAGTGTTAGAGTTAGGTTAAGGGTGAGGGTTAGGGTTATGGTTATTTTTAGGGTGAGGGTGAGGGTGAGGGTTAGGGTGAGGTGAGGGTCAGGTTGAGGGTGAGGGTGAGGGTTAGGGTTTGGGTGAGGGTTAAGTTTAGGGTTAAGTTTAGGGTGAGGGTTTGGGTTAGTGTTAGTGTTAGGATTATGATTAGGCTGAGGGTTAGGTTTAGGGTTAGGGTGAGGGTAAGTGTTAGGGTGAGGGTGAGGGTTAGGTTTAGGATTAGGGTTAGGGTTAGGGCGAGGGTTAGGGATAGGGTTAGGATTAGGGTGAGCGTTTTATTTAGGGTTAGGTTTAGAGTTAGGGTGAAGGTGACGGTGAGGGTTAGCGTTTGGATTAGGTTTAGGGTTAGGCTGAGGTTGATGTTGAGCGTGAGGGTTAGGGTTAATGTGAGGGTTAGAGTTAGGGTTAGCTTTAAGGTTAGGGTGAGGGTTAGGGTTATGGTTAGGATGAGGGTAAGGGTTAGGTTGAGGGTTAGGGTGAGGGTTAGGGTGAGGGTGAGGGTTAGTGTTAGGCTTAGGGTTAGGGTGAGGGTTAGTGTTAGGGTTAGAGTTAGGGTTAGGGTGAGGGTAAGGGTTAGGGTGAAGTTTTGGGTGAGAGTGAGGGATAGGCTTAAGGTCAAGGGAAGGGTTAGGGGCGAGGTTTCGGGTGAGGTTGAGGGCTAATGTTAGCATTAGGGTTATGGTGAGTGTGAGGGTTAGGGTTAGAGTTAGGGTTATGTTTTGGGATATGGTGAGGATTAGGGTTAGCATTAGTTTTCCGGTGAGGGGTAGGTTGAGGGGTAGGGTTAGGGTTACAGTTAGGGTGTGGGTTAGAGTTAGGGTGACAGTAAGGGTAAAGGAGAGTTTTAGGATGAGGTTTAGGGTTAGGGTTAAGGTGAGGGTGAGGATTAGATTGAGGATTAATGTTAAGTTTAGAGTGAGGTTTAGGGTGAGGATGAGGGTTAGGGTTAGGGTGAGGGTTAGGGTGAGGGTGAGGGTTAGGGATAGGGTTAGGTTTAGGTTTAGGGTTAAGGTGAAGGTTAGGGTTAGTGTGAGGGTTAGTGTTAGGACTAGGTTTAGACTTAGGGTGAGGGTAAATGTTAGGGTGAGGGTTAGCGTTAGGGTGAGGGTTATAGATAGGGTTAGTGTTAGGGTTAGGTTCAGGGTTATTGTTAGGGTTAGTGTTAGGGTTACAATTACGTTGAGGGTGAGGGTGAGGGTTAGGGTTTATGTGAGGGTTAGGGTTAGGGTGAGGGCTAAGGTTAGGTTTAGGGTTAGGGTGAGGTTTAGATTTAGAGTGAGAGTGAGGGTGAGGGTCAGAGTTAGTTTAGGGTGAGGGTTAGGTTTATGGATAGGGTTAGGGTGAGGATGAGGGTTAGGGTGAGGGTGATGGTGAGGGTGAGGGTGAGGGTTAGGTTTAGTTGGAGGGATAGGCTTATGGTTACGGTTAGGGTGAGTGTGAGGTTATGGGTTACGGTGAGCTTGATGGTGAGGTTGAGGGTGAGGGTGAGGGTTAGGATTTGGGCGAAGGTTAAGTTTAGGGTTTGGGTTAATGTTAGGTTGAGGGTTAGGGTTAGGGTTAGGATGAGGGTTAGGCTGAGGGTTAGGTTTAGGGTTAGGGTGTGGGTAAGGGTTAGGGTGAGGGTGAGGGTTAGGATTAGGGTTATGGTTAATTGTAGGGTGAGGGTAAGGGTGTGGGTTTTGGTTAGGGTTAGGTTTAGAGTTAGGGTGAGGTTGAAAATTAGGTTTAGGTTTTGGATTAGGGTTAGGGTTAGGCTGAGTGTGAGGTTGAGGGTGAGGGTGAGGGTGACGGTTAGGGTGAAGGTTAGGGTTAGGGTAAGTGTTAGGATGAGGGTTAGGCTGAGGGTTAGGGTTAGGTTTCCGGTAAGGGTAAGGGTTCAGGTGAGAGTGAGGGTTATGTTTAGGCTTAGGATTAGGGTGACGTTTAGGGTGAGGTTTAGTTTTAGGGTTAGCGTTAGGGTTAGATTGAGCATTAGGGTGTGGGTAAGGGTAAGGGTGAGGTTTAGGATGATGGTGAGGGATAGGGTTAAGGTGAGGATAAGGGTTACAGCGAGGCTTAGGGTGAGGCTGAGTGTTAATGTAGCATTAGGGGTACGGTGAGGGTGAGGGTTAGGGTGAAGGTTAGGGTTAGGGTTAGGGATAGGGTGAGGATTAGGGTTAGGGATAGGGTTAGGGTGACAGTGAGGCTAGGTTTAGGGTTAGTGTTAGGGTGAGGGTTAGGGTGTGGGTTAATGTTAGGGTTAGGCTTAGGGTGAGGTTGAGGGTGAGGGTAAGGATTAGGGTGAGGGTTATGGTGAGGTTGAGGTTTAGTGTTAGCATTAGGTTTAGGTTTAGTGTTAGGGTTAGGGTTAGGATTAGGTTTAGGGTGAGGGTGAGGGTTAGGATGAGGGTGAGTTTTAGGGTATATTTGATGGTTATTTTTAGGGTGAGGGTTAAGGTGATGGTGAGGGTTAGGGTGAGGGTGAGGGTTAGGGTTAGGGTGAGGGTTAGGGTTAGGGTGATGTTTAGGGTGAGGGTTAGGTTTAGGGTGAGGATTAGTGTAAGGGGAAGGATTAGGATTAGGGTTAGGGTGAGGGTTAGGTTTATGTTTAGGGTGAGGGAAAGGGTTAGGATGAGGGTGAAGGTTTAGGTGAGGATTAGTGTTAGGGTTAATGTTAGGGTGAGGGTGAGGGTTAGAGTTAGCGTTAGGGACAGGGTTAGGGTTAGGGTGAGGGTGAGGGTGAGGGTTACGGTTACGGTGAGCTTTAGGGTTATGGTTAGGGTGAGGTTATGTGTGAGGATTAGTGTTAGGGTTAGGGTTATGTTGAGGGTAAGGGTTAGGGTGAGGTTTAGGGTGAGAGTGAGGGTTAGGGTTAGGGTGAGGGTTAAGATTAGGGTAAGGCTTGGGATGATGGTTAGGCTGAGGGTTAGGGTTAGGGTTAGGGTGAGGTTTAGGGATAGGTTTTGGGTTAGAATAAGTGTTAGGCTGAGGGTTAGGGTTAGGCTTAGTGTGAGGGTTAGGTTTAGGGTTAGGGTGAGGGTAAAGTTTAGGGTGACGGTTAGGGTGAGTGTGAGGGTTATGGTTAGGGTGAAGGTTAGGTTTAGGGTTCGGCTTAGCGTGAAGGTTAGGGTGTGGGTAAGTGTTTGGGTGAGGGTTAATGTGAGGGTGAGGGTTAGGGTTAGCATTAAGGTTAGGGTGAGGGTGAGGGTTAGGATGAGGGTTTGGGTTAAGGTTAAAGATAGGGTGAGGATTAGGTTTAGGTTTAGGTTTAGGGTGAGTGTTAGGCAGAATGGTAGCCTTAGGGTTAGGGTGAGGGTTAGGTATAGTGTTAGGCTTAGGGTTAGGGTTAGAGTGAAAGTAAGGGTTAGGGTGAGGTTTAGGGTGAGTGTGAGGATTAGGGTTAGCATTAGGTTTAGCCTTAGGGTTAGGATGAGTGTTAGGGTTAGGGTGAAGGAGAGGGTGAAGGTTAGTATTAGGGTGAGGTTTAGGGTTAGGGTTAGGGTGAGGGTGAGGTTTAGGGTGAAGGTAAGTGTTACGGTGAGGGTTAGGGTGAGGCTGAGGTTTAGGGTTAGCATTAGGGTGAGGGTGAGGGTGAGGGTTAGTGTGAAGTTTTGGGTTAAGGTTATAGATAGGGTGAGGAATAGGGTTAGGGTTAGGTCGAGGGTGAGGGTTAGGTTGAGGGGTAACATTAGAATTTGGGTGAGGGTTAGGTTTAGTGTGAGGGTTAGGGTTAGGGTTAGGGTGACGGTAAGGGTTAGGGTGATGGTTAGGGTTAGTGTGAAGTAGGGTGAGGGTTAGGGTTAGGGTGAGAGTTAGGGATAGGTTTAGGGTTAGGTTGAGGGTTAGGGTTATGGTTAGGATTAGAGTTAGGGTGAGGGTAAGGCTTAGGGTTAGGGTGAGGTTGAGGTTTAGGGTAGGGTGAGGGTGAGGGTGAGGGTAAGTGTTATTGTGAGGACTAGCGTTAGGGTTAGGGTTAGGGTGAGTGTTAGGGTAATGGTGAGGGAGAGGGTGATGGTTAGGTTCAGTATTAGGGTTAGGGTTATTGTGAGGGTTAGTGATAGGGTTATGTTTATTGTGAGGGTTAGAGTTAGGGTTAAGGTGAGGGTTAGTATGAGAGGTATGGTTAGGGTTAGGGTGAGGGTTAGGCTTAGTGTGAGGATTATGGTTAGGGTGAGCGTTAGGGTTAGTTTCAGGGTTAGGGTGAGGTGGAGTATGAGGGGGAGGGCTAGGTTGAGGGTTTGGGTAAGGGTGAGGGTGAGGTTTTCCGTTAGGTAAGGTTTAGGGTTAGCTTTAGGGTGAGGATTATGGTGAGTTTGTAGGTTAGGGTTAGGGTGAGGGTGAGGGTGAGGGTTAGTGTTAGGATGAGGGTTAGGGTTAGGGTTAGGGTGAGGGTGAGGGTGAGGGTTAGGCATAGGGTTAGTGTGAGGGTTAGGGTTACGGTGAGGGTTATGGTTAGGGTGAGGGTTAGGGTTAGGGGTAGTGTGAGGGTTAGGTTTAGGGTGATGTTTAGTGTGAGGGTGAGGGCTAGGTTGAGGGTGAGTGTTTGGGTGAGAGTTAGGGTTAGGGTTAGCGTTAGGGATCGGGTTAGGGTGAGGGTAAGGTTTAGAGTGAGAGTTTGGGTGAGGGTGAGAGTTAGGTTGAGGTTGAGGTTTAGGGTTAGCGAGAGAGTTAGGTTTAGGTTTAGGTTTAGGGTAGTGTGAGGGTTTAGGTTAGGTTGAGGGTTAGGGTTAGGTTTAGGGTTAGTATAAAGGATAGGGTGATGGTTAGGGTTACGGTTAGTGTGATTGTTAGGTTTATGGTTAGGATTTGGGTTAGGTTGAGGGTAAATCTTAGGGTGAAGGTTAGGGTGATGCTGAGGGTTAGGGTTAGGGTGAGGTTAGGTTCAGGGTTAGGATTAGGGTTACAGTTAGGGTAAGGCTGAGGGGGAAGGGGAGGTTGAGGGTGAAGGTTAGGGTTAAAGTTAGGGATAGGGTGAGGATTTGGGTTACAGTTAGATTTAGGTTTAGGGTTAGGCTGAGGCGTAGGGTTAGGGTTAGGGTTGAGTGTTAGGTTTAGTGTGAGGTTTAGGGTTAGGTTTAGGGTGAGGGTTAGGTTTAGTGTGTTGGTTAGGGATAGGGTTAGGGTGAGGGTAAGGGTTAGGGAGAGGGTGAGGTTTAGGGTTAGCATTAGGTAAAAGGTTAGGATTAGGATGAGGTTTAGGGTTATGGAGAGGGTGAGGGTGAGGTTTAGGTTTAGGATGAGGGTTAGGGTTAGTGTGAGGGTGAGGTTTAGGTTTAGGGTGAGGGTTAGGGTTAGGGTGAGGGTTAGGGTGAGGGTTAGGCTTAGGGTGAGAGTCAGGGTGAAGGTTAGGTTTGTGTTGAGGCTTAGGGTTAGGGTGAGGTTTAGGGTTAGGGTTATGCGAGAGTTATGGTTAGGGTGATATTTATTGTGAGGGTGAGTGTTCGTGTGAGGGTGGGTGTTCGTGTGAGGGTGAGGGTTCTGGTAAGGGTGAGGATTAGGGTGTGGTGAGGGTTAGGTTTAGGATGAGAGTCAGGGTGAAGTGTAGGGATATGGTTAGGGTTAGGGTTAGTGTGAAGATTAGGGTTAGGGTGTGGTTTAGTGTGAGGGTGAGCGTTAGGGATAGCTTTAGTGTTAGGGTGAGGTTTAGGATGAGAATTAGGTTTAGGGTGAGTGTTATGTTTAGGGTTAGTGTGAGGGTTAGGGTTGGGTGATGTTTAGGGTGAGGTTGAGGATTAATGTGAGGGTGAGGGTGAGGGTGCGGGTGCGTGTGAGGCTGAGGGTGAGGGTGAGAGTTAGGGTTAGGTTTAGGGTGAGTGTGAGGGTTAGTGTTAGGATTAGGGTTAGAGTTAGGCTGAGGGTGAGGATGAAATTGAGGGTGAGGTTTAGGGTTAGAGTTAGGGTGAGGTATCAGGTTAGTTTGAGGGTTAGGGTGAGGCTGAGTGTGAGGTTGAGGGTTAGGATTATGGTTAGGGTGAGGGTGAGGGTTTGGTTTAGGTTTAATGTGTGGGTTAGGGTTAGTGTGAGGGTTAGGGGGAGGGGGAGGGTTAGTGTGATCGTGAAGGTCAGGATGAGGGTGAGTGTTAGAATGAGGGTGAGGGTGAGGGTGAGGGTAAGGGTTAGGATTAAGTTAGGGTGAGTTTTAGTGTTAAGGTTAGGGTTATTGTTAGGGTTGGGAATAGGGTTAGGTGAGGGTAAGGGTGAGTGTTAGCGTTTTGGTTAGGGTTACGGTTAGGGTGAGGGTGTGGTTGAGGGTTAGGGTTAGGATTAGGGTTAGGGTTAGGGTAAGGCTGAGGGTGAAGGGGCTGTTGAGGGTGAGGTTTACGGTTAGGGTTAGGGTTAGCATGAAGGTTACTGTTAGGTTAAGGGTTAGTATAAGGGTTCGGCTGAGGGTGAGGGTTATGGTTGGTGTGAGTGTTAGGTTTAGGGTTAGGGTTTGGGTTAGGTTGAGGGTAAAGATTAGGGTGAAAGTTAGGGAGAGGGTGAGGTTTAGTGTTATGTTGAGGGTTCGGGTGAGGGTTAGGGTTAGGGTTATGGTTAAGGTTAGTGTGAGGGTTAGGGTGAAGGTTAGGTTTAGGTTTAGGGTGAGGGTGAGTTTTAGGTTTATGATGAGGGTTAGGGTGAGTGTTAGGGTTTGGGTTAGGGTTAGGGTGAGGGTGAGTGTGAGGTTTAAGGTTAGGGTTTTTGTTAGGCTGAGGTGAGGGTGAGGTGAGTGTTAAGGTTGGGGTTAGGTTGAGGGTTAGTGTTAGTGTGATTGTTAGTGTGAGGGTGACTATAACGGTTAGGGTGATGATTAGGGTGAAGTGAGGGTTAGGTTTAGGGATATGGTTAGGGTGAGGTTTTGTGTTAGGGTGAGGGTTAGGTTGCATGTGAGGGTTAGGGTTAGGGTTAGGTTTAGGATGAGGGTTATGGTTGGTGAGAGGGTTAGGGTGAGGGTGCGGGTTAGGGTTAGCATTAGGGTTAGGATGAGGGTGAGGGTTAGGGTTAGGTTAGGGTGAGGGTGAGGGTGAGGATGAGAGTGAGGGTTAGGGTTGGTGTTAGTTTTAGTGTTAGGGTTATGGTGAGGGTTAGGGTGAGGTTGAGTGTTAGGGTTAGCATTAGGGTTAGGGTGAGGGTGAGGGTTAGGGTTAGCATTAGGGTTAGGGTGAGCGATAAGGATAGGTTTAAGGTTAGGGTTAGGGTGAGGGTGAGTTTTAGGGTGAGGCTGAGTGTGAGGTTGAGGGTTAGGATTATGGTTCGGGTGAGGGTGAGGGTGTAGGTGAGGATTAGGGTTAGGATTAGTGTTGGCATTAGGGTTAAGCTGAGGGTGAGCTTGCGGGTGAGGGTGAGGGTTTGGTTTAGGTTTAAGGTGAGGGTTAGGGTTAGTGTGAGGGTTAGGCTGAGGGGGAGTGTTAATGTTACGGTTAGGGTGAGTGTTAGTGTGAGGGTTAGGGTTAGGGTTAGGGTTAGGTTGTGGATAAGTGTTAGAGTGATGGTTAGGATGAGGGTTAGGGTTAGTTTGAGGGTTAGAGTTAGGTTTAGGGTTAGGGTGAGTGTTAGGGTTAGTGTGAGCGTTAGAGTTAGGGTTAGGGCTAGGATGAGGGTAAGGCTTAGTGTTAGGTTTAGGGTGAAGTTGAGGGTTAGTGTGAGGGTTATTGTTAGGTTTAGGGTAAGGTTTATGGTGAGGTCTAATGTGAGGTTGAGGGTGAGCTTTTCGGTTAGGTAAGGGTTAAGATTAGGGTTAGGGTGAGGATTAGGGTGAGGGTGGGATAGGATGAAGTTTAGGGTTAGAGTGATGGTTAGGGTTAGTGTGAGGTTTAGGGTTAGGGTTAGGGTTAGGGTGAGTTTTAGGGTTCGGGTTTGCATTAGGGTTAGCGTGAGGGTTAGGGTGTTTTTGAGGGTTAGGGTTACGGTTAGGATTAGTGTTAGGGTGAGGGTGAGGGTTAGGGTTAGGGTTAGGATGAGGGTTAGGATAAGGGGTAGGGTTAGGATTAGGGTGAATGTTAGGATTAGGGTGATGGTTAGGGTAATGGTGGGATAGGGTTAGGGTGAGGTTAAGGATTAGAGTGAGGGTTAGGGTTAGTGTTAGGTTTAGGGTGATGGTGAGGGTTAATGGTGAGGGTGAGGCTGAGGGTGAGGGTTAGGGATAGGGTAATGATTAGTGTTAGGGTTAGTTTGAGGATTAGGCTGAGGTTGATGGTGAGGGTGAGGGTGGGGTTGAGGTTAAGGGTGAAGTTTAGGGCGAAGGTTAGTTTTAGGGTGAGTGTAGGGTGAGGATGAGGGTTAGAGTGAGGTTTAGGGTAGGGTTAGGGTGAGGGTGAGTGTTCGGTTAGTGTAAGTTTTAGGGTGTGGGTGACAGTTAGGGTTAGGATGAGGGTTAAGGTGATGTTGAGGGTTAGGGTGAGGGTGAGGGTTACGGTTAGGGTGAGGTTTAGGGTCGGGTTAGGGTGAGGGTGAGGGTTCTATTAGTGTAAGTTTTAGGGTGTGGGTGACAGTTAGGGTTAGGATGAGGGTTAAGGTGATGTTGAGGGTTAGGGTGAGGGTGAGGGTTACGGTTACGGTGAGGATTAGTGTTCGGGTTGGTTTTAGGGTTATTGTGAGGTAAGGGTTAGTATGAGGTTTAGGGTGAGGCTGAGGTTTAGGGATAGCGTTAGAGTTAGGGTGTGGGTTAGGGTGAGGGTTAGATTAGGGTGAAGGTGAGGTTTAGAGTTAGGGTTAGTGTTATGGTTAGGTGAGGGTTAGGTGAGCTTTAGGGTGAGGGTTAGGTTTAGGTTTAGGTTTAGGGTGAGGGTTAGGGTGAGGTTTAATGTTAGTGTTAGGATGAGGGTTAGGCTGAGGGTTAAGTTTAGGATTAGCGTGAGGGTAAGGGTTAGGGTGAGGGTGAGGGTTAGGTTTAGGATTAGGGTTAGGCTAAGGATGAGGGTGGGGAATTAGGTTAGGTTTAGGGTGAGGGTTTTGGTTACGGTTAGGTTTAGAGTTAGGGTAAGGTTGAGGGGTTGTGTTTGGATTAGTGTTAGGGTTAGGGTTAGGCTCAGGGTGAGGTTGAGGATGAGGGCGAGGGTTAGGGTTAAGGTGAGGGTTAGGGTTAGGGTTAGAGTTAAGGTTAGGGTGAGGGTTAGGGTTAGGTTTAGGTTTAGGATGAGGGTTTTTCTGAGGGTGAGAGTTAGGGTTCGTGTGATGGTAAGGGTTAGGGCGAGGTTTAGGGTGAGGGTGAGGGTTAGGGTGAGGGTGCAGTTGAGTGTTAGTGTTAGGGTGAGGGTTAGGGTGAAGGTTAGGGTTAAGGTTAGAGTGAGGGTTAGGGTGAGGGGAAGTGTTAGGGTGAGGGTTAGTGTGTGGGTGAGTGATAGGGTTAAGGTGAGTGTAAGGGTTAGGGCGAGGTTTAGTGTGAGGTTGAGGATTAATGTTAGCATTTGGGTTACGGTGAGGGAGAGGTTTAGGGTGAGTGTTAGGGTTATGGTTAGGGATACCTTGAGGATTAGGGTTAGGGTTAGGTTTAGGGTGAGGGTTAAGCTGAGGGTTAGGGTTAGGGTTAGGTTGAGGGTTAGGGTGAGGTTAAGGGTTAGGGTTAAAATTATGGTGAGGCTGAGGTTGAGGGTGAGTGTAAGGGTTAGGATGAGGGTTAGGGTGAGTTTGAGGTTTAGTGTTAGCATTAGGGTTAGGTTTAGGGTTAGGGCTATGATTAGGGTTAGAGTGAGGGTGAGGGATTGTGTTAGCATTAGGGTTAGGGTTAGGGTTAGGGTTAGAGTGGGGTTTAGGGTGAGGGTTAGGGTTAGGGTTAGGATTAGATTTAGGGTTAAACTGGGGGGGGGGTGAGGTTGAGGGTGAGTATTAGGTTTAGGGTTATTTTTAGCGTGAGGGCTAGGGTGAGGGTGAGGTTTAAGGTGAGGGTTAGGTTGAGGGTTTGGGTTAGGAAAGGCTTAGGGTTAGGGTTAGTGTGAGGGTGAGGATTAGGGTGAGCTTTTAGGTGAGCATTAGTGTTAGGGTGAGGATTATGGTTAGGTTTAGGGTGAGGCTTAGGATTAGGGTAACGTTTAGGGTGAGGGTATGGGTTAGGGTGAGGATGAGGGTGAGGGTGAGGGTGATATTGAGGGTAGTGCGAAGGGGAAGGTTAGGGATAGGGCTAGGTTGAGGGTTAGGGTTAGGGTTAGGGTGAGGGGTAGGGTGAGGGGTAGGGTTAGGGTTAGGGTGAGGATTAGGGTGAATTTGAGGCTTAGGGTTAGGGTAAGTGAGAGGATAAGGTTTAGTGTGAGGGTTAGGGTGAGAGTGAGAGTTAGGTTAGCCTTAGGGTTAAGGGTGAGGTTTAGGGTGAGGTTTAGGGTGAGGTTTTGGGTTAGTATGAGGGTGAGGTTTAGAGTTAGGTTTAGGGTGAGGCTTAGGGTTAGGGTGAGGTTTAAGGTAGGGTTAGGGTGAGGGTCGGGTTCTGGAGAGGGTGAGTTTTAAGGTGAGAGTGACGGTTAGGGTTAGGGTGAGGGTTAAGGTGACGGTGAGGATTAGAGTGAGGTTCAGGGTTACAGTTTCGGTGAGGATTAGGGTTAGGGTTAGTGTTAGGGTTAGGGTGAGGGTAAGTTTTAGGGTGAGGGTTAGGTTGCGGCTGTATTATAGGTTTAGGTGAGGGTTAGGGTGAGCGTTAGGGTGAGGGTTACGTTTAGGTTTAGGGATAGTGTGAGGGTTAGGGTGAGGTTTAGTGTTAGTGTTCAGGTTAGGTTTAGGGTGAAGGTTAGGGTTAGGGTAAGGGTTAGAGTGAGGATTAGGGTGAGGGTGAGTGTTACGGATAGTATTAGGGTTAAGGTTAGGTTTAGGGTGAGGGTTAGGGTTAGGGTTATGGTGAGGGTGAGTGTTAGGGTTAGCATTCGGGTTAGGGTTAGAGTTAGGGTGAGGGTTAGGGTTAGGGTTAGGTTTAGGGTGAGGGCTAGGTTTAGGCTTAGGGTAAGGTTTACGTTTAGGGTGAGAGTGAGGGTGAGGGTTAGGTATAGGATTAGGCTTAGGTGTAGGTTTAGGCTTATGGTGAGGATGAGGGTGAGTGTCAGAGTTAGGTTTAGTGTGAGGGTTAGGGTTATGGTTACGGTTAGGGTAAGGTTGAGGGTGAGGGTTAGGGTGAGGGTGAAGCTGAGGTTGAGGGTAAGTGTGAGGGTTAGGGTTTTTGTGAGGGTTAGGGTTAGGGTTAAATTTAGAGTGAGAGATAGGGTTAGGGTTAACATTAGGGTGAGTGCTAGGGGGAGGGTATGGTTTAGGTTTAGGTTAAGGGTTAGGGTGAGCTTTAGGGTGAGGGTTAGGTTTAGGTTTAGGGATAGGGTGAGGGTTAGGGTGAGGTTTAGTGTTAGTGTTAGGGTTAGGGTTAGAGTGAGGGTTAGGGTTAGGGTAAGGGTTAGAGTGAGGTTTAAGGTGAGGGTTAGGGTTATGGATAGTATTAGAGTTAAGGTTACGTTTAGGGTGAGAGTTAGTGTTAGGGTTACGGTGAGGGTGAGTGTTAGGGTTAGCATTAGGGTTAGGGTGTGGGTGAGGTTGAGGGTTAGGGTTAGGGTTAGGGTGAGGTTTAGGGTTAAGATTTGGGTTCGAGTTAGGGTTAGGGTGAGGGTGAGGGTGAGGTTTAGTGTTAGAGTTAGGCTTAGGGTGGGGCTTAGTTTGAGGGTTAGGGTTAGGGTTAATGTTAGGGTTAGGGTGAGGGTTAGAGTGAGGTTTAGGGTTAGAGTTAGGGTTAGGGTTAGGGTTAAGCTGAGGGTGTGTCTGTGGGTTAGGGTTAGGTTAAGGTTAGGCTTAGATTTACACTAAGGGTGAGGTTGAGGGTGAGGGTTAGGTTTAGAGTGAGGGTTAGGCTTAGGGTTAGGGTGAGGGTTAGGATGAGGGTTAGGTTTAGGACTATGGTTAGGGTGAGCACTGGGGTGACGTTTCGTGTGAGGGTTAGGGTTAGGGATAGTGCTAGGTTTAGGATTAGGGTTAGGTTGAGGGTGAGTCTGAGGGTTAGGGTTAGGGTTAGGATTAGGCTTAGGCTTAGGGTTAGGGTTATGGTTTGGTTTAGGGTGAGGGTTAGGTTGAGGATTAGGGTTAGTGTTAGTGTTAGGGTGAGGGTTAGGGTTAGGGTTAGAGTGACGGTTAGGGTTAGTGTTAGGGTTAGGTTTAGGCTTAGGCTTAGGGTTAGGCTTATGGTGAGGGTGGGGATGAGGTTAAGGTTTAGAATGATGGATAGGGTTATGGTTACATTGAGTGTTAAGGTGAGGGTTTGTGTTAGGATTAGGGTTACGGTGACTGCTAAGGTGAGGGTGAGGTTTAGGGTGAGGGTTAGGTTTAGGATTAGGGTTATGCTGAGGCTGAGGCTGAGGGTGAGGGTTAGGTTTAGAGTGATGGTTAGGGTTACCTTTAGGGTGAGGACTAGGATTAAGGTTAGGGTTAGGGTGAGGGTTTGGGTGAGTGTTAAGCTTAGGGTAAGGGTGAGGGTTAGGGTGAGTGTTAGGGTTAGGGTTAGGGTGAGGTTGAGGGTTAGATTGAGGGTTAGGGTTATGTTGAGGGTTATGTTTAGGGTAAGGGTTAGGTTTAGGTTTAGGGTTATTGTTAGCATCAGGGTTAGGGTTATGGTTAAGGTGAGGGTGAGGGTGAGGGTCAGGGTGAGGGTTAGAGTGAGGTTTAGTTTTAGGGTTAGGGTTAGAGTTAGGGTTAGGGTGAGGGTGAGGTTTAGGGTTAGAGTTAGGGTTAGTGTTTGGGTTAGGGTTACCGTGAGGGTTAGGGTGAGGGTTAGAGTTCAGGTTAGGCTTAGGCTTAGGCTGAGCATGAGGGTGAGGGTTAGGGTTAGGTTTAGGGTTACGTTTAGGTTGAGGGTTAGGATGAGGTTTAGGGTTAGTGTTAGGGTTAGTGTTAGGGTTAGGTTTAGGGTTAGGGTTATGTTTAGGGTTAGGGATAGGGTGAGGGTTAGGATTAGGGTTTGGGTTAGGGTGAGGGTGAGGGTGAGGATTATGGTTAGGATTAGTGTTAGGGTTAGGGTTAGGGTTAGGGTTACATTGAGGGTTAGAGTTAGGTTTAGGGTTATTTTTAGTGTTATGTTTAGGGTTAAGTTTGGGGTGAGGGTGAGGCTCAGGGTGAGGGTTATGGTTAGTGTTAGGGTTAGGGTTAGGTTTAGCTTTATTGTTGGGTTAGGATTAGAGTTACGGTCAGGGTGAGAGTGAGGGTGAGGTTTAGGGTTAGGGTGAGGTTTAGCGTGAGGTTTAGGGTTAGGGTTAGGGTTAGGGTGCTGGTGAGGTTTAGGTTTAGAGTTAGGGATAGGGGGAGGGTTAGGGAAAGAGTTAGATTTAGGTTTAGTGTTAGCATTAGGGTGAGGGTGAGGGTTAGGTTGAGGTTTAGGGATAGGGTTAGAGTTAGGATTAAGGTTAGCGTGAGCTTGAGGGTGAGGGTTAGGGTTAGGGTTAGGCTTAGGGTTACGGTTAGGCTGAGGGTGAGTGTGGGGGTGAGGATTAGGGTTAGGTTGATGGATAGGTTTAGGGTTAGTGTTATTGTTAGGGTATGGGTTAGAGTTACGGTGAGGGTGAGGTTGCAGGTGAGGGTTAGTGTTAGGGTTAGGGTGAGGTTTAGGGTTAGGGTTAGAGATAGGGTTAGGCTGAGTGTGAGGGTGGGGGTGAGGATTAAGGTTAGGGTTAGCTTCAGGGTTAGAGTTATTGTTAGTGTTATGGTTAGGGTTAATTTTGCAGTGAGGGTGAGTTTGAGGTTGAGGTTTATGGTTAGGATTAGGTTTAGGGTTAGGGTTAGGGTTACTGTTATTGATAGGGTTAGGGTTATAGTTATGTTGAGGGTGAGGGTGAGGTTTAGGGTTAGGGTTAGGTTGAGGGTGAGGTTTAGGGTTAGAGTGAGTGTTAGTGGGACAGTTAGTGTGAGGGTTAGGTTTAGAGTTAGTGTTAGTCTCAGGGTGAGGGTGAGTGTTAGGTTGAGGTTTAGGGATAGTGTTCGGGTTAGGATTAGGGTTAGGTGGAGTGTGAGTGTGAGGGTTAGGGATAGGCTTAGGCTTAATCTTAGGGTTAGGCTGAGGGTGAGGGTGGGGGTGAGGGTTAGTGTTATGGTGAGGGTGAGGATTAGTGTTAGGGTGAGGGTTAGGATGAAGCTAGTGTTAGGGTTAGGATTTGGTTTAGGGTGAGGGTGAGGGTGAGGATTAGGGGTAGGGTTACGGTTAGGGTTAGGGTTACAGTGAGGGTTAGGTTTAGGTTTAGGGGTATGGTTAGGCTTAGGTTAGGCTGATGGTGAGTGTGGGGATGAAGATTAGGTTTAGAGTGATGGTTAAGGTTATGGTTACGTTGAGGGTTAGGGTGAGGGTTAGGGTTAGGATTAGGTTTATGGTGAGGGCTAAGGTATGGGTGAGTGTTAGGGTTAGGGGTAGGCTTAGGATTAGGGTTAGGCTGAGACTGAGGTTGAGAGTAAGTGTTAGGGTTCGGGTGATGGTTAGGGTTACGCTTAGGGTGAGGGTTAGGATGAGAGTTAGGGTTAGGGGGTGGGTTAGGGTGAGTGTGACGGTAAGGGTAAAGATGAGGGTTAGGATTAGGGTGAGGGTTAAGGTGAGGATGAGGGTTAGGGTTAGGCTGAGGGTTAGGGTGAGGTTGAGGGTTACGGTTAGGGTGAGGGTGAGGTTTAGATTGAGGTTTAGGTTTATGTTGAGGGTTATGTTTAGGGTGAGGGTTAGGTTTAGTTTTAGGGTTATTGGTAGGGTTAGGGTTAAGGTTACGGTTAAGGTGAGGTTGATGGTGAAGTTTGGGTTATGGTTAGGGTGAGGTTTAGGTTTAGTGTTAGGGTTAGAGTTAGGGTTAGGGTGATGGTGAGGTTTAGGGTTAGGGTTAGAGTTAGGGTTAGGGTGATGGTGAGGTTTAGGGTTAGGTTTAGGGTGAGGTTTAGGGTGAGGGTTAGAGTTCAGGTTAGGCTTAGGCTTAGGCTTAGGCTTAGGCCGAGCATGATAGTGAGGGTTTGGTTTAGGGTTAGGGTGAGGGTTAGCGTTAGGTTTAGGGTGAGTGTTAGGATGAGGTTTATGGTTAGGCTTAGGGTTAGGTTTAGGATTAGGGTTAGGTTTGGGTTTAGGGATAGGGTTAGGGTTTGGGTGAGGGTTAGGGTTAGGGTTAGGGTTATGGTTAGGGTTATTGTTAGTGTTATGGTTAGTTTTAAGTTTGCAGTGAGGGTGATGCTCAGGGTGAGGTTTATGTTTAGTGTTAGTGTTAGGGTTAGGTTTAGTGTTAGGGTTAGGGTTGGTTTTAGGGTTACGCTTAGTGTTAGGTGGAGGGTGAGGGTTAGGGTGAGGGTTAGGGTTAGGGGTAGGGTTAGGTTGAGTGTTAGGGTTCGGGTTACGGTGAAGGTGTGGGTTAGTTTTGAGCTGAGGGTTAGGGTGAGGACTAAAGTGAGGGTGAGGGTTAGGGTTAGGGTGAGGATTAGGTTGGGGTTTAGGTTTAGGTTTAGGTTTAGGGTTAGGGTTAGGGTTAGGATTAGGGTTAGGCTGAGGGTGAGTGTGAGGGTTAGTTTAAGGGGTAGGCTTAGGCTTAGGGTTAAGCTGATGGTTAGGGTGGGGATGAGGATTACGTTTAGAGTGATGGTTCTGATTATGGTTAGGTTGAGGGTTAGGATGAGTGTTAGGGTTAGGATTAGTGTTAGGGAGAGGGCTAGGGTGAGTGTGAGGTTTAGGGTTAGTTTCAGGCTTAGGCTTAGGGTTAGGCTGAGGCTGAAGGTCAGGGTGAGTGTTAGGGTTAGGGTGATGGTTAGGGTTACGGTTAGGGTGAGGGTTAGGATGAGGGTTAGGTTTAAGCTGAGGGTTAGGATGAGGGTGACAGTAATAGTAAAGATGAGGGTTAGGGTGAGGATGAGGGTTATTGTTAGTGCGAGGGTTAGGGTTAGGGTGAGGGTGAGGGTTAGATTGAGGATTAGTGTTAGCATTAGTGTGAGGTTTAGGTTGAGGATGAGTGTTAGGTTTAGGTGGGGCTAGGGTGAAGTTGAGGGTTAGGGTTAGGATTAGGGTGAGGTTTAGGTTTAGCGTGATGGTTAGCATTAGTGTGAGCGTTAGTGTTAGGTTCAGTGTTAGTGTTAGGGAGAGGGTAAGTGTTAGGGTAAAGTTTAGGTTTAGGGTGAGGTTTAGGATTAGTGTTAGTGTTAGGGTTAGGGTGAGGGTGAGGTTTAGGGTTAGAGTTAGGGTTAGGGTGTGGTTTCGTGTTAGGCTTAGGGTTAGGTTTATTGTTAGCGTTAAGGTTAGGGTGAGGTTTATTGTAGGGGTGAGGGTTAGTGTTAGGTTTAGGATTAGGGTTAGGGTTAAGGTGAGGGTGAGTATGAGGGTTACAGTTAGGGTTAGGGTTAGGATTAGAGTTAGGGTGAGTGTGAGTGTGAGGGTTATCGTTAGGGTGATTGTTGGGGTTAGGGTTAGAGTGAGGGTTAAGGTGAGGGTTAGGCTTAGGCTTAGGGTTTGGGTATGGGCTAGGCTGATGGTGAGGGTTAGGGTTAGGGTTAGAGTGAGGGGTAGGGTGAGGGTTAGGGTTAGTGTTAGTGTTAATGTTGGGGTTAGGGTAAGGCTTAATGTTAGGCGGAGGTTGAGGCTGAGTGTGAGGCTTAGGGTTAGGGTGAGAGTGAGGTTTGGGGTTAGATTTAGCATTAGGGTTAGGGTTAGTATGAGGTTTAGGGTTAGGGTTAGTGTTATGGTTAGGGTTAAAGTGAGGGTGAGTGTGAGGGTTAGGGTTAATCTTAGGCTTAGGCTAAGGCTTAGGCTGAGTGTGACGGTGAGGGTGGGGGTTAAGGTTAGGGTTTTAGGGTTAGGGTGAGTGTTATGATAAGGTTTAGGGTTAGCATTAGTGTGAGGGTGAGGTTTAGAGTTAGGGTGAGGGTTAGGGTTAGAGTTAAGGTGAGGTTTATGGTTAGGATTTGGGTTAGGGTTACAGTGAGGATGAGGGTTAGGGTGAGGGTGAGGGTTAGGATTAGGGTTAGGGTGAGGGTTTGGGTTAGCGTTAGAGTTACGGTGAGGGTCAGGGTTTGGGATAGGGTTAGGGTTAGTGTTACAGTTAGGATTAGGGTTAGAGTAACAGTGAGGGTGAGGGTGAGGGTGAGGGTTAGGATCAGGGTTAGGGTGAGGTTTAGGATTAGGGTTATGGTTAGGGTGAGGGTGAGGTTTAGGGTTAGAGTTAGGGTTACGGGGAGGGTTTGGCGGATGGTTAGGGTTAGGGTTAGAGTTAGAATTAGGGTGAGGTTTAGGTTGAGGTTTAATATCAGAGTTAGGGTTAGGTTTAGGATTAGGTTTGCAGTGAGGGTGAATGTGAGGGTTAGGGTTAGGGTTTGGCTTAGGCTTAGAGTTAGGCTTAGGGTGTGGGTGGGTTTGAGGATTAGGTTTAGAATGATGGTTAGGTTTAGGGTTAGTTTGAGGGCTAGGTTGAGGGTGAGGGTTAGGGTTAGGGTGACGTTTTGGGTTAGGGTTATGGTTAGGGTTAGTGTGAGGGTGGGTGTTAGGGTGAGGGTTAGGTTTAGGGTGAAGGTTATGGTTAGGATGAGGGTTATTGTTAGGGTTAGGGTTAGGGTTAGGGTTATGGTGAGGGTGAGGGTGAAGGTTAGGTTTAGGCTTAGGTTTAGGTTTCGGGTTAGGGTTATAGTTAGGGTTATGGTGAGTGTGAGGTTTAGGGTTAGAGTTAGGGTTAGTGTTAGTATTAGGGTTAGGGTGAGGGTTAGGGTTAGGGTTAGGCTTATGCTTATGCTTAGGCTTAGGCCGAACATGAGGTTGAGTGCTAGGGTTAGGGTTAGGGTGGGGTTTAGGGTTAGGGTTAGGGTTAGGGTGAGGGTCAGGTTGAGGGTTAGATAGAGGGTTAGGGGGAGGGTTAGGGTGAAGGTTTGTTTTTGGGTTAGAGTTTGTGTTAGGGTGAGGGTAAGTTTTAGGTTGAGGGTTTGGTTTTGGGTGAGGTTTATGGTTAGGGTGAGGGTTAGGAATAGGGTTAGGGTTATTGTTAGGGTTAGGTTTAGGGTTAAGGGTAGGGTGAGGGTGAGGTTAAGGATGCGGTTTAGGATTAGGGTTAGGGTGAGGTTTAAGGTTTGGGTTAGGGTTAGAGTTAGGGTTAGGCTGAAGGTGAGATTTAGGGTTAGAGTAGAGTTAGGATGAGGGTTAGGTTGAGGGTTAGGGTTAGGGTTAGTGATAGCGTTAGGGTTAGGGTGAGAGTTAGGGGGATGGTTAGAGTTAGGGTTAAGGTTAGCGTTAGGATTAGGATTAGGGTGAGTGTGAGTGTGTGTATTAGGCTTAGATTTAGCGTTCGGTTTAGGGTTAGGCTGAGGGTGAGGTTGAAGTTGAGGGTTAGGGTTAAGGTTAGTGTTAGGTTTAGGATTTGTGTGAGGGTTAGGGTTAGTGTTAGGCTTAGGCTTAGGGTAATGCTGAGGGTGAGAGTGAGGGTGAGTGTTAGGGTTAATGTGAGGGTTAGTGTTAGGGTTAGGGTGAACTTTAGTGTTAGGGTTAGGGTTATAGTTAGGGTTAGGGTGAGGGTGATGTTTATGGCTAGAGTTAGGGTTAGGGTGAGGGTTAGGGGTAGGGTGAGGGTTAGATTGAGGATTAGTGTTAGGATTAGGGTGAGGTTTAGGGTGAGGATGAGGCTTAGGGTTTAAGGTGAGGGCTTGGGTGAGGGTGAGGGTTAGTTAGGGTTAGGGTGAGTTTTAGGGTTAGGTTGATGGTTAGGGTTAGTTTGAGAGTTAGTGTGAGGGTTAGGATTAGTGTTAGGGTGTGGGTTATTGTTAGGGTGAGGGTTACTGTTAGGGTTAGGGGTACTGTTAGAGTTAGGGTTAGGGTTACGGTTCAGGTTAGGTTGAGGGTGAGGGTTAGGATGAGGTTTAGGGTTAGGGTTAGATTTAGGGTTAGCGTGAGAGTGAGGTTTAGGGTTAGAGTTCGGGTTAGTGGTAGGTTTAGGGTACTGGTGAGGTTTAGGGTTAGGGTTAGGCTTAGGTTTAGGCTTAGGCCGAGCATGTGGGTGAGGGTTAGGGTTAGGGTTAGGGTGAGAGTTAAGATGAGGTTTAGGGTTAGGATTAGGGTTAGGGTGAGGGCTAGTTGAGGGTTACATTGAGGGTTAGGTTTAGGGATAAGGTTAGGTTTAGGATTAGGTTTAGGGTAGAGTTTGTTTGAAGGTTAGGATTAGGGTTAGGGTTAGGCTTAGGGTTAGGGTGAGGGTTCGGATTAGGGTTTGCATTAGGGTGAGGGTGAAGCTGAGGATTAGGGTTAGGTTTAGTGTCAGGGTTAGGTTTAGTGTTAAGGTTAGGTATAGGGTTAGGGTTAGGGTTAGGTTTATGGTGAGGGTTAGGGTTAGGGTTAGGCTTAGGGTTAGGCTGAGGTTGAGGCTGAGGGTGAGGTTTATGGTTACCCTTAGGGTTACTGTTACGGTTAGGGTTAGTGTTACTGTTAGGGTTAATGATATTGTTAGGATTAGGGTTCGAGTTACGGTGAGGTGGAGGGTGAGGTTTAGGGTTAGAGTGAGGTTTAGGGTGATGTTTAGGGTTAGGGTGAGGGTGAGGTTTAGGGTTAGAGTTAGTGTTAGAGGGAGGGTTAGGGTGAGGTTTAGGGATAGCATTAGTGTTAGGGTTAGGGTGATGGGGAGGGTTAGTTTGAGGTTTAGGGATAGGATTAAGTTTAGGATTAGGGTTAGGGTGAGGTTGAGTGTGAGGGTTAGGGTGAGGGTTAAGTTTAGGCTTAGGGTTAGGCTGAGGGTGAGGATTAGGGTTAGGGTGATGGTTAGGGTTAGGGTTAATGCTATTGTTAGGTTTAGGGTTAGAGTTACAGTGAGCGTGAGGGTTCGGGTGAGGGTTAGGGTTAGGGTTAGTGTGGGGTTTAGGGTTAGGGTTTGAGTGAGGGTGAGGGTGAGGTTTATGGTTAGATATAGTGTTAGGGTGAGGGTGAGGGTGAGCTTTAGGGATAGGGTTGGTGTTAGGTTTAGGGTGAGGGTGAGGGTTACATTGAAGTTTAGGGTTAGGCTTAGGGTTAGAGTTAGTGTGAGGGTTAGTTTTAGAGTTAGGTTTAGCATTAGTGTGAGTGTAAGTGTTAGGGTGAGGTTTTGGGTTAGGGTGATGTTTATGGTTAGGGTGAGGGTTAGGATTTGTGTTAGGGTTATTGTTAGGGTTAGGTTTAGGGTTTGGGTTAGGGTTAGAGTTAGGTTTAGGGTGAGGGTGAAGTTTAGGGTTAGAGTTAGAGTTAGGGTGAGGGTCAGGGTTAGGGTTAGTGTTAGGGTTAGGGTTAGTATTAGGGTGAGAGTTAGGGGGAGGGTTAGGGTAAGGGTTAGGTTTAGGGTTATGATTCAGGTAAGGGTGAAGGTGAGTGTGAAGTTTAGGGTTAGGTTTAGTGATAGGTTTATTGTTAGTGTTAGGGTTAGAGTGAAGTTGAGGGTAAGGGTGAGGGTGACGATTAGGTTTAGTGTTAGGGTGAAGTTTAGGGTTAGGTTTAGGGTTAGGGTGAGGGTTAGGGTTAGGGTTAGGGTGAGGGTTAGGATGAGGATTAGGGTTACAATTAGGGTTAGGTTGAGAGCTAGGGTGAGGGTGAGGATTAGGGTTAGTGATATTGTAAGTTTTAAGGTTAGGGTTAGGTTTAGGGTGAGAGTTAGTATGAGGGTTAGGGTTACTGTGAGGGTGAGGGTTAGGGTGAGGATTAGGGTCAGGGTGAGGGTGAGTGTTAGCATTATGGTTAGGGTTAGGGTTAGGTTTAGGGTAAGGATTAGTGTTATTGTCAGTGTTAGGGTTAGAGTTATGGTGAGGGTGAGGGTGAGGTTGAGGCTTAGGTTTAGGGTTAGGGTGAGGATTAGTTTTAGGGTTAGGATTAGGGTGAGGCTGAGGGTGAGATTTAGGGTTAGGTTTAGGGTTAGTTTGAGGGTTAGGTTGAGGGTTAGGGTTAGGGTTAGTTTTAGGGTTAAGGTTAGGGTGAGGGTTAGGTTGAGGATTAGGGTTAGTGTTAGAGTTAGGGCTAGGATAAGGGTTAGGGTTAGGGTGAGTGTGAGGGTTAGGTTGACGGTTAGAGTTAGGGTGATATTTAGGCTGACGGTTAGGTTTCAGCTGAGGATTAGGGTTAGGGTGAGTATTAAGGTTAGGGTGAGGGTGAGGGTTACGATTAGGGTTATGTTTAGTGTGAGGGTAAGGGTTAGGGTGAGGGTTATGGAGAGGTTGAGGTTTAAGTTTAGCATTAGGGTTAGGTTTAGGATTAGGGTTAGGGTTCTGATTAGGGTTAGGGTTTGGGTGAGGGATTTGCTTAGGAAAGGCTTAGGGTTAGGGTTAGGTTGAGGATTAGGGTGAGGGTGAGGTTTAAGTTGAGGATTAGGGTTAGGGTGAGGTTTAGGGTGAGGGTGAGGTTTAGGTTAAGGCTTAGGTTTAGGGTGAGTGTTAGGGTTAGGGTTAGGGTGAGAGTGAGGTTTAGGTTTAGGGTGAGGGTGAGGGTTAGTGATAGGGTTGGGGTTAGGGTCAGGGTCAGGGTTAGGGTTAGCTGTAGAGTTAGTGTGAGGGTGAGTGTGAGGGTTAGGGTTAGGTTTAGATTTAGGGTTAGGGTTAGGCTGAGGGTGAGTGTGAGGTTTAGGGTTGGGATGAGGGTTAGAGTTAGGGTTAGGGTTAGGGTTGGTTTGAGTGTTAGGGTTAGGTTTAAGAAGTGGGTTTGGCTGAGGGTTACGGTTATGGTTAGGGTGAGGTTTAGGGTTAGTGTGAGGGTTAGGATGATAGCTAGGCCGAATGTTAGTTTTAGTGTTAGGGTGAGGGTAAGGGTTAGGGTGAGGGTGAGGGTTAGGTTTAGGGTTAGGTTTAGGGTTAGGGTGAGGGTTAGGGACAGAGTTAGGATTAGGGTGAGGTTTAGGGTGAGGGTTAGGGTTAGGGTTAGGGTGAGGTGTAGTTGAGGGTTAGGTTTAGGGTGAGGTTTAGGGTGACGGTGACGGTAAGTGTTAGGGTGAAGTTGAGGGTTTGGGATTGGGTTAGTGTCAGAGTTAGGCTTAGGGTTAAGGTTAGGGTGAAGGGTAAGTTGAGGGGGTACGGGTAGGGTTAGGGTGAGGTATATGGTCAATGTGAGGATTAGGGTTAGGGTTAGGGTTAGTGTGAGGATAAGGATAAGAGTGAGGGTTAGGGTGAGAGTGAGGTTTAGGGTTAGCGTTAGGGTTACGGTGAGTTTTAGGGTGAGGGTTAAGGTGAGGATTAGGGTTAGGGTTAGGGTTATAGTCAGGGTAAGGGTTAGGATGAGGTTTAGTTTGAGGGTGAGGTTTAGGTATAGCGTTAGAGTTAGGTTGAGTTTTAGGGTGAGGGTTAGGATCCAGGTTAGGTTAGGTGAGGGTGAGGGTTATCGTTAGGTTTAGGGTTAGGTTTAGGGTGAGGGTAAGGTTTAAGGTGAGGGTTAGGGTGAGGGTGAGGGTTAGGGTTAAGTTGAGGGTTAGGGTGAGCGTTAGGGTGAGGGTTCAGTTGAGGGTTTGGGTTAGGGTTAGGGTGAGGTTGAGGGAGAGGGTGAGACTTAGGGTTAGGTTTAGGGTGAGGATGGGGTTTAGGTTTAGTGTTAGGGTTAGGTTTAGGGTGAAGGATAGGGTGAGGGTAAGGGTTAGAGGGAGGTTTAGCGGAAGGGTGAGGGTTAGGGATAGCATTAAGGTTAAGGATAGCTTTACGGTGAGAGTTAGGGTTAGTGTTAGGGTTACGGTGAGGGTGAGGGTTAGGGTTAGGGTTAGGGTGAGGGTTAGGTTTAGGGTTAGGGTGACGGTGAGGGTAAGGGTTAGGGTGAGTACTAGGGTTAGGTTTAGGGTTAAGGTAAGGTTTAGGTTTAGGGTGAGGGTGAGAGTGAGAGTTAGGTTTAGGATTAAGCTTAGGTGTAGGCTTAGACTTAGGTTGAGGGTGAGGGTGAGTGTCAGAGTTAGGTTTAGTGTGAGGGTTAGGGTTATGGTTATTTTTAGGGTGAGAGTGAGGGTGAGGGTTAGGGTGAGGTTGAGGGTTAAGGTTTTGGTGAGGGATAGTATTAGGGTTAAGGTTAGTGTGAGGGTTAGGGTTATGGTTAGTGTTAGGATGAGGGTTAGGTTTAGGGTTAGGGTGAGGGTAAAGTTTAGGGTGAGGGTGAGGGTTAGGGGTAGGATTAGGATTTGGGTTAGGGTGAACGTCAGGGATAGGGTCAGGATTAGGTTGAGGGTTTTGTTTAGGGTTAGGTTTAGAGTCAGGGTGAGAGTGAGGGTGAGGGTTAGCGTTTGGATTAAGGTTAGGGTTAGGGTTAAGCTGAGGTTGATGTTGAGGATGAGGGTTAGGGTTAATGTGAGGTTTAGCGTTAAGGTTAGGGTGAGGGTTAGGTTTAGGGTTAGGATGAGGGTAAGGGTTAGGGTGAGGGCTAGGGTGAGGGTGAGGGTTAGGGATAGGGTTAGGTTGAGGTTTAGGGTTCAGGTGATAGTTAGGGTTAGTGTGAGTGTTAGTGTTAGGACTAGGGTTAATTTTAGGGTGAGGGTTAGTGTTAGGGTGACTTATAGCGTTAGGGTGAGTGTTATGGTTAGGGTTAGGGTTAGTGTTAGCTTTAGAGTTATTGTTTGGGTTAGGGTTAAGGTTACGTTGAGGGTGAGGGTGAGGTTAAGTGTTTGGGTGAGGGTTACCATTAGGGTGAGGGTTATGGTTAAAATTAGGGTTAGTGTTAGGTTAAGGGTTTTTGTTAGGGTTAGGGTTAGGGTTAAGGTTACGGTGAGGGTGAGGTTGAGGGTAAGTTTTAGGGTTAGGTTGAGGTTTAGGTTTAAGGTTAGGGTTATAGTTAGGGTTAGGGTGAGGGTGAGGGTGAGGGTGAGGTTTAAAGTTAGTGTTAGGGGGAGGGTTAGGGGGAGGGTTAGGGTTAGGGTTAGGGTTAGTGTTAGGATTAGGGGTAGGGTGAGGTTGAGTGTGAGGGTTAGGGTTAGGGTTAGTCTGAGGGTGAGGGTGAGGGTTAGGTTTAGGATTTGGGTGAGGTTTAGGATGAGGTTAAGGTTAGGATTAGGTTTAGGATGAGGGCAGGTGTCAGGGTGAGGTTTAGGGTTAGCATTATGGTGAGGATTAGGATTAGGGTTAGGTTTATGGTTAGGGTGAGGGTTACTGTTAGGGTTACAGTGAGGGTGAGGTTTAGTGTTAGGGTGATGGTTAGTGTTAGGGTTAGGGTGAGGGTGAGGTTTAGGGTTAGAGTTAGAGTTAGTGTTAGGGTTAGAGTTAGGGTGAGGTTTAGGGTGTGGGTTTGTGAGGGTTAGAGTTCGGGTTAGGCTTAGGCTTAGGCTTAGGCTGAGCGTGGGGGTGAGGTTTAGGGTTATTTTTAGGGTGAGGGTTAGGGTTAGATTTAGGGTGAGAGTTAGGATGAGGTTTGTGGTTATGGTTATGGTTAGGGTTAGTTTTAGGGTTACGATTAGGGTTAGTTTTAGGGTTAGGGTTAGGGTGAGGTTTTGGGTTAGGTTTAGGGTTAAGTTTAGGATTAGGGTTAGGGTTAGGGCTATTGTTAGTGTTATGGTTAGTGTTAAGTTTGCGGTGAGGGTGAGGCTCAGGGTGAGGGTTATGGTTAGTGTTAGGGTTTGGGTTAGGGTTAGTATTATTGTTAGGGTTCGGGTAAGAGTTACGGTCATGGTGAGAGTGAGGGTGAGGGTTAGGGTGAGGTTTAGGGTGAGGTTTAGGGTTAGGGTAAGGGTTAGGGTGCTGGTGAGTTTTAGGGTTAGAATTAGGGTGAGGGGGAGTATTAGGGTGACGGTTAGGGTTAGGTTTAGTGTTAGCATTAGGGTGAAGGTGAGGGTTTGGTTGAGGTTTAAGGATAGGGTTAGTGTTAGGATTAGGGTTAGGGTGATGGTGAGGGTTAGGGTTAGGCTTAGGCTTAGGGTTAGGCTGAGGGTGAGGCTGGGCGTGAAGATTAGGTTTAGAGTGATGGTTAGGGTTAGGGTTAGTGTTATTGTTAGGGTTAGGGTTAGAGTTAAAGTGAGGTTGAGGGTGCGGGTAGGGTTAGGGTTAGGGTTAAGCTGAGGTTTAGGTTTAGGTTTAGAGATAGGGTTAGGGTGAGGGTGAGGTTTAGGGTTAAAGTTAGAGTTAATGTTAGGGTTAGGCTTAGGGTTAGAATGAGACTGAGTGTTGGCATGAGGTTTCGGGTTAGGGTTAGGGTTAGGGTTAGAGTTAGGGTTAGGGTTAGGGTTAGGGTAAGGGTTAATGTTAGTGTTATGGTTAGTGTTAGGTTTAAGTTTGGAGTGAGGGTGAGGCTGAGTCTGAGGTTTATGGTTAGGGTTAGGGTTATGGTTAGTGTTATTGTTAGGGTTAGGGTTAGAGTTACGGTGAGGGTGAGGGTGAGGGAGAGGGTTAGGGTTAGGTGAGATTTAGGGTGAGGTTTAGTGTTAGGGCTAGGTTGAGGGTGAGGATTAGGTTTAGAGTTAGGTTTAGTGGGAGGGTTAGGGTGAGGGTTAGGGTTAGGTTGATTTTTAGGGATAGGGTTAGGGTTAGGATTGGGGTTAGGGCGAGGGTGAGTGTGAGGGTTAGGGTTAGGGTTAGGCTTAGGCTTAGGGTTAGGCTGAGGGTGAGGGTGGGCGTGAGCGTTTGTGTTACAGTGACCGTGAGGATTAGAGTTAGGGTGAGGGTTAGGATGAGGGTTAGGGTTACAGTGAGGGTGAAAGTTAGGGTTAGGGTGAGGGTTACGTTTAGGATTAGGGTTAGGGTGAGGGTGAGGGTTAGGATTAGGGTTAGAGTTAGGTTTATTGTTAGTTTTATGGTTAAGGTTACTTTTGGAGTGAGTGTGAGGCTGAGGGTGAGGGTTAGGGTTAGGATTAGGTTTAGGGTTTGGATTAGTGTTAGGGTGAGGGTGAGATTGAGGGTGAAGATTAGGGTAAGGGTGACGTTTAGTGTTACGGTTAGCTTGAAGGTTACTATGAGGGTTAGGGATAGATTGATTGTTATGGTGAGGGTGAAGGTAAGGGTAAAGTTGAGGGTTAGGCTATGGGTGAGGGTTAAGAAATGGGTCAGGGTTAGGGTTAGGGTGAGGGTTAGGGTAAGTGTGAGGGTTAGGGGTTAGGGTGAGGGTGAGGGTTAGATTGAGGATTAGGGTTAGGGTTAGTGTGAGGTTTAGGGTGAGGATAAGGGTTTAGGGTTAGGTGAGGATAAGAGTTAGAATTAGGGTTAGGGTGAGGGCTAGGGTGAGGCTGGGGGTTAGGGTTAGGGTGAGGTTTAGGGTTAGGATGAGTGTTAGGGTTAGTGTGAAGGTTAGTGTTAGGGTTATGGTTAGTGTTAGGGTGGGGGTATGTGTTAGGGTGATGGTTAGGGTTAGGGTGAGGGTTACAGTTAAGTTGAGGGTTAGGGTTCGTGTTAGGGTTATTTTTAATTTTAGGTTAAGGGTTAGGTTGAGGGTGAGGGTGAGGGTGAGGTTTAGGGTTAGTGTGAGGTTTAGGGTTAGGGTTAGGATTAGGGTTAGAGTTAGGGTTAGGGTTAGGGTGAGGGTTAGCGTTAGATTTAGGGTTAAGGTTAGGGTGAGGGTTAGTGTGAGGGTTAGGGTTATAGTAAGGGTTAGGGTTAGGATTATGGTTAGGGTGAGGGTGAGTGTGTGGGCTAGGCTTAGGTTTAGAGTAAGGCTTAGCATTAGGCTGAGGGTGAGGTTGGAGGTGAGGGTTAGGTTTAGGCTGAGTGTTAGGATTAGGGTTAGGGTGAGGGTAAGGGTGAGGGTTAGGGTTAGGATTAGGGTTAGGCTGAGGGCTAGGGTGAGGGTGAGTTTTAGGTTTATGGTTAGGGTGAGGTTTAAGGTTAGGTTTAGGTTGAGGGTGAGGTTTAATTTTAGAGTTAGTGTTAGGGTGAGGGTTAGGGTTATGGTTAGGATTATGATTAGGGTTACTGTGAGGGTGAGTGTGAGGGTTACGGTGAGGGTTAGGGTTGGTCTTAGGGTTAAGCTGAGGGTGATAATGAGGGTGAGGGTTAGGGTTAGGGTGAGGTTGAGGTTTAGGGTTAGAGTAAGTGTTAGTGTGAGGGTTAGTGTGAGAGTGAGTGTTAGGTTTAGGTTGTGGGTGAGGGTCAGGATTAGGGTGATGCTTAGGGTTATCTCAGGGTGAGGGTTAGGATGAGGGTTAGGGTTATTGTGAGGATTAGGGTGAGGGTGACAGTAAGGGTAAAGTTGAGGGTTAGGCTGAGAGTGAGCATTATGGTAAGGGTGAGTGTTGGGTCTAGGGTGAGGGTTAGGGTTAGGGTTAGGGTTAGGGTGTGGTTTAGATTGAGGATTCGTTTTTGGGGTTAGTGTGAGGTTTAGGGTGAGGATGAGGGTTAGGGTTGGGTTGAGGGCTAGGGTGAGGATGAGGGTTAGGATTAGGGTTAGGGTGAGTGTTAGGTTTTGGGTTAGGGTTAGTGTGAGGATTAGTGTTAGGGTTAGGGTTAGTGTTAGGGTGAGGGTAAGTGTTAGGGTGAGGTTTAGGGTTAGGGTGAGTGTTATGGTTAGAATGAGAGATAGGGTAGGTTTAGGGTTATTTTTAGGGTTAAGGTTAGGGTTAGGATGAGGGTCAGGGTTAGGATTAGGGTTAGGGTGAGGGCTAGGGTGAGAGTGAGGATTAGGTTTAGGGTTAGGCTTAGGCTTAGGGTTAGGCTGAGGCTGAGGGTGAGGTTGAGGGTTCGGGTTAGCATGATGGTTAGGGTCATGGTTAGGGTGAGGGTTAGGATGAGGGTTAGGTTTAGGGTAAGGTTTAAGGTGAGGGTGACAGTAAGGGTCAAGATGAGGGTTAGAGTGAGGATTAGGGTTAGGGTTAGGGTGAGGGTGAGGATAAGATAGAGGATAGTGTTAAGGTTAGAGTGAGCTTTAGGGTGATAATGAGGGTTAGGGTAAGGGTGAGGGCTAGGGTGAGGGTGAGGGTTAGGGATAGGTTTAGGTTGAGGTTTAGGGTTAAGGTGATGATTAGGGTTAGTGTGAGGGTTAGTGTTAGGACTAAGGTTAGTTTTGGGGTGAGGGTTAGTGTTAGGGTGAGTTATAGCGTTAGGGTGAGGGTTATGGTTATGGTTAGGGTTAGTGTTAGCTTTAGGGTTATTGTTTGGGTTAGGGTTAAGGTTACGTTGAGGGTGAGTGTTAGGGTAAGTGTTAGGGTGAGGGTTACCGTTAGGGTGAGTGTTATGGTTAGGGTTAGGGTTAGTGTTAGGTTTAGGGTTATTGTTAGGGTTAGGGTTAGGGTTAGGGTTAAGGTTACGGTGAGGGTGAGGGTGAGGTTAAGATTTAGGGTTAGGTTGAGGTTTAGTTTTAGGGTTAGGGTTAGAGTTAGGTTTAGGGTGAGGGTGAGGATTAGGTTATAGTTAGTGTTAGGGGGAGGGTCAGGGTGAGGGTTAGGGTTAGGGTTAGGGTTAGTGTTAGGATTAGGTTTAGGGTGAGGTTAGGGTTAGGGTTAGTCTGAGGGTGAGGGTGAGGGTTAGGTTTAGGATTTGGGTGAGGTTTAGGATGAGGTTAAGGTTAGGATTTGGGTTAGGATGAGGGCAAGTGTGAGGGTGAGAGTTAGTATTAACATTATGGTGAGGTTTAGGATTAGGGTTAGGTTTATGGTTAAGGTGAGGGTTACTGTTAGGGTTACAGTGAGGGTGAGGTTTTGGGTTAGGGTGAGGGTTAGAGTTAGGGTTAGGGTGAGGGTGAGGTTTAGGGTTAGAGTTAGGGTTAGTGGTAGAGTTAGGGTTAGGGTGAGGGTTTGTGAGGGTTAGGGTGAGTGTTAGAGTTCGGGTTAGGCTTAGGCTTAGGCCGAGCGTGGGGGTGAGTGTTAGGGTTAGGTTTAGGGTGAGGATTAGGGTTAGGTTTAGGGTGAGGGTTAGGATGAGGTTTGTGGAAATGGTTATGGTTAGGGTTAGTTTTAGGGTTCCGATTAGGGTTAGTTTTAGGGTTAGGTTTAGGGTGAGGGTTTGGGTTAGGGTTAAGTTTAAGTTTAGGATTAGTGTTAGGGTTAGGGTTAGGGTTATTGTTAGTGTTTTGGTTAGTGTTAAGTTTGCGGTGAGGGTGAGGCTCAGAGTGAGGGTTATGGTTAGTGTTAGGGTTTGAGTTAGGGTTAGTATTACTGTTAGGGTTAGGGTTAGAGTTACTGTCATTGTGAGAGTGAGGGTGAGGGTTAGGGTTAAGATTAGGGTTATGGTGAGGGTGAGGGTTAGGGTTAGGCTTAGGCTTAGGGTTAGGCTGAGGGTGAGGCTGGGGGTGAGGATTAAGGTTAGGGTGATGGTTAGGGTTAGAGTTAGTGTTATTGTTAGGGTTAGGGTTAGAGTTAAAGTGAGGGTGAGGGTGCGGGTAGGGTTAGGGTTAGGGTTAAGCTGAGGTTTAGGGTTAGGTTTAGAGATAGGGTTAGGGTGAGGGTGAGGTTTAGGGTTAAAGTTACGGTTAATGTTAGGGTTAGGCTTAGGGTTAGAATGAGACTGAGCGTTGGCGTGAGGATTAAGGTTAGGTTTAGGGTTAGGGTTATAGTTAGGGTTAGGGTTAGGTTTAGGGTTAGGGTAAGGGTTAATGTTAGTGTTATGGTTAGTGTTAGGTTTAAGTTTGCAGTGAGGGTGAGGCTGAGGGTGAGGTTTATCGTTAGGGTTAGGGTTATGGTTAGTGATATTGTTAAGATTAGGGTTAGAGTTACGGTGAGGGTGAGGGTGAGGGTGAGGGTTAGGTGAGATTTAGGGTGAGGTTTAGGGTTAGGGTTAGGTTGAGGGTGAGGATTAGGTTTAGAGTTAGGGTTAGTGGGAGGGTTAGGGTGAGGGTTAAGGTTAGGTTGATTTTTAGGGATAGGGTTAGGGTTAGGATTAGGGTTAGGGTGAGGGTGAGTGTGTGGGTTAGGGTTAGGGTTAGGCTTAGGCTTAGGGTTAGGCTGAGGGTGAGGGTGGGCATGAGCGTTTGTGTTACAGTGACGGTGAGGATTAGAGTTAGGGTGAGGGTTAGGATGAGGGTTAGTGTTACAGTGAGGGTGAGGGTTAGTGTAAGGGTTAGGGTTAGGATTAGGGTTAGGGTGAGGGTGAGGGTTAGGATTAGGTTTAGAGTTAGGTTTATTGTTAGTGTTATGGTTAAGGTTATTTTTGGAGTGAGGGTGAGGCTGAGGGTGAGGGTTATGGTTAGGAGTAGGGTTAGGGTTAGGATTAGGGTTAGGGTGAGTGTGAGATTGAGGGTGAGGGTGAGGGTTTGTGTTAGGTTTAGGGACAGATTTAGGTTTAGGATTAGGGTTAGAGTTAGGGTTAGGGTTAGGGTGAGGGTAAGTGTTAGGGTGAGGGTTAGGTTTAGGGTTAGGGTTACAGATTGGTTGAGGGTTAGGTATCGTGTTAGGATTATTTTTAATTTTAAATTTAGGGTTACGCTGAGGGTGAGGGTGAGGGTGAAGGTTAGGGTTAGGGTTAGGGTGAGGTTTAAGGTTAGGATTAGGTTAGAGTAAGGTTAGGGTTAGGGTCAGGTTTAGGGTTAGGGTTAAAGATAGGTTGAGGGTTAGGGTTCCTGCTAGGGTTATTTTCAATTTTATGTTTAGGGTTATGTTGAGGGTGAGGGTGAGTGTTAGGGTTAGGGTTAGGGTTAGGGTTAGGCTTAGAGTGAGGGTTAGTGTGAGGGTTAGGGTTAGGGTTAGTGTTAGGTTAGGGTTAGGGTGAGGGTTAATCTGAGGGTTACGGTTAGGTTTAGGTTGAAGTTTAGGTATAGGGTTAGAGTTAGAGTTAGGGTTAGGTTGATCGTGAGGTTTAGGGTTAGAGTTAGGTTTAGTGTTAGGGTTAGGTTTAGGGTGAGTGTTAGGGTGAGGGTTAGAGTTCGGGTTAGGCTTATGTGGATTGTCAAGGTGAGGGTTAGGGTTAGGGTGAGGGTTAGCCTTAGGTTTAGGGTGAGGGTTTGGATGAGGTTTTTGGTTATGGTTAGGGTTAGTGTTACTTTCAGGGTTAGGGTTAGGTTTATGGTTAGGGTTAAGGTGAGGGTTAGGTTTAGGTTTAGGCTTAGGGTTAAGGGTAGGGTTATTGTTAGTGCAATGGTTAGTGATAATTTTGCAGTGAGGGTGAGGCTCATTTGAGGGTTATGGTTAGGGTTAGGTTTAAGGTTAGTGTTATTGTTAAGGTTAGGGTTAGAGTTATGGTCACGGTGAGAGTGAGGGTGAGGATGAGGGTTAGGGTGAGTTTTAGGGTGAGGTTTAGGTTTAAGGTTAGGGTCAGGGTGCTGGTGAGGTTTAGGTTTAGAGTTAGGATTAAGGGGAGGGTTAGGGTGAGGGTTAGGTTTAGGTTTAGTGTTAGCATTAGGGTGAGGGTGAGGGATAGGTTAAGGTTCAGGGATAGGGTTAGGGTTAGGGTTAGGGTTAGGGTCAGTGTGAGGGTGAGGGTTAGGTTTAGGCTTAGGCTTAGGCTTAGGCTTAGGCTAAGGGTGAGAATGGGAATGATGATTAGGGTTAGGGTGATGGTTATTCTTAGGGTTAGTGTTATTGTTAGGGTTAGGGTTAGAGTTACGGTGAAGGTGAGGGTGCAGGTGAGGTTTAGGGTTAGGGTTAAGGTGAGGTTTAGGGTTAGGTTTAGAGATAGAGATAGGGTGAGGGTGAGGTTTAGGATTAGAGTTAGGGTTAGTGTTAGGGTTAGGCTAAGGGTTAGGCTGAGGCTGAGGGTGGGGGTGAAGATTAGGGTTATGTTTAGGTTTAGGGTTAGAGTTAGGGTTAGGGTTAGGGTTAGGGTTAGGGTTTGGGTTATTGTTAGTGTTATGGTTAGGGTTAAGTTTGCAGTGAGAGTGAGGCTGAGGGTGAGGTTTATGGTTAGGGTTAGGGTTAGGATTAGGGTTACTGTGACTGTGAGTGTGAGGGTTAGGGTTAGGGTTAGGCTTAGTCTTAGGGTTAGGCTGAGGGTGAGGGTGGGGGTTAGGGTTAGTGTCATGTTGAGGGTGAGGATTAGGGTTAGGGTGAGTGTTAGGATGAGGGTTAGTGTTATGGTGAGGGTAAGGTTTAGGGTTAAGGTGAGGGTTAGGGTTAGGATTAGGGTTAGGGTGAGGGTGAGGGTTAGGGTTAGGGTTATGGTTAGGGTTATTGTTAGTGTTATGGTTAAGGTTACCTTTGAAGTGAGCGTGAGGGTTAGGGTTAGGATTAGGGTTAGGGTGAGGTTGAGGGTTAAGGGTGAGGTTGAGGGTTTGGGTTAGTTTTAGGGTGAGGTTTAGGTTTAGGGTGAGGGTTAGGGTTAGTGTGAGGGTTAGTGTTAGGGTTATGGTTATGTTTAGGGTCAGGGTTAAGGTTCGGGTCAGGGTTAGGGTTAGGGTTAGTGTTAGGGTTAGGGTTAGGGTGAGGGTTAGTTGAGGTTTAGGGTTAGGGTTAGGTTTAGGATTAGGTTTGGGTGAGGGTGAGTGTGAGGGTTAGGGTTACGCTTAGGCTTAGGCCGAGGGTGAGGGTGGGTGTGAGGATTAGTGTTTGGTGATAGTTAGGTTTAGAATTAAAGTGATGGTTAGGATGAGGTTTAGGGTTACGATTAGGATGAGGGCTAGGGTGAGGGTGAGGGTTAGTGTTAGCGTTAGGCTTAGGCTGAGGTTTAGGCTGAGGGTGAGATTGAGGGTGAGGGTTACGGTTAGGTTGATGGTTAGGGTTACGGTTACCTTGAAGGTTAGAATGAGGTTTAGGGATAGGGTGAGTGTTAGGTTGAGGGTGATGGTAAGGGGAAAGTTGAGGGTTAAGGTGTGGGTGAGGGTTAAGATAAGGGTGAGGGTTAGGGTTAGGGTGAGTGTTAGGGTAAGTGTGAGGGTTAGGGGTTAGGGTGAGGATGGGGGTTAGGTTTAATGTGAGGTTTAGGATGAGGATGAGGGTTAGGTTTAGGTGAGGATAAGGGTTAGAATTAGGGTTAGGTTGTGGGTTGGGTGAGGGTGAGGGTTAGGGTAAGGGTTAGGGTTAGGGTGAGGTTTAGGGTTAGGGTGAGTGTTAGGGTTAGTGTGAGGGTTAGT
The DNA here is from genome assembly GCF_024711535.1 of Dipodomys merriami. Lineage (NCBI taxonomy): Eukaryota > Metazoa > Chordata > Mammalia > Rodentia > Heteromyidae > Dipodomys > Dipodomys merriami. The sequence continues at coordinate 1,187,276 of NW_027206402.1, read as the reverse complement.
GTTAGGGTTAGGGTTAGGGTTAGGGTGAGGGTAAGTGTTAGGGTGAGGGTTATGTTTAGGGTGAGGGTTACAGTTAGGGTGAGGTTTAGGTTTAGTGTTAAGGTTATTTTTAATTTTAGGTTTAGGGTTACATATAGGGTGAGGGTCAGGGTGTGGGTTAAGGTTAGGTTTAGGGTGAGCTTTAGGTTTTGGATTAGTGTTAGAGTTAGGGTTAGGTTTAGGGTGAGGTTTAGGGTTAGAGTTAGGATTAGGGTGAGGGTTAGTGTGAGGGTTAGGGTTAGGGTTAGTGTTATGTTACGGTTAGAGTGGGGGTTAGTGTGAGGGTTAGGGTTAGAGTTAGGGTTAGTGTTAGGATTAGGGTTAGGGTGAGGGTGAGTGTGTGGGTTAGAGTTAGGTTTAGGGTTAGGCTTAGGTTTAGGCTGATGATGAGGTTGATGGTGAGGTTTAGGTTTAGGGTGAGTGTTAGGATTAGGGTTAGGCTGAGGGTTAGGTTGAGGGTTAGGGATAGGATGAGGGTTAGGGTGATTGCTGGGGTGAAGGTGAAGTTTTCCGTTAGGGTTAGGGTGAGGTGTAGGGTTAGGGTTAGGGTGAGGGTGAGGTTTAATTTTAGAGTTAGGGTTAGGGTGAGTGTTAGGGTTAGGGTTAGTGTTTGGGTTAGGGTTAGGTTTAGTGTTAGTGTTAGGTTGAGGGTTAGGGTTATGGTTAGGATTAGGTTTAGGGTGAGGGTGAGGGTGAGTGTGACAGTTAGGGTTATGGTTAGGCCTAGTGTTAGGTTGAGGGTTAGGGTGAGGTTGAGGGTTAGGGTTTGGGAGAGGTTTAGGGTTAGAGTTAGTGTTAGTGTGAGGGTTAGTGTTAGGGTTAGGTTTTGGGTGAGGTTTAGGGTTAGGGTGATGCTTAGGGTAACGGTCAGGGTGAGGTTTAGAAGGAGCGTTAGGGTTAGTGTGAGAGTTAGGGTGAGGGTGACTGTAAGGTTAAAGGTGAGGGTTAGGCTGAGAATGAGGATTACAGTAAGGGTGAGGGATAGGGTTACCATGAGGGTTAGGGTTAGGGTGAGGTTTATGGTTAGAATGAGGGTTAGGGTTAGGTTTAGTGTTATTTTTAGGGTTAGGGTTAGGGTTAGGTTTAGGGTTAGGCTGAGACTGAGGGTGAGGTTGAGGGTTAGGGTTAGCATGATGGTTAGGGTTATGGTTAGGGTTATAATGAGGTTTAGGGTTAGGGTGAGGTTTAGGATGAGGTTTAGGGTAAGGATTAGGGTTAGGATGAGGGCAAGGGTGAGTTTGAGGGTTTGGGTTGGCATTATGGCAAGGTTTAGGATTAGGGTTAGGTTTAGGGTTAGGGTGACTGTTAGGGTTAGGTTTACGGTGAGGTTGAGGTTTAGGGTTAGGGTGAGTGTTAGTGTTAGGGTTAGGGTTAGGGTGAGGGCTTGGGTTAGGTTTAGGTTTACAGTGAGGATGAGGGTTAGGGTTAGTGTTAGGGTTAGGTTTATTTTTAGGGTTTGGGTTAGAGATATGGTGAGCGTGAGGGTGAGGGTGAGGTTTAGGATTAGGGTGATGGTGAGGTTTCGGGTTAGAGTTAAGTTTAGGGGAAGAGTTAGGGTGAGGGTTATAGTTAGGGTTAGGGTTAATGTTAGGTTTAGGGTTACTGTTAGCGTTAGGGTTAGCGTTAAGGTTACAGTGAAGGTGAGGGTGAGGGTAAGGGTTAGGATTAGGGTGAGGCTTAGGTTTAGGGTTAGGGTTAGAGTTAGGGTTAGGGTGAGGGTGAGGTTTAGGTTTAGAGTTAGGGTTAGGGTGAGCGTTAAGGTGACTGTAAGGGTTAGCGTTAGGGTTAGGTTTAGTGTTAGGATTAGGGTTAGGGTGAGGTTGAGTGTGAGGGTTAGTGTTAGGGTTAGGCTGAGTGTGAGGTTGAGGGTTGGGGTTAGGGTGAGGGATTGGGTTAGGGTTAGGATTAAGGTGAGGTTTAGGATGAGGTTTAGTGTTAGGATTGGGGTTAGCATGAGGACAAGTTTGAGGGTGAGGGTTAGGGTTAGAATTATGGCGAGGTTTAGGATTAGGGTTAGGTTTAGGGTTAGGGTGAGGGTTAGGGTTGGGGTTAGTGTTAGGGTGAGTGTGAGGGTTAGGTTTAGGTTTAGGGTTAGGGTTATTGTTAGTGTTATGATTAAGGTTAAATTTAAGGTGAGGGTGAGGCTCAGGGTGAGGTTTAGGGTTAGGGTTATGGTGAGGTTTCGGATTAGGTTTAAGGTTAGGTTTAGGGTGAGGGCTTGGGTTAGGGTTAGGGTTACGGTGAGGGTGAGGTTTAGGGTTAGGGTTTGGGTTAGGGTTATTTTAGGGTTTGGGTAACGGTTAAGCTGAGGGTAAGGGTGGGGTTAGGTTAGGGTTAGGGTGAGGTTTAGGTTTAGGGTTAGGGTTAGAGTTAGGTTTAGGGTGATGGAGAGGTTTAAGGTTAGAGTTAGGGTTAGTGTTAGGGTTAGGGTTAGTGTGAGGGTTAGGGTGTGGGTTAGAGTGACGGTTATGGTTAGCTTTAGGGTGAGGGTTAGGGTTATGTTTAGGGTGAGGTTTAGGATGAGGTTTAGGGTTAGGTTTAGGGTTAGGGTTAGTTTTAGGGTTAGGATTAGGGTTAGGCTTAGGGTTAGGGTGAGGGTTAGGGTTAGGGTAAGGGTTAGGATTTGGCTTAGGGTTAGGGTTAGGGTTATTGTTAGTGTTATGGTTAGTGTTAAGTTTGCGGCGAGGGTGAGGCTCAGGGTGAGGGTTATGGTTAGTGTTAGTGTTTGGTTTAGGTTTAGTATTATTATTAGGGTTTGGGTTAGAGTTAAGGTCATGGTGAGAGTGAGGGTGAGGGTTAGGGTGAGGTTTAGGGTGAGGTTTAGGGTTAGGGTTAGGTTTAGGGTACTGGTGAGGTTTAGGGTTAGAGTTAGGGGGAGGGGGAGGGTTAGGTGAGGGTTAGGGTTAGGTTTAGTGTTAGTATTAGGGTGAGGGTGAAGGTTAGGTTGTGGTTTAGGGATAGGGTTAGGGTTAGGATTAGGGTTAGGGTGAGGGTGATGGTGAGGGTTATGGTTAGGCTTAGGCTTAGGGTTAAGCTGAGGGTTAGAGTGGGGTTGAGGATTTGGTTTAGGGTGATTGTTAGGGTTAGGGTTAGGGTTAGGGTAAAGGTTAATGTTAATGTTATGGTTAGGTTTAAGTTTGCAGTGAGAGTGAGGCTGAGGGTGAAGTTTATGGTTAGGGTTAAGGTTATGGTTAGTGTTATTGTTAGGGTTAGAGTTTGGTGAGGTTGAGGGTGATGGTGAGGGTTAGGGTTACGGTGAGATTTATTGTAAGGTTTAGGGTTAGGGTTAGGTTGAGAGTGAGGATTAGGTTTAGAGTTTGGGCTATTGGGAAGTTTAGGTTGAGGGTTAGGGTTAGGTTGATTTTTAGGGATAGGGTTAAGGTTAGGATTAGGGTTAGGGTGAGGTTGTGTGTGAGGGTTAGGGTTAGGGTTAGCGTTAGTCTCAGGTTTAGGCTGAGGGTGATGTTGAGGGTGAGGGTTAGTGTTACACTGAGGGTGAGGATTAGGGTTAGTGTGAGGGTTAGCATGAGGGTTAGAGTTACAGTGAGGGGGAGCGTTAGGGTTAGGGTGAGGGTTAGGGTTAGGATTAGGGTTAGGGTGAGGTTGAGAGTTAGGATTGGGGTTAGGGTTAGGTTTATTGTTAGTTAAGGTTACTTTTGGAGTGAGCATGAGGCTGAGGGTGAGGGTTAGGGTTAGGATTAAGGTTATGGTTAAGATTAGGGTTAGGGTGAGGGTGAGATTGAGGGTGAGGGGTAGGGTTAGGGTGATGGTTAGTGTTATGGTTAGCTTGAAGGTTAGGATGAGGTTTAGGGATAGATTGAGTGTTAAGGTGAGGGTGAAGGTAAGGGTAAAGTTGAGGGTTAGGCTGTAGGTGAGGGTTAATATAAGTGTGAGGGTTAGGGTAAGTGTGACGGTTAGGGGTTAGGGGGAGGGGGAGGGTTAGATTGAGGATTAGGGTTAGGGTTAGTGTGAGGTTTAGGGTGAGGATAAGGGTTGAGGGTTAGGTGAGGGTAAGAGTTAGAATTAGGGTTAGGGTGAGGGCTAGGGTGAGGTTGATGGTTAGGGTTAGGGTTAGGGTTAGGGTGAGGTTTAGGGTGAGGGTGAGTGTGAGTATTAGGGTTACAGTGAGGGTTAGTGTTAGGGTTACTGTTAGTGTTAAGGTGATGGTTAGGGTTACGGTGAGGGTTACAGTTAGGTTGAGGGTTAGGGTTCGTGTTAGGGTTATTTTTAATTTTTGGTTTAGGGTTACGTTGAGGGTGAGGGTGAGGGTGAGGGTTAGGGTTAGGTTTAGTGTGAGGTTTAGGGTTAGGTTTAGAGTTAGAGTTAGGATTAGGGGTAGGGTGAGGTTTAGGGTTTGATAGGCTTAGGGTGAGGGTTAGGTTGATGGCTAGGGTTAGGGTTAGTGTTAGGTTAGAGTTAGGATGAGGGTTAGTGTGAGGGTTAGGGTTAGAGTTAGGGTTAGAGTTAGGATTAGGGTAAGGGTGAGGGTGAGTGTGTGGTTTAGGGTTAGGTTAATGGTTAGGCTTAGGGTTAGGCTGAGGGTGAGGTTGAGGGTGAGGTTTAGGTTTTGTATGAATGTTAGAATTAGGTTAAGGGTGTGGGTTAGGATGAGGGTTAGGGTGAGGTTTTGGGTGAGGGTTAGGTTTAGGATTAGGGTTAGGCTGAGCGCTAGGGTGAGGGTGAGGTTTAGGGTTAGGTTTAGGGTGAGGTTTAGGGTTAGGGTTAGGTTGAGGGTGAGGTTCAATTTTAGAGTTAGTGTTAGGGTGAGGGTTAGGGTTAGTATTAGTGTTAGGGTTAATGTTATGGTTAGTGTTAAGGTTAGGGTGAGGGTTAGGATTATGTTTAGGATTAGGTTTAGTGTTACTGTGAGGGTGAGTGTGAGGGTTAGGGTGAGGGTTAGGGTTAGGTTTAGGGTTAGGCTGAGGGTGAGTGTGAGGTTGAGGTTTAGGGTTAAGGTGAGGGTGAGGTTTAGGGTTAGAGTTAGTGTTAATTTGAGCATTAGTGTGAGAGTGAGTGTTAGGGATAGGTTGTGGGTGAGGGTTAGGATTAGGGTGATGCTTAGGGTTATGATCAGGGTGAGGGTTAGGATGAGGGTTAGGGTTAGTGTGAGGGTTAGGGTGAGGGTGACAGTAAGGGTAAAGGTGAGGGTTAGGCTGAGAATGAGGATTACAGTAAGGGTGAGGGTTAGGGTTAGGGTGAGGTTTAAGGTTAGGGTTAGGGTGTGGTTTAGATTGAGGATTCGTTTTTGGGGTTAGTGTGAGGTTTATAGTGAGGATGAGGGTTAGGATTAAGTTGAGGTCTAGGGTGAGGATGTGGGTTAGGTTTAGGGTTAGGGTGAGTGTTAATGTTAGGGTGATTGTTTGGGTTAGTGTGAGGGTTAGTGTTAGGGTGAGAGTTAGTGTTAGGGTGAGGTTTATGTTTAGAATGAGGGTTAGGGTTAGGTTTAGGGTTATTTTTAGGGTTAGCGTTAGGGTTAGGATGAGAGTCAGGGTTAGGATTAGGGTTATGGTGAGGGCTAGGGTGAGGGTGAGGATTAGATAGAGTTAGGCATAGGCTTAGTGTTAGGCTGATGCTGAGGGTGAGGTTGAGGGTTAGGGTTAGCATGATGGTTAGGGTCATGGTTAGGGTGAGTGTTAGGATGAGGATTAGCGTTAGGGTGAGGGTGACATTAAGGGTCAAGTTGAGGGTTAGAGTGAGGATTAGGGTTACGGTTAGGGTGAGGGTGAGGATTAGATTGAGGAGTAGTGTTAAGGTTAGAGTGAGGTTTAGGGTGAGGATGAGGGTTAGGGTTATGGTGAGGGTTAGTGTTAGGACTATTGTTAGTTTTATGGTGATAGTTATGGTTATGGTTAAGGTTAGTGTTAGGTTTAGGGTTATTGTTAAGGTTAGGGTTAGGGTTAACGTTACGGTGAGGGTGAGGTTAAGGGTAAGGTTTAGGGTTAGGGTGAGGTTTAGGTTTAGCGTTAGGGTTAGGGTTATTGTTAGTGTTATGGTTAGTGTTAAGTTTGCAGTGAGGGTGAGGCTCAGGGTGAGGTTTACGGTTAGTGTTAGGGTTAGGGTTAGTATTATTGTTAGGGTTAGGGTTAGAGTTAAGGTCATGGTGAGAGTGAGGGTGAGGGTTTGGGTGAGTTTTAGGGTGAGGTTTAGGGTTAGGGATAGGGTTATGGTGAGGGTGCTCGTGAGGTTTAGGGTTATAATTCGGGTGAGTGTGAGGGTGAGTGTGAGGGTTAGGGTTAGGTTTAGTGTTAGCATTAGGGTGAGGGAGAGAGTTAGGTTGAGGTTTAGGGATAGGGTTATTTTTACAATTACGGTTAGGGTGAGGGTGAGGGTTAGGGTTAGGCTTAGGCTTAAAGCTAGGCTGAGGGTGAGGCTGTGGGTGAGGATTAGGGTTAGGGTGATGGTTAGGGTTAGGGTTAGTGTTATTGTTAGGGTTAGAGTTAGAATTACCATGAGGGTGAGTGTGCGGGTAGGGTTAGGATTAGGGTTAGGCTGAGGTTTAGGGTTAGGTTTGAGATAGGGTTAGGGTGAGGGTGAGGTTTATGGTTAAAGGTAGGGTTAGGGTTAGGGTTAGACTTAGGGTTAGGCTGAGGGTGAGGGTGGGATGAGGATTAGGGTTAGGGTTAGGGTTAGAGTTAGTTTTAGGGTTAGGGTTAGGGTAAGGGTTAATATTAGTGTTATGTTTAGGTTTAAGTTTGCAGTGAGGGTGAAGCTGAGGGTGAGATTTATGGTTAGGGTTAGGGTTATGGTTAGTGTTATTGTTAGGGTTGGGGTTAGATTTATGGTGAGGGTGAGGGTGAGGGTACGGGTTAGGCTTACGGTGAGATTTAGGGTGAGGTTTAGGGTTTGGGTTAGGTTGAGGGTGAGGATTAGGTTTAGAGTTAGGGTTAGTGGGTGGGTTAGGGTGAGGGGTAGGCTAAGGGTTAGGGTTAGGATTAGGGTTAGGCTGAGGGTGAGGATGAGGGTGAGGATTAGGGTTAGGTTGAGGGTGAGGTTTAGATTTAGAGTTATGTTTGGGGGAGGTTTAGGGGGAGGGCTAGTGTTAGGGTTAGTGTTAGTGTTCGGATTAGGATTAGGCTTAGGATGAGGTTGAGTGTGAGGGTTAGGGTTAGGGTTAGGCTTAGGGTTAGGCTGAGGGTGAGGGTGAGGGTTAGTGTTAGGGTGAAGTTTAGGGTTAGGATTAGGGTGAGGGATAGGATGAGGTTTAGGGTTAGGATTAGGGTTAGGATGAGGGCAAGGGTGTGTGTGATGGTTAGGGTTAGCATTATGGCAACGTTTAGGATTAGGATTAGGTTTAGGGCTAGGGTGAGTGTTAGGATTAGGGTTACAGTGAGGTTGAGGTTTAGGATTAGGGTGAAGTTTAGGGTTAGGTTTAGGGTGAGGGTGATGGTTAGGATTAGGGTTATTGTTAGTGTTATGGTTAAGTTTTCAATGAGGGTGAGGCTGAGGGTAAGTGTTAGGGTTAGGTTTAGGGTTAGGGTGAGGGCTTGGGTTAGGTTTAGGGTTACGGTGAGGGTGAGGGTTAAGGTTAGTGTTAGGGTTAGGGTTATTGTTAGGGTTAGGTTTAGAGTTATGGTGAGGGTAAAATGAGGGTGAGGTTTAGGGTAAGGGTGAGGGTTAGGTTTATTGTTAGAATTAGGGTTAGGGGGAGAGTTAGGGTGAAGGTTAGGGTTAGGTTTATTGTTAGGGTTAGGGTTTTTGTTAGGATTAGGGTTAGAGTTACGGTGAGGGTGAGGGTGAGTTTGAGTTTTAGGTTGAGGGTGAGGGTAAGGTTTAGGTTTAGAATTAGGGTTAGGGAGATAGTTAGGGTGAGGGTTAGGGTTAGGTTTTGTGTTAGGGTTAGGTTTAGGGTGAGGGTTAGGTTGAGGTTTAGGGTTAGGGTTAGAGTTAGGTTTAGGATTAGGGTTATGGTGAGGGTGAGTGTGAGGGTTAGGGTTAGGGTTAGGCTTAGACTTAGAGTTAGGCTGTGGGTGAGAGTGGGGATGAGGATTAGGTTTTGGGTGATGGTTAGTGTTCGTATTAGGTTTAGGGTTATGATTAAGTTTAGGGTTAGGATTACGGTTAGGGTGAGGGCTAGGATTAGGCTCAGGCTTTAGGGTTAGGCTGATGGTGAGGTTGAGGGTCAGGGTTAGTGTTAGGGTGATGCTTAGGATTATGGTCAGGGTGAAGGTTAGGATGAGGGTTATGGTTAGGTTGAGGGATTTGGGTGAGAGTGATGGTAAGGGTAAAGCTGAGGGTTAGGCTGAGTGTGAGGATTAAGGTAAGGTCTAGGGTTAGGGTGAGGGTCAGGGTTATGGTGAGGGTGAGGTTAAGATTGATGATTAAGTTTAGGGTTAGTGTGAGGTTTAGAGTGAAGATGAGGGTTAGGGTTAGGGTGAGGGTAGGTTGAGGGTGAGGGTTAGGGTTAGGCCAAGGGTGAGTTTTAATGTTAGGGTGATGGTTAGGGTTAGTGTGAGTGTTATTGTTAGGGTTAGGGTTAGTGTTAGGGTGAGGGTAAGAGTTAGTTTGAGGGTTAGGTTTAGGGTGAGGGTTATGGTTAGAATGAGGGTTAGGGTTAGGGTTAGGGTTATTGTTAGGTCAGGTTTAGTGTTACATTTACGGTGAGGGTGAGAGTTAGGTTTTGGGTGAGTGTGTGGTTTATGTTTAAGTTTAGGGTTAGAGTTAGGTTTAGGGTGAGGTTAAGTTTAGAGTTAGAGTTAGCGTTAGTGATAGTGTTAGGGTTAGGGTGAGGGTCAGTGTGAGGGTTAGGGTTAGGCTTAAGCTTAGGGTTAGGCTTAGGCTTAGACCGAGCGTGAGTGTGAGGGTTAGGGTTAGGGTTAGGGTGAGGTTTAGGTTTATGGTTACGGTGAGGATTGGGTTAGGGTTAGTGATAGTGTTAGGGGTAGGGTTAGGGTGAGGGTGACAGTAAGGGTAAAGGTGAGGGTTTGGGTTAGGATTAGGTTTAGATTGAAGGTGAGTGTGAGGGTTATGGTTAGGGGTAGGGTTAGGCTTAGGGTTAGGGTGAGAGTTAGGGTGAGGGTTAGGGCTGGGGTTGGTGTTGGGGTAGGGTTAGGGTGAGGGTTAGGGTGAAGGTGAAGATTAGGGTTAGGATTAGGATTAGGATTAAGTTGAGGGTGAGTGTGAGGGTTAGTGTTAGGGTTAGGGTTAGGGTGAGTGTAATGGTTAGGGTTCGGGTTAGGGTGAGGTTTAGGGTTAGGGTTAGTGTTAGGGTTAGGGTTAGTTTGAGGGTTAGGATGAGGGTGAGGGTTAGGGTTAGGGTTAGGATTACGATTAGGGGTAGTGTTAGGGTGAGTGCTTGGGTTATGCTTAGGGTTAGGATTAGGCTTAGCATTAAGCTGAGGGTGAGGGTGAGTGTTAGGTTTAGGGTTCAGGTTAGGGTTAGCATTTGGGTGACAGTTAGTGTTCAGGTTAAGTTTAGGGTTAGGGTGATGGTTTTGAATTAGGTTTTCGATTAAGGATTAGGGGGAGTGTTAGGATGAGGATTAGGTTTAGGATTAGGGTTAGGGCGATGGCTAGGTTGAGGGTGAGGATTAGGGTTATTGTTAGGGAGAGGTTAAGGGTTAGGGTTAGGGTTAGGGTGAGGGTTAGGATGAGGGTTAGGGTTATGGTGAGGGAGAGGGTTAGGGTTAGGGTGAGAGTTAGGTTGAGGATGAGGGTTAGGGTGAGGGTGAGGGTTAGGATTAGGGTTATGGTTAAGATTATTGTTAGTGTTATGGTTCTGGTTACCTTGGCAGAGATGGTGAGGCTGAGGGTGAGGGTTAGGGATAGGATTAGTGTTAGGTTTAGGTTTCGAGTTAGGATTAGTGTTATTGTTAGGGTTAGGGTTAGAGTTCTGGTGAAGGTGAGGGTGAGGGTAAGCATGAGGGTTAGGGTTAGGGTTAGGGTGAGGTTTAGTGTCAGGGTTAGGATTAGGTTTAGGGTGAGGGTGAGTATGAGGGTTAGGGTTATGATTAGGGTTTGGCTTAGGTTTAGGCTGAGGGCGAGGGTGAGTATGAGGGTTGGTGTTAGTTTGAGGTTTAGGGTTAGGATTACAGTGAGTGTCAGGGTTAGCATTAGTTTGAGGGTTACAATTAGGTTTAGGATTAGGTTGAGGTTTAAGGTTAGGGTTAGGGTTTGGGTTAGAATGAGTTTTAGGGTTACAATTAGGGTTAGGGTGAGGGCTAGGGTGAGGGTGAGGTTTAGTGTTAGGGTTAGGGTGAGGTTTAGGTTTAGGGGGAGGGTTAGGGGGAGGGTTAAGTTTCGGGTTACATTGAGGGTGTGGGTTAGGTTTGAGGTGAGGGTTATGTTGAGTACTAAAGTGAGGGTGAGGGTTAGGATTAGGGTTAGGGTGAGGGTTAGGTTGAGGTTTAGGTTTAGGGTTAGTTTTAGGTTTAGGAATAGGGTTGGGCTGAGGGTGATGTTGGGGATGAGGATTAGGTTTAGAGTGATGGTTCCGTTAATGGTTAGGTTGAGAGTTAGGATGAGGGTTAGGGTTAGGCTTAGGCTTAGGGTTAGGCTGAGGCTGAAGTCGAGGGTGAGGGTTAGGGTTAGGGTGATGGTTAGGGTTCCAGTTAGTGTGAGGGTTAGGATGAGGGTTAGCTTTGGGGTGAGGGTTAGGATGAGGGTGACAGAGTAAAGGTGTGGGTTAGGCTGAGGGTGAGGTTTATTGTAAGGGTGAGGGTTCTGGTTAGGGTTAGGTGAGGGTGAGGGTTAGATTGAGGATTAATGTTAGGGTTAGTGGGAGGTTTAGGGTGAGGATGCGTGTTAGGTTTAGGGTGAGGGCTAGGGTGAAGTTGAGGGTTAGGATTTGGGTTAGGGTGAGGTTTAGGTTTAGGGTGATTGTTAGCGTTAGTGTGAGGGTTAGTATTAAGGTTAGTGTACATGTTAGGGTGAGGGTAACTGTTAGGGTAAGGTTTAGGTTTAGGGTGAGGTTTAGGATTAGCGTTAGGGTTAGGGTTAGGGTGAGGGTGAGGTTTAGGGTTAGAGTTAGGGTTAGGGTGAGGCTGAGGTTTAAGGTTAGGGTTAGGGTTAGTGTTAGGGTTAGAGTTAGGGTGAGGTTTAGTGTGGGTGTGAGGGTTAGTGTTAGGGTTAGGATTAGGGTTAGGGTTAAGGTGAGGGTGAGTGTGAGGTTTAGGGTTAAGGTTAGGTTTAGGTTTAGAATTAGGGTGAGGGTGAAGGTGAGGGTTACGGGTAGGGTGAGTGTTGGGGTTAGGGTTAGAATGAGGGTTAAGTTGAGGTTTAGGCTTAGGCTTAGGGTTTGGGTATGGGCTAGGTTGAGGGGGAGGGTTAGTGTTAGGGTTAGTGTGAGGGGTAGGGTGATGGTAAGGGTTAGTGTTAGGTTTAGGGTTAGGGATAGGGTGAGTTTTAGTGTGGGGTTGAGGGTTAGTGTTAGTTTGGATTAGGGTTAGGGTTAAGGTGAGGGGGAGTGTGAGGGTTAGGGTTAGGGTTAGGGTTAGGGTTAGGGTTAGGTTTAGAGTTAGGGTGAGGGTGAGGGTGAGGGTTACGGTTAGGGTGAGTGTTGGCGTTAGGGTTAGAGTGAAGGTTAGGGTGAGTGTTAGGCTTAGGCTTATGGTTTGGGTATGGGCTAGGGTGAGGGTGAGGGTTAGGTTTTGGTTGAGGGGTAGGTTAAGGGGTAGGGTTAGTGTTAGGTTTAGGGTTGGGGTTAGGGTTAGACTTAATGTTAGGCGGATGGGGAAGGTGTGGGTGAGGGTTAGGGTTAGGGTGAGGGTGAGGTTTAGGGTTAGAGTTAGCGTTAGGGTAAGGGTTAGTGTGAGGGTTAGGGTTAGGGTTAGTGTTACTGTTAGGGTTAGGATGAGGGTGAGTGTGAGGGTCAGGGTTAGTCTTAGACTGAGGCGGAGGCTTAGGCAGAGCGTGTGGGTGAGGGTGAGGGTTAGGGTTAGGGTTTTAGGGTTAGGGTGAGTGTTAGGATGAGGTTTAGGGTTAGCATTAGGGTTAGGGTGAGGGCTAGAGTTAGGGTGAGGGTTAGGGTTAGGGTTAGGGTGAGATTTAGGGTTAGGGTTAGGGTAAAGGTTAAGGTGAGGCTGAGGGTAAGGATTAGGTTTAGAGTTACAGTGAGGGTCAGGGTTTGGGTTAGGTTTAGGGTTATTGTTTTAGTTAAGGTTAGGATTAGAGTTACAATAAGGTGAGCGTGCGCGTGAGGGTAAGGATCAGGGTTAGGGTGAGGTTTAGGGTTAGGATTATTGTTAGGGTGAGGGTGAGGATTAGGGTTAGAGTTATGGTTAGGGGGAGGGTTAGGTTGAGGTTTAGGTTTAGGGTTAGTGTTAGGTTAGGCTTAGGGTTAGGCTGAGGCTGAGGGTGATGTGAGGGTTAGGGTTAGGGTGATGGTTGGGTTTGCCTTTACGGTGAGGGTTAGGATGAGGATTTAGGTTATGGTGAGGATTAGGGTGAGGGTGACCGTAAGGGTAAAGGTGAAGGTTAGGCTGAGGGTGAGGGTTACGGTAAGTGTGAGGGTTAGGGTTAGGGTGAGGGTGAGGGTTAGATTCAGTATTAGTCTTAGGGTTAGTGTGAGGTTCAGGGTGGGAATCAGGGTTAGGGTTAGGTTGAGGGCTAGGTTGAGGGTGAGAGTTAGTGTTAGGGTGAGGTTTAGAGTTAGGGTGATGGTTAGGGTTAGTGTTATGGTTAGGGTTAGTGTTAGGGTGAGGGTAAGTGTTAGGGTGAGGGTTAGGTTTAGGGTGAAGGTTATGATTAGGATGAGGGTTAGGGATAGGTTTAGGTTTATTGTTAGGCTTAAGGTTAGGGTTATGTTGAGGGTGAGGGTGAAGGTGAGGGTTAGATTAGGGTTAGGGTTAGGGTTATTGTTAGTGTTATGGTTAGGGTTAAGTTTACAGTGAGAGTGAGGCTGAGGGTGAGGATTAAGGTTAGGGTTAGGGTGAGGTTTAGGGTTAGGGTTAGGGTTAGGGTTCTGGTGAGGGTTTGGTTTAGGGTGAGGGTTAGGCTGACGGTGAGGGTGAGGGTAGGGGTTAAGGTTAGTGTGAGGTTTAGGTTTAGGGTTAGGTTAGGGTTAGGGTGAGGTTGAGGTTTAGGGTTAGATTTAGGGTTAGGGTGATGATTAGGGTGAGGGTTAGTGTTAGGGTTAGGGTGAGGGTCAGGATGAGGGTGAGGGTTAGGGTTTGGGTTAGGATTAGGATTAGGGTTAGTATGAGGGTGAGTGTTTGGGTTAGGCTTAGTGTTAGGGTTAGTCTAATGGTTAAGCTGAGGGTGAGGTTAAGGTTGAGGTTTAGGGTTAGGGTTTGGGTTAGGGTTAGCGTTAGGGTGAGAGTTAGGGTTTGTGTTTAGTTTAGGGTTGGATGAGGTTTAGGGTTCGGGTCACAGTGAGGGTGAGGGTTAGGGTTAGGTTGAGGGTTAGGGTTAGGATTAGGGTTAGGGTTAGTATTAGGGTTAGGGTGAGGGTTAGGGTTAGGCTTAGGCTTAGGCTTAGCGTTAGGCTTAGGCTGAGGGTGAGGTTGAGGGTAAGGGTTAGGTGATGGTTGGGGTTGCCGTTAGGGTGAGGGCTCGGATGAGGATTTATGCTATGGTGAGGGTTAGGGTGAGGGTGACCGTAAGCGTAAAGGTGAGGGTTAGGCTGATGGTGAGGGTTAGGATCAAGGTGAGGGTGAGGGTTAGATTCAGGATTAGTGTTAAGGTTAGTGTGAGGTTAAGGGTGAGGAAGAGGGTTAGGGTTAGGTTGAGGTCTAGGGTGAGGGTGAGAGTTAGGGTTAGGGTTTGGTTTAGGGTTAGAGTGATGGTAGGGTTAGTGTGAGGGTTAGTGTTATGGTTGGGGTTAGTGTTAGGGTGAGGGTAAGTGTTAGGGTGAGGGTTAGGTTTAGGGTGAATGTTATGGTTAGGATGAGGGTTAGGGTTAGGGTTATTTTTATGGTTAAGGTTATGTTGAGGGTGAGGGTGAGGGTGAGGGTTAGGGTTAGGTTTAGGTTAAGGGTTTCAGGTTAGGGTTAGAGTTAGTGTTAGGGTTAGGGTGAGGTTTAGGGTTAGAGTTAGGGTTAGTGTTAGTGTTAGAGTTAGGGTGAGGTGAGGGTGAGGTTGAGGGTTAGATATAGCGGTAGGGGGAGTGTTAGGGTTAGGGTTAGGTTTAGGGTTATTGTTAGAGATAGGGTGAGGGTGAGGGTTCGGTTGAGGTTTAGGGTTAGGGTTAGGGTTTGGGTTAGTGTTAGTGTTAGGATGAGTGTAAGTGTTAGGGTGAGGGTTAGGGTTTGGGTGAGGGTTAAGTTTAGGGTGAGGGTGAGCGTTAGGATTCGGGGTGGGGTTAGGGTTATTGTCCGTGTTATGGTTAATCTTAGGTTTACGGTTAGGGTGAGGTTGAGGGTGAAGGTTAGGTTTAGGGTTAGGGTGAGGTTTAGGGTTCGGGTTAGGGTTAGGCGTAGGGTTCGGGTTTGGGTTAGGTTTAGGGTTACGGTGAAGGTGAGGGTTAGGGCGAGGTTTAGGGTTAGGGTGTGGGTTAGGATGAGGGTGAGGTTTAGAGTTAGAGTTAGAGTTAGGGGGAGGGTTAGGTTGAGGGTTAGGGCTAGGGTTAGTGTTAGGGTTAGGATTAGGGGGAGGGTTAGGTTGAGGTTTTGGGTTAGGGTTATGCTTAGGTTTAGGATTAGTGTTATGATGAGGATGAGTGTGAGGGTTAGGGTTAGGTTTAGGCTTAGGGTTAGGCTGAGGGTTAAGGTGGGGGTAAGTGTTATGTTTAGCGTTAGGGTTAGGGTGAGGGTTAGGGTTAGGGTTAGGCTGAGGGTGAGGGTTAGATTGAGGGTTAGGGTTTTGTTGAGGGTTATGGTTAGGGTGAGGGTTAGGTTTAGTGTTAGGGTTATTGTTTGGGCTAGGGTTAGTTTTAAGGTGAGGTTGAGGGTGAGGGTTAGGTTTAGGTTTAGGGTGAGGTTTAGTTTTAGGTTTAGGGTTAGAGTTAGGGTTAGGGTGATGGTGAGGTTTAGGGTTAGAGTTAGGGTTAGTGTTAGGGTTAGGTATAAGGTGAGGGTTAGGATGAGGTTTAGAGTTCGGATTAGGCTTAGGCTTAGGCTTAGGCTTAGGCTGAGAGTGAGGGTGAGGGTTAGGGTTAGGGTTAGGGTGAGGATTAGGGTTAGGTTTAGGGTGAAGGTTAGGATGAGGTTTAGGGTTAGGTTTAGGGCTAGGGTTAGGTTTTGTGTTAGGGTTAGAGTTAGTTTTAGGGTTAGGGTTAGGTTAGGGTGAGGGTTAGGGTTAGGGTTAGGGTTAGGCTTAGGCTTAGGCTTAGTGTTAGGGTTAGGGTGAGAGTGAGAGTGAGGGTTAGTGTTAGGGTTAGGGTAGGCTTAGGGTTAGGCTGAGGGTGAGGGTGGGGGTGAGGACTAGCTTTAGGTTGATCGTTAGGTTTAGGGTTAGTGTTATTGTTAGGGTTAGGGTTAGAGTTACGGTGAGGCTGAGGTTGCTGTTGAGGGATAGGGTTAGGGTCAAGGTGAGGTTTAGGGTTAGGTTTAGAGATTGGGTTAGGGT
Organism: Dipodomys merriami; assembly: GCF_024711535.1. NCBI lineage: Eukaryota > Metazoa > Chordata > Mammalia > Rodentia > Heteromyidae > Dipodomys > Dipodomys merriami. The sequence continues at coordinate 1,171,796 of NW_027206402.1, read as the reverse complement.
GAGGGTGAGGTTTGGGGTTAGATTTAGGGTTAATGTTAGGGACAGGCTTAGGGTTAGGCTGAGAGTGAGGGTAGGGTTGAGGATTAGGGTTAGTGTTAGTGTTAAGCTTAGGGTTATAGTTAGGGTTACATTTAGGGGTAGGGTTGGGATTAGGATTAAGTTTAAGGTGAGGGTTAGTGTTATGGTTAGGGTTAGGATTAGGGTTAGGGTGAGGGTGAGGTTTAGGGTTAGGGTTAGGTTTAGAGTGAGGTTTAGGGTCAGGGTTAGGGTTAGGGTTAGTTTTAGGGTTAGGTTTGGGGTTAGTGTTAGGATTAGGGTTACTGTGACTGTGAGTGTGAGGGTTAGGGTTAGGGTTAGTGTTAGGCTGAGGCTGAGGGTGAAGTTGAGGGTTAGATTTAGGGTTAGGGTATAGTTTATGTTTAGAGTGAGGGTTAGGGTTAAGATTAGGGTTAGGGTATGTGCTAGGGTTAGGGTTAGGCTTAATTTTAGGGTTAGGGTGACGTTTAGCGTTAGGTTTAGTGTCAGAGTTTGGGTTAGTGTGTGGGTTTGTGTTAGGGTTATAGTTACGGTGAGGGTGAGGATTAGGGTTAGGTGTAGGGTTAGGGTTATTCTTAGGGCTAGGGTTAGGGTTAAGGTTAAGGTAAGGATAAGGGTGAGGGTGATGTTGAGGGTTAGGGTTAGGGTTAGGATGAGGTTTAGAGTTAGGGTTAGGGTTAGGGTCAGGGTGAGGTTTAGGGTTAGAGTTAGGGTTAGGGTTAGGGTTAGTGTGAGTGTTAGGGTTAGGGTTAGTGTTACAGTTAGGGTTATGTTGAGGGCTAGTGTGAGGGTGAGGGTTAGGGTTAGCGTTAGGCTTTGGCTTTGGGTTAAGCTGAGGGTGAGGGTGAGGGTGAGGGTTAGGGTGAGGGTGAGGGTGAGATTTAGGGTTAGAGTTACTGTTAGGGTGAGGGTTAGGGTGAGGGTTAGTGTTAGTGTTAGGGTTAGGGTTAGTGTTACAGTTAGGGTTATGTTGAGGGCTAGTGTGAGGGTGAGGGTTAGGGTTAGCGTTAGGCTTTGGCTTTGGGTTAAGCTGAGGGTGAGGGTGAGGGTGAGGTTTAGGTTGAGGGTGAGGGTGAGATTTAGGGTTAGAGTTACGGTTAGGGTGAGGGTTAGTGTTAGTGTTAGGTTTAGGGTTAGGGATAGTGTTAGTGTTGGGGTTAGGGTGAGGGTTAGGATGAGGGTGAGGGTTAGGGTTAGGGTTAGGATTAGGATTAGGGTTAGTGTTAGGGTGAGTGCTTGTGTTAGGCTTAGGGTTAGGGTTAGGCTTAGCATTAAGCTGAGGTTGAGGGTGAGGGTTAGAGTAAGTGTTCCGCATAGGGTTAGCATTTGGTTGAGAATTATGGTTCGGGTTAAGATTAGCGTTAGGGTGAGGGTTAGGGTTAGGGTTATAGTGAAGGTGAGGGGTAGGGTTAGGTTGAAGGTTTGGGTTACTATTAGGGTTATGGTGAGGGTTAGGATTAGGGTTAGGGTGAGAGTTAGGATGAGGATTAGGTTTAGGATGGTGGTTAGGGTGAGGGCTAGGTTGAGGGTGAGTATTTGGGTTAGTGTTAGGGTGAGGTTTAGGGTGAGGGTGAGGGTTAGGGTTACGGTGAGGGTTAGGGTTAGGGTTACAGTGAGGGTTAGGTTTAGGATTACGGTTAGGGTGAGGGTGATTTTTAGGATTAGGTTTAGGGTTAGGATTATTGTTAGTGATATGGGCATGTTTACATTTGCAGTGAGGGTGAGGCTGAGGGTGAGGATTAGGGATAGGATTAGGGTTAGGGTTAGGTTTAGGGTTAGGATTAGTGTTATTGTTAGGTTTAGGGTTAGAGTTACCGTGAGGGTGAGGGTGAGGGTTATGGTTAGGGTAAGGGTTAGGATTAGGGTTAGGGTGAGGGCTAGGGTGAGGGTGAGTGTTAGGGTTAGTGTTAGGGTGAGGTTTAAGTTGAGGGTTTGGGTGAGGTTTAGGGTTATGGTGAGGGTGAGGGTGAGGGTAAGGGTGAGGGTGAGGGTTAGGGTTAGGATTAGGGTTAGGGTGAGGGTTAGGGTTAGGGTTAGGGTGAGTGTTAGGATGAGGATTAGGGTTAATATTAGGGTTAGAGTGAGGGCAAGGGTGAGGATGAGGTTTAGAATTAGTGGTAGGGTGAGGTTTAGTGTTAGGGTTAGGGTGAGGGTTAGGGTTATGGTGAGGGTGAGGGTGAGGGTAAGGGTGAGGGTATGGGTTAGGGTGAGATTTAGGGTCAAGGTTAGGATTTGGATTAGGGTGAGTGTGAGGTTTAGGGTTAGAATTATGTTTAGGGAGAGGGTTAGGGTGTGGGTTAGGGTTAGGGTTAGTGTTAGGGTTAGGGTTAGGGTGAGGGTTAGGTTGAGGTTTAGGGTTCGGGTTAGGGTTAGTGGTAGGATTAGGGTTAGGGTGAGGGTGAGTGTGAGGGTTATGGTTAGGGTTTGGGTTAGGCTTAGTGTTAGGCTGAGGGTGAGGTTGAGGTAAGGGTTATGGTTAGGGTGAGGGTCCAGGTAGGTTTAGGGTGAGTGTTAGAATTATGTTTAGGGTTAGCGTGATGGTTAGTGTTAGGGTTAGGGTGAGGTTTCCGATGAGGTTTAAGGTTACAATTAGGGTTAGGGTGAGGGCTAAGGTGAGGGTGAGGGTTAGTGTTGGATTAGGGTCAGGTTTAGTGTTAGGGTTAAGGGTAGGGTTAGGGTCAGGGTTAGCGTTTGGGTTACGGTTAAGGTGTGGGTTAGTTTTGAGGTGATGGTTAGGGTGAGGACTAAAGTGACGGTGAGGGTTAGGATTAAGGTTAGGGTTAGGGTGAGGGTTAGGTTGAGGCTTAGGTTTAAGGTTAGTGTTAGGGTTAGGATTAGGGTTAGGCTGAGGGTGAATGTGAGGGTTAGGGTTAGGTTTAGGCTTAGGGTTAGGGTTACTCTGAAGGTGAGGGTGGGGATGAGGTTTAGGTTTAGAGTGATGGTTGTGGTTATGGTTAAGTTGAGGGTTAGGATGAGAGTTAGAGTTAGGTTTAGGGTTAGGGTGAGGGCTACGGTGAGTGTGAGTTTTAGGGTTAGGTTCAGGCTTAGGCTTAGGGTTAGGGTGAGGCTAAAAGTGAGGGTGAGGGTTAGGGTTAGGGTGATGTTTAGGGTTACGGTTAGGGTGAGGGTTAGGATGAGGGTTAGTTTTAGGTTTAGGGTTAGGGTTAGGGTGATGTTAGGTTTAGGGTGATGGTTAGCGTTAGTGTGAGGGTTAGTGTTAGTATTAGTGTTACTGTTAGGTTGAGGGTAAGTGTTAGGGTAATGTTTAGGTTTAGGGTGAGGTTTAGTATTAGGGTTAGGGTTAGGGTCAGCGTGAGGTTTAGGGTTAGAGTTAGTGTTAGGGTGAGGTTTTGGGTTAGGATTAGGGTTAGGTTTAGTGTTAGGGTTAGGGTGAGGTTTAGTAGGGAGTGAGGGTTAGTGTTAGGGTTAGGATGAGTGTTAGGGTTAGTGTGAGGGTTAGGGTGAGGGTGACAGTAAGGGTAAAGTTGAGGGTTAGGCTGAGAGTGAGGATTACGGTAAGGATGAGTGTTAGGGTTAGGGTGAGGGTTACGGTTAGGTTTAGGGTGAGGGTGTGGTTTAGATTGAGGAATACTTTTAGGGTTAGTGTGAGGTTTAGGATCAGGGTGAAGGTGGGGGTTAGGATTAGATTTAGGTTTAGGGTTATTCTTAGGGTAGGGTTATTTTTAGTGTTATGGTTAACGTTAATTTTGTGGTGAGGGTGAGGCTGAGGGCGAAGGTTAGAGTTAGGGTTAGGGTTAGTGTTATTTTTAGTGTTAGGGCTAGTATTATGGTGAGGTTGAGGGTGAGGATGAAGTTTAGTGTTAGGGTGAGTTTTAGGGTTAAGGTATGGGTAAGGGTGAGGGTGAGGTTTAGGGTTAGAGTTAGGGTTAGGTATAGGGTTAGGTTGAGGGTTAGGGTTAGGGTTAGGGTTAGGGTGAGGATTAGATTGAGGATTAGGGTTAGGGTTAGGGTTAGTGTGAGGTTTAGGGTGAGGATGAGGGTTAGGGTTAGGGTGAGGTTGAGGGTAGGACTTAGGGTTAGGGTGAGGGCTAGTTTGAGGGTTAGGGTTAGAGTTAGGTTTAGGTTTAGGATTAGGTTTAGAATTAGGGTGAGGTTTAGGGTTGGTGTGAGGGTTAGTGTTAGGGTTAGGGTTAGTGTTAGTGTGAGGGTAAGTGTTAGGTTGATGTTTAGGGTTAGGGTGAGGGTTATGGTTAGGGTGAGGGTTAGGGTTAGGGTCATGATTATTGTTAGGTTTATTGTTAGGGTTACGGTTACATTGAGGGTGAGGGTGAGGGTTAGGGTTAGTGTTAGATTGAGGTTGGTTTAGTGTTAGTGTTAATGTTAGAGTTAGGGTTAGGGTGAGCGTGAGGTTTAGGTGTAGAATTAGGGTTAGGGTGAGCATTAGGGTTAGGGTGGGGGTGACGGTAAGGGTAAAGATGAGAGTTAGGATGAGGATGAGCGTTACAGTAAAGATGAGGGTTAAGGTTAGGGTGAGGGTTAGGTTTAGGGTTAGGGTGAGGGTGAGGGTTAGATTGAGGATTAGTGTTAGAGTTAGTGAGAGGTTTAGGGTTAGGATGAGAGTTAGGGTTAGGGTGAGTGATAGGGCGAGGTTGAGGTTTAGGAATTAGTGTTAGGGTGAGGTTTAGGGTACGGGTGATTTTTAGGTTTAGAGTGAGCAGTAGTGTTAGCATTAGGGTTAGTGTTAGGGTGAGGCTAAATATTAGGGTGAGGGTTAGGGTTAGGGTGAGGGTTATGGTTAGGGTGAGTGTTAGGGTTAGGGTTAGGGTTATTGTTAGTGTTAGGGTTATACGGTTACGGTGAGGGTGAGGGTGTGGTTTAGTGTTAGTTTTAGGATGAGGTTTAGCTTCCGGGTTAGTGTTAGAGTTAGGGTGAGGGTGAGGGTGAGTTTTAGGGTTAGAGTTAGGGTTAGTGTTAGAGTTAGGGATAGAGAGAGGGTTAGGGTTAGGCTTTGGCTTAAGCTAAGGCTTAGGCCGAGCATGAGAGGGAGGTTTAGGGTTCAGGTTAGGGTGAGGTTTAGGGTTAGGGTTAGCGTGAGTGTTAGGATGAGGTTTAGGGTTAGGATTAGGTTTAGGGTGAGGGTTAGGGTGAGTGTGTGGGTGAGGGTTAGGGTTAGGACAGGGTTAGGTTTAGGATTTGAGTTAGGGTGAGGGTGAGTGTGAGGGTTATGGTTATGGTGAGGGTTAGGGTTAGGGTTAGGGTTAAGTTAGGATTAGGCTGAGGGTGAGGGTGAGGATTAGGGTTATGGTTATGTTTAGGGTTAGGGTTATTGTTAGTGTTATGGTTAGGGTTAAGTTTGCAGTGAGGGTGAGGTTGCGGGACAGGGTTATGGTTAGGGTTAGGGTTAGGGTGATGGTGAGGGTGAAGGTTAGGTTGAGGTTTAGGGATAGATTTACATTTAGGACTAGGGTTAGTGTAAGGGTGAGTGTGAGGGTTAGGTTGAGGGTTAGGCTGAGGCTTAGGGTTAGGCTGAGGGTCGCGGTGGGTGTGAGGATTAGGGTTAGGGTGTTGGTTAGGTTTAGGGGTAGGGTTATGGTTAGGGTTAGGGTTAGGGTGAGGGTTAGGATGGGGGTTAGGGTTAGGGTTAGGATTAGGTTTAGTATGAGGGCTAGGGTGAGGATGAGGGTTAGCATTAGTGTTTGGGTGAGGTTTACAGTTAGCATTAGGGTTAGGATGAGGGTTAGAGTTATGGTGAGCGTGAGGGTTAGGGTTAGGGTGAGGTTTAGGTTTACATTTAGGTTTAGTGGGAGGGTTAGGTCGAGGGTTAGGGTTAGTGTTAGGGTTAAAGTTAGGGTGAGGGTTAGCTTGGGGTTTAGGGTTAGGTTTAGGATTAGGATTAGGGTGAGGGTGAGTGTGAGGGTTAGGTTTAGGTTTAAGCTTAGGCTTAGGGTTAGGCTGAGGATGTGGGTGGGGGTGAGGATTAGGGTGAGGTTGATGGTTAGGGTTAGGGTGAGGGTTAGGATGAGGGTTAGGTTTAGGATTAGGGTTAGGGACAGTGCTAGGGTGAGGGTGAGTTTGTGTGTTAGGGTTAGGTTTAGTGTTAGGCTTTGGTTTAGGCTGAGGGTGAGGTTGAGGGTGAGGGTTAAGGTTAGGTGTAGGGTTAGGATGAGGGTTAGCGTTAGGATTAGGGTTAGGGTAAGGTCTAGGGTGAGGGTGAGGTTTAGGGTTAGCGTTAGGGTGAAGTTTAGGGTTAGTGTTAGGGTTAGGGTTAGGGTGAGTGTGAGGTTTAGGGTTAGAGTTAGGGTTAGGGTGAGGCTGAGGGTGAGGTTTTGGGTTAGGGTTAGTGTTAGGTTTAGGCTTGGGTGAGGGTGAGGGTTAGGCTGAGGGTGAGGGTTAGGTTTAGGATTAGGATTAGGTTTAGGGTTAGGGTGATTATGAGGGTTAGGGTTAGGGTTAGAGTTAGGCTGAGGGTTAGGGTGAGGGTGAGGATTAGGGTTAGGGTGTGGGTTGGGGTTAGGATTATGGGGAGGGTTAGGATGAGGGTTAGTGTTAGGATTAGGGTTAGGGTGAGGGCTATGGTGAGGGTGAGGTTTAGGCTTGGGGTTAGGGTGCGGTTTAGAGTTAGGGTTAAGTTTAGGGTTAGGGTGAGGGTGAGGTTTACGGTTAGAGTTAGGGTTAAGTTGAGGCTGAGGTTGAGGGTTAGGGTTAGGTTAGAATTAGGATTAGGGTACGGGTTAGAGTGAATGTCAGTGTTAGGGTTATGGTTCGGGTTTGTCTTAGGGTTACACTGACGGTGAGGGTGAGGGTGAGGTTTAAGGTTAGCATTAGGGATAGGGTGAGGGTGAATGTGTTTGTTAGGGTTAGGTTTAGCGTTAGACTTAGGGTTAGGCTGATGGTGAGGTTGAGGGTGAGGGTTAGGGTTAGTGTGAGGGTTCGGTTAAGGGTTACAGGGAGGGATAGGATGAGTATTAGGGTTAGGTTGAGGTTTAGGGTTAAGATTAGGGTTAGGGTGAGGGTGAGGGTTAGGGTTAGGTAAGGGTTACTGTGAGGGTGAGGGTTAGGGTTAGGTTGATGGTTATTGTTAGGATTTGTGTTAGGCTGAAGGCTAGGATGAGGGTGAGGGTTAGGGTAAGGGTTTGGCTTAGGCTTAGGGTTAAGCTGAGGGTGAGTTTGAGGGTGAGGGTTAGGGTTAGTGTTAGTGTGAGTTTTAGGGTTAGGGTTAGGGTTAGGGTTAGGGTTATGGTTAGGTTTAGGATTAGGGTTAGGGTGAGGGTGAGTGTGAGGCTTAGGGTTAGGGTTAAGGTTAGGCTTAGAGTTAGGTTGAGGGTTAGCGTTAAGGTTTGGGTTATGTTGCAGATGAGGCTGAGGATTAGGTTTAGGTTTAGGTTTAGATTTAGGGTTAGGATTAGGGTTAGGTTTAGTGTTAGGGTTAGGGTTAGGTTTAGGGTTATGGTGAGGGTTAGGTTTAGGTTTAGGGATAAGATGAGTGTGACTGTGTGGGTGAGGATTAGAATTAGTGTTAGGGTTAGGCTTAGAGTTAGGGTTATTGATAGTGTTATGATTAGGGTAAAGTTTGCTGTAAGGGTGAGGCTGAGGGTGAGGGTTAGGGTTGGGCTTAGGGTTAGGGTTATTGTTAGGGTTAGAGCTAGAATTACGGTGAGGTTGAGGGTGAGGGTGAAGGTTAGTGTTAGGCTGAGTTTTAGGATTAGGGGTAGGGTTAGGGTGAGGGTTTGGGTTAGGGTTAGGTTTACGGTGAGTTTAGGGTTAGGGTTAGTTTGAGGGTTCGCGTTGGGTTAGGTTAGTGTTAGGGTGAGGGTAAGTGTTAGGGTCAGGTTTTGGGTTAGGGTGAGGTTTATGGTTAGGTTGAAGGTTAGGATTAGGTTTAGGATTACTGTCAGGGTTAGGTTTAGGGTTAAGGTTACGGTGAGGGTGAGGGTTAGGGATAGGGTTAGGGTTATGGTGAGGTTTAGCGTTTGCATTAGGGTTAGAGTTAGGTTTTGGGTGAGGGTGACGTGTAGGGTTAGAATTAGGGTTAGGGTGAGGGTTAGGTTAGGGTTATGTTTAGGGTTAGTGTTAGGGTTAGGGTTAGGGTGAGAGCAGTAGGGTTAGGGTTAGGGTTAGGTTTAGGATTAGGGTTAGGGTGAGTGTGAGTGTGTGTGTTAGGGTTAAGTTTAGGGTTAGGCTTAGAGTTAGACTGTGGGTGAGGTTGTAGGTTAGGGTTAGGGTTAGGGTTAGGGTTAGGGAAAGGTTTAGGGAGGGGGTAGGATGAGTGTTAGGTTTCAGTTTAAAGTTAGGGTGAGGGCTAGGCTAAGGGTGAGTTTTAGGGTTAGGTTTAGGGTGAGGGTTAGGGTGAGGGTTAGGGTGAGGGTGAGGGTGAGAGTTAGGGTTTGGGTTAAGTTTAGTGTTAGATTGAGGGTTAGGGTAAGGTTTATGTTGAGAGTGAGGGTTAGGTTTAGGTTGAGGGTTAGGGTTAAGATTAGGGTTAGGCTGATGGTGAGGGTGACATTTAGGGTTAGTGTTAAGGTGAGGCTGAGGATGAGGGTTAGGATTAGGATTTGGGTTAGGGTGAGGGCTAGGGTGAGTGTGAGGTTTAGGGTTAGGGTTAGGGTTAGGATTAGGGTTAGGGTTAGGATTATGGTGAGTGCAAGGGTTAGGGTTAGGGTTAGGTTTAGGATTAGGGTTAGGGTTAGGGTGGTGGAACGGGTTAGGTTGAGGGTTAGGGATAGTGTGAAGGTTAGGATGAGGGTTAGGTTTAAGATTAGGGTAAGCGAGAGGGCTCTCCTGAGGGTTAGGGTAAGGGTTAGGCTTAGGCTTAGGGTTAGGCTCAGCATGAGGTTGAGGGTGAGGTTTAGGCTTAGGGTGATTGTTAGGTTGATGGTTAGGGTGGGGGTTAGGATGAGGTTTATGGTTAGGGTGAGGATGATGGTAAGGGTAAAGTTGAGATTTAGGCTGAGGGTGAGGTTTAAGATAAAGGTGAGGTTTAGGGTTAGGTTTAGGGTAAGTGTTAGGGTTAGAGTGAGGGCTAGATTGAGGATTAGGGTTAGGGTTAGAGTTAGTGTGAGGTTTAGGGTGAGGATGAGGGTTAGGGTTAGGGTGAGGGTGGGGGTAGGTCTTAGGTTTAAGGTGAGGGCTAGGGTGAGGTTTAGGGTTAGAGATAGGGTTATTATTAGGGTTAGGTTTAGGGTTAGGGTGAGGGTTAGGGTTAGTGTGATGGTTAGTGTTAGCGTTAGGGTTAGTGTTTGGGGGAGAGTAAGTGTTAGGGTGAGGGTTAGGGTTAGGGTAAGAGTTATGGTTAGGCTGAGGTGAGGGTTAGGTTTAGAGTTATGGTTATTGTTTGGTTTAGGGTTAGGTTTATGGTTACGGTGAGGTTGAGGGTGAGGGTTAGCGTTAGGGTTAGGGTGAGGTTTAGTGTTAGGGTTATAGTTAGAGTTAGGGTTAGGGTGAGGGTAAGGTTTAAGGGTAGAATTAGGGTTAGGTGAGGGTTAGGGTGAGGGTTAGGGTTAAGGTGAGGGTTAGGGTGGGGGTGACGGTAAGGGTAAAGATGAGGGTTAGGCTGAGGGTGAGCGTTACGATAAAGATGAAGGTGAGCGTTAGATATAGTGTTAGGGTGAGGATGAGGATTAGATTGAGGATTAGTGTTAGGGTTAGTGTGAGGTTTATGGTGAGGATGATAGGGTTAGGGTGAGTGGTAGGGTGATTTTGAGGGTTAGGGTTAGTGTTAGGGTGAGGTTTAGGCTTAGAGTGATTGTTAGGGTAAGTGTGAGCGGTAGTTAGTTTTAGCGTTAGGGTTAGTGTTAGAGTGAGGGTAAATATTAGGGTGAGGGTTAGGGTTAGGGTTAGGGTTAGGTTAGGGTTAGGGTTATTGTTAGGGTTAGGGTTAGAATTATGGTGAGGGTGAGGGTGCGGGTGAGGGTTAGGTTTAGGGTTAGGGTGGGGTTTAGGGTTAGGGTTAGGGTGAAGATGAGGGTGAGGTTTAGGGTTAGAAATAGTGTTAGGGGGAGGGTTAGGGTGACGGTTAATTTTAGGGTTATTGTTAGGGTTAGGGTGAGGGTGAGGGTTAGGGTTAGGCTTAGGTTTAGGTTTAGAGTGAGGTTTAGGGTTCGGGTTTGGGTTAGCGTTAGCGTTACTGTGAGGGTGAGGGTGCGGGTGAGTGTGAGGGTGAGGGTGAGGCTTAGGATTAGTGTTAGGGATAGTGTTAGGGTGAGATTTAGGGTTCAGGTTAAGTTTAGGGTTAGGGTGAGGGTTAGCGTTAGGCTTAAGTTGAGCGGGAGGGTTAGGGTTAAGTTGAGGGTAAGGGTTAGGGTTAGGCTTAGGGTTAGGGTTAGAGTGAGGTTTAGGGTTAGCGTTTGGGTTAGGGTTAGAGTTACTGTGAGGGTGAGGGTGCGGGTGAGTGTGCGGGTTAGGGTTAGGTTTAGGGTTAGGCTTAGGTTTAGGCTTAGGATTAGGCTGAGGGTGAGGGTGGGGATGAGGGTTAGGGATAGGGTGAGGTTTTTGGTTAGGGTTATAGGGAGGGTTAGGATGAGGGTTAGGGTTAGGATTAGAATTAGGGTGAGAGCTAGGGTGAGGGTGAGTTTTAGGGTTAGGGTGATATTTAGGGTTCGGGTTTGGGTTAGTGTTAGCGTTACTGTGAGGGTGAGGGTGCGGGTGAGTGTGAGGGTGAGAGTGAGGCTTAGGATAAGTGTTAGGGTTAGTGTTAGGGTGAGAGTTAGGGTTCAGGTTAAGTTTAGGGTTATGGTGAGGGTTAGCGTTAGGCTTAACTTGAGCGTGAGGGTTAGGGTTAAGTTGAGGGTAAGGGTTAGGGTTAGGGTTAGGGTGAGATTTTGAGTTAGGGTTAGGGTGAGGGTTAGGATGAGGATTAGGGTGATTTTTAGGGTTAGTGTGAGCGGTAGTGTTAGCGTTATAGTTAGTGTAAGCGTGAGGGTAAATATTACGGTGAGGGTTAGGGTTACGGTGAGGGTTATGGTTAGGGTTAGGGTTATTGTTAGGGTTAGGGTTATATGGTTACGGTGAGGGTGAGTGTGTGGGTTAGGTTTAGGGTTAGGATGAGGTTTAGGTTTCGGGTTCGTGTTAGAGTTAGGGTTACGGTAAGGGTGAGTTTTAGGGTTAGAGTTAGGGTTGGTGTTAGGGTTCGGGATAGGGTGAGGGTTAGGGTTAGGCTTAGGCTTAGGCCGAGCATGAGGGGGAGGGTTAGGGTTCGGGTTAGGCTGAGGTTTAAGGTTAGGGTTAGGGTTAGGGTTAGGGTTTGTGTTAGGGTTAGGGTTAGGTATAGGGTTACGGTGAGGGTTAGGGTTAGGTTTAGGGTTTGTGATAGGGTTAGGATTAGGGTTACGGTGAGGGTTAGGGCTGGGTTAGGCTTATGGTTAGGGTGAGGGTTAGGGTTATGTTTTGGGTTAGGGTGAGGGTGAAGCTGAGGATTAGTTTTAGGTTTAGGGTTTGGTTTAGGGATAGGGTTTGTGTTAGGGTTAGGGTTACGGTTAGGGATACGGTGAGGGTTAGGTTTTTTTTAGAGTTAGGGCTAGGGTTAGGGTTCTGGAGAAGGTTAGGGTTAGGGTTAGGGTTAAGTTAGGGTTAGGCTGAGGGTGAGGGTGGGGGTGAGGATTAGGTTTATGGTTCGGGTTAGGGTTAGGGTGAGGGTGAGTGTGAGTTGAGGGTTAGGTTGAGGGTTAGGATGAGGCTTAGGGTTAGGCTGAGGGTGAGGGTGGGGTTGAGTATTAGGGTTAGAGTGATGGTTACGGTTAGGATTAGGGTTATTGTTAGGGTTAGGGTTAGAGTTATGGTGAGGTGAGGGTGTGGGTGAGGGTTAGGGTTAGGGTTAGGGTGGGGTTTAGGGTTAGGGTTAGGGTGAGGGTGAGGGTGAGGTTTAGGGTTAGATATAGGTTTAGGGGAGGGTTAGGTTGAGGGTTAGGTTTAGGGTTATTGTTAGGATTAGGGTGAGAGTGAGGATTAGGGTTAGGCTTAGGTTTAGGGATAGAGTGAGGTTTAGGTTTTGGGTTCAGGTTAGAGTTACTGTGAGGGTGAGGGTGCGGGTGAGAGTGAGGGTTAGATTGAGGATTAGTTTTAGGGTTAGAGTCAGGTTTATTTTGAGTATGAGGGTTAGGGTTAGGGTGAGGGCTAAGGTGAGGGTGAGGGTTAGGGATAGTGTTAGGTTGAGGTTTAGGGTTAACGTGGTGGTTAGGGTTAGTGTGAGGGTTACTGTTAGGATTAGGGTTAGTTTTAGTGTTAGGTTAAGGGCTAGAGTTAGCGTTAGGGTGAGTGTGAGGTTTAGGTTTATAGTTAGGTTTGGGGGAGGGTTATGGTGAGGGTTAGGGTTACGGTTAGTGTTAGTTATAGGGTTAGGGTTAGGGTGAGGTTGAGTGTCAGGGTTGGGTTAGGGTTAGGCTTAGGCTTAGGGTTAGGCTGAGGGTGAGGGTGAGGGTTAGGGTTAGGGTGAGGTTTAAGGTTAAGATTAGGGTGAGGGATAGAATGAGGTTGAGGGTTAGGATTAGGGTTAGGATGAGGGCAAGGGAGAGTGTAAGGGTTAGGGTTAGCATTTTGGCAAGGTTTAGGATTAGGGTTAGGTTTAGGGTTAGGGTGAGTGTTAGGGTTAGGGTTACGGTGAGGTTGAGGTTTTGGGTTAGGGTGAGGGTTAGGGTTAGGGTGAGGGTGAGGGTTAGGATTCGGGTTAGGGTTAGGGTTATTGTTAATGTTATGGTTAAGTTTTCGGTGAGGGTGAGGCTGAGGGTGAGGATTAGGGTTAGGGTTAGGGTTAGGGTGAGTTTAGGGTTAGGTTTAGGGTTATGGTGATGGTGAGGGTGAGGGTTAGTTTTAGGGTTAGTGTTATTGTTAGGGTTAGGGTTAGTGTTATCGTGAGGGTGAGGTTTAGGGTTAGTGTGAGCATGAGGTTTAGGGTTAGAGTAAGGGTTGGGGGAGTGTTAGGGTCAGGTTTAGTGTTAGGGTTAGGGTTATTGTTAGGGTTAGGGTTAGAGTTATTGTGAGGGTGAGGGTGAGGGTGACTTTTAGTGTTAGGGTGATGGTGAGGTTTAGGGTTAGTGTTAGTGTTAGGGAGACAGTTAGGTGAGGGTTATGGTTAGGTTTAGTGTTAGGGTTAGGGTTAGGGTGAGGGTTAGTTTGAGGTTTAGGGTTAGGGTTAGGGTTAGGGTTAGGATTAGGGTTAGGGTAATTATTAGGGTAAGGTTTATGTTTATGGTTATGGTTAGTTTGAGGGTTAGAGTTAGGGTTAGGGTGAGGTTTAGGGTTTGGGTTAGGGTTAGAGTTAGGGTGAGGGTGAGGGTGAGGTTTAGGGTTAGAGTCAGGGTTAGGATCAGCATTAGGTTGAGGGTTAGGTTTAGAGTTAGGATTAGGGTTAGGGAGAATGTGAGTGTGTGAGATAGGGTTAGGTTTAGGTTTGGGCTTACGGTTAGGCTGAGTAAAAGTGTGTGTGTGTTAGGGTTAGGTTTAGGTTTAGGTTTAGGCTTAGGCTGAGGGAGAGGGTGAGGGGTAGGGTTACGGTTAGGGTTACAGTTAGGGTTAGTGTGAGAGTTATGGTTCGGGTTAAGTTTAGGGTTAGGGTGAAGGTTTGGGTAAGGGTTACTGTGAGGGTGAGGGTTAGGGTTAGGTTGAGGGTTAGGGTTAGGGTTAGGGTTAGGGTCAGGGTCAGGGTGAGGGTGAGTGTTAGAGTTAGGTTTAGGGTGAGGGTTAGGTTTAGGATTAGGGTTAGAGTGAGGCTAAGGGTGAGGTTTAGAGTTAGGGTTAGTGTTAGATTTAGGGTTAGGGTGACGTGAGGGTTAGGCTTAGGGTTAGGATTAGGATTAGGGTAAGGTTTAGGTGAGTGTGAGTGTGAGGGTTAGGGTTAGGCTTAGGCTTAGGGTTAGGCTGAGGGTGAGGGTGAGGTTGAGGTTTAGGGTTAGGGGGATGGTTAGGGTTAGGGTGAGGGTGCGGTTTAGGGGTAGAATTAGGGTTATGGTGAGGTTTAGGGTGATTGTTAGGGTTAGTGTGAGCGGTAGTGTTAGCGTTAGGGTTTGTGTTAGGGTGAGGGTTAGGGTTATTGTTAGGGTTAGGTTTATACGGGTATGGTGAGGGTGAGGGTGTGGGTTAGGTTTAGGGTTAGGATGAGGTTTAGGTTTCGGGTTCATGTTAGAGTTAGGGTTAGGGTGAGGCTGAGGTTTAGGGTTAGAGTTAGGGTTAGTGTTAGGGTTAGGGATAGGGTGAGGGTTAGGGTTAGTCTTAGGCTTAGGCTTAGGCTTAGGCTTAGGCCGAGCATGAGGGGGAGGGTTAGGGTTCGGTTTAGGGTGAGGTTTAGGGTTAGGGTTAGCGAAAGTTTTAGGATGAGGTTTACGGTTAGGATTAGGTTTCAGGTGAGGGCTAGGGTGAGGGTTAGGTTGAGGGTTAGGGTTAGGATAGGCTTAGGTATAGGATTTGGGTTAGTGTGAGGGTGAGTGTGAGGGTTAGGGTTGGGTTAGGCTTAGGGTTAGGGTGAGGGTTAGGGTTATGTTTTGGGTTAGTGTGAGGGTGAGGCTGAGGATTAGGTTTAGGTTTAGGGTTTGGTTTAGGGTTAGGGTTTGTGTTAGGGTTAGGGATAGGGTTAGAATTATGGTGAGGGTTAGGGTTTGTGTTAGGGTTAGGGTTAGCGTTAGGGTTACGGTGAGGGTTAGGGTTAGGGTTAGGGTTAAGTTAGGGTTAGGCTGAGGGTGAGGGTTGGGTTGAGGATTAGGGTTAGGGTTAAGGTTAGGTTTAGGGTTAGGGTTAGGGTTAGGGTTATTGTTAGTGTTATGGTGAGGGTTAAGTTTGCAGGTAGGGTGAGGCTGAGGGTGAGGGTTATGGTTAGGTTGAGGGTTAGGGTTAGGGTTACTGTTATTGTTAGGGTTAGTGTTAGAGTTACAGTGAGGTTGAGGTTGAGGGTGAGGGTTAGGTTTAGGGTTAGGGTGGGGTTTAGGGTTAAGGTTTATCGTGAGGGTGAGGTTTATGGTTACAGTTAGGGTTTGGGGGAGGGTTACGGTGAGGTTTAGGGTTAGGGTTAGTGTTAGGGTTAGGGTGAGGGTGAGGGTTAGTTTGAGGTTTAGGGATAGGGTTACCTTTAGGACTAGGGTTAGGGTGAGGGTGAGTGTGAGGGTTAGGTTGAGGGTTTGGCTGAGGATTAGGGTTAGGCTGAGGGTGAGGTTGGAGGTGAGTATTAGGGTTAGGGTGATGGTTCGGGTTAAGGTTAGTGTAATTGTTAGTGTTAGGGTTAGAGTTACAGAGAGGGTGAGGGTGCGGGTGAGGGTTAGGTTTAGGGTTAGGGTGGGGTTTAGGGTTAAGGTTAGAGTTAGGATGAGGGTGAGCTTTAGAATTAGGGTTAAGGTGAGGGCTAGGGTGAGGGTGAGGTTTGGGGTTAGGGTTAGGGTGAGATTTAGGTTTAAGGTGAGGGTTAGGGTTAGTGTGAGGTTTAGTGTTAGGATTAGGACTAGTGTTAGGGTGAGGGTATGGGTTAGGGTGAGGGTTATGGTTAGGGTGAGGTTTAGGATTAGGGTTAGCGTTATTGTTAGGATTAGGTTTAGTGTTAAGGTTAGGTTGAGAATGAGGGTGAGGGTTAGGGTTAGGGTTAGGGTGAGGTTTAGGGTTTGGGTTAGTGTTAGAGTTAGGGTTAGGGTGAGGGTGAGGTTTAGGGTTAGAGTAAGGGTTAGGGTGAGGTTTGGGTTGAGGGTTAGGGTTAGGGTTATTGTTAGGGTTAAGGTTAGGGTGAGAGTTAGGGGTGGGTTAGGGTTAGGGATAGGATTAGGTTTAGGGTGAGGGTAAGTGTGTGTGTTAGGGTTAGGTTTAAGTTTAGGCTTAGGGTTAGGCTGAGGGTGAGGTTGAGGGTGAGGGTTAAATTTAGGGGAAGGGTTAGGATGAGGGTTAGGGTTAGGATTAGGGTTAGGGTAAGGGCTAGCGTGAGATTTAGGGTTAGCGTTAGGGTGAAGCTTAGGGTTAGGTTAGGGTTAAGGGTAGGGTGAGGGTGAGGTTTAGGGTTAGATTTAGGGTTAGGGTGAGGCTGAGGGTGAGGGTTAGGGTTAGGGTTAGTGTTAGGTTTAGGGTTAGGGTTAGGGTGAGTGTTAGGCAGTGGGTGAGGGTAGGGTTAGGGTTAGGATTAGGATTAGGTTTAGGGTTAGGGTGAGTGTGAGGGTTGGGTTTAGAGTTAGGGTTAGGCTTAGGGTTAGGTTGAGTGTTAGGGTGAGGTTGAGGGTTAGGGTTAGGGTCAGCGTTAGTTTTAGGGTAATGGGGATTGTTAGGATGAGGATTAGGGTTAGGATTAGAGTTAGGGTGAGGGCTAGGGGAGGGTGAGGTTGAGGTTTAGGGTTAGGGTAAGGTTTAGGTTTAGGGTTAGGTTTAGGGGTAGGGTGAGGGTGAGGTTTAGGGTTAGAGTTAGGGTAAGGTGAGGCTGAGGGTGAGGGTTATGCTTCGGGTTAGGATTAATATTATGGTCAGGTTTAGGCGGAGTCTTAGGATGAGGGTTAGTTTTAGGATTAGGGTTAGGGTGAGCATGAGAGTGAGGGTGAGGGTTAGATTGAGGATTAGTGTTAGGGTTAGTGTGAGGTTTACAGGGAGGATGAGTGTTAGGGTTAGGGTTAGGGCTAGGGTTAAGTTGAGGTTTAGGGTTAGTGTTAGAGTGAGGTTTAGGGTTAGGGTGATGGATAGGGTTAGTCTGAGGCTTAGTGTTCGGGTTACGGTTATTGTTAAGGTGAGGGTAAGTGTTAGGGTGAGGGTTAAGTTTAGGGTTAGGGTAATGGTTAGGGTTAGGGTTAGGGTTAGGTTTAGTGGTTTTGTTAGGTTTAGTGTTAGGGTTACGGTTACTGTGAGGGTGAGGGTTAGGTTTAGGGTTAGGATTAGGATTAGGGTTAGTGTTAGGTTGAGGGTGTTAGGGTGAGGGTTAGGGTTACGGTGAAGGGTATGGTTAGGTTGAAGTTCAGGGTTAGGGTTAGGGTTACGTTGAGCATGAGGGTTAGGCGTAGGTTGAGGGTTAGGGTTGGGGTTCGGGTTAAGATGAGGTTAGGGTTAGAGTTAGTGTGAGGGTAGTGTTAGGGTTAGGGTTAGTGTTAAGGTGAGGGTAAGTGTTAGGTTGAGGTTTAGGGTTAGAGTGAGGATTATGATTAGGGTGAGGATTAGGGTTATTGTTAGGGTAAGTTTTAGGTTTAGAGTTAGGGTTAGGGTTATTGTGAGATTTAGGGTTAGAGTTAGGTTTAGTGTTAGGGTTAGTGTTAGGGTGAGGGTTAGACATAGGCTTAGCCTTAGGCTTATTCTTAGGCAGAACATGAAGGTGAGGGTGAGGGTTCGGGTTAGGGTGAGGGTTAGGGTTATGATTAGTGTCAGGTTTAGGATGAGCTTTAGGGTTAGGTTTAGGGTTAGGGTGAGGGCTAAGGTGAGGGTTAGGGTTAGTGTTAGGGTTAGGGATAGGGTTAGGTTTACGAATAGGGTTAGGGTGAGGGTGAGTGTGAGGCTTAGTGTTAGGGTTAGGGTTAGGCTTAGAGTTAGGGTGAGGGTTAGGGTTAGGGTTTGGGTTAGGGTGCAGTTGAGCCTGAGGTTTAGGGTTAGGTTTAGGTTTAGATTTAGGGTTAGGTTTAGTGTTAGGGTTAGTGTTAGTGTTAGGGTTAGGGTTAGGCGAAGGGTGACTCTGGGGGTGAGGAATAGAATTAGTGTAAGGGTTAGGCTTAGGGTTAGGGTTAATGTTAGTGTTATGGTTAGGGTTAAGTTTGCAGTGAGGGTGAGGCCGAGGGTGAGGTTTAGGGTTAGGGCTAGGGTTAGGGTTAGTATTATTGTTAGGGTTAGGAGTAGTGTTATGGTGAGGTTGAGGGTGAGGGTGAAGGTTAGGGTAAGGTTGAGTTTTAGGGTTAGGATTAGGATTAGGGTGAGGTTGAGTTTTAGGGTTAGATTTAGGGTTAGGGTTAGGGTTAAGGTGAGGTTTCCGGTTAGGGTTAGGGTTGGGGTTATGGTGTGGGTTAGGTTTAGGTTTAGAGTTAGTGTTAGGGTGAGGCTGAATATGAGGGTTAGGGTTAGTGTTAGGTTTAGGGTTACGGTTAGGGTGAGGGTTAGGGTGAGGGTGAGGTGAGGGTTAAGGTTAGGATTAGGATTAGGGTTAGAGTTAGGGTGAGTGTGAGGGTTAGGGTTAGGGTTAGTATTAGGGTTAGGCTTAGGGTTAGGCTGAGGGTGACTGTGAGTGTGAGGATTAGGGTTAGGGTGAGGGTTAGCGTTAGGGTTATGGGGAGGGTTAGGATGATTGTTAGGGTTAGGATTAGGGTTAGGTTGAGGGCTAAGGTGAGGGTGAGGTTTAGCGTTAGGGTTAGGGTTAGGGTGAGGGTGAGTTTTAGGGTTAGAGTTAGGCTTAAGTTGAGGCTGAATGTGAGTGTGAGGGTTAGGGTTAATATTAGGATTAGGGTAAGGGTTAGGGTTAGGGTTAGGATTAGGATTAGGGATACACTGAGAGTGAGGGTGAGGGTGAGAGTAAGGGTTAGGATTACTGTTAGGGTGAGTGTGAGTGTGTGTGTTAGGGTTGGGTTTAGGGTTAGGCTTTGGGTTAGGATGAGTGTGAGGTTGAGGGTGATGGTTAAGGTTAGTGTCAGGATTAAGGTAAGGGTTACAGGGAGGGTTAGGATGAGGGTTAGGGTTAGGATTAGTGTTAGGGTGAGGACTAGGGTGAGGGTGACCTTTAGGTTTAGGGTTAGGTTGAGGGTTAGGGTTAGGGTTAGGGTGAGAGTTAGGATTCGTTTTAAGTTTATGTTTAGGGTGAGGGTTAGGGTAAGGGTTAAGGTGAGGGTGAGGGTGAGGGTTAGGGTTAGGTTGAGGTTTAGGGTTATGATTAGGGTTAGGGTTAGGGTGAGGGTGAGGGTGAGTGTTAGGGTTAGTGTTAGGGTGAGGGTTAGGATGATGGTTAGGATTAGTTTTAGAATGAGGGCTAGGCTGAGGGTGAGGTTTAGTGTTAGGTTTAGGGTGAATTTAGGTTTAGGGTTAGGGTTAGGTTTAGGGTGAGGGTGAGTTTTAGGTTTAGAGTTAGGGTAAGGGTGAAGCTGAGGTTGAGGGTTAAGTTTAGGGTTAGTGTTAGAGTTATGGTTAGGGTGAGGGTTAATGTGAGGGTGAGGGTTAGGCTTACGGTTAGGATTAGGATTAGGGTAATGTTTAGGGTGAGTGTGAGGTATAGTGTTAGGGTTGGGCTTAGGCTTAGAATTAGGTTGAGGGAGAGGATGAGGGTGAGGTTTAGCTTTAGGTTGAGGGTTAGGTTTAGGGTTAGCTTGAGAGTTAGGTTTCAGTTTAAGTTTAGAGTTAGGGTGAGGGTTAGGTTTAGGGAACTGTGAGGGTGATGATTAGGGTTAAGTTGAGAGTTAGGGTTAGGGTTAGGGTGAGGGTGAGGGTTAGGATTAGGATTAGGGTGAATGTTAGGATGAGGATTAGGCTTACGATTAGGGTTAGGTTGAGGGCTAGGGTGAGGGTGAGGATTAGGGTTAGTGTTAGTGTAAGGTTTAAGGTTAGGGTCAGGTTTAGGGTGAGGGTTAGGATGAGGGTTAGGGTTATGGTGAGGGTGAGGGTTAGGGTTAGGGTGAGGGTTAGGGTTAGGATTTTAGGGTTAGGGTGAGGGTGAGTGTTAGCTGTAGGATTAGTGTTAGGGTTAGGTTTAGGGTTAGGATTAGTGTTAGGGTTAGGGTTAGATTTATGGTGATGGTGAGGGTGAGGGTTAAGTTTAGGTTTAGGGTGAGGTTTAGGTTTGGGGTTAGGTTTAGGGTTAGGGTGAGGGTGAGGTTTAGGGTTAGTTGGAGCATTAGGTCGAGTGTTAGGTTGAGGGATAATTTTAGGGTTAAGGTTAGGGTGAGGGTTAGGTTGAGGTTTAGGGTTAATGTTAGAGTTAGGTTTAGGATTAAGGTTAGGGTGAGGGTGAGTGTGAGGTTTAGGGTTAGGCTTAATCTTAGGCTTAGGTTTAGGCTGAGGGTGAGGGTGGGGGTGAGGATTAGAGTTAGGGTGATGTTTAGGGTTAGGGTTAGGGTGAGGGTTAGGATGAGGGTTAGGATTAGGGTTAGGATGAGGGGTAGGGTGAGGGTGTGGTTTAGGGTAAATGTTAGGCTTAGGTTTAGGCTGAGGATTTGGTTGAGGATAAGGGGTAGGGTTAGGGTTAGGGTGAGTTTTAGTGTTAGGGTTAGTGTTAGAGTTAGGGTTAGAGTGAGGGTGAGGTTTAGGGGTAGAATTAGGGTTAGGGTTAGGGTTAGGGTTAGGGTCAGGGTTAAGGTGGGGGTTACAGTAAGGGTAAAGGTGAGGGTTAGACTGAGGGTAAGGGTTAATGTAAGGGTGAGGGTTAGTGTCAGGGTGAGGGTTAGGGTTAGGGTTAGAGTGAGGGTGAGGGTTAGATTGAGGATAAGTGTTAAGGTTAGTGTTAGGGTGAGCTTAGTGTTTGGGTGAGGGTTATGGTTAGGGTGAGGGTGAGGGTTAGGGTTATTGTTAGCGTTAGGGTTAGGGTTATGGTGAGGGTAAGTCTTGGGATGAGGGTTAGGGTTAGGGTGAGGATTATGGTTAGGGTTAGTGTTAGGGTTATTGTTCGGGTTAGAATTACAGTTAGAGTTAGGTTTAGGGTGAGGGTGAGGGTGAGATTTAGGGTTAGAGTTAATGTTAGTGTTAGGGTTAGGGTTAGGGTTCGGGTTAGATTGTGGGTTACGGTTATGATTAGTGTCAGGTTTAGGATGAAGTTTAGGGTTAGGATTAGGGTGAGGGTGAGGGGTAGGGTTAGGGTACGGGTTAGGGTTAGGGATAGGGTTAGGTTTAGGTTTAGGGTTAGGGTGAGGGTGAGTGTGAGGCTTAGGTTTAGGGTTAGGGTTAGGCTTAGAGTTAGGGTGACGGTAAGGGTGTGGTTTAGGGTGCAGGTGAGGTTGAGGATTAGGGTTATGTTTAGGGTTAGATTCAGGTTTAGGTTTAGGTTTGGGGTTAGTGTTAGTGTTAGGGTTAGGGTTAGGTTTAGGGTTAGGTTGAGGGTGATTGTGGGGGTGAGGATTAGACTTAGGATTAGGTTTAGGTTTATGGTTAGGATTAATGTTATTGTTATGTTTAGGGTTAAGTTTGCGGTGAGGGTGAGGATGAGGGTGAGGGTGAGGGTTAGGGTTAGGGTTAGTATTATTGTTAAGGTTAGGGGTAGAGTTACATTGAGGTTGAGGGTGAGGGTGAAGTTTAGGGTTAGGGTTAGGGTTAGGGTGAGGGTGAGGTTTAGGGTTAGAGTTAGGGTTAGGGTTAGGCTTAGGGTGAGGTTTCAGGTTAGGGTTAAGTTTGGGGTTATGGTGAAGGTGAGGTTTAGGGTTAGAGTTAGGGTTACGGTGAGGCTGAGGGTGAGGGTTAGGGTTAGGGTTAGTGTTAGGTTTAGGGTTAGGGTTAGGGTGAGGGTTAGGGTGAGGGTTAGGGTGAGGGTGAGTTTTAGGGTTAGAGTTAGGCTTAAGGTGAGGCTGAGGGTGAGGGTGAGGTTTAGGGTTAAGATTAGGTTTAGGGTAAGGTTTAGGGTGAGTGTGAGTGTTAGGATTAGGCTTAGGATTACACTGAGGTTGAGGTTCAGGGTGAGGGTAAGGGTTAGGTTTAGGGTTAGGGTGAGGGTGAGGGTTATGGTAAGGGTTAGGGGGAGGTTTAGGATGAGGGTTAGGGTTAGGATTAGGGTTAGGGTGAGGTCTAGGGTGAGGGTTAGGTTTAGGGTTAGGGTTATGGTGAGCGTTAGGGATAGGGATAGGGTTAGGGTGATAGTTAGGATTTGGGTGAAGTATATGTTTGGGGTGAGAGTTAGGTAAGGGTTACGTTGAGGGTGAGGGTGAGGGTTAGGTTTAGGTTGAGGGTTAAGGTAAGGATTAGGGTTTGGGTGAGGGGTAGGGTGAGGGGTAAGGTTATTGTTAGGGTGAGAGTTAGGATGAGGGTTAGGATTAGGCTTAGGGTGAGGGCTAGGCTGAGGGTGATGTTTAGGGTTAAGATTAGGGTGAGGTTTAGGATTAGGGTTAGGGTGAGAGTGAGGTTTAGGTTTAGAGTTAGGGTAAGGGTGAGGCTGAGGATGAGGGTTAGGGTTAGGGTTAGTGTTAGAGTTAGTTTTAGGGTGAGGGTTAAGGAGAGTGTGAGGGTTAGGCTTAGTGTTATATTTAGGTTTAGGGTAATGTTTAGGGTGAGTGTGAGGTTTAGGGTTAGGGTTAGGCTTAGGCTTAGGGTTAGGCTGAGGGAGAGGGTGAGGGTTAGCTTTAGATTGACGGTTAGGGTTAGGGTTAGCTTAAGAGTTATGTTTCAAGTTAAGTTTAGGGTTAGAGTGAGGGTTAGGATTAGGGTTATGGTGAGGGTGATGTTTAGGGTTAGGTTGAGAATTTGTGTTAGGGTTAGGTTGAGGGTTAGGGTTAGGGTTAGAGTGAGGTTTAGGATGAGGATTAGGTTTACGATTAGTGTTAGGTTGAGGGCTAGGGTGAGGGTGAGTCTTAGGGTTAGAGTTAAGGTAAGGTTTAAAGTTAGGGGATGGTTTAGGGTGATGGTTAGGATGAGTGTTAGGGTTACGGTGAGGGTGAGGGTTAGGGTTAGGGTGAGGGTTAGGGTTAGGATTAGGGTTAGGTTGAGGGTGAGTTTTAGCATTATGGTTAGGGTTAGGGTTAGGTTTAGGTTTAGGATTAGTGGTATTGTTAGGGTTAGGGTTTGAGTTATGGTGAGGGTGAGGGTGAGTGTGAGGGTGAGGGTTAGGTTTAGGGTTAGGGTGAGGTTTAGGTTTAGGGTTAGTTGGAGGCTTAGGTCGAGGGTTAGGTTTAGGCTTCGTTTAGGGTTAAGTAAGGGTGAGGGTTAGATTGAAGTTTAGGATTACTATTAGAGTTAGGGTTAGGAATAGGGTTAGGCTGAGGGTGAGGGTGGGCGTGAGCATAAGAATTAGGGTGATGGTTAGGGTTAGGGTTAGTTTGTGAATCAGGCTGAGGGTTAGGGTTAGGATTAGGTTTAGGGTGAGGGCTAGGGTGAGGGTGTGTGTTAGGGTAAGTGTTAGGCTTAGGCTTATGGTTAGGCTGTGCATTTGGTTGAGGATAAGGGTTTGGGTTAGGTTAGGGTATGGTTTAGTGTTAGGGTAAGAGTTAGGGTTAGAGTGAGGGTGAGGTTTAGGGGTAGAGTTAGGGTTAGGGTGAGGGTTAGGGTTAGGGTTAGGCTTAGGCTTAGGGTTAGGACAAGGGAGAGGGTGAGGGTTAGCTTTAGGTTGTCGGTTAGGGTTAGGGTTAGCTTGACAGTTAGGGTTCAGGTTAAGTTTAGGGTTAGGGTGAAGGTTAGGGTTAGGGTTACAGTGAGGGTGCTGTTTAGGGTTAGGTTGAGGGTTAGGTTTAGGGTTAGGGTGAGGGATAGGATTAGGGTTAGGGTGAGGGTTAGGATGAAGATTAGGGTTAAGATAAGGTTTAGGTTGAGGGCTAGGGTGAGGGTGAGGATTAGGGCTAGTGTTAGGGTAAGGTTTAAGGTTAGGGTTAGGTTTAGGGTGAAGGTTAGTATGAGGGTTAGGGTTAGGTGAGGGTGAGGTTTAGGGTTAGGGTGAGGGTCAGTGTTAGGATTAGGGTTAGGGTATGGCTGAGTGTTAGAATTAGGGTTAGGGTTAAGGTTAGGGTTAGGATTAGTGTTATGGTTAAGGTTAGGGTTTGAGTTATGGTGAGGGTGAGGTGAGGGTGAGGGTTAGATTTCGTTTTAGGGTGAGGTTTAGGTTTAGGTTTAGGATTAGGGTTAGGGTGAGGATGAGGTTTAGGGTTAGGTTTAGGGTTAGTTGGAGGGTTAGGTCGAGGGTTAGGTTTAGGGTTAATTTTAGGGTTAAGGTTAGGGTGAGGGTTCGGTTGAGGTTTAGGATTAGTGTTAGAGTTAGGGTTAGGATTAGGGTTAGGGTGAGGGTGAGTGTGAGGGTTAAGGTTAGGCTTAGGCTTAGGCTTAGGGTTAGGCTGAGGGTGAGGGTGGGGCTGAGGATTAGATTTAGGTTGATGGTTAGGGTTAGGGTTATGTTGAGGGTTAGGATTAGGATTAGGGTTGGGTGAGGGCTAGGGTGAGGGTGTGGGTTAAGGTAAGTGTTAGGCTTAGGGTTAGGGTTAGGCTGAGCGTTTGGTTGAGGATAAGGTTTAGGGTTAGGGTTAGGGTGAGGTTTAGTGTTAAGGTTAGGGTTAAGTGAGGGTGAGGTTTAGGGGTAGAGTTAGGGTTAGGGTGAGGGTTAGAGTTAGGGTCAGGATTAGGGTGGGGTTTACGGTAAGGGTAAAGGTGAAGGTTAGACTGAGGGTGAGGGTTATGGTAAGGGTGAGGTTTAGGGTTAGGGTGAGGGTTAGGGTTAGGGTTAGAGTGAGTGTGAGGGTAGATTGAGGATAAGTGTTAGGGTTAGTGTGAGGTTTAGGGTAAGGATGAGGGTTAGGGTTAGGGTGAGGGCTACGGTTAGTGTTAGGTTTAGGATTAGTGTTAGGGTGAGCTTTAGGTTTAGGGGGATGGTTAGGGTTAGTTTGAGGGTTAGTGTTAGGGTTAGGGTTAGTGTTAGGGTGAGGGTAATTGTTAGGCTGAGGGTTAGTTTTAGGGTGAGGCTTGTGGTTAGGGTGAGGCTTAGGGTTAGGTTTAGGGTTATTTTTAGCGTTATTGTTAGGGTTATGATTACGGTGAGGGTGAGGGTGAGGATGAGGGTGAGGGTTAGTGTTAGGGGAAGTGTTAGGATGAGGGTTAGGGTTAGGATTAGGGTTAGTTAAGGGCTAGGGTGAGGGTGAGCTTTAGGGTTAGCGTTAGGGTGAAGTTTTGGGGTTGGGTTAGATTTAGGGTGAGGGTGAGGTTTAGAGTTAGAGTTAGGTTTAGGTTGAGGGTGAGGGTGAGATTTAGGGTTATAGTTAGTGTTAGGTTTAGAGTTAGGGTTAGGGTGAGGTTTAGGCTGAGGGTGAAGGTTAGGGTTAGGTTTAGGATTTGGTTTAAGGGTAGGGTTAGGGTGAATGTGAGGGTTAGGGGTAGGGTTAGGGTTAGGGTTAGGCTTAGGGTTAGGCTGAGGTTTAGGGTGAGGGTGAGGGTTAGGGTTAGGGTGAAGGTTATGTTTATGGTTATGGGGAGGGTTAGAATGAGGGTCAGGGTTAGTATTAGGGTTAGGGTGAGGGCTAGGGTGAGGGTCAGGTTTAGGGTTAGGTTGAGGGTGAGGTTTCGGGTTACGGTTAGGTTTAGGGTTAGGGTCAGTGTGAGGTTTAGGGTTAGAGTTAAGGTTAAGATGAGGTTGAGGGTGAGGGTTAGTGTTAGGGTTAGGATTAGGATTAGGGTAAGGTTTAGGGTGATTTTGAGGGTTAGGGTTAGGGTTTGGGTTTGGCTTAGGGTTAAACTGAGGGTGATGTTGAGGGTGAGGTTTAGGGTTAGGATTAGGGTTCGGGTGAGTGTGAGTGTGTGTGTTAGGGTTAGGTTTAGGGTTAGGTTTACGGTTAGGCTGAGGGTGAGGGTGAGTTTCAGTTTTAGTTTGAGGGTAAGGTTAAGGGTTAGGGGGAGAGTTCGGATGAGGGTTAGGGTTAGGATTAGGGTTAGGGTGAGGGCTAGGGTGAGGTTGAGGTTTAATGTTAGGGTTAGGGTGAGAGTTAGGGTTAGGGTTACTGTGAGAGTAGGATTCGGGTTAATTTCAGGGTAAGGGTGAGGGTTAGGGTAAGGGTTATGGTGAGGTTGAGGGTTAGGGTTAGGCTGAGGTTTAGGGTTAAGATTAGGGTTAGGGTGAATGTGAGGGTTAGGGTTAGGTAAGGGTTACGGTGAGGGTGAGGGTTAGGTTGACGGTTAGTGTTCGGAGTTGTGTTAGGGTGAGGGCAAGGGTGAGGGTGAGGGTTAGGGTAAGGGTTTGGCTTAGGCTTAGGTTTAAGCTGAGAGTGCGGTTGAGGGTGAGAGTTAGGGTAAGGGTTAGTGTGAGGTTTAGTGTTAGTTTTAGGGTTACAGTTAGGATTAGGGTGAGGGTGAGGTTTAGGTTTAGAGTTAGTGTTAGTTTGAGGGTTAGGGTTAGGATGAGGGTTATGGTGGGGGTGACAGTAAGGGTAAGGTGAGGGTTAGGTTGAGGGTGAGGGTTACGAAAAGGGTGTGGTTTAGGTTTAGAGTAAGGCTTAGGGTTAGGGTTAGGGTAAGGGTGTGGGTTAGATTGAGGATTAGTGTTAGGGTTAGTGTGAGGTTTACCGTGAGGATGAGTGTTAAGGTTAGGGTTAGGGCTAGGATTAGGTTGAGGTTTAGGGTTAGTTTTAGAGTGAGGTTTAGGGTTAGGGTGATGGTTAGGGTTAGTGTGAGGCTTAGTGTTCGGGTTACGGTTAGTGTTAAGGTGAGGGTAATTGTTAGGGTGAGGTTTAGGTTTAGGGTGAGGGTAATGTTTAGGGTGAGAGTTAGGGTTAAGGTTAGGGTTTTTGTTAGGATTATGGTTTGGGTTACTGTTACTGTGAGGGTTAGTGTTAGCGATAGGGTTAGGATTAGTATTAGGGTTAGTGTTAGGATGAGGGTAAGTGTTAGGGTGAGGGTTAGGGTGAGGGTGAGGGCTTGGTTAGGGTGAGGGTCAGGGTTAGGGTTAGGGTTACATTGAGCTTGAGGGTTAGGGTTAGGTTGAGGGTTAGGTTTAGGGTTAGGGTTAGGGTGAGTTTAGGGTTAGGCTTAGTGTGAGGGTTAGTGTTAGGGTTAGGGTTAGTGGTAGGTGAAGGTAAGTGTTAGTGTGAGGTTTACGGTTAGGGTGAGGATTATGTTTAGGGTGAGGGTTAGGGTTATTGTTAGGGTTAGGGTTAGGGTTAGGGTTAGGGTTAGAGTTAGAGTTAGGGTGAGGATAAGATTTAGGGTTAGAGTTAGGGTTAGGGTGAGTGTTAGGGTTAGTGTTAGGCTTAGGCTTAGGCCAAGCATGAGGGTGAGGGTTAGGGTTATGGTTAGTGTCAGTTGAAGGATGAGGTTTCGGCTTAGGGTTAGGGTTAGGGTGAGGGCTAGGGTTAGGGTTAGGTTGAGGGTTAGGGTTAGGGATAGGTTTAGGGTTAGTTTTAGGGTTAGGGTGAGGGTGAGTATGAGGCTTAGGGTTAGGGTTAGGATTAGGCTTAGAGTTAGGGTGAGGGTTAGGGTTAGAATTTCGGTTAGGGTGCAGGTGAGGCTGAGGATTAGGTTTAGGTTTAGGGTTAGATTTAAGGTTAGGTTTAGTGTTAGGTTTAGGGTTACGGTGAGGGTTAGGGTGAGGGTTAGGGTTAGGGATAGTGTTAGGTTTAGGATTAGGGTTAGGTTTAGGGTGAGTGTGAGGGGTAGGGTTAGGGTGAGTATTAGGGTTAGGCTTAGGTTTTGGCTGAGGGTGAGGGTGAGTGTGAGGATTAGGGTTAGGGTGATTGTTAGGGTTAGGATTATGGGGAGGGTTAGGATGATTGTTAGATTTAGGATTAGGGTTAGGGTGAGGGCTAGGTTGAAGGTGAGGTTTAGAGTTAGGGTTAGGGTTAAGGTGAGGGTGAGTTTTTGGGTTAGAGTTAGGCTTAAGATGAGGCTGAGGGTGAGGGTGAGGGTTAGGGTTAGGATTAGGATTAGGGTAATGGTTAGGATGACTTTGAGTGTTAGGGTTAGGGTTAGGATTAGGCTTAGGGTTACACTGAGGGTGAGGGTGACTGTGAGAGTAAGGGTTAGGTTTAGGGTTAGGTTGAGGGTGAGTGTGTGTCTAAGGGTTAGGTTTAGTGTTAGGCTTAGGCTTAGGTTGATGGCTAGGCTGAGGGTGAGCTTTAGGGTTAGGATTAAGGTGAGGTTGATGATTAGGTTTAGGGTTAGGTTTAGGGTGAGGGTGAGGTTTAGGTTTAGAGTTAGAGTAAGGGTGAGGCTGAGGGTGAGGGTTAGGTTTAGGGTTAGTGTTAGAGGTAGGGTTAGGGTGAGGGTTAAGGTGAGGGTGAGGGTTAGACTTAGGTTTATGGTTAGGTTTAGGGTAATAGTTAAGGTGAGTGTGAGGTTTAGGGTTAGGGTTAGGCTTAGACTTAGCTTTAGGCTGAGGGAAAAGGTGAGTGTTAGTTTAGGTTGACGGTTAGGGTTAGGGTTAGCTTGAGAGTTAGGGTTCAGTTTAAGTTTAGGGTTAGTCTGAGGGTTAGGGTTAGTGTGAGGGTTAGGCTTAGGTTTAGGTTTAGGGTGAGGGTGAGTTTTAGCATTAGGTTTAGTGTTAGGGTTAGATTTGGGGTTAGGATTAGTGTTATTGTTAGGGTTAGGGTTAGAGTTATGGTGAGGGTGAGGGTTAAAGTTAGGTTTAAGGTTAGGGTGAGGTTTAGGTTTAGGGTTAGGATTAGGATTAGGGTGAGGGTGAGTTTTAGGTTTAGGTTTAGGGTTAGTTGTAGGCTTAGGTCGAGGGGTAGGTTTATGGTTAATTTTAGGGTTAAGGTAAGGGTGAGGGTTAGGTTGAGGTTTAGAGTTAGTGTTAGCGTTAGGGTTAGGATTAAGGTTAGGGTGTGGGTGAGTGTGAGGGTTAGGGTTAGGCTTAGGCTTAGGTTTAGGGTTAGCCTGAGGGTGATGGTGGGGTTGAGGATTAGAGTTAGGGTGATGGTTAGGGTTAGGGTTAGGGTGAGGGTTAGGATGAGGGTTAGGATTAGGATTAGGGTTAGGGTGAGGTTTAGCATGAGGGTGCGGGTTAAGGTAAGTGTTAGGCTTAGGCTTAGGGTTAGTCTTAGCGTTTGGTTGAGGATAAGGGTTAGGGTTAGGCTTAGGGTGAGGTTAGTGTTAGGGTTAGGGTTAGAGTTAGGGTTAGAGTGAGGGTGAGTTTTAGGGGTAGATTAGGGTTAGGGTGAGGGTTAGGGTTAGGGTCAGGGTTAGGGTTAGCGTGAGGGTTAGGGCAGGGTTAGAGTAAGGGTGAGGGTTAGATTGAGGATAAGTGTTAGGGTTAGTGTGAGGTTTAGGGTAAGGATGAGGGTTAGGGTTATGGTGAGGGCTAAGTTGAGGTTTATGTTTAGGTTTAGTGTTAGGGTGAGTTTTAGGGTTAGGGTGAGGGTTAGGGCTAGGGTTAGTGTTATTGTTAGCATTATTGTTAGGTTTATGGTTACAGTGAGGATGAGGGTGAGGGTTAGTGTTAGGGGATTAGGGTTACGGTTAGGATTAGGGTTAGGGTAAGGGCTAGGGTGAGGGTGAGCTTTAGAGTTAGCGTTAGGGTGAACTTTAGGGTTAGGTTTAGGTTTAGGGTGAGGGTGAGGTTTAGAGTTAGAGTTAGGTTTAGGGTGAGGCTGAGGGTGAGGGTTAGGGTTAGGGTTAGTATTAGGTTTAGGGTTAGGGTTAGGGTGAGGGTTAGGCTGAGGGTGAGGGTTAGAGTTAGGTTTAGGATTTGGTTTAGCGGTAGGGTTAGGGTGAATGTGAGGGTTAGGGGTAGGGTTAGGGTTAGGGTTCGGCTTAGCGTTAGTCTGAGGGTTAGGGTGAGGGTGAGGGTTAGAGTTAGGGTTAGTATTAGGTTTAGGGTTAGGGTTAGGGTGAGGGTTAGGCTGAGGGTGAGGGTTAGAGTTAGGTTTAGGATTTGGTTTAGGGGTAGGGTTAGGGTGAATGTGAGGGTTAGGGGTAGGGTTAGGGTTAGGGTTCGGCTTAGCGTTAGGCTGAGGGTTAGGGTGAGGGTGAGGGTTAGGGTTAGGGTGAGGGTTATGTTTATGGTTATAGGGAGGGTTAGGATGAGGGTTAGGGTTAGTATTAGGGTTAGGGTGAGGGCTAGGGTGAGGGTCAGGTTTAGGGTTAGGGTTAGGGTGATGTTTTGGGTTAGGGTTAGGGTGAGGGTGAGGTTTAGGGTTATAGTTAGGGTTAAGGTTAGGCTCAGGGTAAGGGTTAGGGTTAGGGTTAGGATTATGATTAAGGTGAGGTTTAGGGTGATTGTGAGGCTTAGGGTTAGGGTTCGGGTTTGGCTTAGTGTTACACTGAGGGTGAGCGTGAGGTTTCGGGTTAGGATTAGAGTTCAGGTGAGGGTGAGTGTGTGTGTTAGTGTTAGGTTTAGGGTTAGGTTCAGGGTTAGCCTGATGGTGCGGTTGAGGGTTATGTTTAGGGTTAGTTTAAGGGTTAGGTTAAGGGTTAGGGGGAGGGTTAGGATGAGAGTAAGGGTTAGGATTAGGGTTAGGGTGAGGGCTAGGGTGAGGTTGAGGTTTAATGTTAGGGTTAGTGTGAGAGTTAGTGTTAGGGTTAGTGTGAGAGTAGGATTCAGGTTAAGTTTAGGGTTAAGGTGAGGTTTAGGGTAAGGGTTACGGTGAGGTTGAGGGTTAGGGTTAGGTTGAGGTTTAGGGTTAAGATTAAGGTTAGGGTGAGGGTTAGGGTTAGGGTCAAGGTTACGTTGAGGGTGAGGGTTAGGGTTAGGTTGAGGGTTAGGTTTGGATTTGTGTTAGGGTGAGGACTACGGTGAGGGTGATTGTTAGGGTAAGGTTTTGTCTTAGGGTTAAGCTGAGCATGAGGTTGAGGGTGAGGGTTAGGGTTAAGGTTAGTGTGAGGTTTAGTGTTAGTTTTAGGGTTACAATTAGGATTAGGTTGAGGGTGAGGTTTAGCGGTAGAGTTAGTGTTAGAGTGAAGGTTAGGGTTAGGGTGAGGGTTAGGGTGCGGGTGACAGTAAGGGTAAGGTGAGGGTTAGGCTGAGGGTGAGGGTTACGGTAAGGGTGAGGTTTAGGTTTAGGGTGAGGGTTAGGGTTAGGGTGAGGGTGAGGGTGTAGTTTAGAATGAGGATTGGTGCTAGGGTTTGTGTGAGGTTTACCATGAGGATGAGTGTTAGGGTTAGGGTTAGGGCTAGGGTTTAGTTGAGGTTTAGGGTTAGTGTTAGGATGAGTTTTAGGGTTAGGGTGATGGTTAGGGTTATTGTGAGGCTTAATGTTCGTGTTAAGGTTAGTGTTAAGGTGAGGGTAAGTGTGAGGGTGAGGGTTTGGTTTAGAGTGAGGTTAATGCTTAGGGTGAGTGTTAGGGTTAAGGTTAGGGTTTTTGTTAGGATTATTGTTAGGATTACTGTTACTGTGAGGGTGAGTGTTAGCCATAGGTTTAGGATTAGTATTAGGGTTAGTGTTAGGGTGAGGGTAAGTTTTAGGGTGAGGGTTAGGGTGAGGGTGAGGGTTAGGGTTAGGTTGAGGGTTAGGGTTAGGGTTAGGGTGAGTTTAGGTTTAGGGTTATTGTGAGGGTTAGTGTTAGGGTAAGGGTTAGTGGTAGGTGAGGGTAAGTGTTAGTGTGAGGTTTAGGATTAGGGTGAGGATTATGGTTAGGGTGAGTGTTGGGGTTATTGTTAGGGTTAGGGTTAGGGTTAGAGTTAGGGTTAGGGTGAGGGTGATATTTAGGGTTAGAATTAGTGTTAGTCTTAGGTTAGGGTGAGGGTAAGGGTTAGGCTTAGGCTTAGGCTTAGGCTTAGGCCGAACATGAGGGTGAGTGTTAGGGTTCGGGTTAGGGTTAGAGTTAGGATTATGGTTAGTGTCAAGTTTAGGATGAGGTTTAGGATTAGGGTTAAGGTGAAGGTGAGTGTGAGGCTTAGGGTTAGGTTTAGGATTAGGCTTAGAGTTAGGGTGAGGGTTAGGGTTATAGTTTGGTTTAGGGTGCAGGTGAGGCTGAGGATTAGGGTTAGGTTTAGGGTTAGATTTAGGGTTAGGTTTAGGGTTAGGGTTAGTGTTAGGTGTAGGATTACGGTGAAGGTTAGGGTTAGGGTTAGGGTTAGGCTTAGGGTTAGGCTGAGGGTGTCTGTGGGTGTGAGAATTAGAGTTAGGGTTAGGGTTAGGCTTAGGGTTAGGTTTATTGTTAGTGTAATGTTTAGGGTTAAGTATCCAGTGAGGGTGAGGCTGAGGGTAAGGTTGAGGCTTAGAGTTAGGGTTAGGGTTAGTGTTATTGTTAGGGTTAGGGCTAGAGTTATGGTGAGGTTGAGGGTGATGGTGAAGGTTAGGGTTAGGGTGAGTTTTAGGGTTAGGGTTAGTGTTAGGGTGAGGGTGAGTTTTAGGGTGAGGGTGAGGTTTAATGTTAGGGTTAGGGTTAGATTTAGGGTTACGGTTAGGGTGAGAGTAGGATTCGGGTTAAGTTTAGGGTTAGACTGAATGTTGGGTTAAGGGTTACGGTGGGGTTGAGGGTTAGGTTTAGGTTGAGGTTTAGGGTTAAGATTAGGATTAGGGTGAGGGTGAGGGTTAGGGTTAGGGTAAGATTTACGGTGAGGGTGAGGCTTTGGGTTAGGGTTAGGTTTAGGATTTTTGTTAGGGTGAGGGCTAGGGTGAGGGTGAGGGTTAGGGTAAGGCTTTGGCTTAGGCTTAGGGTTATGCTGAGCGTGAGGTTGAGGCTGAGTGTTAGGGTTAGGGTTAATGTGAGTTTTAGTGTTAGGGTTAGGGTTAGAGTTAGGATTAGGGTGAGGTTTAGGGGTAGAGTTAGTGTTAGGGTAAGGGTTAGGATGAGGGTTAGGATTCGGCTTAGGGTGAGGGCTAGCTTGAGGGTGAGGTTTAGAGTTAGGGTTAGGGTGAGCTTTAGGGTTAGGGTTAGGGTGAGGGTGCGGTTTAGGTTTAGAGTTAGGTTAACGGGGAGGCTGAGGTTGAGGGTTAGGGTTTGGATTAGTGTTAGAGTTAGGGTTAGGGTGAGGGTTAAGGTGAGGGTGAGGGTTAGGCTTAGGGTTAGGTTTAGGATTAGGGTAATGTTTAGAGTGAGTGTGAGGTTTAGGGTTAGGATTAGGCTTAGACTTAGGGTTAGGCTGAGGGAGAGGGTGAGGTTTAGCTTTAGATTGACGGTTAGGGTTAGGGTTAGCTTGAGAGTTATGGTTCAGGTTAAGTTTAGGGTTAGGGTGAGGGTTAGGGTTATGGTTACTGTGAGGGTGATGTTTAGGGTTAGTTTGAGGGTTAGGGTTAGGCTTAGGGTGAGGGTTAGTATTAAGGTTAGGGTTAGGGTTAGGATGAGGATTAGGGTTAGGATTAGGGTTAGGTTGAGGGTGAGTTTTAGCATTATTGTTAGGTTTAGGTTTAGGGTTAGGATTAGTGTTATTGTTAGGGTTAGGGTTAGAGTTATGGTGAGGGTGAGGTTGAGGGTGAGGGTTAGGGTTAGGGTTAGTGTGAGGTTTAGTGTTAGTTTTAGGGTTACAGTTAGGATTAGGGTGAGCGTGAGGTTTAGGGTTAGAGTTAGTGTTAGGGTGAGGGTTAGACTTAGGGTGAGGGATAGGGTGGGGTTGACAGTAAGGTAAGGTGAAGGTTAGGCTGAGGGTGAGTTTTACGGTAAGGGTGAGGTTTAGGGTTAGGGTGAGAGTTAGGGTTAGGTTTAGAGTGTGTTTTAGTGTTAGGGTTAGGGTTAGAGTTAGGATTAGGGTGAGGTTTAGGGGTAGAGTTAGTGTTAGGGTAAGGGTTAGGATGAGGGTTAGGATTAGGCTTAGGGTGAGGGCTGGCTTGAGGGTGAGGTTTAGAGTTAGGTTTAGGGTGAGCTTTAGGGTTAGGGTTAGGGTGAGGGTGCGGTTTAGGTTTAGAGTTAGGTTAACGGTGAGGCTGAGGTTGAGGGTTAGGGTTAGGATTAGTGTTAGAGTTAGGGTTAGGGTGAGGGTTAAGGTGAGGGTGAGGGATAGGCTTAGGGTTAAGTTTAGGATTAGGGTAATGTTTAGGTGTGAGTGTGAGGTTTAGGGTTAGGGTTAGGCTTAGACTTAGGGTTAGGCTGAGGGAGAGGGTGAGGTTTAGCTTTAGATTGACGGTTAGGGTTAGGGTTAGCTTGAGAGTTAGGGTTCAGGTTAAGTTTAGGTTTAGGGTGAGGGTTAGGGTTATGGTTACTGTGAGGGTGATGTTTAGGGTTAGTTTGAGGGTTAGGGTTAGGCTTAGGGTGAGGGTTAGGATTTGGGTTAGGGTTAGGGTTAGGATGAGGATTAGGGTTAGGATTAGGGTTAAGTTGAGGGCTAGGTTGAGGGTGAGGTTTAGGGTTAGTGTTAGGGGAAGGTTTAAGGTTAGGGTTAGGTTTAGGGTGAGGGTTAGAATGAGGCTTAGATTTACGGTGAGGGTTAGAGTTAGGGTGAGGGTGAGGTTTAGGGTTAGGATTAAGGTTAGGGTGAGGGTGAGTTTTAGCATTATCGTTAGGGTTAGGGTTAGGTTTAGGTTTAGGATTAGTGTTATTGTTAGGGTTAGGGTTAGAGTTATGGTGAGGGTGAGGTTGAGGGTGAGGGTTAGGGTTAGGGTTAGTGTGAAGTTTAGTGTTAGTTTTAGGGTTACAGTTAGGATTAGGGTGAGGGTGAGGTTTAGGGATAGAGTTAGTGTTAGGGTGAGGGTTAGGCTTAGAGTGAGGGATAGCGTGGGGTTGACAGTAAGGGTAAGGTGAAGGTTAGGCTGAGGGTGAGGTTTACGGTAAGGGTGAGGTTTAGGGTTAGGGTGAGATTTAGGGTTAGGGTTAGGGTGAGTTTTAGTGTTAGGGTTAGGGTTAGAGTTAGGATTAGGGTGAGGTTTAGGGGTAGAATTAGTGTTAGGGTAATGGTTAGGATGAGGGTTAGGATTAGGCTTAGGGTGAGGGCTAGCTTGAGGGTGAGGTTTAGAGTTAGGGTTAGGGTGAGCTTTAGGGTTAGGGTTAGGGTGAGGGTGTGGTTTAGGTTTAGAGTTAGGTTAATGGTGAGGCTGAGGTTGAGGGTTAGGGTTAGGGTTAGTGTTAGAGTTAGGGTTAGGGTGAGGGTTAAGGTGAGGGTGAGGGTTAGGCTTAGGGTTAGGTTTAGGATTAGGGTAATGTTTAGAGTGAGTGTGAGGTTTAGGGTTAGGGTTAGGCTTAGACTTAGGGTTAGGCTGAGGGAGAGGGTGAGGTTTAGCTTTAGATTGACGGTTAGGGTTAGGGTTAGCTTGAGAGTTATGGTTCAGGTTAAGTTTAGGGTTAGGGTGAGGGTTAGGGTTATGGTTACTGTGAGGGTGATGTTTAGGGTTAGTTTGATGGTTAGGGTTAGGCTTAGGGTGAGGGTTAGGATTAGGGTTAGGGTTAGGGTTAGGATGAGGATTAGGGTTAGGTTTAGGGTTAGGTTGAGGGCTAGGGAGAGGGTGAGGTTTAGGGTTAGTGTTAGGGTAAGGTTTAAGTTTAGGGTTAGGTTTAGGGTGAGGGTTAGGATGAGGCTTAGATTTGCGTTGAGGGGTAGAGTTAGGGTGAGGGTTAGGGTTAGGATTAGGGTTAGGGTGAGGGTGAGTTTTAGCATTATCGTTAGGGTTAGGGTTAGGTTTAGGGTTAGGATTAGTGTTATTGTTAGGGTTAGGGTTAGAGTTATGGTGAGGATGAGGTTGAGGGTGAGGGTTAGGGTTAGGGTTAGTGTGAGGTTTAGTGTTAGTTTTAGGGTTACAGTTAGGATTAGGGTGAGCGTGAGGTTTAGGGGTAGAGTTAGTGTTAGGGTGAGGGTTAGGATTAGGGTGAGGGATAGGGTGGGGTTGACAGTAAGGGTAAGGTTAGGCTGAGGGTGAGTTTTACGGTAAGGGTGAGGTTTAGGGTTAGGGTGAGGGTTAGAGTTAGGGTTAGGGTGAGGGTGAGGGTTAGATTGAGGATTAGTGTTAGGGTTAGTGTGAGGTTTACTGTGAGGATCAGTGTTAGGGTTAGGGTTAGGGCTAAGGTTAGGTTGAGGTTTAGGATTAGTGTTAGGGTGAGGTTTAGGGTTAGGGTGATGGTTAGGGTTAGTGTGAGGCTTAGTGTTCGGTTTGCAGTTAGTGTTAAGTTGAGGGTAACTTTTAGGGTGAGGGTTAGGTTTAGGGTGAGGTTAATGGTTAGGGTGAGGATTATGGTTATGGTTAGGTTTTTTGTTAGGATTATAGTTTGGGTTACTGTTATTGTGAGGGTGAGTGTTAGGGTTAGGGTTAGGATTAGTATTAGGGTTAGTGTTAGGGTGAGGGTAAGTGTTAGGGTGAGGGTTAGGGTTAGGGTGAGGTTTATGGTTAGGGTGAAGGTCAGGCTTAGGGTTAGGGTTACATTGAGCGTGAGGGTTAGGGTTAGGTTGATGGTTAGTGTTAGAGTTAGGGTTCGGGTGAGTTTAGGGTTAGGGTTAGTGTGAGGGTTAGTGTTAGGGTTAAGGTTACTGGTAGGGTGAGGTTAAATGTTAGTGAGATGTTTAATGTTAGGGTGAGGATTATGGTTAGGGTGAGGGTTAGGGTTATTGTTAGGGTTAGGGTTAGGTTTAGAGTTAGGGTTAGGGTGAGGGTGAGATTTAAAGTTAGAGTTAGGGTATCTGTTAGGGTTAGGGTGAGGGTTAGGCTTAGGCTTAAGCTTAGGCTTAGGCTTAGGCCGAGCATGAGGTTGAGGGTTAGTGTGCGGGTTAGGGTGAGGGTTAGGGTTATGGTTAGTGTCAGGTTTAGGATGAGGTTTAGTGTTAGGGTTAGGGTGAGGGTGAGGGCTAGGTTGAGGGTTAGGGTGAGGGTTAAGGTTAGGGATAGGTTTAGGTTTAGGATTAGGGTTAGGGTGAGGGTGAGTGTGAGGCTTAGGGTTAGGGTTAGGATTAGGCTTAGAGTTAGGGTGAGAGTTAGGGTTAGAGTTTGGGTTAGGGTGCAGGTGAGGCTGAGGATTAGGGTTAGGTTTAGGGTTAGTTTTAGGTTTAGGTTTAGGGTTAGGGTTAGTGTTAGGTTTAGGGTTATGGTGAGGGTTAGGGTAAGGGTTAGGGTTAGGCTTAGGTTTAGGCTGAGGGTGTCTAATGGTGTGAGAATTATAGTTAGGGTTAGGCTTAGGCTTAGGATTAGGTTTATTGTTAGTGCTATGTTTAGGGTTATGTTTGCAGTGAGGGTGAGGCTGAGGGAAAGTGTGAGGGTTAGGGTTAGGGTTAGTGTTATTGTTAGGGTTAGGGCTAGAGTTACGTTGAGGTTGAGGGTGAGGGTAAAGGATAGGATTAGGGTGTGTTTTAGGGTTAGGGATAGGGTTAGGGTGAGGGTGAGTTTTAGGGTGAGGGTGAGGTTTAATGTTAGGGTTAGTGTGAGAGTTAGGGTTAGGGTTAGGGTGAGAGTAGGATTCAGGATAAGTTTAGGGTTAGAGTGTGGGTTAGGGTAAGGGTTACGGTGAGATTGAGGGTTAGGGTTAGGTTGAGGTTTAGGGATAAGATTAGGTTTAGGGTAGGGTGAGGGTTAGGGTTAGGGTAAGGTTTAGGCTGAGGGTGAGGGTGAGGATTAGGTTTAGAGTTAGGATTTGTGTTAGGGTGAGGGCTAGGGTGAGGGTGAGGGTTAGGGTCAGGTTTTGGCTTATGATTAGGTTTAAGCTGAGCGTGAGGTTGAGGGTGAGTGTTAGGGTTAGGGTTAGTGTGAAGTTTTGTGTTAGGGTTAGGGTTACAGTTAGGATTAGGGTGAGGGTGAGGTTTAGGGGTAGAGTTAGTGTTAGGGTGAGGATTAGGCTTAGGGTTAGCGTTAGGGTGGGGGTGACAGTAAGGGTAAGGTTAAGTTTATGCTGAGCGTAAGGGTGAGGTTTAGGGTTTGGGTGAGGGTTAGTGTTAGGGTTAGGGTGAGGGTGAGGGTTAGATTGAGGATTAGTGTTAGGGTTAGTTTGAGGTTTACCGTGAGGATGAGTGTTGGGGTTAGGGTTAGTGCTAGGCTTAGGTTGAGGTTCAGGGTTAGTGTTAGGGTGAGGTTTATGTTTAGGGTGAAGTTAGGGTTTGTGTTAGGATTAGAGTTAGGTTTTGGGTGAGGGTGAGGTTTAGGGTTAGAGTTAAGGTTAGGGTGAGGGTTTGGTTGTGGTTTAGGTTAGGGTTAGTGTTAGGGTTGGGGTGAGAGTTAGTAGGAGGGTTAGGGTTAGGGTTAGGGTTAGGGTTAGGGTGAGGGTTAGGTTGAGGGTGAGGGTTAGGGTTAAGGTTAGGATTAGGATTAGGGTTAGGTTTAGGGTGATAGTGAGGGTTAGGGTTAGGGTGAGGGTGAGGTTT
Organism: Dipodomys merriami; assembly: GCF_024711535.1. Taxonomy (NCBI): domain Eukaryota; kingdom Metazoa; phylum Chordata; class Mammalia; order Rodentia; family Heteromyidae; genus Dipodomys; species Dipodomys merriami. The sequence continues at coordinate 1,134,145 of NW_027206402.1, read as the reverse complement.
AGGGTTATGGTGAGGGTTAGGATGAGGGTTAGCGTTAGGATTAGGGTTAGGGTAAGGGCTAGGGTGAGGGTGAGTTTTAGGGTTAGGGTTAGGGTTAGGGTGAGTGTGAGTTTTATGGTTAGAGTTGGCCTTAAGGTGAGGCTTCGGGTGAGGGTGAGGGTTAGGGTTAGGATTAGGATTAGGGTAAGGGTTAGGGTGAGTGTGAGGGTTAGGTTTAGTGTTAGGATTAGACTTAGGGTTACACTGAGAGTGAGGGTGAGGGTAAGGTTTAGGATTAGGGTTATGGTGAGGGTGAGTGTGTGTGTTAGGGTTAGGCTTAGGTTTATGCTTAGGGTTAGGGTGAGGGTGAGTTGCAGGGTGAGGTTTAGGGTTAGGGTGAAGGTTAGGGTAAGGGTTAGGGGGAGGGTTAGAATAATGGTTAGGATTAGTATTATGGATAGGGTGAGGGCTAGGGTGAGGGTGTGGTTTAGGCTTAGGTTTAGGGTGAGGGTTAGGGTTAGGGTGAGAGTTGGGATTCAGGTTAATTTTATGATTAGGGTAAGGGTTAGAGTAAGCGTTATGGTGAGGGTGAGGGTTAGGGTTAGTTTGAGGGTTAGGGTTAGTTATTAGGGTTAGGGTGATGTTGAGGGTGTGGGTTAGGGTTAGTGTTAGGGTGAGGGTTAGGATGAGGGATAGGATTAGGGTTAGGCTGAGGGTGAGGTTTAGAGTTAGAAGGGTGAGGCTGAGGTTGAGGGTTAGGTTTAGGGTTAGTGTTAGAGTTAGGGTTAGGGTGAGGGTTAAGTTGAGGGTGAGGTTTAGGCTTAGGCTTAGGATTAGGATTAGAGTAAAGTTCAGGGTGAGTGTGAGGTTTAGGGTTAGGGTTAGGCTTAGGCTTAGGGTTTGGCTGAGGGAGAGGGTGAGGGTGAGGGTTAGTTTTAGGTTGAGTGTTAGGGTTAGGGTTAGCTTGAGAGTTAGGGTTCAGGTTAAGCTAAGGGTTAGGGTGAGGGTTAGGGTTGGGGTTTCGGTGAGAGTGAGGGTTAGGGTTAGGTTGAGGGTTACAGTTTGGTTAGGGTAAGGGTTAGGATTAGGGTTAGGGTGAGGGTTAGGATGAGAATTAGGGTTACGATTAGGGTTAGGTTGAGGGCTAGGGTGATGGTGAGGATTAGGGTTAGTGTTAGAGTAAGGTTTAAGGTTAGGGTTAGGTTTAGGGTGAGGGTTAGGATGAAGGTTAGGGTTACCGTGAGTTTGAGGGTTAGTGTTAGGGTGAGGGTTAAGGTTAGGATTAGGGTTAGGGTGAGGGTGAGTGTTAGCATTAGGATTAGGGTTAGGGTTAGGTTTAGGGTTAGGATTAGTGTTAATTTTATGGTTAGTTTTAGAGTTATGGTGAGGGTGATGGTGAGGGTGAGGCTGAGGGTGAGGGTTAGGTTTAGGTTTAGGGTTAGGGTTAGGGTGAGGGTGAGATTTAGGGTTAGATATAGGGTTAGGAGGGCGTTAGGGGCAGGGTTTGGTTTAGGGTTAGTGTTAGGGTTAGGGTGAGGGTGAGGGTTAGAGTTAGGGTTAGGGTTAGGTTTAGAGTGAGCTTTAGGGTTAGGGGTTGGGTTAGGGTTAGTGTTACGGTGAGGGTGAGGGTGCAGGTGAGTGTGAGGGTTAGCGTTAGGTTTAGGTTTATGGTTAGGGTTAGGGTGAGGGCTAGGGTGAGGGTCAGGATTAGGGTTAAGTTTAGGGTGAGGTTTAGTGTTAGGGTTAGGTTTAGAGTTAGGGTGAGTGTGAGGTTTAGGGTTAGAGTTAGGGTTAAGGTGAGGCCGAGGGTGAGGGTTAGGTTTAGGGTTAGGGTAACTGTTAGGTCTAGGTTTAGGGTGAGGGTTAGGGTGAGGTTTAGGGTTTGGGTTAGGATTAGGCTTAGGGTTAGGGTTACGGTGAGTGTGAGAGTTAGTGTTTGGGTTAGGCTTAGGCTTAGGATTAGGCTGAGGGTGAGATTGAGGTTGAGGGTTAGGGTTAGGGTGAGGGTTTGGGTTAGGTTTAGGGTTAGTTGGAGGGTTAGGTCGAGGGTTAGGTTTAACGTTAGTTTTAGGGTTAAGTTTAGGGTGAGGGTTAGGTTGAGATTCAGGATTAGTTTTAGAGTTAGTGTTAGGATTAGGTTTAGGGTGAGGGTGAGTGTGAGGGTTATGGTTAGGCTTAGGCTTAGACTTAGGTTTAGGCTGAGGGTGAGGGTGGGGCTCAGGATTAGAGTTAGGGTGATGGTTAGGGTTAGGCTTAGGGTGAGGGTTTGGAAGAGGATTAGTTTTAGGATTAGGGTTAGGGTGAGTGCTAGGTTGAGGGTGTGGGTTAGGTTAAGTGTTAGGCTTAGACTTAGGGTTAGGTTGAACGTTTCGTTGAGGATAAGGGTTAAGGTTAGGTTTAGGGTGAGATTTAGTTTTAGGGTAGGTTTAGAGTTAGGGTGAGGGTGAGGGTGAGATTTAGGGGTAGAGTTAGGGTTAGGGTGAGAGTTAGGGTTAGGGTGAGGGTTAGGGTGGGGGTTACGGTAATGGTAAAGATGATGGTTAGACTGAGGGTGAGGGTTATTGTAAGGGTGAGAGTTAAGGTTAGGGTGAGCATTAGGGTTAGGGTTAGAGTGAAGGTGAGGTTTAGATTGAGGAAAAGTTTTAGGGTTAGTGTGAGTTTTAGGGTGAGGATGAAGGTTAGGGTTAGGTTGAGGGTTAAGGTGAGGGTGAGGTTTAGGGTTAGTTATAGGGTGAGGTTTAGGGTTAGGGTGATGGTTAGGGTTAGTGTGAGGGTTAGTGTTAGGGTTAGGGTTAGTGTTATGGTGAGGGTAATTGTTAGGATGAGGGTTAGTTTGAGGTTAGGGTTAGGGTTACTGTGAGGGTGAGGGTAAGTGTTAGGGTCAGAGTTTGGGATAGGGTGAGGGTTATGGTTAGTTTGAGGGTTAGGATTAGGGTTAGGGTTATTGTTAGGGTTAGGTTTGGGATTAAGGTTACAGTGAGTGTGAGGGTGAGGGCTAGGGTTAGGGTTAGGGTGAAGTTAGGGTTTGCGTTAGGGTTAGAGTTAGGTTTTGGGTGAGGGTGAGGTTTAGGGTGAGAGTTAGGGTGAGGTTTAGGGGTAGAGTTAGGGTTAGGGTGAGGGTTAGGGTTAGGGTGAGGGTTAGGGTGGGGGTTATGGTAATGGTAAAGATGATGGTTAGACTGAGGGTGAGGGTTATTGTAAGGGTGAGAGTTAAGGTTAGGGTGAGCATTAGGGTTAAGCTTAGAGTGAAGGTGAGGTTTAGATTGAGGAAAAGTTTTAGGATTAGTGTGAGTTTTAGGGTGAGGATGAGGGTTAGGGTTAGGGTGAGGGCTAAGGTGAGGGTGAGGTTTAGGGTTAGTTATAGGGTGAGTTTTAGGGTTAGGGTGATGGTTAGGGTTAGTTTGAGGGTTAGTGTTAGGGTTAGTGTTAGTGTTATGGTGAGGGTAATTGTTAGGATGAGGGTTAGTTTGAGGTTAGGGTTAGGGTTACTGTGAGGGTGAGGGTAAGTGTTAGGGTCAGAGTTTGGGATGGGGGAGGGTTATGGTTAGGTTGAAGGTTAGGATTAGGGTTAGGGTTATTGTTAGGGTTAGGTTTGGGATTAAGGTTACAGTGAGTGTGATGGTGAGGGCTAGGGTTAGGGTAAGGGTGAAGTTAGGGTTTGCGTTAGGGTTAGATTTAGATTTTGGGTGAGGGTGAGGTTTAGGGTTAGAGTTAGGGTTAGGGTGAGTGTTTGGTTGTGGGTTAGGTTAGGGTTAGTGTTATGGTTAGGGTTGGGGTGAGAGTTAGTAGGAGGTTTAGGTTTAGGGTTAGGGTTAGGGTGAGGGTGAGGGTTAGGGTGAGGGTGAGGGTTAGGGTTCAGGTTAGGATTAGGATTAGGTTTAGGGTTAGGGTGAGAGTGAGGGTTAGGGTTAGGGTGAGGTTGAGGTTTAGGGTTATGGTGAGGGTTAGGATGAGGGTTAGGGTTAGGATTAGGGTTAGGGTGAGGGCTAGGGTGAGGGTGAGGTTTAGGGTTAGGATTAGGGTTAGGGTAAGGGTGAGTTTTAGGGTTAGAGTTAGGCTTAAGGTGTGAGGCTGCCGGTGAGGGTGAAGGTTAGGGTTAGGATTAGGATTAGGGTAAGGGTTAGGGTGAGTGTGAGGGTTATGTATAGTGTTAGGATTAGACTTAGGGTTACACTGAGAGTAAGGGTGAGGGTGAGGGTAAGGTTTAGGATTAGGGTTAGGGTGAGGGTGAGGGTTTGTGTTAGGGTTAGGCTTAGGTTTATGCTTAGGGTTTGGGTGAGGGTGAGGTTGAGGGTGAGGTTTAGGGTTAGGGTGAGGGTTAGGGTAAGGGTTAGGGGAAGGGTTAGAATAATGGTTAGGATTAGGATTATGGTTAGGGTGAGGGCTATGGTGAGGGTGAGGTTTAGGGTTAGGTTTAGGGTGAGGGTTAGGGTTAGGGTTGGAGTTGGGATTCAGGTTAAGTTTATGTTTAGGGTAAGGGTTAGAGTAAGGGTTATGATGAGGGTGAGGGTTAGGGTTAGTTTGAGGGTTAGGGTTAGTTATTAGCGTTATGGTGAGGGTGAGGGTGTGGGTTAGGGTTAGTGTTAGGGTGAGGGTTAGGATGAGGGTTAGGATTATGGTTAGGCTGAGGGTGAGGTTTAGGGTTAGAGTTAGGGTAAGGGTGAGGCTGAGGTTGAGGGTTAGGTTTAGGGTTAGTGTTAGAGTTAGGGTTAGGGTGAGGGTTAAGGTGAGGGTGAGGGTTAGGCTTAGGTTTAGCATTAGGATTAGGGTAATGGTTAGGGTGAGTGTTAGGTTTAGGGTTAGGGTTAGTCTTAGGCTTAGGGTAAGACTGAGGGAGAGGGTGAGGGTGAGGGTTAGCTTTAGGTTGAGGTTTAGGGTTAGGGTTAGCTTGAGAGTTAGGGTTCAGGTTAAGTTAAGGGTTAGGGTGAGGGTTAGGGTTAGGGTTACGGTGAGCGTGAGGGTTAGGGTTAGGTTGAGGGTTACAGTTAGGTTAGGGTGAGGGTTAGCATTAGGGTTAGTTTTAGGGTAAGGTTTAAGGTTAGGGTTAGGTTTAGGGTGAGGGTTAGGATGAAGGTTAGGGTTACCGTGAGTTTGAGGTTTAGGGTTAGGGTGAGGGTTAGGGTTAGGATTAGGGTTAGGGTGAGGGTGAGTGTTAGCATTAGGGTTAGGGTTAGGGTTAGGTTTAGGGTTAGGATTAGTGTTAATTTTATGGTTAGTTTTAGAGTTATGGTGAGGGTGATGGTGAGGGTGAGGCTGAGGTTGAGGGTTAGGTTTAGGGTTAGGGTGAGGGTTAGGGTTAGATATAGGGTTAGGAGAGGGTTAGGGGGAGGGTTTGGTTTAGAGTTAGTGTTAGGGTTACGGTGAGGGTAAGGGTTAGAGTTAGGGGTAGGGTTAGGGTTAGATTGAGCTTTAGGGTTAGGGGGTGGGTTAGGGTTAGAGTTACGGTGAGGTTGAGGTTGCGGGTGAGTGTGAGGGTTAGGGTTAGTTTTAGGTTTAAGGTTAGGGTGAGGGCTAGGGTGAAGATGAGGTTTAGGGTTAGGTTGAGGGTAAGGTTTAGTGTTAGGGTTAGGTTTAGGTTTAGGGTGAGTGTGTGGTTTAAGTTTAGAGTTAGGGTTAAGATGAGGCTGAGGGTGAGGGTTAGGGTTAAGGGTAGGGTTACTGTTAAGTTTAGGGTTAGGGTGAGGATTAGCGTGAGGTTTAGGGTTTGGGTTAGGATTAGGCTTAGCGTTAGGGTTAGGGTGAGTGTGAGGGTTAGGGTTTGGGTTAGGCTTAGCCTTAGGGTTAGGCTGAGGGTGAGGGTGAGTTTGAGGGTTAGTGTTAGGGTGAGTGTTACGGTTAGGTTTAGGGTGAGAGTTAGGTTTTGGTTAGGGTTAGGGTTAGGGTTAGGGTTAGGGTTAGGGTTAGGGTGAGGGTGAGGGTTAGGGTGGGGGTTAGGGTTAGGTTTAGGGTGAGGGTTTGGATGAGGGTTAGGTTTAGGATTAGGGTTATGGTCAGTGCTAGGTTGAGGGTGTGGGTTAGGTTAAGTGTTAGGCTTAGACTTAGGGTTAGGCTGAACGTTTGGTTGAGGATAAGGGTTAGGGTTAGGTTTAGGGTGAGATTTAGTGTTAGGGTAGGTTTAGAGTTAGGGTGAGGTTGAGGGTGAGGTTTAGGGGTAGAGTTAGGGTTAGGGTGAGAGTTAGGGTTAGGGTGAGGGTTAGGGTGGGGGTTACGGTAATGGTAAAGATGATGGTTAGACTGAGGGTGAGGGTTATTGTAAGGGTGAGAGTTAAGGTTAGTGGGAGCATTAGGGTTAGGGTTAGAGTGAAGGTGAGAGTTAGATTGAGGAAAAGTTTTAGGGTTAGTGTGAGGTTTAGGGTGAGGATGAGGGTTAGGGTGAGGGTGAGGGCTAAGTTGAGGGTGAGGTTTAGGGTTAGGGGGATGGTTAGGGTTAGTGTGACGGTTAGTGTTAGGGTTAGGGTTAGTGTTATGGTGAGGGTAATTGTTAGGATGAGGGTTAGTGTGAGGTTAGGGTTAGGGTTACTGTGAGGGTGAGGGTAAGTGTTAGGGTCAGAGTTTGGGTTAGGGTGAGGGTTATGGTTAGGTTGAGGGTTAGGATTAGGGTTAGGGTTAGTGTTAGGTTTAGGTTTGGGATTAAGGTTACGGTGAGTCTGAGGGTGAGGGCTAGGTTTAGGGTTAGGGTGAAGTTAGGGTTTGCGTTAGCGTTAGAGTTAGGTTTTGGGTGAGGGTGAGTTTTAGGGTTAGAGTTTGGGTTAGGGTGAGGGTTTGGGTGTGGGTTAGGTTAGGGTTAGTGTTATGGTTTGGGTTGGGGTGAGAGTTAGTAGGAGGTTTAGGGTTAGGGTTAGGGTTAGGGTGAGGGTGAGGGTTAGGGTGAGGGTGAGGGTTAGGGTTAAGGTTAGGATTAGGATTAGGTTTAGGTTTAGGGTGAGAGTGAGGGTTAGGGTTAGGGTGAGGGTGAGGTTTAGGGTTATGGTGAGGGTTAAGATGAGGGTCAGGGTTAGGATTAGGGTTAGGGTGAGGGCTAGGGTGAGGGTGAGGTTTAGGGTTAGGGTTAGGGTAAGGGTGAGTTTTAGGGTTAGAGTTAGGCTTAAGGTGAGGCTTCGGGTGAGGGTGAGGGTTAGGGTTAGGATTAGGATTAGAGTAAGGTTTAGGGTGAGTGTGAGGGTTAGGTTTAGTGTTAGGATTAGACTTAGGTTTACACTGAGAGTGAGGGTGAGGGTGAGGGTAAGGTTTAGGATTAGGGTTAGGGTGAGAGTGAGTGTGTGTGTTAGGGTTAGGCTTAGGTTTATGCTTAGGGTTTGGGTGAGGGTGAGGTTGAGGGTGAGGTTTAGGGTTAGGGTGAGGGTTAGGGTAAGGGTTAGGGGGAGGGTTAGAATAATGGTTAGGATTAGGATTATGGATAGGGTGAGGGCTATGGTGAGGGTGAGGTTTAGGGTTAGGTTTAGGGTGAGGGTTAGGGTTAGGGTGAGATTTGGGATTCAGGTTAAGTTTATGTTTAGGGTAAGGGTTAGAGTAAGGGTTATGGTGACGGTGAGGGTTAGGGTTAGTTATCAGCGTTAGGGTGAGGGTGAGGGTGTGGGTTAGGGTTAGTGTTAGGGTGAGGGTTAGGATGAGGGTTAGGATTATGGTTAGGCTGAGGGTGAGGTTTAGGGTTAGAGTTAGGGTAAGGGTGAGGCTGAGGTTGAGGGTTAGGTTTAGGGTTAGTGTTAGAGTTAGGGTTAGGGTGAGGGTTAAGCAGAGTGTGAGGGTTAGGCTTAGGGTTAGGATTACGATTAGGGTAATGGTTAGGGTGAGTGTTAGGTTTAGGTTTAGGGTTAGGCTTAGGCTTAGGGTTAGGCTTAGGGAGAGGGTGAGTGTGAGGGTTAGCTTTAGGTTGAGGGTTAGGGTTAGGTTTAGCTTGAGAGTTAGGGTTCAGGTTAAGTTAAGGGTTAGGGTGAGGGTTAGGGTTAGGGTTACGGTGAGCGTGAGGGCTATGGTTAGGTTGACGGTTACAGTTAGGTTAGGGTGAGGGTTAGTATTAGGGTTAGTTTTAGGGTAAGGTTTAAGGTTAGGGTTAGGTTTAGGGTGAGGGTTAGGATGAAGGTTAGGGTTACCGTGAGTTTGAGGTTTAGGGTTAGGGTGAGGGTTAGGGTTAGGATTAGGGTTAGGGTGAGGGTGAGTGTTAGCATTAGGGTTAGGGTTAGGGTTAGGTTTAGGGTTAGGATTAGTGTTAATTTTATGGTTAGTTTTAGAGTTATGGTGAGGGTGATGGTGAGGGTGAGGCTGAGGGTGAGGGTTAGGTTTAGGTTTAGGGTTAGGGTTAGGGTGAGGGTGAGATTTAGGGTTAGATATAGGGTTAGGAGGGCGTTAGGGGCAGGGTTTGGTTTAGGGTTAGTGTTAGGGTTAGGGTGAGGGTGAGGGTTAGAGTTAGGGTTAGGGTTAGGTTTAGAGTGAGCTTTAGGGTTAGGGGTTGGGTTAGGGTTAGTGTTACGGTGAGGGTGAGGGTGCAGGTGAGTGTGAGGGTTAGCGTTAGGTTTAGGTTTATGGTTAGGGTTAGGGTGAGGGCTAGGGTGAGGGTCAGGATTAGGGTTAAGTTTAGGGTGAGGTTTAGTGTTAGGGTTAGGTTTAGAGTTAGGGTGAGTGTGAGGTTTAGGGTTAGAGTTAGGGTTAAGGTGAGGCCGAGGGTGAGGGTTAGGTTTAGGGTTAGGGTAACTGTTAGGTCTAGGTTTAGGGTGAGGGTTAGGGTGAGGTTTAGGGTTTGGGTTAGGATTAGGCTTAGGGTTAGGGTTACGGTGAGTGTGAGAGTTAGTGTTTGGGTTAGGCTTAGGCTTAGGATTAGGCTGAGGGTGAGATTGAGGTTGAGGGTTAGGGTTAGGGTGAGGGTTTGGGTTAGGTTTAGGGTTAGTTGGAGGGTTAGGTCGAGGGTTAGGTTTAACGTTAGTTTTAGGGTTAAGTTTAGGGTGAGGGTTAGGTTGAGATTCAGGATTAGTTTTAGAGTTAGTGTTAGGATTAGGTTTAGGGTGAGGGTGAGTGTGAGGGTTATGGTTAGGCTTAGGCTTAGACTTAGGTTTAGGCTGAGGGTGAGGGTGGGGCTCAGGATTAGAGTTAGGGTGATGGTTAGGGTTAGGCTTAGGGTGAGGGTTTGGAAGAGGATTAGTTTTAGGATTAGGGTTAGGGTGAGTGCTAGGTTGAGGGTGTGGGTTAGGTTAAGTGTTAGGCTTAGACTTAGGGTTAGGTTGAACGTTTCGTTGAGGATAAGGGTTAAGGTTAGGTTTAGGGTGAGATTTAGTTTTAGGGTAGGTTTAGAGTTAGGGTGAGGGTGAGGGTGAGATTTAGGGGTAGAGTTAGGGTTAGGGTGAGAGTTAGGGTTAGGGTGAGGGTTAGGGTGGGGGTTACGGTAATGGTAAAGATGATGGTTAGACTGAGGGTGAGGGTTATTGTAAGGGTGAGAGTTAAGGTTAGGGTGAGCATTAGGGTTAGGGTTAGAGTGAAGGTGAGGTTTAGATTGAGGAAAAGTTTTAGGGTTAGTGTGAGTTTTAGGGTGAGGATGAAGGTTAGGGTTAGGTTGAGGGTTAAGGTGAGGGTGAGGTTTAGGGTTAGTTATAGGGTGAGGTTTAGGGTTAGGGTGATGGTTAGGGTTAGTGTGAGGGTTAGTGTTAGGGTTAGGGTTAGTGTTATGGTGAGGGTAATTGTTAGGATGAGGGTTAGTTTGAGGTTAGGGTTAGGGTTACTGTGAGGGTGAGGGTAAGTGTTAGGGTCAGAGTTTGGGATAGGGTGAGGGTTATGGTTAGTTTGAGGGTTAGGATTAGGGTTAGGGTTATTGTTAGGGTTAGGTTTGGGATTAAGGTTACAGTGAGTGTGAGGGTGAGGGCTAGGGTTAGGGTTAGGGTGAAGTTAGGGTTTGCGTTAGGGTTAGAGTTAGGTTTTGGGTGAGGGTGAGGTTTAGGGTGAGAGTTAGGGTGAGGTTTAGGGGTAGAGTTAGGGTTAGGGTGAGGGTTAGGGTTAGGGTGAGGGTTAGGGTGGGGGTTATGGTAATGGTAAAGATGATGGTTAGACTGAGGGTGAGGGTTATTGTAAGGGTGAGAGTTAAGGTTAGGGTGAGCATTAGGGTTAAGCTTAGAGTGAAGGTGAGGTTTAGATTGAGGAAAAGTTTTAGGATTAGTGTGAGTTTTAGGGTGAGGATGAGGGTTAGGGTTAGGGTGAGGGCTAAGGTGAGGGTGAGGTTTAGGGTTAGTTATAGGGTGAGTTTTAGGGTTAGGGTGATGGTTAGGGTTAGTTTGAGGGTTAGTGTTAGGGTTAGTGTTAGTGTTATGGTGAGGGTAATTGTTAGGATGAGGGTTAGTTTGAGGTTAGGGTTAGGGTTACTGTGAGGGTGAGGGTAAGTGTTAGGGTCAGAGTTTGGGATGGGGGAGGGTTATGGTTAGGTTGAAGGTTAGGATTAGGGTTAGGGTTATTGTTAGGGTTAGGTTTGGGATTAAGGTTACAGTGAGTGTGATGGTGAGGGCTAGGGTTAGGGTAAGGGTGAAGTTAGGGTTTGCGTTAGGGTTAGATTTAGATTTTGGGTGAGGGTGAGGTTTAGGGTTAGAGTTAGGGTTAGGGTGAGTGTTTGGTTGTGGGTTAGGTTAGGGTTAGTGTTATGGTTAGGGTTGGGGTGAGAGTTAGTAGGAGGTTTAGGTTTAGGGTTAGGGTTAGGGTGAGGGTGAGGGTTAGGGTGAGGGTGAGGGTTAGGGTTCAGGTTAGGATTAGGATTAGGTTTAGGGTTAGGGTGAGAGTGAGGGTTAGGGTTAGGGTGAGGTTGAGGTTTAGGGTTATGGTGAGGGTTAGGATGAGGGTTAGGGTTAGGATTAGGGTTAGGGTGAGGGCTAGGGTGAGGGTGAGGTTTAGGGTTAGGATTAGGGTTAGGGTAAGGGTGAGTTTTAGGGTTAGAGTTAGGCTTAAGGTGTGAGGCTGCCGGTGAGGGTGAAGGTTAGGGTTAGGATTAGGATTAGGGTAAGGGTTAGGGTGAGTGTGAGGGTTATGTATAGTGTTAGGATTAGACTTAGGGTTACACTGAGAGTAAGGGTGAGGGTGAGGGTAAGGTTTAGGATTAGGGTTAGGGTGAGGGTGAGGGTTTGTGTTAGGGTTAGGCTTAGGTTTATGCTTAGGGTTTGGGTGAGGGTGAGGTTGAGGGTGAGGTTTAGGGTTAGGGTGAGGGTTAGGGTAAGGGTTAGGGGAAGGGTTAGAATAATGGTTAGGATTAGGATTATGGTTAGGGTGAGGGCTATGGTGAGGGTGAGGTTTAGGGTTAGGTTTAGGGTGAGGGTTAGGGTTAGGGTTGGAGTTGGGATTCAGGTTAAGTTTATGTTTAGGGTAAGGGTTAGAGTAAGGGTTATGATGAGGGTGAGGGTTAGGGTTAGTTTGAGGGTTAGGGTTAGTTATTAGCGTTATGGTGAGGGTGAGGGTGTGGGTTAGGGTTAGTGTTAGGGTGAGGGTTAGGATGAGGGTTAGGATTATGGTTAGGCTGAGGGTGAGGTTTAGGGTTAGAGTTAGGGTAAGGGTGAGGCTGAGGTTGAGGGTTAGGTTTAGGGTTAGTGTTAGAGTTAGGGTTAGGGTGAGGGTTAAGGTGAGGGTGAGGGTTAGGCTTAGGTTTAGCATTAGGATTAGGGTAATGGTTAGGGTGAGTGTTAGGTTTAGGGTTAGGGTTAGTCTTAGGCTTAGGGTAAGACTGAGGGAGAGGGTGAGGGTGAGGGTTAGCTTTAGGTTGAGGTTTAGGGTTAGGGTTAGCTTGAGAGTTAGGGTTCAGGTTAAGTTAAGGGTTAGGGTGAGGGTTAGGGTTAGGGTTACGGTGAGCGTGAGGGTTAGGGTTAGGTTGAGGGTTACAGTTAGGTTAGGGTGAGGGTTAGCATTAGGGTTAGTTTTAGGGTAAGGTTTAAGGTTAGGGTTAGGTTTAGGGTGAGGGTTAGGATGAAGGTTAGGGTTACCGTGAGTTTGAGGTTTAGGGTTAGGGTGAGGGTTAGGGTTAGGATTAGGGTTAGGGTGAGGGTGAGTGTTAGCATTAGGGTTAGGGTTAGGGTTAGGTTTAGGGTTAGGATTAGTGTTAATTTTATGGTTAGTTTTAGAGTTATGGTGAGGGTGATGGTGAGGGTGAGGCTGAGGTTGAGGGTTAGGTTTAGGGTTAGGGTGAGGGTTAGGGTTAGATATAGGGTTAGGAGAGGGTTAGGGGGAGGGTTTGGTTTAGAGTTAGTGTTAGGGTTACGGTGAGGGTAAGGGTTAGAGTTAGGGGTAGGGTTAGGGTTAGATTGAGCTTTAGGGTTAGGGGGTGGGTTAGGGTTAGAGTTACGGTGAGGTTGAGGTTGCGGGTGAGTGTGAGGGTTAGGGTTAGTTTTAGGTTTAAGGTTAGGGTGAGGGCTAGGGTGAAGATGAGGTTTAGGGTTAGGTTGAGGGTAAGGTTTAGTGTTAGGGTTAGGTTTAGGTTTAGGGTGAGTGTGTGGTTTAAGTTTAGAGTTAGGGTTAAGATGAGGCTGAGGGTGAGGGTTAGGGTTAAGGGTAGGGTTACTGTTAAGTTTAGGGTTAGGGTGAGGATTAGCGTGAGGTTTAGGGTTTGGGTTAGGATTAGGCTTAGCGTTAGGGTTAGGGTGAGTGTGAGGGTTAGGGTTTGGGTTAGGCTTAGCCTTAGGGTTAGGCTGAGGGTGAGGGTGAGTTTGAGGGTTAGTGTTAGGGTGAGTGTTACGGTTAGGTTTAGGGTGAGAGTTAGGTTTTGGTTAGGGTTAGGGTTAGGGTTAGGGTTAGGGTTAGGGTTAGGGTGAGGGTGAGGGTTAGGGTGGGGGTTAGGGTTAGGTTTAGGGTGAGGGTTTGGATGAGGGTTAGGTTTAGGATTAGGGTTATGGTCAGTGCTAGGTTGAGGGTGTGGGTTAGGTTAAGTGTTAGGCTTAGACTTAGGGTTAGGCTGAACGTTTGGTTGAGGATAAGGGTTAGGGTTAGGTTTAGGGTGAGATTTAGTGTTAGGGTAGGTTTAGAGTTAGGGTGAGGTTGAGGGTGAGGTTTAGGGGTAGAGTTAGGGTTAGGGTGAGAGTTAGGGTTAGGGTGAGGGTTAGGGTGGGGGTTACGGTAATGGTAAAGATGATGGTTAGACTGAGGGTGAGGGTTATTGTAAGGGTGAGAGTTAAGGTTAGTGGGAGCATTAGGGTTAGGGTTAGAGTGAAGGTGAGAGTTAGATTGAGGAAAAGTTTTAGGGTTAGTGTGAGGTTTAGGGTGAGGATGAGGGTTAGGGTGAGGGTGAGGGCTAAGTTGAGGGTGAGGTTTAGGGTTAGGGGGATGGTTAGGGTTAGTGTGACGGTTAGTGTTAGGGTTAGGGTTAGTGTTATGGTGAGGGTAATTGTTAGGATGAGGGTTAGTGTGAGGTTAGGGTTAGGGTTACTGTGAGGGTGAGGGTAAGTGTTAGGGTCAGAGTTTGGGTTAGGGTGAGGGTTATGGTTAGGTTGAGGGTTAGGATTAGGGTTAGGGTTAGTGTTAGGTTTAGGTTTGGGATTAAGGTTACGGTGAGTCTGAGGGTGAGGGCTAGGTTTAGGGTTAGGGTGAAGTTAGGGTTTGCGTTAGCGTTAGAGTTAGGTTTTGGGTGAGGGTGAGTTTTAGGGTTAGAGTTTGGGTTAGGGTGAGGGTTTGGGTGTGGGTTAGGTTAGGGTTAGTGTTATGGTTTGGGTTGGGGTGAGAGTTAGTAGGAGGTTTAGGGTTAGGGTTAGGGTTAGGGTGAGGGTGAGGGTTAGGGTGAGGGTGAGGGTTAGGGTTAAGGTTAGGATTAGGATTAGGTTTAGGTTTAGGGTGAGAGTGAGGGTTAGGGTTAGGGTGAGGGTGAGGTTTAGGGTTATGGTGAGGGTTAAGATGAGGGTCAGGGTTAGGATTAGGGTTAGGGTGAGGGCTAGGGTGAGGGTGAGGTTTAGGGTTAGGGTTAGGGTAAGGGTGAGTTTTAGGGTTAGAGTTAGGCTTAAGGTGAGGCTTCGGGTGAGGGTGAGGGTTAGGGTTAGGATTAGGATTAGAGTAAGGTTTAGGGTGAGTGTGAGGGTTAGGTTTAGTGTTAGGATTAGACTTAGGTTTACACTGAGAGTGAGGGTGAGGGTGAGGGTAAGGTTTAGGATTAGGGTTAGGGTGAGAGTGAGTGTGTGTGTTAGGGTTAGGCTTAGGTTTATGCTTAGGGTTTGGGTGAGGGTGAGGTTGAGGGTGAGGTTTAGGGTTAGGGTGAGGGTTAGGGTAAGGGTTAGGGGGAGGGTTAGAATAATGGTTAGGATTAGGATTATGGATAGGGTGAGGGCTATGGTGAGGGTGAGGTTTAGGGTTAGGTTTAGGGTGAGGGTTAGGGTTAGGGTGAGATTTGGGATTCAGGTTAAGTTTATGTTTAGGGTAAGGGTTAGAGTAAGGGTTATGGTGACGGTGAGGGTTAGGGTTAGTTATCAGCGTTAGGGTGAGGGTGAGGGTGTGGGTTAGGGTTAGTGTTAGGGTGAGGGTTAGGATGAGGGTTAGGATTATGGTTAGGCTGAGGGTGAGGTTTAGGGTTAGAGTTAGGGTAAGGGTGAGGCTGAGGTTGAGGGTTAGGTTTAGGGTTAGTGTTAGAGTTAGGGTTAGGGTGAGGGTTAAGCAGAGTGTGAGGGTTAGGCTTAGGGTTAGGATTACGATTAGGGTAATGGTTAGGGTGAGTGTTAGGTTTAGGTTTAGGGTTAGGCTTAGGCTTAGGGTTAGGCTTAGGGAGAGGGTGAGTGTGAGGGTTAGCTTTAGGTTGAGGGTTAGGGTTAGGTTTAGCTTGAGAGTTAGGGTTCAGGTTAAGTTAAGGGTTAGGGTGAGGGTTAGGGTTAGGGTTACGGTGAGCGTGAGGGTTATGGTTAGGTTGAGGGTTACAGTTAGGTTAGGGTGAGGGTTAGTATTAGGGTTAGTTTTAGGGTAAGGTTTAAGGTTAGGGTTAGGTTTAGGGTGAGGGTTAGGATGAAGGTTAGGGTTACCGTGAGTTTGAGGTTTAGGGTTAGGGTGAGGGTTAGGGTTAGGATTAGGGTTAGGGTGAGGGTGAGTGTTAGCATTAGGGTTAGGGTTAGGGTTAGGTTTAGGGTTAGGATTAGTGTTAATTTTATGGTTAGTTTTAGAGTTATGGTGAGGGTGATGGTGAAGGTGAGGCTGAGGTTGAGGGTTAGGTTTAGGGTTTGGGTGAGGGTTAGGGTCAGTGTGAGGTTTAGGGTTAGATATAGGGTTAGGAGAGGGTTAGGGGGAAGGTTTGTTTTAGCGTTAGTGTTAGGGTTACGGTGAGGGTAAGGGTTAGAGTTAGGGTTAGGGTTAGGGTTAGAATGAGCTTTAGGGTTGGGGTTGGGTTAGGGTTAGAGTTACGGTGAGGGTGAGGGTGCGGGTGAGTGTGAGGGTTAGGGTTAGTTTTAGGTTTAAGGTTATGGTGAGGTCTAGGGTCAAGATGAGGTTTAGGGTTAGGTTGAGGGTAAGGTTTAGTGTTAGGGTTAGGTTTAGGGTTAGGGTGAGTGTGAGGTTTAGGTTTAGAGTTAGGGTTAAGGTGAGGCTGAGGGTGAGGGTTAGGGTTAGGGTTAGGGTTACTGTTAAGTTTAGGGTTAGGGTGAGGGTTAGCGTGAGTTTTAGGGTTTGGGTTAGGATTAGGCTTAGGGTTAGGCTGAGGGTGAGGGTGAGGTTGAGGGTTAGGGTTAGGGTGAGGGTTACGGTTAGGTTTAGGGTGAGTGTTAGGTTTTGGTTAATTTTAAGGTTAGGGTGAGGATGAGGGTTAGGATTAGGGTTAGGGTGAGGACTAGGGTGAGAGTGAGGCTTAGGGTTAGTGTTAGGGTAAGGTTTAGGGTTAGGATTAGGTTTCGGGTGAGGGTTAGGATGAGGGTTAGGATGAGGGTTAGGGTTACGGTGAGGGTTAGAGTTAGCTTGAGGGTTAGGGTTAAGATTAGTGTTAAGGTTGGTTGAGTGTTAGGATTATGTTTAGGATTTCGGTTAAGGTTAGGTTTAGGGTTAGGATTAGTGATATTTTTAGGGTTAGGTTTAGAGTTATGGTGAGGGTGAGGTTGAGGGTGAGGGTGAGGATTAGTGTTTGGGTTAGGGTCAGGTTTAGGGTTAGGGTTAGGATTAGGATAAGGGTGAGGGAGAGGTTTAGTTTTAGATATAGGGTTAGGGGGTGGGTTACTTTGAGGGTTAGTGTTAGGGTTAGGGTAAGGTTGAGGGTTAGGTTGAGGTTTACGGTAAGGGTGAGTGTTAGGGTTAGGGTTAGGCTTAGGCTTAGGGTTAGGCTGAGGGTGAGGATTAGGGTTAGGGTGATGGTTAGGTTTAGGTTAGGGTGAGGGTTAGGAGGAGGGTTAGGGTTAGGATTAGGGTTAGGCTGAGGGTGAAGTTGAGGTTATTGTTAGGGTGAGGGTTAGGTTTAGGGTTAGGGTGAGAGTTAGGGTTTGGGTTAAGGTTAGGGTTAAGTTGAGGGTTAGGGTAAGGGTTACAGTGAGGGTGAGGGTTAGGTTAGGTTGAGGGTTAGGGTTAGGATTAGCGTTAGGGTGAGTGTGACAGTGAGGGTTAGGTTTAGTGTTAGGGTGAGGGTTAGGATGAGGGTTAGGGTTAGGATTAGGGTTAGGGTGAGGGCTAGGGTCAGGGTGAGGTTTAGGGTTAGGGTGAGGTTTAGGGTTAGGGTTAGTGTTAGTGTTAGGGTGAGGGTGAGGTTTAGTGTTAGAGTTAGGGTTAGGTTTAGGCTGAGGGTGAGGGTTAGGGTTAGGGTTAGTGTTAGAGTTAGGTTTATGATGAGGGTTAGGGTGAGAGTGAGGGTTAGGCTTAGTGTTAGGATTAGGATTAGGGTAAGTGTTAGGGTGAGGGTGAGGGTGAGGGTGAGGGTGAGGGTTAGGGATAGGGTAAGGCTTAGTGGTAGGGTTAGTTTGAGATTTAGTGTTCGGGTTAATTTTAGGGTTAGGGTGAGGGTTAGGGTTAGGGTTACGGTGAGCGTGACGGTTACGGTTAGGTTGAGGGTTAGGGTTAGGCTTAGGATTAGGGTGAGGGGTAGGGTTAGGGTTAGGGTGAGTTTTAGGGTGAGGTTTTCGGTTAGAGTTAGGTTTAGGGGCAGGGTTAGGGTGAGGGTTAGGGTTAGGGTTAGTGTTAAGTTTAGGGTGAGGTTTAGGGTTAGGGTTAGTGTTATTGTTAGTGTTATGTTTAGGGTGAAGTTTGCGGTGAGGGTGAGGCTGTGGGTGAGGGTCATGGTTATGGTTATGGTTAGGGTTAGTGTTAGTGTTATTGTTAGGGTTAGGCTTAGAGTTAAGGTTAGGTTGAGGGTGAGGGTGAGTGTTAGGGTTAGGGTGTGTTTTAGGGTGAAGTTTAGGGTTAGGGTTTGGGTTAGGTTTAGGGTGAGGGTGAGGTTTAGGGTTAGAGTTAGTTTTGAGGGGAGGGTTAGGGTGAGGTTTAGGGTTAGGGTTAGATTGAGGGTGAGGGTTAGGTTGAGGTTTAGGGGTAGGGTTAGGTTTAGGATTAGGTTTAGGGTGAGGGTGAGTGTGAGGGTTAGGGTGAGGGTTAGGCTTAGGCTTAGGGTTTGTCTGAGGGTGATGGTGGGGGTGAGGATTAAAGTTAGGGTGATGGTAAGGGTTAGGGTTAGTGTTATTTTTAGGGTTAGGTTTAGAGTTAGGATTAGGGTGAGGGTGAGTTTTTGGGGTAGAGATAGGGTTAGGGTGAGTGTTAGGCTTAGAGTGAGTGTTAGAGTGGGGGTGACGGTAAGGGTAAAGGTGAGGTTTAGGCTGTGGGTGAGGTTTACGGTAAGGGTTAGGGTTACCGTTAGGGTGAGGGATAGGGTTAGGGTTAGGTTGAAGGTGAGGTTTAGGGTTAGATTGAGGATTAGTGTTAGGGTTAGTGTGAGGTATAGTGTGAGGATGCGGGTTAGGGTTAGGGTGAGGTCTAGGGTGAGGATGAGGTTTAGGATTAGTGTTAGGGTTAGGTTAAGTGTTACGTTTAGGGTTAGGATTAATGTGAGGGTTACACTTAAGGTGAGGGTTAGGGTGAGTGTGAGTTTTAGGGTTAGGGTTTGGATTAGGAATAGGGTTAGGGTTAGGGTGAGTGTGTGGTTTAGGGTTAGCGTTAGTGTTAGGCTTAGGGTTAGGCTGAGGGTGAGGGTGAGGGTTATTGTTAGAGTGAGGGTTAGGGTTAGGGTTAGGTGAGAGTTAGGTTTTGGTTTAAGTTTAGGTTTAGAGTGAGGATTAGGGTAAGGGTTACAGTAAGGGTGAGGGTTAGTTTTAGGTTGAGGGTTAGGGTTAGGGTTAGGGTGAGGGTTAGGATGAGGATTAGGGATTGGATTAGGTTTAGGGTGAGGGCTAGGGTGAGGGTGAGGTTTAGGGTTAGAGTTAAGGTTAGGTTGAGGCTCAGGGTGAGGATTAGGGTTAGGGTTAGTGTTAGAGTTAGGTTTACGGTGAGGGTTAGGGTGAAAGTGAGGGTTAGGGTTAGTGTTAGTATTAGGATTAGGGTAAGGGTTAGCATGAGGGTGAGGGTGAGGGTGAGGATGAGGGTTAGGGATAAGGTAAGTTTTAGGGATAGGGTTAGTTTGAGATTTAGGGTTCGGGTTAAACTTAGGGTTAGGGTGATGTTTAGGGTTAGGGTTATGGTGAGCGTGAGGGTTAGGGTTAGGTTGAGGGTTAGGGTTTGGTTTAGGATTAGGTTGAGGGTTAGGTTTAAGGTTAGGGTGAGGTTTAGGGTGAGGTTTTGGGTTAGAGTTAGGTTTAGGGGCAGGGTTAGGGTGAGGTTTAGGGTTAGGGTTAGTGTTAAGGTTAGGGTGAGTGTTAGGGTTAGGGTTAGGGTTAGGGTTATTGTTAGTGTTATGGTTAGGGTGAAGTTTGCGGTTAGGGTGAGGCTGAGGGTGAGGGTTATGGTCATGGTTATGGTTAGGGTTAGGGTTAGGGTTAATGTTATTGTTAGGGTTAGGTTTAGAGTTAAATTTAGATTGAGGGTGAGGGTGAGGGTGAGTGTTAGGGTTAGAGTGAGTTGTAGGGTGAGGTTTAGGGTTAGGGTTAGGGTTAGAGTTAGGGTGAGGGTGAGGTTTAGGGTTAGAGTTAAGGTTGAGGGGAAGGTTAGGGTTAGGTTTAGGGTTTGGGTTAGGATGAGGGTATGGGTTAGGTTGAGGTTTAGGCATAGGGTTAGGTTTAGGATTAGGGTTAGAGTGAGGGTGAGTATGAGGGTTAGGGTGAGGCTTAGGGTTAGGCTGAGGGTGATGTTGGGTGTGAGGATTAAGGTTAGGTTGATGGTAAGGGTCAGGGTTAATGTTAATTTTAGGGTTAGGGTTAGAGTTAAGAATAGGGTGAGTGTGAGGTTTAGGGGTAGATATAGGGTTAGGGTGAGTGATAGGCTTAGGGTGAGGGTTAGGGTGGTTGTGAGGATAAGGGTAAAGGTGAGGGTTAGGCTGAGGGTGATGGTTACGGTAAGGGTTAGTGTTAGGGTTAGAGTGAGGGATAGGTTTAGGTTTAGGGTGAGGGTGAGGGTTAGATTGAGGATTAGTGTCAGGGTTATCGTGAGGTTTAGGGTGAGGATGAGGGTTAGGATTATGGTGAGGTCTAGGGTGAGGATGAGGTTTAGGGTTAGTGTTAGGGTGAGG
Organism: Dipodomys merriami; assembly: GCF_024711535.1. Classification (NCBI taxonomy): domain Eukaryota; kingdom Metazoa; phylum Chordata; class Mammalia; order Rodentia; family Heteromyidae; genus Dipodomys; species Dipodomys merriami. Next base: position 1,114,629 of record NW_027206402.1, on the reverse strand, counting down.
TTTAGGGTTAGGGTGATGGTTAGAGTTAGTGTTATGGTGAGGTTTAGTGTTAGGGTTAAGGTTAGGATTAATGTTAGGTTTAGGCTTAAGATGAGGGTTAGGGTGAGGGTGAGGTTTAGGGTGAGGGTTAGGATGAGGGTTAAGGTTAGATTTAGGGTTAGGGTGAGGGCTAGGGTGAGGTTGAGGTTTAGGTTTAGGGTTAGGGTGACGTTTAGGGTTAGGGTTAAGGTTACTGATAGGGTGACGGTGAGGTTAAGGGTTATTGTTAGGGTTAGGGTGAGGCTGAGAGTGAGTGTTAGGTTTAGTGTTAGTGTTAGAAATAGGGTCACAGTAAGGATTACGGTGAGGGTGAGGGTTAGGCTTAGTGTTAGGATTAGGTTTAGGGTAAGGTTTAGGGTGAGTGTGAGGGTTAGGGTTACAGTGAGCGTGATTGTTAGGTTTAGGTTGAGGGTTAGGGTTAGGCTTAGGATTAGGGTGACAGTGAGGGTGAAGGTTAGGGTTATGGTAAGGGATAGGGGTAGGGTTAGGATGAGAGTTAGGTTTCAGGTTAAGTTTAGGGTTAGGGTGAGCATGAGGGTTAGGGTCAGATTGAGGTTAGGGTTAGGCTTAGTATTATTGTGAGGGTTAGGGTCAGGGTTAGGGTGAGGTTTAAGGTGAGTTTTTGGATTAGGGTTAGGGTTAGGGTTAGGGTGAGGATGAGGTTTAGGGATAGAGTTAGGTTTAGGGGCAGGGTTAGGGTGAGGTTTAGGATTAGGGCTAGTGTTAGGGTTAGGGTGAGGGTTAGGGTTAGGGGTATTGTTTGTGTTATTGTTATTGTTAGTGGTATGGTTAGGGTTAACTTTGCAGTGAGGGTGAGGCTGAGGGTGAGGTTTTTGGTTAGGGTTAGGGTTAGGGTTAGTGTTATTGTTAGGGTTAGGGTTAGAGTTAAGGTTAGGTTGAGGGTTAAGGTGAGGGTAAGGTTTAGGGTGAGGTTTAGATTGAGGTTTAGGGTTAGGGTTAGGGTTAGGGTTAGAGTGAGGGTGAGGTTTAGGGGTAGAGTTAGGGTTAGGGGGATGGTTAGGGTGAGGTTCACGTTTAGAGTTAGGTTGAGGATGAGGTTTCGCTTGAGGTTTAGGGATAGGGTTAGGTTTAGGATTAGGGTTCAGGTGAGGGTAAGTGTGAGGGTTAGGGTGAGGGTAAGGCTTAGGCTGAGGGTTAGGCTGAGGGTGAGGGTGGGGGTGAGGATTAGTGTTAGCGGGATGGTAAGGGTTAGTGTTAGTGTTATTGTTAGGGTTAGGGTTAGAGTTACTCTTAGTGTGAGGGTGGGGGTCAGGGTTAGTGTTAGGGTTAGTGTGAGGTTTAGGTTTAGGGTTATTGTTAGGGTTATTGTGAGGGTGAGGTTTAGGGTTAGTTATAGGGTTAGGGGGAGGGTTAGGGTGAGGGGGAGTGTTAGGGTTAGTGTTAGGTTTATGGTGAGGTTGAGGGTTAGGTTGAGGTTTAGGGTTAGGCTTAGGGTTAGGGTTAGTGTGAGGGTTAGTGTTAGGATTAGGGTTAGTGTTAGGGTGAGGGTTTGGGTTAGGGTGAGGGTTATGGTTAGGTTGAGGATTATGGTTAGGGTGAGGGTTAGGGTTAGGATTATTGTTAGGGTTCGGTTTAGGGTTATTATGAGGGTTAGGGTGAGGGTGAGGGTTAGGGTTAGGGTGAGGGTTTTGGTTATGGTTAGGGTTAGGGTTAGTGTTAGTGTTTTTTTAGGGTTAGGGTTAGAATTAAGGTTAGGTTGAAAGTGAGTATGAGTGTTAGGGTTAGGGTGATTTTTAGGGTTAGGGTTAGGGTTAGGGCTACTGTGAGTGTGAGGTTTACGGTTAGAGTTAGGATTGAAGAGAGGGTTAGGGTGAGATTTAGGGTTAGGTTTAGGATGAGGGTGAGGGTTAGATTGAGGTTTAGGGATAGGGTTAGTTTTAGGATTAGGGTTAGGGTGAGGGGGAGTGTGAGGCTTAGGGTGAGGTTTAGGCTTAGTCTTAGGGTGAGGCTGAGGGTGATGGTGGGTGTACGGATTAAGGTTAGGGTGACGGTAAGGGTTAGGGTGGGTGTGACGGTAAGGGTAAAGGTGAGGTTTAGGCTGAGGGTGAGGGTTACGCTAAGGGTTATTGTTAGGGTTAGGGAGAGGCATAGGGTTTGGGTTAGGGTGAGGGTGAGGGTTAGATTGAGGATTAGTGTTAGGGTTAGTGTGAGGTTTAGGGTGAGGATGAGGGTTAGGATTATGGTGAGGTCTAGGGTGAGGATGAGGGTTATGGTTAGTGTTAGGGTGAGGCTTAGCTTTAGGGTGATGGTTAGGTTAGTGTTAGGGTGAGGTTTAGTGTTAGGTTTAGGGTTAGGATTAATGTTAGGGTTAGGCTTAAGGTGAGGGTTAGTGTGAGGGTGAGGTTTAGGGTTTGGGTTAGGATTAGGAATAGGGTTAGGGTTAGGGTGAGTGTGAGGTTTAGGGTTAGCGTTATGGTTAGGCTTAGGGTTAGGCTGTGGGTGAGTGTGAGGGTTAGGGTTATTGTTAGGGTTAGGTTTAGGTTTAGGGTTAGGGTGAGAGTTAGGGTTCGGGTTAAGTTTAGGGTTAGAGTGAGGATTAGGGTAAGGGTTACAGTGAGGATGAGGGTTAGGGTTAGGTTGAGGGTTAGGGTTAGGCTTAGGATTAGGGTTAGGGTTCGGATTAGGTTTAGGGTGAAGGCTAGGGTGACGGTGAGATTTAGATTTAGGGTTAGGGTGAGGTTTAGGTTTAGGTTTAGTGTTAGGGATAGGGTGAGTTTGAGGTTTAGGGTTAGAGTTAGGGTTAGGTTGAGGCTGAGGGTGAGGGTTAGGCTTAGGGTTAGTGTTAGAGTTAGGGATACGGTGAGGTTTAGGGTGAGAGTGAGGTTTAGGCTTAATGTTAGGATTACGATTAGGGTAAGGGTTTGTGTGAGGGTGAGGGTAAAGTTTAGGGGTAGGGTTAGGGTTAGATTTAGGGTTCTGGTTAAGTTTAGCGTGAGGGTGAGGGTTATGGTTAGGGTTACGGTGAGCGTGAGGGTTAGGGTTAGGTTGAGGGTTAGGGTTAGGCTTAGGATTAGGGTTACGGTTAGGGTTAGGGTTAGGGTGAGGTTTTGGGTTAGAGTTAGGTTTAGGGGCAGGGTTAGGGTTAGGGTTAGGGTTAGGGTTAGGGTTAGGGTTAGGGTGAGGGTTACGGTTAGGGTTAGGGTTAGGGTTTGGGGTATTGTTAGTGTTATGGTTAGGGTGAAGTTTGCGGTTAGGGTGAGGCTGCGGGTGAGGGTTATGGTTATGGTTATGGTTATAGTTAGTGTTAGTGTTATTGTTTGGGTTAGGGTTAGATTTAAGTTTAGGTTGAGGATGAGGATGAGTGTTAAGGTTATGGTGAGTTTTAGGGTGAGGTTTAGGGTTAGGGTTAGGGTTAGGGTTAGGGTGAGGGTGAGGTTTAGGGTTAGAGTTAAGGTTAAGGAGAAGTTTAGTGTTAGGTTTAGGCTTAGGGTTAAGATGAGGGTGAGGGTTAGGTTGAGGTTTAGGGATAGGGTTAGGTTAAGGATTAGGGTTAGGGTGAGGTTGAGTATGAGGGTTAGGGTTAGGCTTAGGTTTAGACTGAGGCTGATGTTGGGGGTGAGGATTAAGGATAGTGTGATGGTAAGGGTTAGGGTTAGTGTTATTGTTAGTGTTAAGTTTAGAGTTAGGATTAGGGTAAGGGTGAGTTTTAGGGGTAGAGATAGGGATAGGGTGAAGGTTAGGCTTAGGGTGAGGGTTAGGTTGGGTGTGAGGGTAAGGATAAAGGTGAGGGTTAGGCTGAGTGTGAGGTTAACCGTAAGGGTTAGGGTTAGGGTTAGGGGGAGAGATACGGTTAGGGTTAGGGTGAGGGTGAGGGTTAGGGTTAGATTTAGGATTAGTGTTAGGGTTAGTGTGAGGTTTAGGGTGAGGATGCGGGTTAGGATTAGGGTGAGGTCTAGGGTGAGGATGAGGTATAGGGTTAGTGTTAGGGTGAGGTTTAGGGTTAGGGTGATGTTTAGGGTTAGTGTTAGGGTGAGGTTTAGTGTTAGGGTTTAGGTTAGGATTAATGTTAGGGTTAGGCTTAAGGTGAGGGTTAGGTTGAGGGTGAGGATTATGGTGAGGGTTAGGACGAGGTTTAGTGTTAGAATTAGGGTTAGCATGAAGGCTAGGGTGAGGGTGAGGTTTAGGGTTAGTGTTAGGGTGACCTTTAGGGTTAGGGTTACGGTTAGGGATAGGGTGATGGTGAGGTTTAGGTTTAGAGTTAGCGTTTGGGTGAGGCTGAGGGTGAGTTTTAGGTTCAGTGTTAGTGTTAGATATAGGGTTTCAGTGAGGGTTAGGGTGAGGGTGAGGGTTAGGCTTAGTGTTAGGATTAGGATTAGGGTAAGGCTTAGGGTGCGTGTGAGGATTAGGGTTACTGTGAGAGTGATTGTTAGGTTTAGGTTGAGGGTTAGGGTTAGGCTTTGGATTAGGGTGAGGGTGAAGGTGAGGGTTAGGGTTAGGGTAAGGTTTAGGGGTAGGGTTAGGGTGAGAGTTAGTTTTCAGGTTAAGTTTAGGGTTAGGGTGAGGGTTAGGGTTAGGGTTACCGTGAGCATGAGGGTTAGGGTTAGGTTGAGGGTTAGGGTTAGGCTTAGGATTAGGGTGAGAGATAGGGTTAGGGTTAGGGTGAGGTTTAGGGTGAGGTTTTGGATCAGGGTTAGGGTTAGTGTTAGGGTGAGGGTGAGGTTTAGTGTTAGCGTTAGGTTTAGGGACAGGGTTAGGGTGAGGTTTAGGGTTACGATTACGGTGAGCTTGGGGGTTAGGGTAAGGTTGAGTTTTAGGGTTATGGTTAGGGGTAGCGTGAGGGTTTGGGTGAAGGTTAGGTTTAGGGTTAGGCTTCGGGTGTGGGTTAGGGTGTGGGTAAGTGTTAGAGTGAGGGTTAGGGTGAGGCTGAGGGTTAGGAGGAGGGTGAGGGTTAGTATTAGCATTAGGGTTAGGGTGAGGGTGAGGGTTAGGTTTAAGGTGAGGGTTAAGGTGAGGGTTAGGGTTAAGGTTAGGGATAAGGTGAGGAATAGGGTTAGAGTTAGGAATAGGTGGAGGGTTAGGCTGAGGGGTAGTGTTAGGTTTAAGGTGAGGGTTAGGTTTAGTGTGAGGATTAGAGTTAGGTTTAGGGTGAGGTTTAGGTTTAGTGTGAGGGTTAGGGTTAGGGTTAGTGTTAGGGTGAGGGTAAGGGTTAGGGTGAGTTTTAGGGTGAGGGTGAGGCTTAGGGTTATCATTAGGTTTAGGTTTAAGGTTAGGATGAGGGTTAGGGTTAGGGTTAGGGTGAGGGTGAGGGTGAGGCTGATGTTTAGGATGAGGGTTAGGGTTAAGGTGAGGGTTCGTGTTAGGTTTAGGGTGATGGTTAGGGTCAGGGTAAGTGTTAGGGTTAGGGTTAGTGTTATGGTTAGGTTTAGTGTGAGGGTCAGGGTGAGGTTTAGTGTTAGGTTTAGGGTTAGGGTTAGGGTGACGGTAATTGTTAGGGTGAAGGTTAGGGTGATTGTGTGGTTTATGGTTAGCATTAGGTTTAGAGTTAGGGTTAGGATGAATGTTAGGGTTATGTTTAGGGTTAGGGTTAAGGTGAGGGTGAGGGTTAGGGTTAGGTTTAGGGTTAGGGTTAGTTTTAGGGTGAGGGCAAGGGTGAGGGTGAGGTTAAGGGTGAGGGTGAGGGTTAGGGTGAGGTTTTCATTTAAGTAAGTGTTAGGGTTAGAGATAGGTTGAGGTGTAGGGTGAGGGTGTGGGTTGGTGTTAGGGTTAGGGTGAGGCTGAGGGTCAAGGTTAGTGTTAGGATGAGGATTAGGGTTAGGGTTAGTTTGAGGGTGAGGGTAAGGTTTAGGGTTAGGGTTAGTGTGAGATTTAGGGTTACGGTGAGGGTTAGGGTTAGGGTGAGGAGTAGGGTTAGGGTTACGATGAGGGTTAGGGTTGGGTGATGTTTAGTGTGAGGGTGACGGTTAGGGTGAGGGTTTGTGTTCTGTTGAGAATTAGGGTTAGGGTTAGGGATTGGGTTAGTGTGAGGGTAAGTGTTCGGGTGAGGGTTAGGGTGAGGGTGAGGTTTAGGGTTAGGGTGAGTGCTAGGTTTAGGGTTATGATGAGTGTGAGGGTTAGGGTGAGCCATAGGTTTAGGGTTAGGGTTAGTTTGCGGGTTAGGGTGAGGGTAAGGTTTAGGGTGAGGTTAAGGGTGAGGGTGAGTTTTAGGGTTAGGATGAGGGTAAGGTTTATGGTGAGGGTTAGGGTGAGGGTTAGGGTTAGGTTAGTGACAGGGTAAGGATTAGTGTTAGTGTAAGAGTTAGGGTGAGGGTTAGGATTAGTGTTAGTGTGAGGATAAGTGTTAGGGTGAGGGTTAGGGTGAGGTTGAGGGTTAAGGTTAGGGTGATGGTTAGGGTTAGGGTTATGCTTAAGGTGAGGGTTAGGGTGAGCTGTAGGTTTACCGTTAGGCTTATTTTGCGAGTTAGGGCGAGGGTAAGGATTAGGGTGAATTTTAGGTTTAGGGTGAGGGTTATGGTTAGGGTGAGGGTTAAGGTTAGGGTGAGGGTTAGGGTGAGGTTTCGGGTCAGGGTTAGGGATAGGTTGAGGATTAGGGTTAGTGTGAGGGTTAGGATTAAGTTTATTGTGAGGATAAGGGTTAGGGTGAGGATTAGAGTGAGGGTGTGGTGTTGGGTTAGTGTTAGGGATAGGGTGAGCTTAAGGGTGAGGGTTAGGTTTAGGGTGAGGTTTATGGTTAGGTTTAGGGTGAGGGTCAGGGTGAGCTTCAGCATTAGGGTTAGGTTTAGGGTTAGGGTGAGGTTCGGTTGAGGGTTAGGGTTAGGATTAGTGTTAGAGTTAGGGTGAGGGCTAGGGTGAGTGTGAGGTTTGGGTGACAGTGAGGGTGAGTGTTTCAGTTATGTAAGTGTTAGGGTTAGTGTGAGGATTAGGGTGAGGGTGAGAGTTAACCTGAGGTTAGGTTTAGCCTGATGGTTAGGGTTAGGGTTAGGGTGAGGGTTAGGGTTAGGGTGATGGTTAGGGTGAGGGTGAGGCTGAGAGTTAGGATTAGGAATAGGGTTAGTGTTAGGGTCAGGCTGAGGTGAGGGTCAGGGTGAGGGTGAAGGTTCGAGTTAGGGTTATAGTTAGAGTGAGGGTTAAGCTTAGTGTGTGGGTTAGGGTTAGGTTTATGTTTCGGGTGAGGGTTAGGATTTTATTTAGGGTTAGCATAAGGGTTAGGCTGAGGGTTAAGGTTAGGGTTAGTCTGAGGGTTAGGTGTAGGGTTAGGGTAAGTCTAATGTTTAGGGTGAGGGTTAGGGTGAGTGTGAGGGTTATGGTTAGGGTGAGGGTTAGGGTGAAGGTTAGGTTTACGGTTAGGGTTAGGGTGAAAGTTAGAGTGTGGGTTAGTGTAAGGGTGAGGGTTAGGGTGAGGGTTAGGATTAGGGTTAGCATTAAGTTTAGGGTGAGGGTGAGGTTTAGGGTGAGGGTTTGGGTTAAGTTTAAAGATAGGGTGAGGATTAGCTTTAGGGTTAGGTTTAAGTTGAGGGTTAGGAGGAGGGGTAGGCTTAGGGTTAGGGTGAAGTTTAGGTTTAGTGTGAGAGTTAGGGTTAGGGTGATGGTAAGGTTTATTGTGAGGGTTAGGGTGAGTGTGAGGTTTAGGGTTAGCATTAGCTTTAGCGTTAGGTTTAGGATGAGTGTTAGGGTTAGGTTTAGGGTTAGGATGAGGGTGAGGGTGAAGGTTAGAGTTAGGATGAGGGTAGGGGTTAGGGGTAGGGTGAGGGTTAGGGTTAGGGTTACTGTGAGGGTTAGGATTATGGTGAGGTTTAGGGTGAGGGTGAGGGTTAGGTTTAGGGTGAAGGTTAGCTTTAGGGTGATGTTTAGTGTCCGGGTGAGGGTTAGGATGAGGGAGAGTGTTCTGCTGAGAGTTAGGATTAGGGTTAGGGTCAGGGATAAGTTTAGTGTGAGGGTAAGGGTTAGGGTGAGTGTTAGGGTGAGGGTCAAGTTTAGGGTTAGGGTGATCGTTAGGGTTAGGGTTAGGGTTATGTTTAGGGTGAGGGTTAGGGTGAGCAGTAGGTTTAGGGTTAGGTTTAGTTTGCGGGTTATGGTGAGGGTAAGGGTTAGGGTGAGGTTTAGGTTGAGGATGAGGGTTAGGGTTAGGGTAAGGGTAAGGGTTACGTTGAGAGTGAGTGTGAAGGTGAGGGTTAGGGGTAGCATTAGAGTTAGGGTGAGGGTGAGGGTTAAGGTGAGGTTTAGTTTGAGGATGAGGATTAGGGTTAGTGTGAGGGTTAGTGTTAGGTTGAGTGTTAGGTTTAGGGTTAGGGTTAGGGTGAGGTTTAGGGTTAGAGTTAGGGGTAAGGTGAGTTTGAGGGTGAGGGTTAGGTTTAGGTTTAGGCTTAGGGTTAAGGTTATGGTGAGGGTAAGTGTTAGGGTGAGGTTTAGTGTTTGGATGAGGGTTAGGGTTATTATTAGGTCTAGGGTGAGGGTTAAGGTGAGGGTTAGTGTTAGGGTTAGTGTTAGGGTGAGGGTGAGGTATAGGGTGAGTGTTAGGGTTAGGTTTAGGGTGAGTGTGAGGGTGAGTGTTAGGATTAGGAATAGGGTTAGGGTTAGGGTTAGGCTGAGAGTGAGGGTCAGGGTTAGGGTGAGGGTTAGGGTTTGGGTGATGTTTAGGGTGAGGGTGAGGGTTAGGGTGAAGATGAGTGTTTGTGTGAGGGTGAGGGATCTGGTTAGGTTGTGGGTAGGATTAGGGTTATGGTGAGGGTTAGCATTATGTTTAGGGTTAGTGTGACACTGAGGGTGAGGGGTAGGGGTAGGGTTAGGTTGAGTGTTAGGGTCAGGTTTAGGGTGATGGTTAGGGAGAGGGGTAATGTTAGGGTTAGGGTGAGGTTTAGGATGAGTGTGAGGGTTAGGGTTAGGTTGAGAGTTAGGTTTAGTGTTAGGGTTAGGGTGAGGGTTAGGGTTAGATTTAGGGGTAAGGTGAATTTGAGGGTGAGGGTTAGGTTTAGGTTTAGGCTTAGGGTTAAGTTTATGGTGAGGTTAAGTGTTAGGGTGAGGTTTAGTGTGTGGATGAGGGTTAGGGTTATTATTAGGACTAGGGTGAGGGTTAGGGTGAAGGTTAGGGTTAGGGTTAGTGTTAGGGTGAGGGTGAGGTATAGGGTGAGGTTTAGGGTTAGATTTTGGGGTAAGGTGAATTTGAGGGTGAGGGTTAGGTTTAGGTTTAAGCTTAGGGTTAAGGTTATGGTGAGGTTAAGTGTTAGGGTGAGGTTTAGTGTGTGGATGAGGGTTAGGGTTATTATTAGGGCTAGGGTGAGGGTTAGGGTGAGGGTTAGGGTTAGGGTTAGTGTTAGGGTGAGGGTGAGGTATAGGGTGAGGTTTAGGGTTAGGGTGAGGGTTAGGGATAGTGTTAGGTGAGGGTGAGTATTAGGTTTAGGTTTAGGTTTAGAGTTAGGGTGAGGGTGAGGGTGAGGGTTAGGATTAGTGTTAGGGTTAGGGTTAGGATGAGGGTTAGGCTGAGGATTAGGGTTAGCATAATGTTTAGGCTGAGGGTTAGGTTTAGGCTTAGGGATAGGGTTAGGGTGAATGTTAGGCTGACGGTAAGTGTTAGGGTGAGGTTTAGGGTGAGGTTGAGTATTATGCTTAGCATCATTCTTAGGGTGAGGTTTATGTTTAGGTATAGTATTAGGGTTAGGGTGAAGGTTAGGATTAGGGCTAAGGTGAGGGTGAGGTTTAGGGTGAGCATTAGGTTTAGGGTTAGGGTGAAGGTTTGGGTTACGGTGAGGGTTACCTTTCATGTGAGGGTTAGGTTTAGGTTGAGGGTTAGGGTTGGTGAGAGGGTTAGGGTGAGGGTACAGGTTAGGGTTAGCGTCAGCGTTAGGGTGAGGGTGAGGGTTAGGGTTAGGTTCGGATGAGGGTCAGGGTGAGGGTGAGGGTTAGGGTTGGTCTTAGTGTTAGTGTTAAGTTTAGGGTTAGAGTTAGGGTTAGGGTTAGGGTTAGCATTAGGGTTAGGGTTAGGGTTAGGGTGAGCGATCGGGATAGGGTTAGGGTTAGGGTTAGGCTAAAGATGAGGGTGAGGGTGAGGCTGAGGCTGAGTTTCAGGTTTAGGGTTAGTGTTAGGCTTAGGGTTAGGGTGAGTTTAAGGGTTAGAGTGAGGTTTAGGGTGAGGTTGAGGGTTAGGGTTAGGGTTAGGATTAGGGTGAGGGTTAGGGTGAGGGTGAGGGTTAGTGTGAGTTTCAAATTGAGAGTTTCTTTTAGCCAAGGGTTAGGGTTATGTTGAGGAATAGGGTGAGGTTTAGGATTAGGTTTTGGATTAGGGTTAGGGTGAGGGTTAGGGCAAGGGTTAGGGACTCACCCTCACACTCAGTTAGGGTTTGGGTGATGTTTAGAGTGAGGGTGAGGGTTAAGGTGAGGGTGAGGGTTAGGGTGTGGGTGAGGATTAGGGTTAGATTGAGTGTTAGTGTTAGGTTTAAGTTTAGTGTGAGGTTGAGGTTTAGGGGTAGCTTTAGGGTTAGTTTGAGTGTTTGGATTAGGGTTAGGGTTAGTGTGAGTTTTAGGGTGAAGGGTAGGGTTATGGTTAGGGTGAGGGTTAGGGTGAGGTTGAGGTTTAGGGTGAGGGTGTGGGTGAGGGTTAGGCGTAGGTGTAGGCTTAGGGTGAGTTTAAGGGTTAGGTTTAGGTTCAGGAATAGTGTTAGGGTTAGGGTTAGGGTGAGTGTTAGGGTGTGGGTTAGGGTTCCGCTGGGGGTGAGGGTTAGGTTTTTGGTGAGGGTTAGGTTTAGGGTGAGGATTAGGGTCAGAGTGAGGATTATGGTGAGGGTAAGCGTTAGGGTGAGGTTTAGTGTGAGGGTTAGGGTGAGGGTTAGGGTGAGGGTGAGGTATAGGTTTAGGGATATGGTGAGGGTGAGGGTTAGGGTTAGGTTTAGGTTTAGAGTAAGGTTGAGGGTGAGGGTTAGGGTGTGGGTAAATCTTATGGTTAAGGTTAGGGTTAGGGCTAGGGTGAGGGTTAGTGTGAGGGTGAGGGTTTCGTTTACCTTAGGGTTAGGGTTAGGTTGAGGATTAGGTTAAGGGTGAGGGTTAATCTGAGGTTAGGGTTAGGGTGTGGGTAATGGTTAGGGTGATGTTTATGGTGAGGGTGAGTGTTCAGTGAGGGTGAGGGTGAGGGTGAGGGTTAAAGTTAGAGTTAGGTTTAGGTTGAGGGTGATTGTGAGGGTTAGGAATAGGAATAGGGTTAGGGTTATGGTTAGGGTGAGGGTTACGGTTAGTGTGAGAGTTATGATTAGGGTTAGGGTTAGGGTTACTGTGAGGGTAAGGGTTAGGGTGAGGGTTAGGGTGAAGCTGAGGGTTAGGGTTCGGGTTAGGGTTAGGGTGAGGGCTAGGGTGTGGGTGAGGGTTAGTGTGAGGGTTAGGGTGAGGGTTCCTTTAAGGTCAGGGTTAGGTTTATGGTGAGGATTAGCGTGAGAGTGAGGGTTAGGTTTAGGATGAGGGTTAGGGTTAGGGTTAGCATGAGGGTGAGGGTTTGGGTGATGTTTAGGGTGAGGGTGAGGGTTAAGGTGAGGGTGAACGTTAGGGTGTGGTTGAGGATTAGGGTTAGGGTTTGGGTTAGGGTAATGTTGAGGGTAAGGTATAGGGTGAGGTTTATTGTGAGGATGACGGTTAGGTTTAGTGTTAGGGTTAGGGTGAGGTTTAGGTTGAGCGTTAGGTATTGTTTTAGGGATAGGGTGAGGGTGTGGTATAGGGTGAGTGTTAGTGTTAGGGTGAGGGATAGGGATATGGTTAGGGTTAGGGTTAGAGTTAGGGGGAGGGGGAGGGTTAGGATTAGGTTTTGGCTGAGTTTGAGGGTGACTGTAAGAGTGAGGGTTAGGTTTATGGAGGGTTAGGACTAGGGTTAGGGTTAGGGTAAGGGTGAGGGTTAGGGTTAGGGTGAGGGTGTGGGTAAATGTTAGGGTGAGGGTTAGGGCGAGAGTGAGGGTTAGTTTTAGGGTCAGGGTAAGGGTTAGGGTGAGGGTAAGTGTTAGGTTAAGGGTTATGGTGAGGGTGAGGCTTAGGGTTAGCATTAGGGTTAGGGTGAGGGTGAGGGTTAGGTTGAGGGTTAGGGTTAAGGTTAGGGATAGGGTGAGGATTAGGGTTAGGGTTAGGTTTAGGGTGTGGTTTAGGATGAGGGGTAGGGTTAGGGATAGAGTGATTGTTAGGTTTAGTTTGAGGATTAGGGTTAGGGTGAGGTTTAGTTTTACTGTGAGGTTTAGGGTTAGGGTTAATATGAGTGTTAGGGTTATGTTGAGGGTGAGGGTGAGGGTGAGGGCTAGGTTTAGGGTTAGTGTGAGTGTTATTGTTAGGGTGAGGGTTAGGTTTAGGTTGAGAGTTAGGGTTAAAGTAAGGGTTAGGTTTAGGGTTAGGGTTAGGGTTAGGGTGAGGGTCAGGGTGAAGGTTTGGTTTAGGTTGAGGGTTAGGTTTAGGGTGGGGTTAGGGTTAGGGTGAGCGTTAGGGTGATGGTGAGGGTTAGGGTGAGGGTGAGGGTTAGGTTGAGAGTTAGGGTTAGGCTGAGTGTTAGGGTTAGGGTTAGGGTTAGGGTGAGAGTTAGGGTGAGGTGTCGGGATTCGGTTAGACTGAGGGTTAGGGTTAGTGTGAAGGTTAGGGGTAGGGTTAGGGATAGTTTTAGGATAATGTTTAGGGTGAGGGTTAGTTTGAGGGTGAGGGTTAGAGTGAGCATTAGGGTTAGGTTCAGTGTGAGGTTTAGGCTTAAGGTGATGTTTAGGGTGATGTTGAGGGTTAGTGTGAGAGTGAGGGTGAGGGTGAGGCTGAGGGTGAGGGTTAGGGTGAGGGTGAGGTTAATTTAGGAAAACGATTAGAGTTAGGGTTAGGCTGAGTGTTAGGGTTAGGGTTAGGGTTAGGGTGAGAGTTAGGGTGAGGTGTCGGGATTCGGTTAGACTGAGGGTTAGGGTTAGTGTGAAGGTTAGGGGTAGGGTTAGGGATAGTGTTAGGATAATGTTTAGGGTGAGGGTTAGTTTGAGGGTGAGGGTTAGAGTGAGCATTAGGGTTAGGTTCAGTGTGAGGTTTAGGGTTAAGGTGATGTTTAGGGTGATGTTGAGGGTTAGTGTGAGAGTGAGGGTGAGGGTGAGGCTGAGGGTGAGGGTTAGGGTGAGGGTGAGGTTAATTTAGGAAAACGATTAGAGTTAGGGTTAGGCTGAGGGTGAGGGGGAAAGTGAGGGTGAGGGTTAGGGTTAGGGCTAGGGTGAGGGTTAGGGTTAGTGTGAGGGTTAGTGTGATGGTGAGTGTCAGGGTGAAGGTGAGGGTTATAATGACGGTGAGGGTGATTTTGAGGTTTAGGGTTAGGATTAGGGTTAGGGTGAGTTTTAGGGTTAGGGCTAGGGTTAGAATTATTGTTAGGGTTAAGGTTAGGATGAGGGTGAGGGTTATTGTTAGGTTTAGGGTTAGGGTGAGGGTGAGGGTGGGGTTGAGGGTTAGGGTTAGGCTTAGGGTTATGGTTAGGGTAAGGCTAATGGGGAAGGGGAGGTTGAGGGTGAGTGTTAGGGTTAAGTTTAGGGTTAAGGTTAGGGCTTGTGTGAGGATGAGGGTTAGGCTGAGGGTGAGGATGAGGGTTTTGGTTAGGTAAAGGTTAGGGTTAGGTGAGGATTAGGGTGAGGATGAGGATTAAGCTGAGGTTAGGTTCAGGGTGAGGGTTAGTGATAGGGTTAGGGTGAGGGTTAGGGTTAGGGAGATGTTTAGGGTGAGGTTGAGGGTTAGGGTGAGGGTGACGGTGAGGGTGAGGGTGACGGTGAGGGTTAGGTTTAGGGTGAGGGTGAGGGTTAGGATTAGGAATAGGATTAGGGTTAGTGTTAAACTGAGGGTGTGGGTCAGGGTGAGGGTCAAGGTTATGGTCAAGTTTAGGGTTAGGTTTAGAGTGAGGGTTAAGGTTAGTGTGAGGTCTATGGTTAGAGTTAGGGTGAGGGTAAGGGTTAGGGATAGGGTAAGCGTTAGGATGAGTGTGAGGGTTTGGATTCGGCTTTGTGTTAGGGTTAGGGTGAGGGTTAGCTTTTAGGTGATGTTTAGAGTGAGGGTGAGGGTTAGTGTGAGGATGAGGGTTCGGGTCCGGGTGAGGGTTCGGTTGATAGTGAGTGTTAGGGTGAGGGTGAGTGTTCGGGTGAGGGTGAGGATTAGGGTGTGGTTGAGGGTTTGGGTTAGGATGAGAGTCAGGGTGAGGTGTCGGGATAGGGTTAGGGTGAGGGTTAGGGTTAGTGTGAAGGTTAGGGTTAGGGTTAGGTTTAGGGTTAGGATAAGGGTTAGTGTGAGGGTTAGGGTTAGTGTGATGTTTATGGTGAGGTTGAGGGTTAGTGTGAGGGTGAGCGTGAGGGTTAAGGTGAGGGTGAGTGTGAGTGGGAGAGTGACGGTGAGGGTTAGATTTAGGGTTAGGTTTAGGGTGAGGGTAAGTGTTTGGGTTACTATTAGGGTTATGGTAAGGGTTAGGTTGATAGGGAGGGTGAGGGTGAGGGTGAGGGTGAGGGTGAGGGTCTCGGTTACGTAAGTGTTAGGGTTACGTTTAGGTTGATACTGAGGGTTAGGGTTAACGTTAGGGTTAGGGTGAAGGTTAGTATGGGGGTTAGGGTTCGGGTTAGGTTTCGGTTAGGGTTGGGTGAGGGTAAGGGTGAGCATAAGGTTTAGGGTGAGGGTTAGGTTGAAGGTGAGGGATAGGTTTATCGTGAGGGTAAGGGTTAGGGTTAGGTTGAGAGTGAGGGTGAAGGTAAGGGTAAGTGTTAGGGTCAGAATTAGGGTGAGGGTGAGGGTTAGGGTTACCATTATGGTTAGGTTTAGTATTAGGTTGAGTGTTAGGGTTAGGGTTAGTGTTAGGGTTAGGGCTAGGGTGCAGGTTAGGGTTACGGTTAGAGTGAGGGTGAGGGTCAGGGTTAGGGTTACGGTGAGGCTGAGGCTGAGGCTGAGGGTGAAGGTGAGGGTGAGGGTGAGGATTAAGGTTAGGGTTAGGATTAGGGTGAGGACTAATGTGAGGGTGATGCTTTTGTTTAGGAAAAGTTTAGGGTTAGGTTTATGGTGAGGATTAGGGTGAGGGTGAGGTTTAAGGTGAGGGTTAGGGATAGGGTCAGTGTTAGGGTTAGGGTTCGGGTTCAGGTTAGGGTTAAGTTGATGTTTAGGGTGACGGTGAAGGTGAGACTGAGGGTTCGGGTGAGGGTTAGGGTTAGGGTTAGGGTGAGGGTTAGGGTTAGGTTTAGGTTTAGGTTTAGGGTGAGGGTAAGTGTCATGATGATGACAGGTAGGGTGAGGGTGAGGGTTAGGGTTAGGGTTAGGGTTAGGGTGAGGGTTGGGGTGAGGTTTAGGGTTAGGTTTAGGGTAAGGGTTAGGGTGAGGGTTAGGGTGAAGGTTAGGGTTAGGGTTAGGGTTTGGGTAGGGTAAGGGTTAGGGGTAGGGGAAGGGGTAGGTTGAGGGTTAAGGAGAGGGTGAGGGATAGTGTTATGCTGAGGGTAAGGTTTAATCTAAATGTTAGGTTGAGAGTGAGCATTTGTGTTAGCATCAGGGTTGGGTTGAGGGTTAGGGTTAGGGTTAGGCTGAGGGCTAGTTTTAGGTTTATGTTGAGGGTTAGGTTTAGGGTTAGGGTGAGGGTAAGAGTTAGGATGACAGCTAGGGTGAGCGTCAGGGTTAGGGTTAGGTTTAGGGATAGGGTGAGGGTTAGGTTTAGGGTTAGGGTGAGGGTTAGGGTGAAGTTTAGGGTTAGGGTTAAGGTTTGGGGTAGGGTGAGGTTTAGGTGGAGGGGACGGGGTAGGGTGAGGGTTAAGGAGAGAGTGAGGGATAGGGTTATGTTGAGGGTAAAGGTTAATCTAAGGGTTAGGTTGAGAGTGAGCTTTTGTGTTAGCATTATGGTTGGGTTGAGAGTTAGTTTTAGTGTTAGTTTGAGGGGTAGTTTTAGAGTTAGGGTGAGCGATAGGGTTAGGGTTAAGGTGAGGTTAAGGGTTTGGGTGAGGGTGAGGGTGAGGGTTAGTGTTAGCCTTAGGGCGAGGGTTAATGTTAGGGTTAGGGATAGGGTGAGTGTGAGTGTGAGGATTAGGTTTAGGATTAGGGTTAGGGTTAGTGTTAGGCTGAGGTTTAGGCTGATGGGTAGGGTTACAGTTAGGGTTAGGGTTAGGTTTAGTGGGAGTGTTAGGGTTAGGTTTAGGGTTAGGGTTAGGGTTCGGGTTCGGGTGAAGGTTCGGGTTAAGGTGTGGATGAGGGTTAGGGTTAGTGTGGGGACTAGCTTTAGGGTTAGGGTTACTGTTAGGATTAGGATTAGGGTGAGGGTAAGGGATAAGGTTAGTTTTATGGTTAGGGTTACTGTTAGGATTAGGATTAGGGTGAGGGTAAGGGATAAGGTTAGTTTTATGGTTAGGGTGAGGGATCGGGTTATTGTGTGGATTAGGGTTAGGGTTAGGTGAAGGATCGGGTAAGGGTTAGGGTGAGAGTTAGGGTGAGGGTGAGTATTATGATTAGGTTAAGGACTAGGGTTAGGCTGAGGGTGAGGGTGAGGTTGAGGTTTATGATTAGGGTTAGAGTGAGGGTTAGGTTTAGAGTGATGTTTAGGGTGAGGGTTAGGGTGAGGGTGAGGGTGAGGGTGAGAGTGAGGATTAGGGTGTGGATGAGGGTTAGCATGAGTGTCAGGTTTACAGTTAGGTTTAGGGTGTGGGTTAGGGTTAGGGTTTGGATTAGGGTGAGGTTTAGGGTGAGGGGTAGGGTCAGGGTTGGGGTGAGGTTTAGGGTTAATGTGAGGTTTAGGGTTAGGTTTAGGGTAAGTGTGAGGATAAGGGTTAGTGTGAGGGATAGGGTTATTGTTAGGGTTAGAGTGAGGGTGAGGGTGAGGGTTATGGTTAGGGTTAGGGTGAGGGTTAGGGTTAGGCTAAGGCTTAGGGTTGGGGATAGGTTAAGGGTGAGTGTGAGGGTGATGTTTAGAGGTAGGTTTAGGGTGAAGGTGAGGGTTCGGTTTAGGATTAGGTTTAGGGTTATGGTTAGGGTGAGGTGAGGGTTAGTTTTAGGATTAGGGTTAGGGTTAGGCTTAAGGTGAGGGTGAGGTTGAGGGTTAGGGAGAGGATTAGGCTTAGGTTTATGGTTAGGGTGAGAGTGAGGGTTAGGTGGAGGTGAGGGTTCATGTTTGGTGAGGGTTAGGGTGATGGTGTGGGTTAGGGTGAGGGTGAGGTTTAGGTTTAGTGTTAGCTTTAGGGTGAGTGTTAGGATCAGGGTTAGGATTAGGGTAGGGGTGAGGACTAGGTTGAGGGTGAGTGGTAGGGTGAGGGGTAGGGTTAAGGTTAGGGTGAGGGTGAGTGTTAGGTTTAGTGTGAGGGTTAGGGTTAGTGTGAGTTTGACGGTGAGGGTGAGGGTTAGGGTTAGGGTGAGGGTTAGGGTTAGGGGTAGGGGTAGGGTGAGGGTTAGCGTTACGTTTAGATTGAGGGTTAGGGTGTGGGTGAGGTTATGGTAAGGGTGAGGGTGAGGCTTAGGTTTAGTGTGAGGGTTAGGGTTAGTGTAAGGTTAAGGGTTAGGGTGAGGTTTAGGGTAACATTGAGGCTTATTGTTATCGTGAGTTTGAGGGTGAGGGTGAGGTTTAGGGTTAGTTTGAGGGTTAGGGTTAGGTTTAAGGTGAGGGTGAGCCGTAGGGTGAGAGTGAGGGTTCGGGTGAGGGTTTGGGTGAAGGGAGAGGTTTATGGTTAGGGTTGGGTTTAGAGTTAGGGTGAGGCTGTGGGTGAGGGTTAGGTTTAGGATTAGGGTTAGTGTTAGGATTAGGCTGAGGGTGAGTGTGAGGGTGAGGGTGAGGGTGAGGGTTAGATTTTGGGTGAGGGTTCGGGTTAATGTTAGGGTTGGGGTTCGGTTGAGGGATAGGATTAGGGTTAGTGTTAGGATGAGGGATAGGCTGTGGGGTAGGGTTAGGGTTAGGGTGAGGGTTAGGGTTAGTGTGAGTTTTAGGGTTAAGGTTAGGGTCAGGGATTTGATTAGGTTAGGGGTAAGGGTAAGGGTGAGGGTTAGGATGAGGGTGAGGTTTAAGTTTAGGGATACTGTTAGGATGAGGTTAGGGTGAGGGCTAGGGTGAGTGTGTGGGTTAGGGTTAGGGATAGGGATAGGGAGAGGATTAGGTTTAGGGTTAGGGTTAGGGTTAGGGTCAGTCTTAGGCTGCGGTGAAGGGTTAGGGATAGGGTGAGGGTTAGGTTTAGTGTGAGGGTTAGGGTTAGGTTTAGGGTTAGGATGAGGGTTAGGCTGAGGTTTAGGTTTAGGGTTCGGTAAGGGTAAGGGTTAGGGTGAGAGTGAGGGTTAGGCTTAGGCTTAGGGTTAGGGTGCTGGTTAAGGTGAGGTTTAGTGTTAGTGTTAGGGTTAGGGTTAGAGTGAAGGTTAGGCTTAGGCTTAGGGTTAGGGTGCCGGTTAGGGTGAGGTTTAGTGTTAGTGTTAGGGTTAGGGTTAGAGTGAGGGTTAGGGTGACAGTAAGGGTTAGGTTAGGGTTAGGTTGATGGTGATGGATAATATTAAAGTGAGCGTAAGGGTTAGGGCGAGGATTAGGGTGAGGCTGAGGGTTAATGTTAGCATTAGGGGTATGGTGAGGGTGAGGGTTAGGGTGAGGGTTAGAGTTAGGTTTAGGGATAGGGTGAAGATTAAGGTTAGGGTTAGGTTTAGAGTGACAGTTAGGCTGAGGGGTAGGGTTAGGGTTAGTGTTAGGGTGAGGGTTAGGGAGTGGGTTAATGTTAGGGTTAGGGTTAGGGTGAGGTTGAGGGTGAGGGTTAGGGTTAATGTGAGGGTTATGGAGAGGTTGAGGTTTAGGATTAGACTTAGGATTAGGGTTAGGGTGAGGGTGAGGGCTAATGTTAGTATTAGGGATAGGGTTAGGGTTAGGGTGAGGATGAGGTTTAGAGTGAGGGTAAGGGTTAGGGGGAGGTTTAGGGTGAGGTTGTGGAATAATGTTAGCATTAGGGTTACTGGGAGGGTGAGGGTTAGGGTGAGTGTTATGGTTATGCTTAGGGATACAGTTTGGATTAGGGTTACGGTTAGGTTTAGGGTGAGGGTAAGGCTGAGGGCTAGGGTTAGGTTTAGCGTTACAGTGAGGGTTAGGGTTAGGGTGAGAGTTAGGATTAGGATTAGGTTCAGGTTGAGGTTGATAGTGAGGGTAACAGTTATGTTGAGGGTTAGAGTGAGGTTTAGGTTTAATGTTTCGGTTAGGGTAAGGGTGAGGGTAAGGATTACAGTGAGAGTTATTTTAGGGTGAGTGTTAGGGTTAGGGTGAGGGTAAGGGTTAGGGTGAGGGTTATTGTGAGGGTTTGGGTTCGGGTTAGCATTAGGGTTAGTTTGAGGGTGAGGGTTTTGGTGAGGGTTAGGTTTACGGTTAGGGATAGGTTGAGGATTAGGGTTAGTGTGAGGGTTAGGGTCTGGGTAAGGGTTAGGGTTAGATTTAGGGTGAGGGTGAGGGTGAGCATTAGAATTAAGATTAGGGTTAGGGTTAGAGTAAGGTGAGATTGAGGGTGAGGGTTAGGGTTTGGGATAGAATTAGGGTGAGGGTGAGCGTGAGGTTTATGTTTAAGATTAGGGTTAGGGTTATGGTGAGTGTTACGGTGAGGGTGAGAGTGAGGCTTAGGCTTAGAGTTAGGATGAAGTTTAGGTTTATGGTGAGGGCTACGGTGCGGGTGAGTTTTAGGGTGAGTGTGCGGGTGAGGTTGAGGGTTTTGGTTAGGTAAGGGTTATGTTTAGGGTTAGGGTGAGGATTAGGGTGAGGGTGAGGGTTAGGGTGAGGCTCAGGGTTAGGGTGAGAGTTAGAGTTACGGTGAGGGTTAGGGTTAGTTTGAGGCTGAGGGTTAGGTATAGGGTAAGGGTTAGGGTTATGGTGAGGGTTAGGGTTAGGGTAAGTGTTAGGGTGAGGGTGAGGTTTAGGCTTAGGGTTAGGGTTAGTGTAAGGGTTAGAGTTAGGGTGAAGTTTAGGGTTAGATTTAGGATTAGGGTTAGGGTAAGGGTTAGGGTGAGGGTGAGGGTTAGGGTTAGGGTTAGGGTGAGGTTGAAAGTGAGGGTTAGGGTGAGTGTGAATGTGAGGGTTTCGGTTATGTAAGGGTTAGGGTTAGGGTTAGGGTGAGGATTAGGGTGAGGGTGAGGGTTATGGTTAGGTTCAGGTTTAGGGTGAGGTTAAGTGTTAGGGTGAGGGTGAGTGTGAGTGTGAGGGTGAAGGTGAGGGTTTCGGTTAGGTAATGTTTAGGGTTATGGTTTGGGTGAGGATTAGGGTGAGAGTGACGTTTAGGGTGAGGTTAGTTGAGGCTGAGGGTTAGGGTGTGGGTGAGGATTCAGGTGAGGTTGAGGGTGAGGGTGAGGGTGAGAGTTAAAGTTAGGTTTAGGGTGAGGGTTAGGGTTGAGGTGAGGGTTAGGGTTAGGGTTAGTGTGAGGAAGAGGATTCGGGTTCGGGTGAGTGTGAATGTTAGGGTGTTGGTGATGTTTAGGGTTAGGGTGAGGGTGATGCTGAGGGATAGGGTTAGGGTTAGTTTGAGGATAAGGGTTAGGGTGAGGATTAAGGTGAGTGTGAGGGTTAGGGTTAGCATAAGGTTTAGGGTGAGGGTTAGGGTTAGGGTTAGGGTAAGGATTAGGGTTAGGTAAGGGTTAGGGTTAGGGTTAGGGTTAGTGTTAGGTTGAGTGTTAGGGTTAGGGTTAGGGTTAGGGTGAGGGTTAGGGTTAAGTTTAGGGTTAGGGTAAGGTTAAGGTTAGCATGAGGTTTAGGGTTAGGGTGATGTTTAGGGTGACGGTGAGGGTTAGGGTGATGTTGGGGTTGAGCTTGAGGGTTAGGGTGAGGGTGAGGGTGAGTGGGAGGGTGACGGTGAGGGTTAGATTTAGGGTGAGGGTAAGATTTAGGGTTAGAATTAGGGTTAGGGAAAGGGTTAGGCTGAGGGTGAGGGTGAGGTTTGGTAAGTGTTAGGATTAGGTTTAGGGTGAGGATTAGGATGAGGGTGAGGGTTAGTGTTAGGTTGAGGTTTAGGGTTAGGGTTAGGGTGAGGGTTAGGGTGAGAGTTAAGGTTAAAGTTAGGATGAGGGTTAGGCTTAGTGTGAGTGTTCCGGTTAGGTTTAGGGTTAGTGTGAGGATAAGGGTTAGGGTGAGTGTTAGGTTGAGACTGATTGTTAGGGTTGTTACGGTTAGCGTTAGAGTTAGTTTGAAGGTTAGAGTGGGGGTTAGGGTGAGGGTTAGGTTTCGGGTTAGGGTTGGGTGAGGTTTAGGATGAGGGTAAGGGTTAGGGTTACGGTGAGAGTGAGGGTGAGGGTAAGGGTTTGGATTAGGTTTAGTGTTAGGGTGAGGCTGAAGGTGAGGCTGAGGGTGAGGGTGAAGGTGAGGGTTAAGTTTAGGGTTAGATTTAGGGTGAGGGCTAGGGTGAGGGTGATGTTTTTGTTTAGGATAGGTCTAGGGTTAGGTTTAGCGTGAGGATTAGTGTGGGGGTGAGGTTTAAGGTGAGGGTTAGGTTTAGGGTTAGGGTGAGGTTTAGGGTTAGGGTGAGGGTTAGGGTTAGGGTGATGTTTAGGTTGAGGGTGAAGGTGAGAGTGAGGGTTCGGGTGAGGGTTAGGGTTAGGGTGATGGTTAGTGTTAGGGTAACGGTTAGGTTTAGGGGGAGCGTAAGTGTTAGGATGACAGTTAGGGTGAGGGTGAGGGTTAAGGTTAGGTTGAGGATTAGGGTGAGTGTTAGGGTGAGGGTTAGTTTTAGGGTTAGGGTGAGGGTTAGGGTGAAGGTTAGCGTGAAGGTTAGGTTTAGGGTTTGGGTTAGGGTGAGGGTTAGGTGAGAAGGAGTAGGGTGACGGTTAGGGAGAGGGTGAGGGATAGGGTTATGGTGAGGGTAAGGTTTAGGCTGAGGCTTAGGTTGAGAATGAGCATTTGTGTTAGCATCAGGGTTGGGTTGAGGGTTAGTGTTAGGCTGAGGGGTAGTTTTAGGGTTTGGGTGAGGGTTAGGGTTAGGGTTAGGGTTAGGGTGAGGTTAAGGGTTAGGGTGTGGGTGAGGGTGAGGGTTAAGGCTAGACTTAGGGTGACGATGAGGGTTAGGTTTAGGGTTAGGGTGAGTGTGAGTGTGAGGGTTAGGTTTAGGATTAGGGTTAGGTTTAGGGATAGGCTGAGGTTGAGGTTATGAGTGAGGGTGAGGTCTAGGGTTAGGGGTAGAGGCAAAGTTAGGGTTAGATTTAGGGTTAGTATTAGGGTTAGGGTTAGGATTAGGCTGAGGTTGAGGGTGAGGGTGAGGGTGAAGGTGAGGTTTAGGGTTAGGGTTAGGGGTAGAGTTAGGGTTAGGTTGAGCGGTAGGATGAGGGTGAGGGTTAGGGTTAGCGTTAGTTTTAGGGTGAGGTTTAGGGTGAGAGTTGAGTGTTAGGGTTAGGGTTAGGGTGAGCGTGTGGGTTAGGGTTAGTGTGAGGTTGAGGATCTGTGTTAGGGTTAGGGTTAGGCTTAGATTTAGGATGAGGGTGATGGTGAGGGTTAGACTTAAGATTAGGGTTAGGGTTAGAATTAGGTGAGAGTGAGGATGAGGGTTAGGGTTTGGGTTAGAATTAGGGTGAGGGTGAGCATAAGGGTTAGGGTTAGGATTAGGGTTAGAATTATGGTTAGGGTTAGGGTGAGAGTGAGGGTGAGGCTTATGGTTAGGATTAGGGTTAGGGTTAGTGTGAGGATCAGGGTTAGGGTGAGAATTAGGGTGAGGGTGAGAAGGAGGGTGAGGGTTAGGGTGAGCTTTAAGGTTAGGGTTAGGGTGAGGGTTAGGGTGAGTTGTAGGGTTACGGTGAGGGTTAGGGTTAGGGTTAGGTTGAGGCTAAGGTTTAGGCTGAGGGTTAGGGTGAGGTTTAGGTTTAGGGTGAGGGCTTTGGTGAGGGTGAGTGTTAAGGTGAGTGTGAGGGTGAGGTTGAGGTTTTTGGTTAGGTAAGGGTTACGGTTAGGGTTAGGGTGAGGATTAGGGTGAGGATGAGGTTTAGGTTGAGTGTTAGGTTGAGGGTGAGGGTTAGGGTGAGGGTGAGGGTGAGGGAGAGCATGAGGGTTCGGGTGAGCGTGAGAGTTCGGGTGAGGTTGAGGGATCGGGTGTGGGTCAGGTTTAGGTTTAGGGTGAGGGTTAGGGTGACGATGAGGGTTAGGGTGAGAGTGAGTTTTAGGATTGGGGTTAGGGTGAGGGATAGGTTTAGGGTGAGTGTTAGGGTGAGGGGTAGGGTTAGGTTTAGGAAGAGGGTTATGGTTAGGGTGAAGGTTAGGGTTAGTTTGAGGGTTAGGGTGAAGGTGAGTGTGAGGTTGAGGGTTAGGGTGAGGGTGATGGTGATGGTGAGGGTTAAGGTTAGGATTCGGGTTAGGGTTAGGTTGAGAGTTAGGGTTAGGTTTAGGATGAGGGTGAGGGTGAGGGTGAGGGTTAGGGTTAGGGTTAGGGTTAGGATTAGGTTTACGTTTAGGGTAAGGGTTAGGGTTAGGGTTAGGCTGAGGGTTAGGTTTAGGGTTAGGGTGAGGGTTAGGGTTAGGGTTATGTTTAGAGTGAGGGATAGGCTTAGGATTAGGACGAGGGTGAGGGTTAGGTTGAGGGGTAGGTTTAGGGATAGGGTAAGGGTTAGGTTTAGGGTGAGGGTTAGGTTTAGGGTTAGGGTTAGTGTGAGGGTGAGGGTGAGGGTGAGGGTTAGGGTTAGGGTTACGGTAAGGGTTAGGTTTAGGGTGAGGATTAGTTTTAGGTTTAGGGTGAGGGTGATGCTGAGGGTTACGGTTAGGGTTAGTGTGAGGATAAGGGTTATGGTGAGGATTAGGGTGAGGGTGAGGGTTAGGATTAGCATAAGGTTTAGGGTGAGGGTTAGGGTTAGTGTTAGGGTTAGGGTAAGGTTTAGGTTTAGGGTAAGGGTTAGTGTTAGGCTTAGGGTTAGGGTTATGGTTAGGGTTAGGGTCAGGGTTAGGCTTAGGGTTAGGGTTAGGGTGAGGGTTAGGGTTAAGTTTAGGGTTAGGGTATGGTTAGGGTTAGCGTTAGAGTTAGTGTTAGGGTGATGTTTAGGATGATGTTGAGGTTTAGGGTGAGGGTGAGGTTGAGCGTGGGAGTTAGGGTGAGGGTGAGTTGGAGGGTGACAGTGAGTGTTAGGGTTAGGTTTAGGGTGAGAATAAGAGTTATTGTTAGGATTAGGTTTAGGGTAAGCGTTAGTCTGAGGGTAGGGTGAGGGTGAAGTTTTCGGTTAGGGAAGGGTTAGGATTAGGTTTAGGGTGTGGATTAGGGTCAGGGTGAGGGTTAGGGTTAGAGTTAGGGTTAGGGTGAGGGTTAAGCTTAGGGTTAGGAAGAGGGTTAGGCTTACTGTGAGAGTTACGGTTAGGGTTAGGGTTAGTGTGAGGATAAGTGTTAGGATGAGTGTTAGGTTGAGACTGAGGGTTAGGGTTAGAGTTAGGGTTAGGGTGAAGGTTAAGTTGGGGGTTAAGGTTCTGGTTAGGTTTGGGTGAGGGTTAGGGTGAGCGTAAGGGTTAGTGTGAGGGTTAGGTTGAGGGTGAGGGATAGGGTTATGGTGAGGGTAAGGGTTAGGGTTAGGGTGAGAGTGAGGGTGGGGGTAAGGTAAGGGTTAGGGTCAGGGTTAGGGTTAGGCTGAGGCTTAGGTTGCGAATGAGCATTTGTGTTAGCATCAGTGTTGGGGTGAGGGTGAGGGTTAGGGTTAGGCTGAGGGGTAGTTTTAGGGTTGGGTGAGGGTTAGGGTTAGGGTTAGGGTTAGGGTGAGATTAATGGTTAGGGTGTGGGTGAGTGTGAGGGTTAGGGTTAGCCTTAGGGTGAGTGTGAGGTTTAGGGTTAGGGTTAGAGTGAGTGTGAGTGTGAGGGTTAGGTTTAGGATTAGCGTTAGGGTTAGGATTAGGCTAAGGTTGAGGGTGAGGGTGAGGGTGAAGGTGAGGTTTAGGGTTAGGGTTAGGGTTAGAGTTAGATTTAGGTTGTGCGCTAGGATGAGGATGAGGGTTAGGGTTAGTGTTAGGGTGAGATTTTTGGTGAGGGTTGAGTGTTAGGGTTAGGGTTAGGGTGAGGGTTGAGGGTTAGGGTTAGGGTGAGGGTGAGGATTAGGAATAGGGTGCGGGTTAGAGTTACAGTGAGGGTGAGGGTGAGGGTGAAGGTTAGGATTATGTTTAGGGTTAGGGATAGGGTGAGGGTGAGGGTTAGAGTGTTTTTGAGGGTTAGGGATAGGGTTAGGATTTGTTTTAGGGTGAGGGTTAGGGTTAGGATTAGGGTTAGGATGAGGGTTAGGGTAAGGGATAGGGTTAGTGTTAGGCTGAATGTTAGGATTAGGGTGAGGGTTAGGGTAAGGTTAAGGGATAGGGTTAGGGTGAGGTTAAGAATTAGGGAGAGGGTGAGGGTTAGCGTTAGGGTTAGGTTGAGGGTTAGGGTGTGGCTTAGGGTTATGGTTAGGTTTAGGGTGAGGGTTAGGGTTAGGGTTAGTGTGAAGTTTAGGTTGAGGGTGAGGGTGAGGGTGAGGGTAAAATTTAGGGTGTGGGTTAGGGTTTGGTTTAGGGTGAGAGTTAGTGTTAAGGTGAGGGTTATTGTGAGGGTGAGATTTAGGTTATGGTTTAGGGTGACGGTTAGGGTTAGGGTGAGGGTTATGGTGAGGGGTAGGGTTAGGGTTAGGGAGAGGGTTAGGGTTTGTGTGAGGGTTAGGGTTACGGTTAGAGTTAGGTTTAGTATGAGGATAAAAGTTAGGGTGAGGTTTAGGGTTAGGGATAGGGTTAGGGTTAAGGTTAGGGTTAGGGTTAGGTTTAGGGTAAGTGTTAGGGTTAGGGTGAATGTGAGGTTTAGGTTGAGGGATAGGGTTAGGGTTAGGGTAAGGGTTAGGTTTAGGGTGAGTATTAGGTTTATGGTTAGGGTTAGGGTGAGGGTGAGGATTAGGGTTAGGGTGAAGGTGAGGGTGAGTTTTAGGGTTAGGGTTACAGTTAGGGTGAGGATTAGGTTTAGGTTTATGGTTAGGGTAAGAGTTAGGATTAGGTTGAGGGTTAGGTTTAGGGTTACGGTTAGGATGAGGGTGAGTCTGGGGGTTAGGGTTAGTGTGAGGATAAGGGTTAGGGTGAGGATTAGGTGAGGTTGAGGGTTAGGGTTAGCATTAGGGTTAGGGTGAAGGTTAGGGTTAGTTTTAGTTTAAGGGTTAGGGTTAGGGTTAGGGTAAGGGTTAGGTTTAGGCTTAGGGTTAGGGTTAGCTTTAGGGTGAGGGTGAGGCTTAGGGATAGTGTTAGGTGATGGTTAGGGTTAGGCTTAGGGTTAGGGTAAGGGTTAGGGTTAGGGTGAGAGTGATTTTTAGGGTGACGGTGAGGGTTAAGGTGAGGGTGAGCTTGAGCATGAGGGTTAGGTTGAGTGTGAGTGTGAGTGTGAGGGTGATGATGAGGGTTATGTTTAAGGTTAGGTTTAGGGTGAGGGTAAGGTTTAGGGTTAGGATTAGGGTTAGTGTAAGGGTTAGGCTGAGGGTGAGGGTTAGGCTTAGGGTGATTTTTAGATTGACGGTGAGGGTTAGGGTGAGGGAGAGCTTGAGCATGAGGGTTAGGTTGACTGTGAGTGTCAGTGTGAGGGTGACGATAAGGGTTATGGTTAAGGTTAGGTTTAGGGTGAGGGTAAGGGTTAGGGTTAGGATTAGGGTTAGTGTAAGGGTTAGGCTGAGGGTGAGGCTGAGGCTTAGGGTTAGGGTTAGGGTGAGGGTTAGGGGTAGTGTGAGGGTGAGGTTGAGGGTCAGGGTGAGGTTGAGGGTTAGGTTGAGGGTGAGGGATAGGGTTAGGGTTATGGTTAGGGTGAGGGTGAGGGTGAGGTTTAGGTTTAGGGTTAGTGTTATTTTTATGGTTAGGGTTTTAGGGTTAGGATTAGTGTGAGAGCGAGGGTGAGGGTTAAGTTTAGAGTTACAGTTAGGGTGAGGGTGAGGGTGAGTGTTAGGGTTAGGGTTATGTTGAGGGTTAGGGTGAGGGGTAGGATTAGGGTTAGGATGAGGGTTAGCATTAATGTGAGGATTAGTGTTAGGGTTATGGTTAGTGTGAGGATAAGGGTTAGGGTGAGGTTTAGGGTGGGAGTGAGAGTTAGGGTTAGCTTTAGTGTTAGGGTGAGGGTTAGGGTTAGGTTTAAGGTGAGGGTTTGGGTTAGTATGAGGGTGAGGTTTATAGTTCGGATTAGGGTGAAGGTTAGGGCTAGGGTGAGGTTTAGGGTATGGTTAAGGTGAGGGTTCGGGTTCAGGAGAGGTTGAGTTTTAGAGTGAGAGTGATGGTTCGGGTTCGGGTGAGGGTTAAGGTGACAGTGATGGTTAGGGTGATGTTCAGGCTTAGGGTTACTGTGAGGATTAGGGTGAGTGTTATTGTTAGGGTTAGGGTGAGTGTAAGTTTTAGGGTGAGGGTTAGGGTGAGGTTGTGGTTTAAGTTTAGGTTGAGGGTTAGGTTGAGCGTTAGCTTGAGGGTTAGGTTTAGGTTTAGGGGTAGGGTGAGGGTTAGGTTGAGGTTTAGTGTTAGTGTTAGGGTTAGGGTTAGGGTGAGGGTTAGGGTTATGGTAAGGGTTACAGTGCGGTTTAGGGTGAGAGTGAGGGTTACATATAGTATTAGGGTTAAGGTTACGTTTAGGGTGAGGCTTAAGTTTAGGGTTATGTTGAGGGTGAGTGTTAGGGCTAGCATTAGAGATAGGGTTAATGTGAGGGTGAGGGTTAGGGTTAGGGTTAGGGTTAGGATTAGGTGAGGGCTAGGATTATGGTTAGGGTAAGCTTTAGGTTTAGGGTGAGGGTAAGGGTGAGGGTTAGGTGTAGGATTAGGCTTAGGTATAGTGTTAGGCTTAGGGTGACAGTGATGGTGAATGTCAGAGGTAGGTTTAGGGTGAGGGTTAGGGTTATGGTTATGGTTAGGGTGAGGGTGAGGGTGAAGGTTAGGGTGAGGTTGAGGGTGAGGTTGAGGGTGAGGGTGAGGGTTAGGGTTTGGGTGACATTTAGGGTTAGGTTTAATGTTAGGGTGAGGGTTAGGGTTAGGGTTAGGTTTAGGAGGAGGGTTAGGCTGAGGGTTAGGGTTAGGGTTAGAGTGAGCATAAGGTTTATGATGATGTTGAGGGTTAGGTTTAGGATTAGGTTTAGGGTTAGCATGAGGGTTAGGGATAGGGTTAGGATTAGGGTGAGGGTTTTGGTTAGGGTTAGTTTTAGAGCTAAGTTGCGGTTGAGGGTGAGGGTTAGGGTTTAAATTAGGGTTAGGGATAAGGTTAGGCTGAGGGTGAGGTTGAGGGTGAGGGTGAGGGTTAGGGTTAATATGAGGGTTAGGTTTATGGTTAGTGTTAAGGTTAGGGTGAGGGGTAGGGTTAGGGTTAGAGATAGGATGAGGGTTAGGCTGAGATTTAGGGTTCGTGTGAGGGTAAGAGTTAGGGTGAGGGTTAGGGTGAGGGGTAGGATTATTGTTATTGTTAGCTTTAGTGTTATGTTGAGTGTGAGGGTGAGGGTGAGGGTTAGGGTTATAGTTAGGGTGAGGTTTAGGGTTAGGGTTAGAGTTAGGGTAAGGGAGAGGGTGAGGTTTAGGGTTAGAGTTAGGGTTAGTGTTAGGTTTAGGCTTAGCGTTAGGCTGAGGATGAAGGTGGGGGTGAGGATTAGGGTTCGGTTTAGGGTTAGGATTAGAGTTAGGGTTAGGGTTAGGGTTAGGGTTATTGTTAGTGCTATGGTTAGGGTTAAGTTTGCGGTGAGGGTGAAGCTGAGGATGGTTTATGGTTAGGGTTAGGTTTAGGGTTAGGGTTAGGGTTAGTGTTATGGTTAGGGTTAGGTTTAGAGTTACAGTGAGGGTGAGGGTGAGGGTGGGTGTTAGGTTTAGGGTGGGGTTTAATTAGGTTTAGGGTTAGGTTGAGGTTGAGGTTGAGGATTAGGGTTAGAGTAAGGGTTAGTGGGAGGGTTAGGTTTAGGGTTAGTGTTAGACTTAGGGTGAGGTTGAGGTTAGGTTGGGGTTTAGGGATAGGTTTAGGGTTAGTCTTAGGCTTAGGGTTAGGCTGAGGGTGAGTGGGGGGTGAGGGTTAGTGTTACAGTGAGGGTGAGGATTAGGATTAGGGTTAGGGTTAGGATGAGGGTTAGGTTTAGGGTTAGGGTTAGGGTTTGGTTTAGGGTGAGGGTTAGTGTTAGGGTTAGGGTTAGGCTTAGGATTAGGGTTAGGCTGAGGCTGAGGGTGAGGATGAGGGTTAGGGTTAGCATGATGGTTAGGGTTAGGGTTAGGGTGAGGGTTAGGATGAGGGTTAGGGTTAGGGTGAGGGTTACAATAAGGGTGAGGGTTAGGATTAGTGTGAGGATTAGGGTTAGGTTTAGGGTGAGGGTGAGGCTTTGATTGAGTGTTAGGGTTATGTTGAGTGTTATGGTTAGGGTGAGGGTTAGGTTTATGGTTAGGGTTAGTTAAGTTTAGGGTTACAGTTACGGTGAGGGTGAGGGTGAAGGTTAGGTTTAGGGTTAGGGTGAGTTTTAGGTTTAGGGTTAGGGTTTGAGTTAGGCTTAGGGTGAGGGTGAGGTTTAGGGTTAGAGTTAGGGTGATTGTTAGGGTTAGGTTTAGGGTGCGGGTTAGGGTGAGGTTTAGACTTTGGGTTAGGTTTAGGCTTAGGAATAGGCTTAGGCCCAGCGTGAGGGTGAGGGTTAGGGTTAGGGTGAGGGTGAGGGTTAGGGGGATGTTTAGGGTGAGGTTTAGGGATAGGGTTATGTTGAGGGTGAGGGTTAGGTTTAGGGTTAGTGTTAGACTTAGGGTGTGGGTGAGGTTTAGGTGGAGGTTTAAGGATAGAATTAGGGTTAGCATTAGGCTTAGGGTGAGGGTTAGTGTGAGGGTTAGGGTTAGGTTTTAGGCTACGGCTAAGGGTTAGGCTGAGTGAGAGGGTGGGTGTGAGGGTTAGTGTTACGGTGAGTGGGAGAATTAGGGTTAGGGTGAGGTTTATGATGAGGGTTAGGGTTAGGGTTAGGGTTTGGTTTAGGGTGAGGGTGAGGGTGAGGATTAGGGTTAGGGTTAGGGTTAGTGTTAGGGTGAGGGCTAGGGTGAGGGTGAGGTTTAGGGTTAGGGTTAGTGTTAGGATGAGGGTAAGTATTAGGGTGAGGGTTAGGGTTAGGGTGAGGGTTATAGTTAGGCTGAGGGTTAGGGTTTAGTGTTAGGGTTATTGTTATTGTTAGGTTTAGGTTTACTTTGAGGGTGAGGGTGAGGGTGAGGTTTAGGGTTAGGCTTAGGGTGAGGTTTAGGGTTTGGATTAGGGTAAGATTTAGGGTTAGAGTTAGGGTGAGGGTTAGGGTTAGGGTTTGGGTTAGGGTGAGGGTGAGGGTGAGGATTATGGTTAGGGTTAGTGTTAGGGTTAGTTTTAGTTTTAGGGTTAGTTTTAGAGTTATTGTTAATGTGAGGATTAGGTTTAGGGTTGGGCTTAGTTTTAGTCTGAGTTTGAGGTTGAGGGTGAGGTTTAGGGTTAGGGTGAGTGTTAGGTTTAGGGTTAGTTTGAGGGTTAGGATGAGGGTTAGGGTTAGGATTAGGTTTAGGGTAAGAGCTGTGGTGCCAGTTAGTGTGAGTGTTAGGTTTAGGGATAGGGTTAGGTTTAGGATTAGTGTTAGGTTGAGAGTGAGTGTGAGGGTTACGGTTAGGGTTAGGGTTAGGGTTAGGGTTATGTTTAGGGTTAGGTTTTGGTTTAGGGTGAGGGTGAGGATTAGGGTTAGGGTTAGGGTTAGGGTTACAGTGAGGGTTAGGGTTAGGGTTAGGAATAGGCTTAGGCTTAGGGTTAGGTTGATGCTGAGGGTGGGGATGAGGATTAGGTTTAGAGTGATGGTTAGGGTTAAGGTTACATTGAGGATTAGGATGAGGGTTAGGGTTAGCATTAGGGTTACGGTGAGGGCTAAGATGAGGGTGAATGTTAGGGTTAGGGTTAGTCTTAGGATTAGGTTTAGGTTGAGGCTGACGCTGAGGGTGAGTGTTAGGGTTAGGCTGATGGTTAGGGTTAAGGTTAGGGTGACGGTTAGGATGAGGGTTAGGGTTAGGGTGAGTGTTAGGGTGATGGTGACGATAAGTTTGAAGGTGAGGGTTAGGTTTAGGGTGAGGGTTACGGGAAAGGTGAGGGTTAGTGTTTGGGTGAGGTTTAGGGTGAGGGTTAGGGTTAGGGTTAGGGTGAGGGTGAGTGTTAGATTGAGGGATAGGGTTATGTTGAGGGTTATGTTTAGGGTGAGGGTTAGTGTTAGGGTTATTTTTAGTGTTAGGGTTAGGGATACGGTTACGGTGAAGGTGAGGTATAGGGTTAGGGTTAGGGTGAGGTTTAGGTTTAGGGTTAGAGTTAGGGTGAGGGTGTGGTTTAGGGTTAGAGTTAGGGTTAGTGTTAGGTTTAGGTTTAGGCTTAGGCTTCGGGTTAGGCTGATGGTGAGGGTGGGGATGAGGTTTATGTTTAGAGTGATGGTTAGGGTTAAGGTTACGTTGAGGGATAGGATGAGGGTTTGGTTTAGGATTAGGGTTACGGTGTGGGCGAAGGTGACGGTGAGGGTCAGGGTTAGGTTTAGGCTTAGGATTAGAGTTAGGTTGAGGCTGAGGGTGAGGGTGAGGATTAGGGTTAGGTTGATGGTTAGGGTTATGGTTAGGGTGAGGGTTAGGATGAGGGTTAGGGTTAGGGTGAGGTTTTGGTAAGGGTGAAGGTAAGTGTAAAGGTGAGGGTTAGGGTTAGGGTGAGGGTTAGGGTTAGATTGAGGGTTAGGGTTATGTTGAGGTTTATATTTAGGGTGAGGGTTAGGTTTAGGGTTAGAGTTATTGTTAGGGTTATATTTACGGTGAGGGTGAGGGTTAGTGTTAGGTTTACGGTGAGGTTTAGGATTAGGCTTAGTGTTAGAGTTAGGCTTAGGGTGAGGGTTAGGTGTAGGGTTAGTTAGGTTTAGTGTTAGGGATAGGGTTAGTGTGAGGGTTATGGTGAGAGTTAGAGTTCGATTTAGGCTTTGGCTTAGGGTTAAGCTGAGCGTGAGGGTGAGGGTTAGGGTTAGGGTTAGGGTTAGGGTTAGGGTTAGATTTAGGGTGAGGGTTAGGATGAGGTTTAGGTTTAGGGTTAGGGTTAGGGTGAGGTTTATGTTTAGCGTTAGGGTTAGGTTTAGGATTAGGTTAGGGTTAGGGTGAGGATTAAGTTTATGGTTTGGGTTGGGGTGAGGGTGAGGGTGAGGATTATGGTTGGGGTTAATTTTAGGGTTAGTTTTAGGTTTAGGTTTAGGGTTAGGGTTACATTGAGGGTTAGGTTGAGGGTTATTGTTATTGTTTTGGTTAGGGTTAAGTTTGCGGTGAGGGTGAGGCTGAGGGTGAGGGTTATGTTTAATGTTAGGATTAGGGTTAGGGTTAGTGTTATTGTTAGGGTTAGGGTTAGAGTTACGGTGAGGGTGAGAGTGAGGGTGAGGTTGAGGGTTAGGGTGAGGTTTAGGGTTAGGGTTAGGGTAAGGGTTAGGGTGCTGGTGAGGTTTCAGATTAGATTTAAGGTTAGGGGCAGGGTTAGGGGGAGGGTTAGGGTTAGGTTTAGTGTTAGCATTAGGGTGAGGGTGAGTGTTAGGTTGAGGTTTAAGGATAGGGTTAGGATTAGGGTTAGGGTGAGGGTGAGTGTGAGTGTTAGGTTTAGGGTTAGGCTTAGGCTTAGGGTTAGGCTGAGGGTGAAGGTGGGCGTGAGTATTAGGGTTAGGGTGATGGTTAGGGTTAAAGTTAGTGTTATTGTTAGGGTTAGGGTTAGATTTACAGTGAGGGTGAGGGTGCGGGTGAGGGTTAGGTTTAGGGTTAGGTTGAGGTTTAGGATTAGGGTTAGACAAAGGGTTAGGGTGAGGGTGAGGTTTAGGATTAGAGTTAGTGTTAGTGTTAGGGTTAGGTTGAGTGTGTGTGAGGGGGTGAGAATTAGGGTTTGGGTTTGGGTTTGGGTTAGAGATAGGGTTAGGTTTAGGGTTATTATTAGTGTCATGGTTAGTGTTAAGTTTGCAATGAGGGTGAGGCTGAGGGTGAGGTTTAAGATTAGGGTTAGGTTTAGGGTCCGTGTTATTGTTAGGGTTAGGGTTAGAGTTACGGTGAGGGTGAGTGTGAGGGTGAGGGTGCAGGTTAGGGTTAGGGTGAGTTATAGGGTTAGTTTAAGTGTTAGGGTTAGGTTGAGTGTGAAGTTTAGGGGTAGAGTGACGGTTAGTGGGAGGGTTAGCTTGAGGGTTAGTTTTAGGGTTTGTGTTTGTCTTAGGGTGAGGCTGAGGGTTAGGTTAAGGTTTAGGGATAGGGTTAGGGTTAGGATTAGGGTTAGGGTGAGGGTGAGTGTGAGGGTTAGTCTTAGGTTTAGGCTTAGGCTTAGGTTTAGGCTGAGGGTGAGGGTGAGAGTTAATATTAGGGTGATGTTTAGGATTATGGTTAGGGTGAGGGTTAAGATGAGGGTTAGTGTTAGGGTGATTAGGGTGAGGGTGAAGGTAAGCATAAAGGTGAGGGTTAGGGTTAGGTTGAGGGTTACGCCAAGGGTGAGTGTTAGGGTTAGGGTGAGTGTTAGGGTGAGGGTGAGGGTGAGGGTTAGATTTAGGGTTAGGATTATGTTGAGGGTTATGGTTAGGGTGAGGGTTAGGTTTAGGGTTAGGGTCATTGTTAGGGTTAGGATTAGGGTTAGAGTTAGGGTGAGGGTTAGAGTTCGGATTAGGTTTAGGCTTAGGCTTAGGCCAAGCGTGAGGGTGAGGGTTAGGGTTAGGGTTAGGGTGAGGGTTAGAGTTAGGTTTAGGGTGAGAGTTAGGATGAGTTTTAGGGTTAGGGTTAGGCTTAGGTTTAGGGTTACCGTGAGGGTTAGGGTTAGGATTAGGGTTAGGGTTATTGTTATTGTTATTGTTATGGTTATGGTTAGAGTTAAGTTTGGGGTGAGGGTGAGGATGAGGGTGAGGGTTATGGTTAGTGTTAGGGTTGGGGTTAGGGTTAGGGTTAGTGTTATTGTTAGGGTTAGGGTTAGAGTTATGTTGAGTGTGAGGGTGAGGGTTAGAGTGAGTTTTAGGGTGAGGTTTAGGGTTAGGGTTAGGTGTAGAGTGCTGGTGAGTTTTAGGGTTAGAGTTAGGGTTAGGAGAACAGTTAGGGTGAGGGTTAGGTTTAGGGTTAGTGTTAGTCTTAGGGTGAGGGTTAGGTTATGGTTTAGGGATAGGGTTAGGGTGGGATTAGGGTTAGGGTGGGGGTGAGTGTGAGGGTTAGGGTGAGGGTTAGGGTTAGGGTTAGGGTAAAGTTTAGGGTGAGGCTGAGGGTGAGTGTCAGCTTTAGGTTTAGGGTGAGGTTTATGGTAATGGTTAGGGTTAGGTTGAGGGTGAGGGTGAAGGTTAGGGTGAGAGTGAGGGTGAGGTTTTGTGTGAGGGTGAGGGTTAGGTTTTGGGTTAGGTTTAGGGATAAGTTTAGGGTGAGGGTTATTGTAAGTCTTAGGGTTAGGATAAGAGTTAGGGTGAGGGTTAGGGTGAGGTTAAGGGTTATGGTGAGGGTGAGGGTTAGTTTTAGGATTAGAGTAAGGTTTAGGTTGAGGGTTAGGGATAGGGTTAGTATTAGGGTGAGGGTTTTGGTTAGGGATAGGTTTAGAATTAGGGTGAGGGTGAGGGTGAGGGTTAGTGTTTGGATTAGCTTTAGGGTTAGGGTTAGGCTGAGGGTGAGGTTGAGGCTGAGAGTGAGGGTTAGGATTAATGTGAGTGTTAGCATGATGGTTAGGGTGAGGGTTATGGTTAGGGTTAGAATGAGGGTTAGCGTTAGGGTTCGGGTGAGGTTAAGGTTTAGGGTGAGGTTTATGGTGAAGGTTAGGCTTATTGTTAGGCTTAGGTTTAGGGTGAGGTTTAGGGTGAGGGTTAGTGTTAGGGTTAGGGTTAGCATTATGGTGAGGGTTAGGGTGTTGGTAAGGGTGAGAGTGAGGGTTAGGGTTAGGGTGAGGGTTAGGAATAGCATTAGGGTTAGCGTTAGGGAGAGGGTTAGGGTGTTGGTAAGGATTAGAGTGAGGGTAAGGGTGAGGATGAGGGTTAGGGATAGCATTAGGATTAGGGTTAGGTTTAGGGTGAGGTTTAGGTTTAGGGTTAGGGATAGCATGAGGGTTAGGATTAGGGATAGGGTGAGGGTGAGGGTTAGGGTTAATGTGAGAAATAGGGTTAGAGTTAGGGTTAGTGTGAGGATAAGGGTAAGGGTGAGGGTTAGGGTGAGAGTGAGGTTTAGGGTTAGCATTAGTGTTAGGTTTATGGTTAGGGTGAGGTTTAGGATCAGGGTTATGGTTAGGGTGAGGGTTAGAGTTAGGTTTAGGGTGAGAGTTAGGGTTAGGTTGAGGGTTAGGGTAGGGTTAGGGTGAGGGGTAGGTTTCGGGTGAGGGTGAGTTTTCGGGTTTGGTTGACGGTTAGGGTTAGGGTGAGGTTTTAGGTGAGGTTGAGGGTTAGGGTGACGGTGAGGGTTAAGGTTACGGTGAGGATTAGTGTTAGGGTTAGGTTTAGGGTTATGGTGAGGGTAAGGTTTAGGATGAGGTTTAGGGTGAAGGTGAAGTTTAGGGATAACGTGATATTTAGGGTGAGGGTTACTGTGAGGGTTAGGATCCAGGTTAGTTAGGTGAGGGTGAAGGTTAGTGTTAGGATTCGGGTTAGGTTTAGGATGAGGGTATGTTTTAGGGTGAGCGTTAGGGTGAGGGTGAGGGTTAGGGTTAGGTTATGGGTTAGGGTGAGCATTAGGTTTAGGTTTAGTGTTAGGGTGAGGGTTAGGGTGAGGTTTAGTGTTAGTGTTAAGATTAGGGTTAGGGTGAGGTTTAGGGTTAGGGTTAGGGTTAGGGTAAGGGTTAGAGTGAGGTTTAGGGTGAGGGTGAGAGTTAGGGATAGCATTAGGGTTAATGGTAGGTTTAGAGTGAGGGTTAGGGTTAGGCTTAGTGTTACGGTTATGGTGAGGTTTAGGGTTATGGTTATGGTGAGGGTTAGGTTTAGGGTTAGGGTAAGGTTTAAGTTTAGAGTGAGGGTGAGAGTGAGAGTTAGGTTTAGGATTACGCTTTAGTGTAGGGTTAGGCATAGGGTGAGGGTGAGTGTCAGAGATAGGTTTAGTGTGAAGGTTAGGTTTATGATTATGGTTAGGGTGAGGGTGAGGGTGAGGGTTAGGGTGAGGGTGAGGGTGAGGTTGAGGATGAGGTTGAGGGTTAGGGTATGGTTGAGGGTTAGGTTTAGGGTTAAAGATAGGGTGTGGGTTAGAGTTAGGATTAGGGTTAGGATGAAGATTAGGCTGAGGGTTAGGTTTAGGGTTAGGATGAGGTTTAGGGTTAGGGTTAGGGTGAGTCTGAGGGTTAGGGTTAGCATTAGGGTGAGGGTGAGGGTGAGGGTTAAGTTTAGGTTTAGGGTTAGGGTTAGGATTAGGGTGAAGGTGAGGTTTAGGGTTAGAGTTAGGTTTACGGTTAGGTTTACTGGGAGTGTTAGGGTTAGGTTTAGTGTTACAGTTAGGGTTATGGTGAGGGTAAGTGTGAGGGTGAGGTTTAGGGTTAGGGTTAGGCTTAGGTTTCAGCTGAGGGTTAGGGTGAGGGTTAGGGTTAGGTTAAGGATTAGTGTTAAGATTAGAGTTAGGGTGAGTGTTATGTTTAAGGTTAGGTTAGTGTTAGGTTGAGGATAAGGGTTAGGATTAGGGTTAGGGTGAGGACAAGGGTTAGGGTGAGGGTGACGTTGAGGATGAGGGTTAGGGTTATGGTGAGGGTGAGGGTTAGGGTTAGGGTGAGGGGTAGGGGTAGGATGAGTGTTAGGGTGAGCGTGAGGATTAGGATGAGGGTTAGGGTTACAATTATTGTTACTGTTATGGTTATGTCTACGTTTGCAGTGAGGGTGAGGTTAGGGCTAGGATTAGTGTTAGAGTTAGGTTTAGGGTTAGGATTTGTGTTATTGTTAGGGTTAGGTTTAGAGTTACAGTGAGGGTGTGGGTGATGGTACAGTTGAGGTTAGGCTTACGGTTAGGGTGAGGTGAGGGTTAGGGTTAGGATGCGTGTGAGGTTTAGGGTTAGAGTTAGTGTTAGTGGGAGGGTTAGGGTTAGGGTTAGTGTTAGGGTTAGGGATAGGGTGAGGGTTAGGTTGAGGTTAAGGGTTATGGTTAGGGTTAGGGTTAGGATTAGGGTTAGGGTGACGGTGAGTGTGAGGTTTAGTTTTAGGGTTAGGCTTAGGCTTAGGTTAGGCTGAGGGTGAGGTTGGGTGTGAGGATTAGGGTTTGGGTGATGGTTAGGGTTAGGGTTAGGTTGAGGGTTAGGATGAGGATTAGGGTTGGGATAAGTGTTAGGGTGAAGGCTAGGGTGATGTTGAGGGTTAGGTTTAGGTTTAGGCTTAGGCTTATTTTTAGTCTGAGTGTGAGGTTGAGGGTGAGGTTTAGGGTTAGTGTGATGGGTAGG
Source organism: Dipodomys merriami (assembly GCF_024711535.1). Taxonomy (NCBI): domain Eukaryota; kingdom Metazoa; phylum Chordata; class Mammalia; order Rodentia; family Heteromyidae; genus Dipodomys; species Dipodomys merriami. Next base: position 1,077,451 of record NW_027206402.1, on the reverse strand, counting down.
GTTAAGTTTAGGGTGAGGTTTAGGATGAGGGTTAGGGTTAGGCTGAGTATTACGGTGAAGTTGATGGTAAGCGTAAAGGTGAGGTTTAGGCTGTGGGTGAGGGTTAAGATAAGGGTAAGGGTTAGCGTTAAGGGTTTGGGTTAGGGTAAGGGTTACTGTTAGAATTATGATTTTGGTGAGGGCTAGAGTGAGGGTGAGGGTTAGGGTTAGGGTGAGGTTTAGGGTTTGGTTGAGGGTGAAGATTAATGTGAGGGTTAATGTTAGGGTTAAGGTTAGTGTAAGGGTGAGGGTAACTTTTAGGGAGAGCGTTAGGTTAGGGTGAGTATTTTGATTAGGGTAAGTGTTAGAGTTAGGGTTAGGGTTATTGTTAGGGTTTGGGTTAGGGTTACCCTTACAGTGAATGTGAGGGTTAGTGTTAGATTTAGGGTTAGTTTTAGGGTTAGGGTGATGGTGAGTGTGTGGGTTAGGGTTATGTATAGGTTAGGCTGAGGGTTAGGCTAAGGGTGAGGTTGAGGGTGAAGGTTAGGGTTAGGGTGAGGGTTAGGTTTAGGGTTAGGTTGAGGGTGAGTGTATGGGTTAGGTTTAGGTTTAGGTTTAGGCTTAGGGTTAGGCTAAGGGTGAGGTTAAGTTTGAGAGTTAGGGTTAGGGTGAGGGTTAGGTTCAGGTTTAGATTGAGGGTTAAGATGTGGGTTAAGGTTAGGATTAGGGTTAGAGTGAGGGCTAGTGTTAGGGTGAGGGTTCGGGTTAGGGTTAGGGCGAGGTTTAGCGTTAGGCTTAGGTTTAGGGATAGGTTGAGGGATAGGGTTAGGGTTATGTTGAGGGTGAGGTTTAGGGTTAGGTTGAGGGTTTGGATTAGGGCTAGGTTGAGGGTGAGGGTTAGTGTTAGGGTTAGGGTGAGGGTTATCATGAGGGTTACGGTTAGGATTAGGGTTAGGATGAGGGCTAGGGTGAGGGTGAGGTTTAGGGTTAGGGTTACGCTGAGGTTTAGGGTTCGGGTTAGGTTTAGGGTAAGGGTGAGGGTTAGGGTTAGGGTGAGGTTTAGGGTTCACGTTAGGTTTAGGGTTAGGATTAGGGTTAGGTTGAGGTTGAGTGTGTGGGTTAGGGTTATGTATAGGGTTAGGCTTAGGGTTAGGCTAAGGGTGAGTTTGATGGTGAGGGTTAGGGTTAGGGTAAGGGTTAGATTTAGGGTTTGGTTGAGGGAGAGTGTGTGGCTTAGGATTAGTTTTAGGGTTAGGCTAAGGGTAAGGTTAAGGGTGAATGATAGGGTTAGGGTGGGGGTTAGGTTTAAGGTTATGGTGAGGGTTAGGATGAGGGTTAAGGTTAGGATTAGGTTTAGTGTGAGGGCTAAGATGAGGGTGATGTTTAGGGTTAGGGTTAGGGGGAGAGGGAGGGGGAGGTTCAGCATTACCGTTACGGTTAGGGTGAGGGATAGGTTGAGGTTTAGGGTTAGGGTTACTGTTAGGGTTCGGGTTAGGGTGAGGGTTAAGTTTAGGGTGAGGGTTAAGTTTAGGGTTAGGATTAGGATTAGGGTTAGGGTGAGGGTGAGTGTGAGGGTTAGGGTTAGGGTTAGGGTTAGGCTTAGGGATAGGCTGAGGGTGAGGGTGAGGGTGAGTGTTAGGGTGAGGTTTAGGGTAAGAGTTAATGTTAATGTGAGGGTTAGGGTTAGGGTGAGCTTGAGGGTTAGTGTTAGATTGAGGATTAGTGTTAGGGTTAGTGTGAGGTTTATGGTGAGGGTTACGGTTAGGGTGAGGGCTAGGTTGAAGTTGAGGATTAGTGTTAGGGTTAGGGTGAGGTTTAGGTTTAGGGTGATGGTTAGTGTTAGTGTTAGTGTTAGGGTTAGGATGTGGCTTAGGGTGAGGGTTAGTGTTAGGTATAGGGTTAGGTTTAGGATTAGGGTTTGTGTGAGGGTGAGTGTGAGGGTTATGGTTAGGGTTAGGCTTAGGGTTAGGCTGAGGGTGAAGGTGAGGGTTAGGGTTAGAATGAGGGTTAGGGTTAGGGTTAGGGTGAGGGTTAGGATGAGTGTTAGGTTTAGGATTAGGTTTAGCGTGCGGGCTAGCATGCTGGTGAGGGTTAGGGTTAGGGTTAGGGTGAGGTTTAGGTTTATGGTTAGATTGAGATTTAAGATTAGGGCTAGGTATAGGGTAAGGGTTAGGTTAGGTTGAGGGTTAGCATGAGGGTTAGGGTTAGGATTAGGGTTAGGATGAGGGCAAGGTTGAGGGTGAGGGTTAGGTTTGGGGTTATGGTGAGGTTTAGGTTTCGGGTTAGGTTTCGGGTTAGGGTGAGGGTTAGGTTTAGGTTTATGGTGAGGGTCAGTGTTAAGGTTTAGTTGAGGGTTAGAATTAGTTTTAGGGTTAGAGTGAGGGTTAGCGTTAGGATTATGATGAAGGTTAGGATGAGGGTTAGGGTTACAATTTGGATTAGGGTGAGGGCTAGGGTGAGGGGCAGTGTTAGTGTTAGGATTAGGGTGAGGTTTAGGGTTAGGGGTAGGGATAGGATTAGGGTGAGATTTAGGGTTCGGGTTACGGTGAGGGTGAGGGTTAAGTTGGGGGTGAGGTTTTGGGTGAGGACAAAGGTGAGGTTGAGAGTTAGTGTTAGGGTTAGGGTTAGGGTGAGGGTTAGGTTGAGGTTTAGGTTTAGGTTTAGGGTTAGGGTTAGGATTAGGATTAGGGTGAGGGTTAGTGTGAGGATTAGGGTTAGGGTTAGGCTTAGGCTTAGGTTAGGCTGAGAGTGAGGGTGGGGATGAGGATTAGGTTTAGAATTATGATTCCGGTTATGGTTAGGTTGAGTTTTAGCATGAAGCTTAGGGTTAGGATTAGGTTTAGGCTTGAGGGCTAGGATGAGTGTGAAGTTTAGGGTTAGGTTTAGGCTTAGGGTTAGGCTGAGGCTGAAGGTGAGGGTGAGCATTAGGGTTAGGGTGATGGTTAGGATTATGGTTAGGGTGAGGGTTAGGATGTGGGTTAGGATTAGGGTGAGGTTTAGAATGAGTGTGACAATAAAAGTAAAGGTGAGGGTTAGGCTGAGGGTGAGGGTTATGTTAAGGGTGAGGGTTCGGATTAGGGTTAGGGTGAGGGTGAGGGTTAGATTGAGGGTTAGTGTTTGGTTTAGTGTGAGGTTTAGGATGAGGATGAGGGTTAGGGTTTGGGTGAGTGCTAGGGTGAAGTTGAGGGTTAGGGTTAGGGTTACTGTTAGGGTTAGGGTTAGTGTGAGGTTTAGGGTGGGGGTGAGGCTTGGTGTTAGGGTTAGGATTAGGCTTAGGGTTAAGGTGAGGGTTAGTGTGAGGTTTACAGTTAGGGTGAGTGTTGAGGTTAGGGTTAGAGTGAAGGTTAGGGTGAGGGTTAGGCTTAGGCTTAGGGTTTGGGTATTGGCTTGGGTGAAGGTGAGGGTTAGGGTTAGGGTTATGGTGAGATTTTGGGTTAGTGTTAGGGTTAGGGTTAGTGTTAGGGTTAGGCTTAATGTTAGTCGGAGGGGGAGGGGGAGGGGGAGGGTTAGGGTTAGGGTGAGGATGAGGTTTAGGATTAGAGTTAGCATTAGGGTGAGGGTTAGTGTGAGAGTTAGGGTTAGGGTTAGTATTACGGTTAGGGTTAGGGTGAGGGTGAGTGTGAGGGTCAGGATTAGTCTTAGGCTTAGGCTTAGGCTTAGGCCGAGCAAGAGGGTGAGGGTGAGGGTGAGGGTTAGGGTTAGGGTTTTAGGGTTAGGGTTATGCTTAGGATGAGGCAGATGTTTAGGGTTAGAGTTAAGGTTATTGTGAGGGTTAGGGCGAGGGTTAGGGTTAGGGTTAGTGTTAGGGTTCGTGTTAGTCTTATGGTGAGGGTGAGGGTTAAGTTGAGGTTTAGGGAAAGCTTAGGGTTAGGATTAGGGTTAGGATGAGGGTAAGTGTGAGGGTTAGGGTTAGGATTAGGTTTAGGGTTAGGGTGAGTATTAGGGTTAGTGTGAGGGTGAAGTTTAGGGTTAGAGTTAGGGTTAGAGGGAGGGTTAGGGGGAGGATTTGGGTTAGCGTGAGTGTTAGGTTGAGGTTTAGGGTTAGGGTGAGTGTGAGTGTGAAGGTTAGGTTGAGGCTTAGGCTTAGGTTCAGCGTTAGGCTGAGGGTGATGGTGGGGGTGAGGATAAGGGTTCGGGTGATGGTTAGGTTTATGATTAGGGTGAGGGTTAGGATGAGGGTGAGTTTGAGGGTGAGGGTTAGGGTTTGAGTGATGTTTAGGGTGACGGTTAGGTTGAAGGTTAGCCTGAGGTTTAGGGATAGGGTGAGGGTTAGGGTGAGGATGATGGTAAGGGTAAAGTTGAGGGTTAGGCTAAGTGTGAGGGTTAAGTTAAGGTTCAGGGTTAGGGTTAGGGTGAGGGTTATGGTAAGGGTGAGGGTTAGGTGTTAGGGTGAGGGTGAGGGTTAGATTGTTTATGAGGGTTAGGGTTAGGGTGAGGGAAAGGGTTAGAATTAGGTTTAGGGTGAGGGCTAGGATGAGAGTGAGGGTTAGGTTTAGGGTTAGGGTGAGGTTAAGTGTTCGGGTGAGGTTTAGGGTTAGTGTTAGGGTTATTGTTATTGTTAGGTTTAGGTTTACGTTTAGGATAAGAGTGAGGGTGAGGTTTAGGGTTACAGTTAGGCTTAGGTTGAGGGTTAGTGTGAGGGTTAGGTTTAGGGATAGGGTTAGGTTTAGGATTAGGTTTAGGTTGAGAGTGAGTGTGAGGGTTAAGGTTAGGGCTAGGCTTAGGTTTAGGGTTAGGGTTTGGTTTAGGATGAGGGTGAGGTTTAGGGTTAGTGTTACTATTAGGGTTAAGGTTAAAGTGATGGTTAGGGTTAGGGTTAGGTTTAGGCTTAGGCTTAGGTTTAGGCTGATGATGAGTGTGGAGATGAAGATTAGGTTTAAAGAGATGGTTAGTGTTATAGTTACCTTGGTTAGGATGTGGTTTAGGGTTAGGATTAGGGTTAGGCTGAGGCGGAGGTTGAGGGTGAGGTTTAGGATTGGGGTGATGGTTAGGGTTACGTTTAGGGTGAGGGTTAGCATGAGGGTTAGGGTTAGGGTGAGGGTGATGGTAAGGGTAAAGGTGAGGGTTAATGTTAGGGTGATGTTTATGGTAAGGGTGAGGATTAGGGTTAGGGTGAGGGTTAGGGTGAGGGTTAGGGTTAGGGTTAGGGTGAGTGTGAGGGTTAGATTGAGGGTTAGGTTTATGTTGAGGGTTATGGTTAGGGTGAGGTTTAGGGTTAGGGTTAGGGTTATTGTCACGGTTATGTTTAGGGTTACGGTTACGGTGAGGGTGAGGGTGAGGGTTAGGCTTAGGGTTAAGGTGAGGTTTAGGTTTAAAGTTAGGGTTAGAGTTAGGCTTAGTGTGAGGGTGTGGTTTAGGGTTAGAGTTAGAGTTAGTGTTATGGTTAGGGTTAGGGTGAGGGTTAGGGTGAGTGTTAGAGTTCGGTAAGGCTTAGGCTTAGGCTTCTGCCGAGCTTGAGGGTGAGGGGAAGGGTTAGGTTGAGGTTTATGGATAGGGTTAGGGTTAGGATTAGGGTTAGGGTGAGGGTGAGGGTTAGGGTAAGTGTTAGGTTTGGCTCTGGGTAACCTTTGGGTGAGGGTGAGTGTGAGGATTAGGGTTAGGGTGATGGTTAGGGTTAGGGTTAGTGTTATTGTTAGGGTTAGGGTTAGAGTTAAGGTGAGGGTGAGGGTGCGGGTGAGGGTTAGGTTTAGGGTTAGGGTGAGGTTTAGGGTTAGGGTTAGAGATAGGGTTAGGTTGAGGGTGAGCTTTAGGGTTAGAGTTAGGGTTAGTGTTAGGGTTAGGCTTAGGGTTAGGCTTAGGGTTAGGCTGAGGGTGAGGGTGGGGATGAGGATTAGGGTTACGATTAGGGTTAGGGTGAAATTTAGGTTTAGGGTGAGCCTTAGGTTTAGGGTTAGTTTTAGCCTTAGGGTGAGGGTGAGGGTTAGGTTGAGGTTTAGGGATAGAGTTAGGGTTAGGATTAGGGTTAGGGTGACTGTGAATGTGAGGTTTAGGGTTACGGTTTGGCTTAGGCTTAGGGTAAGGATTAGGGTGAGGGTTAGGGTGAGGGTGAGGGTGAGAGTTAGGGTTAGGGTTAAGATGAAGTTTAGGGTTAGAATACGTGTGATTGTTGGTGTTAGCGTTAGGGTTAGGGTTAGGATTAGTGTTAGGGATAGGGGGAGGGTTAGGGTTGGGGTTAAGGTTAGGGTTAGTCTTAGGGTTAGGATTAGGGTGAGGCTTAGTTTGAGGTTCAGGTTTAGGGTTAGGATTAGGTTTATGAATAGTTTTAGTCTGATGGTGAGGTTGAGGGTGAGGGTCAGTTTTAGGGTGATGGTTAGGGTTAGGGTTAGAGTGAGGTTTAGGATGATGGTTAGGGTTAGGATTAGGATTAGGGTGAGGGCTAGGGTGAGGGTGAGGGTGAGGGTTAGGTTTAGGGTGATGGTTAGGTTTACGGTTAGCTTGAAATTTAGGATGAGTTTTAGGGATAGGGTGAGGGTTAGGGTGAGGGTGATGGTAAGGTTAAAGTTGAGAGTTAGGCTGAGGGTGATGGTTAAGATAAGGGAGAGTGTTACAGTTAGGGTGAGGGTTAGGGCAAGGGTGTGGGTTAGGGATTAGGGTGAGGCTGAGGGTTAGATTTTGGATTAGGATTAGGGTTAGTGTGAGCTTTAGGTTGAGGATGAGTGTTAGGGTTATGTGAAGGTAAGGGTTAGAATTAGGGTTAGAGTGAGAGCTAGGGTGAGGGTGAGGGTTAGGGTTAGTGTTAGGGTTAGGGTGAGGTTTAGGCTTAGGGTGAGGTTTAGGGTTAGTGTGAGGGTTAGTGTTAGGGTTAGGGTTAGTGTTAGGGTGGGGGTTAGGGTTAGGGTGAGATTTATAGTTAGGGTGCGGGTTACGGTTAGGTTTAGGGTGAGGTTCAGGGTTAAGATTAGGGTTAGAGTTAGGGTTAGGGTGAGGGTGAGGTTTATGGTTAGATTTAGGCTTAGGGTGAGGGTTACAGTTAGGGTTCGGTTTAGAGTTAGTGTTAGGTTAGGGTTAGGGTGAGGGTTAGTATGAGTGTTAGGATTAGAGTTAGGGTTAGGGTTAGGATTAGGGTAAGGTTGAGGGTGAGCATGTGGGTTAGGGTTAGGTTTAGGGTTAGGCTTAGTGTTAGGCTGAGGGTGAGGTTGAGGGTGAGGTTTAAGGTTAGGGTGAGAGTTAGGATTAAGGTTAGGTTGAGGGTTAGGATGAGGGTTAGGGTTAGTACTAGTGTTATGGTGGGTGCTAGCTTGAGGGTGAGGTATAGGGTTAGGGTTTTGGTGAGCTTTAGGTTTAGGATTAGGGTGAGGGTGAAGTTTAGTGTTAGAGTTAGTGTTAGGGTGAGGGTTAGGGTTAGGGTTAGTGTTCAGGTTAGGGTTAGGGTGAGTGTTAGGGTAAGGGTTAGGGTTAGGGTTAGTGTTCAGGTTAGGGTTAGGGTGAGTGTTAGGGTAAGGGTTAGGGTTATGGTTATGTTTAGGATTAGGATTAGGTTTAGGGTTAGGCTGAGGGTGATGTTTACGGTTAGAGTTAGTGTTACTGTGAGGGTTAATGTTATGGTGAGGGTGTGTGTGAGGGTTAGAGTTAGGTTGATGCTTAAGGTTATGGTCAGGGTGAGGGTTAGGATGAGGGTTAGGGTTAGTGTGAGAGTTAGCGTGAGGGTGATAGTAAGTGTAAAGTTGAGGGTTAGGCTGAGAATGAGGATTACGGTAAATGTGAGGGTTAGGGTTAGAGTGAGGGTTAGAGTTAGGGTTAGGGTGAGGGTGTGGTTTAGATTGAGGATTAGTTTTAGGGTTAGTGTGAGGTTTAGGATGAGGATGATAGTTAAGGTTGGGTGAGGGCTAGGGTGAGGGTGAGGGTTAGGTTTAGGGTTAGGGTGAGTGTTAGGGTTAGGGTGAGTGTTAGGGTTAGTGTGAGGGTTAGTGTTATGGTTAGGGTTAGTGTTAGGGTTTGGGTAAGTTTTAGGGTGAGGGTTAGGGTGACGGTTAGGTTTATGGTTAGAATGAGGGTTAGGTTTAGGTTTAGGGTTATTGTTGGGGTTGGGTTTAGGGATAGGATGAGGGTTAGGGTTAGGATAAGGATTAGGGTGAGGGCTAGGGTGAGGGTGAGTGTTAGGGTTAAGCTTAGGCTTAGGTTTAGGATGAGGCTGAGGGTGAGGTTGAGGGTTAGGGTTAGCGTGATGGTTAGGGTTACGGTTAGGCTGAGGGTTAGGATGAGGTTTTGGGTTAGGGTGAGGTTTAGGGTGAGGGTGACAATAAGGGTAAATGTGAGGGTTAGGGTTAGGGTGAGGATTAGGGTTAGGGTAAGGTGAGGGTGAGGGTTAGACTGAGTATTAGTATAAGGGTTAGTGTGAGGTTTAGGGTGAGGATGAGGGGTAGGGTTAGGATGAGGCCTAGGGTGAGGGTGAGGGTTAGGGATAGAGTTAGGTTGAGGTTTAGGGTTAAGGTGATGGTTAGGGATAGTGTGAGGGTTAGCGTTAGGATTAGGGTAAGTTTTAGGGTGAGGGTAAGTGTTAGGGTGACGGTTAGGGTTAGGGTGAGAGTTATAGTTAGGATTAGGATTAGTATTTGGGTTAGTGTTATTTTTAGGTTTAGGGAGAGGGGGTGGGTTAGGGTTAGGGTTAGCGTGAGGTTTAGTTTTAGGTTTATGGTTAGAGTTAGGGTTAGGTTGAGGGTGAGGTTTAGGTTTAGATTTAGGGTTAGGGGAGGGTTAGGGTGAGGGTTAGTGTTAGAGTTAGGGTTAGTGTTAGGATTAGGGTTAGGGTGAGGGCGAGTGTGAGGGTTAGGGTTAGAGTTAGCCTTAGGCATAGGGTTAGGCAGAGGGTGAGGGTGAGGGTGAGGGTTAGGGTTAGGGTGAATGTTAGGGTTAGGGTTTGGGTGAGGGTTAGGATGAGGTTTAGAGTTAGGATTAGGGTTAGGATGAGGGCAAGGGTGAGGGTGAGGTTTAGAGTTAGCATAATGGCGAGGTTAAGTATTAGGATTAGGTTTAGTGTTAGGGTGAGGGTCAGGGTTATGGTTACTGTGAGGATTAGGGTTAGGATTAGTGTGAGGGTAAGGGTTAGGATTAGGGTTAGGGTTATATTTAGTGTTAAGGTTAAGGTTAAGTTCACAGTGAGGGTGAGGCTGAGGGTGAGGTATAGGTTTAGGGTTAGGGTGTGGTTTAGGGTTAGGTTTAGGTTTAGGGTTAGGGTGAGGGATTGGGTTTAGGTTAGGGTTACGGTGAGGGTGAGCGTTAGGGTTAGGGTTAGGGTTATTGTTATTGTTAGGGTTAGGGTTAGAGTTACGGTGAGGGTGAGGTTTAGGTTTAGGGTGAGGGTGAGGTTTAGGGTTAGAGTTAGGTTCAGGGGGAGGGTTAGGGTGAGGGTTAGGGTTAGGGTTAGTGTTAGGCTTAGGGTTAGGGTGAGGGTTAGGTTGTGGTTTAGGGTTGGGGTTAGGTTTAGGATTAGGGTTTAGGTGAGTGTGAGGGTGAGGTTTAGGGTTAGGCTTAGGCTTAGGCTTAGGGTTAGGCTGAGGGTGAGTGTGGGGATCATGATTAGTTTTAGGTTGATGGTTAGGGTTAGGGTTAGGTTTAGGGTTAAGATTAGGGTTAGGGTTAGAATTAGGTTTAGGGTGAGGGCTAGGGTGAGGGTGAGGATTAGGGTTAGGGTTAGGCTTAGTGTTAGGGTAAGCGTTAGTGTTAGGGTGAGGGTAAGTGTTAAGGTGAGGGTTAGGTTTAGGGTTAGGGTTAGGGCTAGGGTTAGGGTGAGTGTTAGGGTTAGGGTGATGGTTAGGGTTAAGGTGAGGGTTAGTGTTAGGGTTAGCGTTAGTGTTAGGGTGAGGGTTAAGGTTAGGGTGAGGCTTATGGTTAGAATGAGGGTTAGGGTTAGGGTTATGGTTATTGTTTGTGTTAGGGTTAGGGTTAGGATGAGGGTTAGGGTTAGGATTAGGGTGAGGGTGAGGGCTAGGGTGAGGGTGAGGGTTAGGGTTAGGCCTAGGCTTAGGCTTAGGTTACGGCTGATGCTGAGCGTGAGGTTGAAGGTTAGGGTTAGCATGATGGTTAGGTTATGGTTAGGCTGAGGGTTAGGATGAGGGTTAGGGTTAGGGTTAGGGATAGGTTGAGGGTGACAGTAAGGTTAAAATTGAGGGTTAGGTTTAGCACTAGGTTTAGGGTGAGGGCTAGGGTTAGGGTGAAGTTTTGGGTTAGGGTTAGAGTTATGGTGAGGTTTAGTTTTAAGTTTAGGTTTAGGATTATTGTTCTTCTTAGGGTTAGGGTTAAGGTTAAGGTAAGGGTGAGGGTGAGGGTGAGGTTGAGGGTTAGTTTTAGGGTTAGGATGAGGTTTAGAGTTAGGGTTAGTGTTAGGGTGAGGGTGAGGTTTAGGGTTATGGTTAGGGTTAGGGTTAGGGATAGTGTGAGTGTTAGGGTTAGGTTTAGTGTTATGATTTAGGTTATGGTGAGGGCTAGTGTGAGGGTGAGGGTTAGGGTTAGGGTTAGGTTTAGGCTTAGTATTAAGCTGAGGGTGAGGGTGAGGGTTAGGGTTAACCTTAAGCCTAGACTTATGCTTAGGCTGAGCTTGAGGGTGCAGGTGAGGGTTAGGGTTAGGGTGATTGTTAGAGTTTTAGGGTTAGGGTGAGGTTTAGGGTTAGGGTTAGGGTGAGGCTTAGGGTGATGTTTAGGTTTAAGATTAGGGCATGTCAAAACCAGGTTTACAATGTCGGTGTGGGGGGGGGAGGGGGTATAATTGGGTGGGGGGAAGAGGGAGGCTGGGAAGGGAGTTGAAGGGTAAACAAAGGAGGAGGCTGCAATGCTTGGTAAGAAATGTATGCATTATCCTGCCCATGTAATTGTAGCCCCTCTGTACAGTATGTTCTCAAATAAAATAAAATTAAATTAAAAAAGAAAAGAAAAACCAAAAAAAAAAAAGATTAGGGCTAGGGAGAGTGCTAGGGTGAGGGTGAGGATTAGGGTTAGAGTTAGGGTGCGGTTTAGGGATAGGGTTAGGTTTAGTGTTAGGGTGAGTGTTACGTTGAGGGTGAGTGTTAGGGTTAGGGTGAGAGTTAGGGTTAGTGTGAGGGTGAGGGTAAGATTAAGGTAGGGTTATTGTTATTGTTAGTGTTATGGTTAGGTTTAAGTTTACAGTGAGGGTGAGGCTGAGGGTGAGGGTTAGATTTAGGGTTAGGGTTAGGTTTAGGTTAGGGTTAGAGTAAGGGTTAGGGTGAGGGTTTGGGTCAGGTTTACGATTATGGTGAGGGTGAGTGTTAGGTTTGGGGTGAGGGTTAGTGTTATTGTTAGGATTAGGGTTAGAGTTACTGTGAAGGTGAGGGTGAGTGTGAGGGTTAGGGTTAGGGTGAGGTTTAGGGTTAGGGTTAGGTTTAGGGTGAGGGTGAGGGTGAGGTTTAGGGTTATATTTAGGGTTAGATTGATGGTTAGGGTGAGGTTTAGGGTTATTGTTAGGGTTAGGGTTAGGGTGAGGGTTAGGATGAGGGTGAGAGTTAAGGTGAGCTTTAGAGTTAGGGTTAGGATTAGGATTAGGGTTAGTGTTAGGATGAGTGTTTGGGTTAGTCTCAGGGTTAGGGTTAGGCTTAGCGTTAAGCTGAGGGTGAGGTTGATGGTGAGGATTAGGGTTAGATTTTGGGTTAGGGTTAGCGTTTGGGTGAGAGTTAGTGTTAGGGTTAGGATGAGGATTAGGGTTAGGATTAGTGTTAAGGTTAGGTTTAGGTTGAGGTTTAGGATGAGGGTGATTTTAGGATTAGGGTTAGGGTGAGGGCGAGGGTGAGTTTTAGGGTTAGAGTTAGGGTTAGGGTAAGGGATAGGGTGAGGTTCAGGGTTAGGGTTAGTGTTAGGGTTAGGGTTAGGTTGAGGGTTAATGTTAGGGTGAGGGTTAGGTTTAGGGTTAGGATTAGGATTAGGGTTAGTGTGAGGGTGAGTATGAGGGTTAGGATTAGGGTTAGGTTTAGGCTTAGGGTTAGGCTGAGGGTGAGGGTGAGGGTGAGGGTTAGCGTTAGGGTGAGGGTGAGGTTTAGGGTTAGAGTTAGTGTTATGTTGAGTTTTAGTGTGAGGGTTAGTGTTAGGGTTAGTGTTAGGGTTAGGGTTAGGGTGAGGGTTAGGGTTACGGTGAGGGTTAGGGTTAGGGATAGCTTTAGGTTTAGGATTAGGTTTTGGGTGAGGTTGAGTGTGAGGGTTATGATTAGGGTTATGAATATGCTTAGGGTTAGGCTGAGGGTGAGGTTGAGGGTTAGGGTTAGGGTGAGAGTTATTATGAGTGTTAGATTTAGGATTAGGATTAGGGTGAGGGATAGAATGAGGGTGAGGTTTAGTCTTAGGGTTAGGGAGAGGTTTAGGGTTAGGATTAAGTTTAGGCATAGGGTGAGGGTTAAGGTTAAGGTTATGATGAAGGTTGAGGGTTAGGATTAGGTCTAGGTTTAGGGTGAGTGTTAGGGTTAGGGTGAGGGCTAGGGTGAGGGTGAGGTTTAGGGTTAGGGTGAGGTTTAGGGTTAGAGTGATGGATAGGATTAGTGTGATGATTAGTGTTAGGGTTGGGGTTAGTGTTAGGGTGAGGGTAAGTGTTATGGTGAGATTTAGGGTTATGTTGACATTTATGGTTACAATGAGGGTTAGGGCTAAATTTAGGGTTATTGTTAGGGTTAGGGTTAGGGTTTCGGTTATTGTTAGGGTGAGGGTTAGGGTTCGGTTTAGGTTGAGGTTTATATTAAGGGTTAGGGTTAGAGTTAGGGTTAGGGTGAGGGTGTGGTTTAAGGTTAGAGTTAGTGTTAGTGTTAGTGTTAGAGTTAAGGTGAGCGTTAGAGTGAGGTTTAGGGTTAGGCTTAATCTTAGGGTTAGTCTTAGGCTTAGGCCAAGACTGAGGGTGAGGGTTAGGGTTAGGGTTAGGTTGAGGGTTAGGGTTAGGGTTAGGGTGAGTGTTAGGATGTGGTGTAGTGTTAGGATTAGGGTTAGGGTGAGCACTAGGGTGATGGTTAATGTGAGGGTTAGTGTTAGGGATAGGGTTAGGTATAGGATTAGGTTTAGATTGAGGGTGAGTGTGAGGGTTAGGGTGAGGATTAGGCTCAGGCTTAGGGTTAGAGTGAGTGTTAGGGTTAGGGTTTGGTTTAGGGTGAGGGTGAGGGTTAGGGTTAGGGTTAGTGTGAGGGTGAGGGTGAGGGTTAGGGTTAGGTTTAGTGTGAAAGTTAGGGTTATGGTGAGGGTTAGGGTTAGGGTTAGGGTGAGGGTGAGGGTGAGGGTTAGGGTTAGGTTTAGTGTGAAAGTTAGGTTTATGGTGAGGGTTAGGGTTAGGTTAAGGTTAGGGTGAGGGCTAGGGTGAGAGTGAGGTTTAGGGTTAGGTTTAGGGTGAGGTTTAGGTTGAGGGTGGGGTTTAGGGTTAGGGTTAGGGTGAGGTTTAGGGCTATGGTTAGGGTTACGGTTAAGGCGAGGTTGAGGGTTAGGATTAGAGTTAGGGTTAGCGTGAGGGTTAGGGTGAGGGTTAGTGTTAGGGTTAGTGTTAGGGGTAGGGTTAGGATGAGGGTTAGGGTGAGGGTGAGGGTTAGGGTAAGGCTTAGGTTTAGGATTAGGGTTAAGGTGAGGGTGAGTGTGAGGGTTAGTGTTAGTGTTAGCGGTAGGGTTAGCATTAGGGTTCGGGTGAGGGTGAGGTTTAGCTTTAGGGTTATGTTTAGAGTGAGCGATAGGGTGAAGGTTATGGTGAAGGTTAGGGATAGGATTAGCGTTACGGTATGTGCTAGAACCAGCAACACTGTTAGGGTTAGGGTTAGAGTGAGGGTTAGGATGAGTGTTACATTTAGGGTTAGTGTTAGTGTTAGGGTTAGGATTAGGGTTACGGTGACTGTGATTGTGACAGTTAAGGTTAGGGTTAGTGTTAGGCTTAGGGTTAGGCTGAGGCTTAGGGTGTGGGTGAGGGTTAGATTTAGGGTGAGGGTTTGGTTTAGGGTTAGAGTGAGGGTTAGGGTGAGGGTTCGGGTTGGATTAGGGTTAGGGTATGTCCTAGGGTGAGGATTAGGATTAGTTTTAGGTTTAGGGTGAGGTTAAGCATTAGGGTTAGGGTCAGGGTTAGGGTTAGGGTGACGGTTTGGGTTAGGGTTAGAGTTACGGTGAGGGTGAGTTTTAAGTTTAGGTTTCGGGTTATGGTTATTCTTAGGGTTAGGGTTAAGGTTAAGGTTAAGGTAAGGTTGAGGGTGAGGGTGATGTTGAGGGTTAGGGTTAGGGTTAGGATGAGGTTTAGAGTTAGGTTTAGTTTTAGGGTGAGGGTGAGGTTTAGGGTTATTTTTAGGGTTAGGGTTAGGGATAGTGTGAGTGTTAGGGTTAGGTTTAGTGTTATGGTTAGGGTTTTGGTGACGGCTAGTGTGAGTGTGAGGGTTAGGGTTAGGGTTAGGCTTAGGCTTAGTGTTAAGCTGAGGGTGAGGATGAGGGTTAGGTTAAGGCTGAGGGTGAGGTTTACGGTTAGGGTTAGCGTTAGAGTGCGGGTTAGTGTGAGGGTTAGGGGTAGGGTTAGTGTTACGGTTACGGTGAGGGTGAGGGTGAGTGTCAGGGTTAGGCTTAGCCTTAGGCTTAGGCTTATGCTTAGGCCGAGCTTGAGGGTGAAGGTGAGGGTTAGGTTTAGGGTGATTTTTAGGGTTTTAGGGTTAGGGTGAGGGTTAGCATTAGGATTAGGGTGAGGTTTAGGGTGAGGTTTAGGTTTAAGACTAGGGCTAGCTTGAGTGCTAGGTTGAGGGTGAGGGTTAGGGTTAGAATTAGGGTGAGTTTCAGGGATAGGGTTAGGTTTAGGGTTAGGTGAGTGTTATGGTGAGGGTTAAAGTGAGGGTGAGGGATAGGTTTAGGGTGAGGGTTAGGGTTAGTGTGAGGTTGAGGGTAAGTTTAGGGTTACGGTTATTGTTATTGTTAGTGTTATGGTTATGTTTAAGTTTACAGTGAGGGTGAGGCTGAGGGTGAGGGTTAGATTTAGGGTTAGGGTGAGGTTTAGGTTAAGGTTAGGGTAAGGTTTAGGGTGAGGTTTTGGTTTAGTTTTATGATTACGTTGAGGGTGAGTGTTAGGTTTAGGGTGAGGGTTAGTGTTATTGTTAGGGTTAGGGTGAGTTACGGTGAAGGTGAGGGTGAGTGTGAGGGTTAGGGTTAGGTGAGGTTTAGGGTTAGGGTTAGGTTTAGGGTGAGGGTGAGGGTGTGGTTTAGGGTTAGATTTAGGCTTAGGGTGAGGTTTAGATTGAGATTTAGGGTTAGGGTTAGTGTTAGGGTTAGTATTAGTGTGAGGGCTAGGATGAGGGTGAGGGTTAGGTTGAGGTTTAGAGTTAGGGCTAGGATTAGGGTTAGCATTAGGGTGAGTGTTTGGGTTAGACTTAGAGTTAGGGTTTGGCTTAGCATTAAGCTGAAGGTGAGGGTGAGGGTGAGGATTAGAGTTTGGGTTTGGGTTAGGGTTAGCCTTTGGGTGAGAGTTAGGGTTAGGGTTAGGGTGAGTGTTGGGATGAGGATTAGGGTTAGGATTAGTGTTAGGGTTAGGGTTAGCGTGAGGGTTAGGATGATGGTGATGTTTAGGATTAGGATTAGGGTGAGCTTGAGGGTGAGTTCTAAGGTTAGAGTTAGGGTTAGAGTAAGGTATAGGGTGAGGTTTAGGGTTAGGGTTAGTGTTAGGGTTAGGGTTAGGGTGAGGATCAGTGTTAGGGTGAGGGTTAGGTTTAGGGTTAGGATTAGGATTAGGATTAGTGTGAGGGTGAGTATGAGGGTTAGGGTTAGGGTTAGGTTTAGGCTTAGGTATAGGCTGAGGGTGAGGGTGAGGGTGAGGTTTAGTTTTAGGGTGAGGGTGAGATTTAGGGTTAGTTAGTGTTAAGTTGAGGTTTAGTGTGAGGGTTAGTGTTAGGGTTAGTGTTAGGGATAGGGTTAGGTTTAGGATTAGGTTTTGGGTGAGGTTGAGTGTGAGGGTTATGGTTAGGATTATGAATATGCTTAGGGTTAGGCTGAGGGTGAGGGTGAGGTTTAGGGTTTGGGTGAGTGTCAGGTTTATGGTTATGTTTATGGTTATGGTTATGTTGAGGGTTAGGATTAGGTTTAGGATTAGGATTAGTGTGAGGGCTACTATGAGGTTGAGGGTTAGGGTTAGGGTTAGGGTGAGGTTGAGGGTTAGGATTAAGTTTAGGCATAGGGTGGGGGTTATGGTTACGGTTATGATGTGGGTGAGGTTTAGGGTAAGTTTGATGGTAAGGATTAGGTCTAGGTTTAGGGTGAGGTTTAGGGTTAGGTTGAGGGCATGGGTGAGGGTGAGGTTTAGGGTTAGGGTGAGGTTTAGGGTTAGGATGATGGTTAGTGTTAGAGTGAGGATTAGTGTTAGGGTTAGGATTAGTGTTAATGTGAGGGTAAGTGTTAGGGTGAGGGTTAGGTTTATGGTGACGGTTATGGTTACAATAAGGGTTAGATTTAGTTTTAGTGTTATTGTTAGGGTTAGGGATAGGGTTGCGGTTACTGTGAGGGTGAGGGTTAGGGTTCTTTTTAGGGTGAGGTTTATATTAAGGTTTAGGGTTAGAGTTAGGGTTAGGGTAAGTTTTAGGGTTAGAGTTAGCGTTAGTGTTAGTGTTAGGGTTAGGATGAGGCTTAGTGTGAGGGTTAGGGTTAGGCTTAAGCTTAGGGATAGGTTTAGGCTTAGGCCGAGATTGAGGGTTTCGTTTAGGGGTAGGGTGAGGGCTAGGGTGAGAGTGAGGTTTAGGGTTAGGGTTAGGGTGAGGTTTAGGGTGAGG
This sequence comes from Dipodomys merriami, assembly GCF_024711535.1. Lineage (NCBI taxonomy): Eukaryota > Metazoa > Chordata > Mammalia > Rodentia > Heteromyidae > Dipodomys > Dipodomys merriami. The sequence goes on along the minus strand of NW_027206402.1, from coordinate 1,060,784 downwards.
GTGAGGTTTAGGGTTAGGGTTAGTGTGAGGTTTAGGGTTATGGTTAGGGTTACGGTTAAGGCGAGGGTGAGGGTTAGGGTTAGAATTAGGGTTAGGGTGAGGGTTAGGGTGAGGGTTAGTGTTAGTGTTAGTGTTGGGTGTAGGGTTAGGATGAGAGTTCGGGTGAGCGTGAGGGTTAGGGTAAGGGTTAGGATTAGGATTAGGGATAAGGTGAGGGTGAGTGTGAGGGTTAGTGTTAGTGTTAGGGTTAGTGTTAGCATTAGTTTTAGGGTGAGGTTGAGGGTTAACTTTAGGGTTAGCTTTAGAGTGAGGGTACGGGTGAGGGTTATGGTGAGGGTTAGGGATAGGATTAGAGTTAGGGTATGTGCTAGGATGAGCAATAGGGTTCAGGTTAGGGTTAGAGTGAGGGTTAGGTGCAGGTTAAGGTTTAGGTTTAGTGTTAGGGTTAGGGTTGGTGTTAGGTTTAGGAGTAGGGTTATGGTGACTGTGAATGTGACAGTTAGGGTTAGGGTTAGTGTTAGGCTTAGGTTTAAGCTGAGGCTGAGGGTGAGGATTAGGGTTAGATTTAGGGTGAGGGTTTTGTTTAGGGTTAGAGTGAGGGTTAGTGTGAGGGTTTGGGTTAGATTAGGGTTAGGGTATGTCCTAGGGTGAGGATTAGGTTAGTGTTAGGTTTAGCGTGAGGGTGAGGATGAGGTTTAGGGTTACATGTAGGGTTAAGGTGAGGTTTAGGGTGAGGTTTAGGGTTAGGGTTAGTGTTAGGTTTAGGGTTAAGGTGAGGGTTAGGATGAGGGTGAGGATTAGGGTGAGGTTTAGTGTTAGGGCTAGGATTAGGATTAGGTTTAGCATTAGGGTGAGAGTTTGGATTAGGCTTAGGGTTAGGGTTAGGCTTAGCATTAAGCTGAGGGTGAGGGTGAGGATGAGGGTGAGGATTAGGTTAGGGTTAGTGTTTGGGTGAGAGTTAGTGTTAGGTTTAGGGTGAGAGTTAGGATGAGGATTAGGGTTAGGATTAGTGTTAGGGTTAGGTTTAGTGTGAGGGTTAGGATGAGGGTGATGTTTAGGGTTAGGGTTAGGGTGAGAGTGAGGGTGAGGTTTAGTATTAGAGTTAGGGTTAGGGTGAGGGATAGGGTGAGGTTTAGGGTTAGGGTTAGTGATAGGGTTATGGTTATGGTGAGGGTTAGTGTTAGGGTGAGGGTTAGGTTTAGGGTTAGGATTAGGATTAGGGTTAGTGTGAGGGTGAGTATGAGGTTTAGGGTTAGGGTTAGGTTTAGGCTTAGGAAAGGCTGAGGGTGAGGGTGAGGGTGAGGGTTAGAGTTAGGGTGAGGGTGAGTTTTAGGGTTAGAGTTAGTGTTAAGTTGAGATTTACTGTGTGGGTTAGTGTTAGGTTTAGTGTTAGGGTTAGGGTTAGGGTGGGGGTTAGGGTAAGGGTTAGGGTTAGGGATAGGGTTAGGTTTAGGATGAAGTTTTGTGTGAGGTTGAGTGTGAGGGTTATGTTTAGCTTTATGATTATGCTTAAGGTTAGGCTGAGGGTGAGGGTGAGGTTTAGGTTTAGGGTGAGGTTTAGTTTTAGGGTTACGGTGAGGGTTAGGATGAGGGTTAGGTTTAGCATTAGGATTAGGGTGAGGGCTAGCATGAGGGTGAGGTTTAGGGTTAGGGTTAGGGTGAGGTTTAGGATTATTTTTAGGCACAGGGTGGGTGTTAGGGTTAAGGTTATGATGAGGGTGAGGGTTAGGGTAAATTTGAGGGTTAGGATTAGGTCTAGGTTTAGGGTGAGGGTTAGGTTGAGGGCTAGGGTGAGGGTGGGGTTTAGGGTTAGGGTGAGGTTTAGGGTTAGGGTGATGGTTAGGGTTAGTGTGAGGATTAGTGTTAGGGTTAGGGTTAGTGTTAGGGTGAGGGTAAGTGTTAGGGTGAGGGTTAGGGTTATGGTGACGGTTATATTTACAATGAGGGTTAGGTTTAGGTTTAGTGTTATTGTTAGGGTTAGGGTTAGGGTTACGGTTACTCTGAGAGTGAGGTTTAGGGTTCGGTTTAGGGTGAGGTTTATATTAAGTGTTAGGGTTAGAGTTAGGGTTAGGGTGAGGTTTAGGGCTAGAGTTAGCGTTAGTGTTACTGTTAGAGTTAGAGTGAGGGTTAGTGTGGGTTATATTGAGGATTAGGTTTAGGGTTAATGTGAGGGTTATGGTTAGGGTGGGGGTTAGGGTTCGGTTTAGGATTATTGTTAGTTTTAGGGTTAGGGTTACGGTTATGGTCAGGGTGAGGGTGAGGGTTAGGGTTAGGGTGAGGTTTAGTGTTAGGGTTAGGGCGAGGTTGAGGTTTAGGGGTAGAGTTAGGGTTAGGGTGAGGGTTAGGGTGAGGGTTGGGGTTAGGGTGCGGGTTAGGGTGGGGGTAACGGTTAGAGTAAAGGTGAGGGTTAGTCTGAGAGTGAGGGTTACGGTAAGGGTTAGGGTTAGGGTTAGGTTGAGGGTTGGGATTAGGGTTAGGCTTAGGCTTAGGCCCAGCATGAGGGTGAGGGTTAGGGTTCGGGATTGGGTGAGGGTTAGGGTTAGGGTTAGGGTGAGGGTTATGATGAGGTTTAGGGTTAGGATTAGCGTTAGGGTGAGTGCTAGGGTGAGGTTTAGGGTGAGGGTTTGTGTTAGGGATAGGGTTAGGGTTACGATTAGGGTTAGGGTAAGGGTGAGTGTCAGGGTTAGGGTTTGGTTTAAGCTGAGGTTGAGGCTGAGGATTAGGGTTAGGTTTAGGGTTAGGTGTAGGGTTGTGTTTAGGTTTAGGGTTAGTATTAGGGTTAGGGTTAGGGTTAGGGATACCGTGAGGGTTAGTGTTAGGGTTAGGCTTAGGGCTAGGCTTTGGGTTAGTCTGAGGTTGAGGGTGGAGTTGAGGATTAGGGTTAGGGTGATGGTTAGGATTAGGGTTAGGGTGAGGGCTGGGGAGAGGGTGAGGTTCAGGGTAAGACTTAGGCTTAGGCTTAGGGTTAGGCTGAGCATGAGGTTGAGTGTGTGGGTTAGGGTTAGCATGATGGTTAGGATTACCGTTAGGTTGAGGGTTAGGATGAGGTTAGGGTTAGGGTTTGGGTTAGGGTGATGGTAAGGGTAAAGCGGAGGTTCAGGCTGAGGGTGAGGATTAAGATAAGGGTGAAGTTTAGGGTTAGTATTAGGGTTAGGGTAGGGTTAGGTTTAGGGTAAGGGTGAGGTTTACATTGAGGATTAGGTTTAGGGTTAGGGTGAGGGTTATGGTTAGGGTGAAGGTTAGGGTTTGGGTTAGGGTTATTGTTAGTGTTAGGGTTAGAGTTACAGTGAGGTTGAGGGTGAGGGTGAAGGTTAGGTTTAGGGTGGGGTTTAGAGTTAGAGTTAGGGTTGGGTGAGGGTGAGGTTTAGGGTTAGAATTAGGGATACGGGGTGGATTAGGATGAGGTTCAGGTTTAGGGTTAGTGTTAGTGTTAGGTTGAGGGTGAGGATTAGGTTGAGGTTTTGGGATAGGGTTAGGTTTAGGATTAGGGTTAGGGTTAGGGTGAGTGTGAGGGTTAGGCTTAGGCTTAAGGTTAGGCTCAGGGTGAGGGTGGGAGTGAGGATTAGGGTTAGGGTGATGTTTCGGGTTAGGGTTAGTGTTATTGTTAGGGTTAGTGTTATAGATAGGGTGAGGGTGAGAGTGCGGTTGAGGGTTAGGGTTAGGGTGGGGTTTAGGGTTAGATATAGGGTTAGGGTGAGTGTTAAGGTGAGGATTAGGTGAGGGTTAGGGTTAAGGTTAGTGTTAGGGTTAGGTTGTGGGTGAGGGTTAGGTTGAGGTTTAGGGTTAGGATTAGGGTTAGGCTTAGTATGAGGGTTAGTGTTAGCGTTAGGGTTACTCTAACTGTGAGGGTAAGTGTTAGGGTGAGGGTATGGGTTAGGGTGAGGGTTATGGTTAGGGTGAGGTTTAGGTTTAGGGTTAGAGTTATTGTTAGGTTAGGGTTAGGGTTAAGGTGAGAGTGAGGGTGCGGTTGTGGGTTAGGTTTAGGGTGGGGTTTAGAGTTAGGGTTAGGGTTAGGGTTAGGGTGAGGGTGAGGGTGAGGTTTAGGTTTAGATATAGGGTTAGGATGAGGGTTAGGGTGAGGGTTAGGGTTAGGGTTTGTGTTAGTGTTAGGTGGAGTGTGAGGATTAAGTTGAGGTTTAGGGTTAGGGTTAGGTTTAGGGTAAATGTGACAGTTAGTGTTAGGGTTAGGGTTAGTCTTAGGGTGAGGGTTAGGATTTGGGTTAGGGTTATTGGTATTGTTAGGTTTAGGGTTATGGTTGCGGTGAGGGTGAGGGCGATAGTTAGGGTTAGGGTTAGGGTGAGGGTTAGGGTTAGGGTTATGAGGAGCGTTAGGATGATGGTTGGGTTAGGATTAGGGTTAGGCTGAGTTCTAGTGTGAGGGTGAGGTTTAGGTTTAGTTTTAGGGTGAGGTTTAGGGTTAAGGTTAGAGTTAGGGTTAAGGTGATGCTGCGGGTGAGTTTTAGGATTAGGGTTAGGATTAGGATTAGGGTAAGGGTTAGTGTGAGCATGAGGGTTAGGGTTAGGGTTAGGGTTAGGCTTAGGGTTACACTGATGGTGAGGGTGAGGGTGAAGGTTAGGGTTAGGATTAGGGTTAGGGTAAAGGTGAGCATGTGTGTTAGGGTTAGGTTTAGGGGTAGGCTTAGGGTTAGGCTGAGGGTGAGGTTGAGGATGACAGTTAGGGTTAGGATAATGGTTAGTGTAAGGGTTAGAGGGAGTGTTAGGATGACGGTTAGGTTTAGGAATAGGGTTAGGGTGAGGACTAGGGTGACGGTGAGGTTTAAGGTTAGGTTTATGGTGAGGGTTAGTGTTAGGGTTAGGGTTAGGGTTTTGGTTCGGGTTAAGTTTAGGGTTAGGATAAGGGTTATGGTGAGGGTGAGGGTTAGGTTTACGTTAGGGTTAGGATTAGGGTTAGGGTGATGGTGAGTGTGAGGGTTAGGGTTAGTGTTAGTGTGAGGGTTAGGATGAGGGTTAGGATTAGGGGAAGGGGGAGGGCTAGTGTGAGGGTGAGGTTTAGGGTTAGGGTTAGGGTGAAGTTTAGGTTTAGGGTCAGGGTTAGGGTTAGGGTTAGGGTGAGGGTGAAGTTTAGGGTTAGAGTTATGGTTAGGGTGAAGTGTTAGGTTTAAGTTTAGGGTGATGGTTAGGTTGAGTTTTAAGGTTAGGGTTAGAATTAAGGTTAGGGTGAGGGTGTCTGTGAGGGTTCGGTTTACGGTTAGGCTTAGGGTTAGGGTTAGGCTGAGCGTGAGTGTGGGGTTGATGATTAGGGTTAGGGTGATGGTTAGGATTATGGTTAGGGTGAGGGGTGGGGAGAGGGTGAGGTTTAGGGTAAGTCTTAGGCTTAGGCTTAGGGTTAGGCTGAGCAAGAGGTCGAGTGTGAGGGTTAGTGTTCGCATGATGGTTAATTTTAAGGTTAGGGTGAGGGTTAGAATGAGGTTAGGGTTAGGGTGTGGGTTAGGGTGAGGATGATGGTAAGGGTAAAGTTGACTTTTAGGCTGAGGGTGAGGGTTAAGATAAGGGTGAGGTTTAGGATTAGGTTTAGGGTTAGGGTTAATGATACGGTGAAAGTGAGGGTGAGTTTTAGGATTAGAGTTAGGTTTAAGGAGAGGCTGAGGGTGAGGGTTAGGGTTAGGGGTAGGATTAGGATTAGGGTAAGGGTTAGGGTGAGTGTGAGGGTTAGGGTTAGTGTTAGGGTCAGGCTTTTGGTTACACTGAGGGTGAGGGTGAGGGTGAGGGTTAGAGTTAGGATTTGGATTAGTGTGAGGGTGATTGTGTGTGTTAGGGTTAGGTTTAGCGTTAGGCTTAGGGTTAGGCTGAGGGTGAGGTTGATGTTGAGGGTTAGGTTTAGGGTGAGGGTTGGCTTAAGGGTTAGGGATAGGGTTACGATGAGGGTTAAGGTTAGGATTAAGTTTAGGGTGAGGTCTTGGTTGAGGGTGAGGTTTAGCTTTAGGTTTAGGGTGAGGTTTTAGGTTTGGGTTAGTTTTAGGTTGAGAGTTACGTTTCGAGTTATGTTTAGGGTTAGGGTGAGGGTTAGGGTAAGGATTAAGGTGAGGGTAAGGGTTAGGGTTCGGTTGAGGGTAAGGCTCACGATTAGGGTTAGGATGAGGTTTAGGGTGAGGGTGAGGTTTAAGGTTAGGTTTAGGATTAGGATTATGGTTAGGGTTAGGGTGAGTGTGAGGGTTATGGTTAGATTTAGGGTTAGGCTGAGGGTGAGGGTGAGGGTGAGGTTAGGGTTAGGGTGAGGTTTAGGTTTAGGGTTAGGTTTAGGGTTAGGGTGAGCATGAGGTTTAGTGTTAGAGGTAGGGTTAAGGTAAAGCTGAGGGTGAGGGTTAGGGTTAGGGTTAGGTTTAGGCTTAGGGTTAGGCTGAGGGTGAGGGTAGGGCTGAGGATTAGAGTTAGCCTTAGGGTTAGGCTTAGTGTTAGGTTTATTTCTAGTGTTATGGTTAGGGTTAAGTTTGCGGTGAGGCTGAGGCTGAGTGAGAGAGTTATGGTTAGGGTTATTGTTAGGGTTAGGGTTTGTGTTATTGTTAGGTTTAGGCTTAGAGTTACGGTTAGGTTGAGTGTGAGGGTGAAGTTTAGGGTTAGGGTGTGGTTTAGGGTTATTGTTAGGGTTAGACTGAAGGTGAGGGTGGGGTGAGGATTAGGGTGAGGCTGATTGTTTGTGTTAGGGTTAGTTTTAGGGTTAGGCTTAGGGTTAGGCAGAGTGGGAGGTTGAGGGGGAGGGATAGATTTAGAGGGAGACTTAGTATGAGGGTTAGGTTTAGGATTAGGTTTATGGTAAGGGCTAGGGTGAGGGTGAGGTTTAGGGTTAGGGTTAGGGTGAGAGTTAGGGTTATGGTTAGGGTGAGGGTGAGGGTGAGGGTGAGGTTTAGGTTTAGAGTTAGGGTTCGGGTGAGGATGAGGGTGAGGGTTAGGGTTAGGGTTAGTGTTAGTGTTAGGGATGGGGTTAGGGTGAGGGTTAGGGTGAGGGTGACGGTTAGGGTTAGGGTTAGGATTAGGATTAAGGTTAGGGTTAGGGTGAGTGTGAGGGTTAGGGTTAGGTTTAGGCTGAGGGTGTGGGTGAGGCTGAGGTTAGGATTAGGGTGAGGTATAGGTTTAGGGTTAGGGTGAGCATGAGGTTTAGAGTTAGAGGTAGGGTTAAGGTGAGGCTGAGGTTGAGGGTTAGGGTTAGGGCTAGGATTAGGATTAGGGTAAGGGTTAGGGTGAGCTTGAGGGTTAGGGTTAGGATTAGGGTTATGCTTAATTTTACAGTGTGGATGAGGGTGAGTGTTAGGGTTAGGGTTAGGATTAGGATTAGGATAAGGGTTAAGGTGAGGTTTAGGGTTAGGCATAGGTTAGGGAGAGGGTGTGGTTTAGGGTTTGAATTAGGGTAAGGTGAGGCTGAGGGTGAGGGTTAGGGTTAGGGATAGGATTAGGATTACGGTAAGGGTTAGGGTGAGTGTGAGGGTTAGGGTTAGTGTCAGGTTTAGGGTTAGGGTGAGATTTATGGTTCAGTTTAGTCGTAGGATTAGAGTGAGGTTTAGGTTTAGGGTTACCTTGAGCATGAGGTTTAGGGTTAGGTTGAGGGTTAGGGTTAGGTTTAGGGTTCTGGTGAGGTTAGGGTTAGGGTTATTGTTAGGGTTAGGGTTAGTGTTAGGGTGAGGGTAAGTGTTAGGGTGAGGGTTTGGTTAGGGTGAGGGTTTTGGTTAGGGTGAGGGTTAGAATTAGGTTTAGGGTTATTGTTTGGGTTAGGGTTAGGCTTAGGTTAAGAGTTGGGGGAGGGTTAGGGTTACAATTAGGGTTAGGGTTAGGATTTGGGTTAGGGTGAGGGTGAGGGTGTGTTTTAGGTTTAGGTTTAGGGTTAGGTTTAGGGTTAGGTTGAGGGTGAGGTTGAGGGTGAGGGTTAGGCTTAGGGTGAGGGTAATGGTAAGGGTTAGGGGGAGGGTTAGGTTGAGGGTTAGTGTTAGGATTAGGGTTAGGATGAGGGCTCGGGTGAGCATGAGGTTTAGGGTGAGGGTTAGGGTGAGGGTTGGGGTTAGGTTTAGGGTGATAGTTTTATTTCGGGTTATTTGAGGGTTAGGGTAAGAGTTACGGTGAGGGTCAGGGTTAGGTTTAGGTTGAGGGTTAGGTTTCAGATTAGCATTAGGGTGAGGGTGAGGCTGAGGGTTAGGGTTAGTGTTTTGATGAAGGTTAGGATGAGGGGTAGGGTTAGGATTAGTGTTAGGGTGAGGGCTTGGGTGAGGGTGAGGTTTAAGGTTAGGGTTAGGGTGAGGTTTAGGGTTAGGATGAATTATAGAGATAGGGTTAGGTTTAGGGTTAGTGTCAGGTTGAGGTTTAGGGTTAGAGACAGTTTTAGGGTGAGGCTGAGCATTAGGGTTAGGGTTAGGATTAATGTTAGGGTTAGGCTTAAGTTGAGGGTTAGGGTGAGGGTGAAGTTTAGGGTTAGGGGGAGGGTTAGGATGAGGTTTAGTGTTAGGATTAGGGTTAGGGTTTGGGCTAGGGAAAGGGTGAAGTTTAGGGTTAGGGTTAGGGTGAGGTTTAGGGTTAGGGTTAGGGTTGGGGTTAGGGTGAGGTTGAGGTTTGGGGTTAGAGTTAAGGTTAGGGTTCGCCTGAGGGTGAGGTTTAGGGTTAGGGTTAGGGTTAGGTTGAGGGTGAGGTTTAGTTTGAGGTTTAGGGATAGGATTAGGTTTAGGATTAGGGTTAGGGTGAGGCTGAGTGTGAGGGTTAGGGTGAGGGTTAGGCTTAGGCTTAGGTTTAGACTGAGGGTGAGGGTGGGTGTGAGGATTAGGGTTAGGGTGATGGTTAGGGTTAGTGTTATTGTTAGTGTTAGGGTTTGATTTATCGTGTGAGTGAGGTTGCGGGTAAGGTTTAGAGTTAGGGTTAGTGTGGGGTTTATGGTTATGGTTAGTTTTAGGGTTAGGTTGAGGATGAGGTTGAGGCTTAGATATAGGATTAGAGGGAGAGTTACAGAGAGGATTAGGATTAGGGTTAGGGTGAGGCGGAGTGTTAGCATTAGGGTTATGGTTATTGTTTGGGTTAGGTTTAGGGTTAGGATTAGTGTTATTGTTAGGGTTAGTGTTAGAGTTATGGTGAGGGTGAGTGTGAGGGTGTGGGTTAGGGTTAGGGTTAGGATTAGGCTTAGGCATAGTTTTAGGCTGAGTGTGAGGGTGGGGGTGAGGATTAGGGTTAGGGTGATGTTTAGTGTTAGGGTTAGGGTGAGGGTTAGTGTTAGAGTTAGGGTTAGAGTTAGGGTTAGAGTGAGGGTGTGGTTTAGGGGTACAGTTATGGATAGGGTGAGGGTTAGGATTAGGGTTAGGGTTAGGGTGGTGTTGACCGTAAGGGTAAAGGTGAGGTTTAGGGTGAGGGTGAGGGTTAAGGTATGGGTGAGAGTTAGGGTTAGGGTGAGGTTTAACATTAGGGTCAGGGTGAGGGTGAGGGTTAGATTGAGGATTAGTGTTAGGGTTAGTGTGAGGTTTAGGTTGAGGATGAGGGTAAGGGTTAGGGTGGGGGCTAGAGTGAGGGTGAGGTTTAGGGTTAGTGTTACGGTGGGGTTTAGGGTTAGGGTGATGTTTAGTGTTATTGTGAGGGTTAGTTTTAGAGTTAGCATAAGTGTTAGGGTAAGGGTTAGTGTTAGGGTGAGGGTGAGGGTGAGGGTTAGCGTTAGGGTTAGGATGAGGTTTAGGGATAGGGTTAGAGTTAGAGTTAGGTTCAGGGTTAGGTTCAGTGTTTGAGTTAGGTTTAGGGTGAGGCTGAGGGTGCGGTTGAGGCTTAGGATTAATGTTAAGGTTATTCTTAAGATGAGGGTTAGGTTGAGGGTGAGGGTTTGGGTTAGGGTTAGGAGTAGGATTAGGGTTAGGGTTAGGGTGAGTGTGAGGATTAGGGTAAGGGTTAGGGTTAGGCTTAGGGTTAGGATGAGGGTGAGGGTGAGGGTCAGGGTTAGGGTGAGGGTGATACTTACAGTTAGGATTAGGGTGAGTGTGAGGTTTAGGGTTAGGTTTAGGTTTAGGTTTAGGCTGAGCATGAGGTTGAGGTTTAGGGTTATGGTGAGGTTTAGGGTTAGGGTTATGGGGAGGGTTAGGAGGAGAGTTAGGGTTAGGATTAGGGTTAGAGTTAGGGTTAAAGTGAGGCTGAGGGTGAGGCTTAGCGTTAGGGTTAGGATAAGGATTAGGGTAAGGGCTAGGTTGAGTGTGAGGGTTAGGGTTAGGGTTAGGGTTAGGCTTAGGGTTACGCTGATGGTGAGGGTGAGGGTGAGGGTTAGGGTTAGGATTAAGGTTAGGGTGAGAGTTAGGGTTCAAGTTAAGTTTAGGTTTAGGGTGTGGGTTACGGTTAGGGTTACGTGGAGCGTGAGGTTTATGGTTTGGTTGAGGGTTAGGGTTAGGGTTAGGGTTAGGGTGAGATTACGGTTAGGGTTAGTGTGAGGGTTAGTGTTAGGGTTAGGGTTAGTGTTAGGGTGACGGTAAATGTTAGGGTGAGGGTTTGCGTTAGGGTGAGGGTCATGGTTAGGTTGAGGGTTAGGATTAGGGTTAGGGTTATTGTTTGGGATAGGTCTAGTTTTATGGTTATGTTGAGGGTGAGATTGAGGGTTAGGGTTTGGGTTAGGGTGAGGTTTATGGTTTGGGTTAGGGTTAGAGTTAGGTTTAGGGTGAGGGTGAGGTTTAGGTTTATAGTAAGTGTGAGGGTTTGGTTGAAGTTTAGGTTTAGGGTTAGGGTTAGGATTAGGGTTAGGGTGATGGTGAGTGTGTGTGTTTGGGTTAGGTTTAGGGTTAGGCTTAGGGTTAGGCTGTGGGTGAGGTTTAGGGTTAGAGTTAGGGTAAGGGTGAGGCTGATCTTGAGGTTTAGGGTTAGGTTTAGTGTTAGATTTCGGGTTACGGTGAGGGTTAGACTGAGTGTGAGGGTTATGCTTAGTGTTATGATTAGGTTTAGGGTAAGGGTTAGGGTGAGTGTGAGGGTTAGGGTTAGGTTTAGGCTGAGGCTTAGGATTAGGCTGAGGGTGAGGGTGAGGGTGAGTTTAGGTTTACGGTTAGGGTGAGTGTTAGTGTTCGGTTAAGTTTAGGGTTAGGGTGAGGGTTAGATTTAGGGTAAGGATTAGGGTTAATGTTAGGGTTAGTGTGAGGGTTAGGATGAGGATTAGGGTTATGATTAGGGTAAGGGTGAGGGCGAGGGTGAGGTTGAGGATTAGGGTTAGTGTTAGGGTAAGGTTTAGTGTTAGGGTTAATGTTAGGGTGAGGGTTAGCATGAGGGTTAGGGTTACCTTTAGGGTGAGGATTAGGGTTAGGATGAGGGTAAGGGTTAGGACTTGTGTTAGTGTGAGGGTGAGTTTTAGGGTTAGATTTAGCGTTAGGGGGACGCTTAGGTCCAGGGTTAGAGTAAGTGTTACGGTTAAGTTTAGGTGAGGGTTACTTTGAAGTTTAGGGTTATGGTTAGTGTTAGGGTTAGGTTTAGGGTTATTGTAAGGGGGAGTGTGAGGGTTAGGCTTAGGGTTAGGCTTAGGCTTAGGGTCAGGCTGAGGGTGAGGGTGGGGGTGAGTATTAGGTTTAGGGTGATTGTTAGGGTGAGGGTTTTGATGAGAGTAAGTGTTAGGATTAGGGTTAGGGTGAGGGCTAGGGTGAGGATGAGGATTAGGAGGAGGGTTAGCGTTATGGTCAGGGTGAGGGTTAGTGTTAGGGTGAGAGTTAGTGTTAGGATTAGGCATAGGGTGAGGGTGAGTGTTAGCATTAGGGTTAGGGTTATGGTTAGGTTTAGGGTTAGGACTAGTGTTATTTTTAGGGTTAGGGTTATAGTTATGGTGAGGGTGAGGGTTTGGGTTAAGGTTTCTGTGAGGTTTAGGGTTATTATTAGGATTAGGGTTAGGGTGAGGGTGAGGTTTAGGGTTAGATTTAGGGTTAGTTACAGGGTTAGGTCCAGGGTTAGGGTTATGGTTAGTGTTAGTGCTAAGGTTAGGGTGAGGTTTAGGTTGAGGTTTAGGGTTAGGGTTAGAGTTAAGGTTAGGATTAGGATTAGGGTTATGGTGAGGGTGAGTGTGATGGTTAGGTTTAGGGTTAGGCTTAGGCTTAGGATTAGGCTGAGGGTGAGGGTGTGGGTGAGAATTAGGGTTAGGGTGATGGTTAGAGTTAGGGTTAGGGGCAGGTTTAGGGTTAGAGTTAGGGTTAGGATGAGGCTGTGGTTGAGGGTTAGGTTTAGGGTTAGTGTTAGAGTTAGGGTTAGAGTGAGCATTAGGGTGAGGGTATGGTTTAGGCTTAGTGTTAGGATTGGGATTAGGGGAAAGGTTAGGGTGTGTGTGAGGGTTTGGGTTTCAGTTAGGGTTAGGCTTAGGGTTAGGATGAGGGTGAGTGTGAGGATGAGGGTTAGGGTTAGGGTGAGGGTTAGTTGTAGGGTTAGGGTGAGAGTTAGGTTTCAGGTTAAGTTTAAGGTTAGGGTTAGGGTTAGGTTTAAGTTTAGGGTTAGGGTTAGGGTTTCGTTTAGGGTTAGTGTTAGTGTTAGGGTTAGTTTTAGGGTTACAGTGGGGGTTAGGATTAGAGTTGGGGTTAGGGTTAGGGTTAGGCTGAGGGTGACTGTGGGGGTGAGGATTAGAGTTAGGGTTAGGGTTAGGGTTAATGTTAGTGTTATGGTTAGGGTCAAGTTTCCAGTGAGGGTGAGGCTGACGGTGAGGGTTATGGATATGGTTAGGGTTAGGGTTAGTGTTATTGTTAGGGTTAGGGTTAGACTTATGTTGAGGTTGAGGGTGAGGGTGAGGGTTAGTGTTAGGCTGAGGTTTAGGGTTAGGGTTAAGGTTAGGTTTAGGTTGAGGGTGAGGTTTAGGGTTACACATAGGTTTAGGGGGAGGTTTAGGTTGAGGTTTGGGTTAGCGTTAGTGTTAGGGTTAGGATGAGGTTGAGGGTTAGGTATAGGGTTAGGTTTAGGATTAGAGTTACAATGAGGGTGAGTGTAAAGGTTAGGGTGAGGTTTAGGCTTAGTCTTAGGCTTAGGCAGAGGGTGATGTTGGGGGTGAGGATTAGGGTTAGGGTGATGGTCTGGGTTAGGGTTAGTGTTATTGTTAGGGTTATTGTTAGAGTTATGGTGAAGCTGAGGGTGCGGTTGAGGTTTAGGTTTAGGATTAGGGTGGGGTTTAGGGTTATGGTTAGGGTTACTGTTAGGGTGAGGGTGAGGTTTAGGGTTATATATAGGGTTATGGAGGTGGTTAGCGTGAGGGTTAGGTTTAGGGTTAGTGTTAGGGTTAGGGTGAGGGTGAGGTTTACGGTTAGATATAGGTTTAGGGGAAGGGTTACGGTTAGGATTAGGGTGAGGTTTAGGGTTAGGGTTAGGGTTAGAGTTACAGTGAGGGTGAGGGTGCGAGTGAGTGTGAGGTTTAGTTTTAGGTTTAGGGTTAGGCTTAGGGTTAGGCTTAGGGTTAGGCTGAGGGTGAGGGTGAGAGTTAGTGTTAAGGAAAGGGTTATGATTAGGGTTATGAGGAAGGTTAGCACGAGGGTTAGGGATAGGATTAGGGTTAGGGTGAGGGTGATGTTTAGGGTTAGGTTGAGGATGAGTTTTAGTGTTAGGGTTAGCTTTAGGATTAGGTTGAGGGTGAGGTTTAGGGTTAGAATTAGGGTTAAGTTGAGGCTGAGGGTGAGGGTTAGGGATAGGGTTAGGATTAGGATTAGGGTAAGGGTTAGGGTGTGTGTGAGGGTTAGGGTTAGGGTTAGGCTTAGGGTTACAGTGAAGGTGAGGATGAGGGTGAGGTTTAGGGTTAAGGTAAGGTTTAGGTTTAGGGTGATTGTTAGGGTTTATGTTAGGGTGAGGTTTAGGGTTAGGGTGATGGTTAGGGTTAGTTTGAGCGTTAGTGTTAGCCTTAGGTTTAGTGTTAGGTGATGGTTAAGGTTAGGGTGAGGTTTATGAGTAGGGTGAGGGTTAGGGTTAGGTTTAGGGTTTTTGTTAAGTTTAGGGTTACAGTTAGGGTTATGGTGAAGGTGAGGGTGAGGGTTAGGGTTAGTATGAGGGTTAGGTTTGGGTTATGATCAGAGTTAGGTTTAGGGTGAGGGTGAGGTTTAGGGTTAGAGTTAGGGGTAGTGTTAGGGTTAGGGATAAGGTGAGGGTTAGGGTTAGGGTTAGGGTTAGGCTTAGGTTTAGGCTTAGGCTTAGGCCGAGCATGAGGGTGAGGGTTAGGGTTAGGGTTAAGGTGAGGGTTAGTGTTAGGATTAGGTTTAGGGTGAGGGTAAGGATTAGGGTTAGGCTTAGGTTTTGGGTGATGGTTAGGGTTAGGGTTTGGGTTAGGATGAGGGTGCGACTGAGGATTAGGGTTAGGTTTAGTGTTAGGTTTAGCGTTTGGTTTAGGATTAGGGTTAGTGTCAGTGTTGGGGTTTGTGTTAGGGTTACGGTGAGGGTTAGGTTTAGGGTTAGGGTTAGGTTTAGGCGGAGGATGAGGGTGGGTGTAAGGATTAGAGTTAGGTTTAGGGTTAGGGTTAGGGTTATTGTTAGTGTTATGGTCAGGGTTAAGTTTGTAGTGAGGGTGAGGCTGAGGTTGAGGGTTATGTTTAGGGTTAGGGTTATGGTTAGTGTTATTGTTAGGGTTAGGGTTAGACTTATGGTGAGGTTGAGGGTGAAGTTGAGGGTTAGGGTTAGGGTGAGGTTTAGGGTTAGGGTTAGTGTTAGGGTTAGGGTGAGGGTTAGGGTTAGGTTGAGGTTTAGGGATAGGGTTAGTTTTAGGATTAGAGTTAGGATGAGGGTGAGTGTAATGGTTAGGGTGAGGGTTAGGCTTAGGGTTAGGGTTAGGCAGAGGGTGAGGTTGGGGGTGAGGATTACGGTTAGGGAGATGTTTCATTTTAGGGTTAGTGTCATTGTTAGGGTTAGGGTTAGAGTTACAGTGAGGGTGAGTGTGCGGGTGAGGGTTAGGTTTAGGGTTTTGATGGGGTATAGGGTTAGGGTTAGGTTTACAGTTAGGGTGAGGTTGAGGTTTAGGGTTTGATATAGGGTTAGGGAGAGGGTTCGGGTGAGGGTTAGGGTTAGGGTTAGTGTTAGGGTTAGGGTGAGGGTGTGGTTTAGGGTTAGATATAGAGTTTGGGGGAGGGTTAGGGTTAGGGGGAGGTTTAGGGTTAGGGTTAGGGTGAGGGTTAGGGTTAGGGTTAGATTTACAGTGAGGGTGAGGTTGATGTTGACTGTGAGGGTTAGGGTTAGGTTTAGGGGTAGGCTTAGGTTTAGGCTTAGGATTAGGCTGAGGGTGAATGTGAGGGTGAGGCTTAGGGTTAGGGTGAGGGTTAGGGTTAGGGTTATGGGGAAGGTTAGGATGAGGGTTAGGTTTAGGATTAGGGTTAGGGTGAGGGCTAGGGTTAGGGTTAGGGTTAGGTTGAGGATGAGGTTTGGGGTTAGAGTTACCATTAAGGTTAGGCTGAGGTTGAGGGTGAGGGTTAGGGTTAGGGTTAGGGTTAGGATTAGGATTAGGGTAAGGGTTAGTGTGAGTGTGAGGGTTAGGGTTATTGTTAGGATTAGGCTTAGGATTACACTGAGAGTGAGGGTGAGGGTTAGGGTTAGTGTATGCGTTAGGGTTAGGGTTAGGGTGAGAGTTAGGGTTCCGGTTATTTTAGGTTTAGGGTGAGGTTTAGGGTTAGGCTTAAATTGTGCATGAGTGTTAGGGTTAGTTTGAGGGTTAGGGTTAGGGTTAGGGTTAGGGTGAGGTTTAGGGTTAGAGTTAGGATGAGGGTTAGAGTGAGGATTAGGGTTAGGATTAGGGTTAGGTTGAGGGCTAGGGTGAGGGTGAGGGTTAGGGTTAGTGTTAGGGTGAGGTTTAGGGTTAGGGTTAGGGTTAGGGTTAAGGTTAGGATTAGGGTTAGGGTGAGGGCAAATGTGAGGCTGAGGGTGAGGGTTAGAGTTAGGGTTAACGTGAGGTTTAGGGTCTGTGTTAGGGTTAGAGTTAGGGTTAGGGTGAGGGTGAGGTTTAGGGTTAGAGTCAGGGTTAGGGTGAGGGTTAGGTTGAGGGTTAAGGTTAGGGTTAGTGTTAGGGTTAGGGTTAGGTTGAGATTTAGAGGGAGGTAAGAGTTAGTGTTAGGGTAAGGGATAGGATTAGAGTTAGGGTTAGGATTAGGTTTGGTGTAAGGTCTAAGGTGAGGGTGAGGTTTAGGTTTAGGGTTATGGTGAAGTTTTGTGCTCGGGATAGGGTTAGGTTAAGTGAGAGGGTGAGGTTTAGGGTTAGAGTTAGGTTTTGGGTGAGGCTGAGAGTGAGGGTTAGCTTGAGGGTTAGTGTGAGGGTTAGGGTTAGGTTTAGGGTGAAGGTGAGTTTGAGGATGAGGGTTAGGATTAGGGTGAGGTTGAGGGTTTGGTTTAGGTGGAGGGTTAGGTTGAGGTCAGGGTTAGGGTTAGGGTTAGGCAAAGGATGAGGATGTGGGTGAGGGTTAGGTTTAGGTTGAGGGAATGTTTGAGGGTTTTGAGGAGGGTTAGGATGAGGGTTAGGGTTAGGATTAGGGTTAGGTTGAGGGCTAGGCTGAGGGTGAGGTTTAGGTTTAGGTATAGCGGAAGCTTTAGGGTTAGGGTTAGGGTTAGGGTGAGGCTAAGAGTTAGAGTTAGGGTTAAGCTTAGGCTTAGGGTTAGGCTGAGGGTGACGTTGAGGGTGAGGGTTAGGGTTGGGGTGAGCATGAGCGTTAGGATTAGGGTGAGGTTTAGGGTGAGGGTGAGGTTAAGGCTTAGTGGTAGGATTAGGATTATGATATGGGTTAGGGTTAGTGTGACAGTTAGGGTTAGGGTTAGGCTTAGCCTTAGTTTTCGGCTGAGGGTGAGGGTGAGGGTGAGGGCTAGGGTTAGGGTGCGGCTTAGGGTTAGGGTTAGGGTGAGAGTTAGGGTTCCGTTAAATTTAGGGTTAGGGTGAGCATTAGGGTTAGGATTCGGTTTAGGGTGAGGGCTAGGGTGAGGCTGAGGGTTAGGGTTAGTGTTAGGGTAAGGTTTAGGTTTAGGGTTAGAGTTAGGGTGAGGGTTAGGGTTAGGATTAGGGTTAGGGTGAGTGTGACAGTTAGAATTAGGTTTAGGTTTAGCAATATGGTTATGTTTATCGTTAGGATTAGTGATATTGTTAAGGTTGGGATTAGTAGTAGGGTTAGGGTGAATTTGAGGTTTAGGGTTAGATTTAGGTTTAGTTGTTGGGTTAGGACGAGGGTTAGGGTTAGGGTTACTGTTAAGCTTAAGGTTAGGGTGAGGGTTAGGTTGAGGTTTAGGGTTAAGGTTAGGGTTAGGGTTAGGATTAGGGTTAGGGTGAGGGTGAGTGTGATGGTTAGGGTTAGGCTTAGGCGTAGGGTTAGGCTGAGGGTGCAGGGGGGAGAGAATTAGGGTTATGGTGATGGTTAGGTTTAGGTTAATGTGAGGGTTAGGATGAGGGTTAGGGTTAGGATTCGGTTTAGGGTGAGGCTAGGGTGAGGGTGAGGGTTAGGGTTAGGGTTAGAGTGTGGTTTAGTGTTAAGGATAGGATTAGAGTTAAGGTTAGCCTGAGGGTGAGGTTTAGGGGTAGAGTTAGGGTTAGGGTTAGGGTTAGGGTTAGGTTGAGGGTTAGGGTGGGGGTGAAGGTAAGGGTAAACGTGAGGATTAGGCTGAGGGTGAGATTTAGAGGGAGGGTTAGGGTTAGTGTTAGGGTAAGGGATAGGATTAGGGTTAGGGTTAGGATTAAGTTTGGTGTAAGGGGTAAGGTGAGGTTGAGGTTTAGGGTTAGGGTTATGATGAGGTTTAGATTTCAGGTTAGGGTTAGTGTTAGTGAGAGGGTGAGGTTTAGGGTTAGAGTTAGGGTAAGGGTGAGGCTGAGAGTGAGGGTTAGGGTTAGGGTTAATGTGAGGGTTAGGGTTAGGTTTAGGGTGAAGGTGAGGTTGAGGATGATGGTTAGGGTTAGGGTGAGGTTGAGGGTTTGGTTTAGGTGGAGGGTTAGGTTGAGGGTTAGGGTTAGGGTTAGGGTTAGGCTAAGGATGAGGATTTGGGTGAGGGTTAGGGTTAGGGTGAGGGATTGGGTTAGGGTTTTGGGGAGGGTTAGGACGAGGGTTAGTGTTAGGATTCGGGTTAGGGTGAGGGCTAGGGTGGGGTTGAATTTTAGCGTTAGGTTTAGGGTAAGCTTTAGGGTGAGGGTTGGGGTTAGGGTGAGGCTGAGGTTTAGAGTTTGGGTTAAGCTTAAGCTTAAGGTTAGGCTGAGGATGAGGGTGAGGGTGAGGGTTAGAGTTAGGGTGAGGGTTAGGTTTAGGGTTAGGGAGAGAGTTAGGGTTAGGGTTAGGGTTAGGGATAGGGTGAGGTTAAGGCTTAGGGTTAGGATTAGGATTAGGATACGGGTTAGTGTGAGTGTGACAGTTAGGGTTAGGGTTAGGCTTAGCCGTAGGGTTAGGCTGAGGTTGAGGGTGAGTGTGAGGGTTAGGGTTAGGGTGAGGCTTAGGGATAGGGTTAGGGTGAGAGTTAGGGTTCGGTTAAGTTTAGGGTAGGGTGAGCATTAGAGTTACGATGAGGGTTAGAGTGAGGGCTAGGGTGAGGTTGAGCGTTACGGTTAGTTTTAGGGTAAGGTTTAGGTTTAGGGTCACGGTTAGGGTGAGGGTTAGGATGAGGTTTAGGGTTACAGTGAGGGTGAGGGTTAGGGTTAGGTTGAGGGTACGGGTTAGGATTAGTGTTAGCGTGAGGGTGATTGTTAGAATTAGGGTTAGGTTTAGCATTAGGGTTCTGTTTCTCGTTAGGATTAGTGATATTGTTAGGGTTAGGGTTAGTATTAGGTTTAGGGTGAGGATGAGGATTAGGGTTAGATTTAGGGTTACTTGTTGGGTTAGGACGAGGGTTAGGGTTAGGTTTAGTTTTAGGCTTAAGGTTAGGGTGAGGGTTAGGTTGAGGTTTAGGGTTAGGGTTAGGGTTATGGTTAGGATTAGGGTTAGGGTGAGGGTGAGTGTGATGGTTAGGGTTAGGCTTAGGCTTAGGGTGAGGGGGGGTGAGAATTAGGGTTATGGTGATGGTTAGGTTTAGGTTTAGTGTGAGGGTTAGGATGAGGGTTAGGGTTAGGATTCAGTTTAGGGTGAGGCTATAGTGAGGGTGAGGGTTAGGTTAAGGGTTAGGCTTAGGCTTAGGTTTAGACTGAGGATGAGGTTGAGGGTGAGGGTTAGGTTTAGGGTTAGGGTGAGGTTTAGTGTTAGGGTTAGGATTAGAGTTAGGGTGAGGTTTAGTGTTAGGGTTAGGATTAGAGTTAGGGTTAGCCTGATGGTGAGGTTTAGGGGTAGAGTTAGGGTTAGGGTTACGGTTAGGGTTTGGGTGAGGGTTAGGGTGGGAGTGAAGGTAAGTTTAAACGTGAGGGTTAAAGCTGAGGATGAGGGTTACGGTAAGGGTGCTGGTTAGGGTTATGGTGAGGTTTAGGGTTAGGTTTAGTGTGAGGTTGAGGTTTAGATTGAGGATTAGTGTTAGGGTTAGTGTGAGGTTTAGGGTGAGGATGAGGGTTAGTCTTAGGTTGAGGGCTAGGGTGAGGGGGATGGGTAGGGTTAGTGTTAGGGTGAGGTTTAGGGTAAGGGTTTTGGTTACGATTAATGTTAGGGTTAGGCTTAAGGTGATGGTTAGGGTGAGGGTGAGGGTTAGGGTTAAGTTTACTATTAGGATTAGGGTTAAGGTTAATGTGAGTGTGAGGGTTAGGGTTGGGGTTACGGTTAGGCTGAGGGTGAGTGTCAGGCTTAGGGTGAGGTTTAGGGTTAGAGTTAGGGTGACAGTTAGGGTTTGGGTTAAGTTAAGGGTTAGGGTGAGAGTTAGGGTAAGGGTTACAGTGAGGGTGAGCGTTAGGGTTAGTATGAGGGTTAAGGTTAGGGTTAGGCTTAAGGTGAGAGTGAGGTTTATGGTTAGAGTTAGGTTTAGTTTGAGGCTGATGGTGTGGGTTGGGGTTAAGGTTATTGTTAGAGTTAGGGTTACGGTGAGGATTAGGGTGAGGGTGAGGGTTAGCCTTAATGTTAGGTTTAGGATTAGGGTAATTGTTATGGTGAGTGTGAGTATAGGGTTAAGGGTTAGGTTAAGGTTTAGGGTTAAGGTGAGGGGGAGGGTTAGAATTAGGGTTAGGGTTAGGGCTAGGGTGAGGGTGAGGGTTAGAGTTAGGGTTAGGGTTAGGTTTAGGTTTAGGGTTAGGGTTAGGGTTAGGGTTAGGGTTAGGGTTAGGGTACTGTGAGGGTATGTTAGGTTTAGGGTTAGGGTTAGGATTTGGGTTAGGGTGAGGGTGAGGCTGAGGGTGAGGGTTATGGTTAGGTTTAGACTTAGGCTTAGGGTTAGGCTGAGGGTGAGAGTGGAGGTGAGGAACAGGTTTTGGATGATGGTTAGGGTTAGGGTTATGGTGAGTGTTAGGATGAAGGTTAGGGTTAGGATTAGGTTTAGGGTGAGGTTGAGGGTTAGGGTTAGAGTTATGCTTAGGCTTAGGGTTAGGCTGAGGGTGAGCGTTGGGATTAGGGTGATGGATACGGATAGGGTTAGGTTGTGTGTTAGGATGACGGTTAGGGTTACGGTTAGTGTGAGTGTTAGTGTTCGGTTTAAATTTAGGGTTAGGGTTATAGTTAGTGTTAGGGTGAGGGTGAGTGTGTGGGTTACGGTTAGGTTTAGGGTTAGTCTTAGGGTTAGCCTGAGGGTTAGGTTGAGTGTGAGGTTTAGGGTTAGGGTGAGGGTTAGATTTAGGGTTAGTTTGAGGATTAGGATGTGGGTTAGGTTTAGGATTAGGATTAGGGTGACGGCTAGGGTGAGGGTGAGGTTTAGGGTTAGGGTTAGGGTG
Source organism: Dipodomys merriami (assembly GCF_024711535.1). Lineage (NCBI taxonomy): Eukaryota > Metazoa > Chordata > Mammalia > Rodentia > Heteromyidae > Dipodomys > Dipodomys merriami. The sequence goes on along the minus strand of NW_027206402.1, from coordinate 1,040,113 downwards.
AGGTTTAGGGTTAGAGTTAGGGTTAGGTTCACTGTGAGTTTGTAGTTTACGGTTAGATATAGGGTTAGGGTGAGGATTAGGGTTCGGGTTCGGGTTAGTGTTAGGGTTAAGTTTAGGGTGATGGTTAGGGTGAGGGTGTGTGTTAGGGTTAGGGTTAGGATTAGGATTGGGTTTAGGGAGAGGGTCAGTGTGAGGATTAGGGTTAGGTTTAGGGTTAGGCTTAGGGTTAGGCTGAGGGTGAGGGTGAGGGTGAGGTTTAGGGTTAAGGTGAGGGTTAGGTTTAAGGTTATGGTGAGAGTTAGGTTTCGGTTAAGTTTAGGCTTAGGGTGAGGGTTAGGTTGCGGGTGTCGTTAAGGTTAAAGGTATGTGTTAGGCTGAGGGTGAGGGTTACTGTAAGGGTGAGGGTTAAGATTAGGCTGAGGGTTAGGTTACGGGTTAGGTTTAGGGTTATTGTGAGGGTGAGGGTTAGATTTAGGATTAGGGTTAGGGTTAGTGTGAGGTTTATGGTGAGGATGAGATTTATGGTTAGGGTGAGGGTTAGGGTTAGATTTAGGGTTAGGGTGAAGTTTAGGGTTAGGGTTAGTGTTAGGGTGAGGTTTAGGGTTATGGTTAGGGTTAGGGTTAGTGTGAGGGTTAGTGTTAGTTTGAGGGTATGTTTTAAGGTGAGTTTTAGGGTTAGGGTGAGGGTTATGGTTAGGGTGATGTTTAGGGTTAGGGTAAGGTTTATTGCTAGGGTTAGGGTTACGGTTACTGTGAGGGTGAAGGGGAAGATGAGGTTTAGGGTTAGGGTTAGGGTGAGAAATAGTGTTAGCATTATTGTTAGAGATAGGGTTAGGGTGAAGGTGAGGATGAGGTTTAGGGTTAGGCTTAGGGTGAGGTTTCGAGTTTGGGTTAGTGTTAGAGTTAGGTTTAGGGTGAGGGTGAGGTTTAGGGTTAGAGCTATGGTTAGGGTGAGGGTTTGGTTGAGGGTTAGGGTTAGTGTTAGGGTTAGCGTTAGGGTGAGAGTTAGGCGGAGGTTTATGGTTACGTTTAGGTTTAGGATTAGGGTTAGGGTGAGGGTGAGTGTGTGTGTGAGTGTTAGGTTAAGCGTTAGGCTTAGGGTTAGGCTGAGGGTCAGGTTGATAGTGAGGGTTAGGGTTAGGGTTAGTGTTAGGGTTAGAGTTCGGGTGAGTGTTAGTGTGAGGGTGAGGGATAGCGTTAGGGTTAGGATTAGGATTACGGTTAGGGAGAGGGTGAGTGTGAGGGTTAGGGTTAGGATTAGGGTTAGGCTTAAGGTTAGGCTGAGTGTGAGGGTGAGGGTTAGGGTGAGGGATAGGGTTAGGGTTAGGGTTAGGTTGAGGTTTAGTGTTAGGGTTAGAGTTAGCGTTAGTGTTAGTTTTAGGGTTAGGGTGAGAGTTAGGGTGAGGGTTTGGGTTAGGGTTCGGGCAAGGGTTAAGGTTTAGCATTAGGGGTAGGGTGAGGGTGAGGTTTAGGGATAGAATTAGGGTTAGGGTGAGGCTGAGGGTGAGAGTTAGGGTTAGTTTTAGGTATACACTTAGGGTTAGGCTGAGGGTGAGTGTGTGTGTTAGGGTTAGCTTTAGGGTTAGGCTTAGGGTTAGGCTGAGGGTGAGGTTGAGGGTGAGAAAGTTAGGGTTAGGGTCAGGGTTAGTCATAGGGTTAGGGGGGAGGTTTAGGATGAGGTTTAGGGTTAGGATTAGGGTTTGGATGAGCGCTAGGGTGAGGGTGAGGGTTAGGGTGAGGGTGAGGTTTAGTTTTAGGGTTAGGGTTGGGGTGAGGCTGAGGGTGTGGTTTAGGGTTAGGGTTAATGTTAGGGTTAGGGTTAAGGTGAGGGTTAGGGTTAGGGTGAGGGTTATGGTTAGGGTTAGGGTTAGTATTAGGGTAAACCTGAGGGTGAGTATGTGTGTTAGGGTTAGGTTTAGGGTTAGGCTGAGGGTGAGGTTGAGGGTGAGGGTTAACGTTAGGGTGAGGGTTAGGGTGAGGTTTAGGGTTAGGGTTAGGGGGAGGGTTAGGATTAGGGTTAGGGTTAGGGTTAGGGTTAGGGTGAGGGCTAGGTCTAGGGTAAGGTTTAGGTTTAGGGTTACATGAGGTTTAGGTTTAGGGTGAGTTTTAGGATGAGGATGAGGTTTAGGGTTACAGTTAGGATTAGGATGAGACTGAGGTGAAGGATATGGTTAGGGTTAGTGTTAGGGTTAGGGTTAAGTTGAGGGTTAGGGTGAGGTTGAGGGTTAGGTTTAGGGTTAGGATTAGGATTAAGTTTAGGTTTAGGGTGAGGTTTAGTGTTAGGATTAGGGTTAGGGTTATAGTGATGGTTAGGTTTTGGGTAATTTTTAGGGTTATGGTTAGGCTTAGGCTTAGGGTTAGGCTGAGGGTGAGAGTTCGGGTGAGGGTTCCGGTAAAGGTGAGGGTTAAGGTTAGGTTGAGAGTTAGGGATTGGGTTAAGTTTAGGGTTAGATTGATGGTTAGGTTAAGGATTTTGGTGATGGTGATGGTTAGGGTTACTGTGAGGGTCAGTGTGAGGTTTAGGATAAAGTTTAGGGTTAGGTTTAGGCTTAGGCTTAGGCTGAGTGTGAGGTTGAGGTTGAGGGTTAGGTTTAGGGTGATGGTTAAGTTTAAGTTTATGGTGTTGGTTAGGATGAGGTTTAGGGTTAGGGTGAGGTTTAGCTTGAAGATGATGGTAAGGGTAAAGTTGAGGTTTAGGCTGAGGTTGAGGGTTAAGATAAGGGCGAGTGTTAGGGCTAGGTTTAGGGTTAGGGTAAGGGTTAGGGTTAGGGTTAGGGTGAGGGTTAGATTGAGGATTAGGTTTAGGGTTAGTGTGAGGTTTAGTGTGAGAATGAGGGTTAGGGTAAGGGTGTGGGTGAGGGTTAGAATTAGGGTTAGGGTGAGGGCTAGGGTGAGGATGAGGGTTAGAGTTAGGTTAAAGGCTAGGTTGAGGTTGAGGGTTAGAATTAGGTTTAGGGTGAGGGCTAGGGTGAGGTTGAGGTTTAGGGTTAGGGTGAGGTTTAGGATTCGGGTGAGGGTTAGGGTTAGTGTGAGGGTTAGTGTTAGGGTTATGTTTAGGGTTAGGGTGAGGGTAAGTGTTAGGGTGAGGGTTAGGGTTATGGTGAGGATGATGCTTAGGGTGAGGGTTAGGGTTAGGGTTAGGTTTAGGGTTGGGGTTAGGGTGAGGGTTTGGTTGAGGATTAATGTTAGGGTTAGGGTTACATTTAGGTTTAGGTTTACGGTAAGGGTGAGTGTGAGGGTTAGGGATAGGGTTCGGCTTAGGCTTAGGGTTATGCTGAGGGTATGGGTGTATATGAGGATTAGGTTTAGCAAGATGGTTAGGTTTATGGTTAAGTTAAGGGTGAGGATTAGGATTAGGGTTAGGATTAGGGTTAGGGTGAGGGCTAGGGTGAGGGTGAGGGTTAGTGTTAGGGTGAGGTTTAGGGTTAGGGTTAGGGTGAGGGTGAGGGTTAGGATATGGGTTAATGTTAGAGTTAGGGTTACATTTATAATTAGGGTTACGTTTAGGATTAGTTAAGGTAAGGGTGAGTGTGAGGGTTAGGGTTAGTGTTCAGCGTAGGCTTAGGATTATGCTGAGGGTATGGGTGTATATGAGGATTAGGTTTAGAAAGATGGTTAAGTTTATGGTTAAGTTAAGGGTTAGGATGAGGCTTAGGGTTAGTATTAGGGTTAGGGTTAGGGTTAGGGTGAGGGTGAGGGTTAGGGTTAGGTTTAGGCTTAGGCTTATTGTTAGGCTGAGGCTAAGGTTGAGGGTGAGGGTTAGGGTTAGGTTGATGGTTGGAGTTACTGTTAGGGTGAGGGTCAGGATAAGGATTAGTTTTAGGGTGAGAGTTAGGTTGAGGGTGAAAGTAAGGGTAAATGTGAGGGTTAGGCTGAGGGTGAGGGTTGGGGTAAGGGTGAGGGTTAGGGTTAGGGTGAGGGTGAGAGTTAGATTGAGGATTAGTGTTATGGTTAGTGTGAGGTTTAGGGTGAGGACGAGGGTTAGGGTTAGGGTGAGATTTAGGGTTAGGTTGATGGTTAGGTTTAGTGTGAGGGTTAGTGTTAGGGTTAGCATTAGTGTTAGGGTGAGGGTAAGTGTAAGGGTGAGGGTTAGGGTTAGGGTGAAGGTTATGTTTAGGATGAGGGTTAGGGTTAGGGTTAGGGTTATTGTTAGTGTTAGTGTTAGGGTTACGGTTACAGTGAGGGTGAGGGTGAGGGTGAGGGTTAGGGTTCGGATGAGGTTTAGCTTTAGGGTTGGGGTTAGAGTTAGGGTTAGGGTGAGGGTGAGGTTTAGGATTAAAGTTAGTTTTAGTGTTATTGTTGGGGTTAGGGTGAGGTTTAGGGTTAGTTTTTGGCTTAGGCTTAGGCTTAGGACAAGCATGAGTGTGAGGGTTGGGTTAGAGTGAGGGTTAGGGTTAGGGTGAAGTTTAGTGTTATTGTTAGAGTTAGTGTTAGGGTGAGGGTAAGTGTTAGGGTGAGTTTTAGGGTTAGGGTGAGGGTTATGTTTAGGGTGAGTGTTAGGGTTAGGGTTAGGGTTATTGTTAGGGTTAGGGTATCGGGTATGGGAACAGTGAGGGTAAGGCTGAGGGTTAGGGTTAGGGTTAGGGTGAGGTTTAGGTTTAGGGTTAGGGTTAGAGTTAGGGTTAGGGTGAGAGTGAGGTTTAGGGTTAGAGTTAGGGTTAGTGCTTGTGTTAGGGTTAGGGTGAGGGTTACGGTTAGGGTTAGGCTTAGGCTTAGGCTTAGGCTTAGGCCTACCATGAAGGTGAAGATTAAGGTTAGGGTGAGGGTTAGGATGAGGTTTAGGGTTAGGAATAGGGTTAAGGTGAGGGCTAGGGTGAGGGTTAGAGTTACAGTGAGGGTGAGGGTTAGGATTCGGGTGAAGGTGAGGTTTAGTGTTAGGGGAAGGTTTAGGGTTAGGGTTTGGGTGAGGTTTATGGTTAGATTTAGGGTTAGGGAAAGGGTTAGTTCATGGGTTAGGCTTAGGGTTAATATTAGGGTTAAGGTTAGGGTGAGGGTTAGGTTGAGGTTAAGTTTTAGGGGTAGGGTTAGGTTTCAGATTAGGGTTAGGGTCAGGGTGAGTGTGAGTGTTAGGGTTAGGGTTAGGCTTCCGCTTAGGGTTATGCGGAGGGTGAGTGTGGGCGTGAGTATTAGGGTTATGGTGATTGTTAGGTTTAGGCTTAGGGTGAGGGTTAGGATGAGGGTTAGGGTTTGGATTAGGGTTAGGGTGAGGACTAGGGAGAGGGTGAGGGTTAGCGTAAGGGTTAGGATTAGGCTTAGGGTTACACTGAGCTTGAGGTTGAGGGTGAGGGTTAGGGTTAGGGTGATGGTTAGGTTTACTGTTAGGGTGAGTTTTTGGATGAGGTTTAGGGTTAGAGGGAGGGTTAGGGTGAGGATGATGGTAAGGGTAAAGTTGAGGTTTAGGCTGAGGTTGAGGGTTAAGATAAGGGTGTGGGTTAGGGTTAAGTTTAGTGTTAGGGTAAGGGTTAGGGTTCGGGTTAGTGTGAGGTTTAGGGTGAGGATGAGGGTTAGGGTTAGGGTGAGGGTGAGGGTTAGAGTTAGGGTTAGGGTGAGGGTTAGGATTAGGGTGAGGGTTATGTTTAGGTGAGGGTTAGGCTTAGGGTTATTGTTAGGGTTAGGGTTAGGGTTACGTTTTCGGTGAGCGTGAAGTTTAGGGTTAGGTTGAGGGTTAGGTTTAGGGTGAAGGTGAGGGTTAGGGTTAGGGTGAGGGTTAGGTTGAGGATTAGGGTTCGGTTTAGGTTTAGGGTGAGGGCCAGGGCGAGGGTGAATGTTAAGGTTATTGTTAGGGTGAGCTTTATGGTTAGGGTTAGAGTTAGGGTAGGGGTTTGAATGAGCGTTAGGTTTACAGTGAGGACCAAGTTTAGGGTTAGGGTGAGGGTTAGGGTTATTATTAGGTTTTGGGTGAGGGTGAGTTTTAGGATTAGGTTTGTTGTTGGGTTAGGTTTAGTGTTAGGATTAGTGATATTGTTAGGGTTAGGGTTAGAGTTACGGTGAGGGTGAGGGTAAGGGTTAGAGTGAGGTTTAGGGTTCGGGTTAGGATTAGGTTTAGGGTGAGTGTGGGGTTTAGGGTTAGATTCAGGGTTAAGGGGAGGGTTAGTTCGTGGGTTAGTGTTAGGGTTAGTGTTAGGGTTAAGGTTAGGGTGACAGGTTGAGGTTAAGGGTTATGTTTATGGTTAGGTTTAGGATTAGGGTTAGGGTGAAGGTGAGTGTAAGGATTAGGGCTAGGGTTAGCATGAGGGTTAGGTTTAGGGTTAGGATTGGTGTTATTAAGGTTATGGTTAGAGTTAAGTTGAAGGTGGGGGTGAGGGTCAGGGTGACTTTTAGAGTTAGGATGAAGTTTAGGGTTAGGGTTAGGGTGAGGGTGAGTTTTAGGGTTAGATTACGGTTAGGGGGAGGGTTAGATCGTGGGTTAGTGTTAGTGTTAGGGTTAGGGTTATGTTTATGGGTGATAGTTATGTTGAGGTTAAGGGTTAGGTTTATGGTTAGGTTTAGGATTAGGGTTAGGGTGAGGGTGAATGTGAGGATTAGGGTTAGGGTTATGCTTAGGCTTCGGGTTAGGCTGAAGATGAGGGTGGGGTTGAGGTTTAGGGTTATTTTGATGGTTAGGTGTAGGGTTAGGGTGAGGGTTAGGGTTTGGGTTATGGTTAGAGTTAGGTTTAGGGTGAGGGTGAGGTTTAGGGTTAGAGTTAGGGTTAGGGTGAGGGTTAGGTTTAGGCTGAGGTTGAGTGTGGGGGTGAGGATTAGTGTTAGGGTTAGGGTTCCGGTGAGAGTTAGGGGGAGGGTTAGGGTTAGGGATAGGGTTAGGATTAGAGTTAGCGTGAGGGTGTGTGTGTATGTTAGGGTTAGGTTTAGGGTTAGGGTTAGACTTAGGGTTAGGCTGAGGTTGAGGGTGAGGGTGAGGTTTAGTGTTAGGGTGAGGGTTAGGGTTAGGGTTAGGTGTAGGGACAGGTTTAGGTTTAGAGTTAGGGTTAGGGTGAGGCTGAGGGTGAGGTTTATGGTTAGGTTTAGTGTTAGGGTTAGGGTTAGGGGGAGGGTTAGGATTAGTTGTAGGTTTACGATTAGGGTTAGGGTGAGGGCTAGGCTGAGGGTTAATATGAGGGTTAGCTTTAGGGGTAGGGTTAGGTTTAGGATTAGGGTTAGGGTGAGGGTGTGTGTGAGGGTTAGGGTTAGCGTTAGGCTTTGGTTTACGGTGAGGGTTAGGGTTAGGGTTTGGTTTAGGGTGAGGGTGAGGCTGAGGATTAGGCTTAGGTTTAGTGTTAAGTTTAGGGATAGGGTTAGGGTTAATGTGATGGTTAGGGTTAGGGTTAGGGTTAAGCTTAGGTTTAGGCTGAGCTTGAGTGTGTGGTTTGGGGATAGGCTTACGGTTCGGGTTAGGGTTAGGGTTAGGTTTAGTTTTAGGCTTAGGCTTAGGGTTAGGGTTAGCGTGAGGTTTAGGGTTAGATATAGGGTTAGGGGGAGTGTTAGGTTAAGGGATAGGAATATGGCTAGTTTTAGGTTTAGGGTGGGGGTGAGGGTTAGATGAGTTTTATGGTTAGAGTTAGGGTTAGGGTTAGTGGGAGGGTAAGTGTTAGGGTTAGAGTTAGTGTTAGGGTGAGGGTAAGTGATCGGGTGAGGGTTTGGGTTAGGGTGACGGTTATGGTTAGGGTGAGGGTTAGGATTAGCTTTAGGGTTATTGTTAGGGTCAGGTTTAGGGTTATGGTTACTGTGAGGGTGAGTGTCAGGGTTAGGGTTAGTGTTAGGGTGAGGTTTAGTGTTCGGGTTAGTGTTAGAGTGAGGGTTAGTGTGAGGGTGAGGTTTCCGTTAGAGTTAGGGTTAGGGTGAGTGTTAGGTTGAGGGTTCGGTTTAGTGTTCGTGTTAAGGTTAGGGTTAGGGTAAGAGTTAAGGGGAGGGTTAGGGTTAGGGTTAGGGTTAGGATTAGTGTTAGGGTGAGGGTGAGTGTGTGTTAGGGATAAGTTTATGGTGAGGCTTAGGGTTAGGCTGAGGCTAAGGGTGAGGTTGAGGTTTACGGTTAGAGTGAGGGTTAGGGTTAGGGTTAGGGTGAGGTTTAGTGTTAGGGTTAGGTTTAGAGTTAGGGTTAGGTTGAGGGTGAGGTTTAGGGGTAGAGTTAGGGTCAGGGTGAGAGTTAGGGTTAGGTTTAGGCTTAGGGTTGAGTTGACGGTAAGGGTAAACATAAGGATTAGGCTGAGGGTGAGAGTTATGGTAATGTTGAAGGTTACATTTAGAGTAAGTTTTAGGGTTAGGGGTAGGTTGAGGGTGACTGTTAGATTAAGGAATAGTGTTAGGGTTAGGGTGAGGTTTAGAGTGAGGATGAGGGTTAGGGTTAGGTTGAGAGCTGGGGTGAAGGTGAGGGTTAGGGTTAGTGTTAGGCTTAGGGTTAGGCTGAGGATGAGGGTGGGGGTGAGGATTACGGTTAGGGTTAGGGTTAGGGTTATTTTTAGTGTTATGGTTAGGGTTAAGTTTGAGGTTAGGGTGAGGTTGAGGGTGGGGTGAGGATTACGGTTAGAGTGATAATTAGGGTTAGGGTTAGTGTTTTTGTTAGGGTTAAGGTTAGAGTTAAGGTGAGGTTGAGGGTGCAGGTGAGGATTAGGGTTAGGGTTACGGAGGGGTTTAGGGTTAGGGAGAGGGTTAAGGTGAGGGTGAGTTTTACAGTTAGATATAGGGTTAGGGGGAGAGTGACGGTGAGGTTTAGGGTTGGGGTTAGTGTTAGGGTTAGGGTGAGGTTGAGGGTTACATTGAAGTTTAGGGTTAGTGTTAGGGTTAGGGTTAGTGTGAGGGTTAGTTTTAGGGTTACGGTTAGTGTTAGTGTGAGGGTAAGTGTTAGGTGAGGGTTTGGGTTAGGGTTAGGATTATGGTTAGAGTGAGGGTTAGGCTTATGGTTAGGGTTATTGTTAGGGTTATGTTTAGGGTTAAGGTTAAGGTGAGGGTGAGGGTGAGGGTTAGGTTTAGGGTTAGGGTGAGGTTTAGGGTTTCAGTTAGGGTTAGATTTAGGTCTAGGGTGAGGGTGAGGTTTAGGATTAGGTTTAGTGTTAGTGTGAGGGTTAGGTTGAGGGTTAGGGTTAGGGTTAGTGTTAGGGTTATGGTTAGGGTGATATTTAGGGGGAGGCTTAGGTTTAGGGTTAGGTTTAGGGTTAGGATTAGGGTAATCCCGAAGGTGATTGTTTGTGTGTTAGGGTTAGGTTTAGGGTTAGGCTTACAGTTAGGCTGAGGGTGAGGTTTAGGGTGAGGGATAGGGTTAGGGTGAGGGTTAGTGTTAGGGTTAGGGGGAGGGTTACAATGAGGATTAGGATTAGGTTTAGGGTTAGGGTGAGGGCTAGGTTGAGGGTGAGGTTTAGTGTTAGGTTTAGGATGAGGTTTAGGGTTAGGATTAGGGTTAGGATGTGGGTGAGGTTTAGGGTTAGAGTTATGATTAGGATGAGGCTGAGGGTGAGGTTTAGGGTTAGGGTTAGTGTTAGGGTTAGGGTTAAGGTGAGGGTTAGGGTGAGGTTGAGGTTTAGGGTTAGGGTTAGTATTAGGTTTAAGTTTAGTGTTAGGGTGAGTTTTAGGGTTAGGGTTAGGGTTAGGGTGAGGGTAACATTTAGGGTTAGTGTTAGGGTAAGGCTTACGGTTAGGCTGAGGGTGAGGGTGCGGGTGAGGGTTAGGGTGAGGGTTAGGGTTAGGGTTAGGTTATGAGTTCGTTTTCGGGATAAGTTTAGGGTTAGGGTGATGGTTAGGGTAAGGGTTATGGTGAGGGTAACAGTTAGGGTTAGGGTGAGGGTTAGGGTTAGGTTTAGGGTTAGGGTGAAGGTGAGAGTGAGGGTTAGGGTCAGTGTTAGGGTGAGGGTTAGGATGAGGGTTATGGTAAGGATTCGGGTTAGGGTGAGAGCTAGGGTGAGGGTGAGGTTTATATTTATTGTTAGGGTAAGATTAAGAGTTATGGTTAGGGTTACGGTAATGTGGAGAGTGAGGTTTAGGGTGAGAGTTAGGGTTAGGGTGAGGCTGAGGGCTAGCGTTAGGTTTAGGGTTAGTGTTAGAATTAGGGATAGGGTGAGGCTTAGGGTGAGGGTGAGGGTTAGGCTTAGGGTTAGGATTAGGATGAGGGTAACAGGGTGAGTGTGAGGTTTAGGGTTCGGGTTAGGGTTAGGGTCAGGGCTAGGGTGAATTTGAGAGTTAAGCTCAGGGTTAGGGTGAGGTTTAGGTTTAGGGTGATGGTTAGCGTTGGTGTGCGGGTTATTTTTAGGCTTAATGTTTGTTTTAAGTTGAGATTAAGTGTTAGGGTAAGGTTTAGGTTTAGGGTGAGGTTTACGATTAGGGTTAGGGTTAAGGTTAGGGTGAAGGTGATGTTAAGGGTTAGAGTTAGGGTTAGGGTGAGGGTTAGGTTTAGGATTAGAGTTAGGGTTAGGGTGAGATTTAGGGTGGGGGTGAGGATTGGAGTTAGGGTTAATATTAGGATTAGGATTAAGGTGAGGTGAGTGTTATGGTTAGGGTTAGGGTTAGGATTAGAGTTAGAGTGAGGGTGAGGATGAGGGTTATGGTTAGGGTGAGTGTTGGGGTTAGGGTTAGAGTGAGGGTTATGGTGAGGGTTAGACTTAGGCTTAGTGTTTGGGATGGGCTATGTTGTGGGTGTGGGTTAGGGTTAGGGTTAGTGTGAGCGTTAGGCTGGGGGTTAGGGTTAGTATTATGGTTTGGGTTGGGGTTAGGTTTAGTCTTGATGTTAGGTAGAGGGTGAGCGTGAGGGTGAGGTTTAGGGTTAGGGTGAGGGTGAGGTTTAGGTTTAGAGTTAGCGTTCAGGTGAGGGTTAGTGTGAGAGTTAGGGTTAGGGATAGGGTTAGGGTTAGGGTTAGTTTGAGGTTGATTGTGAGGGTCAGGGTTAGTCTTAGTCTTAGTCTTAGGCTTAGGCCGATCGTGAAGGTGAGGGTGAGGTTTAGGGTTAGAATTAGTGTTATGGTGAAGGCTAGAGTGAGTATGAGGGTTAGGATTAGCGTTTGGGTGAGGTTTAGGGTTAGGGTTACAGTGAGGGTTAAGGTTAGGGTTAGGGTTATGGTGAGGGTTTGGGTTAGGTTTAGGGTTAGGGTGAGGGTCAGGGTTAGGGTTAGGGTTAGTGTAATAGTTAGGGTTAGGGTTAGAGTTACAGTGAGGGTGAGGGTGAGGGTTATGATCAGGTTTGGGTTAAGTTTAGGGTAAGAGTTATGGTTAGGGTGAGGGTGAGGTTTAGGGTTTGAGTTAGGGTTTCGGGGAGGGTTAGGATTAGGGTTAGTGTTAGGCTTGGGGTTAGGGTGAGGGTTAGTTTGAGGATTAATATTAGGGTTAGGGTTAGGTTTCGGATTAGGTTTACGGTGAGGATATCTGTGAGGGTTAGTGTTAGGGTTCGTTTAGGCTTAGGGTTAGGCTGAGTGTATGGGTGGGGATGAGGATTAGATTTAGAATGATGGTTAGGTTTCTGGTTAGGTTAAGCGTTAGGATGAGGGTTAGGGTTAGAATTAGGGTTAGGATGAGGGCTAGGGTTAGGGTGAGGGTTAGGGTTAGGGTTAGGCTTATGCTTAGGATTAGGCTGAGGCTTAGGGTGAGGGTGATGGTTAGGTTTAGGGTGATGGTTGTGGTTACCTTTAGGGTGAGGGTTAGAATGAGGATTAGGGTTATGGTGAGGGTTAGTGCGAGGGTGACGGTAAGGGTAAAGTTGAGGGTTAGGCTGAGGGTGAGGGTTACGGTCAGGGTGAGGCTTAGGGTTAGGGTGAGGGTGAAGGTTAGATTGAGGATTAGTGTTGATGTTAGTGTGATGTTTAGGGTGAGGATGAGGGTTAGGGTTAGGTTGAGCGCTAGGTTGAGGGTGAGGGTTAGGGTTATGTTTAGGGTTAGGGTTAGTGTTAGGGTTAGGGTTAGGGTGAGGTTTAGGGTGAGGGTGAGGCTAGGGTTAAGGTTAGGATTGGGACTAGTGTTAAGGTGAGGGTGAGTGTGAGGTTTAGGGTTAGGGTTAGGGTTAGGATTAGAGTTAGGATGAGGTCTAGCATGAGGGTGAGGGTTAGTGTTAGGGTTAGGTGAGGTTTAGAGTTAGAATTAAGTTTAGGGATAGGGAGATTGTTAGCGTTAGGTTTATGGTGAGGGTGCGGGTTAGGGTTATGTTGAGGGTTAGGATTAGGGCTAGGTTTAGTGTGAGTGTTAGGGTGAGGGTGAGGGTTAGCATGAGGGTTAGGGTTAGGATTTGGTTTAGGATGAGGGATAATGTGAGAGTGAGGGTTAGGTTTATACTTAGGGTGAGGTTTAGGGTTTGGGTTAGGTTTAGGGTTAGGGTGAGGGTTATGGTTAGGTTACGGTGAGGGTTAGGGTTAGGGTTAGCTTGAGGGTTAGAATTAGGTTTAGGGTTAGGTTGAGGGTTAGGGTTACGGTTAGGGTGAGGGTTAGGATGAGGGTTAGGGTTACAATTAGGGTTAGGGTGAGGTCTAGGGTGAGGATGAGTGTTAGTATTAGGGTTAGGGGTAGGGTTAGGGTGAGGGTTAGGGTTCATGTTTCGGTGAGGGTGAGGCTTAGGTTTAGGTTAGTATTAGGTTAGTATTAGGTTTATGGTTAGGGGTAGGGTTAGCGTGAGGGTTAGGGTTCATGTTTCGGTGAGGGTGAGGGTTAGGTTTGGGGTGAGGGTTAGGGTTAGGGTTAGCGTTAGGATGAGGGTTAAGTTTAGGTTTAGGGTTAGGTTTAGGTTTAGGATTAAGGTTAAGGTGAGGCTGAGTGTGAGGGTTAGGCTGAGGGTTAGGCTTAGGCTTATGGTTAGACTGAGCGTGAGTGTAGGGATGAGTGATGGTTCTGGTTAAGGTTAGGTTGAGGGTTAGGATGAGGGTTAGGATTAGGGTTAGGGCGAGGGCTAGGGTGAGTGTTAGTTTCGGGGTTAGGTTTAGGCTTAGGGTTAGGCTGAGGCTGAGGCTGAATTTGAAAGTGAAGGTTAGGTTTAGGTTGATGTTTAGGGTTAAGGTTATGGTGAGGGATAGGATGAGGGTTATGGTTTAGGGTGAGGGTTAGGATGAGGGTGACTGTAAGAGAAAAGGTGAGGTTAGGCTGAGGGTGAGGGTTATGGTAAGGGTGAGGTTTCGGGTTAGGGTGATGGTGAGGGTTAGATTGAGGATTAGTGTTAGGGTTAGTGTGAGGTTTAGGGTGAGGATGAGGGTTAGGGTTAGGGTGAGGGCAAGGGTGAAGTTGAGGGTTAGGGTTAGGGTTAGGGTGTGGTTTAGGTTTAGGGTGATGGTTAGCGTTAGTGTGAGGGTTAGGGTTAGGGTTGGTGTTAGTTTTAAGCTGAGGGTAAGTGTTAAGGTAAGTTTTAGGTTTAGGGTGAGGTTTAGGATTAGGGTTAGGGTTAGGATTAGTTTGAGGGTGAGGGTTAGGGTGGAATTTAGTGTGGGGGTGAAGTTGCGAGTTAGGGTTAGGATTAGGATTAGGGTTAAGGTGAGGGTGAGTGTTACCGTTAGGGTTAGGAATAGGATTAGATTTAGGGTGAGGGTGAGGGTGAGGTTATGGTTAGGGTGAGCGTTGGGGTTAGTGTTAGAGTGAGGGTGAGGGTGAGGGTTAGGCTTTGGCTTAGGTTTTTGGCATAGGCTATGTTGAGGGTGAGGGTTAGGGTTAGGGTTAGGGTGAGGGTTAGGGTACGGGTTAGGGTTAGTATTAGGGTTAGGGTTGGGGTTAGGATTAGGCATAATGTTAGGCAGTGGTTGAGGGTGAGGGTGAGGTTTAGGGTTAGGGTGAGGGTGAGGTTTAGGGTTAGAGTTAGTGTTCGTGTGAGGGTTAGGGTTAGGGTTAGGCTTCCGTTTAGGGTTAGGGTGAGGGTGAGTGTGAGGGTCAGGGTTTGTCTTAGGCTTAGGCTTATGCTTAGGCCGAGCGTGAAGGTGAGGGTGATGTTTAGGGTTAGCATTAGGTTTAAGGTGAGGGCTAGAGTGAAGATGAGGGTTAAGGTTAGCGATATGATGAGGTTTAGGTTTAGGGTTACGGTGAGGGTGAGGGTTAGGGTTACGGTTAGGGTTAAGGTGAGGGTTTGGGTTAGGGTTAGTGTTAGGGTGAGAGTCAGGGTTAGGGTTAGGGTTAGTGTAATAGTTAGGGTTAGGGTTAGAGTTACAGTGAGGGTGAGGGTGAAGGTGAGGATTAGGATAAGAGTTAGGGTGAGGTTTAGGGACAGGGTTATGGTTAGGGTGAAGGTGAAGTTTAGGGTAAGTTTTATGCTTTGGGGGAGGGTTAGGCTGAGGGTTAGGATTAGGGTTAATGTTAGGCTTGGGGTTAGGTGGAGGGTTAAGTTGAGGTTTAAAATTATGGGTAGGGTTAGTTTTAGGATTAGGTTTACGGTGAGGGTGAGTGTGAGGGTTAGGGTTAGGGTTCGTTTAGGCTTAGGGTTAGGCTGAGTGTATGGGTGGGGATGAGGATTAGGTTTAGAATGATATTTAGCGTTCTGGTTAGGTTAAGGTTTAGTATGAGGGTTAGGGTTAGAATTAGGTTTAGAGTGAGGGCTAGGGTGAGGGCTAGGGTGAGGGTGAGGTTTAGGGTGAGGATGAGGGTTAGGGTTGAGTGTTAGGTTGAGGGTGAGCGTTAGAGATACAGTTAGGTTTAGATTTAGGGTGAGGGTGAGGTTTAGGGTTAAAGTTAGGGTTAAGGTGAGGGATAGGGTTTAGGTTTACGGTTAGGATTAGTGTTAGGGTTAGGTTTAGGGTGAAGTTTAGGGTTGGAGTTAGGGTTAGTTTTAGGGTTAGGGTTAGGATGAGGGTTAGGGTTAGGCTTAGGCTTTGTCTTAGGCTTAGGCTTACGCCCAGAATGAGGGTGAGGATTAGGGTTAGGATTAGGGTGAGGGTTAGGTTTAGGGTTACAGTGTGGTCAGGGTTAGGGTTAGGTTGAGGGTTAGAATTAGTTTTAGGGTTAGGTTGATGGTTAGGGTTAGGGTTAGGGTGAGATTTGGGATGAGGGTTAGGGTTACAATTAGGTTTAGTGTGAGGGCTATGGTGAGGGTGAGTGTTATTGTTAGGGTCAGAGTGAGGTTTAGGGTTAGGGTTAGGGTTAGGGTTACGGTGAGGGTGAAGGTTAGGGTTAGGGTGAGGGTTAAGTTTAGGTTTAGGGTGAGGGTGAGGGTTAGGATTAGGGTTAGGGTTAGAGTTACAGTGAGGGTGAGGGTGAGGCTGAGGGTTAGGATCAGGTTTAGGGTGAGGTTTAGGTTTAGGGTTATGGTTAGTGTGAGGGTGAGGTTTAGGGTTAGAGTTAGGGTTAGTGTGAAGGTTGGGTTGATGTTTAATGTTAGGGTTAGGGTTACCATTAGGATTAGGTTTACGATGAGGGTTCAGCTTAGGCTTAGGATTAGGCTGAGAGTATGGGTGGGGGATGAGGATTAGGTTTAGAATGTTGGTTAGGTTTATGGTTAGGTTAAGGATAGGATGAGGTTTAGGGTTCGAATTAGGTTTCTGGTGAGGGCTAGGGTGAGGGTGAGGGTTAAGGTTAGGTTTATGCTTAGGCTTACGTTTAGGCTGAGGCTGAGGGTGAGGGTGACGGTTAGGGTTAGAGAGAGGTTTAGGGTGAGGGTGACGATAAGTGTAAAGGTGAGGATTAGGCTGAGGGTGAGGGTTAGGGTTAGGGTGAGGATGAGGGTTAAATTGAGGATTAGGGTTAGGGTTAGTTTGAGATTTAGGGTGAGGATTAGGGTTAGGGTTAGGGTGATGGTTAGGGTTAGTGTGAGGGTTAGTGTTAGGGTTAGTGCTAGGGTGAGGGTAAGTGTTAGGGAGAGGGTTAGTGTTAGGGTGAAGGTTATGGTTAGGATGAGGGTTAGGGTTAGGGATAGGGTTATTGTTAGGGTTAGGGTTAGGCTTACGGTTACAGTGAGGGTGAGGGTGAGGTGAAGTGTTAGGGTTAGGGTGAGGTTTACCTTTAGGGTTAGGGTTAGGGTTAGGGTTAGGGTTTAGGTGAGGTTTAGGGTTAGAGTTAGGTTTAGTGTTATTGTTGGGGTTAGGGTGAGTTTTAGGGTTAGTTTTAGGCTTAGGTTTAGGCTGAGCATGATGGTGTGGGTTAGGGTTAGTGTTAGGGTGGGGTTTAGGGTTATGGTTAGAGTGAAGGTGAGGTTGAGGGTTAGGGTTAGTGTTTGTGTTAAGGATAGGGTTAGAGTGAGAGTTAAAAAGAGGGTTAGGATTAGGGTTAGGGTTAGGATTAGTGTTAAGGTGAGGGTGAGTGTGTGTGTTAGGGATAGGTTTATGGTTAGGCTTAGGATTAGGGTTACGGTTAAGGTTTAGGGTTAGGGTGAGTGTTAGGGTTTAGGGTGAGGTTTAGTGTTAGGGTTAGGGTTAGAGTTAGGTTTAGGTTGAGGGTTAGGTTTAGGGGTAGAGTTAGGGTTAGGGTGAGGGTTAGGGTTATGGTTAGGGTGAGGGTTAGGGAGAGGGTTATGGTTACGGTGAGGGTTAGGGTGGGGGTGAAGGTAAGGGTAAGCGTGAGGTTTAGGCTGAGGGTGAGAGTTATGGTAATGGTGAAGGTTAGGGTTAGAGTGAGTGTTAGGGGTAGGGGTAGGGTGAGGGTGAGGGTTAGATTGAGGATTAGTGTTAGGGGTAGGGTGAGGTTTAGGGTGAGGAGGAGGGTTAGGGTTAGGTTGAGGGCTAGGGTGAAGGTGAGGGTTAGAGTTAGGGTTAGGGTCAGGTTTAAGGTTGGGGTGATGGTTAGGGTTAGTTTGAGGGTTATCTAGTGTTAAGGTAGGTGTTAGGGTGAGGGTAAGTGTTAGGGTGAGGGTTAGGTTTAGGGTGAGGATTATGTTTATTGTAAGGGTTAGGGTTAGGGTTAGGATTATTGTCAGGGTTAGGGTATCGGTTATGGTCACGGTGAGGGTCAGGGTGAGGTTTAGGTTTAGGGTTAGGGATAGAGTTAGGGTTAAGGTGAGAGTGAGATTTAGGACTAGAGTTAGGGTTAGTGTTTGGGTTAGGGTTAGGGTGAGGGTTACGGTTAGAGTTAGGCTTAGGCTTAGGCTTAGGCTTAGGCCTAGCATGAGGGTGAGGGTTAGGGTTAGGGTTAGGGTGAGAGTTAGGATAAGATTTAGGGTTAGGAATAGGGTTAGGGTGAGGGCTCGGGTGAGGGTTAGAGTTACAGTGAGGGTGAGGGTTATTGTGAGGGTGAGCGTGAGGTTTGGTGTTAGGGGTAGGGTTAGGGTTAGTGTTAAGGTGACATTTATTGTTAGATTTAGGGTTAAGGAGAGGGTTAGTTCGTGGGTTAGAGTTAGGGTTAATATTAGGGTTCAGGTTAGGGTGAGGGTTATGTTGAGGTTAAGTGTTAGGGGTAGGGTTAGGATTTGGATTAGGGTTAGGGTGAGGGTGAGTGAGAGTGTTAGGGTTAGGGTTAGGCTTCGGCTTATGTTTAGGCTGAGGGTGAGTGTGGGCGTGAGGATTAGGGTTAGGGTGATTGTTAGGTTTAGGCTTAGGTTGAGGGTTAGGATGAGGCTTAGGGTTAGGATTTAGGGTTAGGGTGAGGGCTCGGGAGAGGGTGAGGGTTAGGGTAAGGGTTAGGCTTAGGCTTAGGGTTCGGCTGAGCTTGAGGTTGAGCGTGAGGGTTAGGGTTAGGCTGATGGTTAGGTTTACTGTTAGGGTGAGTTTTAGGATGAGGTTTAGGTTTAGGGGGAGGGTTAGGGTGAGGACGATGGTAAGGGTAAATTTGAGGTTTCGTCTGAGGGTGAGGGTTAAGATAAGGGTGTGGTTTAGGTTTAAGTTTAGGGTTAGAGTAAGGGTTAGGTTTCGGATTAGGGTGAGGGTTAGATTAAGGATTAGGGTTAGGGTTAGTGTGAGGTTTAGGGGGAAGATGAGGGTGAGGGTTAGGGTGTGGGTGAGGGTTAGAATTAGGGTTAGGGTGAGTGTGATGGTAAGCCTAAATGTGAGGATTAGGCTAAGGCTGAGGGTTAAGATAAGGTTGAGTGTAAGTGTTAGGGTGAGGGTTAGGGTTAGGGTGAGTGTTAAGTTTAGGGTGAGGGTTAGAGTTAGGGTTACGGTTATTGTTAGGGTTAGAGTTAGGGTTACCCTTACAGTGAGGGTGAGGGATAGTGTTAGGTTTAGGGTGACGTTTAGGGTTAGGGTTATGGTTAGAGTTTGGGTTAGGATTAGGATTAGGGTTAGGGTGAAGGCTAAGGTGAGGGTGAGGGTTAGGGTTAGTGTTAGTTTTAGGTTTAGGGTTAGAGTGAGGGTGAGTGTGTGGGTTAGGGTTAGGTTTAGGGTTAGGCTTAGGGTTAGGCTAAGGGTGAGGTTGAGGGTGGGGGTGAGGTTTAGGGTGAGGGTTAGGTTTAGGGTTAGGGTGAGTGTTAGGATGAGGGTTATGGTTAGCATTAGGGTTAGGTTGAGGGCTAGGGTGAGGGTGAGGTTTAGGGTTAGGGTTAGAGTGAGGGTGAGGTTTAGGGTTAGAGTTAGGGTTAGGGTGAGGAATAGGGTGAGGTTTAGGGTTAGGGTTAGATTTAGGGTTAGGGTTAGGGTGAGGGTTAGGGTTTGGATGAGGGTTAAGTTTACAATTAAGTTTTGGGTGAGCTCTAGGGTGAGGGTGAGTGTTATTGTTAGTGTTAGGTTTAGGATTAGTGTTAGGGTGAGGGTAAATGTTAGGGTGAGGGTTATTGTTATGGTGAAAGTTATGGTTAGGATGAAGTTTATGGTTATGGTTAAGGTTATTGTTAGGGTTAGGGTTAGGGTTACGTTTACGGTGAGGGTGAGGGTGAGGGTAAGGGTTAGGGTTAGGGTGAGGTTTAGGTTTAGGGTTGGTTTAGAGTTAGGGTTAAGGTGAGGTTGAAGTTTAGGATTAGAGTTAGGTTTAGTGTTATTGTTGGGGTTAGGGTGAGGTTTAGGTTTAGTTTTAGGCTTAGGCTTAGGGTTAGTCTTAGGCCGAGCAAAGGGTGAGGGTTAGTTTTAGGGTTAGGGTGGGGTTAGGGGTTAGGGTTAGGGTGATGGTGAGGTTGAGGGTTCGATATAGGGTTAGGGTGAGGGTTAGAGGGAGGGTTAGGGTTAGTGTTAGGGTGACGGTAAGTGTTAGGGTGAGGGTTAGGAATAGAGTTAGGGTTATTCTTAGGTTTAGGTTTAGGGTTATGGTTACGGTGAGGGTGAGGATGAGGGTTAGGGTTAGGGTTAGGGTGAGTTTTAGGTTTTGGGTTAGTGTTAGAGTTAGGTTTAGGGTGAGGGTGAGGTTTCGGTTAGAGTTAGGGTTAGGGTGAGGGTTAGGTTGAGGGTTAGGGTTAATGTTCGTGTTAAGGTTAGGGTTATTGTGAGAGTTAAGGGGAGGTTTAGGGTTTGGGTTAGGGTTAGGATTAGTGTTAGGGTGAGGGTGAGTGTGTGTGTTTGGGATATGTTTATGGTGAGGCTTAGGGTTAGGCTGAGGCTGAGGGTGAGGGTGAGGTTTAGGGTTAGGGTTAGGGTGAGTTTTAGTGTTAGGGTTAGGGTTAGAGTTAGGGCTAGGGTGAGGGTGAGGTTTAGGTGTAGAGTTAGGGTTAGGTTGAGGAATAGGGTGAGGGTGAGGTTTAGGGTGAGGGTTAGGGTGGGGGTGACGGTAAGGGTAAACATGAGGTTTAGTCTGGGTTCAAGAGTTACGGTAATGGTGAAGGTTAGGGTTAGGGTGAGTGTTAGGGTTAGGGGTAGGGTTAGGGTGAGGGTTAGATTGAGTATTAGTGTTAGGGTTAGGGTGAGGTTTAGGGTGAGGATGAGTGTTAGGGTTAGGTTGAGGGCTGGGGTGAGGGTGAGGATTAGGGTTAGGGTTAGGCTTAGGCTTAGGTTTAGGCTGAGGATGAGTATGGGGGTGAGGATTACGGTTAGGGTTAGGGTTATTATTAGTGTTATGGTTAGGGTTAAGTTTGAGGTGAGGGTGAGCCTGAGGGTGGGGTTGAGGATTAGGGTTACAGTGATGGTTAGGGTTAGGGTTAGTGTTTTTGGTATGGTTAGGGTTAGAGTTAAGGTGAGGTTGAGGGTGCAGGTGAGGATTAGTGTTATGGTTAGGGTCGGGTTTTGGATTAGGGTGAGGGTTAGGTTTACAGTTAGATATAGGGTTAAGGGTGGTGACAGTGAGGTTTAGGGTTAGGGATAGTGTTAAGGATAGGGTAAGGGTGAGGGTTAGGTGGAAATTTAGGGTTAGGTTTAGGGTTAGGGGTAGTGTCAGGGTTAGTTTTAGCGTTAGGGTTAGTGTTAGTGTGAGGGTAAGTGTTAGGGTGAGGGTTTGGGTTAGGATGAGGGTTATGGTTAGAGTGAGGGTTAGCATTATGTTTAGGGTTATTGTTAGGGTTAGGTTTAGGGTTAAGGTTAAGGTGAGGGTGAGGGTGAGGGTTAGGTTTAGGGTTAGGGTGAGGTTTAGGGTTTCAGTTAGGGTTAGAGTTAGGTTTAGGGTGAGGGTGCGGTTTAGGATTAGAGTTCGGGTTAGGGGAGGGTTAGGTTGAGGATTAGGTTTATGTTAGTGTTAGGGTTATGGTTACGGTGAGAGTTAGAGCGAGGCTTAGGGTTAGGGTTAGGTTTAGGTTTAGGATAAGGGTAAAGCTGAAGGTGATTGTGTGTGTTAGGGTTAGGTTTAGGGTTAGGCTTAGGCTTAGGCTTAGGCTGATGGTGAGTTTGAGGGTGATAGTTAGGGTTAGGGTGATGGTTAGGGTTAGGGTTAGGGGGAGGTTTAGGATGAGGGTTAGGATTAGGATTAGGGTTAGGGTGAGGGCTAGGGTGAGGGTGAGGTTTAGGGTTAGGGTTAGGATGAGGTTTAGGTTTATGGTTAGGGTTAGGATGAGCGTGAGGTTTAGGGTTAGAGTTAGGGTTAGGATGTGACTGAGGGTGAGGGTTAGGGTTAGGGTTAGTGTTAGGGTTAGGGTTAAGGTGAGGGTTAGGGTGAGGTTGAGGCTTTGGGTTAGGGTTACTATTAGGATTAAATTTAGGGTTAGGGTGAGGTTTAGGGTTAGGGAGAGTGTAACATTTAGGATTAGGGTTAGGGTTAGGTTGAGGGTGAGGCTGATGGTGAGAGTTAGGGTTAGGGTGAGAGTTAGGGTTAGGGTTAGGGTGAGGTTTAGGGTAAGGGTTTTGGTGAGGGTGACAGTTAGGATTAGGTTGAGGGTTAGGGTTAGGTTTAGGGTTGGGGTGAGGGTGAGAGTGAGGGTTAAGGTTAGTGTTAGGGTCAGGGTTAGGATGAGGGTTAGGGTGAGAATTCGGTTTAGGTTTATGGCTAGGGTGAGGGTGAGGATTATGGTTAGTATTAGGGTGAGCTTTAGAGTTATGGGTAGGGTTATAGTTATGGTGAGGGTGAGGTGTAGGGTAGAGTTACGTTTAGGGTCAGGCTGAAGCCTAGCATTAGGGTTCGGGTTAGTGTGAGAATTGGGGTTAGGTTGAGGGTTAGGGTGAGTGTGAGGTTTAGGGTTCGGGTTAGGGTGAGGGTAAGTGTTAGGATGAGAGTTAAGGTTAGATTGAAGGATATGGTTAGGATGAGGGTTAGGGTTAGGTTAGGGTTATTGTAAGTGTTAGTGTTTGGGTTATGGTTACAATGAGGGAGAGGGTGAGGATTAGGATTAAGGTTAGGGTGAGTTTTAGATTTAGGGTTAGGGTTAGAGTTAGGGTTAGGTTTAGGGTGAGGGTTAGCATGAGGGTTAGGGTTAGGATTAGGGTTAGGATGAGGGCTAGGGTGAGGGTGAGGTTTAGGGTAAGGCTTAGGGTGAGGTTTAGTGTTCGGTTTAGGTTTAGGGTTAGGGAGAGGGTTAGGGTCAGGTTACGGTGAGGGTTAGGGTTAGGGTTAGGTTGAGGGTTAGAATTAGGTTTAGGGTTAGGTTGAAGATTAGGGTTAGATTTAGGGTGAGGGTTAGGATGAGGGTTAGGGTTAAAATTAGGTTTAGGGTGAGGGCTAGGTTGAGGGTGAGGGTTAGGGTTAGGGTTAAAGTGAGGTTTAGGTTTAGGGTTAGGGGTAGCGTTAGGGTGAGGGTTAGGGTTCGTGTTTTGGTGAGGGTGAGGGTTAGGTTTGGAGTGAGGGTTAGGGTGAGGACCAAGGTGAGGGTGAGTGTTAGAGTTAGGGTTAGCGTTAGGGTGAGGGTTAGGTTTAGGTTTAGGTTTAGGGTTATGTTTAGGGTTAGGATTAAGGTTAGGGTGAGGGTGAGTGTGAGGGTTAGGCTTGGGGTTAGGCTTAGGATTAGGGTTAGGCTGAGGGTGCGTGTGGGGATGAGGATTAGGTTTAGAGTGATGGTTCTGGTTAAGGTTCGGTTGAGGGTTAGGATGAGGGTTACGGTTAGGATTAGGGTTAGGGTGAGGGCTAGGGTGAGTGTGAGGTTTGGGGTTAGGTATAGGCTTAGGGTTAGGTTTACGCTGAGGCTGAAGTTGAGGGTGAGGGTTAGGGTTAAGTTTATGGTTAGGGTTACGGTTAGGGTGAGGGATAGGATGAGGGTTGTGGTTTAGGGTGAGGGTTAGGATGAGGGTGACTATAAGAGAAAAGGTGAGGGTTAGGCTGAGGGTGAGGTTTATGGTAAGGGTGTGGTTTAGGGTTAGCGTGAGGGTGAGGGCTAGACTGAGGATTAGTGTTAGGGTTAGTTTGAGGTTTAGGGTGAGGGATAGGGTTAGGGTGAGGGTTAGTGTTAGGGTTAGGGGGAGGGTTACAATGAGGATTAGGATTAGGTTTAGGGTTAGGGTGAGGGCTAGGTTGAGGGTGAGGTTTAGTGTTAGGTTTAGGATGAGGTTTAGGGTTAGGATTAGGGTTAGGATGTGGGTGAGGTTTAGGGTTAGAGTTATGATTAGGATGAGGCTGAGGGTGAGGTTTAGGGTTAGGGTTAGTGTTAGGGTTAGGGTTAAGGTGAGGGTTAGGGTGAGGTTGAGGTTTAGGGTTAGGGTTAGTATTAGGTTTAAGTTTAGTGTTAGGGTGAGTTTTAGGGTTAGGGTTAGGGTTAGGGTGAGGGTAACATTTAGGGTTAGTGTTAGGGTAAGGCTTACGGTTAGGCTGAGGGTGAGGGTGCGGGTGAGGGTTAGGGTGAGGGTTAGGGTTAGGGTTAGGTTGAGAGTTCGTTTTCGGGATAAGTTTAGGGTTAGGGTGATGGTTAGGGTAAGGGTTATGGTGAGGGTAACAGTTAGGGTTAGGGTGAGGGTTAGGGTTAGGTTTAGGGTTAGGGTGAAGGTGAGAGTGAGGGTTAGGGTCAGTGTTAGGGTGAGGGTTAGGATGAGGGTTATGGTAAGGATTCGGGTTAGGGTGAGAGCTAGGGTGAGGGTGAGGTTTATATTTATTGTTAGGGTAAGATTAAGAGTTATGGTTAGGGTTACGGTAATGTGGAGAGTGAGGTTTAGGGTGAGAGTTAGGGTTAGGGTGAGGCTGAGGGCTAGCGTTAGGTTTAGGGTTAGTGTTAGAATTAGGGATAGGGTGAGGCTTAGGGTGAGGGTGAGGGTTAGGCTTAGGGTTAGGATTAGGATGAGGGTAACAGGGTGAGTGTGAGGTTTAGGGTTCGGGTTAGGGTTAGGGTCAGGGCTAGGGTGAATTTGAGAGTTAAGCTCAGGGTTAGGGTGAGGTTTAGGTTTAGGGTGATGGTTAGCGTTGGTGTGCGGGTTATTTTTAGGCTTAATGTTTGTTTTAAGTTGAGATTAAGTGTTAGGGTAAGGTTTAGGTTTAGGGTGAGGTTTACGATTAGGGTTAGGGTTAAGGTTAGGGTGAAGGTGATGTTAAGGGTTAGAGTTAGGGTTAGGGTGAGGGTTAGGTTTAGGATTAGAGTTAGGGTTAGGGTGAGATTTAGGGTGGGGGTGAGGATTGGAGTTAGGGTTAATATTAGGATTAGGATTAAGGTGAGGTGAGTGTTATGGTTAGGGTTAGGGTTAGGATTAGAGTTAGAGTGAGGGTGAGGATGAGGGTTATGGTTAGGGTGAGTGTTGGGGTTAGGGTTAGAGTGAGGGTTATGGTGAGGGTTAGGCTTAGGCTTAGTGTTTGGGATGGGCTATGTTGTGGGTGTGGGTTAGGGTTAGGGTTAGTGTGAGCGTTAGGCTGGGGGTTAGGGTTAGTATTATGGTTTGGGTTGGGGTTAGGTTTAGTCTTGATGTTAGGTAGAGGGTGAGCGTGAGGGTGAGGTTTAGGGTTAGGGTGAGGGTGAGGTTTAGGTTTAGAGTTAGCGTTCAGGTGAGGGTTAGTGTGAGAGTTAGGGTTAGGGATAGGGTTAGGGTTAGGGTTAGTTTGAGGTTGATTGTGAGGGTCAGGGTTAGTCTTAGTCTTAGTCTTAGGCTTAGGCCGATCGTGAAGGTGAGGGTGAGGTTTAGGGTTAGAATTAGTGTTATGGTGAAGGCTAGAGTGAGTATGAGGGTTAGGATTAGCGTTTGGGTGAGGTTTAGGGTTAGGGTTACAGTGAGGGTTAAGGTTAGGGTTAGGGTTATGGTGAGGGTTTGGGTTAGGTTTAGGGTTAGGGTGAGGGTCAGGGTTAGGGTTAGGGTTAGTGTAATAGTTAGGGTTAGGGTTAGAGTTACAGTGAGGGTGAGGGTGAGGGTTATGATCAGGTTTGGGTTAAGTTTAGGGTAAGAGTTATGGTTAGGGTGAGGATGAGGTTTAGGGTTTGAGTTAGGGTTTCGGGGAGGGTTAGGATTAGGGTTAGTGTTAGGCTTGGGGTTAGGGTGAGGGTTAGTTTGAGGATTAATATTAGGGTTAGGGTTAGGTTTCGGATTAGGTTTACGGTGAGGATATCTGTGAGGGTTAGTGTTAGGGTTCGTTTAGGCTTAGGGTTAGGCTGAGTGTATGGGTGGGGATGAGGATTAGATTTAGAATGATGGTTAGGTTTCTGGTTAGGTTAAGCGTTAGGATGAGGGTTAGGGTTAGAATTAGGGTTAGGATGAGGGCTAGGGTTAGGGTGAGGGTTAGGGTTAGGGTTAGGCTTATGCTTAGGATTAGGCTGAGGCTTAGGGTGAGGGTGATGGTTAGGTTTAGGGTGATGGTTGTGGTTACCTTTAGGGTGAGGGTTAGAATGAGGATTAGGGTTATGGTGAGGGTTAGTGCGAGGGTGACGGTAAGGGTAAAGTTGAGGGTTAGGCTGAGGGTGAGGGTTACGGTCAGGGTGAGGCTTAGGGTTAGGGTGAGGGTGAAGGTTAGATTGAGGATTAGTGTTGATGTTAGTGTGATGTTTAGGGTGAGGATGAGGGTTAGGGTTAGGTTGAGCGCTAGGTTGAGGGTGAGGGTTAGGGTTATGTTTAGGGTTAGGGTTAGTGTTAGGGTTAGGGTTAGGGTGAGGTTTAGGGTGAGGGTGAGGCTAGGGTTAAGGTTAGGATTGGGACTAGTGTTAAGGTGAGGGTGAGTGTGAGGTTTAGGGTTAGGGTTAGGGTTAGGATTAGAGTTAGGATGAGGTCTAGCATGAGGGTGAGGGTTAGTGTTAGGGTTAGGTGAGGTTTAGAGTTAGAATTAAGTTTAGGGATAGGGAGATTGTTAGCGTTAGGTTTATGGTGAGGGTGCGGGTTAGGGTTATGTTGAGGGTTAGGATTAGGGCTAGGTTTAGTGTGAGTGTTAGGGTGAGGGTGAGGGTTAGCATGAGGGTTAGGGTTAGGATTTGGTTTAGGATGAGGGATAATGTGAGAGTGAGGGTTAGGTTTATACTTAGGGTGAGGTTTAGGGTTTGGGTTAGGTTTAGGGTTAGGGTGAGGGTTATGGTTAGGTTACGGTGAGGGTTAGGGTTAGGGTTAGCTTGAGGGTTAGAATTAGGTTTAGGGTTAGGTTGAGGGTTAGGGTTACGGTTAGGGTGAGGGTTAGGATGAGGGTTAGGGTTACAATTAGGGTTAGGGTGAGGTCTAGGGTGAGGATGAGTGTTAGTATTAGGGTTAGGGGTAGGGTTAGGGTGAGGGTTAGGGTTCATGTTTCGGTGAGGGTGAGGCTTAGGTTTAGGTTAGTATTAGGTTAGTATTAGGTTTATGGTTAGGGGTAGGGTTAGCGTGAGGGTTAGGGTTCATGTTTCGGTGAGGGTGAGGGTTAGGTTTGGGGTGAGGGTTAGGGTTAGGGTTAGCGTTAGGATGAGGGTTAAGTTTAGGTTTAGGGTTAGGTTTAGGTTTAGGATTAAGGTTAAGGTGAGGCTGAGTGTGAGGGTTAGGCTGAGGGTTAGGCTTAGGCTTATGGTTAGACTGAGCGTGAGTGTAGGGATGAGTGATGGTTCTGGTTAAGGTTAGGTTGAGGGTTAGGATGAGGGTTAGGATTAGGGTTAGGGCGAGGGCTAGGGTGAGTGTTAGTTTCGGGGTTAGGTTTAGGCTTAGGGTTAGGCTGAGGCTGAGGCTGAATTTGAAAGTGAAGGTTAGGTTTAGGTTGATGTTTAGGGTTAAGGTTATGGTGAGGGATAGGATGAGGGTTATGGTTTAGGGTGAGGGTTAGGATGAGGGTGACTGTAAGAGAAAAGGTGAGGTTAGGCTGAGGGTGAGGGTTATGGTAAGGGTGAGGTTTCGGGTTAGGGTGATGGTGAGGGTTAGATTGAGGATTAGTGTTAGGGTTAGTGTGAGGTTTAGGGTGAGGATGAGGGTTAGGGTTAGGGTGAGGGCAAGGGTGAAGTTGAGGGTTAGGGTTAGGGTTAGGGTGTGGTTTAGGTTTAGGGTGATGGTTAGCGTTAGTGTGAGGGTTAGGGTTAGGGTTGGTGTTAGTTTTAAGCTGAGGGTAAGTGTTAAGGTAAGTTTTAGGTTTAGGGTGAGGTTTAGGATTAGGGTTAGGGTTAGGATTAGTTTGAGGGTGAGGGTTAGGGTGGAATTTAGTGTGGGGGTGAAGTTGCGAGTTAGGGTTAGGATTAGGATTAGGGTTAAGGTGAGGGTGAGTGTTACCGTTAGGGTTAGGAATAGGATTAGATTTAGGGTGAGGGTGAGGGTGAGGTTATGGTTAGGGTGAGCGTTGGGGTTAGTGTTAGAGTGAGGGTGAGGGTGAGGGTTAGGCTTTGGCTTAGGTTTTTGGCATAGGCTATGTTGAGGGTGAGGGTTAGGGTTAGGGTTAGGGTGAGGGTTAGGGTACGGGTTAGGGTTAGTATTAGGGTTAGGGTTGGGGTTAGGATTAGGCATAATGTTAGGCAGTGGTTGAGGGTGAGGGTGAGGTTTAGGGTTAGGGTGAGGGTGAGGTTTAGGGTTAGAGTTAGTGTTCGTGTGAGGGTTAGGGTTAGGGTTAGGCTTCCGTTTAGGGTTAGGGTGAGGGTGAGTGTGAGGGTCAGGGTTTGTCTTAGGCTTAGGCTTATGCTTAGGCCGAGCGTGAAGGTGAGGGTGATGTTTAGGGTTAGCATTAGGTTTAAGGTGAGGGCTAGAGTGAAGATGAGGGTTAAGGTTAGCGATATGATGAGGTTTAGGTTTAGGGTTACGGTGAGGGTGAGGGTTAGGGTTACGGTTAGGGTTAAGGTGAGGGTTTGGGTTAGGGTTAGTGTTAGGGTGAGAGTCAGGGTTAGGGTTAGGGTTAGTGTAATAGTTAGGGTTAGGGTTAGAGTTACAGTGAGGGTGAGGGTGAAGGTGAGGATTAGGATAAGAGTTAGGGTGAGGTTTAGGGACAGGGTTATGGTTAGGGTGAAGGTGAAGTTTAGGGTAAGTTTTATGCTTTGGGGGAGGGTTAGGCTGAGGGTTAGGATTAGGGTTAATGTTAGGCTTGGGGTTAGGTGGAGGGTTAAGTTGAGGTTTAAAATTATGGGTAGGGTTAGTTTTAGGATTAGGTTTACGGTGAGGGTGAGTGTGAGGGTTAGGGTTAGGGTTCGTTTAGGCTTAGGGTTAGGCTGAGTGTATGGGTGGGGATGAGGATTAGGTTTAGAATGATATTTAGCGTTCTGGTTAGGTTAAGGTTTAGTATGAGGGTTAGGGTTAGAATTAGGTTTAGAGTGAGGGCTAGGGTGAGGGCTAGGGTGAGGGTGAGGTTTAGGGTGAGGATGAGGGTTAGGGTTGAGTGTTAGGTTGAGGGTGAGCGTTAGAGATACAGTTAGGTTTAGATTTAGGGTGAGGGTGAGGTTTAGGGTTAAAGTTAGGGTTAAGGTGAGGGATAGGGTTTAGGTTTACGGTTAGGATTAGTGTTAGGGTTAGGTTTAGGGTGAAGTTTAGGGTTGGAGTTAGGGTTAGTTTTAGGGTTAGGGTTAGGATGAGGGTTAGGGTTAGGCTTAGGCTTTGTCTTAGGCTTAGGCTTACGCCCAGAATGAGGGTGAGGATTAGGGTTAGGATTAGGGTGAGGGTTAGGTTTAGGGTTACAGTGTGGTCAGGGTTAGGGTTAGGTTGAGGGTTAGAATTAGTTTTAGGGTTAGGTTGATGGTTAGGGTTAGGGTTAGGGTGAGATTTGGGATGAGGGTTAGGGTTACAATTAGGTTTAGTGTGAGGGCTATGGTGAGGGTGAGTGTTATTGTTAGGGTCAGAGTGAGGTTTAGGGTTAGGGTTAGGGTTAGGGTTACGGTGAGGGTGAAGGTTAGGGTTAGGGTGAGGGTTAAGTTTAGGTTTAGGGTGAGGGTGAGGGTTAGGATTAGGGTTAGGGTTAGAGTTACAGTGAGGGTGAGGGTGAGGCTGAGGGTTAGGATCAGGTTTAGGGTGAGGTTTAGGTTTAGGGTTATGGTTAGTGTGAGGGTGAGGTTTAGGGTTAGAGTTAGGGTTAGTGTGAAGGTTGGGTTGATGTTTAATGTTAGGGTTAGGGTTACCATTAGGATTAGGTTTACGATGAGGGTTCAGCTTAGGCTTAGGATTAGGCTGAGAGTATGGGTGGGGGATGAGGATTAGGTTTAGAATGTTGGTTAGGTTTATGGTTAGGTTAAGGATAGGATGAGGTTTAGGGTTCGAATTAGGTTTCTGGTGAGGGCTAGGGTGAGGGTGAGGGTTAAGGTTAGGTTTATGCTTAGGCTTACGTTTAGGCTGAGGCTGAGGGTGAGGGTGACGGTTAGGGTTAGAGAGAGGTTTAGGGTGAGGGTGACGATAAGTGTAAAGGTGAGGATTAGGCTGAGGGTGAGGGTTAGGGTTAGGGTGAGGATGAGGGTTAAATTGAGGATTAGGGTTAGGGTTAGTTTGAGATTTAGGGTGAGGATTAGGGTTAGGGTTAGGGTGATGGTTAGGGTTAGTGTGAGGGTTAGTGTTAGGGTTAGTGCTAGGGTGAGGGTAAGTGTTAGGGAGAGGGTTAGTGTTAGGGTGAAGGTTATGGTTAGGATGAGGGTTAGGGTTAGGGATAGGGTTATTGTTAGGGTTAGGGTTAGGCTTACGGTTACAGTGAGGGTGAGGGTGAGGTGAAGTGTTAGGGTTAGGGTGAGGTTTACCTTTAGGGTTAGGGTTAGGGTTAGGGTTAGGGTTTAGGTGAGGTTTAGGGTTAGAGTTAGGTTTAGTGTTATTGTTGGGGTTAGGGTGAGTTTTAGGGTTAGTTTTAGGCTTAGGTTTAGGCTGAGCATGATGGTGTGGGTTAGGGTTAGTGTTAGGGTGGGGTTTAGGGTTATGGTTAGAGTGAAGGTGAGGTTGAGGGTTAGGGTTAGTGTTTGTGTTAAGGATAGGGTTAGAGTGAGAGTTAAAAAGAGGGTTAGGATTAGGGTTAGGGTTAGGATTAGTGTTAAGGTGAGGGTGAGTGTGTGTGTTAGGGATAGGTTTATGGTTAGGCTTAGGATTAGGGTTACGGTTAAGGTTTAGGGTTAGGGTGAGTGTTAGGGTTTAGGGTGAGGTTTAGTGTTAGGGTTAGGGTTAGAGTTAGGTTTAGGTTGAGGGTTAGGTTTAGGGGTAGAGTTAGGGTTAGGGTGAGGGTTAGGGTTATGGTTAGGGTGAGGGTTAGGGAGAGGGTTATGGTTACGGTGAGGGTTAGGGTGGGGGTGAAGGTAAGGGTAAGCGTGAGGTTTAGGCTGAGGGTGAGAGTTATGGTAATGGTGAAGGTTAGGGTTAGAGTGAGTGTTAGGGGTAGGGGTAGGGTGAGGGTGAGGGTTAGATTGAGGATTAGTGTTAGGGGTAGGGTGAGGTTTAGGGTGAGGAGGAGGGTTAGGGTTAGGTTGAGGGCTAGGGTGAAGGTGAGGGTTAGAGTTAGGGTTAGGGTCAGGTTTAAGGTTGGGGTGATGGTTAGGGTTAGTTTGAGGGTTATCTAGTGTTAAGGTAGGTGTTAGGGTGAGGGTAAGTGTTAGGGTGAGGGTTAGGTTTAGGGTGAGGATTATGTTTATTGTAAGGGTTAGGGTTAGGGTTAGGATTATTGTCAGGGTTAGGGTATCGGTTATGGTCACGGTGAGGGTCAGGGTGAGGTTTAGGTTTAGGGTTAGGGATAGAGTTAGGGTTAAGGTGAGAGTGAGATTTAGGACTAGAGTTAGGGTTAGTGTTTGGGTTAGGGTTAGGGTGAGGGTTACGGTTAGAGTTAGGCTTAGGCTTAGGCTTAGGCTTAGGCCTAGCATGAGGGTGAGGGTTAGGGTTAGGGTTAGGGTGAGAGTTAGGATAAGATTTAGGGTTAGGAATAGGGTTAGGGTGAGGGCTCGGGTGAGGGTTAGAGTTACAGTGAGGGTGAGGGTTATTGTGAGGGTGAGCGTGAGGTTTGGTGTTAGGGGTAGGGTTAGGGTTAGTGTTAAGGTGACATTTATTGTTAGATTTAGGGTTAAGGAGAGGGTTAGTTCGTGGGTTAGAGTTAGGGTTAATATTAGGGTTCAGGTTAGGGTGAGGGTTATGTTGAGGTTAAGTGTTAGGGGTAGGGTTAGGATTTGGATTAGGGTTAGGGTGAGGGTGAGTGAGAGTGTTAGGGTTAGGGTTAGGCTTCGGCTTATGTTTAGGCTGAGGGTGAGTGTGGGCGTGAGGATTAGGGTTAGGGTGATTGTTAGGTTTAGGCTTAGGTTGAGGGTTAGGATGAGGCTTAGGGTTAGGATTTAGGGTTAGGGTGAGGGCTTCGGGAGAGGGTGAGGGTTAGGGTAAGGGTTAGGCTTAGGCTTAGGGTTCGGCTGAGCTTGAGGTTGAGCGTGAGGGTTAGGGTTAGGCTGATGGTTAGGTTTACTGTTAGGGTGAGTTTTAGGATGAGGTTTAGGTTTAGGGGGAGGGTTAGGGTGAGGACGATGGTAAGGGTAAATTTGAGGTTTCGTCTGAGGGTGAGGGTTAAGATAAGGGTGTGGTTTAGGTTTAAGTTTAGGGTTAGAGTAAGGGTTAGGTTTCGGATTAGGGTGAGGGTTAGATTAAGGATTAGGGTTAGGGTTAGTGTGAGGTTTAGGGGGAAGATGAGGGTGAGGGTTAGGGTGTGGGTGAGGGTTAGAATTAGGGTTAGGGTGAGTGTGATGGTAAGCCTAAATGTGAGGATTAGGCTAAGGCTGAGGGTTAAGATAAGGTTGAGTGTAAGTGTTAGGGTGAGGGTTAGGGTTAGGGTGAGTGTTAAGTTTAGGGTGAGGGTTAGAGTTAGGGTTACGGTTATTGTTAGGGTTAGAGTTAGGGTTACCCTTACAGTGAGGGTGAGGGATAGTGTTAGGTTTAGGGTGACGTTTAGGGTTAGGGTTATGGTTAGAGTTTGGGTTAGGATTAGGATTAGGGTTAGGGTGAAGGCTAAGGTGAGGGTGAGGGTTAGGGTTAGTGTTAGTTTTAGGTTTAGGGTTAGAGTGAGGGTGAGTGTGTGGGTTAGGGTTAGGTTTAGGGTTAGGCTTAGGGTTAGGCTAAGGGTGAGGTTGAGGGTGGGGGTGAGGTTTAGGGTGAGGGTTAGGTTTAGGGTTAGGGTGAGTGTTAGGATGAGGGTTATGGTTAGCATTAGGGTTAGGTTGAGGGCTAGGGTGAGGGTGAGGTTTAGGGTTAGGGTTAGAGTGAGGGTGAGGTTTAGGGTTAGAGTTAGGGTTAGGGTGAGGAATAGGGTGAGGTTTAGGGTTAGGGTTAGATTTAGGGTTAGGGTTAGGGTGAGGGTTAGGGTTTGGATGAGGGTTAAGTTTACAATTAAGTTTTGGGTGAGCTCTAGGGTGAGGGTGAGTGTTATTGTTAGTGTTAGGTTTAGGATTAGTGTTAGGGTGAGGGTAAATGTTAGGGTGAGGGTTATTGTTATGGTGAAAGTTATGGTTAGGATGAAGTTTATGGTTATGGTTAAGGTTATTGTTAGGGTTAGGGTTAGGGTTACGTTTACGGTGAGGGTGAGGGTGAGGGTAAGGGTTAGGGTTAGGGTGAGGTTTAGGTTTAGGGTTGGTTTAGAGTTAGGGTTAAGGTGAGGTTGAAGTTTAGGATTAGAGTTAGGTTTAGTGTTATTGTTGGGGTTAGGGTGAGGTTTAGGTTTAGTTTTAGGCTTAGGCTTAGGGTTAGTCTTAGGCCGAGCAAAGGGTGAGGGTTAGTTTTAGGGTTAGGGTGGGGTTAGGGGTTAGGGTTAGGGTGATGGTGAGGTTGAGGGTTCGATATAGGGTTAGGGTGAGGGTTAGAGGGAGGGTTAGGGTTAGTGTTAGGGTGACGGTAAGTGTTAGGGTGAGGGTTAGGAATAGAGTTAGGGTTATTCTTAGGTTTAGGTTTAGGGTTATGGTTACGGTGAGGGTGAGGATGAGGGTTAGGGTTAGGGTTAGGGTGAGTTTTAGGTTTTGGGTTAGTGTTAGAGTTAGGTTTAGGGTGAGGGTGAGGTTTCGGTTAGAGTTAGGGTTAGGGTGAGGGTTAGGTTGAGGGTTAGGGTTAATGTTCGTGTTAAGGTTAGGGTTATTGTGAGAGTTAAGGGGAGGTTTAGGGTTTGGGTTAGGGTTAGGATTAGTGTTAGGGTGAGGGTGAGTGTGTGTGTTTGGGATATGTTTATGGTGAGGCTTAGGGTTAGGCTGAGGCTGAGGGTGAGGGTGAGGTTTAGGGTTAGGGTTAGGGTGAGTTTTAGTGTTAGGGTTAGGGTTAGAGTTAGGGCTAGGGTGAGGGTGAGGTTTAGGTGTAGAGTTAGGGTTAGGTTGAGGAATAGGGTGAGGGTGAGGTTTAGGGTGAGGGTTAGGGTGGGGGTGACGGTAAGGGTAAACATGAGGTTTAGTCTGGGTTCAAGAGTTACGGTAATGGTGAAGGTTAGGGTTAGGGTGAGTGTTAGGGTTAGGGGTAGGGTTAGGGTGAGGGTTAGATTGAGTATTAGTGTTAGGGTTAGGGTGAGGTTTAGGGTGAGGATGAGTGTTAGGGTTAGGTTGAGGGCTGGGGTGAGGGTGAGGATTAGGGTTAGGGTTAGGCTTAGGCTTAGGTTTAGGCTGAGGATGAGTATGGGGGTGAGGATTACGGTTAGGGTTAGGGTTATTATTAGTGTTATGGTTAGGGTTAAGTTTGAGGTGAGGGTGAGCCTGAGGGTGGGGTTGAGGATTAGGGTTACAGTGATGGTTAGGGTTAGGGTTAGTGTTTTTGGTATGGTTAGGGTTAGAGTTAAGGTGAGGTTGAGGGTGCAGGTGAGGATTAGTGTTATGGTTAGGGTCGGGTTTTGGATTAGGGTGAGGGTTAGGTTTACAGTTAGATATAGGGTTAAGGGTGGTGACAGTGAGGTTTAGGGTTAGGGATAGTGTTAAGGATAGGGTAAGGGTGAGGGTTAGGTGGAAATTTAGGGTTAGGTTTAGGGTTAGGGGTAGTGTCAGGGTTAGTTTTAGCGTTAGGGTTAGTGTTAGTGTGAGGGTAAGTGTTAGGGTGAGGGTTTGGGTTAGGATGAGGGTTATGGTTAGAGTGAGGGTTAGCATTATGTTTAGGGTTATTGTTAGGGTTAGGTTTAGGGTTAAGGTTAAGGTGAGGGTGAGGGTGAGGGTTAGGTTTAGGGTTAGGGTGAGGTTTAGGGTTTCAGTTAGGGTTAGAGTTAGGTTTAGGGTGAGGGTGCGGTTTAGGATTAGAGTTCGGGTTAGGGGAGGGTTAGGTTGAGGATTAGGTTTATGTTAGTGTTAGGGTTATGGTTACGGTGAGAGTTAGAGCGAGGCTTAGGGTTAGGGTTAGGTTTAGGTTTAGGATAAGGGTAAAGCTGAAGGTGATTGTGTGTGTTAGGGTTAGGTTTAGGGTTAGGCTTAGGCTTAGGCTTAGGCTGATGGTGAGTTTGAGGGTGATAGTTAGGGTTAGGGTGATGGTTAGGGTTAGGGTTAGGGGGAGGTTTAGGATGAGGGTTAGGATTAGGATTAGGGTTAGGGTGAGGGCTAGGGTGAGGGTGAGGTTTAGGGTTAGGGTTAGGATGAGGTTTAGGTTTATGGTTAGGGTTAGGATGAGCGTGAGGTTTAGGGTTAGAGTTAGGGTTAGGATGTGACTGAGGGTGAGGGTTAGGGTTAGGGTTAGTGTTAGGGTTAGGGTTAAGGTGAGGGTTAGGGTGAGGTTGAGGCTTTGGGTTAGGGTTACTATTAGGATTAAATTTAGGGTTAGGGTGAGGTTTAGGGTTAGGGAGAGTGTAACATTTAGGATTAGGGTTAGGGTTAGGTTGAGGGTGAGGCTGATGGTGAGAGTTAGGGTTAGGGTGAGAGTTAGGGTTAGGGTTAGGGTGAGGTTTAGGGTAAGGGTTTTGGTGAGGGTGACAGTTAGGATTAGGTTGAGGGTTAGGGTTAGGTTTAGGGTTGGGGTGAGGGTGAGAGTGAGGGTTAAGGTTAGTGTTAGGGTCAGGGTTAGGATGAGGGTTAGGGTGAGAATTCGGTTTAGGTTTATGGCTAGGGTGAGGGTGAGGATTATGGTTAGTATTAGGGTGAGCTTTAGAGTTATGGGTAGGGTTATAGTTATGGTGAGGGTGAGGTGTAGGGTAGAGTTACGTTTAGGGTCAGGCTGAAGCCTAGCATTAGGGTTCGGGTTAGTGTGAGAATTGGGGTTAGGTTGAGGGTTAGGGTGAGTGTGAGGTTTAGGGTTCGGGTTAGGGTGAGGGTAAGTGTTAGGATGAGAGTTAAGGTTAGATTGAAGGATATGGTTAGGATGAGGGTTAGGGTTAGGTTAGGGTTATTGTAAGTGTTAGTGTTTGGGTTATGGTTACAATGAGGGAGAGGGTGAGGATTAGGATTAAGGTTAGGGTGAGTTTTAGATTTAGGGTTAGGGTTAGAGTTAGGGTTAGGTTTAGGGTGAGGGTTAGCATGAGGGTTAGGGTTAGGATTAGGGTTAGGATGAGGGCTAGGGTGAGGGTGAGGTTTAGGGTAAGGCTTAGGGTGAGGTTTAGTGTTCGGTTTAGGTTTAGGGTTAGGGAGAGGGTTAGGGTCAGGTTACGGTGAGGGTTAGGGTTAGGGTTAGGTTGAGGGTTAGAATTAGGTTTAGGGTTAGGTTGAAGATTAGGGTTAGATTTAGGGTGAGGGTTAGGATGAGGGTTAGGGTTAAAATTAGGTTTAGGGTGAGGGCTAGGTTGAGGGTGAGGGTTAGGGTTAGGGTTAAAGTGAGGTTTAGGTTTAGGGTTAGGGGTAGCGTTAGGGTGAGGGTTAGGGTTCGTGTTTTGGTGAGGGTGAGGGTTAGGTTTGGAGTGAGGGTTAGGGTGAGGACCAAGGTGAGGGTGAGTGTTAGAGTTAGGGTTAGCGTTAGGGTGAGGGTTAGGTTTAGGTTTAGGTTTAGGGTTATGTTTAGGGTTAGGATTAAGGTTAGGGTGAGGGTGAGTGTGAGGGTTAGGCTTGGGGTTAGGCTTAGGATTAGGGTTAGGCTGAGGGTGCGTGTGGGGATGAGGATTAGGTTTAGAGTGATGGTTCTGGTTAAGGTTCGGTTGAGGGTTAGGATGAGGGTTACGGTTAGGATTAGGGTTAGGGTGAGGGCTAGGGTGAGTGTGAGGTTTGGGGTTAGGTATAGGCTTAGGGTTAGGTTTACGCTGAGGCTGAAGTTGAGGGTGAGGGTTAGGGTTAAGTTTATGGTTAGGGTTACGGTTAGGGTGAGGGATAGGATGAGGGTTGTGGTTTAGGGTGAGGGTTAGGATGAGGGTGACTATAAGAGAAAAGGTGAGGGTTAGGCTGAGGGTGAGGTTTATGGTAAGGGTGTGGTTTAGGGTTAGCGTGAGGGTGAGGGCTAGACTGAGGATTAGTGTTAGGGTTAGTTTGAGGTTTAGGGTGAGGGATAGGGTTAGGGTGAGGGTTAGTGTTAGGGTTAGGGGGAGGGTTACAATGAGGATTAGGATTAGGTTTAGGGTTAGGGTGAGGGCTAGGTTGAGGGTGAGGTTTAGTGTTAGGTTTAGGATGAGGTTTAGGGTTAGGATTAGGGTTAGGATGTGGGTGAGGTTTAGGGTTAGAGTTATGATTAGGATGAGGCTGAGGGTGAGGTTTAGGGTTAGGGTTAGTGTTAGGGTTAGGGTTAAGGTGAGGGTTAGGGTGAGGTTGAGGTTTAGGGTTAGGGTTAGTATTAGGTTTAAGTTTAGTGTTAGGGTGAGTTTTAGGGTTAGGGTTAGGGTTAGGGTGAGGGTAACATTTAGGGTTAGTGTTAGGGTAAGGCTTACGGTTAGGCTGAGGGTGAGGGTGCGGGTGAGGGTTAGGGTGAGGGTTAGGGTTAGGGTTAGGTTGAGAGTTCGTTTTCGGGATAAGTTTAGGGTTAGGGTGATGGTTAGGGTAAGGGTTATGGTGAGGGTAACAGTTAGGGTTAGGGTGAGGGTTAGGGTTAGGTTTAGGGTTAGGGTGAAGGTGAGAGTGAGGGTTAGGGTCAGTGTTAGGGTGAGGGTTAGGATGAGGGTTATGGTAAGGATTCGGGTTAGGGTGAGAGCTAGGGTGAGGGTGAGGTTTATATTTATTGTTAGGGTAAGATTAAGAGTTATGGTTAGGGTTACGGTAATGTGGAGAGTGAGGTTTAGGGTGAGAGTTAGGGTTAGGGTGAGGCTGAGGGCTAGCGTTAGGTTTAGGGTTAGTGTTAGAATTAGGGATAGGGTGAGGCTTAGGGTGAGGGTGAGGGTTAGGCTTAGGGTTAGGATTAGGATGAGGGTAACAGGGTGAGTGTGAGGTTTAGGGTTCGGGTTAGGGTTAGGGTCAGGGCTAGGGTGAATTTGAGAGTTAAGCTCAGGGTTAGGGTGAGGTTTAGGTTTAGGGTGATGGTTAGCGTTGGTGTGCGGGTTATTTTTAGGCTTAATGTTTGTTTTAAGTTGAGATTAAGTGTTAGGGTAAGGTTTAGGTTTAGGGTGAGGTTTACGATTAGGGTTAGGGTTAAGGTTAGGGTGAAGGTGATGTTAAGGGTTAGAGTTAGGGTTAGGGTGAGGGTTAGGTTTAGGATTAGAGTTAGGGTTAGGGTGAGATTTAGGGTGGGGGTGAGGATTGGAGTTAGGGTTAATATTAGGATTAGGATTAAGGTGAGGTGAGTGTTATGGTTAGGGTTAGGGTTAGGATTAGAGTTAGAGTGAGGGTGAGGATGAGGGTTATGGTTAGGGTGAGTGTTGGGGTTAGGGTTAGAGTGAGGGTTATGGTGAGGGTTAGGCTTAGGCTTAGTGTTTGGGATGGGCTATGTTGTGGGTGTGGGTTAGGGTTAGGGTTAGTGTGAGCGTTAGGCTGGGGGTTAGGGTTAGTATTATGGTTTGGGTTGGGGTTAGGTTTAGTCTTGATGTTAGGTAGAGGGTGAGCGTGAGGGTGAGGTTTAGGGTTAGGGTGAGGGTGAGGTTTAGGTTTAGAGTTAGCGTTCAGGTGAGGGTTAGTGTGAGAGTTAGGGTTAGGGATAGGGTTAGGGTTAGGGTTAGTTTGAGGTTGATTGTGAGGGTCAGGGTTAGTCTTAGTCTTAGTCTTAGGCTTAGGCCGATCGTGAAGGTGAGGGTGAGGTTTAGGGTTAGAATTAGTGTTATGGTGAAGGCTAGAGTGAGTATGAGGGTTAGGATTAGCGTTTGGGTGAGGTTTAGGGTTAGGGTTACAGTGAGGGTTAAGGTTAGGGTTAGGGTTATGGTGAGGGTTTGGGTTAGGTTTAGGGTTAGGGTGAGGGTCAGGGTTAGGGTTAGGGTTAGTGTAATAGTTAGGGTTAGGGTTAGAGTTACAGTGAGGGTGAGGGTGAGGGTTATGATCAGGTTTGGGTTAAGTTTAGGGTAAGAGTTATGGTTAGGGTGAGGATGAGGTTTAGGGTTTGAGTTAGGGTTTCGGGGAGGGTTAGGATTAGGGTTAGTGTTAGGCTTGGGGTTAGGGTGAGGGTTAGTTTGAGGATTAATATTAGGGTTAGGGTTAGGTTTCGGATTAGGTTTACGGTGAGGATATCTGTGAGGGTTAGTGTTAGGGTTCGTTTAGGCTTAGGGTTAGGCTGAGTGTATGGGTGGGGATGAGGATTAGATTTAGAATGATGGTTAGGTTTCTGGTTAGGTTAAGCGTTAGGATGAGGGTTAGGGTTAGAATTAGGGTTAGGATGAGGGCTAGGGTTAGGGTGAGGGTTAGGGTTAGGGTTAGGCTTATGCTTAGGATTAGGCTGAGGCTTAGGGTGAGGGTGATGGTTAGGTTTAGGGTGATGGTTGTGGTTACCTTTAGGGTGAGGGTTAGAATGAGGATTAGGGTTATGGTGAGGGTTAGTGCGAGGGTGACGGTAAGGGTAAAGTTGAGGGTTAGGCTGAGGGTGAGGGTTACGGTCAGGGTGAGGCTTAGGGTTAGGGTGAGGGTGAAGGTTAGATTGAGGATTAGTGTTGATGTTAGTGTGATGTTTAGGGTGAGGATGAGGGTTAGGGTTAGGTTGAGCGCTAGGTTGAGGGTGAGGGTTAGGGTTATGTTTAGGGTTAGGGTTAGTGTTAGGGTTAGGGTTAGGGTGAGGTTTAGGGTGAGGGTGAGGCTAGGGTTAAGGTTAGGATTGGGACTAGTGTTAAGGTGAGGGTGAGTGTGAGGTTTAGGGTTAGGGTTAGGGTTAGGATTAGAGTTAGGATGAGGTCTAGCATGAGGGTGAGGGTTAGTGTTAGGGTTAGGTGAGGTTTAGAGT
Organism: Dipodomys merriami; assembly: GCF_024711535.1. Taxonomy (NCBI): domain Eukaryota; kingdom Metazoa; phylum Chordata; class Mammalia; order Rodentia; family Heteromyidae; genus Dipodomys; species Dipodomys merriami. The sequence continues at coordinate 1,001,582 of NW_027206402.1, read as the reverse complement.
TAGAATTAAGTTTAGGGATAGGGAGATTGTTAGCGTTAGGTTTATGGTGAGGGTGCGGGTTAGGGTTATGTTGAGGGTTAGGATTAGGGCTAGGTTTAGTGTGAGTGTTAGGGTGAGGGTGAGGGTTAGCATGAGGGTTAGGGTTAGGATTTGGTTTAGGATGAGGGATAATGTGAGAGTGAGGGTTAGGTTTATACTTAGGGTGAGGTTTAGGGTTTGGGTTAGGTTTAGGGTTAGGGTGAGGGTTATGGTTAGGTTACGGTGAGGGTTAGGGTTAGGGTTAGCTTGAGGGTTAGAATTAGGTTTAGGGTTAGGTTGAGGGTTAGGGTTACGGTTAGGGTGAGGGTTAGGATGAGGGTTAGGGTTACAATTAGGGTTAGGGTGAGGTCTAGGGTGAGGATGAGTGTTAGTATTAGGGTTAGGGGTAGGGTTAGGGTGAGGGTTAGGGTTCATGTTTCGGTGAGGGTGAGGCTTAGGTTTAGGTTAGTATTAGGTTAGTATTAGGTTTATGGTTAGGGGTAGGGTTAGCGTGAGGGTTAGGGTTCATGTTTCGGTGAGGGTGAGGGTTAGGTTTGGGGTGAGGGTTAGGGTTAGGGTTAGCGTTAGGATGAGGGTTAAGTTTAGGTTTAGGGTTAGGTTTAGGTTTAGGATTAAGGTTAAGGTGAGGCTGAGTGTGAGGGTTAGGCTGAGGGTTAGGCTTAGGCTTATGGTTAGACTGAGCGTGAGTGTAGGGATGAGTGATGGTTCTGGTTAAGGTTAGGTTGAGGGTTAGGATGAGGGTTAGGATTAGGGTTAGGGCGAGGGCTAGGGTGAGTGTTAGTTTCGGGGTTAGGTTTAGGCTTAGGGTTAGGCTGAGGCTGAGGCTGAATTTGAAAGTGAAGGTTAGGTTTAGGTTGATGTTTAGGGTTAAGGTTATGGTGAGGGATAGGATGAGGGTTATGGTTTAGGGTGAGGGTTAGGATGAGGGTGACTGTAAGAGAAAAGGTGAGGTTAGGCTGAGGGTGAGGGTTATGGTAAGGGTGAGGTTTCGGGTTAGGGTGATGGTGAGGGTTAGATTGAGGATTAGTGTTAGGGTTAGTGTGAGGTTTAGGGTGAGGATGAGGGTTAGGGTTAGGGTGAGGGCAAGGGTGAAGTTGAGGGTTAGGGTTAGGGTTAGGGTGTGGTTTAGGTTTAGGGTGATGGTTAGCGTTAGTGTGAGGGTTAGGGTTAGGGTTGGTGTTAGTTTTAAGCTGAGGGTAAGTGTTAAGGTAAGTTTTAGGTTTAGGGTGAGGTTTAGGATTAGGGTTAGGGTTAGGATTAGTTTGAGGGTGAGGGTTAGGGTGGAATTTAGTGTGGGGGTGAAGTTGCGAGTTAGGGTTAGGATTAGGATTAGGGTTAAGGTGAGGGTGAGTGTTACCGTTAGGGTTAGGAATAGGATTAGATTTAGGGTGAGGGTGAGGGTGAGGTTATGGTTAGGGTGAGCGTTGGGGTTAGTGTTAGAGTGAGGGTGAGGGTGAGGGTTAGGCTTTGGCTTAGGTTTTTGGCATAGGCTATGTTGAGGGTGAGGGTTAGGGTTAGGGTTAGGGTGAGGGTTAGGGTACGGGTTAGGGTTAGTATTAGGGTTAGGGTTGGGGTTAGGATTAGGCATAATGTTAGGCAGTGGTTGAGGGTGAGGGTGAGGTTTAGGGTTAGGGTGAGGGTGAGGTTTAGGGTTAGAGTTAGTGTTCGTGTGAGGGTTAGGGTTAGGGTTAGGCTTCCGTTTAGGGTTAGGGTGAGGGTGAGTGTGAGGGTCAGGGTTTGTCTTAGGCTTAGGCTTATGCTTAGGCCGAGCGTGAAGGTGAGGGTGATGTTTAGGGTTAGCATTAGGTTTAAGGTGAGGGCTAGAGTGAAGATGAGGGTTAAGGTTAGCGATATGATGAGGTTTAGGTTTAGGGTTACGGTGAGGGTGAGGGTTAGGGTTACGGTTAGGGTTAAGGTGAGGGTTTGGGTTAGGGTTAGTGTTAGGGTGAGAGTCAGGGTTAGGGTTAGGGTTAGTGTAATAGTTAGGGTTAGGGTTAGAGTTACAGTGAGGGTGAGGGTGAAGGTGAGGATTAGGATAAGAGTTAGGGTGAGGTTTAGGGACAGGGTTATGGTTAGGGTGAAGGTGAAGTTTAGGGTAAGTTTTATGCTTTGGGGGAGGGTTAGGCTGAGGGTTAGGATTAGGGTTAATGTTAGGCTTGGGGTTAGGTGGAGGGTTAAGTTGAGGTTTAAAATTATGGGTAGGGTTAGTTTTAGGATTAGGTTTACGGTGAGGGTGAGTGTGAGGGTTAGGGTTAGGGTTCGTTTAGGCTTAGGGTTAGGCTGAGTGTATGGGTGGGGATGAGGATTAGGTTTAGAATGATATTTAGCGTTCTGGTTAGGTTAAGGTTTAGTATGAGGGTTAGGGTTAGAATTAGGTTTAGAGTGAGGGCTAGGGTGAGGGCTAGGGTGAGGGTGAGGTTTAGGGTGAGGATGAGGGTTAGGGTTGAGTGTTAGGTTGAGGGTGAGCGTTAGAGATACAGTTAGGTTTAGATTTAGGGTGAGGGTGAGGTTTAGGGTTAAAGTTAGGGTTAAGGTGAGGGATAGGGTTTAGGTTTACGGTTAGGATTAGTGTTAGGGTTAGGTTTAGGGTGAAGTTTAGGGTTGGAGTTAGGGTTAGTTTTAGGGTTAGGGTTAGGATGAGGGTTAGGGTTAGGCTTAGGCTTTGTCTTAGGCTTAGGCTTACGCCCAGAATGAGGGTGAGGATTAGGGTTAGGATTAGGGTGAGGGTTAGGTTTAGGGTTACAGTGTGGTCAGGGTTAGGGTTAGGTTGAGGGTTAGAATTAGTTTTAGGGTTAGGTTGATGGTTAGGGTTAGGGTTAGGGTGAGATTTGGGATGAGGGTTAGGGTTACAATTAGGTTTAGTGTGAGGGCTATGGTGAGGGTGAGTGTTATTGTTAGGGTCAGAGTGAGGTTTAGGGTTAGGGTTAGGGTTAGGGTTACGGTGAGGGTGAAGGTTAGGGTTAGGGTGAGGGTTAAGTTTAGGTTTAGGGTGAGGGTGAGGGTTAGGATTAGGGTTAGGGTTAGAGTTACAGTGAGGGTGAGGGTGAGGCTGAGGGTTAGGATCAGGTTTAGGGTGAGGTTTAGGTTTAGGGTTATGGTTAGTGTGAGGGTGAGGTTTAGGGTTAGAGTTAGGGTTAGTGTGAAGGTTGGGTTGATGTTTAATGTTAGGGTTAGGGTTACCATTAGGATTAGGTTTACGATGAGGGTTCAGCTTAGGCTTAGGATTAGGCTGAGAGTATGGGTGGGGGATGAGGATTAGGTTTAGAATGTTGGTTAGGTTTATGGTTAGGTTAAGGATAGGATGAGGTTTAGGGTTCGAATTAGGTTTCTGGTGAGGGCTAGGGTGAGGGTGAGGGTTAAGGTTAGGTTTATGCTTAGGCTTACGTTTAGGCTGAGGCTGAGGGTGAGGGTGACGGTTAGGGTTAGAGAGAGGTTTAGGGTGAGGGTGACGATAAGTGTAAAGGTGAGGATTAGGCTGAGGGTGAGGGTTAGGGTTAGGGTGAGGATGAGGGTTAAATTGAGGATTAGGGTTAGGGTTAGTTTGAGATTTAGGGTGAGGATTAGGGTTAGGGTTAGGGTGATGGTTAGGGTTAGTGTGAGGGTTAGTGTTAGGGTTAGTGCTAGGGTGAGGGTAAGTGTTAGGGAGAGGGTTAGTGTTAGGGTGAAGGTTATGGTTAGGATGAGGGTTAGGGTTAGGGATAGGGTTATTGTTAGGGTTAGGGTTAGGCTTACGGTTACAGTGAGGGTGAGGGTGAGGTGAAGTGTTAGGGTTAGGGTGAGGTTTACCTTTAGGGTTAGGGTTAGGGTTAGGGTTAGGGTTTAGGTGAGGTTTAGGGTTAGAGTTAGGTTTAGTGTTATTGTTGGGGTTAGGGTGAGTTTTAGGGTTAGTTTTAGGCTTAGGTTTAGGCTGAGCATGATGGTGTGGGTTAGGGTTAGTGTTAGGGTGGGGTTTAGGGTTATGGTTAGAGTGAAGGTGAGGTTGAGGGTTAGGGTTAGTGTTTGTGTTAAGGATAGGGTTAGAGTGAGAGTTAAAAAGAGGGTTAGGATTAGGGTTAGGGTTAGGATTAGTGTTAAGGTGAGGGTGAGTGTGTGTGTTAGGGATAGGTTTATGGTTAGGCTTAGGATTAGGGTTACGGTTAAGGTTTAGGGTTAGGGTGAGTGTTAGGGTTTAGGGTGAGGTTTAGTGTTAGGGTTAGGGTTAGAGTTAGGTTTAGGTTGAGGGTTAGGTTTAGGGGTAGAGTTAGGGTTAGGGTGAGGGTTAGGGTTATGGTTAGGGTGAGGGTTAGGGAGAGGGTTATGGTTACGGTGAGGGTTAGGGTGGGGGTGAAGGTAAGGGTAAGCGTGAGGTTTAGGCTGAGGGTGAGAGTTATGGTAATGGTGAAGGTTAGGGTTAGAGTGAGTGTTAGGGGTAGGGGTAGGGTGAGGGTGAGGGTTAGATTGAGGATTAGTGTTAGGGGTAGGGTGAGGTTTAGGGTGAGGAGGAGGGTTAGGGTTAGGTTGAGGGCTAGGGTGAAGGTGAGGGTTAGAGTTAGGGTTAGGGTCAGGTTTAAGGTTGGGGTGATGGTTAGGGTTAGTTTGAGGGTTATCTAGTGTTAAGGTAGGTGTTAGGGTGAGGGTAAGTGTTAGGGTGAGGGTTAGGTTTAGGGTGAGGATTATGTTTATTGTAAGGGTTAGGGTTAGGGTTAGGATTATTGTCAGGGTTAGGGTATCGGTTATGGTCACGGTGAGGGTCAGGGTGAGGTTTAGGTTTAGGGTTAGGGATAGAGTTAGGGTTAAGGTGAGAGTGAGATTTAGGACTAGAGTTAGGGTTAGTGTTTGGGTTAGGGTTAGGGTGAGGGTTACGGTTAGAGTTAGGCTTAGGCTTAGGCTTAGGCTTAGGCCTAGCATGAGGGTGAGGGTTAGGGTTAGGGTTAGGGTGAGAGTTAGGATAAGATTTAGGGTTAGGAATAGGGTTAGGGTGAGGGCTCGGGTGAGGGTTAGAGTTACAGTGAGGGTGAGGGTTATTGTGAGGGTGAGCGTGAGGTTTGGTGTTAGGGGTAGGGTTAGGGTTAGTGTTAAGGTGACATTTATTGTTAGATTTAGGGTTAAGGAGAGGGTTAGTTCGTGGGTTAGAGTTAGGGTTAATATTAGGGTTCAGGTTAGGGTGAGGGTTATGTTGAGGTTAAGTGTTAGGGGTAGGGTTAGGATTTGGATTAGGGTTAGGGTGAGGGTGAGTGAGAGTGTTAGGGTTAGGGTTAGGCTTCGGCTTATGTTTAGGCTGAGGGTGAGTGTGGGCGTGAGGATTAGGGTTAGGGTGATTGTTAGGTTTAGGCTTAGGTTGAGGGTTAGGATGAGGCTTAGGGTTAGGATTTAGGGTTAGGGTGAGGGCTTCGGGAGAGGGTGAGGGTTAGGGTAAGGGTTAGGCTTAGGCTTAGGGTTCGGCTGAGCTTGAGGTTGAGCGTGAGGGTTAGGGTTAGGCTGATGGTTAGGTTTACTGTTAGGGTGAGTTTTAGGATGAGGTTTAGGTTTAGGGGGAGGGTTAGGGTGAGGACGATGGTAAGGGTAAATTTGAGGTTTCGTCTGAGGGTGAGGGTTAAGATAAGGGTGTGGTTTAGGTTTAAGTTTAGGGTTAGAGTAAGGGTTAGGTTTCGGATTAGGGTGAGGGTTAGATTAAGGATTAGGGTTAGGGTTAGTGTGAGGTTTAGGGGGAAGATGAGGGTGAGGGTTAGGGTGTGGGTGAGGGTTAGAATTAGGGTTAGGGTGAGTGTGATGGTAAGCCTAAATGTGAGGATTAGGCTAAGGCTGAGGGTTAAGATAAGGTTGAGTGTAAGTGTTAGGGTGAGGGTTAGGGTTAGGGTGAGTGTTAAGTTTAGGGTGAGGGTTAGAGTTAGGGTTACGGTTATTGTTAGGGTTAGAGTTAGGGTTACCCTTACAGTGAGGGTGAGGGATAGTGTTAGGTTTAGGGTGACGTTTAGGGTTAGGGTTATGGTTAGAGTTTGGGTTAGGATTAGGATTAGGGTTAGGGTGAAGGCTAAGGTGAGGGTGAGGGTTAGGGTTAGTGTTAGTTTTAGGTTTAGGGTTAGAGTGAGGGTGAGTGTGTGGGTTAGGGTTAGGTTTAGGGTTAGGCTTAGGGTTAGGCTAAGGGTGAGGTTGAGGGTGGGGGTGAGGTTTAGGGTGAGGGTTAGGTTTAGGGTTAGGGTGAGTGTTAGGATGAGGGTTATGGTTAGCATTAGGGTTAGGTTGAGGGCTAGGGTGAGGGTGAGGTTTAGGGTTAGGGTTAGAGTGAGGGTGAGGTTTAGGGTTAGAGTTAGGGTTAGGGTGAGGAATAGGGTGAGGTTTAGGGTTAGGGTTAGATTTAGGGTTAGGGTTAGGGTGAGGGTTAGGGTTTGGATGAGGGTTAAGTTTACAATTAAGTTTTGGGTGAGCTCTAGGGTGAGGGTGAGTGTTATTGTTAGTGTTAGGTTTAGGATTAGTGTTAGGGTGAGGGTAAATGTTAGGGTGAGGGTTATTGTTATGGTGAAAGTTATGGTTAGGATGAAGTTTATGGTTATGGTTAAGGTTATTGTTAGGGTTAGGGTTAGGGTTACGTTTACGGTGAGGGTGAGGGTGAGGGTAAGGGTTAGGGTTAGGGTGAGGTTTAGGTTTAGGGTTGGTTTAGAGTTAGGGTTAAGGTGAGGTTGAAGTTTAGGATTAGAGTTAGGTTTAGTGTTATTGTTGGGGTTAGGGTGAGGTTTAGGTTTAGTTTTAGGCTTAGGCTTAGGGTTAGTCTTAGGCCGAGCAAAGGGTGAGGGTTAGTTTTAGGGTTAGGGTGGGGTTAGGGGTTAGGGTTAGGGTGATGGTGAGGTTGAGGGTTCGATATAGGGTTAGGGTGAGGGTTAGAGGGAGGGTTAGGGTTAGTGTTAGGGTGACGGTAAGTGTTAGGGTGAGGGTTAGGAATAGAGTTAGGGTTATTCTTAGGTTTAGGTTTAGGGTTATGGTTACGGTGAGGGTGAGGATGAGGGTTAGGGTTAGGGTTAGGGTGAGTTTTAGGTTTTGGGTTAGTGTTAGAGTTAGGTTTAGGGTGAGGGTGAGGTTTCGGTTAGAGTTAGGGTTAGGGTGAGGGTTAGGTTGAGGGTTAGGGTTAATGTTCGTGTTAAGGTTAGGGTTATTGTGAGAGTTAAGGGGAGGTTTAGGGTTTGGGTTAGGGTTAGGATTAGTGTTAGGGTGAGGGTGAGTGTGTGTGTTTGGGATATGTTTATGGTGAGGCTTAGGGTTAGGCTGAGGCTGAGGGTGAGGGTGAGGTTTAGGGTTAGGGTTAGGGTGAGTTTTAGTGTTAGGGTTAGGGTTAGAGTTAGGGCTAGGGTGAGGGTGAGGTTTAGGTGTAGAGTTAGGGTTAGGTTGAGGAATAGGGTGAGGGTGAGGTTTAGGGTGAGGGTTAGGGTGGGGGTGACGGTAAGGGTAAACATGAGGTTTAGTCTGGGTTCAAGAGTTACGGTAATGGTGAAGGTTAGGGTTAGGGTGAGTGTTAGGGTTAGGGGTAGGGTTAGGGTGAGGGTTAGATTGAGTATTAGTGTTAGGGTTAGGGTGAGGTTTAGGGTGAGGATGAGTGTTAGGGTTAGGTTGAGGGCTGGGGTGAGGGTGAGGATTAGGGTTAGGGTTAGGCTTAGGCTTAGGTTTAGGCTGAGGATGAGTATGGGGGTGAGGATTACGGTTAGGGTTAGGGTTATTATTAGTGTTATGGTTAGGGTTAAGTTTGAGGTGAGGGTGAGCCTGAGGGTGGGGTTGAGGATTAGGGTTACAGTGATGGTTAGGGTTAGGGTTAGTGTTTTTGGTATGGTTAGGGTTAGAGTTAAGGTGAGGTTGAGGGTGCAGGTGAGGATTAGTGTTATGGTTAGGGTCGGGTTTTGGATTAGGGTGAGGGTTAGGTTTACAGTTAGATATAGGGTTAAGGGTGGTGACAGTGAGGTTTAGGGTTAGGGATAGTGTTAAGGATAGGGTAAGGGTGAGGGTTAGGTGGAAATTTAGGGTTAGGTTTAGGGTTAGGGGTAGTGTCAGGGTTAGTTTTAGCGTTAGGGTTAGTGTTAGTGTGAGGGTAAGTGTTAGGGTGAGGGTTTGGGTTAGGATGAGGGTTATGGTTAGAGTGAGGGTTAGCATTATGTTTAGGGTTATTGTTAGGGTTAGGTTTAGGGTTAAGGTTAAGGTGAGGGTGAGGGTGAGGGTTAGGTTTAGGGTTAGGGTGAGGTTTAGGGTTTCAGTTAGGGTTAGAGTTAGGTTTAGGGTGAGGGTGCGGTTTAGGATTAGAGTTCGGGTTAGGGGAGGGTTAGGTTGAGGATTAGGTTTATGTTAGTGTTAGGGTTATGGTTACGGTGAGAGTTAGAGCGAGGCTTAGGGTTAGGGTTAGGTTTAGGTTTAGGATAAGGGTAAAGCTGAAGGTGATTGTGTGTGTTAGGGTTAGGTTTAGGGTTAGGCTTAGGCTTAGGCTTAGGCTGATGGTGAGTTTGAGGGTGATAGTTAGGGTTAGGGTGATGGTTAGGGTTAGGGTTAGGGGGAGGTTTAGGATGAGGGTTAGGATTAGGATTAGGGTTAGGGTGAGGGCTAGGGTGAGGGTGAGGTTTAGGGTTAGGGTTAGGATGAGGTTTAGGTTTATGGTTAGGGTTAGGATGAGCGTGAGGTTTAGGGTTAGAGTTAGGGTTAGGATGTGACTGAGGGTGAGGGTTAGGGTTAGGGTTAGTGTTAGGGTTAGGGTTAAGGTGAGGGTTAGGGTGAGGTTGAGGCTTTGGGTTAGGGTTACTATTAGGATTAAATTTAGGGTTAGGGTGAGGTTTAGGGTTAGGGAGAGTGTAACATTTAGGATTAGGGTTAGGGTTAGGTTGAGGGTGAGGCTGATGGTGAGAGTTAGGGTTAGGGTGAGAGTTAGGGTTAGGGTTAGGGTGAGGTTTAGGGTAAGGGTTTTGGTGAGGGTGACAGTTAGGATTAGGTTGAGGGTTAGGGTTAGGTTTAGGGTTGGGGTGAGGGTGAGAGTGAGGGTTAAGGTTAGTGTTAGGGTCAGGGTTAGGATGAGGGTTAGGGTGAGAATTCGGTTTAGGTTTATGGCTAGGGTGAGGGTGAGGATTATGGTTAGTATTAGGGTGAGCTTTAGAGTTATGGGTAGGGTTATAGTTATGGTGAGGGTGAGGTGTAGGGTAGAGTTACGTTTAGGGTCAGGCTGAAGCCTAGCATTAGGGTTCGGGTTAGTGTGAGAATTGGGGTTAGGTTGAGGGTTAGGGTGAGTGTGAGGTTTAGGGTTCGGGTTAGGGTGAGGGTAAGTGTTAGGATGAGAGTTAAGGTTAGATTGAAGGATATGGTTAGGATGAGGGTTAGGGTTAGGTTAGGGTTATTGTAAGTGTTAGTGTTTGGGTTATGGTTACAATGAGGGAGAGGGTGAGGATTAGGATTAAGGTTAGGGTGAGTTTTAGATTTAGGGTTAGGGTTAGAGTTAGGGTTAGGTTTAGGGTGAGGGTTAGCATGAGGGTTAGGGTTAGGATTAGGGTTAGGATGAGGGCTAGGGTGAGGGTGAGGTTTAGGGTAAGGCTTAGGGTGAGGTTTAGTGTTCGGTTTAGGTTTAGGGTTAGGGAGAGGGTTAGGGTCAGGTTACGGTGAGGGTTAGGGTTAGGGTTAGGTTGAGGGTTAGAATTAGGTTTAGGGTTAGGTTGAAGATTAGGGTTAGATTTAGGGTGAGGGTTAGGATGAGGGTTAGGGTTAAAATTAGGTTTAGGGTGAGGGCTAGGTTGAGGGTGAGGGTTAGGGTTAGGGTTAAAGTGAGGTTTAGGTTTAGGGTTAGGGGTAGCGTTAGGGTGAGGGTTAGGGTTCGTGTTTTGGTGAGGGTGAGGGTTAGGTTTGGAGTGAGGGTTAGGGTGAGGACCAAGGTGAGGGTGAGTGTTAGAGTTAGCGTTAGCGTTAGGGTGAGGGTTAGGTTTAGGTTTAGGTTTAGGGTTATGTTTAGGGTTAGGATTAAGGTTAGGGTGAGGGTGAGTGTGAGGGTTAGGCTTGGGGTTAGGCTTAGGATTAGGGTTAGGCTGAGGGTGCGTGTGGGGATGAGGATTAGGTTTAGAGTGATGGTTCTGGTTAAGGTTCGGTTGAGGGTTAGGATGAGGGTTACGGTTAGGATTAGGGTTAGGGTGAGGGCTAGGGTGAGTGTGAGGTTTGGGGTTAGGTATAGGCTTAGGGTTAGGTTTACGCTGAGGCTGAAGTTGAGGGTGAGGGTTAGGGTTAAGTTTATGGTTAGGGTTACGGTTAGGGTGAGGGATAGGATGAGGGTTGTGGTTTAGGGTGAGGGTTAGGATGAGGGTGACTATAAGAGAAAAGGTGAGGGTTAGGCTGAGGGTGAGGTTTATGGTAAGGGTGTGGTTTAGGGTTAGCGTGAGGGTGAGGGCTAGACTGAGGATTAGTGTTAGGGTTAGTTTGAGGTTTAGGGTGAGGGATAGGGTTAGGGTGAGGGTTAGTGTTAGGGTTAGGGGGAGGGTTACAATGAGGATTAGGATTAGGTTTAGGGTTAGGGTGAGGGCTAGGTTGAGGGTGAGGTTTAGTGTTAGGTTTAGGATGAGGTTTAGGGTTAGGATTAGGGTTAGGATGTGGGTGAGGTTTAGGGTTAGAGTTATGATTAGGATGAGGCTGAGGGTGAGGTTTAGGGTTAGGGTTAGTGTTAGGGTTAGGGTTAAGGTGAGGGTTAGGGTGAGGTTGAGGTTTAGGGTTAGGGTTAGTATTAGGTTTAAGTTTAGTGTTAGGGTGAGTTTTAGGGTTAGGGTTAGGGTTAGGGTGAGGGTAACATTTAGGGTTAGTGTTAGGGTAAGGCTTACGGTTAGGCTGAGGGTGAGGGTGCGGGTGAGGGTTAGGGTGAGGGTTAGGGTTAGGGTTAGGTTGAGAGTTCGTTTTCGGGATAAGTTTAGGGTTAGGGTGATGGTTAGGGTAAGGGTTATGGTGAGGGTAACAGTTAGGGTTAGGGTGAGGGTTAGGGTTAGGTTTAGGGTTAGGGTGAAGGTGAGAGTGAGGGTTAGGGTCAGTGTTAGGGTGAGGGTTAGGATGAGGGTTATGGTAAGGATTCGGGTTAGGGTGAGAGCTAGGGTGAGGGTGAGGTTTATATTTATTGTTAGGGTAAGATTAAGAGTTATGGTTAGGGTTACGGTAATGTGGAGAGTGAGGTTTAGGGTGAGAGTTAGGGTTAGGGTGAGGCTGAGGGCTAGCGTTAGGTTTAGGGTTAGTGTTAGAATTAGGGATAGGGTGAGGCTTAGGGTGAGGGTGAGGGTTAGGCTTAGGGTTAGGATTAGGATGAGGGTAACAGGGTGAGTGTGAGGTTTAGGGTTCGGGTTAGGGTTAGGGTCAGGGCTAGGGTGAATTTGAGAGTTAAGCTCAGGGTTAGGGTGAGGTTTAGGTTTAGGGTGATGGTTAGCGTTGGTGTGCGGGTTATTTTTAGGCTTAATGTTTGTTTTAAGTTGAGATTAAGTGTTAGGGTAAGGTTTAGGTTTAGGGTGAGGTTTACGATTAGGGTTAGGGTTAAGGTTAGGGTGAAGGTGATGTTAAGGGTTAGAGTTAGGGTTAGGGTGAGGGTTAGGTTTAGGATTAGAGTTAGGGTTAGGGTGAGATTTAGGGTGGGGGTGAGGATTGGAGTTAGGGTTAATATTAGGATTAGGATTAAGGTGAGGTGAGTGTTATGGTTAGGGTTAGGGTTAGGATTAGAGTTAGAGTGAGGGTGAGGATGAGGGTTATGGTTAGGGTGAGTGTTGGGGTTAGGGTTAGAGTGAGGGTTATGGTGAGGGTTAGGCTTAGGCTTAGTGTTTGGGATGGGCTATGTTGTGGGTGTGGGTTAGGGTTAGGGTTAGTGTGAGCGTTAGGCTGGGGGTTAGGGTTAGTATTATGGTTTGGGTTGGGGTTAGGTTTAGTCTTGATGTTAGGTAGAGGGTGAGCGTGAGGGTGAGGTTTAGGGTTAGGGTGAGGGTGAGGTTTAGGTTTAGAGTTAGCGTTCAGGTGAGGGTTAGTGTGAGAGTTAGGGTTAGGGATAGGGTTAGGGTTAGGGTTAGTTTGAGGTTGATTGTGAGGGTCAGGGTTAGTCTTAGTCTTAGTCTTAGGCTTAGGCCGATCGTGAAGGTGAGGGTGAGGTTTAGGGTTAGAATTAGTGTTATGGTGAAGGCTAGAGTGAGTATGAGGGTTAGGATTAGCGTTTGGGTGAGGTTTAGGGTTAGGGTTACAGTGAGGGTTAAGGTTAGGGTTAGGGTTATGGTGAGGGTTTGGGTTAGGTTTAGGGTTAGGGTGAGGGTCAGGGTTAGGGTTAGGGTTAGTGTAATAGTTAGGGTTAGGGTTAGAGTTACAGTGAGGGTGAGGGTGAGGGTTATGATCAGGTTTGGGTTAAGTTTAGGGTAAGAGTTATGGTTAGGGTGAGGGTGAGGTTTAGGGTTTGAGTTAGGGTTTCGGGGAGGGTTAGGATTAGGGTTAGTGTTAGGCTTGGGGTTAGGGTGAGGGTTAGTTTGAGGATTAATATTAGGGTTAGGGTTAGGTTTCGGATTAGGTTTACGGTGAGGATATCTGTGAGGGTTAGTGTTAGGGTTCGTTTAGGCTTAGGGTTAGGCTGAGTGTATGGGTGGGGATGAGGATTAGATTTAGAATGATGGTTAGGTTTCTGGTTAGGTTAAGCGTTAGGATGAGGGTTAGGGTTAGAATTAGGGTTAGGATGAGGGCTAGGGTTAGGGTGAGGGTTAGGGTTAGGGTTAGGCTTATGCTTAGGATTAGGCTGAGGCTTAGGGTGAGGGTGATGGTTAGGTTTAGGGTGATGGTTGTGGTTACCTTTAGGGTGAGGGTTAGAATGAGGATTAGGGTTATGGTGAGGGTTAGTGCGAGGGTGACGGTAAGGGTAAAGTTGAGGGTTAGGCTGAGGGTGAGGGTTACGGTCAGGGTGAGGCTTAGGGTTAGGGTGAGGGTGAAGGTTAGATTGAGGATTAGTGTTGATGTTAGTGTGATGTTTAGGGTGAGGATGAGGGTTAGGGTTAGGTTGAGCGCTAGGTTGAGGGTGAGGGTTAGGGTTATGTTTAGGGTTAGGGTTAGTGTTAGGGTTAGGGTTAGGGTGAGGTTTAGGGTGAGGGTGAGGCTAGGGTTAAGGTTAGGATTGGGACTAGTGTTAAGGTGAGGGTGAGTGTGAGGTTTAGGGTTAGGGTTAGGGTTAGGATTAGAGTTAGGATGAGGTCTAGCATGAGGGTGAGGGTTAGTGTTAGGGTTAGGTGAGGTTTAGAGTTAGAATTAAGTTTAGGGATAGGGAGATTGTTAGCGTTAGGTTTATGGTGAGGGTGCGGGTTAGGGTTATGTTGAGGGTTAGGATTAGGGCTAGGTTTAGTGTGAGTGTTAGGGTGAGGGTGAGGGTTAGCATGAGGGTTAGGGTTAGGATTTGGTTTAGGATGAGGGATAATGTGAGAGTGAGGGTTAGGTTTATACTTAGGGTGAGGTTTAGGGTTTGGGTTAGGTTTAGGGTTAGGGTGAGGGTTATGGTTAGGTTACGGTGAGGGTTAGGGTTAGGGTTAGCTTGAGGGTTAGAATTAGGTTTAGGGTTAGGTTGAGGGTTAGGGTTACGGTTAGGGTGAGGGTTAGGATGAGGGTTAGGGTTACAATTAGGGTTAGGGTGAGGTCTAGGGTGAGGATGAGTGTTAGTATTAGGGTTAGGGGTAGGGTTAGGGTGAGGGTTAGGGTTCATGTTTCGGTGAGGGTGAGGCTTAGGTTTAGGTTAGTATTAGGTTAGTATTAGGTTTATGGTTAGGGGTAGGGTTAGCGTGAGGGTTAGGGTTCATGTTTCGGTGAGGGTGAGGGTTAGGTTTGGGGTGAGGGTTAGGGTTAGGGTTAGCGTTAGGATGAGGGTTAAGTTTAGGTTTAGGGTTAGGTTTAGGTTTAGGATTAAGGTTAAGGTGAGGCTGAGTGTGAGGGTTAGGCTGAGGGTTAGGCTTAGGCTTATGGTTAGACTGAGCGTGAGTGTAGGGATGAGTGATGGTTCTGGTTAAGGTTAGGTTGAGGGTTAGGATGAGGGTTAGGATTAGGGTTAGGGCGAGGGCTAGGGTGAGTGTTAGTTTCGGGGTTAGGTTTAGGCTTAGGGTTAGGCTGAGGCTGAGGCTGAATTTGAAAGTGAAGGTTAGGTTTAGGTTGATGTTTAGGGTTAAGGTTATGGTGAGGGATAGGATGAGGGTTATGGTTTAGGGTGAGGGTTAGGATGAGGGTGACTGTAAGAGAAAAGGTGAGGTTAGGCTGAGGGTGAGGGTTATGGTAAGGGTGAGGTTTCGGGTTAGGGTGATGGTGAGGGTTAGATTGAGGATTAGTGTTAGGGTTAGTGTGAGGTTTAGGGTGAGGATGAGGGTTAGGGTTAGGGTGAGGGCAAGGGTGAAGTTGAGGGTTAGGGTTAGGGTTAGGGTGTGGTTTAGGTTTAGGGTGATGGTTAGCGTTAGTGTGAGGGTTAGGGTTAGGGTTGGTGTTAGTTTTAAGCTGAGGGTAAGTGTTAAGGTAAGTTTTAGGTTTAGGGTGAGGTTTAGGATTAGGGTTAGGGTTAGGATTAGTTTGAGGGTGAGGGTTAGGGTGGAATTTAGTGTGGGGGTGAAGTTGCGAGTTAGGGTTAGGATTAGGATTAGGGTTAAGGTGAGGGTGAGTGTTACCGTTAGGGTTAGGAATAGGATTAGATTTAGGGTGAGGGTGAGGGTGAGGTTATGGTTAGGGTGAGCGTTGGGGTTAGTGTTAGAGTGAGGGTGAGGGTGAGGGTTAGGCTTTGGCTTAGGTTTTTGGCATAGGCTATGTTGAGGGTGAGGGTTAGGGTTAGGGTTAGGGTGAGGGTTAGGGTACGGGTTAGGGTTAGTATTAGGGTTAGGGTTGGGGTTAGGATTAGGCATAATGTTAGGCAGTGGTTGAGGGTGAGGGTGAGGTTTAGGGTTAGGGTGAGGGTGAGGTTTAGGGTTAGAGTTAGTGTTCGTGTGAGGGTTAGGGTTAGGGTTAGGCTTCCGTTTAGGGTTAGGGTGAGGGTGAGTGTGAGGGTCAGGGTTTGTCTTAGGCTTAGGCTTATGCTTAGGCCGAGCGTGAAGGTGAGGGTGATGTTTAGGGTTAGCATTAGGTTTAAGGTGAGGGCTAGAGTGAAGATGAGGGTTAAGGTTAGCGATATGATGAGGTTTAGGTTTAGGGTTACGGTGAGGGTGAGGGTTAGGGTTACGGTTAGGGTTAAGGTGAGGGTTTGGGTTAGGGTTAGTGTTAGGGTGAGAGTCAGGGTTAGGGTTAGGGTTAGTGTAATAGTTAGGGTTAGGGTTAGAGTTACAGTGAGGGTGAGGGTGAAGGTGAGGATTAGGATAAGAGTTAGGGTGAGGTTTAGGGACAGGGTTATGGTTAGGGTGAAGGTGAAGTTTAGGGTAAGTTTTATGCTTTGGGGGAGGGTTAGGCTGAGGGTTAGGATTAGGGTTAATGTTAGGCTTGGGGTTAGGTGGAGGGTTAAGTTGAGGTTTAAAATTATGGGTAGGGTTAGTTTTAGGATTAGGTTTACGGTGAGGGTGAGTGTGAGGGTTAGGGTTAGGGTTCGTTTAGGCTTAGGGTTAGGCTGAGTGTATGGGTGGGGATGAGGATTAGGTTTAGAATGATATTTAGCGTTCTGGTTAGGTTAAGGTTTAGTATGAGGGTTAGGGTTAGAATTAGGTTTAGAGTGAGGGCTAGGGTGAGGGCTAGGGTGAGGGTGAGGTTTAGGGTGAGGATGAGGGTTAGGGTTGAGTGTTAGGTTGAGGGTGAGCGTTAGAGATACAGTTAGGTTTAGATTTAGGGTGAGGGTGAGGTTTAGGGTTAAAGTTAGGGTTAAGGTGAGGGATAGGGTTTAGGTTTACGGTTAGGATTAGTGTTAGGGTTAGGTTTAGGGTGAAGTTTAGGGTTGGAGTTAGGGTTAGTTTTAGGGTTAGGGTTAGGATGAGGGTTAGGGTTAGGCTTAGGCTTTGTCTTAGGCTTAGGCTTACGCCCAGAATGAGGGTGAGGATTAGGGTTAGGATTAGGGTGAGGGTTAGGTTTAGGGTTACAGTGTGGTCAGGGTTAGGGTTAGGTTGAGGGTTAGAATTAGTTTTAGGGTTAGGTTGATGGTTAGGGTTAGGGTTAGGGTGAGATTTGGGATGAGGGTTAGGGTTACAATTAGGTTTAGTGTGAGGGCTATGGTGAGGGTGAGTGTTATTGTTAGGGTCAGAGTGAGGTTTAGGGTTAGGGTTAGGGTTAGGGTTACGGTGAGGGTGAAGGTTAGGGTTAGGGTGAGGGTTAAGTTTAGGTTTAGGGTGAGGGTGAGGGTTAGGATTAGGGTTAGGGTTAGAGTTACAGTGAGGGTGAGGGTGAGGCTGAGGGTTAGGATCAGGTTTAGGGTGAGGTTTAGGTTTAGGGTTATGGTTAGTGTGAGGGTGAGGTTAGGGTTAGAGTTAGGGTTAGTGTGAAGGTTGGGTTGATGTTTAATGTTAGGGTTAGGGTTACCATTAGGATTAGGTTTACGATGAGGGTTCAGCTTAGGCTTAGGATTAGGCTGAGAGTATGGGTGGGGGATGAGGATTAGGTTTAGAATGTTGGTTAGGTTTATGGTTAGGTTAAGGATAGGATGAGGTTTAGGGTTCGAATTAGGTTTCTGGTGAGGGCTAGGGTGAGGGTGAGGGGTTAAGGTTAGGTTTATGCTTAGGCTTACGTTTAGGCTGAGGCTGAGGGTGAGGGTGACGGTTAGGGTTAGAGAGAGGTTTAGGGTGAGGGTGACGATAAGTGTAAAGGTGAGGATTAGGCTGAGGGTGAGGGTTAGGGTTAGGGTGAGGATGAGGGTTAAATTGAGGATTAGGGTTAGGGTTAGTTTGAGATTTAGGGTGAGGATTAGGGTTAGGGTTAGGGTGATGGTTAGGGTTAGTGTGAGGGTTAGTGTTAGGGTTAGTGCTAGGGTGAGGGTAAGTGTTAGGGAGAGGGTTAGTGTTAGGGTGAAGGTTATGGTTAGGATGAGGGTTAGGGTTAGGGATAGGGTTATTGTTAGGGTTAGGGTTAGGCTTACGGTTACAGTGAGGGTGAGGGTGAGGTGAAGTGTTAGGGTTAGGGTGAGGTTTACCTTTAGGGTTAGGGTTAGGGTTAGGGTTAGGGTTTAGGTGAGGTTTAGGGTTAGAGTTAGGTTTAGTGTTATTGTTGGGGTTAGGGTGAGTTTTAGGGTTAGTTTTAGGCTTAGGTTTAGGCTGAGCATGATGGTGTGGGTTAGGGTTAGTGTTAGGGTGGGGTTTAGGGTTATGGTTAGAGTGAAGGTGAGGTTGAGGGTTAGGGTTAGTGTTTGTGTTAAGGATAGGGTTAGAGTGAGAGTTAAAAAGAGGGTTAGGATTAGGGTTAGGGTTAGGATTAGTGTTAAGGTGAGGGTGAGTGTGTGTGTTAGGGATAGGTTTATGGTTAGGCTTAGGATTAGGGTTACGGTTAAGGTTTAGGGTTAGGGTGAGTGTTAGGGTTTAGGGTGAGGTTTAGTGTTAGGGTTAGGGTTAGAGTTAGGTTTAGGTTGAGGGTTAGGTTTAGGGGTAGAGTTAGGGTTAGGGTGAGGGTTAGGGTTATGGTTAGGGTGAGGGTTAGGGAGAGGGTTATGGTTACGGTGAGGGTTAGGGTGGGGGTGAAGGTAAGGGTAAGCGTGAGGTTTAGGCTGAGGGTGAGAGTTATGGTAATGGTGAAGGTTAGGGTTAGAGTGAGTGTTAGGGGTAGGGGTAGGGTGAGGGTGAGGGTTAGATTGAGGATTAGTGTTAGGGGTAGGGTGAGGTTTAGGGTGAGGAGGAGGGTTAGGGTTAGGTTGAGGGCTAGGGTGAAGGTGAGGGTTAGAGTTAGGGTTAGGGTCAGGTTTAAGGTTGGGGTGATGGTTAGGGTTAGTTTGAGGGTTATCTAGTGTTAAGGTAGGTGTTAGGGTGAGGGTAAGTGTTAGGGTGAGGGTTAGGTTTAGGGTGAGGATTATGTTTATTGTAAGGGTTAGGGTTAGGGTTAGGATTATTGTCAGGGTTAGGGTATCGGTTATGGTCACGGTGAGGGTCAGGGTGAGGTTTAGGTTTAGGGTTAGGGATAGAGTTAGGGTTAAGGTGAGAGTGAGATTTAGGACTAGAGTTAGGGTTAGTGTTTGGGTTAGGGTTAGGGTGAGGGTTACGGTTAGAGTTAGGCTTAGGCTTAGGCTTAGGCTTAGGCCTAGCATGAGGGTGAGGGTTAGGGTTAGGGTTAGGGTGAGAGTTAGGATAAGATTTAGGGTTAGGAATAGGGTTAGGGTGAGGGCTCGGGTGAGGGTTAGAGTTACAGTGAGGGTGAGGGTTATTGTGAGGGTGAGCGTGAGGTTTGGTGTTAGGGGTAGGGTTAGGGTTAGTGTTAAGGTGACATTTATTGTTAGATTTAGGGTTAAGGAGAGGGTTAGTTCGTGGGTTAGAGTTAGGGTTAATATTAGGGTTCAGGTTAGGGTGAGGGTTATGTTGAGGTTAAGTGTTAGGGGTAGGGTTAGGATTTGGATTAGGGTTAGGGTGAGGGTGAGTGAGAGTGTTAGGGTTAGGGTTAGGCTTCGGCTTATGTTTAGGCTGAGGGTGAGTGTGGGCGTGAGGATTAGGGTTAGGGTGATTGTTAGGTTTAGGCTTAGGTTGAGGGTTAGGATGAGGCTTAGGGTTAGGATTTAGGGTTAGGGTGAGGGCTCGGGAGAGGGTGAGGGTTAGGGTAAGGGTTAGGCTTAGGCTTAGGGTTCGGCTGAGCTTGAGGTTGAGCGTGAGGGTTAGGGTTAGGCTGATGGTTAGGTTTACTGTTAGGGTGAGTTTTAGGATGAGGTTTAGGTTTAGGGGGAGGGTTAGGGTGAGGACGATGGTAAGGGTAAATTTGAGGTTTCGTCTGAGGGTGAGGGTTAAGATAAGGGTGTGGTTTAGGTTTAAGTTTAGGGTTAGAGTAAGGGTTAGGTTTCGGATTAGGGTGAGGGTTAGATTAAGGATTAGGGTTAGGGTTAGTGTGAGGTTTAGGGGGAAGATGAGGGTGAGGGTTAGGGTGTGGGTGAGGGTTAGAATTAGGGTTAGGGTGAGTGTGATGGTAAGCCTAAATGTGAGGATTAGGCTAAGGCTGAGGGTTAAGATAAGGTTGAGTGTAAGTGTTAGGGTGAGGGTTAGGGTTAGGGTGAGTGTTAAGTTTAGGGTGAGGGTTAGAGTTAGGGTTACGGTTATTGTTAGGGTTAGAGTTAGGGTTACCCTTACAGTGAGGGTGAGGGATAGTGTTAGGTTTAGGGTGACGTTTAGGGTTAGGGTTATGGTTAGAGTTTGGGTTAGGATTAGGATTAGGGTTAGGGTGAAGGCTAAGGTGAGGGTGAGGGTTAGGGTTAGTGTTAGTTTTAGGTTTAGGGTTAGAGTGAGGGTGAGTGTGTGGGTTAGGGTTAGGTTTAGGGTTAGGCTTAGGGTTAGGCTAAGGGTGAGGTTGAGGGTGGGGGTGAGGTTTAGGGTGAGGGTTAGGTTTAGGGTTAGGGTGAGTGTTAGGATGAGGGTTATGGTTAGCATTAGGGTTAGGTTGAGGGCTAGGGTGAGGGTGAGGTTTAGGGTTAGGGTTAGAGTGAGGGTGAGGTTTAGGGTTAGAGTTAGGGTTAGGGTGAGGAATAGGGTGAGGTTTAGGGTTAGGGTTAGATTTAGGGTTAGGGTTAGGGTGAGGGTTAGGGTTTGGATGAGGGTTAAGTTTACAATTAAGTTTTGGGTGAGCTCTAGGGTGAGGGTGAGTGTTATTGTTAGTGTTAGGTTTAGGATTAGTGTTAGGGTGAGGGTAAATGTTAGGGTGAGGGTTATTGTTATGGTGAAAGTTATGGTTAGGATGAAGTTTATGGTTATGGTTAAGGTTATTGTTAGGGTTAGGGTTAGGGTTACGTTTACGGTGAGGGTGAGGGTGAGGGTAAGGGTTAGGGTTAGGGTGAGGTTTAGGTTTAGGGTTGGTTTAGAGTTAGGGTTAAGGTGAGGTTGAAGTTTAGGATTAGAGTTAGGTTTAGTGTTATTGTTGGGGTTAGGGTGAGGTTTAGGTTTAGTTTTAGGCTTAGGCTTAGGGTTAGTCTTAGGCCGAGCAAAGGGTGAGGGTTAGTTTTAGGGTTAGGGTGGGGTTAGGGGTTAGGGTTAGGGTGATGGTGAGGTTGAGGGTTCGATATAGGGTTAGGGTGAGGGTTAGAGGGAGGGTTAGGGTTAGTGTTAGGGTGACGGTAAGTGTTAGGGTGAGGGTTAGGAATAGAGTTAGGGTTATTCTTAGGTTTAGGTTTAGGGTTATGGTTACGGTGAGGGTGAGGATGAGGGTTAGGGTTAGGGTTAGGGTGAGTTTTAGGTTTTGGGTTAGTGTTAGAGTTAGGTTTAGGGTGAGGGTGAGGTTTCGGTTAGAGTTAGGGTTAGGGTGAGGGTTAGGTTGAGGGTTAGGGTTAATGTTCGTGTTAAGGTTAGGGTTATTGTGAGAGTTAAGGGGAGGTTTAGGGTTTGGGTTAGGGTTAGGATTAGTGTTAGGGTGAGGGTGAGTGTGTGTGTTTGGGATATGTTTATGGTGAGGCTTAGGGTTAGGCTGAGGCTGAGGGTGAGGGTGAGGTTTAGGGTTAGGGTTAGGGTGAGTTTTAGTGTTAGGGTTAGGGTTAGAGTTAGGGCTAGGGTGAGGGTGAGGTTTAGGTGTAGAGTTAGGGTTAGGTTGAGGAATAGGGTGAGGGTGAGGTTTAGGGTGAGGGTTAGGGTGGGGGTGACGGTAAGGGTAAACATGAGGTTTAGTCTGGGTTCAAGAGTTACGGTAATGGTGAAGGTTAGGGTTAGGGTGAGTGTTAGGGTTAGGGGTAGGGTTAGGGTGAGGGTTAGATTGAGTATTAGTGTTAGGGTTAGGGTGAGGTTTAGGGTGAGGATGAGTGTTAGGGTTAGGTTGAGGGCTGGGGTGAGGGTGAGGATTAGGGTTAGGGTTAGGCTTAGGCTTAGGTTTAGGCTGAGGATGAGTATGGGGGTGAGGATTACGGTTAGGGTTAGGGTTATTATTAGTGTTATGGTTAGGGTTAAGTTTGAGGTGAGGGTGAGGCTGAGGGTGAGGGTTATGTTTAGGGTTATGTTTAGGGTTAGGACTAGTGTTAGTGTTAGGGTTAGGGTGAGGTTTAGGGTGAGGGTGAGGGTTAGGGTTAAGGTTAGGATTAGGGTTTGGGTTACGGTGAGGGTGAGGGTGAGGTTTAGGGATAGCGTGAGGGTTGGGGTTAGGGTTAGAGTGAAGATTAGGGTGATTTTTAGGCTTAGGCTTAGGTTTAGGGTGTGGGCTAGGGTGAGGTTGAGTGTTAGGGTGAGAGTTAGGGTGAGGGTTTGGGTTAGGGTTAGTGTTAAGGTTAGGGTTGGAGTTAGGGTTAGGCTTTGTGTTAGGGGGAGTGAGAGGGGGAGGGTTAGGATTAAGTGAGGGTGAGGTTTAGGGTTAGATTTAGCGTAAGGTTGAGGGCTAGTGTTAGTGTTAGGGTTAGTGTTACAGTTATGATGAGGGTGAAGGTGAGTGTGAGGGATAGGGTTAGTCTTAGGCTTAGGCTTAGGCTTAGGCCGAGCATGAGGGTGAGGGTGAGGGTTAAGGTTAGTGTGAGGTTTAGGGTTTTAGGGTTAGGGTGAGAGTTAGGATGAGGTTTAGGGTTAGGATTAGGGTTTGGGTGAGGGCTAGAGTGAGGGTGAGGCTTATGGTTAGCGTGAGGGTGTGGTTTAGAGTTAGGGTTAGGGTTAGAGTTACAGTGAGTTTGAGGGTTAGGCTTAGGCTTAGAGTTAGGGTTATTGTTATGGTTAGAGTTAAGTTGAGGGTAGGGGTGAGGGTGCAGATTAGGTTTAGGGTTAGGGTGAGGTTTAGATTTAGGGTTTGGGTTAGTTTGAATGTTTAGTTTAGGGTTAGAGTGAGGTTTAGGATGAGGTTTAGGATTAGGATTAGGGTTAGGTTGAGGGGTTGGGTGAGGGTTAGGGTGAGGGTTAGGGTTAGGGATAGGGTTAGGTTTTTGATTAGGGTCAGGGTGAGGGTGAGTGTGAGGATTAGGGTTAAGTTTAGGCTTAGGGTTAGGGTTAGGCTTAGTGTTAGGGTGAGGGTTAGGGTTCTTGTTTGGGTAAGCATGAGGGTGAGGGTGAGGATTAGGGTTAGGGTTAGGGTTAGGGTTAGGGTTAGGTTTGGGGTTAGGTTTAGTGTTTCGGTTATGGTTAGGGTTACGGTTAGGGTTTGGGTTACAGTGAGGGTAAGGGTTAGGTTTAGGGTTAGGATTAGGGTTAGGCTGAGGGTGAGGTTGGTGGTGAGGAGTAGGTAAGGTTTAGGGTTAGGGTTAGGGTTACATTTACGGTTAGGGTTATTGTTAGTGTTATGGTAAGGGTTAAGTTTGCAGTCAGGGTGAAGCTGAGGGTGAGGTTTATGGTTAGTGTTAGGGTTAGGGTCAGGATTAGTGTTAGTCTTATTGTTGGTTTTCGGTTAGAGTTACAGTGAGATTGACATTGAGGGTGAGGATGAGGGTTAGGGTGATGTTTATGGTGAGGTTTAGGGTTAGGGTTAGGGTTAGGGTGAAGGTAAGTTTTAGGGTTAGAGTTAGGGTTAGGGGGAGGGTTAGGGTGAGGGTTAGGTTTAGGTTTAGTGTTAGGGTTAGGGTGAGGGTAAGGGTTAGGTTGAAGTTTATGGATAGGGTTAGGGTTAGGGTGACGGTGAGTGTGAGGGTTAGGCTGAGGCTTAGGGTAAGGCTGAGGGTGAGTTTGGGGGTTAGGATTAGGGTTAGGGTGATGGTTAGTGTTAGGGTTAGGGTTAATGTTAGGGTTACGGTTAGAGTTACAGTGAGGTTGAGGGTGCGGGTGAGGGTTAGGGCTAGGGTGAGGTTTAGTGTTGGGGTTAGGGTTAGGATGAGGGTGAGGTTTAGGGTTAGAGTTAGGGTTAGGGGAGGGTTAGGGTGAGGTTTACGGTTAGGGTTAATTTTAGGGTTATGTTGAGTCTTAGGATTAGAGTTAGGGTTATTGTTAGGGTAAGGTTTATGTTTATGGTTTCTGTGAGGATGTGGGTTAAGGTTAGTGTTAGGGTGAGGTTTAGGGTTTGGGTTAGGGTTAGAGTTAGGGTTAGGGTGTGCGTGAGTTTTAGGGTTAGAGTAAGGGTTAGGTTGAGGTTTAGGTTTAGGGTTAGTGTTAGGTTTAGGGTTAGGGTGAGAGTTAGGGGGAGGGATAGTGTTAGGGGTAGAGTTAGGTTTAGGGTTAGGGTGAGGGTGAGTGTGTGGGTTAGGGTTAGATTTAGGTTTAGGCTTAGGGTTAGGCTGAGGGTGAGTTTGTGTGTTATGGTTAGGTTTATGGTTAGGCTTAGGGTGAGGTTGTGGGTGAGAAAGTTAGGGTTAGGGTGAGGGTTAGGCTTAGGGATAGGGGGAGGGTTAGGATGAGGTTTAGGGTTAGGATTATGGTTAGTGTGAGGGCTAGGTTGAGGGTGAGGGTTAGTGTTAGTGTTAGGGTGAGGTTTAGGGTTAGGGTTAGGGTTAGGGTTCGGGTCAGGGTGAGGTTTATTGTTAGAGTTAGGGTTAGGGTGAGGCTGAGGGTGTGAATTAGGATTAGGTTTAATGTTAGGGTTAGGCTTAAGGTGAGGGTTAGGGTGAGGGTGAGTGTTAGGGTTAGGCTTAGAATTAGGGTTAGGATTAGGGTAAGTGTGAAGTTTAGGGTTAGGGTTAGGCTTAGGCTAAGTCTTAGGCTGAAGGTGAGGGTGAGTGTGAGGGTTAGGGTTAGGGTAAGTGTTAGGGTTAGGTTTAGGGTGAGAGTTAATGTTGGTATAAAGTTTAGCGTTAGGGTGAGGGTTAGGGTAAGGGTTACTGTGAGGGTGAGGGTTAGGGTTAGGTTGAGGTTTAGGGTTAGGCTTAGGGTTAGGGTGAGGATGAGTGTTAGGGTTAGGGTGAGGGGGAGTTTTATAATTAGGATTAGAGTGAGGGCTAGGATGAGGGTGAGGGTTATGCTTAGTATTAGAGTTAGGGTGAGGTTTAGGATTAGGGTGAGGTTAGGGTTAGTGTGAGGGTGAGTGTTAGGGTTAGGGTTAGTGTTAGTGTGAGGGTAAGTGTTATGGTCAGGGTTAGGTTTAGGCTGAGGTTTATTGTTACGGTGAGGGTTAGGATTAGTGTTATGGTGAGAGTGATGGTAAGGTTTAGGGTTAGATATAGGTTTAGGGGGAGGGTTAGGGGGAGAGTTATGTTTAGGGTTAGTGTTAGGGTAAGGATGAGGGTGAGGTTGAGGTTGAGGTTTAGGGTTAAGGTTAGGATTAGGATGAGGGTTAGGATGTCGTTTAGGGTTAGGGGTAGCGTTAGGGTTAGGGTTATGGTTAGGTTGAGGGTAAGTGTTATGGTGAGGGTTAGGGTGAGGGTGAGGTTTAGAGTTAGAGTTAGGGTTAGGGTGAAGGTAAGGTTGAGGGTTAGGTTTGGGGTTAGTGTTAGGGATAGGGTTAGGGTGAGAGTTAGGGGGAGGGTTAGGGTTAGGGATAGGGTTAGTGTTATGGTTAGGGTGAGGGTGAATGTGTGTGTTAGGGTTAAGTTAAGGGTTAGGCTTATGGTTAGGCTGAGGGTTAGGTTGAGGGTGAGGGTTAGGGTTAAGGTGTGGGTTAGGGTTAGCTTTAGGGTTTGGGGGAGGGCTAGAATGAGGGTGTGGTTTAGGGTTAGGGTTAGGGTGAGGTTTTGGGTTAGGTTTAGGGTGAGGGTGAGATTTAGGTTTAGAGTTAGGGTTAGGGTGAGGCTGAGGGTGAGTGTTAAGGTTAGGGTTAGTGTTAGGGTTAGGGTTAAGGTGAGGGTTAGCATGAGGGTGAGGCTTAGGGTTAGGGTTAGGATTAGGATTAGGGTAATAGGGTGAGTGTGAGGGTTAGGGTTAGGGTTAGGTTTAGGCTTAGGGTTAGGATGAGGGTGAAGGTGAGGGTGAGGGTTAGGGTTCGGGGTAAGCTTAGGGTTAGTATGAGAGTTAGGGTTAGGGTTACGGTAAGCATGAGGGTTAGGATTAGGTTGAGGATTATTGTTAGGGTTAGGTTTAGGGTGAGTGTCAGGGTTAGGGTTAGGGTGAGGTTTAGGATGAGGATTAGGGTTAGGTTTAGGGTTAGGGTTATTGTTAATATTATGGTTAGAATTAAGTTTGGTGTGAGGGTGTGGCTGAGGGTGAGGTTTAAGGTTAGGGTTACGGTTAGGCTTAGGCTTAGCGTTAGGCTGAGGGTGATAGTGGGGGTGAGGATTAGGGTTAGGTTTAGGGTTAGGGTTAGGGTTAGGGTTATTGTTAGTGTTATGGTTAGGGTTAAGTTTGCTGTGAGGGTGAGGCTGAGGGTGACGATTATGTTTAGCGTTGTGGTTTGGGTTAGAGTTAGGGTTATTGTTAGGTTTAGGGTTAGATTTACAGTGAGGTTGAGGGTGAGTGTGAGGGTTAGGGTTAGGGTTAGGGTAAGGGTGAGGGTGAGGTTTAGGGTTAGACTTAGGGTTAGGGGGAGGGTTAAGGTGAGGTTTAGTGCTAGGGTTAGTGTTAGGGTAAGGGTGAGGGAGAGGGTTAGGTTGAGGTTTAGGGATAGTGTTAGGTTTAGGATTAGGGTTAGGGTGACGGTGAGTGTGAGGTTTAGGATGAGGGTTAGACTTAGGCTTAGGGTTAGGCTGAGGGTGAGGGTGGGGGATAAGATTAGGGTTAGGGTGATGGTTAGGTTTAGGGTTAGGTTAAAGTTTAGGATGTGGGTTAGGGTTAGGATTAGGATAGGGTGAGGGCTAGGGTGAGGGTGAGGTTTAGGGTAAGGCTTAGGGTGAGGTTTAGTGTTCAGGTTAGGTTTAGGGTTAGGGAGAGGGTTAGGGTCAGATTACGGTGAGGTTTAGGGTTAGGGTTAGGTTGAGGGTTAGACTTAGGTTTAGGGTTAGGTTGAAAATTAGGGTTAGAGTTAGGGTGAGGGTTAGGATGAGGATTTGGGTTAAAATTATGTTTAGGGTAAGGGCTAGGTTGAGGGTGAGGGTTAGGGTTAGGGTTAAGGTGAGGATTAGGTTTAGGGTTAGGTGTAGGGTTAGGGTGAGGGTTAGGTTTCGTGTTTTGGTGAGGGTGAGGGTTGGGTTTGGGGTGAGGGTTAGGGTGAGGACTAAGGTGAGGGTGAGTGTTAGAATTAGGGTTAGCGTTAGGGTGAGGGTTAGGTTTAGGTTTAGGTTTAGGATTATGTTTAGGGTTAGGATTAAGGTTAGGGTGAGGGTGAGTGTGAGGGTTAGGCTTGGGGTTAGGCTTAGGATTAGGGTTAGGCTGAGGGTGCGTGTGGGGATGAGGATTAGGTTTAGAGTGATGGTTCTGGTTAAGGTTCGGTTGAGGGTTAGGATGAGAGTTACGGTTAGGATTAGGGTTAGGGTGAGGGCTAGGGTGAGTGTGAGGTTTGGGGTTAGTTTTAGGCTTACGGTTAGGTTTAGGCTGAGGCTGAAGTTGAGGGTGAGGGTTAGGGTTAGGGTGATGGTTAGGGTTACGGTTAGGGTGAGGGATAGGATGAGGGTTGTGGTTTAGGGTGAGGGTTAGGATGAGGGTGACTGTAAGAGAAAGGTGAGGGTTAGGCTGAGGGTGGGGTTTATGGTAAGGGTGTGGTTTAGGGTTAGCGTGAGGGTGAGGGCTAGACTGTGGATTAGTGTTAGGGTTAGTGTGAGGTTTAGGGTGAGGATGAGGGTTAGGGTTAGGGTGAGGGCAAGGGTGAAGTTGAGGGTTACGGTTAGGGTTAGGGTGAGGTTTAGGTTTAGGGTGATGGTTAGCGTTAGTGTGAGGGTTAGTGATAGGGTTAGTGTTAGTTTTAAGATGAGGGTAAGTGTTAGGGTAAGGTTTAGGTTTAGGGTGAGGTTTAGGATTAAGGTTAGTGTTAGGGTTAGGGTGAGGGTGAGGTTTAGGGTTAGAGTTAGGGTTAGGTTGAGGGTTAGGGTTAGGGTTATGGTTAGGGTTAGTGTTAGGATTAGGATTAGGGTTAAGGTGAGGTTGAGTGTTATGTTTAGGGTTAGGGTTAGGATTAGAGTTTGGGTGAGTGTGAGGGTGAGGGTTATGGTTAGCATGAGCGTTGGGGTTAGGGTTAGAGTGAGGGTTAGGTTGAGGGTTAGGCTTAGGCTTAGGTTTTGAGTATGGGCTATGGTGAGGGTGAGGGTTAGGTTTAGGATTAGGGTGAGCGTTAGGGTGGGGGTTAGGGTTAGTATTAGGGTTAGTGTTGGGGTTAATGTTAGGCTTAATCTTAGGCAGAGGGTGAGGGTGAGGGTGAGGTTTAGGGTGAGGGTGAGGGTGAGGTTTAGGGTTAGAGTTAGCGTTCGAGTGAGGGTTAGTGTGAGGGTTAGGGTTAGGGTTACGGTTACGGTTAGGGTTAAGGTGAGGGTGACTGTGAGGGTCAGGGTTAGTCTTAGGCTTAGGCTTAGGCTTAGGCCGAGCGCGAAGTTAGGGGTTTAGGGTTAGCATTGGGTTTAGGGTGAGGGCTAGAGTGAGGATGAGGGTTAGGGTTAGCGTTAGGCTGAGGTTTAGGGTTATGGTTACCATTAGGGTGAGGGTTAGGGTTAGGGTTAGTGTTAAGGTGAGGGTTTGGTTTAGGGTTAGGGTGAGGGTCAGCGTTAGGGTTAGTGTTAGGGTTAGTGTAATAGTTAGGGTTAGGGTTAGAGTTACAGTGAGGGTGAGGGTGAGGGTGAGGATTAGGATCAGGGTTAGGGTGAGGTTTAGGTATAGGGTTATGGTTAGGGTGAGGGTGAGGTTTAGGGTGAGAGTTAGGGTTTCGGGGAGGGTTAGGGTGAGGGTTAGGATTAGGGTTAGTGTTAGGCTTGTGGTTAGGTTGACCATTAGGTTGAGGTTTAATATTAGGGTTAGGGTTAGTTTTAGGATTAGGCTTAGAGTGAGGATGAGTGTGAGGGTTAGGGTTAGGCTTCATTTATGCTTAGGGTTAGGCTGAGTGTACTGGGTGGTGAGGATTAGGTTTAGAATCATGGTTAGGGTTCTGGTTAGTTTAAGGGTTAGGATGCGGGTTAGGGTTAGGATTAGGGTTAGGTTGAGGGCTAGGGTGAGGGCTAGGTTGAGGGTGAGGCTTAGGGTTAGGGTTAAGCTTAGGGTTAGGGTTAGGCTGAGGCTGAGTGAGAGGGTGAGGGTTAGGGTTAAGGTGATGGTTGGGGTGATCCTTAGGATGAGGGTTAGGATGAGGATTAGGTTTAGGTTGAGGATTAGGGTGAGGGTGACGGTAAGGGTAAAGGTGAGGGTTAGGCTGAGGGTGAGGGTTACGTTCAGGATGAGTCTTAGGGTTAGGGTGAGGGTGAAAGTTAGATTGAAGATTAGTGTTACGGTTAGTGTGAGGTTTCGGGTGAGGATGAGCGTTAGGGTTAGGTTGAGGGCTAGGTTGAGGGTGAGCGTTAAGTTTAGGGTGAGGTTTAGCAGGGTGAGAGTTAGGGTTAGTGTGCGGGTTAGTGTTAGGGTTAGGGTTAGTGTTAGGGTGAGGGTAAGTGTTAGGGTGAGGGTTATGGTTAGGGTGAAGGTTATGTTTAGGATGAGGGTTAAGGTTAGGGTTATTGTTAGGGTTAGGGTTACGGTTATGGGGAGGGTGAGGGTGAGGTTTAGGGATAGGATGATGTTTAGTTTTAGGGTCAGTGTTAGAATTAGCGTTAGGGTGAGGGTGAGGTTTCGAGTTAGAGTTAGGGTTAGTGTTAGTGTAAGGGTTAGGGTGAGGGTTAGGTTTAGGGTTAGACTTAGGCTTAGGCTTAGGCCGAGCATGAGGGTGAGGGTTAGGGTTAGGGTTAGGGTGGGGTTTACGGTTAGGGTTAAGGTGAGGGTGAGGTTGAGGTTGAGGGTTAGATATAGGGTTAAGGTGAGGGTTAGGGTTAGGGTTAGGGTTAGTGTTAGGGTGAGGGTGAGGGTGAGGTTTACATTGAGGTTTAGGTTTAGGGTTAGGGTTTGCGTTAGTGTGAGGGTTAGTGTTAGGGTTAGGGTTAGTGTTAAGGTGATGGTAAATGTTAGGGTGAGTGTTTGAGTTAGGGTGAGTGTTATGGGTATGGTGATGGTTAGGAATAGGGTTAGGGTTATTGTTAGGGTTAGGTTTACGGTTAGGTTGAGAGTTAGGGGGAGGTTTAGGGTTAGGATTAGGATTAGGGTTAGTGTTAGGGTGAGGTTTCGGGTTCGGGTTAGGGTTAGGGTTAGTTTGATCGTTAGGGTGAGGGTAATGTTTAGGGTTAGGGTTAGGGTTAGGCTTAGGGTTAGACTGAGGTTGAGGGTGAGAGTGAGGTTTAGGGTTAGGGTGAGGGTTAGTGTTAGGATGTAAGTTAGGGTTCAGTTTATGTTACGGTTAGGGTGAAGGTGAGGGTGAGCGTTAGGGTTAGTGTTAGGTTGTGGGTTAGGATGAGGGTTATCGTTAGGGTTCAGGTTAGGGTGAGGGCTAGGGTGAGGGTGAGGTTTAGTGTTAATGTTAGGGTGAGGTTTAAGGTTATGGTTATGGTTAGGGTTAGGGAGAGATTGAAGTTTAGGGTTAGAGTTAGGGTTAGGGTGAGGCTGAGGGTGAGGGTTAGGGTTAGGGTAACGGTTAGGGTGAGGGTGAGGTTTAGGCTTAGGGATAGGATTAGGATTAGGGTAAGGTTTAGGGTGAGTTTCAGTAGTAGGGTTAGGGTTATGGTGAGGGTAAGTGTTTGGGTGAGGGTTAGGTTTAGGGTGAAGTATATGGTTAGCATGAGAGTTAGGGTTAGGTTTAGGGTTATTGTAACTGTTAGGGTTAGTGTTATGGTTACTGTGAGGTTGAGGATGAAAGTTAGGATTAGGGTTAGGGTCAGGTTTAGGTTTAGGTTTAGGGTTAGGGTTAGAGGTAGGTTTAGGTTTAGTGTTAGGGTTATTGTTAATGTGAGGGTTAGGGTTATTGTTAGTGTTATGTTTAGGGTTAAGTTTGCGGTTCGGGTGAGTCTGAGGGTGAGGGTTATGTTTAGGGTTAGGTTTAGGGTTAGGTTTAGCGGTAGTGTCAGGGTTAGGGTGAGGTTTAGGGTGAGGGTGAGGGTTACGGTTAAAGTTAGGATTGGGGTTATGTTTACAGTGAGGGTGAGGGTGAGGTTTAGGGATAGCATTAGGGTTGGGGTTAGGGTTAGAGTGAAGTTTAGGGTGAGGGTTAGGCTTAGGCTTAGGTTTAGGGTGTGGGCTAGGGTGAGGTTGAGAGTTAGGGTGAGTGTTAGGGTGAGGGTTTGTGTTAGGCTTAGTGTTAGGGTTAGGGTTGGAGTTAGGGTTAGGCTTTGTGTTAGGGGGAGGGGGAGGGTTAGAGTTAGGGTTAGGTGAAGGTGAGGTGTAGCGTTAGATTTAGTATTAGGTTGAGGGCTAGTGTGAGGGTTAGTGTTAGGGTTAGTGTTACAGTTATGTTTAGGGTGAAGGTGAGTGTGAGGGATAGGGTTAGTCTTAGGCTTATGCTTAGGCTTAGGCCGAGCATGAGGGTCAGACTGAGGGTTAGGGTTAGGGTGAGATTTAGGGTTTTAGGGTTAGGGTGAGGGTTATGATGAGGTTTAGGGTTAGGATTAGGGTTAGGGTGAGGGCTAGAGTGAGGGTGAGGCTTATGGTGAGCGTTAGGGTGTGGTTTAGAGTTAGGGTTAGGGTTAGAGTTACAGTGAGTTTGAGGGTTTAGGCTTAGGCTTAGAGTTAGGGTTATTGTTATGGTAAGAGTTAAGTTGAGGGTAGGGGTGAGGGTGCAGATTAGGTTTAGGGTTAGGGTGAGGTTTAGATTTAGGGTTTGGGTTAGTTTGAGTGTTAAGGTTAGGGTTAGAGTGAGCTTTAGGATGAGGTTTAGGATTAGGATTAGGGTTAGTTTGAGGGGTTGGGTGAGGGTTAGGGTGAGGGTTAGGGTTAGGGATAGGGTTAGGTTTATGATTAGGGTTAGGGTGAGGGTGAGTGTGAGGGTTAGGGTTAGGTTTAGGTTTAGGGTTAGGATTAGGGTGAGGGTTAGGGTTATTGTTTGGGTAAGCATGAGGGTGAGGGTGAGGATTAGGGTTAGGGTTAAGTTTAGGGTTAGCGTTAGGGGGTTAGGGTTAGTGTTTTGGTTACGGTTAGGGTTACGATTAGGTTTTGGGTAACAGTGAGGGTTAGGGTTAGGTTTAGTGTTAGGCTGAGGGTGAGGTTGGTGGTTAGGAGTAGGTAAGGGATAGGGTTAGGGTTAGGTTTAGAGTTACGGTTAGGGTTATTGTTAGTGTTATGGTAAGGGTTAAGTTTGCAGTCAGGGTGAAGCTGAGGGTGAGGGTTATGGTCAGTGTTAGGGTTAGAGTTAGGATTAGTGTTAGTCTTATTGTTGGGTTTGGGTTAGAGTTACAGTGAGATTGACGGTGAGGGTGAGGGTGAGGGTTAGGGTGAGGTTTATGGTGAGGTTTAGGGTTAGGGTTAGGGTTAGGGTGAAGGTAAGGTTTAGGGTTAGGGTTAGGGGGAGGGTTAGGATGAGGGTTAAGGTTAGGTTTAGTGTTAGGGTTAGGGTGAGGGTGAGGGTTAGGTTGACGTTTAGGGATAGTGTTAGGGTTAGGGTTAGGGTTAGGGTGACGGTGAGTGTGAGGGTTAGGGTTAGGGTTAGGCTTAGGCTTAGGGTAAGGCTGAGGATGAGTTTGGGGGTTAGGATTAGGGTTAGGGTGATGGTTAGTGTTAGGGTTAGGGTTAATATTAGGGTTAGGGTTAGAGTTACAGTGAGGTTGAGGGTGCGGGTGAGGGTTAGTGCTAGGGTGAGGTTTAGGGTTAGGTTTAGGTTTAGGATGAGGGTGAAGTTTAGGGTTAGAGTTATGGTTAGGGGAGGGTTAGGGTGAGGTTTACTATAAGGGTTAATTTTAGGTTTATGGTGAGTCTTAGGATTAGAGTTAGGGTTGTTGTTAGGGTAAGGTTTATGTTTACGGTTACTGTGAGGGTGTGGTTTAAGGTTAGTGTTAGGGTGAGGTTTAGGTTTTGGGTTAGGGTTAGAGTTAGGGTTAGGGTGAGCGTGAGGTTTAGGGTAAGAGTCAGGGTTAGTTTGAGGTTTAGGGTTAGGGTTAGTGTTAGGTTTAGGGTTAGGGGAGAGTTAGGGGGAGGGATAGTGTTAGAGTTAGAGTAAGGATTAGGGTTAGGGTGAGGGTGAGTTTGTGGGTTAAGGTTAGATTTAGGTTTAGGCTTAGGGTTAGGCTGAGGGTGAGTGTGTGTGTTAGGGTTAGGTTTATGGTTAGGCTTAGGGTTAGGCTGAGGGTGAGGTTGTGGGTGAGAAAGTTAGGGTTAGGGTGGGGGTTAGGCTTAGGGATAGGGGGAGGTTTAGGATGAGGTTTAGGGTTAGGATTATGGTTAGTGTGAGGGCTAGGTTGAGGGTGAGGGTTAGTGTTAGGGTTAGGGTGAGGTTTAGGTTTAGGTTTAGGGTTAGGGTTCGGGTCAGTGTGAGGTTTATTGTTAGAGTTAGGTTTAGGGTGAGGTTGAGGATTTGGGTGAGGATTAGTCTTAATGTTAGGGTTAGGGTTAAGGTGAGGGTTAGGGTGAGGGTGATTGTTAGGGTTAGGCTTAGAATTACGTTTAGGGTTAGGGTAAATGTCAAGGTTAGGGTTAGTGTTAGGCTTAGGCTTTGTCTTAGGCTGAGGGTGAAGGTGAGAGTGAGGATTAGAGTTAGAGTTAGTGTGGGGTATTCTGTTAGGATTAGGGTTAGTTTGAGGGTGAAGGTGAAGTTTAGGGTTAGATTTAGGGTTAGTTTTAGTTTGAGGGTTAAGTTTAGGGTTACGGTGAGGTTTAAGTTGAGGGTGAGGTTTAGGGTTAGAGTTAGGTTTAGGTTGAGGGATAGGGTTAGGGTTAGTCTTAGGGTTAGTGTTAGGGTGAGAGTTAGGGGGAGGGTTAGTGTTAGGGTTAGGTTTAGGTTTAAGGTGAGGTTGAGTGTGTGTGTTAGGGTTAGGATTAGGGTTAGCGTAAGGGCTAGGGTGAGGGTGAGAGTTAGGGTAAGGGTTAGGCTTAGGCTTAGGGTTAGGCTGAGCATGAGGTTGAGGTTGAGGGTGAGGGTTACAGTGATGGTTAGGTTTACCATTAGGAGAGGGTTAGGCTGAGTTTTAGGGTTACAGGGAGGATTATGGTCAGGTTGATGGTAAGGGTAAAGGTTAGGTTAAGGCTGAGGGTGAGGGTTAAGATAAGGGTGAGGGTTAGGTTTAGGGGAAGGGTGTGGGTGAGGGTTAGATTGAGGATTAGTGTTAGGGTGAGTGTGAGGTTTAGGGTGAGGATGAGTATTAGGGTTAGGGTGAGGGCTAGCATGAGGGTGAAGTTTAAGTTTAGGTTTAGGTTTAGGTTTAGGGTTAGAGTGATTGTTAGGGTTAGTGTGAGGGTTAGTGTTAGAGTTAGGGTGAGTATTAGGGTGAGGGTAAGTGTCAGGGTGAGGGTTAGGGTTAGGGTGAGGGTATGTTTAGGTTGCAGGTTAGGGTTAGGGTTAGAGTTAGGGTTAGAGTTCGGGTTAGTGTGAGAGTGAGGTTTACGCTTAGAGTTAGGTTTAGTGTAAGGTTAGGGTTCTGGTGAGGGTTAGGGTTAGGATTAGGCTTAGGCTTAGGCTTAGGCCAAGCATGTGGGTGAGGGTTAGCGTTAGGGTTAGGGTTATTGTTAGTGTTAGAGTAAGAGTTACAGGTTGAGGATGAGGTTGAGGGTTAGGGTTAGTGTGACATTTAGGTTGAGGTTTAGGGTTACGGTTATGGTTAGGGGTAGGTTGAGAGTGAGGTTTAGGGTTAGACTTAGGGTTAGTAGGAGTGTTATGGTGAGGTTTAGTGTTAGGGTTAGTGTTAGGGTGAGGGTAAGGGTTAGCTTGAGGTTTAGGGATAGGGCTAGTTTCAGGATTAGGGTTAGGATGAGGGTGAGTGTGAGGGTAAGGGTGAGGTTTAGGGTGAGGATAAGTGTTAGGGTGAGGGTTTGGGTTAGGGTGAGGGTTATGGTTAGGGCTAAATTTAGGATTAGGGTTAGGGTGAGGGTGAGTATGAGGGTTAGGGTGAGGGTAAGTATTAGGTTTAGAGTGTGGGTTAGGGTGAGGGTGAGTTTTGGGGTTAGAGTTAGGGTTAGGGTGAGGGTTAGGTTGTGGTTTTGGGTTAGTTTTAGGGTTAGGGTTACTGTGAGAGTTAGGGTGAGGTTTAGGGTTAGGGTTAGGATTATGGTTAGGGTTAGCGTTAGGGTTAGGGTGAGGGTGAGGTTTAGGGTTAGTGTTAGGGTTAGGGTTAGTGTTAGGGTGAGGGTAAGTGTTAGGGTGAGGGTTAGGGATAGGGTGAGGTTTATGTTTAGGGTTAGGGTTAGGGTTAGCGTTATTGTTAGCATTAGGGTTAGGGTTATGGTTAGTAAGAGGGTGAGATTGAGGGTTAGGGTTATGGTTCGGATGAGGTTTATGGATAGGGTTAGAGTTAGGGTTAGGATCGCGGTGAGGTTTAGGGTTAGAATTAGGGTTATGGTGAGTCTGAAGTTGAGGGTTAGGGTTAGGATTAATATTAGAGTTAGGCTTAAGGTGAGGCTAAGGTTGAGGGTGAGTGTTAGGTTTAGGTTTAGGATTCGGATTAGGGTTAGTGTTAGGGTGAGTGTGAGTGTTAGGGTTAGTGTTAGGCTTAGGGTTAGGCTGAGGGTGAGGGTGAGGGTGAGGGTTAGGGTTAGGGTGAGGGTAAGGGTTAGAGTTATGGGGAGGGTTAGGATGAGGGTTAGGGTTAGGATTAGGGTTAGGGTGAGGGTTAGGGTGAGGGTGAGGTTTAGGATTAGGGTTAGGGTTAGGTTTAGGGTTAGGGTTAGGGTTAGGGTTATTTTTAGGTTTAGGGTTACAGTTATGTTGAGGGTGAGGTTGAGGGTTAGGGATAGGATGAGGTTCAGGTTTAGGGTCAGTGTTAGAGTTAGGGTTAGGGTGAGGGTGAGGTTTAGGGTTAGAGTTAAGGTTAGTGATAGTGTAAGGGTTAGGGTGAGGGTTCGGTTTAGGGTAGGCTTAGGCTTAGGCCGAGCATGAGGGTGAGGGTTAGGGTTAGGGTGGGGTTTACGGTTAGGGTTAGGGTGAGGGTGAGGTTGAGGTTGAGGGTTAGATATAGGGTTAGGGTGAGGGTTAGGGTTAGGGTTAGCGTTAGTGTTAGGGTTAAGGTGAGGGTGAGGGTTAGGTTGAAGTTTAGGGTTAGGGTTAGGGTTTGCGTTAGTGTGAGGGTTAGTGTTAGGGTTAGGGTTAGTGTTAGGGTGAGGGTAAGTGTTATGGTGAGTGTTTGAGTTAGGGTGAGTGTTATGTTTAGGGTGAGGGTTAGGAATAGTGTTACGGTTATTGTTAGGATTAGGTTTAGGTTTACAATTAAGGTGAGGGTGAGGATGAGGGTTAGGGTTAGGGTTAGGGTGAAGTTTAGGATTTGGCTTAGGGTTAGAGTTAGGGTTAAGGTGAGGCTGAGGTTTAGGATTAGCGTTTGGTTTAGGGTGAGGGTTAGGTTGAGGGTTAGGGTTAGTATAAGTGTTAAGGTTAGGGTTAGGCTGAGAGTTCGGGGGAGGCTTAGGTTTAGGATTCGAATTAGGGTTAGTGTTTGGGTGAGGTTTAGGGTTCCGTTAGGGTTAGGGTTAGTGTGATCGTTAGGGTGAGGGTAATGTTTAGGGTTAGGGTTAGGCTTAGGCTTAGGGTTAGACTGAGGTTGAGGGTGAGGGTGAGTGTT
This sequence comes from Dipodomys merriami, assembly GCF_024711535.1. Taxonomy (NCBI): domain Eukaryota; kingdom Metazoa; phylum Chordata; class Mammalia; order Rodentia; family Heteromyidae; genus Dipodomys; species Dipodomys merriami. Next base: position 966,070 of record NW_027206402.1, on the reverse strand, counting down.
AGTGTTAGGTTGAGGGTTAGGATGAGGGTTAGGGTTAGGGTTCCGGTTAGGGTGAGGGCTAGGGTGAGGGTGAGGTTTAGTGTTAATATTAGGGTGAGGTTTAGGTTTATGGTTAGGGTTAGGGTTAGGGTGAGATTGAAGTTTAGGGTTAGATTTAGGGTTAGGGTGAGGCTGAGGGTGAGCGTTAGGGTTAGGGTGACATTTAGGGTGAGGGTGAGTGTTAGGCTTAGGGTTAGGATTAGGATTAGGGTAATGTTTAGGGTGAGTGTGAGTGTTAAGGTTAGGGTTATGGTGAGGGTAAGTGTTAGGATGAGGGTTAGGGTTAGGGTGAAGTATATGGTTACCATGAGAGTTAGGGTTAGTGTTAGGGTTATTGTAAGGGTTAGGGTTAGGGTTATGGTTACTGTGAGGTTGAGGGTGAAAGGTTAGGATTAGGGTTAGGTGTCAGGTTTAGGTTTAGGTGTAGGGTTAGGGTTAGAGTTAGGGTTAGGTTTAGGGTTAGGGTTATTGTTAGGGTGAGGGTTAGGGTTATTGTTAGTGTTATGTTTAGGGTTAAGTTTGCGGTTCGGGTGAGGCTGAGGGTGAGGGTTATGTTTAGGGTTAGGGTTAGGGTTAGGTTTAGTGTTAGGGTTAGGGATAGGGTGAGGTTTATGGTGAGGGTGAAGGTTAGGGTTAAGTTTAGGATTAGGGTTAGGGTTACGGTGAGGGTGAGGGTGAGGTTTCGGGATAGCATGAGGGTTCGGGTTAGGGTTAGAGTGAAGATTAAGGTGAGGATTAGGCTTAGGCTTAGGTTTAGGGTGTGAGCTAGGGTGAGGTTGAGTGTTAGGGTGAGTGTTAGGGTGAGGGTTTTGGTTAGGGTTAGGGTTAGGGTTGGAGTTAGTGTTAGGCTTTGTGTTAGGGGGAGGGGTAAGGGGAGGGTTAGTGTTAAGTGAGGGTGAGGTTTAGGGTTAGATTTAGCGTTAGGTTGAGGGATAGTGTGAGAGTTAGTGTTAGGGTTAATGTTACAGTTAGGTTTAGGGTGAAGGTGAGTGTGAGGGATAGGGTTAGTCTTAGGCTTATGCTTAGGCTTAGGCCGAGCATGAGGGTGAGGGTGCGGGTTAAGGTTAGTGTGAGGGTTAGGGTTTTAGCGTTAGGGTGAGGGTTAGGATGAGGTTTAGGTTTAGGATTAGGGTTAGGGTGAGGGCTAGAGTGAGGGTGAGGCTTATGGTGAGCGTTAGGATGTTGTTTATGGTGAGGGTTAGGGTTAGAGTTACAGTGAGTTTGAGGGTTAGGCTTAGGATTAGGGTTAGGGTTATTGTTATGGTTAGAGTTAAGTTGAGGGTAGGGGTGAGGGTGCAGATTAGGTTTAGGGTTAGGGTGAGGTTTAGATTTAGGGTTTGGGTTAGTTTGAGTGTTAAGATTAGAGTTAGGGTGAGGTTTAGGATGAGGTTCAGGATTAGGATTAGGGGTAGGTTGAGGGGTTGGGTGAGAGTTAGGGTGATGGTTAGGGTTAGGGATAGGGTTAGGTTTATGATTAGGGTTAGAGTGAGGGTGAGTGTGAGGGTTAGGGTTAGGTTTAGGCTTAGGGTTAGGGTTGAGCTTAGCGTTAGGGTGAGGGTTAGGGTTATTGTTTGGGTAAGCATGAGGGTGAGGGTGAGGATTAGGGTTAGGGTTCGGGTTAGGGTTAGGGTTAGGTTTGTGATTAGGGTTAGTGTTTCGGTTAGGGTTAGGTTTATGGTTAGGGTTAGGGTTACAGTGAAGGTTAGTGTTAGGGTTAGGTTTAGGATTAGGGTTAGGCTGAGGATGAGGTTGGTGGTGAAGAGTAGGTAAGGGTTAGGGTTAGGGTTAGGTTTAGAGTTACGGTTAGGGTTATTGTTAGTGTTATGGTAAGGGTTAAGTTTGCAGTCAGGGTGAAGCTGAGGGTGAGGGTTATGGTTAGTGTTAGGGTTAGGGTTAGGATTAGTATTAGTCTTATTTTTGGGTTTGGGTTAGAGTTACAGTGCGATTGACGGTGAGGGTGAGGGTGAGGGTTAGGGTGAGGTTTATGGTGAGGTTTAGGGTTAGGGTTAGGGTTAGGGTGAGGGTAAGATTTAGGGTTAGAGTTAGGGTTAGGGGGAGGGTTAGGATGAGGGTTAACGTTAGGTTTAGTGTTAGGGTTAGGGTGAGGGTGAGGGTTAGGTTGACGTTTAGGTATAGTGTTAGGGTTAGGGTTAGGGTTAGGGTGACGGTGAGTGTGAGAGTTAGGGTTAGGGTTAGGCTTAGGCTTAGGGGTAGGCTGAGGGTGAGGGTGGGCGTTAGGATTAGGGTTAGGGTGATGGTTAGTTTTAGGGTTAGGTTGAGGGCTAGGATGTGGGTTAGGGTTAGGATTAGGGTTAGGGTGAGGGCTAGGGTGAGGGTGAGGGTTAGGGTAAGGCTTAGGCTTATGGTTAGGCTGAGGGTGAGGGTATGGTTTTGTGTTAGGGTTAGGGTGATGTTTAGGTTTAGGGTGATGTTTAGGGTGAGGGTTATGATGAGGTTTAGGGTTATATTGAGGGTTATGGTGAGGATGATGATAAGGGTAAAGGAGAGGATTAAGCTGAGGGTGAGGTTTTCGTTAAGGTTGAGGTTTAGGGTTAGTTTTAGGGTTAGGGTAAGTGTTAGGGTTAGGGTGAGGGTGAGAGTTAGATTGAGGATAAAGGTGTGGGTTAGTGTGAGATTTAGGATGAGGATGAGGGTTAGGATTAGGGTGAGGGTGAGGTTTAGAATTACGGTTAGGTTGAGGGCTAGGGTGAGTGTGAGGGTGAGGGTTAGGGTTAGGGTTAGGGTGAGGTTTAGGTTTTGGGTTAGGGTTAGAGTTAGATTTAGGGAGAGGGTGAGGTTTAGGGTTAGAGTTAGGGTTAGGGTAAGGGATAGGGTGAGGATGATGTTAAGGGTAATGGTGAGGTTTAGGCTGAGGTTGAGGGTTAAGATAAGCGTGAGTGTTAGGGTTAGGTTTACGGTTAGGATAAGGGTTAGGGTTAGGTTAGGGTTAGGGTTAGTGTTAGGTGTTGGTTAGATTGAAGATTAGTTTTAGGGTTAGTGTGAGGCTTAGGGTGAGTGTGAGGGTTAGGGTTAGGCTGAGGGTGAGGGTTAGATTTAGGGTTAGGGTGAGGGCTAGGGTGAGGTTGAGGGTTATGGTTAGTGTTAGGGTTAGGGTGAGGTTTAGGATTAGGGTGAGGGTTAGGGTTAATGTGAGGGTGAGTGTTAGGGTTATGGTGAGGGTTAGGGTTAGGGTGAGGGTTATGGTTAGGGTGAGGGTTTGGGTTAGGTTTAGGGTGAGGGTGAGGGTGAGGTTTAGGGTTAGATATATTGTTAGTGGGAGGGTTAGTGGGAGGGTTAGTGTTAGGGTTAGTGTTACGGTTAGGGTGAGGGTGAGGTTTAGGTTGAGGTTTAGGGTTAGGGTTAGTGTTAGGGTTATGGTTAGGTTAAATTTAGGGTGAGGGGTAAGATGACGTTTAGGCTTAGGTGGAGGGTTAGTTACGTTTAGGTTTAGGTTGAGGGTAAGTGTTATGATGAGCGTTAGGGTGAGGGTGAGGTTTAGGTTTAGAGTTAGGGTTAGGTTGAGGGTTAGGTTGAGGGTTAGGGTTAGAGTTAGTGTTAGGGTTAGTGTTAGGGTGATCGTTAGGGGGTGGTTTAGGGTTAGGGATAGGGTTAGGATTAGGTTTAGGGTGAGTGTGATTGTGTGTGTTAGGGTTAGGTTTATGGTTAGGCTTAGGGTTAGGCTGAGGGTGATGTTGAGAGACAAGTGCTAGGGTTAAGGTGCGGGTTACGGTTAGGTTTAGGTTGAGGGTTAGGATGAGGATTAGGGTTAGGATTAGGGTTAGGGAGAGGCCTAGGGTGATGGTGAAGTTTAGGGTTAGGGTTAGGTTGATGGTGAGATTTAGGTTTAGAGTTAGGGTTATGGTGAGGCTGAGGGTGAGAGTTAAGTTTAGGTTTAGTGTTAGGGTTAGGGTTAAGGTGAGGTTTAGGGTGAGTGTGAGGGTTAGGATTAGGATTAGGCTTAGGCTTAGGATGAAGGTGAGGGATAGTGTAAGGGTTAGTGTTAGGGTGAGAGTTAGGGTTCTAGTTAAGTTTAGGGTTAGGGTGAGGGTTAGGGTAAGGATTAAGGTGAGGGTGAGAGTTAGGGTTAGGCTTAGTGTTAGCGTGAGGTTTAGGATGAGGGTTAGGGTTAGGATTAGGGTTAGGGTGAGGGCTAGGGTGAGGGTGAGGTTTAGGTTTAGGGTTAGGGTGAGGTTAGAGTTAGGGTTAGGGTTAGGGTGAGGGTGAGGTTTAGGGTTAGAGATAGGGTTAGTGTCAGGCTGATTGAGATTGTTAGAGTTAGGGTTAGGGTTAGGGTTAGGGTTAGGGTGAGGAATAGGGTGAGGGTGAGGGTTAGGTTTAGGGTTAGGATTAGGATTAGGGTAATAGGGTGAGTGTGAGGGTTAGGGTTAGGGTTAGGCCTAGGGTTAGGCTGAGGGTGAGGGTGAGGCTGAAAGTTAGGGCTAGGTTGAGACAGAGGGTTTGGGTTAGGGTGAGGGTTAGGGTTCAGGGTAAGTTTATGGTTAGGATGAGGGTTAGGGTTAGTGTTACAGTGAGCTTGAGGGTTAGGGTTAGTTTGAGGGTTAGGGTTGGGGTTAGGTTTAGTTTTAGGGTGAGGATTAGGGTTAGGGTTAGGGTAAGGATTAGGATTAGAATTAGGGTTAGAATTAGGGTGAGGGTGAGGGCTAAGGTGAGGGTGAGTTTACTGTTAGTGTTAGGGTGAGGTTTAGGGTTAGGGTTAGGGTTAGGGTGAGGGTTTGAATGAGGGTTAGGGTTACGGTGAGGGTGAGGGTTAGGGTTTGGGTGACGGTAAGGGTAAAGATGAGGGTTAGGCTGAAGGTGAGTGTTAGGATTAGGGTTAGGGTTAGGGTTAGGGTTAGGTTTAGGGTTAGGATTAGTGTTATTGTTAAGTTTATGGTTAGACTTACGGTGAGGGTGAGGGTGAGGGTCAGGTTGAAGTTTAGGGTTGGGGTGAGGTTTAGGGTTAGGGTTATGTTGAGGGTGAGGTTTAGGGTTAGATTTAGGGTTAGCGGGAGGGTTAGTTCGTGGGTTAGAGTTAGGGTTAGTGTTAGGGTTAAGGTTAGGGTGAAGGTTAGGTTGAGGTTAAGGGTTAGTGTTTGGGATAGGGTATGCTTAGGGTTAGGGTGAGGGTTAGTGTAAGTTTTAGGTTTATTTTTAGGCTTAGGCTTAGGGTTAGGCTGGGGGTGAGGGTGGGGCTGAAGATTAGGTTTAGTGTGATGGTTAGGGTGAGGGTTAGGTTGAGGTTTAGGGTTAGGGTTAGTGTTAGGGTTAAGGTTAGGGTGAGAGTTAGTGGGAGGGTTAGGGTTAGGGATAGGGTTAGTATTGGGGTTAGGATGATTGTCAGTGTGTGCGTTAGGGTTAGGTTTAGGTTTAGGCTTAGGGTTAGGCTGAGGTTGAGGTTCATGGTGAGGGTTAGGGTTAGAGTTAGGGTTAAGGGAGGATGAGGTTTAAGGTTAGAGTTAGGGTTAGGGTGAGGCTGAGGTTGAGGGTTAGGGTTAGTGTTAGGGTTATGGTTAGGGTTAAGGTGATGGTTAGGGTAAGGGTGCAAATTAGGGTTAAGTTTAGGATTTGGATTAGGATTAGACTTAGGGTGAGTGTGAGGGTTAGGGTTAGGCTTAGGCTTAGGCTTGGCTTAGGCTGAGGGTGAGGGTGAGCATGAGGTTTAGGGTTAGCTTGAGGGTTAGGTTTAGGGTTAGGGTGAGGTTTGGGTTAGGGTTAAGTTTAGTGTTAGGGTGAGGGTTAAGGTGAGGGTTTTGGTGAGGGTGAGGGTTAGGGTTAGGTTGAGCGTTAGCATTAGGGTTAGGGTTAGGGTGATGGTTATTTTTAGAGTTAGTGTTAGGGTGAGGGTTAGGATGAGGGTTAGGGTTAGGATTAGAGTTAGGGTGAGGGCTTGGGTGAGGTTGAGGTTGAGGGTTACGGTTGGGGTGAGGTTTGCCGTTAGGATTAGGGTTAGGTTTAGGTTTAGGTTGAGGGTGAGGTTTAGGGTTAGAGTTAGGGTTAGGGTGAGGCTGATTGTGATTGTTAGAGTTAGGTTTAGTGTTCGACTTAGGGTTAGGGTTAGGGTTAGGTTTAGGGTGAGGGTGAGGGTTAGCATTAGGTTTAGGATTAGAATTAGGGAAAGGGTTAGGGTTTGTTTGAAGGTTAGGGTTAGGGTTAGGGTTAGGGATAGGCTGAGAGTGAGGGTGACGGTGAGGGTTAGGGTTGGGGTGAGTTTTAGGCTTAGGGTTAGGGTGAGAGTTAGGGTTCGAGTTAAGTTTATGGTTAGGGTGAGGCTTAGGGTTAGGGTTACGGTGATCGTGAAGGTTAGGGTTAGGTTGAGGGTTAGGGTTAGGGTTAGGGTTAGGGTGTTGGTTATTGTTAGGTTTAGGGTAAGGGATAGGAGGATAATTAGGTTTAGGTTTAGATTTAGGGTGAGGGTGTGTGTTAGGATTAGGTTTAGGGTTAGGGTTAGGGTTAGGGTTAGAGTTAGAATTAAGGTGAGGGTGAGGGTTAGGGTTAGGTTTAGGTTGAGTTTTATGTTTAGGAGTAGGATTAGGGTTAGGGAGAGGGTGAGGTTTATGGTTAGATTTAGGGTTAGGGGGAGGGTTAGTTCGTGGGTTACCGTTAGTGTTAGTGTTAGGGTTAAGGTTAGTGTAAGTGATAGGTTGAGGTTAAGGGGTAGGGATAGGGGTAGGGTTAGGATGAGGATTAGGGTGAGGGTGAGTGTGAGGGTTAGGGTTAGGGTGAGGCTTAGTCTTAGCGTTAGGCTGAGGGCTATTGTGGGTGTTAAGATTAGGTTTAGGGAGAGGGCTAGGGAGAGGGTGAGGTTTAGTGTAAGGGTTAGGCTTTGGCTTAGGGTTAGGCTGAGCGTGGGGTTGAGGGTGAGGTTTAGGGTAAGGGTGATGGTTAGGTTTACAGTTAGGGTGAGGGGTAGGTTGACGTTTAGGATTAGGGGGAAGGTTAGGGTGAGAATGATGGTAAGGGTAAAGGTGAGGTTTAGGCTGAAGGTAAGATTTAAGTTAAGGGTGACGATTAGGGTTAGGTTTAGGGTTAGGGTAAGGGTAAGGGTTAGGAGTAGGGTGAGGGTTAGATTGAGGATTAGGGTTAGGGTTAGGGTGCGGTTTAGGATTAGGGTGAGGGTTAGGGTTAGTGTTAGTTTTAGGGTTAGTGTTCGGGTTAGGGTAAGTGTTAGGGTGAGGGTTAGGGTTAGGGTGAGGGTAATGGTTAAGTTGAGGTTTAGGGTTAGGGTTATTGTTAGGGTTAGGGTTAGGGTTATGGTTATGCTGAGGGTGAGGGTGATTGTTAGGGTTAGGGTTAGGGTGAGGTTTAGTTTTAGGGTTAGGGTGAGAGTTAGAGTTAGGGTGAGGATGAGGTTTAGGGATAGTGTTAGGGTTAGGGTGAGGGTTAGTGTGAGTGTTAGGGTTAGAGTAAGGGTTAGGGTGGGGTGACCATAAGGGTAAACGTGAGGGTTAGGCTGAGGATAAGGGTTATGGTCGGATGATTTTTAGGTTTAGGGGGAGGGTTAGGGTTATGGGAAGGATGTGAGTGAGGGTTAGATTGAGGATTATTGTCAGGGTTAGTGTGTGGTTTAGGGTGATGGTGAGGGTTAGGGTTAGGGTGAGGGCTAGGGTGAGGGTGAGGTTTAGGTTTAGGTTCAGGCTGAGGTTTAGGGTTAGAGTGATGGTTCTGGTTAGTGTGAGGTTTAGTGATAGGGTTAGGGTTAGTTTTAGGGTGAGGGTAAGTGTTAGGGTGAGGGTTAGGTTTAGGGTGAGAGTTATGGATAGGTTGAGGGTTAGGCTTACGGTTAGGGTTATTTTTAGGCTTAGGGTTAGGTTTACGGTTACAGTGAGGGTGAGGGTGATGGTTAGGTTTAGGGTTAGGGTGAGGTTTAGGTTTAGGGTTAGGATTAGAGTTAGGGTTAGGGTGAAGGTGAGGTTTACTTTTAGAGTTAGGGTTAGTGTTAGGGTTAAGGTTATGATGAGGGTTAGGGTTAGGGTTAAGCTTAGACTTAGGCTTATGCTTAGGTCGATTATGAGGGTGAGGGTTAGGGTTAGGGTTAGGGTGAGGGTTAGGGTTAGGGTTAGGGTGAGGGTGAGGATAAGGTTTAGCATTAGGATTAGGGTTAGGGTGAGGGCTAGGCTGAGGGTTAGGGTGATGGTTAGGTTTAGGGATAGGGTTAGGTTTAGGATTAGGGTTAGGGTGAGGGTGAGTGTGAGTGTTGGGGTTAGGCTTAGGGTTAGGCTTATGGTTCGGCTGAGGGTTAGGGTGTGGGTTGGGGTTAGTTTTTGGGTTAAAGTGTGGGTGAGGCTGAGGATTTATGTTATGTTTAGGGTTATGTTTAGGGTTAGGGTTAGGCTTAGGCTTAGGGTTAGGGTTAGGGTGAGGTTTAGGGTTAGATATAGGATTAGGGGAGGGTTAGGGTAAGGGTTAGGTACAGGGTTAGTGTTAGGATTAGGGTGAGAATGAGGGCTAGGTTGAGTTTTAGGGTTAGGTTTAAGTTTAGGGTTAGTGTGAGGGTTAGTGTTAGGGTTAGGGTTAGAGTTACAGTGAGGGTGAGGTTGCGGGTGAGGTTTAGGGTTAGAGTTAGTGTGGGGTATACGGTTAGGGTTAGGGTTAAGTTGAGGGTGAAGGTGAGGTTTAGGGTTAGATTTAGGGTTAGTGATAGTTTGAGGGTTAGGTTTAGGGTTAGGGTGAAGTTTATGGTCAGGGTGAGGTTTAGGGTTAGAGTTAGGTTTATGTTGAGGGTTAGGGTTAGCGTTAGTGTTAGGGTTACTGTTAGGGTGAGAGTTAGGGGGAGGGTTAGTTTTAGGCTTAGGATTAGGTTTAAGGGGAGGGTGAGTGTGTGTGTTAGGTTTAGGATTAGGGTTAGGGTAAGGACTAGGGTGAGGGTGAGAGTTAAGGTAAGGGTTAGGCTCAGGCTTTTAGGGTTAGCCTGAGCGTGAGGTTGAGGGTGAGGGTTAGGGTTAGGGTGATGGTTAGGTTTACCATTAGGTGAGGGTTAGGCTGAGTTTTAGGGTTAGGGGGAGGATTAGGGTGAGAATGATGGTAAGGGTAAAGGTGAGGTTTAGGCTTAGGATGAGGTTTAAGGTAAAGGTGAGGGTTAGGGTTAGGAGAAGTGTGTGGGTGAGGGTTAGATTGAAGATTAGTGTTGGGGTGAGTGTGAGGTTTAGGGTGAGGATGAGGATTAGGTTTAGGGTGAGGGCTAGCGTGAGGGTGAGGTTTAAGTTTAGGTTTAGGTTGAGGTTTAGGGTTAGGATGATGGTAAGGGTTAGTGTGAGCGTTAGTGTTAGGGTTAGGGTTAGTGATAGGGTTAGTGTTAGTGATAGGGTTAGGTTTAGTGTTAGGTTGAGGGTAAGTGTTAGGGTGAGGGTTAGGGTTAGGGTGAGGGTTATGTTTAGGTTGCGGGTTAGGGTTTGGGTTAGTGTTAGGGTTAGAGTTAGGGTAAGTGTGAGAGTGAGGTTTACGGTTAGAGTTAGGGTTAGTGTTAGGTTTAGGGTTAGGGTGAGGGTTAGGGTTAGGATTAGGCTTAGGCTTAGGCTTAGGCCGAGCATGAGGGTGAGGGTTAGGGTTAGGGTTAGGGTGATTGTTAGGGTTAGGTTAAGAGTTACAGGTTGAGGATGAGGTTAAGGTTAAGGTTAGTGTGACCTTTAGGTTGAGGTTTAGGGTTACGGTTAGGGTTAGGGGTAAGTTGAGAGTGAGGTTTAGGGTTGGGGTTAGTGTTATGGTGAGGGTGAGAGTTAGCTTGACGTTTAGGGATAGGGCTAGGTTTAGGATTAGGGTAAGGGTGAGGGTGAGTGTGAGGGTAAGGGTGAGGGTTAGGGTGAGGGTAAGTGTTAGGGTGAGGGTTTGGGTTAGGGTGAGGGTTATGGTTAGGGTTAAGTTTAGGATTAGGTTTAGGGTGAGGGTGAGTATGAGGGTTAGGGTGAGGGTTAGGGTGAGGGTAAGTATTAGGGTTAGAGTGTGGGTTAGGGTGAGGGTGTGGTTTGGGGTTAGATTTACGGTTAGGATGAGGTTGAGGTTGAGGGTGAGGTTGAGGGTTATGGTTAGGGTTACGGTGAGATTTAGGGTGAGGGTTAGGGTTAGAGTTAGGATTATTGTTAGGGTTAGCGTTAGGGTTAGGGTGATGGTGAAGTTTAGGTTTAGAATTAGGGTTAAGGTGAGGTTGAGGGTGAGGGTGAGGGTTAGGGTTAGGTGTAGGATATGGATTAGGGTTAGGGTTACGGTGAGTGTGAGGGTGAGGGTTAGGGTTAGGGTTAGCCTTAGGTTTAGGCTGAGGGAGAGTGTGAGGGTGAGGGTTAGGGTTAGTTTGAGGGTTAGGATTAGGGTTAGGTTGAGGTTTATTGTTAGGTTTACTGTTAGATTCAGGGTTATGTTGAGGGTGAGGTTTAGGGGTAGAGTTATGGTTCGGTTAAGTTTAGGGTTAGGGTGAGGGTTACGGTAAGGGTTATGGTGAGAGTAAGGATTAGGGTTAGGTTGAGGGTTAGGGTTAGGGTTAGGGTGAGGGTGAGGGTTAGGGTTAGTTTTAGAGTTAGGGTTAGGTTGAGGGTTAGGTTGAGGTTGAGGGTTAGGCTTAGGGTTATGATTAGGATTAAGGTAAGGGTTAGGGTGAGTGACATTAGGGTTAGGGTTAGGCTTAGGCTTAGAGTTAGGCTGAGGGTGAAGGTGAGGGTGAGGGTGAGGGTTCAGGCGAGGGTTACGGTTAGGGTTAGGGTGAGAGTTAGTGTTTGGTTAAGTTTAGGGTTAGGGGGAGGGTTAGGGTTAGGGTTATGGTGAGAGTGAGGGTTAGGATTAGGGTTAGGATTAGTGTTATTGTTACTGTTAGGGTTAGAGTTATGGTGAGGGGCCGGGTGAGGGTGAGTGTGAGGGTTAGGGAGGGTTAGGGTGAAGTTTACGGTTAGGGTTAGGATTAGGGTTAGGGTGTGGGTGAGGTTTACAGTTAGATTTAGGGTTCGTTGGAGGGTTAGGTTGAGGGTTAGGGTTAGGGTGAGTGTTAGGGATAAGGTTAGGTTGAGGTTTAGGTTGAGGTTTAATGTTAGGGTTAGGGTTAGGTTTAGGATTAGGGTTAGGGTGAGGGTGAGTGTGAGGGTTAGGGTAAGGCTTAGGCTGAGGGATAGGCTGAGGGTGAGGGTGGGGGTGAGGATTTGGGTAGGGTGATGGTTAAGGTTAGGGTTCAGGTGAGTGTTAGGATGAGGGTTAGGGTTAGGATTAGGTTTAGGGTGAGGGCTAGGGTGAGGGTGAGGGTTAGGGTAAGTGTTAGGCTTAGGATTTGGGGTAGGCTGAGCTTGAGGTTGAGGGTAAAGGTTAGGGTTAGGGTAAGGGTGAGGATTAGTGTTAGGGTTATTTTGGGGTGACGGTAAGTGTAAAGGTGAGGGTTAGGCAGAGCGTGAGGGTTACGGTAAGTGTGAGGTTTAATGTTAGGGTGAGGGTTAAGATTAGAGTTATGTTGAGGGTGAGGGTTAGATTGAGGATTAGTGTTAGGGTTAGTGTGAGGTTTAGGGTGAGGATGAGAATTAGGGTTAGGGTGAGGGCTAGGGTGAGCGTGAGGTTTAGGGTTACTGTTAGGGTGAGGTTTAGGGTTAAGATGATGATTAGGGTTAGTGTGAGGGTTAGTGTTAGGGTTAGGGTTAGTGTAAGAGTGAGAGTTAGGGTTAGGGTGAGGTTTATGTTTAGGGTGAGTGTTAGGGTTAGGGTTAGGGTTATTGTTAGCGTTAGGGTTAGGGTTAAGGTTACTGTGAGGTTGAGGGTGAGGGTTAGGGTTAGGGTTCAGATGAGGTTTAGGGATAGGGTTAGAGTTAGGGTTAGGGTCACGGTGAGTTTTAGCGTTAGAGTTAGGTTTAGGGTGAGGCTGAAGTTGAGGGTTAGGGTTAGGATTAATGTTAGGGTTAGGCTTAAGTTGAGGGTAAGTTTGAGGGTGAGGGTTAGGTTTAGGTTTAGGATTCGGATTAGGGTTAGGGTTAGGGTGAGTGTGAGTGTTAGGGTTAGGGTTAGTCTTAGGGTTAGGCTGAGGGTGAGGGTGAGGGTGAGGGTGAGGGTAAGAGTTAGAGTTATGGGGAGGGTTAGGATGAGGGTTAGAGTTAGGATTAGGGTTAGGGTGAGGGCTAGGGTGAGGGTGAGGTTTAGGGTTAGGGTTAGTGTGAGGTTTAGTGTTAGGGTTAGGGTTAGGGTGAGGGTGAGGGTGAGGGTTAAGGATAGGGTTAGGATTAGGATTAGGGTAAGGGATAGAGTGAGTGTGAGGGCTAGGCTTAGGGTTAGGTTTAGGCTTAAGTTTATGCTGAGGGTGAGGGTGAGGGTGAGGGCTTGGTTGAGCGTGAGGTTTAGGGTTAGGGTTAAGCTTAGACTTAGGTTTAGGCTGAGGCTGAGGGAGAGTTTGAGGGTTATGGTTAGGGTTATGGTTGGGGTTACCCTTAGGATGAGGGTTAGGATGAGGATTAGGGTTAGGGTGAGTGTTAGGTTGAGGGTGACGGTAAGGGTTAAGGTGAGGTTTAGGCTGAGGGTGAGGGTTACGGTCAGGGTGAGTCTTAGGGTTAGGGTGAGGGTGAAGTTTATTTGAGTATTAGTGTTAGGGTTAGTGTGAGGTTTAGATTGAGGATGAGAGTTAGGGTTAGATTGAGGGATAAGTTGAGGCTGAGGGTTAGGTTTAGGGTGAGGTTTAGGGTTAGGGTGAGACTTAGGGTTAGTGTGAGGGTTAGTGTTAGGGTTAGGGATAGTGTTAGGGTGAGGGTAATTGTTAGGGTGAGGTTTATGGTTTGGGTGAAGGTTATGTTTAGGATGAGTGTTAGGGTTAGGGTTAGGGTTATTGTTAGGGTTAGGCTTAAGGTTATGCTGAGGGTGAGGGTGAGGGTTAGGGTTAGGGTTAGGGTTAGGGTTAGGGTGAGAGTTAGGGTTCAGGTTAAGTTTAAGGTTAGGGTGAGGTAGGTTTACGGTTACCTTGAGCGTGAGGGTTAGGGTTAGGTTGAGGGTTATTGTTAGGGTTAGGGTTAGGGTGAGGTTAGGGTTAGAGTTAGGGTTAGTGTTAGGATCAGGGTAGGTGTTAGGGTGAGGGTTTTGGTTAGGGTGAAGGTTATGATTAGGTTGAGGGTTAGGATTAGGATTAGGGTTATTGTTAAGGTTAGGTTTAGTGTTACGTTTACAGTGAGGGTGTGCGTGAGGTTTAGGGTTAGAGTGATGTTTAATGTTTGGGTTCGGGTTAGAGTTAGGGTTAGGGTGAGGGTGAGGTTTAGAGTTAGATTTAGGGTTAGGGTGAGGGTTAGATTGAGGGTTAGGTTTAGGTTTAGGCTTAATGTTAGGCTGAGGGCAAGGTTGGTGGTGAAGATTAGGGTTAGGGTGAGGGTTAGGTTAACGGTTAGGGGGAGGGTTAGGAGTAGGTTTAGGGTTAGGATTGGGGTTAGGGTGAGAGCTAGGGTGAGGTTGAGGTGAAGGATTAGGGTTAGGGTGAGGGTTAGGGTTAGGGTGAGAGTTAGGGTTCGGGTTAAGTTTAGGGTTTGGTTGAGGGTTAGGATAAGGGTTACGGTGAGGGTGAGGGTTAGGGTTAGGTTGAGGGTTAGGGTTAGGATTAGGGTTAGGGTGAGGGTGAGGGTGAGGGTTAGGGTTAGTGTTAGGATGAGGATTAGGTTTAGGATTAGGGTTAGGGTGAGGGCTAGTGTAAGAGTGAGGTTTAGTGTTAGGGTTAGGGTTAGAGTTACTGTTAGCGTGAATGTGAGTTTTAGGTGTAGAGTTAGAGTGAGGGTGCGGGTTAGGGTCAGGGTTAGGGTTATGGTGCGGGTTCGTGTGTGGGTAACGGTAAGGGTAAAGGTGAGGGTTAGGCTGAGGATGAGGGTTACGGTAAGATTGAGTGTTAGGGTTAGGTGGAGGTTTAGTGTTAGGGTTAGGGTGAGGGTGAGGGTCAGATTGAGGATTAGTATCAGGGTTAGTGTGAGGTTTAGGGTGAGGATGAGGGTTAGGGTTAGGGTGAGGTCTACAGTGAGGGTGAGGGTTAGGGTTAGTGTTAGGGTGAGGTGTAGGGTTATTGTGATGTTTAGGGTTAGTGTGAGCCTTAGTGTTATTGTTAGGGTTAGTGTTAGGGTGAGGGTAAGTGGTAGGGTGAGGGTTAGGGTAAGGGTGAGTGTAATGTTTAGGGTGAGGTTTAGGGTTAGGTTTAGGTTTATTGTTAGGGGTAGGGTTAGGGTTAGAGTTAGAGAATGGGTGAAGGTGAGATTTAGGGTTAGACTTAGAGTTAGTGTTAGGGTTAGGGTTAGGGTGAAGGTTAGGGATATGGTTAGGTTTAGGATTATTCTTAGGCTTAGGCTTAGGCCGAGCATGAGGTTGAGGGTTAGAGTTAGGGTTAGGGTGAGGGTTAGGGTTAGGGTTAGAGTGAGGTTTAGGATGAGGTTTAGTGTTAGGAGTAGGGTTAGGGTGAAGGCTAGAGTGAGGGTAAGGGTGAGGGTTTGGGTTAGGGAATGGGTTAGGTTTAGGATTAGGGTTAGTGTGAGGGTGTTTGTGAGGGTTAGGGTTAGAGTTAGGGTTAAGCTTAGAGGTAGGGTGAGGGTTAGGGTGTGGGTTAGGGTTAGGGTTTGGGTTAGGGTGAGGGTGAGGCTGAGGATTAGGGTTACTTTTAGGGTTAGGGTTAGGGTTAGGTTTAGTGTTATGTTTAGGGTTATGGTTAGGCTTAGGGTTAGGGTTAGGGTGAGGTTTAGGGTTAGTTATAGGGTTAGGGGGAGGGTTAGCGTAAGGCTTAGTCATAGGGTTAGTGATAGGGTTAGGGTGATGGTGAGGGTTAGGTTGAGGTTAGGCTTAAGTTTAGGGTTAGTTTGAGGGTTAGTGTTAGGGTTACGGTTAGTGTTAGGGTGAGGGTAAGTGTTAAGGTGAGGGTTTGGTTTAGGGTGAGGGTTATGGTTAAGGTGAGGGTTAGGATTAGGGTTAGGGTTATTTTTAGGTTTAGGTTTAGGGTTAGGGTTACTGTGAGGGTGAGGTTGAGGGTTAGAGTTATGGTTAGGGTGAAGTTTAGGGTTTGGGTTAGGGTTAATGTGAGGGTTAGGGTGAGGTTGAGGTTTAGTGATAGAGTTAGGTTTAAGGTCAGGGTTAGGTTGAGGTTTAGGGTTAGGGTGTTAGTGTTAGGGTTAGGGTGAGCGTTAGGGGGAGGGTTAGGGTTAGGGTTATGTTTAGGGTTAGTGTTAGGGTTAGGGTGTGGGTGAGGTTTAGTGATAGAATTAGGGTTAGGGTGAGGCTGAGGGTGAGGGTTAGTGTTAGTTTTAGCATTAGGGTGAGGGTTAGGTTTAGGGATAGGGTTAGGATTAGGATTAGGGTTAGGGTTAGGGTGAGTATGAGGGTAAGGGTTAGGGTTAGGGTAGGCCTTAGGTTTAGACTGAGGGTGAGGGTGAGTGTGAGGGTTAGGTTTAGGGTGAGGGTTAAGTTTAGGGTTAGGGTGAGTTTTTGTGTTAGGGTTAGGATTAAAGTTAGGGTTAGGGTGAGCATGAGGTTCAGGGGTAGATTTAGGGTTGGGGTTAGGGTTATTTTTAGGGTTAGGGTTAGGGTTAGTGTAGAGTTAGGGTTACAGTTAGGGTTAGGGTGAGCATGAGGTTTACGGTTAGAGTTACGGTTAGTGTTAGGGTTAGGGGTAGGGTGAGGGTTAGGGTTAGGATTAGGCTTAGGCTTAGGCTTAGGCTGAGCATGAGGGTGAGGGTTAGGTTTAGGATTAGGGTGAGTGTTAGGATGAGGTTTAGTGTTAGGATTAGGATTAGGTTGAGGGCTAGGGTGAGGGTTATGGTGATGGTTAGGTTTAGGCATAGGGTTCGGGTTAGGATTAGGGTTAGGGTTAGGGTTAAGGTGAGGTTTAAGGTTAGGGTTAGGGTTACATTTAGGCTTCGGGTTAGGCTGAGTGTGAGGGTGGAGGTGAGGTTAGAGTTAATATTAGTATTAGGGTTAGAGTTATTTTTTGTGTTATGGTTAGGGTTAAATTTGCAGTGAGGGTGAGGCTGCGGGTGAGGGTTATGGTTAGAGTTATGGTTAGGTTTAGGGTTAGTGTTATTCTTAGGGTTAGGTTTAGAGTTAAGGTGAGGGTGAGGGTTAGGGTTGGGTTGAGGTTTAGGGTTTGGTTTAGGGTGAGAGATAGGGTTCGGTTAAGTTTAGGGTTAGAGAGAGGGTTAGGGTTTGGGTTAAGGTGAGCGTGAGGGTTAAGATTATGTTTAGCATTAGGGTTATTGTTATTGTTAGGGTTAGAGTTATGGTGAGGGTGAGGGTGAGGGTGAGGGTTAGGCTTAGAGTTGGGGTGAGGTTTCCGATTAGGGTTAGGATTAGGGTTAGGATGAGAGTGAGGTTTAGTGCTAGATTTAGGGTTAGTTGGAGGATTAGGTCGAGGGTTAGGGTTAGGGTTAGTGTTCAGGATAAGGTTAGGGTGAGGGTTAGGTTGAGGTTTAGTGTTAGGGTTAGGGTTAGGTTCAGGATTAGGTTTAGGGTGAGGGTGAGAGTGAGGGTTAGGGTTAGGTTTACGCTTAGGGTTAGGCTGAGGGTGAGGGTGGGGATGAGGAGTAGGGTTAGGGTGATCGTTAGGGTTAGGGTTAGGGTGAGGGTTAGGGTTAGTATTAGGGTTAGGGTGAGGGCTAGGGTGAGGGTGAGGGTTAGGGTAAAGGTTATGGTTAGGCTTAGGCTTAGCGTTAGGCTGTGCATGAGGTTGAGGTTGAGGGTTATGGTTAGGGTTAGTGTGAGGTTTAGTGTTAGGGTTAGTGTGGAGGAGATGGTAAGGGTAAAGGTGATGGTTAGGTGGAGGGTGAGGGTTACGGAAAGGGTGAGGGTTAATGTTAGGGTGAGGGTGAGGGTTAGGGTTAGGGTTAGGGTTAGGGTTAGGATGAGGTTTAGGTTTAGATTTAGGGTTAGGGTGATGCAGAAGTTGAGAGTTAGGGTTAAGATTAATGTTAGGGTTAGGCTTAAGGTGAGGGTTAGGTTGAGGGTGAGGGTTAGGTTTAGGGTTAGGATTAGCATTAGGGTTAGTGTTACGGTGAGTGTGAGGGTTACGGTTAGGCTTAGGGTTAGGCTGAGGGTGAGGGTGAGGGTGAGGTTGAGAGTTAGTGTGCGGGTTAGGGTTAGGGTTATGGCGAGGATTAGGATTAGGTTTACGGTTAGGATTAGGGTTGTTGTGAGGGCTAGGGTGAGGGTGAGGTTTAGGGTTAGGGTTAGGGTGAGGTTTAGGTTTAGTGTTAGGGTTAGGGTGAGGTTGAGGTTTAGGGTTAGATTTAGGGTTAAGTTGAGGCTGAGTGTGCAGGGTAGGGTTAGGCTTAGTTTTAGGATTAGGGTAAGGGATAGGTTGAGTGTGAGGGTTAAGTTTAGGTTTAGGATTAGCCTTAGGGTTATGCTGTGGTTGAGGGTTAGGGTGATGGTTAGCTTTAGGGTTAGGGTGAGTGCTAGGATGAGGTTTAGGGGAGGATTAGGGTTAGGGTGAGAGCTAGTGTGAGAGTTATGGTGAGGGTTAGGTTTAGGCATAGGGTTAGGTTTAGGATTAGGTTTAGGTTGAGGGTGAGTGTGAGGGTTAGTGTTAGGGTTAGGCTTAGGGATAGGGTTAGGTTTAGGATTAGGGTTAGGGTTACAGTGACGGTGAGGGTTATGGTTAGGGTTAGGGCTAAGCTTATTGTTAGTGTTATGGTTAGAGTTAAGTTTGTGGTGAGGGTAAGGCTTAGGGTGAGGGTTATGGTTATGTTTAGGGTTAGGGTTAGGGTTAGAGTTACAGTGAGGTTGAGGGTGAGGGTGAGGTTTAGGGTTAGTGTGATCTTTAGGTTGAGGTTTAGGGTTAGGGTTAGTGTTAGGGTGAGGGTGAGGGTTAGGTTGAGGTTTAGGGATAGGGTTAGGTTTATGATTAGGTTTAGGGTGAGGGTGAGTGTGAGGTTTAGGGTGAGGGTTACGGTGATGGTAAGTGTTAGGGTGAGGGTTTGGTTTAGGGTTCGCGTTATTTTTAGGGTGAGGGTTTGGATTAGGGTTAGGGTGAGTTTTAGGATTTGAGTAAGTGTTAGAGTGAGGGTGAGGGTTAGGGTGATGTTTAGGGTTAGAGTTAGGGTTCTGGTTAGGGTTAGGTTGAGGTTTAGAGTTAGTATTAGGGTTAGGGTTACGGTGAGAGATAGGGGGTGGGTTAGGGTTATGGTTAGGCTTAGCGTTAGGGTTAGGGTGAGGGTGAAGTTTAGGTTTAGAATTAGGGTTAGGGTGAGGCTGAGGGTGAAGTTGAGGATTCGGGTTAGGGTTAGGATTTGGATTAGGGTTAGGGTTAGGGTGAGTGTGAGAGTTAGGGTTAGGGTTAGGTTTAGCCTTAGGTTTAGGCTGAGGGTGAGGGTGAGGTTTAGGGTTAGTGTGAGGGTTAGGGTTAGGGTTAGGGTGTGGTTTAGTGTTAGGGTTATTTTTAGGGTTAGGGTTATGGTGAGGGTGAGGTTTAGATTGAGGATTAGTGTTAGGGTTAGTGTGAGGTTTAGGGTGAGGATGAGAGTTCGGTTTAGGGTGAGGGCTAGGGTGAGGGTAAGGTTTAGGGTTAGTGTTATGGTGGGGTTTAGGGTTAAGGTGATGATTAGGGTTAGTGTGAGGGTTAGTGTTAGCATGAGGGTAAGTGTTAGGGTTAGCGTTATTGTTATTGTTAGCGTTAAGCTTAAGGTTAAGGTTAAGGTTAAGGTTACGGTTACTGTGAGGGTGAGGGTGACAGTTAGGGTTATGGTTCAGATGAGGTTTAGGGATAGGGTTAGGGTTAGGTTTAGGGTGAGTTTTAGGGTTAGAGTTAGGTTTAGGGTGAGGCAGAAGTTGAGGGTTAGGGTTAGGATTAGTGTTCCGGTTAGGCTTAAGGTGAGGGTTAGGTTGAGGGTGAGGGTTAGGTTTAGGGTTAGGATTAGGATTAGGGTTAGTGTTAGCGTGAGTGTGAGGGTTAGGGTTAGGTTTAGGGTGAGGGTTAAAGTTAGGATTAGGGTGAGTTTTAGTGTTTGGGTTAGGGTTAGAGTTAGGGTTAGGGTGAGAATGAGGTTCAGGGGTAGATTTAGGGTTGGGGTTAGGGTTATTTTTAGGGTTAGAGTTAGGGTTAGTGTTAGGGTTAGGGATAGGGTGAGGGTTAGGTTTAGCATTAGGCTTAGGCTTAGGCTTAGGCCAAGAATGAGGGTGAAGGTTAGGTTTAGGGTTAGTGTGAGAGTTAGGATGAGGTTTAGGGTTAGGATTAGGGTTAGGTTGAGGGCTAGGGTGAGGGTTATGGTGAGGGTTAGGTTTAGGCATAGGGTTAGGTTTATGATTAGGGTTAGGGTTAGGGTTGTGGTGAGGTTTAGGGTTAGGGTTAGGGTTAGGGTTACATTTAGTCTTCGGGTTAGGTTGAGGGTGAGGGTGGGGGTGAGGTTAGAGTTACTATTAGGGATAGGGTTAGGGTTATTTTTAGTGTTATGGTTAGGGTTAAATTTGCAGTGAGGGGGAGGCTGCGGGTGAGGGTTATGGTTAGAGTTATGGTCAGGTTTAGGGTTAGTGTTATTCTTAGGGGTAGGTTTAGATTTAAGGTGAGGGTGAGGGTTAGGGTTGGGGTGAGGTTTAGGGTTAGGGTTAGGGACAGATTTAGGGTTCGGTTAAGTTTAGGGTTAGCGTGAGGTTTAGGGTTAGGTTTAAGGTGAGCATGAGGGTTAGGATTATGGTTAGGATTAGTGTTATTGTTACTGTTAGGGTTAGAGTTATGGTGAGGGTGAGGGTGAGGGTTAGGCTTAGAGTTCGGGTGAGGTTTAGGGTTAGGGTTAGGATTAGGGTTAGGCTGAGGGTGAGGTTTAGAGTTAGATTTAGGGTTAGTTGGAGGATTAGGTCGAGGGTTAGTGTTAGGGTTAGTGTTTGGGATAAGGTTAGGGTGAGGGTTAGGTTGAGGTTTAGTGTTAGGGTTAGGTTTAGGATTAAGGTTAGCGTGAGGGTGAGTGTGAGGGTTAGGTTTAGGCTTACGCTTAGGGTTGAGGGTGAGGGTGGGGGTAAGGATTAGGGTTAGGGTGATCATTAGGGTTAGGGTTAGGATGAGGGTTAGGGTTAGGATTAGGGTTAGGGTGAGTGCTAGGGTGAGGGTGAGGGTTAGGGTAAGGGTTAGGCTTAGGCTTAGCATTAGGCTGAGCGTGAGGTTGAGGGTGAGGGTTATGGTTAGGGTTAGGGTGAGGTTTAGTGTTAGGGTTAGTGTGGAGGAGATGGTAAGGGTAAAGGTGATGGTTAGGCGGAGGGTGAGGGTTACGGTAAGGGTGAGGGTTAATGTTAGTGTGAGGGTTAGGGTGAGGGTTATTGTGAGGATGAGGGTTAGATTGAGATTTAGTGTTAGGGTTAGTGTGAGGTTTAGGGTGAGGATTAGAGTTAGGGTTAGGGTGAGGGCTAGGGTGAGGGTAAGGTTTAGGGTAAGTGTTAGGGTGAGGTTTTGGGTTAAGGTGATGATTACAGTTAGTGTGAGTGTTAGTGTTATGGTTAGGGTTACTGTTAGGGTGAGGGTAAATGTTAGGGTGAGTGTTAGGTTTAGGGTTAGGGTTATTGTTAGCATTAGGCTTAGGGTTAACCTTACTGTGAGGGTGAGGGTGAGGGTTAGGGTTATGGTTTGGATGAGGTTTAGGGATAGGGTTAGGGTTAGGGTTAGGGTTAGGGTGAGGTTTAGTGTTAGATTTAGGGTTAGGGTGAGGCAGAAGTTGAGGGTTAGGGTTAGGATTAATGTTAGGGTTAGGCTTAAGTTGAGGGTTAGGTTGAAGGTGAGGGTTAAGTTTAGGGTTAGGATGAGGATTAGGGTTAGGGTTAGGGTTAGTGTGAGTGTTAGGGTTAGTTTCAGGCTTAGGGATAGGCTGAGGGTGAGGGTGAGGTTGAGCGTTAGGGTGAGTGTTATGGTTAGGGTTATGGGGAGGGTTAGGATTACGTTTAGGTTTAGTATTAGGGTTAGGGTGAGGGCTAGGGTGAGGGTGAGGTTTAGGGTTAGGGTTAGGGTGAGGTTTAGGTTTAGTGTTAGGGTTAGGGTGAGGGTGAGGTTTAGGGTTAGAGTTAGGGTTAAGTTGAGGCTGAGGGAGCGGGGTAGGGTTAGGGTTAATTTTAGGATTAGGGTAAGGGATAGGGTGAGTGTGAGGGTTAAGTTTAGGGTTAGGGTTAGGCTTAGGGTTATGCTGAGGTTGAGGGTGAATGTGAGTGTTAGGGTTAGGGTGAGGGTGAGGGTTAGGTTTAGGGTTAGGGTGAGTGCTAGGATGAGGTTTAATGTGAGGATTAGGTTTAGGGTGAGGGTTAGTCTGAGGGTTATGGTGAGTTTTAGGTTTAGGCATAGGGTTAGGTTTAGGATTCGCGTTAGGTTGAGGGTGAGTATGAGAGTTAGGGTTAGGGTTAGGCTTAGGGATAGGGTTAGGTTTAGGATTAGGGTTAGGGTTAGGGTTACGGTGAGTGTTACAGTTAGGGTTAGGGCTACGGTTATTGTTAGTGTGATGGTTAGGGTTAAGTTTGTGGTGAGGGTAAGTCTTAGGGTGAGGGTAAGAGTTATGTTTAGGGTTAGTGTTAGGGTTAGGTTTAGTGTTATTGTTAGGTTTAGGGTTAGAGTTACAGTGAGTTTGAGGGTGACGGTGAGGGTTAGGGTTAGTGTGACCTTTAGGTTGAGGTGTAGGATTAGCGTTAGGGGTAGGTTGAGGGTGAGGTTTAAGGTTAGAGTTAGGGTTAGGGAGAGTATTAGGGTGAGGTTTAGGGTTAGGGTTAGTGTTAGGGTGAAGGTGAGGGTTAGGTTGAGGTTTAGGGATAGGGTTAGGTTTAGGATTATGTTTAGGGTGAAGGTGAGTGTGAGGTTTAGGGTGAGGGTTAGGGTGATGGTAAGTGTTATGGTGAGGGTTTGGTTTAGGGTTCGGGTTATTTTTAGGGTGAGGGTTTGGATTAGGGTTAGGGTGAGTTTTAGGATTTGGGTAAGTGTTAGAGTGAGGGTGAGGGTGAGGTTTAGGGTTAGAGTTAGGGTTCTGGTGAGGGTT
Source organism: Dipodomys merriami (assembly GCF_024711535.1). Classification (NCBI taxonomy): domain Eukaryota; kingdom Metazoa; phylum Chordata; class Mammalia; order Rodentia; family Heteromyidae; genus Dipodomys; species Dipodomys merriami. Next base: position 944,141 of record NW_027206402.1, on the reverse strand, counting down.
AGGTTGAGTTTTAGGGTTAGTGTTAGGGTTAGGGTCACGGTGAGAGTTAGGGTGAGGGTTAGGTTTATGGTTAGGGTTAGCGTTAGGGTTAGGGTGAGGGTGAAGTTTAGGTTTAGAATTAGGGTTAAGGTGAGGCTGAGGGTGAAGGTGAGGATTAGGGTTAGGGTTAGGATTTGGATTAGGGTTAGGGTTAGGGTGAGTATGAGGGTTAGTTTTAGGGTTAGGTTTAGCCTTAGGTTTAGGCTGAGGGTGAGAGTGGGGGTTAGGGTTAGTTTGACGGTTAGGATTAGGGTTAGGGTGAGGTTTAGTGTTAGGGTTAGGGTTAGGGTTATGGTGAGGTTGAGGTTTAGATTGAGGATTAGTGTTAGGGTTAGTGTGAGGCTTAGGGTGCGGATGAGATTTAGGCTTAGGTTAAGGGCTAGGGTGAGGGTAAGTTTTAGGGTTAGTGTTATGGTGAGGTTTTGGGTTAAGGTGATGATTAGTGTTAGTGTGAGGGTTAGTGTTAGGGTGAGGGTAACTGTTAGTGTGAGGGTTAGGGTTAGGGTTATTGTTAGCGTTAGGGTTAGGGTTACAATTACTGTGAGGGTGAGGCTCACCCTCACGGTTAGGGTTATGGTTTGGATGAGGTTTAGGGATAGGTTAAGGGTTAGGGTTAGGGTGAGGTTTAGGTTTAGTGTTAATGTTAGGGTAAGGGTGAGGTTTAGGGTTAGAGTTAGGGTTAAGTTGAGGCTGAGGGTGCGGGGTAGGGTTTTAGTTTTAGGATTAGGGTAAGGGATAGGGTGAGTGTGAGGGTTAAGTTTAGGGTTAGAGTTAGGCTTAGGGTTATGCTGAAGTTGAGGGTGAATGTGAGGGTTAGGGTTAGGGTGAGGGTGAGGGTTAGGTTTAGGGTTAGCGTGAGTGCTAGTATGAGGTTTAGGGTTAGGATTAGGGTTAGGGTGAGGGTTAGTCTGAGGGTTATGGGGTGTTTTAGGTTAAGGCCTAGGGTTAGGTTTAGGATTAGCGTTAGGTTGAGGGTGAGTGTGAGAGTTAGGGTTAGGATTAGGCTTAGGGATAGGGTTAGGTTTAGGATTAGGGTTAGGGTTAGAGTTATGGTGAGGGTTATGGTTAGGGTTAGGGCTAGGGTTATTGTTAGTGTTATGGTTATGGTTAAGTTTGTGGTGAGGATGAGCCTTAGATTGAGGGTAACGGTTATGTTTAGGGTAAGGTTAGGGTTAGGTTTAGTGTTATTGTTAGGTTTAGGGTTAGAGTAACAGTGAGTTTGAGTGTGACGGTGAGGGTTAGGGTTAGTGTGACCTTTAGGTTGAGGTGTAGGGTTAGGGTTAGGGGTAGGTTGAGGGTGAGGTTTAGGTTTAGAGTTAGGGTTAGGGGGAGTGTTAGGGTGAGGTTTAGGGTTAGGGTTAGTGTTAGGGTGAGGTTGAGGGTTAGGTTGAGGTTTAGGGATAGGGTTAGGTTTAGGATTATGTTTAGGGTGAGGGTGAGTGTGAGGCTTAGGGTGAGGGTTAGGGTCATGGTAAGTGTTAGGGTGAGGGTTTGGTTTAGGGTGAGGGTTATGTTTAGGGTGAGTGTTTGGATTAGGGTTAGGGTGAGTTTTAGGATTTGGGTAAGTGTTAGAGTGAGGGTGAGGGTGAGGGTGAGGTTTAGGGTTAGAGTTAGGGTTCTGGTGAGGGTTAGGTTGAGTTTTAGGGTTAGTTTTAGGGTTAGGGATACAGTGAGAGTTAGAGGGAGGTTAAGGGTTAGGGTTAGGGTTATGGTTAGTGTTAGCGTTAGGGTTAGGTTGAGGGTGAATTTTAGGTTTATAATTAGGGTTAGGGTGAGGCTGAGGGTGAAGGGGAGGATTAGGGTTAGGGTTAGGATTTGGATTAGGGTTAGGGTTAGGGTGAGTGTGAGGGTTAGGGTTAGGGTTAGGGTTAGCCTTAGGTTTAGGCTGAGGGTGAGGGTGAGGGTGAAGTTTAGGGTTAATTTGAGGGTTAGGGTTAGGGTTAGGGTGAGGTTTAGTGTTAGGGTTAGGGTTAGGTTTAGGGTTATGGTGAGGATGAGGATTAGATTGAGGATTATTGTTAGGGTTAGTTTGAGGTTTAGGGTGAGGATGAGAGTTAGGGTTAGGGTGAGACCTAGAGTGAGGGTAAGGTTTAGGGATAGTGTTAGGGTGAGGTTTAGGGTTAAGGTGATGATTAGGGTTAGTGTGAGGGTTAGTGTTAGGGTGAGGGTAAGTGTTATGATGAGGGTACGTGTTAGGGTGAGGGTTTGGGTTAGGGTTACGGTTACTGTGAGGGTGAGGGTGAGGGTTAGTGTTATGGGTCGGATGAGGTTTAGGGATAGGGTTAGGGTTAGGGTTAGGGTTAGGTTTCGGGTTAGAATTAGGGTTAGAGAGAGGCAGAAGTTGAGGGTTAGGGTTACTATTAAGGTGAGCATTAGGTTGAGGGTGAGGGTTAGTTTTAGGGTTAGGATTAGGATTAGGGTTAGGGTTAGGGTGAGTGTGAGGGTTAGGGTTAGGGTTAGACTTAGGGTTAGGCTGAGGGTGAGGGTGAGGGTGAGGGTGAGGATTAGGTGAGGTTTTGTGTTAGGGTTATGGGGAGGGTTACGTTTAGGTTTAGGGTTAGTATTAGGGTTAGGGTGAGGGCTAGGGTGAGGGTGAGGTTTAGGGTTAGGGTTAGGGTGAGGTTTAGGTTTAGTGTTAGGGTTAGGGTGAGGGTGAGGTTATGGGTTAGAGTTAGGGTTAAGTTGAGGCTGAGGGTGCAAGGTAGGGTTAGGGTTAGGTTTAGGATTAGGGTAAAGAATAGGGTGATTTTGAGGGTTAAGTTTAGGTTTAAGGTTAGGCTTAGGGTTATGTTGAGGTTGAGGTTGAGGCTGAGGTTTAGGGTTAGGGTGAGTTTGATGATTAGGTTTAGGATTAGGGTAAGTGCTAGGATGAGTTTTAAGGTTAGGTTTAGGGTTAGGGTGAGGGCTAGTGTGAGGGTTATGGTGAGGGTTAGGTTTAGGCTAGCGTTAGGTTTAGGATTAGGGTTAGGTTGAGGGTGAGTGTGAGAGTTAGGGTTAGGTTTAGGCTTAGGGATAGGGTTAGGGTTAGGGTTATGGTGAGGGTTACGGTTACGGTTAGGGCTAGGGTTATTGTTAGTGTTATGGTTAGGGTTAAGTTTGTGGTGAGGGTAAGGCTTAGAGTGAGTGTTATGGTTATGTTTACGGTTAGTTTTAGGGTTAGAGTTATAGTGAGTTTGAGGGTGAAGTTGAGGTTTAGAGTTAGTGTGACCTTTAGGTTGAGGTTTAGGTTTAGGGTTAGGGGTAGTTTGAGGGTGAGGTTTAGGGTTAGGGGGAGTATTAGGGTGAGTTTAGGGTTAGGGTTAGTGTTGGGGTCAGGGTGAGGGTTAGGTTGAGGTTTAGGGTGAGGGTTAGGGTGATGTTAAGTGTTAGGATAAGGGTTTGGTTTAGGGTGAGGTTTATGGTTAGGGTGATGGTTTGGATTAGGGTTAGGGTGATTTTTACGATTTGTGTAAGTGTTAGAGTGAGGGTTAGGGTGAGGGTGAGGTTTAGGTTTAGAGTTAGGGTTCTGGTGTGGGTTAGGTTGAGGTTTAGGGTTAGTGTTAATGTTAGTGTTACGGTGAGAGTTAGGGGGAGGGTTAGGGTTAGGGTTATGGTTACTGTTAGCGTTAGGGTTAGGGTGAGCGTGAAGTTTAGGTTTAGAATTAGGGTTAGGGTGAGGCTGAGGGTGAAGGTGAGGAATAGGTTTCGGGTTAGGATTTGGATTAGGGTTAGGGTTAGGGTGAGTTTGAGGGTTAGGGTTAGGGTTAGGGTGAGGTTTAGTGTTAGGGTTAGGGTTAGATTTAGCGTTAGGGTGAGGCTTAGGTTTAGGTGTAGAGTTAGGGTTAGGCTGAGGATTAGGGTGAGTGTTAGGGTTACGGCGAGGGTGAGGGTTAGGTTTAGGGTGGGAGTTAGGGTTCGGTTAAGTTTAGGGTTAGAGTGAGGGTTAGGGTAAGTGTTACGGTGAGCGTGAGGGTTATTGTTAGGTTGAGGGTTAGGGTTAGGGTTAGCGTGAGGGTTAGTGTTAGGGTTAGTGTTAGAGTTAGGGTTAGGTTGAGTGTTAGGTTGATGTTGAGGGTTAGGCTTATGATTACGATTAGGATTAGGGTAAGGTTAGGGTGAGTGTGACGTTTATGGTTATGGTTAGGTTTAGTCTTAGGCTTAGGCTGTGGGTGAGGGTGAGGGTGAGGGTTAGGGTTAGTGTGAGGATTACGGTTAGTGTTAGGGTGAGAGTTAGGGTTCGGTTAAGTTTAGGGTTAGAGTGAGGGTTAGTGTTTTGGTTAGGGTTAGTGTTAAGGTGATATTTAGGATTAGGGTTAGAATTAGTGTTCTTATTGAGGTTAGGGTTAGGGTTATGGAGAGTGTGAGGGTGAGGGTGAAGTTGAGGGTTAGGGTTAGGGTTAGGGTGAGTTTAGGGTTAGGATTAGGGTTATGGTGACGGTGAGGTTTAGAGTTAGATTTAGGGTTAGTTGGAGTGTTAGGTCGAGGGTGAGGGTTAGGGTTATTGTTAGGGATAAGTTTTGGGTGAGGGTTAGGTTGAGGTTTAGTGTTAGGGTTAGGGTTAGGTTTAGGATTAGGTTTAGGCTGAGCGTGAGGGTGGGGGTGAGGATTAGGGTTAGGGTGATGGTTAGGGTTAGGGTTAAGGTGAGGGTTAGGATTAGGTTTAGGGTTAGGATGATTGCTAGGGTGAGGGTCAGTGTTAGGTTAAGTGTTAGGCTTAGGGATAGGTTTAGGCTGAGCGTGAGGTTGAGGGTGAGGGTTAGGGTTAGGTTGATGGTTAGGTTTACGGTTCGGGTGAGGGTTAGGATGAGGTTTAGGGTTAGGGTGAGGATGATGGTAAGAGTTAAGTTGAGGGTTAAGCTGAGCGTGACGGTTAAGATAAGGGTGAGGTTTAGGGTTAGGTTTAGGGTTAGGGTGAGGGTTAGATTGGGGATTAGGGTTAGAGTTAGGGTTAGTGTGAGGTTTAGGGTGAGGATGAGTGTTAGGGTTAGGGTGAGGGTCTAGGGTTAGAATTAGGGTTAGGGTGAGGTCTAGGGTGAGGGTGAGTGTTAGAGTTAGGGTTTGGGTTAGGATGAGGTTTAGCATTGGGGTGATGGTTAGGGTTAGTGTTAGGGTTAGTGTTAGGGTTAGGGTTAGTGTTATGGTTAGGGTAAGTGTTAGTGTGAGTTTTATGGTGAGGATGAGTGTTAGGTTTATGGTGAGGGTTAGGGTTAGGGTTAGGGTTAGGGTTAAGGTTAGGGTGAGGTTTAGGTTGAGGTTTAGGGTTAGGGTTAGGGTTAGGGTTAGGATTAGGGTTAGGGTGAGGGTGAGTGTGAGGGTTAGGGTTAGGATTTGGCTTAGGCTTAGGGTTAGGCTGAGGGTGAAGTTGAGTGTGAGGGTTAGGGACAGGTTTAGGGTGAGGTTTAGTGTTAGGGTAAGGTTTAGAGTTAGGGTTAGGGTGAGGATGAGGTTTAGGGGTAGAGTTAGGGTTAGAGTGAGAGTGAGGGTTAGGGTGAGGGTTGTGGTGCGGGTGACACTAAGGGTAAAGATGAGGGATAAGCTGAGGGTGAGGGTTACGGTAAGGGTGAGGGTTAGGGTTAGGGTTCGGGTTTGGGTTAGGGTTAGGGTTAGGGTGAGGGTTAGATTGAGGGTTAGTGTTAGGGTTAGTGTGAGGTTTAGGGTGAGGATGAGGGTTAGGTTTAGGGTGAGGGCTAGGGTGAGGGTGAGGGTTAGGGTTAGTGTTAGGGTGAGTTTAAGGGTTAGGGTGATGGTTAGGGTTAGTGTGAGCGTTAGTGTTAGCGTTAGGGTTAGTGTTAGGGTGAGGGTATATGTTAGGGTGAGGATTAGTTTTAGGGTTAGGTTTAGGTTTAGGGTCAGAGTTAGAGTTGGGCTTAGTGTGAGGGTGACATTTAGGGTTAGAGTTAGGGTTAGTGTTAGGGTTAGGGATAGGGTGAAGTTTAGGGTTAGGGTTAGGCTTAGGCTTAGGCTTAAGCTTAGGCTGAGCATGAGGAAGAGGGTTAGGGTTCGGGTTAGGATGAGTGTTAGGGTTAGGTTTAGGGTGAGGGTTAGTATGAGGGTTAAGTTGAGGGTTAGGGTTAGTGATACGGTTAGGTTTAGGATTTGGGTTAGGGTGAGAGTGAGTGTGAGGGTTAGGGTTAAGGATAGGTTTAGGCTTATGGTTAGGGTGAGGATTAGGGTTAGGGTTTGGGTTAGGCTTAGGTTTAGGGTCAGTGTTAGTGTTAGTTTTAGTGTTACTGTTAGGTTTACAGGGAGGGTTAGGGTTAGGGTTAGGCTTAGGGTTAGGCTGAGGTTTAGGGTGGGGTTGAGTGTTAGAGTTATGGTTAATGTGAGGGTGAGGGTTAATGTGACGGTGAGGGTTAAGGTTAGGTTGAGGTTTAGGGTTAGGGTGATGTTTAGGGTGAGGGTGAAGTTGAGAGTGAGGGTTCGGGTGAGGGTTAGGGTTAGGGTGAGGGTTATTGTTAGGTTTAGGGATAGGGTGAGGGTAAGGTTTACGATGACAGTTCCGGTGAGGGTGAGGGTTAGGGTTACGTTTAGGGTTAGGGTGAGGGTTAGGGTGAGGGTTAGGGTTAGGTTAGGGTGAGAGTTAGGGTGAGGGTTAGGGTGAAGGTTAGGGTTAGGTTTATGGTTTGGGTTAGGGTTAGGCTTAGGGTGGGGTGAAAGTGTAGGGTGCGGGTTAGAGAGAGGGTAAGGGATAGGGTTATGGTGAAGGTAAGGGTTAGGCTGAGGCTTAGGTTGAGAGTGAGCATTTGTGTTAGCAACAGAGTTGAGTTAATGGTGAGGGTTAGCGTTAGGCTGAGGGGTAGTTTTTAGGGTTAGGGTGAGGGTTAGGGTTAGGTTTACGGTTAGGGTGAGCTTTAGGTTTAGGGTTAGGATTAGGGTTATGGTGAGGTGAGGTTTAGGGTTAGGTTTAGGGTCAGTTGGAGGGTTAGGTCGACGGTTAGGGTTAGGGTTAGTTTTAGGTTTAAGGTTAGGGTGAGTGTTAGGTTGAGGTTTAGGGTTAGTGTTAGAGTTAGGGTTAGGATTAGGGTTAGGGTGAGGGTGAGGGTGAGGGTTAGGGTGAGGTTGAGGCTTAGGCTCAGGCTTAGGGTTAGGCTGAGTATGAGGGTGGGGTTGAGGATTAGAATTAAGGTGATGGTTAGTTTTAGGGTTAGGGTGAGGGTTAGGATGAGGGTTAAGGTTAGGATTAGGGTTAGGTTGAGGGCTAGGGTGAGGGTGTGGGTTAGGGTACGTTTTAGGCTTAGGCTTAGGTTTAGGCTGAGACTTTGGTTGAGGATAAGGGTTAGGGTTAGGGTTAGGGTGAGGTTTAGTGTTAGAGTTAGGGTTAGAGTTAGGGTTAGGTTGAAGGTGAGGTTTAGGGGTAGAGTTAGGGTTAGGGTGAGGGTTAGGGTTAAGGTGAGGGTCAGGGTGGGTGTGACGGTAAGGTTAAAGTTGAGGTTCGGCTGAGGGTGAGGTTTATGGTAAGGGTGAGAGTTAGGGTTAGGGTGAGGTTTAGGGTTAGGGTTAGTGAGAGTGAGGGTTAGATTGAGGATAAGTGTTAGGGTTAGTGTGAGGTTTAGGGTGAGGATGAGGGTTAGGGTTAGGCTGAGGGCTAAGGTGAGGTTGAGGTTTAGGGTTAGTGTTAGGGTGAAGTTTAGGGTTAGGGTGATGGTTAGGGCTAGTGTGAGGGTTAGTGTTAGGGTTACGGTTAGTGTTAGGGTGAAAGTGTTAGGGTGAGGGTTAGGTTTAGTGTGAGGGTTATGTTTAGGGTGAGGGTTAGGGTTAGGGTTAGGTTTATTGTTAGGGTTAGTGTCAGGGTTAGGGTTACGGTGAGGGTGAGGGTGAGGTTTCGGGTTAGGGTTAGGATTAGGATTAGGTTTAGTGTTATGGTGAGTGTGTAAGGATGAGGGTTAGTGTTAGGGTGAGATTTAAGGTTAGGGTTAGGGTGCCGTTTAGCGTGAGGGTTAGGGTTAGGGTGAGGGTTAGGGTTACGGTTAGGGTTAGGGTGAGGTTAAGTTTAGGGCTAGTGTGAGTGTTCGTGTTGGGGTTAGGGTTAGTGTTAGGGTGAGGATATGTGTTAGGGTAAGGGTTTCGGTTAGGGTGAGGTTTATGGTTAGGTTGAGGGTTAAGTTTAGGGTTAAGGTAATTGATAGGGTTAGGTTTAGGGTTAAGGTTACAGTGAGGGTGAGTGTGAGGGTTACGGTTATGGTTAGGGTGAGGTTTAGGGTTTGCATTAGGGTTAGAGTTAGGTTTTGGGTGGGGGTGAGTTTTAGGGTTAGAGTTAGGGTTAGGGTGAGTGTTAGGTTGAGGGTTAGGTTTAGGGTTTGTGTTAGGGTTAGGGTTAGGGTGAGAGTTAGGATTAGGGTTAGGGTGAGGATGAGTGTTAGCATTAGGGTTAGGGTTAGGGTTAGGTTTAGGGTTAGGATTAGTGTTATTGTTAGGGTTAGGGTTAGAGTTATGGTGAGGGTGAGGGTGAGGGTGAGGGTTAGGTCCAGGGTTGGGGTGAGGGTGAGGTATAGGGTTAGGTTTAGGGTTAGTTGGAGGGTTAGGTCAGGGTTAGGGTTAGGGTTAGTTTTAGGGTTAAGGTTAAGGTGAGGGTTAGGTGGAGGTTTAGGGTTAGTGTTAGAGTTAGTGTTAGGATTAGGTTTAGTGTGAGGGTGAGTGTGAGGGTTAGGGTTAGTGTTAGGCATAGGCTTAGGGTTAGGCTGAGGGTGAGGGTGGGTGTGAGGCTTAGATTTAGGGTGATGTTTAGGGTTAGGGTTAGGGTGTTATGATGAGGGTTATGGTTAGGATTAGTGTTAGGGTTAGGGCTAGGGTGAGGGTGTGGTTTAGGGTAAGTGTTAGGCTTAGGCTTAGGGTTAGGCTGAGCGTTTGGTTGAGGATAAGTGTTAGGGTTAGAGTTAGGGTGAGGTTTAGTGTTAGGGTTAGGGTTAGAGTTAGGATTAGAGTGAGGGTGTGGTTTAGGGGTTAGGGTTAGGGTTAGGGTGAGGGTTAGGGTTAGGGTCAGGTTTAGGGTGGGGGTAACGGTAAGGGTAAATTTGAGGGGTAGACTGAGGGTGAGGGTTATGGTAAGGGCGAAGGTTAGGGTTAGGGTGAGGGTTAGGGTTAGGTTTAGAGTGAGGGTGAGGGTTAGATTGAGGATAAGTGTTAGGGTTAGTTTGAGGTTCAGGGTGAGGATGAGGGTTAGGACTAGGGTGAGGGCTAAGTTGAGGTTGAGGTTTAGGGTTAGTGATAGGGTGAGGTTTAGGGTTAGGGTGATGGTTAGGGTTAGTGTGAGGGTTAGTGTTCGGGTTAGGGTTAGTGTTAGGGTGAGGGTATTAGGGTGAGCTTACGGTTATGGTGTGGGTTATGGTTAGGGTGAGGGTTAGGGTAAGGTTTAGGGTTATTGTTAGCGTAAGGCTTAGGGTTACGGTGAGGGTGAGGGTGAGGGTGAGGGTTAGGGTTAGGGTTAGGATTAGGATTAGGGTTAGTGTTAGGGTGAGTGTAAGTGTTAGGATGAGGGTTAGGGTTAGGGTGAGGATTATGGTTAGGGTTAGGGTTAAGTTGAGCATGAAGATTAGGCTTAGGTTGAGGGTTCGTGTTAGGGTTCTGGTTAGGGTGAGCTTAGGGTTAGGGCTATTTTAAGGGTTAGTGGTAGCGTTAGGGCAAGTGTTATGTTGAGGTTTAGGGTTAGGGTGAGATTATGGTTAGGGTGGGGGTTAGGGTTATTGTTAGTGTTAGGGTTAGGGTTAGATTTAGTGTTAGGGTGAGGGTGAGGGTGAGATTTAGCGTTAGAGTTAGGGTTAGGGTTAGGGTTAGGGTGAGGGTTAGGCTTAGGCTTAGGCTTAGGCCGAGCATGAGGGTGAGGATTATGGTTCAGGTTAAGGTGAGGGTTTGGGTTATGATTAGTGTCAGGTTTAGTATGAGGTTTAGGGTTTGGGTAAGATTTAGGATGAGGGTTAGTGTGAGGCTGAGGGTTAGGGTTAGGGTAAGGGTTAGGTTTAGGGTTATGGGGAGGGTTAGGATGAGGGTTAGGATTAGGATTAGGGTTAAGGTGAGTGCTAGGGTGAAGGTCAAGTTTACGGTTACGGTGAGGTTCAGGGTTAAGATTAGGGTTAGGGTTAGGGTGAGTGTGAAGGTTAGAGTTAGGGTTAGTATTAATGTTACACTTAGGGTTTGGCTGAGGGTGAGGGTGAGTCCCTGTGTCTCTTACTCCAATTAAGCAGCAAAAAGCCACCAGTGGATCTGTGGCTCAAGTGGTAGAGTACCAGCCATGAACACAAAGACTAAAGTACAAGCTTTAAAACCCAGTACTTCCACCACACACAACCATTAAAACAACAACAACATCCACAAATAGGAGAAGGGAGTTATTATATTCTCTGCTTATGACATGGCAGCTAAGATACAACAAGTCTATGTGATCTCTCCAAGTCACAAGTAGTGGAGTTGGAAATATGACCACCTGATTGGAAATCTGAATCTTTGCTGGTCTGTTCAGTTTGCACTGGACTTTGAGGATTAGGGTTAGGGTGAGGGTTAGGTTTAGGGTTATGGGGAGGGTTAGGATGATTGTTAGAGTTAGGATTAGTGTTAGGGTGAGAGCTAGAGTGAGGGTGAGGTTTAGGGTTAGGGTTAGGGTTAGGTTGAGGGTGAGTTTTAGGGTTAGAGTTAAGCTTAAGGTGAGGCTGAGGGTGAGGGTGAGGGTTAGGGTTAGGATTAGGATTAGGGTAAGGGTTAGTGTGACTGTTAGGGTTAGGGTTAGGGTTAGGGTTAGGATTAGGCTTAGGGTTACACTGAGGGTGAGGGTGAGGTTGAGGGTGATGGTAAGGGTTAGCGTGAGGGTTAGGGTAAGGATTAGTGGGAGGGTTAGGATGAGGGTTAGGGTTAGGATTAGGTTTAGGGTGAGGGCTAGGGTGAGGGTGAGGTTTAGGGTTAGGGTTAGGGTGAGGGTTAGGGTTAGGGTTAGAATTAGGGTGAGAGTTAGGATTCGGGTTAAGTTTATGTTTAGGGTGAGGGTTAGGGTAAGGGTTACGGTGAGGGTGAGGTTTAGGGTTAGGTTGAGGCTTAGGGTTAGGTTTAGTGTTAGGGTGAGGGTGAGGGTGAGGGTTAGGTTAGTGTTAGGGTGAGTGTTAGGATGAGGGTTAGGATTAGGATTAGAGTGAGTGCTAGGCTGAGGGTGAGGTTTAGGGTTAGGGTTAGGGTCAGGTTTAGGGTTAGGGTTAGGGTTAGGGTGAGGGTTAGGTTTAGGTTTCGATTTAGGGTAAGGGTGAGGCTGAGGTTGAGGTTTAGGATTAGGGTTAGTGTTAGAGTTAGGTTTAGGGTGAGGGTTAAGGTGAGGGTGAGGGTTAGGCTTAGGGTTAGGATTAGGATTAGGGTAATGGTTAGGGTGAGTGGGAGGTTTAGCGTTAGGGTTAGGCTTAGGCTTAGGTTTAGGCTGAGGGAGAGGGTGAGGGTGAGGGTTAGCTTTAGGTTGAGGGTTAGGTTTAAGGTTAGCTTGAGAGTTAGGGCTCAGGTTAAGTTTAGTGTTAGGGTGAGGGTTAAGGTAAGGTTGAGTGTTAGGGTTAGGGTTAGGGTTAGGATTAGGTTTAGGGTGAGGGTGAGGGTTAGGATGAGGTTTAGGTTTAGGTTTAGGGTGAGGGCTAGGGTGAAGTTTAGGTTTACAATAGGGTTAGGTTTAGCATTTGGGTTAGGGTGAGGGTGAGTGTGAGGGTTAGAGTTGGGTTAGGCTTAGGGTTTGGGTGAGGTTTAGGGTTAGGGTTTTGGTTAGGGTGAGGGTGAGACTGAGGATTAGCGTTAGGTTTATGTTTTGGTTTAAGGTTATGGTTTGTGTTAGGGTTAAAGTTAGGTTTAGGGTTTCAGTGAGGGTTAGGGTTACGTTTAGGTTTAGGGTTAAGTTATGGTTAGGGTGAGGGAGATGGTGGGGGTGAGGATTAGGGTTAGGGTTAGGGTTAGGGTCATTGTTAGTGTTATGGTTAGAGTTAAGTTTTCAGTGAGCGTGAGGCTAAGGGTGAGGGTTTTGGTTAGGGTTAGGGTTAGGGTTAGGGTTACTGTTATTGTTAGGGTTTGGGTTAGATTTACAGTGAGGTTGAGAGTGAGAGTGAAGGTTAGTGTTAGGGTGAGGTTTAGGATTAGGGTTAGGGTTAGGGTTACGGTGAGGGTTAGGTTTAGGGTTAGTGTTAGGGTTTGGGGGAGGGTTAGGGTGAGGTTAGGGTTACGGTTAGGTTGAGCATGAGCGTGAGTGTGAGGGTTAGTTTGAGGGGTAGGCTAAGACTTAGGGTTAGGCTGAGCATCTGCGTGGGTGTGAGTATTAGTGTTAGGGTGATGGTTAAGGTTAGGGTTAGTGTTATTGTTAGGGTTAGTGTTAGAGTTATGGTGAGGGTGAGGGTGAGAGTGAGGGTTAGGTTTACGGTTAGGGTGGGGTTTAGGGTTAGGGATAAGGTAAGGTTTAGGGTGGGGTTTAGGGTTATTGTTAGGGTTATGGTGAGGGTGAGGTTTAGGGTTAGATATAAGGTTAGGTGGAGGGGTAGGGTGAGGGTTAGGTATAGGGTTATTGTTAGGGTGAGGGTGAGGGTGAGAGTTAGGTTTAGGGTTAGGGTTAGGGTTAGGTTTACAGTTACTGTGTGGGTGAGGGAGCGGGTGAGTGTGAGGGTTAGGGTTAGGTTTAGGGTTAGGCTTAGCGTTAGGCTTAGGGTTAGGCTGAAGTTGAGGGTGAGGATGAGGGTTAGGGTTAGGTTGAGGGTTAGGGTTAGGGTTATGAGGAGGGTTAGGATGAGGGTTAGGGTTAGGATTAGGGTTATTGTGAGGGCTAGGGTGAGTGTGATGTTTAGGGTTAGGGTTAGGGTGACGTTTAGTGTTAGGGTTAGGGTTTGGGTTAGGGTTAGAGTTACTGTGAGTGTGAGGGTGCGGGTGAGTTTGAGGGTGAGGGTGAGGGTGAGGGTTAGGGTTAGGGTGAGGTTTAGGGTTAGTGTTAGGGTGAGAGGTAGGGTTAAGCTTAAGTTTAGGGTTAGGATGTGGTTTAGGGTTAGGGATAGGTTTAGGTTAAGGATTAGGGTTAGGGTGTGGGTGAGTGTGAGGTTTAGGGTTAGGGTTAGACTTAGAGTTAGGTTGCGGTTAGGGTTAGGGTTTAGATTAGGGTGAGGGTGAGGCTGAGGATTATGTTTAGGTTTAGGGTTAGATTTAGGGCTAGGTTTAGGGTTAGGGTTTGTGTTAAGTTTAGGGTTATGGTTAGGCTTAGATTTAGGGTGAGGGTTAGGGTTAGAGTTAGGCTTAGGGTTAGGCTGAGGGTGAGGGCGGGGGTTAGGATTAGTGTTATGTTTAGGGTTATTGTTAGTGTTATGGTTAGGGTTAAGTTTGCGGTGAGGGTGAGGCTGAGGGTGAGGGTTAGATTTAGGGTTAGGGTTAGTGTTATTGTTAGGGTTAGGTTTAGAGTTACCGTGAGGTTGAGGGTGAGGGTGAAGTTTAGGGTTAGGGTGAGGTTTAGGTTGAGCTTTAGGGTTAGGCTTAGAGTTAGGCTGAGGTTGAGGGTGTGGGTTCAGGTTAGGGTTAGGGTGATGGTTCGGGTTAGGGTTAGTGTTAAGGTTAGAGGTCCAGTGAGGTTGAGGGTGCGGGTGAGGGTTAGGGTTAGGGTTAGGGTGGGGTTCAGAGTTAAGTTTAGGGTTAGGGTTGGGGTGAGGTTTAAGTTTAGGATTAGTGTTAGGGTGAGGGCTAGGGTGAGGGTGAGGGTTGGGGTAAGGGTTAGGGTGAGGTTTAGGATTAGGGTGAGGGTTATGATTAGTGTGAGTGTTAGTGTTAGGGTTAGATTTAGTGTTAGGGTGAGGGTAAGTGTTAGGGTTAGGGTATGGGTTAGGGTGAGGGCTATGGTTAGGGTGAGGTTTAGGATTAGGGTTATTGTTAGGGTTAGGTTTAGGGTTAAGCTTATGGTGAGAGTGAGGGTGAGGGTTAGGGTTAGGGTTAGGGTGAGGTTTAGGGTTTGGGTTAGAGTTAGTGTTAGGGTTAGGGTGAGGGTGAGGTTTAGGGTTAGAGTTAAGGTTAGGGTGATGGTTAGGTTGAGAGTTAGGGTTAGTGTTAGGGTTGGGGTTAGGATGAGAGTTAATGGGTGGGTTAGGGTTAGGGTTAGGTTTAGGGATAGGATTAGGTTGAGGGTGAGGGTGATTGTGTGTATTAGGGTTAGGTTTAGGGTTAGGCTTAGGGTCAGGCTGAGGGTGACGTTGAGGGTGAGGGTTAGGTTTAGGGGAAGGGTTAGGATGAGGGTTATGGTTAGGTTTCGGGTTAGGGTAAGGGCTAGGGCGAGGGTGACATTAAGGGTTAGCGTTAGGGTGAAGTTTAGGGTTAGAGTTAGGGTTAGGTTTAGGGTTAGTGTTAGGTTTAGGGTTAGGGTTAGGCTGAGGGTTAGTCTGAGGCTGAGTGTATGATTAGGGTTAGGATTAGGATTAGGGTTATGGTTAGAGTGAGTGTGAGTGTGAGGGTTAGGGTTATGGTTAGGGTTAGGCTGAGGGTTGGGGTGAGGGTGAGGGTTAGTGTTTGGGTGAGGGTTAGGGTGAGGGTTAGGCTTAGGCTTAGGTAGGCTGAGCATGAGAGTGAGGTTTAGGGTTCGGATTAGGATGAGGGGTAGGCTTATGCTTAGTGTCAGGTTTACGATGAGGTTTAGGGTTAGGGTTAGGGTTAGGGTGAGGGTTAGGGTGAGGGTTAGGGTTAGGGATAGGGTTAGGTTTAGGATTAGGTTTAGGGTGAGGGTGACTGTGAGGCTTATGGTTAGGTTTAGGTTTAGTCTGAGAGTTAGTGTGAGGGATAGGGTTAGGGTTTGGTTTAGGGTGCAGGTGAGGTTGAGGATTAGGATTAGGTTAAGGGTTAAATTTAGGGTTAGGTTTAGGGATAGGGGTAGTGTTAAGGTTAGGGTTAGGGTTAGGGTTAGGCTGAGGGTGACTGTGTGGGTGAGGATTAGAGTTAGGGTTAGGGTTAGGCTTAGGGTTTGGGTTAATGTTAGTGTTATGGTTATGGTTAAGTTTGCGGTGAGGGTGAGGCTGAGGGTGAGGGTTAGGTTTAGGGTTAGTGTGAGGGTGAGGTTTAGGGTTATGGGGAGGGTTAGGATGAGGGTTAGGGTTAGGATTAGGGTCAGGGTGAGGGCTAGGGTGAGGGTGAGGTTTAGGGTTAGGTTTAGGGTGAGGTTTAGTGTTAGGTGAGGGTGAGGGTTAGGTTTGGGGTTAGGGTTACGGTGAGGGTTAGGCTTAGGGTTAGGGTTAGGGTTATGATTTGTGTTAGGGTGAACGCTAGGGTGAGGGTGAGGTTTCGGGTAAGGGTTTGGCTTAGGCTTAGGTTTAAGCTGAGCGTGAGGTTGAGCGTGTGGTTTGGGGTTAGTGTTAGTGTGAGGTTTAGTGTTAGGGTTAGATTTAGAGTTAGGATTAGGGTGAGGGTGAGGTTTAGGGGTAGAGTTAGTGTTTCGGTGAGGTTTAGGCATAGGATGGGGGTCAGAGTAAGGGTAAGTTAAGGGTTAGGCTGATGGTGAGCGTTACAGTAAGGGTGAGGTTTAGGGTTAGGTTGAGGGTTAGTGTTAGGGTTAGGTTGAGGGTGAGGGTTAGATTGAGGATTAGTGTTAGGTTTAGTGTGAGGTTTACCATGAGGATGAGTGTTAGGGTTAGGGTTAGGGCTAGGGTTAGGTTGAGGTTTAGGGTTAGTGTTAGGGTGAGGTTTAGGGTTTTGGTTATGTTTATGGTTATTGTGAGGTTTAGTGTTTGGGTTACGGTTAGTGTTAATGTGAGAGTAAGTGTTAGGGGGAGGGTTAGTTTTAGGGTGAGGGTAATGGTTAGGGTGAGGGTTAGGGTTAAGGTTACTGTGAGGGTGAGGTTTAGGGTTAGGGTTAGGTTTAGTATTAGGATTAGTGTTAGGGTGAGGGTAAGTGTTAGTATGAGGGTTAGGGTTAGGGTGAAGATTATGGTTAGGGTTAGGTTAAGTTGAGCATGAGGATTAGGCTTAGGTTGAGGGTTCGGGTTAGGGTTCTGGTTAGGGTGAGGTTAGGGTTAGGGTTATTGTGAGGGTTAGTGTTAGGGTTAGGGTTAGTGGTAGGGTGAGGGCAAGTGTTAGGGTGAGGTTTAGGGTTCGGGTGAGGATTATGGTTAGGGTGAGGGTTAGGGTTATTTTTAGGGTTAGGGTTAGGGTTAGATTTAGTGTTAGGGTGAGGGTGAGGGTAAGATTTAGTGTTAGAATTAGGGTTAGGTTTAGGTTTAGGGTTAGTGTGAGGGTTAGGGTTAGGCTTAGGCTTAGGCTTAGGCCGAGCATGAGGGTTCGGGTTAGGGTTCGGGTTAGGGTTCGGGTTAGGGTTTTGATTAGTGTCAGGTTTAGGATGAGGTTTAGGGTTAGGGTTAGGGTTATGGTGAGGGTTAGGGTAAGGGTTAGGGTGATGGTTAGTGTTAGCGATCGGGTTAGGTTTAGGATTAGTGTTAGGGTGAGGGTGAGTGTGTTGCTTATGATTAGGTTTAGGTTTAGGCTGAGAGTTAGGGTGAGGGTTAGGGTTAGGGTTTGGTTTAGGGTGCAGTTGAGGTTGAGGATTAGGGTTAGGTTAAGGGTTAAATTTAGGGTTAGGTTTAGGGATAGGGGTAGTGTTAAGGTTAGGTTTAGGGTTAGGGTTAGGCTGAGGGTGACTGTGGGGGTGAGGATTAGAGTTAGGGTTAGGCTTATTGTTAGGGTTATTGTTAGTGTTATGGTTAGGGTTAAGTTTGCGGTGAGGGTGAGGCTGAGGGTGAGGGTTAGGGTTAGTGTTAGGGTGAGGGTGAGGTTTAGGGTTAGAGTTAGGGTTAGGGTTAGGGTGAGGTTTCGGGTTAGGGTTAGAGTTGGGGTGAGATTTAGGGTTAGGGTTAGGGTGTGGGTTAGGGTGAGGCTAAGGGTTAGGGTGAGGTTTACAGTGAGGGTAGGTTTAGCGTGAGGGTGAGGTTTAGGTTTAGTGTGATGGTTAGGGTTAGGGTTAATTTTAGTGTTATGGTGAGGGTGAGGGTTAGGGTGAGAGTGAGGATTAGGGTTAGCCTTAGGGTGAGTGTGAGGGTAAGGGTGAGGGTTAGGGTTAGGGTTAGGTTTAGGATTAGGATGTATGTTAGGGTGAGAGTTAGGGTTAGGGTGAGGGTTAGGGTTAGGGTTAAGGTTAGGGTGAGTGTTAGGGTGAGAGTGAGTGTTAGCGTTATCGTGAGTGTTATGGTGAGGGTTAGCGTGAGGGTTAGGGTTAGGGTTAGGTTTTGGTTTAGGGTTAGGGTGAGGTTTAGGGTTAGGATGAGGTTTAGGGAGAGGCTTAGGTTTAGTGTTAGGGTGAGGGGTAGGGTTAGGGTTAGGGTGAAGGTTAGGTATAGTGTGAGGGTTAGGGTTAGGGTTAGGGTGAGGGTAAGGTTTAAGGTGAGGGTTAGGGTGAGAGTGAGGGTTAGGGTTAGCCTCAGGGTTAGTGTGAGGGTTAGCATGAGGGTTAGGGTTACGGTTAAGGTTAGGTTTAGGATGAGGTTGAGGGTTAGGGTTAGGGTTAGGTTGAGGGTTAGGGTTAGGGTTAGGGTGAGGGTGAGGTTAGGATTAAGGTTAGGGTTAGGGTGAGGGCTAGCGTGAGGGTAATTATTAGGGTCAGGGTTAGGGTGAGGGTTAGGGTGAGGGTTAGGGTTAAGATTAGCGTTAGTGTGAGATTTAGGGTTAGGGTTAGGGTTAGGGTTAGAGTGAGGGTTAGGGTTACAATTAGTTTAGGGTGAGGGCTAGGTTCAGGGTGAGGGTTAGTGTTAGGGTTAGGGTGAGGTTTAGTGTTAGGGTGAGGGTGAGGGGTAGTGTTAGGTTTCGGGTTACGGTTAGGATGAGGGTTAGGGTTAGGGTGAGGGTTTGGGTTAGGTTTAGGGTGAGTGTGAGGTTTAGGATTAGGGTTAGGTATAGGGTAATTTTTAGGGTTAGAGTTATGGTTACGGTTACTGCTATGATGATGGTGAGAGTGAGGGTGAGGTTTAGGGTTAGGGTTAGGGTGAGTTTTAGGGTTAGGGTTATTGTTAAGGTTAGGGTTAGGGTTAGGATTAGGAAAAGGGATAGGGTGAGGGGTAGGGGTAGAGTTAGCGTGAGGTTTACAGTTAGTGTGAGGGTTAAGGGTAGGTTTAGATTTACGTTAGTATTAGTGTTAGGGTGAGGGTTAAGGTTAGGCATAGGGTTAGATTGAGTTGTGAGGGTGATGGTTAGCATTAGGATTAGGTTTAGGGTTAGGTGGAGGGTGAGGGTGAGTGTGAGGGTTAGATTTAGGGTGAGTGTGAGGTTTAGGGATAGGGTGAGTGTTATGGTGAGGGTGAGGGTTTGGGTTAGGGATAGGGTTATGATGAGGGAGAGGGTTAGGGTTAGGGTTACGGTTAGGGTTATTGTTAGGGTTATGGTTTTGGTTACGGTGAGGGTGAGGGTGAGGGTGATTGTTAGGCTAAGGCATAGGGAGAGGTTTAGGGTTAGGGTTAGGGTTAGGGTGAGGGTGAGGTTTAAGGTTAGAGATAGTGTTAGGGTGAGGGTTAGGGTTAGGGTTAGTGTTAGTGTTAGAGTTAGGGTGAGAGTTACGGTGATGGTTAGGGTTAGGGATAGGGTTAGGGTGAGGGTTAATGTGCTGGTTAGGCTTAGGCTTAGGGTTAGGGTTAGGATTAAGTTAAGGTTTAGGGTGAACGTTAGGGTGAGTGTGAGGGTTAGGGTTACCGTGCGTTGTAGGGTGAGGGTTAGGGTTAGGGTTAGGTTTAGGGTTAGGGTGAGTGTGAGGGTTAGGTTTAGGTTTCAGGTGAGGCTTAAGGTTATGGTTAGGGTTACGGTTATTGTTATTGTTAAGGTGAGGGTGAGGGTGAGGTTTAGGATTAGGTTTAGGTTTAGGGATAGTGTTAGGGTTAGTGTTAGGGTTACGGATAAGGCGAGGGTGAGGGTGAGGTTGAGTGTGAGGGTTAGGGTTAGGTTTGGGGTGAGGTTTAGGGTTAGTGTTATGGTTAAGATTAGGGTTAGGTTTAGGGTTAGTATGAGAGGTAGGGTGAGGGATAGGGTTAGGTTTAGGGTGAGGGTTAGGGTTAGCGTTAGGGTTAGGGTTAGGATGAGGGTTAAGTTTAGGGTGGAGTTTAGGGTTGGGGTAAGAGAAAGGGTTATGGGCAGGGTTAGGTTGAGTGTGATTGTGAGGATGAGCGTGAGGGTTAGCATTACTGTTTGGGTTTGGGCTAGGTTGAGGGTGAGGTTTAGGATTAAGTTTAGAGTTACCGTGAATGTGAGGTGAGGGTGAGGGTTAGGGTTAGAGTTAAGTTCAGGGAGAGGGATAGGGTTAGGGTTAGTGATAGGGTTAGGGTTAGGGTGAGGGCTATGATGAGGGTTAGGGTTAGGGTTAGGGTTAGGGTTAGGGTTAAGATTAGGGATTAGGTGGGGGTGAGTATGAGGGTTAGGGTTAGGGTGAAGGTTAGGGTTAGGCTTAGGGTGAGTATTAGGGTTAGTGTGGAGGTTAGGGTTGGGGTGAGGTTAAGGTTTAGGGGCAGGGTTAGATTGAGGGTGAGCGTGAGGGTTACAGTTAAATTAGGGTTAGGTTTAGGCTGAGGGTGAGGGTAAGGCTTAGTGTTAGGGTGAGGGTTAGGGTTAGGGATAGGGTGAGGAAGCGGGTTAGCATTATGGTAAGGTTTAGGTTTATTGTTATGCTTAGGGTTAGGGTTAGGGTGAGGTATAGGTGAGGGTGAAGGTTAGGGTAAAGGGTAGGGTGAGGTTTAGGATGAGGGTGAGTGTTAGGGTGAGAGTGAGTGTTAGGGTTAGGTTTAGGGCTAGTTTTAGGGTTAATGTGAGGGTTAGGGTTAGGTTTAGGTTTAGGGTTAGGGTTAGGCAAAGGTTTAGGGTGAGTGTTAGGATGAAAGTGAGTGCTAGAGTTATTGTGAGTGTTAGGGTGAGGGTTAGGGTTAGGGTTAGGTTGAGGGTGAGGGTTAGGCTGAGTGTGAGGGGTGAGGGTGAGGGTTAGGCTGAGGGTGAGGGGTGAGGATGAGGGTTAGGATTAGGGTTACTGTTAGGGTTAGGCTGAGGGTGAGTATGAGAGTTATGGTTAGCATTAGTGTTAGGGTGAGTGTTAAGTTTAGGGTTTTGGTGAGAGTGAGTGTGAGGTTTAGGATTAGGGTTAGGGATACTGTTAGGCTGAGGTTGATCGTGAGGGTTAGGGTTGGGGTTAGGTTTAGGGTTAGGGTTAGGGTGAGGGTGAGGGCTAGGGTGTGAGTGAGCGTTAGGCTAAAGATTAGTTTGAGTGTGAAGTTGAGGGCGATGTTTAGGGTGAGGGTGAGGGTTAAGGTGAGGGTTAGGTTGCGGGTGAGGTTTAGTGTTAGGGTTAGGTTGAGGGTTAGGTTTAGGGATAGGATGAGGGTTAGGATGAGGGATAGGGTTAGGATTAGGGTTAGGGTTATGCTGAGTGTGAGGGTTAGGGTGAGGATTAGGGTTAGGTTGAGGATGAGGGTTAGGTTTAGGGTTGGAGTGAGAGTAAGGGTTAGGGTCAGGGTTAGGTTGAGGGTAAGGTTTACGGTTAAATTAGGGTTAGGTTTAGGTTGAAGGTGGTGGTGAGGATGAGGGTTCGGGTTCGGTTTAGGGTGAGGGTGATGGTGAGGTTTAGGGTTAATGTTAGGGTTAGCATTACGGTGAGGGTGAGGTGAGGGTGAGGCTTAGGGTTAGGGTTAGGGTGAGGTTTAAGGTTAGGGTTAGGGTTAGGGTGAGGGTGAGGGTTAGGGTAAGGCATAGGGTTAGGTTGAGGCTGAGGGTGAGTGTGAGGGTTAGGGTTGTGTTAGGGTTAGGCTTATGTTTAGAGTAAGGGTGAGTGTGAGGGTTAGGTTCAGGGTTTTGGTTAGGCTTAATGTTAGGCTAAGGGTGAGGGTTAGATTTAGTGTGAGTGTTAGGTTTAGGATTAGGGTGAGGGTTAGGGTTAGGATTAGGGTTGGGTTTAGGTTGCGGGTTAGGGTATGGTTAGGGTTAGGGTTATGGTGAGGGTGAGTGTTTTGCTTAGGGTTAGGGTGAGGATTAGGGCTAAGGTGAGTTTTAAGGATAGGTTTAGGGTTAGGGTTACAGTGAGGGTGAGAGTTAGGGTTAAGGTTAAATTTAGAGACAGGGTGAGGGTGAGGGTTAGGGTTAGGATTAGGTTTAGGGAAAGGGTTACGTTGAAGGTGAGGGTGAGGGTTAGGGTTAAGGTTAGGGTTAGGCTTAGGTTTAGGGTGAGTGTTAGTGTTAGGGTTAGGGTGAGAGTTTGGGTTAGGTTTAGGATTAGGATGAGGGTTAGGCTGAGGGGTAGGTTTAGGGTTATGGTGAGGGTTAGGGTTAGTGTGAGGGTTAGGGTTAGTTTAGGGTGAGCTTTAGGTTAAGGTAAGGGTGGGGTCGGGTTTAGGGTGAGGGTGAGGCTGAGGCTTAGGCTTAGGGTTAGTGTGAGCTGTAGGGTGAGGATGAGGGTTAGGTTTAAGGTTAGGCTGAGGTTTAGGGCTAGTGTTAGGGTGAGGGGTGGAGTTAGGGTTAGTGTGAGCGTTAGGTTTAGTTTGAGGTTTAGGGTTAGGTTGAGGGTTGTGTGAGTTTAAGGTTTAGGGTGAGGTTTAGGGTGAGAGTGAGGGTTAGGGTTAGCTTTAGGGTGAGTGTGAAGGTAAGGGTGCGGCTTAGTTTTAGAGTTAGGTTTAGGATTAGGGTGAATGTTATGGTGAGGTTTAGCGTTCAGTTGAGGGTTATGTTTAGTGTGAGGGTTAGGGTAACGTTTAGGTTTAGGGTTAGGGTGAGGGTAAGGGTTAGGGTGAGTGTTAGGGTTATCGTGAGTGTTAGGGTGAGGGTTTATGGCGAGTGTGAGTGTGAGTGTGAGGGTTAGGGTTAGGGTAAGGGCTAGCATTAGGTTTAGGGTTCGGGTTATGGTTATCGTTATGGTGAGGTTTAGGGTTAGGATTAGGGTCATGGTTAGCATTAGGTTTAGGATTAGTGTGAGAGTTAGGCTGAGGTTAAGGTTTAGGGTGAGGGTAAGTCTTAGGGTGAGGGTTAGGGTGAGAATGAGGGTTAGGGTTAGGGTGAGTGTTAGGGTTAGGGTGAGGGTGACGGTGAGGGTTAGGGTTAAGGTTAGGTTGAGGGTGAGGGTGAGGTTTAGGGGTAGGATTAGAGTTAGGGTTAGGCTTAGTCTGAGGGTGAGTTTGAGGGTGAGGGTTAGGATTAGGGTGAGGTTTAGGGCTAGTGTTATGGTGACGGTGAGGGTTAGGTTTAGGTGATGTTTAGGGTGAGGGTTAGGATGAGGGTGAGGGTTCAGTTGAGACTGAGGTTTAGATTTTGGGTGAGGGTGAGGGTGAGGTTGAGAGTTAGGGTTAGGGTGAGGGTTAGGGTGAGGGTTCGGGTTCGGGTGAGACTGAGGTTTAGGGTGTGAGTGAGGGTTAGCTATAGGGTGAGTGTTAGGTTTAGGATGAGGGTGAGGGTTAGGTTTAGGATAAGGGCTAGGGTGGGGTTAGGGTGAGGTTGCATGTGATTGGTAGGATTAGTTTCAGGGTTAGGCTGAGGGTGAGGCTGAGCGTTAGGGTGAGGTTGAGGGTTAGGTTTAGGGTGAGGGTTATTGTGACGGTGAGGGTTAGGGTGAGGGTTAGGGTTAGGGTTAGGGTTAGGCTGAGGGTGAGTGTGAGGGTTAGGTTTAGGGCGAGGGTTAGGGTTTGGTTTAGGGTTCGGGTGAGGGCTAGATTTACGGTTAGGATTAGGTTTAGGTTTAGTTTTAACTGGAGGGTGAGGGTGAGGGTGAGTGTGTAGGGTTAGGGTGAGGGTTAGGCTTAAGGTTATGGTGAGGTTAGGGTTAGGGTGATGTTTATGGTGAGGGTGATGGTTAGGGAGAGGGTTAGTGTGCGGGTGAGGTTTAGGGTTAGTGTTAGGGGGATGGTTAGTTTTAGGGATAGGATGATGGTTAGCATGAGAGCTAGGGTTAGGGTTAGGATGAGGGGTAGCCTTAGTGTGAGGATTAGGGTTAGGTTTAGGGTTAGGGTGATGGTTAGGGTAAGGGTTAGGGTGAGGGTTAGTGATAGGGTTATTATTAGCGTGAGGATTAGAACAAAGCTAAGGCTTAGAGTGAGGGTTAGGGTAAGGCAAAGGGTTAGGGTGAGGGTGAGGGTTCGGTTTAGTGTTAGGGTGAGGTTCATGGTTAGGTTTAAAGTTAGGGTTAGGATCAGGGTTAGCGTGAGGGTTAGGGTTAAGTTTAGGGTGAGGGTTAGGTTTAGTATTAGGGTTAGAGTTATGATTATGGTTAGGGTGAGGGCTAGGGTGAACTTGAGGATTAGGTTTAGGGGTAGGGTGAGGGTTAGGGTTAGGATTACGGTTATGGTGAGAGATAGGGTTAGGGTTAGGGTTAGGGTTAGAGTGAGGTTTAGGGTTAGGATTAGTGTTAGGTGAGGGCTAGGTAGAGGGTTAGGGTTAGGCTTAGGGTTAGGTTGAGATTTCCAATTAGGTTGAGGGTGAGGGTTAGTGTTAGGTTTAGGGTTACGGTTAGATTGAGGGTTAGGGTTAGTGTGAGGGTTAGGGTTAGGGTGAGGGTGAGGGTTAGCATTAGGGTTAGCTTTAGGGTTATTGTTAGGGTTAGGGTTAGGTTTAAGGTTATGGTTACCATTAGGTTGAGAGTGAGGGTAAGGTTTAGGGTTAGGGTTAGTGTGAGGTTAGGGTTAGGGTTAGGATAAATGTTAGGGTCAGGGTTAGTATGAGGGATAGGGCGAGAGGTAGGGGTAGGGTTAGGGTGAAGGTTACGGTTAGTCTGAGGGTTATGGTTAGTGTTAGAGTTAGGTTTAGTATGAGGGTTAGCGTCAGGGTGCAGGTTAGGGTTAGGGTGAGGGTTAGGGTTAGGCATAGGGTTTGGTTTTGTGTGAGAGTGAGGGTTAGCGTTAGGATTAGGGTTAGGGTTAGGCTGAGGGTGAGGGTGAAGATGAGGGTGAGTATGAGGGTTAGAGTTAGAGTTAGGGTTAGGTTTAGGGTTAGGGTTAGGGTAAGGGTTTGGTTTAGTTGGAGGGTTAGGGTTAGGGTGAGGGTTGGGGTGAGGTTAAGGCTTTAGATGAGGTTTAGGGTGAGAGTGAGGTTTAGGTTTAGCCTTAGGGCGAGTGTGAGGGTAAGGGTACGGGTTAGGGTTAGGTTTAGGTTTAGGATGAGGGTGATTGTTAGGGTGAGGGTTAGGGTTAGGGTGAGGGTTAGGGTTAGTGTGAACGTTAGGGTTAGGTTTAGGGTTAGGGTTAGCCTGAGGATAAGGGTTAGGGTGAGTGTTAGGGTGAGAGTGAGTGTTAGGGTTATCATGAGTGTTAGGGTGAGAATTAGCGTGAGGGTTAGGTTGACGGTTAGGTTGAGGGTGAGGGTTAGGCTGAGGGTGAGGGGTGAGGGTGACAGTGAGGGTGAGGGTTAGCATTAGGGTTAGGGTGAGGGTTATGTTTAGGGTTACGGTGAGGGTGAGTGGGAGGGTTAGGATTAGGTTTAGGGATACTGTTTGGCTGAGGGTGACGGTGAGGGTTAGGGTTAGGGTGAGGGTTAGGGTTAGGGTGAGGGTGAGGGTGAGGGCCAGAATTACCGTTAGGATTAGGGTTAGGTTTAGTGTTAAGCTGAGGGTCATGGTTTGGGTGAGCACTAGGGTTAGGTTGAGGGGTAGGCTTAAGTTTAGTGTGAGGGTTAGGGTTAGGGTGATATTTAGCGTGAGGGTGAGTGTTAGGGTGCTGGTGAGGTTAACGGTTAGTGTGAGTGTGAGAATTAGGTTTAGTGTTAGGTTGAGGGTTAAGCTTAGTGTGAGAGTTAGGATTAGGGTTAGGGTGATTGTTACGGTGAGGGTTAGGTTGAGGGTTAGTGATACGGTTAGTGTTACGGTGAGGGTTAGGGCAAGGCTAAGGCTTAGGGTGAGGGTTAGGGTAAGGATAAGAGTTAGGGTGAGGGTTAGAGTTAGGGTTAGGGTGAAGTTTAGGTTTAGTGTGAGGGTTAGGGATAGGGTTAGGGTTAGGGTGAGGGTAAGAGTTCGGGTGAGGGTTAGGGTGATAGTGAGGGTTACGGTTAGCTTTAGTCTTATTGTGAGGGTTATGGTGAGGGTTAGGGTTATGGTTATGGTTCGATTTAGGATGAGGTTGTGGGTTAGGGTTAGTGTTAGGTTGAGGGTTAAGCTTAGTATTAGGGTTAGGGTGAGGTTTAGGGTGAGTGTTAGGGTTAGGGTCTGGGTCTGGGTGAAGTTTAGGGTTAGGGTTAGGGTGAGGGTAAAGGTTAGGGTGAGGGTTAGGTTGAGAGTGAGGGTTAGGGTTATCGTGAGGTTTAGGGTGATGGTTAGGGTGATGGTTAAGGTTGGGGTTAGGGTTTGGTTTAGGGTGAGGGTGAGGGTTACTGTGAGGGTGAGGGTGAGGGTTAGGGTTAGGGTTAGGATTGGGGTGAGGGTGAGGGTGAGGGTTAGGTTTAATGTTAAGGTTAAGGTTAGGTTTAGGTTGAGGGTGAGGTTTAGGTTTAGGGTTAGGGTGAGGGTAAGGTTTAGCGAGAGGGTTAGGGTGAGGTTGAGGCTTAGGCTGAGGATGAGGGTGAAGGTGAGGGTTAGGATTAGAGTTAGGCTTAGGGTTAGGATGAGTGTGAGGGTGAGGGTGAGGGTTAGGGTTAGCGTTAGGGTGAGGGCTAGGGTGAGGTGAGTGTGAGGGTTAGGGTGAGGCTGAGGGTGAGGGTTTCGGTTAGGTAGGGGTGAGGCTTAATGTGAGGATTAGGGTGAGGGTGAGGGTCAGGGTGAGGGTTAGGTTTAGGGTGAGGGTTAGGGTTAGGGTTAAGGTGAGGGTTAGGGTTCGGGTGATGTTTAGGTTGAGGGTGAGTGTTAGCGTGAGGGTGAGGGTTCGCGTGAGGTTGAGGGTTAAGGTGTGGGTGAGGGTTAGGCTTAGGGTGAGTGTTAGGGTGATGGTGATGGTGATGGTGATGGTGATGGTGAGGGTTAGGGTTAGGGTTAGGGTGAGGATTAGGTTTAGGGTTAGGCTTAGAATGAGTGTTAGGTTGAGGGGTAGGTTTATGGTTAGAGTGAGGGTTAGGGTTATTGTGATTGTTAGGGTTAGGGTGAGGGTTAGGATAAGGTTGTGGTTGAGGATTAGGTTTAAGGTGAGGTTTAGGGCTAGGTTTAGGGTTCGTATTAGTGTGAGGGTGAGGGTGAGGGTTAGTGTTAGGGGTAGGAATAGGTTTAGGGTGAAGGTGATGGAGAGGGTTAGGTTAAGGATTAGGGGTAGGGTTATGATTAGGCTTAGGGTGAGGGTGAGGGTGAGGGTGAGGTTTAGGGTGAGTGTTAGGGTTAGGGTTAGGGTGAAGGTTAGGGTTAGGGTGATGTTTAGGGTGAGGGTGAGTGTTACGCTGACGGTGATGTTTAGGCTGAGGGTGAGGGTTAGGTTTATGGTTAGTATTAGGGTGAGTGTTAGGCTTAGGGTTAGGGTTAGTGTGAGGATTAGGGTGAAGTTTAGGGTTAGGGTGAGGATTAGTGTGAGGATTAGTTTTAGGGTTAGAGTTAGGGTTAGGTTGAGGGTAATCATTAGGGTGAGGTTTAGGGTGAGGGTTAGGGTTAGGATCAGGGTTAGTGTTAGTGTTAGGGTGAGGATGAATGTTTGGGTTAGGGTTAGGGTGAAAGTTAGGGATAGGGTGAGGTTAAGGGATAAGTTTAGGGTTAGGGTGACGGTTAGGTGAGGTTTAGAGTTAGCATTAGTCTTAGGCTTATGTTTAGGGTGAGGGTTAGGGTTAGAATTAGGTTTAGTGGGAAATTGCGGGTGAGTGTGAGGGTTAGGGTTAGGTTGAGGGTAAGGGTTAGGGTGTGGGTTAGGGTTATTGTTAGGGTGAGGGTTAGAGTGTGAGTTAAGGTGAGGGTGAGTGTAAGGATGAGGGTTAGGGTTAGGATTAAGTTTGGTTTGAGGGCTAGGGTGAGGGTAAGGGTTAGGGTTAGGGTGAGGTTTAGGGTTAGGGTTGGGGTTAGGGTCATGGTTAGCGTCAGGGTTAGAGTGAGGATTAAGGTTAGTGTGAGCGTTAGGCTGAGGGTAAGGGTTAGGATGAGGGTAAGTGTTAGGGTGAGGGTTAGGGTTAGGATTAGAGTTAGGGTTAGGGTTAGCCTGAGGTTGAGGGTGAGGGTGAGGGTGATGTTGAGGTTTAGGGTTTGGCTTAGGGTTAGGGTTAGTGTGAGGGCTAGGGTGAGGGTGAGGGTTAGGGTGAGAGTGAGGGTGAGGGTGAGGGTTAGGGTTAGGGTTTGTGTTAGGTTGAGTTTGAGAGTGTGGGTGAGGGTGAGTTTTAGGGTTAGGGTTAGGTTTAGGGTGAGGGCTAGAGTTAGGATGAGGGTTAGGGTGAGTGTGAGGGTGAATGTGAGGGTTATGGTTAGGGGAAGGGCTAGGGTTAGGGTTTGGTTTAGGGTGAGGATAGGTTGAGGTTTAAGGTTAGGGTCAGGGTTAATGTTAGGGTTAGGGTGAGCATGAGGGTGTGGGTTAGGGTTAGGGTGAAGGTAAGGGATAGGGTGAGGTTTAGGGATAGGTTTAGTGTTAGGATTAAGGTGAGGGTGAAGGTTAGATTTAGCATTAGTCTTAGGCTTTGGGTTAGGTTGAGGTTTAGGGTTAGAATTATGGTTAGGGGGAATGTGAGGGTTTAGGGTGAGGGTTAGGATTAGGGTTAGGGTGAGGTTTATGGTTAAGTTGTGGGTTAGGGTTAGGGTTAGGGTGAGGGTGAGTGTGTGATTTAGGGTGAGGGTGAGGTTAAGGATGAGGGTTAGGGTTAGGATTAGGGTTGGTTTGAGGGCTAGGGTGCGGGTGAGGGTTAGGGGTAGGGTTAGGGTCATGGTTAGCGTTAAGGTTAGTGTGAGATTTAGGTTTAGTGTGAGCGTTAGGCTGAGAGTAAGGGTTAGGGTGAGGGTAAGTGTTAGGGTGAGGGTTAGGGTGAGAGTGAGGGTTAGGGTTAGTGTGAGTGTTAGGGTGAGGGTTAGAGTTAGGGTAAGGGATAGGGTGAGGTTTAGGGTTAGCGTGAGGTTAGGGTGAGGGTGAAGGTTAGTGTGAGAGTTAAGATTTGGGTGAGGGTTAGGGTTAGGGTTAGGGTGAGTGTTAGTTTTAGGGTGATGTTTTGGGTGAGGGTTAGGGTGAGGGTGAGGGTTCGGGTTAGAGTGAGTGTGAGGGTGATAGTGAGGGTTAGGGTTAGCCTTAGTCTTATTGTGAGGGTTATGGTAAGTGTTAGGGTTAGGGTTAGCTTTCGGTTTAAGATGAGGGTGTGTGTTAGGGTTAGTGTTACATTGAGGGTTAAGGTAAGCATTAGAGTTAGGGTGAGGGTTAGGGTGAGGGTTAGGGTGAGGGTTAGGGTGAGGGTTAGGGTGAGCGTGAGCTTCAGGGTGAGGATTAGGGATATGTGTACAGTTAGGTTGAAGGTGTGGGTGAGGTTGAGCGTTAGGGTTAGGATTAGGGTTAGGTTTAGGGTTAGGCTGAGGGTGAGGGTGAGGGTGAGGTTTAGAATAAGGGGGAGGGTTAGGTTTAGGGTGATTTTTAGGCTGAGGGAGAGGGTTAGGGTGAGGGTATGGGTGAGGGTGAGAATGACGGTTAGGGTTTGGGTGATGGTAAGGTTTAGGGTGAGCATTAGGGTTAGGTTTAATGTGACAATGAGTGTTAAGGTTTTGGTCTGGGTGAGGTTTAGGGTTAGGGTTAGGGTGAGGGTAAGCGTTAAGGTGAGGGTTAGGGTGAGAGTGAGGGTTAGGGTTATCGTGAGGTTTAGGGTGATGGTTAGCGTCAGGGTTAGGGTTGGGGTTAGGGTTTGGTTTAGGGTGAGGGTGAGGGTTACGGTTAGAGTGAGGGTGAGGGTGAGGGTTAGGGTTAGGGTTAGGTTTAGGGTGAGGGTGAGGGTGAGGGTTAGGTTTAGTGTTAGGGTTACGGTTAGGTTTAGTTTGAGGGTGAGGTTTAGGGTTAGGGTTAGGGTGAGGATAAGGTTTAGGGAGAGGGTTAGGGTGAGGGTGAGGGTTAGGCTGAGGGTGAGGGTGAGGATGAGGGTTAGGATTAGAGTTAGGCTTAGGGTTAGGATGAGTGTGAGGGTAAGGGTGAGGGTTAGGGTTAGGGTTAGGGTGAGGGTTAGGGTGAGGGTGAGGGTTTCGGTTAGGTAGGGATGAGTTTTAATGTGAGGATTAGGGTGAGGGTGAGGGTCAGGGTGAGGGTTAGGTTTAGGGTGAGGGTTAGGGTTAGGGTTAAGGTGAGGGTTAGGGTTCGAGTGATGTTCAGGTTGAGGGTGATTGTTAGGGTGAGGGTGAGGGCTCCCGTGAGGTTGAGTGTTAAGGTGTGGGTGAGGTTTAGGCTTTGTTTGAGTGTTAGGGTGATGGTGATGGTTATGGTGAGGGTGAGGGTTAGGGTTAGGGTTAGGATGAGTGTTAGGTTGAGGGGTAGGTTTATGGTTAGAGTGAGGGTTAGGGTTATTGTGATTGTTAGGGTTAGGGTGAGGGTTTGGATTAGGTTGTGGTTGAGGGTTAGGTTTAAGGTGAGGTTTAGGGTTAGATTTAGGGTTCGTGTTAGGGTGAGGGTGAGGGTGAGGTTTAGGGTGAGTGTTAGGGTTAGGGTTAGGGTGAAGGTTAGGGTTCGGGTGATGTTTAGGGTGAGGGTGAGTGTTAGGCTGACGGTGATGTTTAGGCTGCGGGTGAGGGTTAGGTTTATGGTTAGTATTAGGGTGAGTGTTAGGGTTAGGGTTAGGGATAGGGTGAGGATTAGGGTGAAGTTTAGGGTTAGGGTTATGGTGGGGATTAGTGTGAGGATTAGGGTTATGGTTAGGGTTAGGGTTAGGTTGAGGGTAATCATTAGGGTGAGGTTTAGGGTGAGGGTTAGGGTTAGGATCAGGGTTAGTGTTAGTGTTAGGGTGAGGATGAGGGTTTGGGTTAGGGTTAGGGTGAAGGTTAGGGATAGGGTGAGGTTAAGGGATAAGTTTAGGGTTAGGGTGACGGTGAGGGTGAGGGTTAGAGTTAACATTAGGCTTAGGCTTAGGGTGAGGGTGAGGGTTAGGCTTAGAATTAGGGTTAGGGGGAAAGTGAGGGTGAGGGTGTGGTTTAGGGTGTGGGTTAGGGTTAGTGTTAGGGCGAGGGTTAGAGTGTGATTTAGGGTGAGGGTGAGGGTAAGAATGAGGGTTAGGGTTAGGATTAGGGATGGTTTGAGGGCTAGGGTTAGGGTAAGGTTTAGGGTAAGGCTGAGGTTTAGGGTTAGGGTCATGGTTAGTGTTAGGGTTAGGGTGAGGGTTAAGTTTAGTGTGAGCGTTAGGCTGAGGGTAAGGGTTAGTGTGATGGTCAGTGTTAGGGTGAGGGTTAGTGTGAGAGTGAAGGTTAGGGTTAGCGTGAGTGTTAGGGTGAGGGTTAGGTTTAGGATTAGGGTTAGGGATAGGGTTAGCCTGAGGATGAGTTTGAGGGTGAGGGTGATGTTGAGGTTTAGGGTTTGGCTTAGGGTTAGGGTTAGTGTGTGGGCTAGGGTGAGGGTGAGGGTTAGGGTGAGTGTGAGGGTGAGGGTGAGCGTTAGGGTTAGGATTAGAGTTAGGGTTTGGGTTAGGCTTAGTTTGAGTGTTTGGGTGAGGGTGAAGTTTAGGTTTAGGGTGAGGGCTAGGGTTAGGATTAGAGTTAGGGTGAGTGTGAGGGTGAATGTGAGGGTTAGGGTTAGGGTAAGGGCTAGGGTTAGGGTTAGGTTTAGGGTGAGGTTAGGTTTAGGGTTAGGGATAGGGTCAGGGTTAGTGTTAGGGTTAGGGTGAGGATGAGGTTTTGGTTTAGGGTTAGGGTGAAGTTAAGGGATAGGGTGAGGTTAGGGATAGGTTTAGGGTTAGGATGATGGTGAGGGTGGGGGTTAGAGTTAGCATTAGTCTTAGGCTTAGGGTTAGGGTGAGGTTTAGGGTTAGAATTAGGGTTAGGGGGAAGGTGAGGGTTTAGGGTCAGGGTTAGGGTGAGGTTTAGGGTTAGGGTGTGTGTAAGGGTTAATGTTAGGGTGAGGGTGGGTGTATGTTTTAGGGTGAGAGTGAGGGTAAGAATGAGGGTTACGCTTGGGATTAGGGTTGGTTTGAGGGCTAGGGTGCCGGTGAGGTTTAGGTTTAGGGTGAGGTTTAGGCGTAGGGTTAGGGTCATGGTTAGGGTTAAGGTTAAGCTGAGATTTAGGTTTCGTGTGAGCGTTAGGCTGAGGGTAAGGGTTAGGTTGAGGGTAAGTGTTAGGGTGAGGGTTAGGGTGAGAGTGAGGGTTAGGGTTAGCGTGAGTGATAGGGTGAGGGTTAGGGTTAGGGTAAGGGCTAGGTTTAGGTTTAGGGTTAGGGTGAGGTTAGGGTGAGGGTGAGGGTTAGGGTGAGAGTTAAGGTTTGGGTGAGGGTTAGGGTTAGGGTTAGGGTGAGGGTTAGTTTTAGGGTGATGTTTTGGGTGAGGTTTCGGGTTAGGGTGAGGGTGAGGGTTCGGGATAGGGTGAGGGTGAGGGTGATAGTGAGGGTTAGGGTCAGCCTTAGTCTTATTGTGAGGGTTATGGTGAGGGTTAGGTTTAAGGTTAGGATTCAGTTTAGGATAAGGGTGTGGGTTAGGTTTAGTGTTAGTTTGAGGGTTAAGCTTAGCATTAGGGTTAGGGTGAGGTTTAGGTGAGGGTTAGGGTTAGCGTTAGAGTTAGTTTTAGGGTGAGGGTGAGGTTGAGGGTTAGGATTTAGGATATGTTTACAGTTAGGTTGAGGGTGTAGGTGAGGTTGAGGGTTAGAGTTAGGATTAGGGTTAGGCTAAGGGTGAGGGTGAGGGTGAGGGTGAGGGTGAGGGTTAGGATAAGGGGGAGGTTTAGGCTTAGGGTGATGTTTAGGCTGAGGGTGAGGGTTAGGGTGTGGGTATGCGTGAGAGTGAGACTGAGGGTTAGGGTTTGGGTGATGGTGAGGTTTAGGGTGAGCATTAGGGTTAGGTTTAGGGTGACGTTGAGCGTTAAAGATTGGGTCTGGGTGAGGTTTAGGGTTAGGGTTAGGGTGAGGGTAAGGGTTAGGGTGAGAGTTAGGGTGAGAGTGAGGGTTAGGGTTATCGTGAGGTTTAGGGTGATGGTTAGGGTGAGGGTTAGGGTTGGGGTTAGGTTTTGGTTTAGGGTGAAGGTGAGGGTTACGGTTAGGGTGAGGGTGAGGGTGAGGGTTAGGGTTAGGGTTAGGTTTAGGGTGAGGGTGAGGTGAGGGTTAGGTTGAGTTTAAGGTTTAGGGAAAGAGTTAGGGTGAGGTTAAGGGTTAGCTTGAAGGTGAGGGTGAGGGTGAGGGTTAGGATTAGAGTTAGGCTTAGGGTTAGGATGAGTGTGAGTGTGAGGGTGAGGGTTAGGTTTAGCGTTAGGGTGAGGGCTAGGGTGAGGGTGAGGGTGAGGGTTAGGGTGAGGCTGAGGGTGAGGGTTTCGGTTAGGTAGGGGTGAGGGTTAATGTGAGGATTACGGTGAGGTTGAGGGTCAGGTTGAGGGTTAGGCTTAGGGTGAGGGTTAGGGTTAGGGTTAAGGTGAGGGTTAGGGTTCGGGTGATGTTTAGGTTGAGGGTGAGAGTTAGGGTGAGGGTGAGGGTTCGCGTGAGGTTGAGGCTTAAGGTGTGGGTGAGGGTTAGGCTTAGTGTGAGTGTTAATGTGATGGTGATGGTTATGGTGAGGGTGAGGGTTAGGGTTAGGGTGAGGATTAGGTTTAGGTTTAGGCTTAGGATGAGTGTTAGGTTGAGGGGTAGGTTTATGATTAGAGTGAGGGTTAGGGTTATTGTGATTGTTAGGGTTAGGGTGAGGGTTAGTATTAGGTTGTGGTTGAGGTTTAGGTTTCAGGTGAGGTTTAGGGTTAGGTTTAGGGTTTGTGTTAGGGTGAGGGTGAGGGTGAGGGTTAGTGTCAGGTGTAGGGATAGGTTTAGGGTGAAGGTGATGGAGAAAGTTAGGTTAAGGATTAGGGGTAGTGTTAGGGTTAGGCTTAGTGTGAAGGTGAGGGTGACGGTGAGGTTTAGGGTGAGTGTTAGGGTTAGGGTTAGGGTGAACGTTAGGGTTAGGGTGATGTTTAGGGTGAGGGTGAGTGTTAGGCTGAACATGATATTTAGGCTGAGGTTGAGGGTTAGTTTTATGGTTAGTATTAGGGTGAGTGTTAGGGTTAGTTTTAGGGTTAGGTTGAGGGTAATCATTAGGGTGAGGTTTAGGGTGATGGTTAGAGTTAGGATCAGGGTTAGTGTTAGGGTTAGGGTGAGGATGAGGGTTTGGGTTAGGGTTAGGGTGAAGGTAAGGGATAGGGTGAGGTTTAGGGATAAGTTTAGGGTTAGGGTGACGGTGTGGGTGAGGGTTAGTGTTAGCATTAGGCTTAGGCTTAGGTTTAGGGTGAGGGTTAGGGTTAGAATTAGGGTTAGGGGGAAAGTGAGGGTGAGAGTGAGGGTTAGGGTTAGTGTTAGGGTGAGGGTTAGGGTTAGTGTTAGGGTGAGAGTTAGGGTTAGGGTGTGGGTTAGGTTTAGTGTTAGGGCGAGGGTTAGAGTGTGATTTAGGGTGAGGGTGACGGTAAGGATGAGGGTTAGTGTTAGGATTAGGGTTGGTTTGAGGGCTAGGGTGAGGGTAAGGGTTAGGGTTAGGGTGAGGTTTAGGGTTAGGTTTAGGGTTAGGGTCATGGTTAGCGTTAGGGTTAGGATGATGTTTAAGTTTAGTGTGAGCATTAGGCTGAGGGTAAGGGTTAGTTTGAGGGTAAGGGTTAGGGTGAGGGTTAGGGTGAGAGTGAGGGTTAGGTTTAGCGTGAGTGTTAGGGTTAGGATTAGGTTTAGGTTAGGGTTAGCCTGAGGATGAGGGTGAGGGTGAGGGTGATGTTGAGGTTTAGGGTTTGGCTTAGGGTTAGGGTTAGTGTGAGGGCTAGGGTGAGTGTGAGGGTTAGGGTGAGTGTGTGGGTGAGGGTGAGGGTTAGGTTTAGGATTAGAGTTAGGGTTTGGGTTAGGCTGAGTTTGAGTGTGTGTGTGAGGGTGAGGTTTAGGGTTAGGGTTAGGGTGAGGGCTTGTGTTTGAATGAGGGTTAGGGTGAGTGTGAGTGTGAATATGAGGGTTAGGGTTAGGGTTAGGGCTAGGATTAGGGTAAGGTTTGGGGTGACGTTAGGTTGAGGATTAGGGTTAGGGTCAGGTTAGTGTTATTGTTAGTGTGAGGATGAGGTTTGGGTTAGGGTTAGGGTGAAGGTTAGGGATAGGGTGAGGTTTAGGGATAGGTTTAGGATTAGGGTGACGGTGATGGTGAGGGTTAGATTTAGCATTAGTCTAAGGCTTAGGGTTAGGGTGAGTTTTAGGGTTTGAATTAGGTTTAGGGGGAAGGTGAGGGTTTAGGGTGAGGGTCAGGGTTAGGGTTAGGGTGAGGTTTAGGGTTAGGTTGTGGGTTAAGGTTAGTGTTAGGGTGAGGGTGAGTGTGTGATTTAGGGTGAGGGTGAGGGTAAGGATGAGGGTTAGGATTGGGATTAGGGTTGGTTTGAAGGCTATTGTGTGGGTGAGGGTTAGGGTTAGGGTTAGGTTTGGTGGTAGGTTTAGGGTCATGTTTAGCATTAAGGTTAGGGTGAGATTCAGGTTTAGTGTGAGCGTTAGGCTGAGGGTAAGGTTTAGGGTGAGGGTAAGTGTTAGGTTGACGGTTAGGGTGAGAGTGGGGGTTAGGTTTAGCGTGAGTGTTAGGGTGAGGTTTAGGGTTAGGGTAAGGGCTAGGGTTAGGTTTAGGGTTAGGGTGAGGTTAGGGTGAGGGTGAGGGTTTGGGTGAGAGTTAAGGTTTGGGTGAGGGTTAGTTTTAGGGTGATGTTTTGGGTGAGAGTGAGGGTTAGGGTGAGGGTGAGGGTTCGGGTTAGGGTGAGGGTGAGGGTGATAGTGAGGGTTAGGGTTAGCCTTAGTTTTATTGTGAGGGTTAGGGTTAGGGTTAGGGTTAGGGTTCGTTTTAGGATGAGGGTGTGGGTTAGGGTTAGTGTTAGGTTGAGGGTTAAGCTTAGCATTAGGGTTAGGGTGAGGTTTAGGGTGAGGGTTAGGGTTAGGGTTAGAGTTAGGTTTAGGGTGAGGGTGAGGTTGAGGGTTAGGATTAGGGATAGGTTTACAATTAGGTTGAGGATGTGGGTGAGGTTGAGGGTTAGGGTTAGGAATAGGGTAAAGTTTAGGGTTAGGCTGAGGGTGAGGGTGAGGGTGAGGGTTAGGATAAGGGGGAGGGTTAGGCTTAGGGTGAAGTTTAGGCTGTGGGTGAGGATTAGGGTGAGGGTATGGGTGAGGGTGAGACTGAGGGTTAGGGTTTGGGTGATGGTAAGGTTTATGGTGAGCATTAGGGTTAGGTTTAGGGTGATATTGAGCATTAAGGTTTGGGTCTAGGTGAGGTTAAGGGTTAGGGTTAGGGTGAGGGTAAGGGTTAGGGTGAGGGTTAGGGTGAGAGTGAGGGTTGCGTTTTTCGTGAGGTTTAGGGTGATGGTTAGGGTGAGGGTTAGGGTTGGGTTTAGGGTTTAGTTTAGGGTGAGGGTGAGGGTTATGGTTAGGCTGAGGGTAAGGGTTAGGGTTATGGTTAGCGTTAGGTTTAGGTTGAGGGTGAGGGTGAGGTTTAGGTTTAGGGTTAGAGTTAGGGTTAGGTTTAGGTTGAGGGTGAGGATTAGGGTTAATGTTAGGGTGAGGGTAAGGTTTACGGAGAGGGTTAGGGTGAGGGTGAGGGTTAGGCTGAGGGTGAGGGTGAGGGTGAGGGTTAGGATTAGGGTTAGGCTTAGGTTTAGGATGAGGGTGAGGGTGAGAGGTAGGGTTAGGGTTAGGGTGAGGGCTAGGTTTAAGATTAGGGTTAGAGTGTGTGTGAGGTTGAATGTGTGGTTTAGGGTTAGGGTAAGGGCTAGGGTTAGGGTTAGGTTAGGGTGAGGTTAGGTTGAGGGTTAGGGTTAGGGTCAGGATTAGTGTTATGATTAGGGTGAGGATGAGGGTTTGGGTTAGGGTTAGGGTGAAGTTTAGGGATAGGGTGAGGTTTAGGGATAGTTTTAGGGTTAGTGTGACTGTGAGGGTGAGTGTTATAGTTAGCATTAATCTTAGACTTAGGGTTAGGGTGAGGTTTAGGGTTAGAATTAGGGTTAGGTGGAAGGTGAGGGTTTAGGGTGAGGGTTAGGATTAGGGTTATGGTGAGGTTTAGGTTTAGGGTGTGGGTTAGGGATAGTGTTATGGTGAGGGTGAGTGTGTGATTTAGGGTGAGGGTGTGGGTAAGGATGAGGTTTAGGGTTGTTTTGAGGGCTAGGGTGCGCGTGAGTGTTTTGGTTACGGTGAGGTTTCGGGGTAGGGTTAGGGTCATGGTTAGCGTTAAGGTTAGGGTGAGATTTAGGTTTAGCGTGAGCGTTACGCTGGGGGTAAGGGTTAGGGTGAGGGTAAGTGTTAGGGTGAGGGTTAGGCTGAGATTGAGGTTTAGGTTTAGCGTGAGTGTTAGGGTGAGGGTTAGGGTTAGAGTAAGGGCTAGGGTTAGGTTTAGGGCTAGGGTGAGGTTAGGGTGAGGGTGAGGGTTCGGGTTCGGGTTAGGGTGAGGGTGACAGTGAGGGTTAGGGTTAGCCTTAGTCTTATTGTGAGGGTTATGGTTGGGGTTAGGGTTAGGGTTAGGGTTCGTTTTAGGATGAGGGTGTGGGTTTTGGTTAGCGTTAGGTTGAGTGTTAAGCTTAGCATTAGGGTTAGGGTGAGGGTTAGGGTGAGGGTTAGGATTGGGGTTAGGGTTTGGTTTAAGGTGAGGGTGACGGTTACGTTTAGGGTGAGGGTGAGGGTGAGAGTGAAGGTTAGGGTTATCGTGCGGTTTAGGGTGATGGTTAGGGTGAGTGTTAGGGTTGGGGTGAGGGTTTGGTTTTGTGAGGGTGAGGGTTATGGTTAGGGTGAGGGTGAGGGTGAGGGTTAGGGTTAGGGTTAGGTTTAGGGTGAGGGGGAAGGTGAGGGTTAGGTTTAGGGTTAGGTTTAGGTTTAGGGTGAGGTTTAGGGTTAGGGTTAGGGTGAGGGTAAGGTTTAGGGAGAGAGTTAGGGTGAGGGAGAGGGTTAGGCTGAGGGTGAGGGTGAGGGTGAGTGTTAGGATTAGAGTTAGGCTTAGGGTTAGGATGAGGGTGAGGGTGAGGGTTAGGGTTAGGGTTAGGGTGAGAGCTAGGTTGAGGGTGAGGGTTAGGGTTAGTGTGAGTGTGAGGGTTTTGGTTAGGTAGGGGTGAGGGTTAATGTGAGGATTAGGGTTAGGATGAGGGACAGGGTGAGGGTTAGGGTTAGGGTTAAGGTGAGGGTTAGGGTTCAGGTGATGTTTAGGTTGAGGGTGATTGTTAGGGTGATGGTGAGTGTTCCCGTGAGGTTGAGGGTTAAGGTGTGGGTGAGGGTTAGGTTTAGGTAGAGGTTGAGGATTACGTTTAGGGTTAGGGTTAGGATGAGTGTTAGGTTGAGGGGTGGGTTTATGGTTAGAGTGAGGGTTAGGGTAATTGTGATTGTTAGGGTTAGGGTGAGGGTTAGGATTATGTTGTGTTTGAGGGTTAGGTTTAAGGTGAGGTTTAGGGTTAGATTTAGGGTTCGTGTTAAGGTGAGGGTGAGGGTGAGGTTTAGGGGTAGGGGTAGGGATAGGTTTAGGGAGAAGGTGATGGAGAGGGTTAGGTTAAGGATTAGGGGTAGGGTTATGGTTAGGCTTAGGGTGAGGGTGAGGGTGAGGGTGAGGTTTAGGGTGAGTGTTAGGGTTAGGGTTAGGGTGAAGTTTAGGGTTCGGATGATGTTTAGGATGAGGGTGAGTGTTAGGCTGACGGTGATGTTTAGGCTGAGGGTGAGAGTTAGGTTTATGGTTAGTATTAGGGTGAGTGTTAGGCTTAGGGTTAGGGATAGTGTGAGGATTAGGGTGAAGTATAGGGTTAGGGTTTGGGTGTGGATTAGTGTGAGGATTAAGGTTAGGGTTAGGGTTAGGTTGAGGGTAATTTTTAGGGTGAGTTTTAGGATGAGTGTTAGGTTT
Source organism: Dipodomys merriami (assembly GCF_024711535.1). Lineage (NCBI taxonomy): Eukaryota > Metazoa > Chordata > Mammalia > Rodentia > Heteromyidae > Dipodomys > Dipodomys merriami. The sequence goes on along the minus strand of NW_027206402.1, from coordinate 906,364 downwards.
AGTATCAGGGTTAGTGTTAGGGTTAGGGTGAGGATGAGGGTTTGGGTTAGGTTTAGGGTGAAGGATAGGGATAGGGTGAGGTTCAGGGATAAGTTTAGGGTTAGGGTGACAGTGAGGTTGAGGGTTAGAGTTAGCATTAGTCTTAGGCTTAGGGTTAGGGTGAGGTTTAGGGTTACAATTAGGGTAAGGGGGAAGGTGAGGTTTTAAAGTTAGGGATAAGGTTAGGGTTAGGGTGAGGTTTAGGGTTAGAGTGTGGGTTAGGGTTATTGTTAGGGTGAGGGTGGTGTTTCGGGTGAGGGTGAGTGTTAGGCTGACGGTGATGTTTATGCTGAGGGTGAGGGTTAGGTTTATGGTTAGTATTAGGGTGAGTGTTAGGGTTAGGGTTAGGGATAGGGTGAGGATTAGGGTGAAGTTTAGGGTTAGGGTTTGGATGAGGATTAGTGTGAGGATTAGGGTTAGGGTTAGGGTTAGGGTTACGTTGAGGGTAATCATTAGGGTGAGGTTTAGGGTGAGTGTTAGGTTTAGGTTCAGGGTTAGTGTTAGGGTTAGGATGAGGATGAGGGTTTGGGTTAGGTTTAGGGTGAAGGATAGGGATAGGGTGAGGTTTAGGGATAAGTTTAGGGTTAGGGTGACAGTGAGGGTGAGGGTTAGAGTTAGCATTAGTCTTAGGCTTACGGTTAGGGTGAGGTTTAGGGTTACAATTAGGGTAAGGGGGAAGGTGATGGTTTAGGGTGAGGGTTAGGGTTAGGGTTAGGGTGAGGTTTAGGGTTAGGGTGTGGGTTAGGGTTAGTGTTAGGGTGAGGGTGAGTGTGTGATTTAGGGTGAAGGTGAGGGTAAGGATGAGGGTTAGGGTTAGGATTAGCGTTGGTTTGAGGGCTAGGGTGTGGGTGAGGGTTAGGGTTAGGGTGAGGTTTAGGGGTAGGGTTAGGGTCATGGTTAGCGTTAAGGTTAGGTTGAGATTTTGGTTTATTGTGAGCGTTAGGCTGAGAGTAAAGTTTAGGGTGAGGGTTAGGGTGAGATTGAGGGTTAGGTTTACCGTGAGTGTTAGGGTAAGGGTTAGGGTTAGGGTAAGGGCTAGGGTTAGGCTTAGGGTTAGGGTGAGGTTAGGGTGAGGGTGAGGGTTAGGGTGAGAGTTAAGGTTTGGGTGAGGGTTAGGGTTAGGGCTAGGGTGAGGGTTAGTTTTAGGGTGATGTTTTGGGTGAGGTGAGGGTTAGGTTGAGGGTGAGGGTTCGGGTTAGGTTCAAGGTGAGGTTCATAGTGAGGGTTAGGGTTAGCCTTAGTCTTATTGTGAGGGTTATGATGAGGGTTAGGGTTAGGGTTAGGGTTCGGTTTAGTTTGGGGGTGTGGGTTAGGGTTAGTGTTAGGTTGAGGGTTAAGCTTAGCATTAGAGTTAGGGTGAGGTTTAGTGTCAGGTTTAGGGTTTGGTTTAGGGTTTGGTTTAGGCTGAGGGTGAGGGTTACGGTTAGGGTGAGGGTGAGGGTGAGGGTTAGGGTTAGGATTAGGTTTAGGGTGAGGGTGAGGGTGAGGTTTAGGTTTAGGGTGAGGGTAAGGTTTAGGGAGATGGTTAGGGTGAGGGTGAAGGGTTGGGCTGAGGGTGAGGGTGAGGGTGAGGGTTAGGATTAGAGTTAGGCTTAGGATTAGGATGAGTGTGAGTGTGAGGGTGAGTGTAAGGGTTAGGGTTAGGATGAGGGCTAGGGTAAGGGTGCGGGTTATTGTGAGGTTGAGGGTGAGGGTTTCGGTTAGGTATAGATGAGGGTTAATGTGAGGATTAGGGTGAGGTTGAGGGTCAGGGCGAGGATTAGGTTTAGGGTGAGGGTTAGGGTTAGGGTTAAGTTGAGGGTTAGGGTTCGGGTGATGTTTAGGTTGAGGGTGAGTTTTAGGGTGAGGGTGAGGGTTCGCGTGAGGTTGAGGGTTAAGGTGTGGTTGAGGGTTAGGCTTAGGGTTAGTGTTAGGGTGACGGGGATGGTTATGGTGAGGGTGAGGGTTAGGGTTAGGGTTAGGGTGAGGATTAGGTTTAGGGTTAGGCTTAGGATGATTGTTAGGTTGAGGGGTAGGTTTATGTTTAGAGTTAGGTTTAGGGTTATTGTGATTGTTAGGGTTAGGGTGAGGGTTAGAATTAGGTTGTGGTTGAGGGTTAGGTTTAAGGTGAGGTTTAGGATTAGGTTTAGGGTTCGTGTTAGGGTGAGGGGCAGGGGGAGGGTTAGTTTTAGTGGTAGGGATAGGTTTAGGGTGAAGGTGATGGAGAGGGTTAGGTTAAGGATTAGGCTTAGGGTTATGGTTAGGCTTAGGGTGAGGGTGAGGGTGAGGGTGAGGTTTAGGGTGAGTGTTAGGGTTAGGCTTAGGGTGAAGGTTAGGGTTATGGTGATGTTTAGGCTGAGGGTGAGGGTTAGGTTTATGGTTAGTATTAGGGTGAGTGTTAGGGTTAGGGTTAGGGATAGGGTGAGGATTAGGGTGAAGTTTAGGGTTAGGGTTAGGGTGAGGATTAGTGTGAGGCTTAGGGTTAGGTTTAGGTTTAGGGTTAGGGTGAGGGTGAGGGTTAGGGTTAGGGTTCAGGGGAGGGTTAAGGTTATGGTTATGGTTAGGGTGAGGGTTAGTATTAGGGTTAGGGTTAAGCTTAGGTTTAGGGTTACGGTTAATGTTAGTGTTAGGGTGAGGGTGAGGGTTAGGATTAGGGTTATATTTTGGGTATGGTTTAGGGTTAGGGTTAGGGTTAAGTTTAGTGTTAGGTTTAGGGTTAGTATGAGAGGTAGTTTGAGGGTTAGGGTTAGGTTTAGGGTGAGGGTTAGGGTTATTGTGAGGGTTAGGGTTAGCGTTAGGTTTAGGGTTAGGGTGAGGGTTAGGTTTAGGGTGGAGGTTAGGGTTGGGGGAAGATTAAGGTTTAGGGGTAGGTTTTGGTTGAGGGTGATGGTGAGGATGAGGGTGAGCGTGAGGTTTCGGTTGAGGGTTTGAGTTAGAATTAGGGTGAGGTTGAGGGTGAAATTTAGGGTATAGGGTTAGGGTTTCGGTGAGTGTGAGGTAAGGGTAAGGGTTAGTGTTAGGGTTAGGGTTTGGGTGAGGTTTAGGTTTTGGGATAGGCTAAGGGTGAGGGTGAAGGTTAGGGTTAGAGTTAAGGTTACGGTGAGGGATAGGTTTAGGGTTAGTGTTAGGATTAGGGTTATTTTGGGGTTTATGATGAGGTTTAGGGTTAAGTTTAGGCTTAGGGTTAAGATTAGGGTTAGGGTGAGGGTGAGTTTGAGGGTTAGGGTGAGGGTTAGGGTTAGTCTTAGTGTTAATCTGAGGGTCAGGTTTAGGGTGAGGATTAGGGTTAGGGTTAGGGCGAAGGTAAGGTGATGGTGAGGGTTAGGGTTAGGGTTAGGGTGAGATTTAGGGTTAGGCTTAGGGTGAGCATGAAGTTTAGGGTGCAGGTTAGAGTTGGGGTGAGGGTAAGGGTTAGGCACAGGGTTAGGTTGAGGGTGAGGGTGAGGGTTACGGTTAAATTATGGTTAGGGTTAGGCTGAGGGTAAGGGTGAGATGGAGGGCTAGGCTTAACGTTAGTGTGAGGGTTAGGGTTAGGGTGATGTTTAAGGTGAGGTTTAGGGTTAGGGTGAGGGTTAGGGTGCGGGTGAGGTTTAGGGTGAGTGTTAGGATGAGGGTTAGGTTTAGGGTTAGGATGAGGTTTAGGATGGGGGCTAAGGTTAGGGTGAGGGTTAGGCTTAGTGTGAGGGTTAGGGTTAGGTTAAGGTTTAGGGTGATGGTTAAGGTGAGGGTTACCGTGAGTGATAGGGTGAGGGTTAGTGATAGGGTTAGGGTTAGGGTGAGGGTTAGGGCAAGGCTAAAGCTTAGGGTGAGGGTTAGGGTAAGGCTAAGTTTTAAGGTGAGGGTGAGGGTGATTGTTAGGTTTAGGGTTAGGGTGAGGTTCAGCATTAGGGTTATGGTTATGGTTAGGGTTAGGATGAGGCTTAGCGTGAGGGGTAGGGTTAGGGCTAGGTTAAGGTTTAGGTTTAGTGTGAGTGTTAGTGTTAGTGTTAGGGTTAGGGTTAGGGTGAGGGTTAGGTTGAGGGTTAGGGTTTGGGTTAGGGTTACGTTAAGGTTGAGGTTTTGGGTGAGGTTTAGGGTTAGTGTGAGGTTTAGGGTGAGGGCTAGGGTTGGGGGTAGGGTTAAGTTGAGGGTGAGGGTGAGGGTTAGGGTTATGATTAGGGTTAGGGTGAGGGCTAGGGTGAAGGTGAGGATTAGGGTTAGGTTTACAGTGAGTGTTAGGGTGAGGGTTAGGGTTAGGATTAGGGTTATGGTGAGAGTTAGGATTAGGTTTAGTGTTAGGGTCAGAGTGAGGGTTAGGGTTAGAATTAGTTTTAGGTGACGGCGAGGTTGAGGGTGAGGGTTAGGGTTAGGGTTAGGGTGAGATTTCGGGTTAGGGTTAGGGTGAGGGTTTTTGTTCTCTTTAGGGTTACGGTTAGGTAGAGGGATAGGATAGGGCTAGGTTTAGAGTTATTGTTAGGGTTAGGATTAGGTTTAAGTTTACCTTTACAATGTGGGTGAGAGTGAGGGTGAGGTTTAGGGTTAGGGTTAGGATGAGGTTTAGTGTTAGGGTTAGGGTTAAGGTTAGGGTTAGGGTTAGCTTTAGGATGAGGGTTAGGGTGAGGGGCAGTGGTAGGGTTAGGGTGATGGTTAGGGTTAGTGTTAGGGTTAGGGTTAGGGTGGAGTTTAGGTTTATGTTGAGTGTTAGGGTTAGGCATAGGTTTAGGTTGAGGGTGAGGTTGAGGGTTAGCAGTAGGATTAGGTTTAGGGTTAGGCTGAGGTGAGGTTGAGAATGAGGGTGTGTGAGGGTTAGGGTTAGGTTTAGGCTTAGGCTTAGGGTTAGGCGGAGGGTGAGGGTGAGAGTAAGGGTTAGGGTTAGGGTTGGGGTTGGGGTTAGGTTTTGTATTAGGGTTAGGGTGAGGGTTAGGAAGAGGGTCAGGGTTAGGATTAGGGTTAGGGTGAGGGTGAGTGTGAGGGTTAGGGTTAGGGTTACTATTAGGCTTATATTTAGGCTGAGAGTGAGGGTGAGGGTGAGGGTTAGATTTAGGGTGAATTTTAGGTTTATTGTTAGGTTGAAGTTTAGGGTTAGGTTTAGGGTTAGTGTTAGGGTGAGGGGTAGGGTTAGGGTTAGCATGAGGGTTAGGTTTAGTTGGAGGTTTAGCGGTAGGGTGAGGGTTGGGGTGAGGTTAAGTCTAAGGGTGAGGTTTAGTGTGAGAGTGAGGTTTAGGGATATCTTTAGGGTGAGTTTGAGTGTAAGTGTGCGGGTTTGGGTTAGGGTTAGGTTTAGGATGAGGGTGAGTGTTAGGGTGAGGGTGAGTGTTATGGTGAGGATTAGGGTTAGTGTGAGGGTTAGGGTTAGGTTTAGGGTTAAGCTTCTGGTCAGGGTAAGTGTTAGGGTAAGTGTTAGGGTGAGAGTGAGTGTTTGGGTTATCGTGAGTGTTAGGGTGAGGGTTATGGTTATGGTTAGGTTGAAGGTGAGGGTTAATCTAAGGGTGAAGGGTGAGGGTGAGGGTTAGGATTAGGGTTACTGTTAGGGTTAGGCTGAGGGTTAGGATGAGGGTGATTGTGAGGGTTAGCATTAGGGTTAGGGTAAGGGTAAGGGTTAGGGTTAGGGTTAGGATGAGGTTTAGGATGAGGGCTAGAGTTAGGGTTAGGGTGAGGGTTAGGCTTAGTGTGAGGGTTAGGGTTAAGTTAAGGGTTAGGGTGATGGTTAGGGTGAGGGTTACCGTGAGGGTTAGGGTGAGGGTTAGTGATAGGGTTAGGGTTAGGGTGAGAGTTAGGGCAAGGCTAAGGCTTAGGGTGAGGGTTAGGGTAAGGCTAAGGGTTAGGGTGAGCGGTAGGGTTAGGGTTAGGGTGAGGTTTAGATTTAGTGTGAGGGTTAGGGTTAGGGTTAGTTTTAGGGTGAGGGTAATATTTAGGGTGAGGGTTAGGGTGATAGTGAAGTTTAGGGTTAGCCTTAGTCTTAATGTGAGGGTTATGGTGAGGGTTAGGGTTAGGTTTAGGTTTAGGATGAGGTTGAGGGTTAGTTTTAGGGTTAGGGTGAGGGTTAGGGTTAGTGTGAGGATTAGGGTTAGGGTTAGGGTTAGGGTGAGGGTAAGGTTTAGGGTGAAGGGTAGTGTAAGAGTGAGGGTTGGGGTTATTGTGAGTGTTAGGGTGAGGGTTAGGGTGAGTGTTAGGGTTAGGGTTAGGGTGAGGGTTAGCGGGAGGGTAAGGATTATGTTGTGGATTGGGGTTAGGTTGAGATTCAGGGTGTGGGAGAGGGTTAGGGTTAGGTTGAGGTTAAGTGTTAGGGTGAGAGTTAGGGTGAGGTTTAGTCTTAGCATTAGGGTTAAGGTGAGGGTTAGATTGAGGGTTAGGTTTAGGGTTAGAGTTAGGTTTAGGGTGAGGGTGAGGGTTAGGATTAGGGTTATGTTTCAGGTTAGGTTGAGGGTGAGGGTGAGGGTGAGGTTTAGGGTTATGATTAGGGTTAGGTTTAGGGTTAGGCTGAGGGTGAGGTTGAGGGTGAGGGTTAGGGTGATGGTATGGGTCAGGGTGAGCCTGAGGGTTAGTGTTTGGGTGAGGGTGAGATTTAGGGTGAAGGTTATTTTGAGGGTGAGTGTTAGGGTTTGGTTTAGGGTGACGGTGAGAGTTAGGGTTTTGGTCTGGATAGGTTTAGGGTTAGGGTGAGGGTGAGGGTAAGGGTTAGGGTGAGGGTTAGGGTGAGAGTGAGGCTTAGGGTTATTGTGAGGGTTCGGGTGATGGATTGGTTGAGGGTTAGGTTTGGTTTTAGGCTTTGGTTTAGGGTGAGGGTTAGGGTTAGGTTTAGGTTTATATTGAGGGTGAGGGTGAGGGTTAGGTTTAGGATTAGGGTTAGGGTTAGGTTTAGCCAGAGAGTGAGGTTTAGGGTTAGGGTTAGGATGAGGGTTAGGGTGAGGGTGAGGGTTAGGGTTAGGGTTATGTTTAGGGTGAGCTTAGGTGAGGGTGCGGGTGAGGGGTAGGATTAGTTTTAGGGTTAGGCTGAGGGTGAGGGTGAGGGTTAGTGTGATTTTGAGGGTTAGGCTTAGGGTGAGGATTGTTGTGAGTGTGAGGGTTAGGGTGAGGGTTAGGGTTATGGTTAGGTTTAGCGTGAGGGTTAGGGGGAGAGTAAAGTTTTGGGTGAGGTTTAGGGTGAGGGTGGGTTTTAGAGTTAGGGTTAGAGTTAGGGTGAGTGTTTTAGTGAGGGTTAGGGTTAGGTTGGAGTGAGGGGCAGTTTGAGGGGTAGGGTTAAGTTTAGGGTGTGCGTTAGGTTTAGAGTGAGGGTTAGGGTTAGGGTTAGGGTGAGGGTAAGGGTTAGGGTGAGGATTAGGGTAAGAGTGAGGGTTAGGGTTAGCCTTAGGTTTAGTGTGAAGGATAGGGTGATGGTTAGGGTTAGGTTTCGGGTGAGGGTGAGTGTGAGGGTTAGGGTTAGGGTTAGGTTTAACGTACGGTTTAGGGTGAGGGGTAGGGTGAGTGTGAGGTTTTGGGTTACCGTGAGTGTTAGGGTCAGGGTTAGGTTGAGGGTTAGGGTTTGGGTCTGGTGAGGTTTAGGGTTAGGGTGAGGGTGAGGGTAAGGGTGAGGATGAGGTTTAGGGTGAGAGTGAGGCTTAGGATTATCGTGAGGGTTAGGGTGATGGATTGGTTGAGGGTTAGGGTTGGGATTAGGGTTTGGTTTAGGTTGAGGGTGAGTGTTAGTTTTAGGGTTAGGGTTAGGTTGAGGGTTAGGTTTAGTTTAAGGGTTATGGATAGTGTGATGGTGAGGGTCAGGGTTAGGGTTAAGTTTAGGTTTAGGGTGAGGGTGTGGGTGAGGGTTAGGTTTAGGATTAGGGTTAGGGTTAGTTTTAGGCAGAGGGTGAGGTTTAGGGTTAGAGTTATGGTGAGGGTAAGGGTGAGGGTGAGGGTTAGGGTTAGAGTTATGGTTAGCGTGAGCTTAGGTGAGGGTGCGGGTGAGGGGTAGGATTAGTTTTAGGGTTAGGCTGAGGGTGAGGGTGAGGGTTAGGGTGAGTTTGAGGGTTAGGCTTAGGGTGAGGGTTATTGTGAGTGTGAGGGTTAGGGTGAGCGTTAGGGTTAGGGTTAGGTTTAGCGTGAGGGTTAGGGAGAGAGTAAGGGTTTGGGTGAGATTTAGGGTGAGGGTGGGTTTTAGAGTTAGGGTTAGAGTTAGGGTGAGGGTTATAGTGAGGATTAGGGTTAGGTTTGGGTGAGGGGCAGGGTGAGGGTTAGGGTTAAGTTTAGGGTGAGGGTTAGGTTTAGAGTGAGGGTTAGGGTAAGGGTTAGGATGAGGGTTAGGTTTAGGGTGGAGGATAGGGATGGTGTGAGAATAAGGGTTAGAGGCAGGGTTAGGTTGAGGTTGAGGGTTAGGGTTAAATTAGGGTTAGGTTTAGACTGAGGGCGATGGTGAGGATGAGGGTGTGGGTTCGGGTTCGGTTAAGGGTTTGGGTTAGGGTTAGGGGGAGGGGGAGGTTGAGGTTTAGGGTTAGGGTTACGGTGAGTGTGAGGTGAGGATGAGGGTTAGGTTGAGGTTTAGGGTTAGACTTAGGGTTAGGGTTAGTGTGTGGGTGATGGTTAGCGTTAGAGTTAAGGTTAGGTTGAGGGTTAGGGTTAGGGTTATGGTGAGGTTTAGGATGAGGGTTAAGGTTGGGATCAGAGATAGGGTGAGGGCTAGGTGAGGATGAGGGTTAGGGTTAGGTTTAGTGTGAGGTTTAGGGATAAGCTTAGGGTTAGGTTGAGGGTGAGAGTTAGGTTTAGGGTGGATGTTAGCGTTGGGGAGAAGATAAGGGTTAAGGGCAGGTTTAGTATGAGGGTGAGCATGAGGGTTAGGGTTAAATTATGGTTAGGGTTAGGCTGAGGGTGAGGGTAAGGATGAGCGTGTGTGTAGGGTAAGGTTGAGGGTTTGAGTGAGGTTGAGAGTGAGGGTTAGGTTTAGGGTGACGGTTAGGTTGAGGGTTAGGGTTTGCATTAGGGTTAGTTTGAGGTTGAGGTTTAAGGTTAGGTTTAGGGTTAGGGTTAGGGTTAGGTTGAGAGTTAGGATGGAGGTTAGTGTTAGGGTGAGGGTTAGGATGAAGGTTAGGGTTAGGATTAGGGTTAGGGTGAGGGCTAGGGTGAGGGTGAGGGTTAGGGTTACGGTTAAGGTTAGGGTTAGGGTGAGGGTTTGGGTTAGGGTTAGGGTTAGGGTTACGGTAAGGAAGAGGGTTTGGTTTAGGGTTAAGGTTAGGGTTAGGGTTATTGTTAGGGTTAGAGTTAGGGTTACGGTGAGGGTGAGTGTGAGGGTGATTGTTAGGCTAAGTTTAGCGAGATGTTTAGGGTTAGGGTTAGAGTGAGGGTGAGGTTTAGGGTTAGATATAGGGTTAGGGTGAGGGTTAGGATGAGGGTTGGGGTTAGGGTTAGTGTTAGGGTTATGGTTAGGGTGAAGATTAGGGTTAGGTTTAGAGTTAGGTTTAGGGTCATTTTTATTGTTAGGGTTAGGCTTACCTTTATGGTGAGGGTGAGGCTGATGGTAAGGTTAAGGGTTAGGTTTAGAGTGAGGGTTCGCGTTAGGGTTTGGGTTAGGGTTATGGTGAGGGTGAGAGTTAGGGTGAGGATGAGAGTGAGGGTTAGGATTAGGTTTAGGTTTAGCGGTTAGGTTTAGGTTTAGGCTTGGTTGAGTGTGAGTTTGAGGGTTAGGGTTAGGCTTAGTATTAGGCTGAAGTTGAGGCTGAGGGTGAGGGTTATGGTTAGGATGAGGGTGAGGTTTAGGTTTAGGGTTACAGTGACGTTGAGAGTTAGGGTTAGGGTGAGGGTGAGGGTTAGGGTTTGGGTACGGTTAGGGTTAGGGTGAGGGTTAAGGTGAGGTTTAGGGTTAGGGTGAGAGTTAGAGTTACGGTTACGGTGAGGTTGAGGATGAGGTTTAGGGTTAGAGTTAGGGTGAAGTTTAGGGTTAGGGTTAGGGTTAGTGTGAGGTTTACGGTTAGGGTTACAGTGAGGGTTAGGGTTATGTTGAGGGTGAGCATGAGGGTTAGGATTAGGGTTAGCTTTATGGTTATTGTTAGGGTGAGGGTGAGGCTGAAGGTGAGGTTAGGCTTAGGGTTTGGGTGAGCTTTAGGGGTAGGGTTAGGTTGAGGGTTTGGGTTAGGGTTAATGTTACTGTGAAGGTGACAGTTTGGGTTAGTGTTAGTGTTAGGGTTAGGGTTAGGTTTATTGTTAAGCTTACGGTTAGACTTACGGTTACGTTGAGGGTGAGGGTTAGGTTTAGGGTTAGAGTGAGGTTTAGAGTGAGGTAAGAGTTAGGGTGAGGGTTAGGGTTAGGGTGAGGTTAAGAGTTAGGGTGAGGGTTAGCATGAGGGTGAGGGTTAAGGTTAGGGTTAGTGTTAGTGTGAGGGTTAGGGTAAGGGTTAGGTTGAGATTTAGGGTTAGGATTAGGGTTAGGTTTATGCTGAGGGTGAGGATGAGTGTTAGGGTGAGGGTAAGGGTTAGGGTGAGGGATAGTGTGAGGGTGAGGGTTAGGCTGAGGGTGAGGGTCAGGTTTAGAATTAGAGTTAGGGTTAGTGTGAGGGTTAGGGTTAAAATTAGGATGAGGGTTAGGGTTAGGCTTAAGATTAGTGTGAGGGTGAGTTTTAGAATTAGTGTTAGGGTGAGGGCTAGGGTGAGGGTGAGGGTTAGGTTTAGGGTTAGGTTTAGGGTCATTTTTATTTTTAGGGTTAGGCTTACCTTTATGGTGAGGGTGAGGCTGATGGTGAGGTTAAGGGTTAGGTTTAGAGTGAGGGTTCGCGTTAGGGTTTGGGTAAGGGTTATGGTGAGGGTGAGAGTTAGGGTGAGGGTGAGAGTGAGGGTTAGGATTAGGTTTAGGTTTAGCGTTATTTTTAGGGTTAGGGTTAGGGTTACCTTTACGGTGAGAGTGAGGCTGAGGGTGAGGTTAGGTTTAGGGTTTGGGTGAGGTTTAGGTTTAGGTTTAGGGTTAGTGTTAGGGTGAGGGTTTGGGTTAGGGTTAGGGTTAGGGTCAGGGTGAGGGTTAGGGTTAGGGTTAGGATTAGGGTTAGGGTGAGTGTGAGTGTGAGGGTTAGGGTTAGGGTTATGGTTAGGCTTAGGATTAGGCTGAGGTTGAAGGTGAGGGTTAGCGTTAGGGTGAGGTTTAGGTTTAGGATGAGGGTTAGGGTTAGGATTAGCATTAGGGTGAGGGCTAGGGTGAGGTTGAGGGTTAGTGGTAGCATTAGGGTTATGGTGAGGTTTAGGGTTAAGTATAGGGTTAGGGTTAGGGTGAGGGTTAGGGTTAGGGTAAGGTTTACGGTTATGGTGAGGGTTAGGGTTAGGGTTAGGATGAGGGTGAGGGTGAGGGTTAGGATTAGGTTAAGGGTTATGGCTATTTTGAGTGATAGGTTTAGGGTTACGGTTACAGTGAGGGTGAAGATGAGTGTGAGGGTTAGTGTTAGGGTTAGGGAAAGGTTTAGGGTTAGGGATATGGTTAGGATTATGGTTAGGTTTAAGATGAGGCTTAGGGTAGGGTTAGGGTGAGGGTTAGCATTACTGTGAGGGTTAGGGTTAGTTTAGGGTTAGGTTGAGGGTTAGGATGAGGGTTAGGGTTTGGGTTACGGTTAGGGTGAGGGTGAGGGTAAAGGTGAGATTTAGGGTTAGGGCGAGGGTTAGAGTTACGGTTACAGTGAGGTTGAGGGTGAAGTTTAGGGTTAGGGTTAGGGTGAGGTTTAGGGTTAGGGTTAGGGTGAGAGTGAGGTTTAGGGTTAGGATTACAGTGAGGGTTAGGGTTAGGGTTAGGGTTATGTTGAGGTTAAGCATGAGGGTTAGGATTAGGGTTAGCTTTAGGGTTATTGTTAGGGTTAGGTTTAGGTTTACCTTTACGGTGAGGGTGAGGCTGAAGGTGAGGTTAGGCTTAGGGTTTGGGTGAGCTTTAGGATTAGGGTTAGGTGAAGGGTTAGGGGGAGGGTTTGGGTTAAGGTTAATGTTACTGTGAGGGTGACGGTTAGGGTTAGGGTTAGTGTTAGTGTTAGGTTTAGGGCTATTGTTAAGGTTAGGGTTAGACTTACGATTACGGTGAGGGTGAGGGTGAGGGTTAGGGTTAGAGTGAGGTTTAGAGTGAGGTAAGAGTTAGGGTGAGGGTTAGGGTTAGGGTGAAGTTTAGGGTGAGGTTGAGGGGTAGGGTTAGGTTAACATTAGAGTGATGTTAAGAGTTAGGGTGAGGGTTAGGTTGAGGGTGAGGGTTAAGGTTAGGGTTAGTGTTAGGGTGAGGGTTAGGGTTAGGTCTAGGTTGAGGGTTAGGGTTAGGATTAGGGTTAGGTTTATGCTGAGGGTGAGTGTGAGGGTTAGGTTGAGGGTAAGGTTTAGGGTGAGGGTTCGTGTGAGGGTGAGGGTTAGGCTGAGGGTGAGGGTTAGGATTAGGGTTAGGGTTAGGGTTAAGCTGATGGTGAGGGTGAGGGTCAGGGTCAGGTTTAGAATTAGAGTTAGGGTTAGGTTGAGGGTTAGGATTAAAATTAGGATGAGGGTTAGGGTTAGGGATAAGATTAGTGTGAGGGTGAGTTTTAGGATTAGTGTTAGGGTGAGGGCTAGGGTAAGGGTGAGGTTTAGGTTCATGGTTAGGGTTAGGGTGAGGGGTAGGGTTAGGGTTAGGGTGAGGGTAAGTTTTAGTGTGAGGGTTAGAGTTAGGGTTAGGTTAAGGGTAAGGGTTAGGGTGAGGGTTAGGGTGAGAGTGATGGTGAGGCTTAGGGTTAGGGTTAGGTTTAGTGTGAGGTTGAGAATGTGGGTTAGGTTTAGAATTAGGGTTAGGGTTATTCTGAGGGTGAGGGTGAGGGTTAGGGTGAGGGTAAGGGTTAGGTTAAGGGTTAGTGTGAGGGTGAGGTTTAGGCTGAGGGTGAGGGGTGAGGGTGAGTGTTAGGATTTGGGTTAGGGTTAGGGTTAAGCTGAGGGTGATGGTGAGGGCGAGGTTTAGAGTTAGAATTAGGCTTAGGGTGATGGTTAGGTTTAAAATTAGGATGAGGGATAGGATGAGGGTTAGGGTTAGGTTTAAGGTGAGGGTTAGGTTGAGGATAAGCATTAGGTTGAAGTTCAGGGTGAGAGTGAGGGTTAGGGTTATCATGAGTGTTAGGGTGAGTTTTAGGGTGAGGGTTAGGGTTTTAAGGTTATTGTGAGTGTGAGTGTTAGGGTTAGGGTGAGGGTGAGGGTTAGGATTAGGGATAGGGTTTGGCTGAGGGTTAGGGTGAGGGTAAAGGTGAGGGTGAGGGTTAGGTTTAGGGATAGGGTTAGGCTGAGGGTTAGAATGAGGGTTAAGGTGAGGTTTAGGGTTAGGGTGAGGGTGAGGGTGAGGGTGAGGGTTAGCAATAGGGATAGGGTGAAGGTTAGGGTAAGGTTAGGGTGACGGTGAGTGTGAGGGTTAGGATTAGGGTTAGGAATATTGTTAGGCTGAGGGAGAAGGTGAAGGTTATGGTTAGGGTGAGGGTTAGGGTGAGGGTTAGGTTTACTGTGAGGGTGAGGGTTAGGGTTAGTATTAGGGTTAGGTTTAGTGCTAAGCTGAGGGTGAGGTCTAAGTTTAGTGTGACGTTTAGGTTTAGGGTGATGTTTAGGGTGAGGGTGAGGGTTAGGGTGAGGGTGAGGGTTAGTATTAGGGTTAGCGTGAGTGTTAGGGTTAGGGTTAGGGTGAGGTTTAGTGTGAGGGTTAGGATTAGGGGTAGGGATACTCTTAGGCTGAGGGTGAGGATGAGGGTTAGGGTTAGGGTGAGGGTTACAGTTTAGATTAGGGTTAGGTTTAGTGTTAAGCTGAGGGTGAGGGTGAGGGTGAGGGCTAGGGTTAGGGTGAGGGTTAGGCTTAAGGTTAGGGTGAGGGTTAGGGTTAGGGTGATATTTAGGGTGAGGGTTAGGGTTAGGGTGTGGGATAGGGTGCAGGTGAGGGTTAGCGTTCGGGTTAGGATGAGGGTTAGGTTTAGGTTTAGGAAGACTGTTATGAGGGCTAGGCTTAGGGTTAGGGTGAGGGTTAGGCTTAATGTGAGGGTTAAGGTTATGTTTAGGGTTAGGGTGATGGTTAGGGTGAGGGTTAGGGTGAGATTTAGGGTGAGGGTTAATGATAGTGTTAGGGTTAGGGTGAAGGTTTGAGCAAGGCTAAGGCTTAGGGTGAGGGTTAGGGTGAGGCTAAGGGTTAGGGTGAGGGTTAGGGTGAGGGGTAGCGTTAGGGATAGGGTTACTGTGAGGGGTAGGGTTAGGTTTAGGGTTAGGGTGAGGGTTAGGTTGAGGGTTATGTTTTGGGTTAGGGTTAGGTTGAGGGTGAGGATTCAGGTGAGGTTTAGGTTTAGGGTTAGGGTTAGAGTTACGGTTATGTTGTGGTTGAGGGTGAGGGTAAGGATTACGATAAGGGTGAGGTTTAGGTTAGGGTTAGGGTTAGGATGAGGTTTAGGGTTAGGTTTAGGGTTAGGCTGAGGTTTAGGGTTAGGGTTACATTGAGGATTAGGGTTAAGGTTAGGGTTAGGTTTAGGTTTATGTTGAGGGTGAGCTTCAGGGTTAGGATTAGTGATAGCTTTAGGGTTATTTTTACGATTAGGGTTAGGGTTACCTTTACGGTGAGGGTGAGGCTGAAGGTGAGGTTAGGCTTAGGGTTTGGGTGAGGTTTAGGGTTAGGATTAGGGGTAGGGTTAGGGTGAGAGTTTGGGTTAGGGTTAGGGTTATGGTGAGGGTGATGGTTAGGGTTAGCATTAGTGTTAGGGTTAGGGTTAGGGTTATTGTTAGGGTTAGGGTTAGACTTAAGGTTACAGTGAGGGTGAGGTTGAGGGTTAGGGTTAGGGTTAGGGTGAGGTTTAGAGTGAGGTAAGAGTTAGGGTGAGGGTTAGGGTTAGGCTGAGGTTTAGGGTGATGTTGTGGTTTAGGGTTAGGGTTAACGTTAGGGTGAGATAAGAGTCAGGGTGAAGTTTAGGTTGAGGGTGAGGGTTAAGGTTAGGTTTAGTGTTAGGGTGATGGTTATGGTTAGGGTTAGGTTCAGGGTTAGGGTTAGGATTAGGGTTAGGATTATGCTGAGGGTGAGGGTGAGGGTTAGGGTGAGGGTAAGGGTTAGGTTGAGGGTTATTGTGAAGGTGAGGTTTAGGATTAGAGTTACGGATAGGGTCATGCTGAAGGTTAGGGTAAGGGGTGAGGGTCAGGGTTAGGATTTGCGTTAGGGTTAGGTTTAAGCTGAGGGTGAGGGTGAGGGTGAAGTTTAGAGTTAGAGTTAGGGTTAAGGTTAGGTTTAGGGTGAGGGTTAGGGTGAGGATAAGTATTAGGTTGAGGTTTAGGGTGAGAGTGAGGGTTAGAATTATCATGAGTTTTAGGGTGAGGGTTAGGGTTTTAGGGTTTTTGTGAGTGTGAGTGTTAGGGTTAGGGTTAGGGTGAGGGTTAGGTTTAGGAATAGGGTTAGGGTGAGGGTTATGGTTAGGGTGAGTGTGAGGGTGAGGGTGTGGCCTTGGGTTAGGTTAGATTGAGGGTGAGGGTGAGGTTGAGGGTTAGTATTAGGCTGAGTTTTAGGGTGAGTGTGAAGGTGAGGTTGAGGGTGAGGGTGATGGTTAGCATTAGGGTTAGGGTGAAGCTTAGGGTTAGGGTAGGGTGAGGCTGAGTGTGAGGGTTAGGTTTAGGGTTAGGTATACTCTTAGGCTGAGGGAGAATTTGAAGGTTATGGTTAGGGTGAGTTTTAGGGTTAGGTTTAATGTGAGGGTGAATGTTACAGTTAGGATTATGGTTAGGTTTAGTGGTAAGCTGAGGGTGAGGGTGAGGGCTAAGGTTAGGGTGTGGGTTAGGCTTAAGGTTAGGGTGAGGTTTAGGGTTAGGGTGATGTTTAGGGTGAGGGTGAGGGTTAGGGTGAGGGTGAGGGTTAGGGTGAGGGTGAGGGTTAGTACTAGGGTTAGCGTGAGTGTTAGGGTTAGTGTTAGGGTGAGGTTTAATGTGAGAGTTAGGATTAGGGGTAGGGATACTGTTAGGCTGAGGGTGAGGATGAGGGTTAGGGTTACGGTGAGGATTAGGGTTAGGGTTAGGGTGAGGGTGTGGGTGAGGGTGACAGTATAGATTAGAGTTAGGTTTAGTGTTAAGCTAAGGGTGAGGGTGAGGGTGAAGTATACCGTTTGGGTGAGGGTTAGGCTTAAGTTTAGGGTGAGGGTTAGGGTTAGGGTGATATTTAGGGTGAGGGTTAGGTTTAGGGTTCAGGTTAAGATGAGGGTTAGGTTTAGGTTTAGGAAGAGTGTTAGGATGAGTGCTAGGGTTAGGGTTAGGGTGAGGGTTAGGCTTAATGTGAGGGTTAGGGTGAGGCTAAGTGTTAGGGTGAGGCTAAGTGTTATGGTGAGGGTTAGGGTGAGGGGTAGGGTTAGGTAAGGTGTAGGGTTAGGGTAAGTGTGAGGGTTAGATTTTGTGTGAGGGTTAAGGTTAAAGTTAGGGTGAGGGTAAAAGTTAGGGTGAGGGTTGGGGAGATAGTGAGGGTTAGGGTTAGCCTTAGTCTTAGTGTGAGGGTTATGGTGAGGCTTAAGGTTAGGGTTCGGGTTAGGGTTAGGCTGTGGGTGAGCGTGAAGATGAGGGTAAGTGTTAGGGTTAGGGTTAGGGTTAGGCTTATGGTTAGGCGTTCGGTGAGGGTGAGGGTGAGGTTTAAATTTAGGGTGAGTGTTAGGTTTAAGGTTAAGTTGAGGATTACGGTTAGGATTGGGTTTAGGATTAGGGATAGGATGAAGGCTAGGGTGAGGGTGAGGTTTAGTGTTAGGTTTAGGGTGAGGTTTATGGTTACGGTAAGGTTTAGGATTAGTGTGAGGTTTTGGGTTAGGGTTAGGGTTATGGGGAGGGAGAGGGTTAGGGTTAGGGTTAGGCTTATTGTTAGGGTTAGGGTTAGGGTTAAGGTGAGGGTGAGGGTGAAGGTAATTTTTAGGCTAAGGGTTAGGGAGAGGTTTAGGGTTAGGGTTAGGGTTAGAGTTAGGGTGAGGGTTCGGTTTAGAGTGAGGGTTAGGTTTAGGGTTAGGGTTAGGGTTACGGAGAGGATGAGTTTGTGGGTTAGGTTTAGGTTTAGGTTTAGGGTTAGGCTTAGTGTTAGGCTGAGGTTGAGGGTGAGGGGGAGGGTTAGGGTTAGGGTGAAGGTGATGTTTAGGGTTAATGTTACAGTGAGGGTGAAGGTTAGGTTTAGGGTTATGGTTAGGGTGAGTGTGAGGGTTAGGATTAGGGATAGGTTAAGGGTTATTGTTACTGTTAGGGTTAGGGTTAACTTTACGTTGAGGGTGAGACAGAGGGTTAGGTTTAGTGTTAGGGTTACAGTGAGGGTGAGGGTTATGGTTAGGATTAGTGTTACGGTGAGGGTGAGGGTTAGGGTTAGGTTTAGGGTTAGGGTTAGGGTTATTTTTAATGTTTGAGTTAGAGTTACAGTTACGGTTATGGTGAGGTGGTGAGGTTGAGGGTGAGTGTTTCGGTTAGGGTTAGGGTTAGGGTGAGTTTTAGGGTTAAGGTTAGGGTATGGGTGAGGTTTAGGTTTAGGGTTAGGGTTAGGGTGAGGTTTATGGTTAGGGTTACATTGAGGGTTAGGGTTAGGGTTAGGGTTATGGTGAGGGTGAGGGTGAGGGTTAGGATTAGGGTTAGTTTTAGGGTTATTGTTAGGGTTAGTGTTAGGGTTACCTTTACGGTGAGGGTGAGGTTAGGGTTTGGGTGAGGTTTAGGGTTAGGGTTGTGGGTAGTGTTAGGGTGAGGGTTTGGGTTAGGGTTACGGTTATGGTGAGGGTGAGGGTTAGGGTTAGTTTTAGGGTTAGGATTAGGGTTATTTTTAGTGTTAGGATTAGAGGTACTGTTTCGGTGAGGGTGCGTGTGAGGGTTAGGGTTAGGGTTAGGGTGAGGTTTAGGATGGGGTTAGAGTTATGCTTAGGGTTAGGGTTAGGGTGAGGTTTAGGGTGAGGTTGAGGGTTAGGGTTAGGGTTAACGTTAGGGTGAAGTTAAAAGGGTGAGGGTTAGAGTAAGGTTGAGGGTTAAATTTAGTGTTAGTGTTAGTGTGAGTGTTTGGGTTAGGGTTAGATTGAGGGTTTGGGGGAAGGTTAAGGTTAGGTTTAGGGTTAGGGTGAGGGTTAGGTTTAAGGTTAATGTGAGGGCGAGTGTTAGGATTAGGGTTAGGGTGAGGGGTAGGGTGAGGGATAGGGTTAGGGTTAGTGTGAGGGTAAGTTTTAGTGTGAGGTTTATGGTTAGGGTTAGGGTTAGGTTGAGGGTAAGGTTTAAGGTGAGGTTTAGGGTGAGAGTGAGGGTGAAGCTTAGGGTTAGAGTTAGGTTTAGGGTGAGGGTGAGGTTGATGTTTAGGGTTAGGATTAGGGTTAGGGTTAAGCTCAGGGAGAGGGGGAGTGTTATGGTGAGGATAAGGGTTAGGGTGAGGGTTAGTGTGAGGGTGAGGGTTTGGCTGAGGGTGAGGCGTGAGTGTGATGGTTAGAATTGGTGTGAGGGTTAATGTTAGGCTGAGGGTGAGGGGGAGCGGGAGCTGGAGGGGGAGGTTTAATTTTAGGGTTAGGGTTAGGGTGCAGGTTAGTGTTAAGGTTAGGATGAGCCTTAAGTTGAGATTTTGGGTGAGGATTAGGGTGAGGATAAGCATCAGGGTGAGGATTAGGGTGAGAGTGAAGGTTAAGGTTATCATGAGTGTTAGGGTGAGTGTTAGGGTTATGATTAGGTTTAGGGTGAGTGTGAGTGTTAGGGTTAGGTTTAGGGTGAGGGTTAGGGTTAGGTATAGGGTTAGGGTGAGGGTTAGGGTTAGGGTAAGGGTGAGGGTGAGGGTGAGGCTTAGGTTTAGGTTTAGGTTCAGGTTGAGGGTGAGCTTGAGGGTTAGGGTGAGGGTTATGCTGAGTGTGAGGGTGAGGGTTAGGGTGAGGGTTAGGGTTAGGGTGAGGTTTAGTGTGACGGTGAAGGTTAGGGTTAGGTTAGGTTCAGGGTTAGAGGGAAGGCTAGGGTGAGGGTTAGGGTTAGGGTTAGGATTAACGTTCGTGTGAGAGTAAGTGTTAGGATTAGGATTAGGGTGAGGGCTAGGGTGAGTGTGAAGGTTAGAGTTAGGGTTTGTGTGAGAGGTAGGGTGAGGGGTAGGGTTAGGGTTAGTGTGAGGGTAAGTTTTAGTGTGAGGGTTAGGGTTAGGCTTAGGGTTAGGTTGAGGGTAAGGGTTAGGGTGAGGATTAGGGTGAGTGTGAGGTTGAGGCTTAGGGTTAGGGTTAGGTTAAGAGTGAGGGTGAGGTTGAGGGTTAGGGTTAGGATTAGGGTTAGGGTTATGCTGAGGGTTAGGGTGAGGGATAGGGAGAGTGTAAGTGTTAGGGTGAGGTTTAGGCTGAGGTTCAGTGGTGAGTGTTAGGGTTAGGATTAGGTTAGGGTTAGGGTTAGGCTGAGGATGAGAATGAGGTTGAGGGTGAGGTTTAGGATTAGGGTTAGGGTTATGGTGAGGGTTTGGGTCAAGGTTAGGATGAGGGTTAGGATGAGCGTTAGGGTGAGGGTTAGGGTGAGGATAAGCTTTAGTGTGTGGTTTAGGGTGAGAGTGAAGTTTAGGGTTATCATGAGTGTTAGGGTGAGTGTTAGGGTGAGGGTTAGGATTAGGGTTATGGTGAGTGTGAGAGTTAGGGTTAGAGTTAAGGTTAGGGTGAGGGTTAGGGTTAAGAATAGGGTTAGGGTGAGGGTTAGGATTAGGGTTAGGGTGAGGGTGAGCCGGAGGGGGAGGCTTAGAATTAGGGTTAGGTTTAGGATGATGGTGAGGTTGAGGGTTAGGGTTAGGGTTATGCTTAGGTTGAGGGAAAGGTTCAGGGTGAGGGTAAGGGTTAGGATGAGGGTTTGTGTAAGGGTGAGGGTTAGGCTGAGGGTGAGGGTGAGGTTGAGGGTGAGGTTTATGGTTAGGTTTAGGGTTAGGGTGAGGGTGAGGGTTAGGGTGAGTGTGAGGGTGAGGGTTAGCATTAGGATTAGGGTGAGGGTTATGGTTAGGTTAAGGAGAGGGTTAGGATTAGGGTTAGGGATACTTTTACCCTGAGGGTGTGGGTGAGGTTTACGGTTAGGGTGAGGGTTAGGATTAGGGTTTGGATGAGTGTGAGGTGAGGGTTAATGTTAGGATTAGGGTTTGGTTTAGTGCTATGCTGAGGCTGAGGGTGAGGGTGAGGGCTAGGTTTAGGGTGAGGGTTAGGCTTAAGGTAAGTGTGAGGGTTGGGGTTAGGGTGATATTTAGGGTGAGGGTTAGGGTTAATGTGAGGGTTAGGGTGCGGGTGAGGTTTAGGGTTAGGTTTAGGTTAAGGGTTAGGTTTAGGGTTAGGATGAGGGTTAGGATGAGGGCTAGAGTTAGGGTTAGGGTGATGGTTAGGTTGAGGGTTAGCATGAGGGTTAGGGTGAGGGTTAGGGTGAGGGTTAGTGATAGATTTAGGGTTAGGGTGAGGGTAAGGGCAAGGCTAAGTTTTACGGTGAGGGTTAGGGTGAGACTAAGGGTTAGGGTGAGGGTTATGGTGAGGGGTATGTTTAGGGTTAGGGTGAGGGTTAGGTTTAATATTAGGGTTAGGGTTAGAGTTAGGGTGAGGGTAAGAGATAGGGTGAGGGTTGGTGTGATAGTGAGGGTTAGGGTTAGCCTTAGTCTTAGTGTGAGGGTTATGGTGAGGGTTAAGGTTAGTGTTAGGGTTAGGGTTAGGCTGAGGTTTAGGGTGAGGATGAGGGTGAGTGTGAGGGTTAGGGTTAGGGTGAGGGTTAGGCTTAGGGTTAGGCGTAGGGTGAGGGTGAGGGTGAGGGTTAGATTTAGGGTGAGTGTTAGGTTTAGAGTTAGGGTGAGGTTTAGGGTTAGGATTAGGGTTAGGTTGAAGGCTAGGGTGAGGGTGAGGGTGAGGGTTAGGGTTAGTGTTAAGGTTAGTGTTAGGTTTAGGGTTAGGGCGATGGTTAGGTTTAGGGTTAGGGATAGGTTTAGGGGTAGGTTGAGGTTGAGTTTGAGGGTTAGGGTTAGGGTAGGTCTTAGTGTTAGGCTGAGGTTGAGGGTGAGGGTGAAGGTTAGGTTTAGGGTGAGGTTTAGGTTTAGGTTGAGGGTTACAATGAAGGTGAGGGTTAGCGTTAGGGTTGAGGTTAGGGTGAGTGTGACGATTAGGATTAAGGTTAGGTTTAGGGTTATATTTAGGGTTAGGGTTAGGGTTATGTTTACCTTTGTGGTTAGGGTGAGACTGAGGGTCAGGTTTATGGTTAGGGTTACAGTGAGGGTGTGGTGTATGGTTAGGGTTAGGGTTACGGTGAGGGTGAGTGTTATGGTTAGGTTTAGGGTTAGGGTTAGGGTTAGGGTTAATTTTAGAATTAGGGTTAGAGTTACAGTTATGGTGAGGTTGAGGTTGAGTTTAGTGTTAGGGTTAGGGTTAGGGTGAGGTTTAGGGTTAGGGTTAGGGTTAGGGTGAGGTTTAGGTTTAGGGTTAGGGTAAGGGTGAGGATTAGGGTTAGGGTTACAGTGAGGGTTAGGTTTACGGTTATGGTTATGGTGAGGGTGACGGTGAGGGTTAGGATTAGGGTTAGGTTTAGGGTTATTGTTAGGGCTAGTGTTAGGGTTACCTTTACGGTGAGAGTGAGGCTGAGGGTGAGGTTAGGGTTAGGGTTTTGGTGAGGTTTAGAGTTAGGGTTACAGGTAGGGTTAGGGTGAGGGTTTGAGTTAGCGTTAGGGTGAGGTTTACGGTGAGGGTTAGGGTTAAGGTTACGGTTAAGGTGAGGGTCAGTTTGACGGTTAGGGTGAGTTTTGGGTTGAGGTTAGAGTTAGGGTTAGGGTTAACGTTAGGGTGAGGTGAAAAGTTAGGGTGAGGGTTAGAGTAAGGGTGAGGTTTAAGTTTAGGGTTAGTGTTAGCGTGAGCGTTAGGGTTAGGGTTAGGTTGAGGGTTTGGGGGAAGGTAAGGTTTAGTGTTAGGTTTAGGATTAGGGTTAGGTTTAAGGTTAGTGTGAGGGTGAGTGTTAGGATTAGGGTTAGGGTGAGGGCTAGTGTGAGGGTTAGGGTTAGGGTTAGGGTTAGCGTGAGGGGTAGGTTGTGGTGTAGGGTTAGGGTAAGGGTAAGTTTTAGTGTGAGTCTTAGGGTTAGTGTTTGGGTTAGGTTGAGGGTAAGGATTAAGGTGAGGGTTAGGGTGAGAATGAGGGTGAGGCTTTGGGTTAGGGTTAGGTTTAGGGTGAGGTTGAGTTTGAGGATTAGGGTTAGTATTAGGGTTATGGTTAAGCTGATGGGGCGGGGGAGGGCTAGTGTGAGGTTAAGGGTTAGTGTGAAGTTTAGTGTGAGGGTGAGGGTTAGGCTGAGGGTGAGGGGTGAGTGTGAGGGTTAGAATTATGGTGAGGGTTAATGTTAGGCTGAGGGTGAGGGTGAGGGTGAGGGTTAGGTTTAGGGTTAGGGTTAGGGTTAGGGTGAGGGTTAGGGTTAAGTTAGGATGAGGGTTAGGTTGAGGGTTATGGTTAGGGTTAGGGTGAGGATAAGCTTTAGGGTGAGGTTTAGGGTGATAGTGAGTGTTAAGGTTGTCATGAGTGTTGAGGTGAGTTTTAGGGTGAGGGTTAGGTTAGGGTTAGGGTTAGGGTGAGTGTGAGTGTTAGGGTTAGGGTTAGGGTGAGGGTTAGGGTTAGGGATAGGGTTAGGGTGAGGGTTAGCTTGAGGGTGTGTGTGAGCTTGAAGGTGAGGTTGAGGCTTAGGGTAAGGGTTAGGTTTAGCGTGAGGGTGAGTTTGAGGTTTAGGGTTAGGGTTATGCTGAGTGTGAGGGTGAGCGTTAGGGTGAGGTTTTGGGTTAGGGTGAGGTTTATTGTGAGGGTGAAGGTTAGGCTCAGGGTGAGGGGTGAGGGTTAGGGTTAACGTTATGGTGATGTTAAGTGTTAGGGTGAGGGTAAGGGTTAAGGTTATGGTTAGTGTTAGTGTGAGGGTTAGGGTTAGGTTAGGTTGAGGGTTAGAGGGAAGGCTAGGGTTAGGGTTAAGGTTAGGGTTAAGGTTAGTGTGAGGGTGAGTGTTAGGATTAGGATTAGGGTGAAGCCTAGGATGAGGGTGAGGTTTAGGGTTAGAGTTAGGGTTAGGGTGAGGGGTAGGTTGACCGGTAGTTTTAGTGTTAGGGTGATGGTAAGTTTTAGTGTGAGAGTTAGGTTTAGGGTTAGTGATAGGTTGAGGGTAAGGTTTAAGGTGAGGTTTAGGGTGAGAGCGAGGGTGAGGATTATGTTTAGGTTTAGGTTCAGTGTGAGGGTGAGGTTGAGGGTTAGGGTTAGGATTAGGGTTAGTGTTACGCTGAGGGTGAGGGTGAGGATTAGGGTGAGGGTAAGGGTTAGGTCGAGGTTTAGGCTGAGGGTGAGAGGTGAGTGTGAGGGTTAGGATTAGGGTTAGGGTTACGTTTAGGCTGAGGGGGAGGGAGAGGGTGAGGGTTAGTTTTAGGGTAAGGGTTAGGGTTAAGATTAGGATGACGGTTAGGATGAGGGTTAGGGTGAGGGTTAGGGTTAGGATTAGCATTAGGGTGAGGTTTAGGGTGAGAGTGAGGTTTAGGGTTATCGTGAGTGTTAGGGTGAGTGTTAGGGTGAGGGTTAGGGTTAGGGGTAGGGTGAGGGTTAGGGTTAGGGATAGGGTTAGGGTGAGGTTTAGGGTTAGGGGAGGGGGAGGGGGAGAGGGAGGGGGAGGCTTAGAATTAGGGTTAGTTTTAGGGTGAGGTTTAGGTTGAGGGTTAGGGTTAGTGATATGCTGAGGGTGAAGATGAGAGTTAGGGTTAGGGTAAGGGTTAGGGTAAGGGTTAGTGTGAGAGTGAGTGTTAGGCTGAGGATGAGAGGTGAGGGTGAGTGTGAGGGTGAGGTTTAGGGATAGGGTGAGGGTGAGGGTTAGTGTGAGGGTGAGGGTGAGCGTGAGGGTGAGCATTAGTATTAGGGTGAGGGTTAGGGTTAGATTAGGTTGAGGGTGAGTGTGAGGTTTATGATTAGGGTTAGGGATACTTTTAGGCTGAGGGTGAGGGAGAGGTTTAGGGTTAGGGTGAGGGTTAGCGTGCGGGTGAGGTTTAGGGTTTGGGTTAGGATGAGGGTTAGGTTTAGGGTTAGGTTGGGGGTTAGGATGAGGGCTAGGGTTATGGTTAGGGTGAGGGTTAGGCTTTGTATGAGGGTTAGGGTTAGGGTTAGGGTGAGGGTTAGCGTGCGGGTGAGGTTTAGGGTTTGGGTTAGGATGAGGGTTAGGTTTAGGGTTAGGTTGGGGGTTAGGATGAGGGCTAGGGTTATGGTTAGGGTGAGGGTTAGGCTTTGTATGAGGGTTAGGGTTAGGGTTAGGGTGATGGTTATGGTGAGGTTTAGGGTGAGGGTTAGGGTGAGGGTTAGTGATAGATTTAGGGTTACGCTGAGGGTTAGGACAAGGCTAAGGCTTAGGGTGAGGGTAAGGGTGAGGCTAAGGTTTAGGGTGAGGGTTAGGTTGAGGGGTATGGTTAGGGTTAGAGTGAGGGTTAGGTTTAGTGTGAGAGGGTTAGACTTAGGGTGAGATTAAGAGTTAGGGTGAGGGTTGGGGGGATAGTGATAGCTAGGGTTAGACTTATTCTTAGTGTGAGGGTTATGGTGAGGGTTAAGGTTAAGGTTAGGGTTAGGGTTAGGCTGAGGGTGAGGGTGAGGATGAGGGTGTGTTAGGGTTAGGGTTAGGGTTAGGTTTAGGCTTAGGGTTAGGCATAGGGTGAGGATGAGAGTGAGGGTTAGATTTAGTGTGAGTGTTAGGTTTAGGGTTAGGGTGAGGGTTAGTGTTAGGGATAGGATTAGGGTTAGGGTGAAGGCTAGGGTGAGGGTGAGGGTTAGGGTTAGGGATAGGGTGAGGTTTACGGTTAAGGTTAGGTTTAGGGTTAGGGTGAGGTTTTGGGTTAGGTTTAGGATTTCGGTGAGCGAGAGGGTTAGCTTTAGTGTTAGGGTTAGGGTTAGGCTTAGGGTTAGGGTTAGGGTTAGGGTTAGGGTTAGGATTAGTGTGAGTGTTAGGGTTAGGGTTAGGGTTAGTTTGAGGCTTAGTTTTAGGGTTAGGTTTAGGGTAAAAGTGAGTTTGAGGGTTAGTGTTAGGATTAAGGGTAACCCTGAGGGTGAGGGTGAGGGTTAGGGTGAGGGTAAGTGTTAGGGTGAGGGTTAGTGTGAGGGTGAGGGTTAGGCTGAGGGTTAGGGTTGATGGTGAGGGTTAGGATTAGGGTTCTGGTTAGGGTTAGGCTGAGGATGAGGGTTAGTGTGAGGGTGAGTGTTAGGCTGAGGGTTAGACTGAGGTTGAGGGTTAGCATTAGGGTTAGGGTGAGGGTTAGGGTTTGGGGTAGTGTGAGGGTGAGTGTGAGGGTTAGGATTAGGATTAGGGATACTTTTAGGCTGAGGATGAGTGTGGGGGTTAGATTTAGGTTGAGGTTTAGGGTTAGGGTTAGGGTGACGTTGAGGCCGAGGGTTACAGTTAGGATTAGGTTTAGGTTTAGTGTTAAACTGTGGGTGAGGTTGAGGGTGAGGGCTAGGGTTAGGGTGAGGGTTAGTGTGAGGCTTATGGTGAGGGTTAGGGTGAGGCTTAGTGATAGGGTTAGGGTTAGGGTGAGGGTTAGGGCAAGTCTAAGGCTTAAGGTGAGGGTTAGGGAGAGTCTAAGTGTTAGGATGAGGGTGAGGGTGAGGGTGAGGGGTAGGGTTAGTGAGGGTGAGGATTACGTATAGTGTGAGGGTTAGGGTTAGGGTTAGGGTGAGTTTAAGATTAAGGGTGAAGGTTAGGGTGATAAGGAGGGTTAGTGTTAGCCTTAGTCCAAGTGTGAGGGTTATGGTGAGGATTAGGTTTAGGGTTAGGTTTAGGTTTAAGATGAGGGTGAGGGTAAGGTTTAGGTAAGAGTGAGGGTTAGTATTAGTGTGAGGTTTGGGGTTCGGTTTGGGGTGAAGGTAAGGGTTAAGGTGAAGGTTATGGTGAGAATGAGGGTTGGAGTTATCGTATGTGTTAGGGTGAAGGTTATAGTGATCTTTAGGGTTAGGGTTAGGGTTAGCTTTAGGGTGAGGGTTAGCGGGAGGGTAAGTATTAGGGTGAGGGTTAGGGTGAGCATTAGGCTTAGCATTATGGTTAGGGTGAGGGTTAGTTTTAGGGTTAGAGTTAGGGTTAGTGTGAGGCTGAGGGTTAGGGTTAGGATTAGGGTTAGGGTTATGGTTAGGTTGAGGTTGAGGGTGAGGGTGAGGGTTAGGGTTAGGATTAGGCTTAGGTTTATGTTTAGGCTTAGGTTGAGGGTGAGGGTGAGGGTTAGTGTAAGTGTAAGGGTTAGGCTTGGGTGAGGTTTAGGGATTGGGCGAGCGTTAGAGTGAGGGTATGCGTGAGGGTGAGACTGAGGATTAGGGTGTGGGTGTGGGCTAGGTTTAGGGTGAGGGTTAGGGTGACAGTGAGCGTTAGCGTGAAGGTTAGGGTGAAAGCGAGGGTTCGGGTTTTCTTGAGGGATAGGGTGAGGGTTAGGGTTGGGGTTAGGGTTTGGTTTAGGGTGAGGGTAAGGTTTAGGTTTAGGGTTAGGGTGAAGTTTAGGATGAGGGTTAGGGTTAGGATTAGAGTTAGGTTAAGGGCTAGTGTGAGGGTGAGCGTTAGGGTTAAGGTGAGGTTTAGGTTTAGGGTTAGGGTGAGGGTTAGGTTGAGGGTTAGGGTTTGGGTTAGGGTTAGGTTGAAGGTGAGGTTTAGCGTGAGGTTTAGGGTTAGGGTTAGGGTTAGGGTGAGAGTTAGGATGGAGGTTAGGGTTAGGGTGAGGTTTAGGGTTAGGAGTAGGTTTAGGTTGAGGGTTAGGGTTAGGATTAGGTTTAGGTTGAGAGCTAGGGTGAGGGTGAGGTTATAGTTAGGTTAGGGTGAGGGTTAGGGTGAGAGTTAGCTTTACGATTAGGGTTAGGGTGAGAGTTAGTGTTACTGTTAGGGTTAAGGTTAGAGTGAGGGTTAGGATTAGGATTAGTTTTAGCGTTAGGGCTAGGTTGAGGGTATGGGTTAGTGTTAGGTTTAGGGTGAGGTTTAGGGTTAGGGTTAGGGTTAGTGTTAGGGTTAGGTTTACGGTTATGTTGATGGTTAGGGTTAGGGTGAGCGTTAGGGTGAGGGTTAGGGTTTGGGTGAGGTTTAGGGTTAGTGTTACAATGAAGGTGAGGGTTAGGGTTAGGGTTAGGTTTAGGGTGAGGGTGAAGGTTAGGGTTAGGGTTAGGGTGAGGGTTAGGTTGAGGGTTAGGGTTTGGGTTAGGGTTAGGTTGAGGGTGAGGTTTAGGGTGAGGTTTAGGGTTAGGGTTAGGGTGAGAATTAGGATGGAGGTTAGGTTTAGGGTGAGGGTTAGAGTTAGGTGTAGGTTTAAGTTGAGTGTGAGGTTGAGGGTTAGGGTTAAGATTAGGGTTAGGGTGAGATCTAGGGTGAGGGTGAGTATTATGGTTAGGGTAGGGTGAGGGTTAGGGTGAAAGTTAGCTTTAGGATTAGGGTTAGGGAGAGAGTTAGGGTTAGTGTTAGGGTTAGGGTTAGAGTGAGGGTTAGGGTTAGGATTAGTTTTAGGATTAGGGCTAGGATGAGGGTATGGATTAGTGTTAGGGTTAGGGTGAGGTTTAGGGTTAGGGTTAGTGTGATGGTTAGGGTTAGGTTTACGGTTATGTTGAGGCTTAGGGTTAGGGTGAGGGTTAGTGTTAGTGTTCGTCTTAGGGTGAGGGTGAGGGTTAGGATTAGGGTTAGTTTTAGGATTATTGTTAGGGTTAGGGTTATACTTACGGTTACGTTTAAGGTTTATGGTTATTTTTAGTCTTAGGGTTAGGATTACAGGTACGGTGGGGGTGAGGATGAGTGTGAGGGTTAGTGTTAGGGTTAGGGTGAGGCTTAGGGTGAGGGGTACGGTTAGGGTTAGGGTGAGTGTTAGTGTTACTGTGAGGGTTAGGGTTAGGTTTAGGGTTAGGGTGATGGTTAGGTTGAGGGTTAGGGTTTAGGTTAGTGTTAGGGTGAGAGTGAGGGTTAAGTTGAGGTTTCCGGTTAGGGTTAGCGTAGGATGAAGTTTAGGGTGACATAAGAGTTAGGGTGAAGGTTAGGTTTAGGGTGAGGTTGAGGGTTAGGGTTAGGGTTAACGTTATGGTGAGATTAAGTGTTAGGTTGAGGGTTAGGGTGAGGGTGAGGGATAAGGTTTGGGCTCGTGTTAGAGTGAGGGTTTGGGTTAGGGTTAGGTTGAGGGTTAGATGGGAAGGTTAAGGTTAAGTTTAGGATTAGGTTTATGGTTAAGTTTAGGGTTAAGGTAAGTGTGAGGGTGAGTGTTACGTTTAGGGTTCGGGTGAGGGCTAGGATGAGGATGAGGTTTAGGGTTAGGCTGAGGGTAATTTAGTGTGAGGGTGAGGGTTAGGGTTAGGTTTAGGTTGAGGGTAAGAGTTAGGGTGAGAGTTAGGTTGAGATTCAGGGTGAAGCCTAGGGTTAGGGTTAGGTTTAGAGTGAGGTTGAGGATGAGGGTTAGGGTTAGGATTAGGGTTAGGGTTACGCTGAGGATGATGGTGAGGGTTAGGATGAGGGTAAGGGTTAGGGTGAGGGTTAGTGTGCGGATGAGGATTAGGCTGAGGGTGAGGGTTGAGGGTGAGGGTTAGGATTAGAATTAGGGTTAGGGCTAGGGTGAGAGTGAGGGTGAGTGTGAGTTTTAGGGTTAGGGTTAGGTTTAGGGTGAGGGTTAGGGTTAAGGTTAGGATTAGGGTTAGGATGAGGGTTAGGGTTAGGGTTAGGGTGAGGGTTTGGGTGAGGATAAGCATTAGGTTGAGGTTTAGGGTGAGAGTGAGGGTTAGGGTTATCATGAGTGTTAGGGTGAGTTTTAGGGTGAGGGTTAGGGTTTTAGTGTTAGAGTGAGTGTGAGTGTTAGGGATAGGGTTAGGGTTAGGGTGAGGGTTAGGTTTAGGATATTATTAGGGTTAGGGTTTAGGTTAGGTTGAGTATGAGAGTGAGTGTGAGTGTGAGGCTTAGTGCTAGGTTTAGGTTTAAGGTGAGTGTGAGGTTGATGGTTAGGGTTAGGATTAGGTTTAGGGTTATGCTGAGGGTGAATGTGACGGTTAGGGTGAGTGTAAGGGTTAGGGTGAGGGTTACTATGAGGGTGAGTTTTAGGCTGAGGGTGAAGGGTGAAGGTGAGGGTAAGGATTAGGGTTGCGGTTATGTTAAGCTGAGGGTGAGTTTTAGGGTGAGGGTGACATTTAGGCTTAGGTTTAGGGTTAGGGTGAGGGTGAGTGTGAAAGTGAGAGTGAGCATAAGGGATAGGGTGCGGGTTAGGGTTAGGGTTAGGTTGAGGGTGTGTTTGACGGTTAGGGTTAGCGTTAGGTTTAGTGTTAAGCTGAGGGTGAGGTTGAGGGCAAGGTTTAGGGTGAGGGTTAGGCTTAAAGTTAGTGTGAGGTTTAGGGTTAGGGTGATGTTTAGGGTGAGGCTGAGGGTTAGGGTGAGCGGTAGGGTGAGTGTCTGGGTGAGGGTGAGGGTTAGAGTTAGGGTTAGGGTTAGGGTGAAGGGTATGGTGAGGGGTATGGTTAGGGTCACGGTGAGGGTAAGTTTTAGTGTGCGGGATGGGTTTAGGGATAGTGTTAGGTTGAGGGTAAGTGTTAGGGTGAGGGTTAGGATTAAGATTAGGGTTAGGGTTAGGCAGAGGGTGACGGTGAGGGTGAGGGTGAGGTTTAGGGTTAGGGTTAGGATTAGGGTGAGGTTTAGGGTTAGGGTTAGGGTGAGCATGAGTGTGAGGGTTATGTTTAGGTTGAGTGTGAGGGTGAGGGTGAGGGTGAGGCTTAGGGTTAGGGTTAGGTTTAGGGTGAGGGCCAGGTTGAGAGTTAGGGTTAGGATTAGGGTAAGGTTTATGCTGTGCGGTAGGGTGAGGGTTGTGGTGAGGGTAAGGGTTAGGGTGAGGGTTAGTGTGTGGGTCAAGTTTAGGCTGATGGTGAGAGGTGAGGGTGAGGGTTAGGATTAGGCTTACAGTTAGGGTTTGGCTGAGTGTGAGTGTGAGGGTGAGGGTGAGGTTTAGGGTTAGGTTTAGGGTTAGGGTGAGGGTTAGGGTGAGGGTGAGGTTGAGGGTAAGCATTAGTGTTAGGGTGAGGTTTCGTGTTAGGGTTAGGGTGAGCATGAGTGTGAGGGTTATGATTAGGGGTAGGGATATTGTTAGCCTGAGGGTGAGGGTGAGGGTTAGGGTTAGGTGAGGGTTAGGTTTAGGGTTAGTTTGAGGGTGAAGGCGAGGGTTAAGGTTAGGATTAGGGTTAGGTTTAGTGTTAAGCTGAGGGTGAGGGTGAGGGTGAGGGCTAGGGTTAGAGTGAGGTTTAGACTTAAGGTTAGGGTGAGGGTTAGGGATAGGGTTATGTTTAGGGTGAGCGTGAGGGTTAGGGTGAGGGTTAGGTTTATGGTTATGGTTAGACTTAGGGTTAGGGGAAGGGTGAGGGTGAGGGTAAGGGTCAGATTTAGGGTGATTGTTAGGTTTAGGTTTAGGGTGAGGTTTAGGGTTAGGATTAGGGTTAGGATGAAGTCTAGGATGAGGGTGAGGTTTAAGGTGAGGGTGAGGTTTAGGGTTATAGTTAATGTTAAGGTGAGGGTTAGGGTAAAGATCAGGATGAGGGTTAGGGTTAGGGTTCGGGTGAGGATATGCATTAGGGTGAGTTTTAGGGTGAGAGTGAGGATTAGGGTTATCATGAGTGTTATGGTGAATTTTAGGGTGAGGGTTAGGATTTTAGGGTTAGGGTGAGTGTGAGTGTTAGGGTTAGGATTAGGGTTAGTGTAAGTGTTAGGGATAGGGTTAGGCTGAGAGTGAGGGTTAGGGTTATGGTGAGGGTGAGGGTGAGGGTGAGGCCTAGGGTTAGGTTTAAGTTTAGGGTGAGGGTGAGGTTGAGGGTTAGGGTTAGGATTGGAGTTAGGGTTACGCTGAGGGTAAGGTTGAAGGTAAGGGTTAGGGTGAGGGTGAGCGTGACGTGAGGGTTAGGCTTAGGGTGAGGTGTGTGGTTGATGTTTAGGATTAGGATTACGGTTATGGTTAGGCTGAGGGTGAGGTTGAGTATGAGGGTGAGGCCTAGGGTTAGGATTAGGTTTAGGGTGCGGGTGAGGGTTAGATGTAGGGTGAGTGTTAGGTTTAGGGTTAGGGTGAGGGTTAGGGTGAAGGTTAGGGTTAGGATTGGGGTTAGGGTGAGGGTGAGGGTGAGGGTTAGCATTAGGGTTAGGGTGAGGGATAGGGGTAGGATGAGGGTGAGGGTGAGGGTGAGGGTTAGGGATAGGTTTAGGTTTAGGGTTAGGGTTATTGTTAGGGTTAGTGTTAGAGTTACGGTTACGGTGGGGATGAGGGTGAGGTTTAGGGTGAGGGTAAGGTTTTGGGTGAGGTTTAGGGTTAGGGTTAGGGTTAGGGTTACCTTTAGGGATAGGGTGAGGGTGAGGTTTAGGGTTATGGTTAGGGTTCTTTTAGGGATAGGGTTAGGGTTAGGGTTAGGGTTAGTGTTAGTTTTAGGATTAGGAATAGAGTTAGTGTGAGTGTGACTATTAGGGTTAGGGTTATGTTTAGGCTTAGGGTTAGGCTGAAGGTGAGGGTGAAGTTTAAGATTAAGGTGAGGGTTAGATTTAGGATGAGGTTTAGGGTTAGGATTAGGGTTACGGTGAGGGCTAGGGGGATGGTGAGGGTTAGCGTTAGGGTTAGGGTGAGGTTTAGGTTTAAGTATAAGGCTAGGGTTAGGGTGAGGGTTTGGCTTAGGGTAAGGTTTACGGTTAGGGTGAGGGTTAGGTTTAGGATGAGGGTTAGGGTTAGGTTTAGGGTTAGGGTGAGGGTGAGGGTTAGGATTAGGTTAAGGGTTATGTTTATTGTTAGGGTTAGGGTTACAGTTAAGATGAGGGTGAGGATGAGTGTGAGGATTAGTGTTAGGGTTAGGGTGAGGTTTAGGGTTAGGGTTATGGTTAGGGTTAGGATTAGGCTTAGGGTGAGGCGTAGGGTTAGGGTTAGGGTGAGGGTTAGGTTTACTGTGAGGGTTACGGTTAGGTTTAGGGTTAGGGTGCGGGCTAGGTTTTGTGTTTTGTTAGGTTTTGTGTTAGGTTTAGGGTGAGGGTGAGGGTTAAGGTGAGGTTTAGGGTTAGGGTTAGGATTAGGGTTAGAATTAAGGTTAAGGTGAGGTTGAGGGTGAGGGATAGGGTGAGGTTTAGGATTAGGGTGAGGTTAAGGGTTAGGGTTAGGCTTAGTGTTAGGCTTCGGGTTATGGTGAGGGTGAGCGTGAGAGTTTGGATTAGGGTCAACTTTTGGGTTATTGTTAGGGTTAGGGTTACCTTTACGGTGAGGGTGAGGTTAGGGTTAGGGTTTAGGTGAGGTTTAGGGTTAGGGTTAGGGGTAGGGGTAGGGTGAGGGATTGGGTTAGGTTTAGGGTTTTGGTGAGGGTGACGGTTAGGTTTATGGTTAGGTTTATTGTTAGGGTTAGGGTTAGACTTACTATTAGAGTGATGGTGAGGGTGAGGGTCAGGTTTAGGTATAGGGTGAGGTTTGGTGTGAGGTAAGAGTTATTGTGAGGGTGATATTTAGGGTGAGGTTGAGGGTTAGAGTTAGGGTTAACGTTACGGTGAGGTTAAGAGTTAGGGTGAGGTTTAGGGTGAGGATGAGGGTTAAGGATAGGGTTAGTGTTAAGGTGAGGGTTAGGGTTAGGGTTATGTTGAGGATTGGGGGAAGTTTAGAGTTAGGTTTAGGGTTAAGGTTAGTGTAAGGGTGAGTGTTAGGATTAGGGTTAGGGTGTGGGGTAGGGTTAAAATTAGGATGAGGGATAGGATGAGGGTTAGGGTTAGGGTTAGGGTGAGGGTTAGGGTGAGGATAAGCATTAGGGTGAGGTTTAGGGTGAGAGTGAGGATTAGGGTTTTCATGAGTTATGGTGAGTTTTAAGGTGAGGGTTAGGGTTTTAAGGTTAGGGTGAGTGTGAGTGATAGGGTTAGGGTTAGGGTTACTGTGACGGTTAGGGTTAGGGATAGGGTTAGGGTGAGGGTTAGGGTTACAGTGAGGGTGATGGTGAGGGTGAGGCCTAGGGTTAGGGTTAGGTTTAGGGTGAGGGTGAGGTTGAGGGCTAGGGTTAGGATTAGGGTTATGGTTAAGCTCAGGGTTCGGGTGAGGGTTACAGTGAGGTTAAGGGTTAGGGTGAGGGTGAGTATGAGGGTGAGTGTTAGGCTGAGGATAAGGGGTGAGTGTGAGGGTTAGGATTAGGGTTAAGGTTAGGGTGAGACTGAGGGATAGGGTAAGGGTGAGTGTGAGGATTAGGGTGAGGTTTGGGGTTAGTGTGAGGATGAGTGTTAGGGTGAGGGTGAGGGTGAGAGTTAGGGTTTTAGTGAGGTGTAATATTAGGGTTAGGGTGAGGGTGAGGATGAGAGTTAGTGTTAGGGTTAGGGTGAGGATTAGGCTTAGGTTAGATTGAGGGTGAGTGTGAGGGTTAGGATTAGGGTTACGGATACTGGTAAGCTGAGGGAGAAGTTGAGGGTTAGTGTTAAGGTGAGGGTTAGTGTTAGGGTTAGGGTGAGTCTGAGGGTTAGGATTAGGATTAGGATTAGGGTTAAGGTTAGGTTGCGGTTGAGGGTGAGGGTGAGGGTTTGGGTTAGGATTATGGTTAGGTTTAGGGTTAGGCTGAGGGTGAGGGTGAGGGTGAGAGTTAGGGTAAGGGTGAGGGTTAGGCTTAGGGTGATGTTTAGGGTGAGGGTGAGAGTTAGGGTGAGGGTATGGGTGAGGGTGAGACTGAGGTTTAGGGTGTGGGTGTGGGTTAGGTTTTAGGTGAGGGTTAGGGTAATGGTGAGCGTTAGGGTTAGGTTTAGGGTGAAGGTGAGCTTTATGGTTAGGGTTAGGGTGAGGGATAGGGTGAGAATGAGGGTTAGGTTTTTCGTGAGGGTTAGGGTGTTTGATAGGGTGAGGGTTAGGTTAAGGGTTACGCTTAGGGTGACGGTGAGGGTGAGGGTGAGGGTGGGGGTTAGGTTTTGGATTAGGGTTAGGGTTAGGTTTAGGCTGAGGGTGAGGTTTAGGGTTAGGGTTAGGGTGATGTTAAGTTTTAGGGAGACGGTTAGGGTGAGGGTGAAGTTTAGTTTTAGTGTTAGGGTGAGGGTTAGGGTTCGGGTGATGTTTAGGATGAGGGTGAGTGTTAGGGTGAGGGTTCGGTTTGGGTGAGGGTTAAGATGTGGGTGAGGGTTAGGCTTAGGGTGAGTGTTAGGGTGACGGTGAGGGTTAAATTGAGGGTGAGGCTTAAGGTTAGGGCTAAGGTGAGGGTTAGGTTTAGGGTTAGGGTTAGGGTGAGTGTTAGGTTGAGGGGTAGGTTTATGGTTAGAATGAGGGTTAGGGTTATTGTGATTGTTAGGGTTAGGTTTAGGGTTAGCTTTAGGATGAGGATAAGGGTTAGGGTGAGGGTTAGGGTTAGGGTTAGGGTTAGAGGTAGGGTTAGGGTGAGGGTGAGGGTTAGTGTTAGGGTTAGGGATAGGTTTAGGGTGAGGGTGATGATGAGGGTTAGGTTAAGGTTTAGGGGTAGGGTTAGGGTTAGGCTTAGGGTGAGTGTGAGGGTGATGGTGAGGTTTAGGGTGAGTGTTAGGGTTAGGGTTAGGGTGAAGGTTAGGGTTAGGTTGATGTTTAGGGTGAGGTGAGTGTTAGGCTGATGTTGAGGGTTAGGCTGAGGGTGAGATTTAGGTTGAGGTTTAGCATTAGGGTGAGTGTTAGGGTTAGGGTTAGGCATAGGGTTATTGTGAGTATTAGGGTTAGGGTTAGGTTTAGGGTTAGGTTGAGGGTAAGCATTAGGGTGAGGTTTAGGGTGAGGGTTAGGGTTAGGGTTAGGGTGAGGGTCAGGGTTTGGGTTAGGGTTAGGGTAAGGGTTAGGGATAGGGTGAGGTTTAGCGATCGGTTTAGGGTTAGGGTGACAGTTAGGATTAGAGACAGGGTGAGGGTGAGGGTTAGGGTTAGGATTAGGGTTAGGGTAAGGGTTAGGTTGAGGGTGAGGGTTAGGGTGAGAGTGAGGTTTAGGTTAGCCTTAGAGTTTCTTTGAGGGTTAGCGTGAAGGTTAGGGTTAGGTTTAGGGTTAGAATTAGTGTGAGTGTGAGGGTTAGTTTTAGGGTTAGGGTGAGGGTGAGGGTTAGGGTGAGGGTTGGGGTTAGTGGGAAGTTTATTCATAGGGCTAGGGTTATGGTTAGGGTGAGGGTAAAGGATAAAGTTAGGGTTAGTTTGAGGGTTAGAGTTACAGTTAGGGTTAGGGTTATTGTTAGCGTTAATTTGAGGGTGAGGGTAAGGGTTACCGGTAGAGTTAGGTTTTGAGTGACGGTGAGGGTGAGGGTGAGGGTTCGATTTAGGTTTAGGTTTTGGATGAGGGTGAGGTTGCGGTTTATGATTAGGGTTAGGGTGAGGGTTAGGGTGAGGGTGAGGGTTTGAGTGAGGGTGAGGCTTAGAGTTAGCATTAGGATTAGGCTTAGGGTTAGTGTGAGGGTTAGGGTTAAGTTTAGGGCTAGGGTGAGGATGAGGGTGAGCGTGAGGGGTAGGGTTAGTGTTAGGGTGAGGGTTAGGGTTAGTGTTAGTGTGAGGGTGATAGTGAGATTTACGGTTAGGGTTAGGGTAAGGGTGAGGGTTAGGGTTAGGATTAGGGTTGGTTTGAGGGCTAGGGTGATTGTGATGATTAGGTATAGGGTGAGGTTTAGGGTTAGGCTTAGGGTTTGGGTGATGGTTAGCGTTAGGGTTAGGGTGAGGGTTAGGTTTAGTGTGAGTGTTAGGCTTAGGGTAAGGGTTAGAGTTAGGGTAAGTGTTAGGGTGAGGTTTAGGGTGAGAGTGAGGGTTAGGGTTAGTGTGAGTGTTAGGGTTAGGGTTAGGATTAATGTTAGGGTTAGGGTTAGCCTGAGGGAGAGGGGGAGGGGGAGGGTGATGTTGATGTTTAGGGTTGGGTTAGGGTTAGGGTTAGAGTGAGGGCTATGGTGAGGATGAGGTTTATGGTGAGTGTGAGTGTGAGGGTTAAGGTTAGGATTAGGTTTAGGGTTAGGTTTAGTCTGAGTGTGAGGGTGAGGTTGAGGTTTAGGGTTAGTGTTAGGTTTAGGCTGAGGGCTAGTTTGAGGGTGAGGGTTAGGTTGAGTGTGAGGGTGAGTGTGATGCTTAGGGTTATGGTAAGGGCTAGGTTTAGGGTTATGGTTAGGGTGAGGTTGGGGTGAGGGTGAGGGTTAGGGGGAGAGTCAGGGTTAGGCTGAGGGTTAGGGTTAGGGTTAGGGTGAGGGTTAGTTTAAGATGATGTGGAGAGTGAGGGTGAGGTTTAGGGGTAGGATTAGGGTTAGGTGAGGCTGAGGGTTAGGTTGAGGGTGAGGGTTAAGGTTAGGGTGAAGTTTAGGTTTAGGGTTATGATGAGGGTGAAGGTTAGGCTTAGGTGATATTTAGGGTGAGGGTGAGGTTTAGGATGAGGGTGAGATTTCGGGTGAGACTGAAGATTAGGGTTTGGGTGAGGGTGAGAGTGAGGTTGAGGGTTAGGGTTAGGGTGAGTTTTAGGGTGAGGGTGAGGGTTTGGTTGAGTCTGAGGGTTAGGGTGTGGGTGAGGGTTAGGTTTAGGTTTAGGTTTAGGGTTAGACTGACAGTGAGGTTTAGGGTGCGGCTGAGGGTTAGTATTAGTTTTAGGGTTAGGATTAGTGTTAGAGTGAGGGTTAGGGTGAGGGTGAGGTTTAGATTTAGGGTTAGGGTTCAGTTGAGGTTAGGCTGAGAGTGCGTGTGAGGGATAAGATTCGGTTTAGGGTTAGGCTGAGGGTGAGTGTGAAGGTTAGAGTTAGGGTGAGGTTTAGGCTTAGGGTGAGGGTTATTTTGAGGGCGAGGTTTAGAGTGAGGGTTAGGGTTAGGGTTAGCGTGAGGGTTAGGGTGAGAATGAGGGTTAAGGTTAGCCTTAGAGTTAGTGTGAGGGTTAGGGTGACGGTTAGGGTTAGTTTTAGGGTGAGGGTGAGTGTGAGGATGAGGGTAAGTGTTAGGGTTAGGGTGAGGGTTAGGTTTAGTGTGCGGGTTAGTGTTAGGGTTAGAGTTAGGGTTAGGGTAAGGTTTAGGATGAGGGTTAGGGTGAAATTTAGGGTTGGGGTTACCGTGAGTGTTAGAGTCAGTGTTAGGGTGAGGGGTAGGGTTAGGATTAGATTTAGGGTTAGGGGGAGGGTGAGGGTTTTGGTTAGGGTTCGGGTGAGGTTTAAGGTTATGGTTTTGGTTAGGCTGAGTGTTAGAATTAGGGTTAGGGTTAGGTTTAGGGTTAATATTAGGGTCATTGTTAAGGTTAGGGTGAGTTTGAGGGTGAGTTTAAGGATTAGGATTAGGGTTAGGTTTAGGTTTAGGGTTAGTGTTAGGGTTAGGGTTAGGGTTACGGTTATGGTGAGCATGAGCTTGAGGGTGAGGGTGAGGGTTAGGGTTGGGGTGAGGTTTAGGGTTAGGGTTAGGGTTAAGATTAGGGTTAGGTTTAGGGTTAGGGTGAGGCATAGGGTGAGGGGTAGCGTGAGGGTTAGGATTACGTTTATGGTGAGGGTTAGGGTTAGTGTGAGGGTTAGGGTTAGCATTGGGGTTAGGGTTAGGGTGAGGGTTAAGTTTAGGGTGGAGGTTTGGGTTGGGGTGAGAGTAAGGGTTAGGGCTAGGGTTAGGTTGAGGGTGAAGGTTAGGGTTAAATTAGGGTTAGGGTTAGGCTGAGGGTGATGGTGAGGATGAGGGTTAGGTTGAGGGTTCGGTTGAGGGTTTGGGTTTGGGTTAGGGTGAGGTTGAGGGTGAAGTTTAGGGTTAGGGTTTCGGTTAGGGTTGCAGTGAGGGTGAGGTAAGGGTGAGGGTTAGGGTTAGGGTGAGGGTGGGGTTTAGGGTTAGAGTTAGAGTTTGGGTGAGGGTTTTGGTGAGGGTTAGGTTTAGGGTTAGTGTTAGGGTTAGGGTTAGGATGAATGTTTGGTTTAGGGTTAGGAAAAAGTTCAGGTTTAGGGTTAGGGTGAGGGTGAGTGTAAGCGTTAGGGTTAGGGTTAGTCTTAGCCTTAGGGTTAGGATGAGGTTGAGGGTGAGGGTGAGGGTTAGGGTTACGATGAGGATGAGGTTTAGGGTTAGAGTTAGTGTTAGGGTGAGGTTTAGGCTGAGGGTTAGTGTTAGGGTAAGTGTTAGGTTTAAGGTTAGGGTGAGGTTTAGGGTGAGGGTTAGGGTTTGGGTTAGGGTTAGGATTAGGGTTAGGGTGAGGGTTAGGGTGAGGCTGAAGTTTAGGGTTAGGATTGGGGTTAGGTTTAAGGTTAGGTTGAGGTTGAGGTTGAGGGTGAGGGTTAGGGTTAGGATTACGGTTAGGATTAGGGTTAGGCTGAAGGTGATGGTGAGAGTGAGAGTTAGGGTAAGGGTGAGGGTTAGGCTTAGGCTGATATTTAGGGTGAGGGTGAGGATTAGCGTGAGGGTATGGGTGAGTGTGAGACTGAGGTTTAGGGTGTGGGTGTGGGTTAGGTTTTAAGTGAGGATTAGGGTGATGGTGAGCGTTAGGGTTAGGTTTAGGGTGAAGGTGAGCGTTATGGTTAGGGTTACGGTGAGGGTAAGGGTTAGGGTGAGGGTTAGGCTGAGAGTGAGGGTTAGGGTTTTCGTGATGGTTAGGGTGAGGGATAGGGTGAGAGTGAGGGTTAGGGTTTTCATGAGGGTTAGGATGAGGGATAGGGTGAGAGTTAGCTTAAGGGTTACAGTTAGGGTGACGGTGAGTGTGAGGGTTATGGTTAGGTTTAAGTTTAGGGTGAGGGTAAGGGTGAGGGTTAGGTTTAGGATTAGGGTTAGGGTTAGGTTTAGGCTGAGGGTGAGGTTGAGTGTGAGGGTTATTGTTACCGTGAGGGTGAGGTATAGGGTTAGATTTAGCGTTAGGGTGAGTGTTACTGTGAGTTTTAGTGTTAGTGTTACAGTTAGGGTTTGGGTGAGGGTGAGTGTGAGGGTTAGGCTTAAGCTTAGGCTTAGGCTTAGGCTTAGGCCGAGCGTGACGTTGAGGGTTAGGGTGAGGGTTACGGTTAGGGTTATGGTGAGGGTGAGGATGAAGTTTAGGGTTAGGATTAGGGTTAGGGTGAGCGCTAGGGTGAGGGTTAGTGTGAGGTTTAGAGTTTGGTGAGTTTTAGGGTTAGTGTGAGGGTTAGGGTTAGGGTTAGGGTAAGTGTAAGAGTGAGGGTAAGTTTTAGGGTGAGGGTTAGGGATAGGATTAGTGTTAGGGTGAGTGTTAAGGTTAGGGTTAGGTTGAGGGTTAGAGTGAGGTTTAGGTTTAGGATTAGGGTTAGGTTGAGGGCTTCGGTGAGGGTGAGGGTTAGGGTTAGGTTTATGGTGAGGTTCAGGGTTAGGGTCAGGGTGAGGGTTAGGGTTAGGTTTAGGTTTAGCGTTAGGGTTAGGGTGAGAGTGAGGTTTAGGTTTAGAGTTAGTGTTAGGGTGAGGGTTAGGGTTAGGGTTATTTTTAGTGTTATTGTTAGGGTTAGGGTGAGGGATAGGGTGAGTGTTAGGGTTAGGTTTAGGGTTTGGATTAGGATTAGGGTATGGGTTAGGGTGAGGGTGAGTGTGAGGGTTAGGGTTAGGCTTAGGCTTAGGCTTAGGGTTAGGCTGAGGGTGAGGGTTAGGGTGAGGGTTAGGGTTTGGGTCAGCATGAAGTTTAGGGTTAGAGTTAGCATTAGGGTGAGGTTTATTGTAAGGGTTAGTATTAGGGTTAGTGTTAGGGTGAGGATGAGGTTTGGTGTTAGAGTTAGGCTTAGGGTTAGGGTGAGGGTTAGCTTTAAGGTGAGGGTTAGGTTTAGCGTGGAGGTTGGGTTAGGGTGAGGGTTAGAGTTAGGGGTAGGGTTAGGATGAGGGTGAGGGTGAGGGTTATGGTTAGGATAAGGTTTAGGCTTAGGCTGAGGCTGAGGGTGAGGGTGAGGGTTAGGTTAGGGTGAGGGTAAGGGTTAGGATTAGGGTGAGAGTTTGAGTGAGTGTTATGCTTAGGATTATGTTTATGTTTAGTTTGAGGGTGAATGTGAGTGTGAGGGTTAAGGTTAGTGTCAGGTTTAGGGTTAGGATTAGTGTTAGAGTTTGGGTGATTATTAGGGTTAGTATTAGCGTTAGGGTGAGAGCTAAGGTGAGGGTGGGATTAGGGTTATGTTTAGGGTCAGGGTTAAGGTGAAGGTTAGGGATAGGATTAGTGTTAGGGATAGGGTTATTGTTAGGATTAGGCTTCGGATTAAGGTTATGGTGACTTTGAGGCTGAGGATGAGGTTTAGGGTTAGGGTTAGGGTGAGGGTGAGCTTTAGGGTTAGAGTTAGGGTTAGGGTGAGGGTTAGGGTGAGGGTTAGGGTTAGGGTTAGTGTTAGGGTTAGGGTTTGGGTGAGGGATAAGGTGAGAGTGAGGGTTAGGGTTAGTGTTAGGCTTAGGCTTAGTTTTAGGGTGAGGTTGAGTGTAAGGTTTAGGGTTAGGGTTAGGGTTAGGGTTAGGCTTAGTGTTAGGCTTAGGCTTAGGCTTAGGCTTAGCGTGGGG
Organism: Dipodomys merriami; assembly: GCF_024711535.1. Classification (NCBI taxonomy): domain Eukaryota; kingdom Metazoa; phylum Chordata; class Mammalia; order Rodentia; family Heteromyidae; genus Dipodomys; species Dipodomys merriami. Next base: position 866,138 of record NW_027206402.1, on the reverse strand, counting down.
TTTAGGGTTAGGGTTAGGGTTAGGGTGAGTGTTTGGGTTGGGTTAGGGTGAGGTTTATATGAGGTTTAGGGTTAGGATTTGGGTTAGGGTGAGGGCAAGGGTGAGGGTGAGGGTTAGGGTTAGGGTTAGGTTTAGTGTTATGGTGAGGGTTAGGGTTAGGGTTCCATTGAGGGTGAGGATTAGGGTTAGGATTAGGGTGACTGTGAGGTTCAGGGTTAGGGGTAGGTTTAGGCGTAGTGTGAGGGTGAGTGTTAGCGTGAGTTTGTGGGTTAGGGTTAGGGTGAGGGTTAGAGTTAGGAATAGGGTTAGGGTGATGGCAAGGTTGAGGGTGAGAGTTAGGGTTAGGGTTAGGGTGAGGTTTAGGGTGAGTGTGAGGGTTAGGGTGCCATTTAGGTTTAGTGTGAGGGTTAGGGTGAGGGTTAGTTTTAGGGTTAATGTTAGGGTGAGGGTTAGGTTTAGTGTCAGGGTACAGGTTGAGGTTACGGTTAGGGTGAGAGTTAGGGTGAGATTTAGGGTTAGGGTTAGGGTGAGAGTTAGGATGAGGGTGACGGTGAGGGTTAGGGTAAGGGTTAGGGTTAGGTTGAGGGTTAGGCTGAGGGTTAGGCTGAGGGTAAGGGTTAGGGTGAGGTTTAGGTTGAGGGTGAGCTTTAGGGTTAGGTTTAGGTTTAGGGTGTAAGTTAGGCTGAGTGTTAGGTTTAGGGTGAGGATTAGGGTTAGGATTAGGATAATGGTTAGGGTTAGGGTGAGGATTAGGGTTTGGATTAGGGTTAAGGTTAGGGTTAGGCTGAGGTTGAGGGTGAAGGTGAGGGTTAGGTTTAGTTTAGGGTTACGATGAGGGTTAGGGTGAGGGGTAGGGTTATGGTTAGGGTGAGGGTTAGGGTTAGTGTGAGGGTAAGGCTTAGCATTAGGGTGAGGGTAAGGGTTAGTGTGACGGTTAGTTTGAGGTTGAGGGATAGGGTTAGGGTTAAGGTTAGGGTTAGGGTTAGAATTTGGGTTAGGGTGAGGGTGACTGTTAGCGTGAGGGTTAGGGTTAGGGTGAGGGTAAGGGTTAGGATGGTGGTGAGGGAGAGGGTGAGGGTCAGCGTTACAGTTAGTTTTATGGTTTGTTTGAGGGTTAGGGTGAGACTCAGTGATAGGTATAGGTTGAGAGTTAAGGTTACGGTGAGGGTTAGGGTTAGGTTTGAGGTAGTGTGTGGGTGAGGGTGAGGATTAGGATTAGAGTGAGGTTTAGGGTGAGGGTTAGGCTGAGGTTAATGGTTAGGGTGAAGGTAAGGATGAGGGTGAGGGTTAGGGTTAGGGTTAGGGTTAGGATGATGGTTAGGTTTAGTGTGAAGGTTAGATTTAGGGTTAGGGTTAGATTTAGGGTGAGGATAAGGGTTAGGGTAAGGGTTAGTTTCAGAGTGAGTGTTAGTTTTAGGATTAGGGTGAGTGTGAGTGTTAATATTAGGGTTAGGATTAGGGTTAAGGTTCATGTGAGTGTTAGGGATAGGCTAAATGTTAGGGTTAGGGTGAAGGTGAGGGAGAGGTTTAGGTTTTGGATTAGTTTTAGGGTTAGGGTTAGGCTTAGGATGAGGGTGAGGGTGAGGTTGAGGGTTAGGTTGAGGGTTAGGTTTAGGGTTAATGTGAGGGTTAGTGTTAAGGTTATGTTTAGGGTGAGGTTGAGGGTTAAGGGTTAGGGTTAGGATGAGGGTTCAGGTGAGGGTGAGGGTTAAGGTGTGGGTGAGCTTTAGGGTTTGGGTGAGGGTTAGGGTGACAGTGAGGAATAGTGTTATGGTGAGGCTTCGGTTGAGGTTGAGTGTTAGGGTGTGGGTGAGGGTTAGTGTTAGGGTGAAGGTTAGGGTTAGGTTTAGGGTTAGGGTGAGGTTGAGGGTGAGAGTTAGGGTTAGGTTTAGGGTGAGCGTTCGGTTTATGGTTAGGCTGAGGGTGAGGGTGAGGGTTAGGGTTAGGGTTAGGGCTAGGAAGAGGGTGATGGTCCGGATTAGGGTTAGGATCATTGTTAGGGTTAGGCTGAGGTTGAGGCTGTGTGTGAGGGTTAGGTTTAGGTTTAGGGTTAGGTTAGGGTTAGGATGAGGGATAAGGTGAGGGGTAGGGTTAGGGTTAGTGTGAGGGTTAGGGTTAGTGTGAGGGTTACGGTTAGGGTTAGAGTTAGGGTTAGTGTGAGGGTGACGGTTAGGTTTAGGTTTAGGGTTAGGAAGAGGGGTACTGTGAGGGTTAGGGTTAGGCTTAGGGTTAGAGTGAGGATCAGGGTTAGGTTTAGGGTTCGGGTGAGGGTATGGCTTAGAGTGAGCTTTAGGGTTAGGGTGAGCGTTAGAGTGATGGTTATGCTTACTGTGAGGTTTTGGGTTAGGGTTAGGGTTAGGGTGAGTGTGAGAGTGAGGGTTAGTGTTACGATTATCGTTAGGGTTAGGGTGAGGTTTAGGGTTAGGGTGAGGGTTAGGTTGAGGATGAGGGTTAGGGTAGGTTGAGGGTTAAGGTTATGATTAGGGTTAGGGTAAGGGATAGGTTGAGGGTGAGGGTTTGGGTTAGGTTTAGGATTAGGGTGAGGTTTAGGTTTAGGGTGAGGTGTAAGGTTAGGGGTAGGGTGAGTGTTAGCTTGAGGGTTAGGATTAGGGTTAGGGTGAGGGTTAGGTTTACTGTGAGGGTTAGGGTTAGGGTTAGGTTTAGGATGAGGGTGAGGCTTAGGTTTAGGGTGAGGTGTAAGGTTAGGGTTAGGGTGAGTGTTAGCTTGAGGGTTAGGATTAGGGTTAGGGTGAGGGTTAGGTTTAGTGTGAGGGTTAGGGTTAGGGTTATGTTTAGGATGAGGGTAAGCGTTAAGGTGAGGTTTAGGGTGAGAGTGAGGGTTAGGTTTAGCGTGACTGTTAGTGTGAGGGTTAGGGTGAGGGATAGTGTTAGGGTTAGGTTGAAGGTGAGGGTGAGGCTGAGGGTTAGGGTTAGGGTTAGGGTTATCATGAGGGTTAGTGTGAGGGTTAGGGTTAGGGTGAAAGTGAGGGTGAGGGTTAGGGTTAGTTTGAGGGTTAGGGTTAGGATTGGGGTTATGGTGACGGCTAGGTTGAGGTTGAGTGTTAGGGTTAGGCTTAGGATTAGGGTGAGGGATAGGTTTAGTTTGAGGGTTAGGGTAGGGTTAGGGTTAGGGTGAGGGTGAGTGTTAGGCTTACGGTTAGTTTTAGGGTGAGGTGTAGGGTGAGGGTTAGGGTTACGGTTAGGTTTAGAGTTCGATTGAGGTTTTCGGTTAGCTAAGGATTTGGGTTAGGGTGAGGATTAGGTTGATGGTGAAGGTTAGGGTTATGGTGAGTGGTAGGGTTGGGGTTAGGGTTAATTTGAGGGTGAGGGTTAGTTTTGGGTTTAGGGTTAGGGTTATTGTAGTGGTTAGGATTTGGGTTAGGGTAAGGGTTAGTGTGAGGTTTAGGGTTAGGTTTAGGGCTAGTGTTTGAGTGAGGTTGAGTATTAGTTTTAGGATTCGGGTTAGGGTTAGGTTTAGGCTGAGGGTGAGGGTGTGGTTGAGGGTTAGGTTTAGGGTTAGGGTTAGGTTAGTGTTAGGATGAGGGTTAGAGTGAGGGGTAGGGTTAGGGTTAGGTTGAGGGTTTTGGTTAGTATGAGGGTTAGATTTAGGGTTAATGTAAGCCTAAGGGTGAGGGTAAGGGTTAGGTTTAAGGTTAGTGTGAGAGTTAATGTGAGACTGCGGTTTAGCGTTTGGGTTAGGGTGAGGGTTAGGGTTAGGGTTAGGGTTAGGTTTAGGGTTAGGGTGAGGAGTAGGGTGATGGTTATTTTTAGGGTTCGGGTTAGGGTTCGGTTGAGGGTTTCAGTTAGATAAGTGTTAGTGTTAGGGAGAGGATTAGGGTGAGGGTGAGGGTTAGGGTGAGGGATAGGATTAGTGTGAGGGTTAGGCTTAGGATTAGGGTGAGGGTTTGGATTAGGGTGAGGTTTAGGGTGAGGGTGAGTGTTAGGGTTAGGATGAGGGTTGCAGTTAGGTTTAGGGTGGGTGTTAGTGTGAGGGGCAGGGTTAGAGTTAGCGTGAGGGTTAGATTTAGTGTGAGGGTTAGGGTTACAGTGAGGATAAAGGTTAGGGTGAGGGTTAGGGTTAGCTTTAGTGTGAGGGTAAGGGTTAGGGTGAGGGTGAGGGTTAGGGTGAGGAAGACGGTTAGTGTTAGTGTGAGGGTTAGTGTTAGTGATAGAGTTATGGTTAGGGTGAGGGTAAGTGTTAGGGTTAGAGTGAGGGTGAGGTTTAGGGTGAGGCTGAGGGTTAGGCATAGGGTTAGGGTTAGGGTTAGGGTTAGGTTGAGGGTTAAGGTGAGGGCTAGGGTTAGGGTTAAGGTGAGGGCTAGGTTTAGTGTGAGGGTTAGGGTTGGGGTTAGGTTGAGGCATAGGGTTAGGGTGAGGGTGAGGGTAAGCGTTAGTGTGAGGGAGAGGTTTAGGATGAGGGTGAGCTTTAGGGTTAGTGTGAGTGTTAGGTTCAGGGATAGTGTTTGGTTAGGTTGAGGGTAAGGTTTAGGGTTAGGGTGAGGGTTAGGGTGATGGTGAGAGTGAGGGTGATGGTTAGGGTTAGGGTTAGGGTGAGCCTGAGGGTGAGGCTTCGGATTAGCGTTACGGTTAGATTCAGGCTGAGGCTGAGGGTGAGGGTGAGTGTGACATTTATGTTTAGGGTTAGGGTGAGGGGTAGGTTTAGTTTGAGGGTTAGGGTGAGGCTGAGTTTAAGGGTTAGGGTGAGCATTAGGGTGAGGGTGAGGGTTATGTTTAGGATTAAAGTTAGGGTGAGGGTTAGGGTGAGGGTTAGGGTTATTGTTAGGGTGAGGGTTAGGGTTATTGTTAGGGTGAGGGTGAGGGTTAGGGTTAGGATTAGGGTTAGTGTGAGGGCTAGGGTGAGGTTGAGGGATAGTCTTAGAATTAAGGTTAGTTTAGGGTGAGAGTAAGGGTTAGAGTTAGGGTGAGGGTTAGGGTAAGATTTAGGTTTAGGGTGATGGTTAGGGTGAGGGTTAGTTTTAGATTTAGGGTCAGCATGCGGGTTAGGGTGAGGGGTAGGGTTAGGGTTAGGGTGAGGGTGAGCTTTAGGGTAAGGGTGACGGTTAGGGATAGGGTTAGGTTTAGGTTGAGTGTTAGGGTTAGGGTTAGGGTGAGTGTTAGGGTGAGGGTTAGAGTTAGGGTGAGGGTGAGGTTTAGGTTTACTGTGAGTATTAGGGTGAGGGTTAGGGTGAGGGTTAGCTTAGGGTTAGGGTTAGGGTGAGTGTTAGGGTGAGGGTTAGAGTTAGGGTGAGGATGAGGTTTAGGGTTACTGTGAGTATTAGGGTGAGGGTTAGGGTGAGGGTTAGTTTAGGGTTAGGGTGATGGTGAGGGTTAGGGTTAGGGTTAGTGTGAGGGTTAGGTTTGTGGTTAGGGTGAGGGTTAGAGTTAGGCTGAGGGTGAGGGTTAGGGTGAGGTTTACGTTCAGGGTTAGGGTTAGTGTGAGGTGTAGGGTGAGGGTTATGGTTAGATTTAGGGTTAGCATGAGGGTTAGGGTGAGGGGTAGTGTTAGGATTAGGTTTAGGGTTAGGTTTAGGGTGAGAGTTAGGGTTAGGGTTAGGTTGAGGTTTAGGTTTAGGATGAGAGTTAGGTTAGGGTTAGGGTTAGTGTGAGGAAGAGGGCGAGGCTGAGGGTTAGGGTGAGGATGAGGGTTAGGGTTAGGGTTAGGTTGAGGCTGAGGGTGAGGGTTTGGATTAGCGTTTGGGTTCGAGTTAGTCTGAGGGTGAGCTTGAGGTTGAGGGTGACGTTTATGCTTTGGATTAGGGTGAGGGTTAGGGTTAGTGTGAGGGTTAGGGTAAGGCTGAGGTTAAGGGTAAGGGTGAGGATGAGGGTTAGGTTTAGGATTAGGGTTAGGGTGAGGGTTAGGTTGATGGTTAGGGTTAGGCTTAAAGTTAGGGTTAGGTTGAGTTTTAGGGTGAGGGAAAGTGTGATGGTGAGTTTTAGGGTTGGGGTGATGATTAGAGTTAGGTTTTGGGTTAGGGTTAGGGTGAGGGTTATTGTAAGGGTGAGGGTATCGGTTAGGGTGAGGGATATGGTTAGGGTGAGGGTTAGGGATAGGATTAGGGTTAGGGTGAGGGCTAGGTTGAGGGTGAGAGTTAGGTTTAGGGGTATGGTGAGGGTTATGGTTATGGTTAGGATGAGGGTAACGGTGAGGTGTAGAGTTAGGGTTAGGGTGAGTGTTAGGTTTAGTGTGAGGGTTATGGTTAGGGTGAGGGTTAGTGTGAGAATGAGCGTTAGGGTTAACGTGAGTGTTAGGGGGAGTGTGAGGGTTAGGTTTCGGGTTAGTGTGAAGGTTAGGTTTAGGGTTAGGGTGAGGGTTAAAGTTAGGCTGAGAGTGAAGGTTAGGGTGTGGGTGACATTTAGGGTTATGGTTAGGGTGAGGGTTAGGGTTAGTGTGAGGGTTAGGGTGAGGGTGAGGGTGAGGTTAAGGGTTAGGTTGAGGGTGAGGATTAGGGTTAGATTGTGGGTTAGGGTTAGGATTGAGCTTTAGGTTGAGGGTTAGGTTGAGGGTTAGGATTAGTGTCAGGGATAGGAATAGGGTGAGGGTTAGGGTGAGGGGTTGGGTTAGGGTTAGGGTGAGGTTTAGGGTGAGGATGAGGGTTAGGGTTAGTGTGAGGGTTAGGGTGAGTGTGAGTGTGAGGGTTAGGTTTAGTGTGAGGGTTAGGGTTAGGGTTAGGATTAGGATGAGGGTGTGGGTTAGGTTGAGGGTTAGGGTGAGGGTGAGGGTTAGGTTTAGGATTAGGATGAGGGTGAGGGTTAGCCTGAGCTTGAGTGTGATTGTTAGGGTGGGAGTTAGGATTAGGGTTAGGGTTAAGTAGAGGGCTCTGGTGAGGATGAGGGTTAGGGTGAGGGTGAGGGTTATTATTAGGGTTAGGGTTAAGTTGAGGGCTAAGGTTAGGGTTAGGCTTAGGGTGAGGGTGAAGGTGAGGGTGAGGGTTTCAACTAAGTAAGGTTTAGGGTTAGGGTGATGATTAGGTTGAGGGTGAGGGTTACGGTTAAGGTGAGGGTTAGAGTTAGGGTTAGGGTGAGGGGTAAGGTGACGGTGAGGGTGACAGTTAGGGTGAGGGTTACGGTTAAGGTGAAGTTTAGAGTTAGGGTTAGAGTGAGGGTTAGGTTTAGTTTTATGGTTAGTGTTAGTGTTAGGCTTAGGGTGAGTATAAGGGTTAGGGTGAGTGTGAGGGTGAGGGTGAGGATTAGGGTTAGGGTGAGGTTTAGCTTTAGTGTGAGGGTTAGGTTTAGGGTTAGTGTGGGGGTTAGGTTGAGGGGTAGGCTTAGGGATATGGTGAGGGTTAGGTTTAGTATGAGGGTTAGGGTTAGGGTTAGGGTTAGGGTGAGGGTAAGGTTTAGGGTGAGGGTCAGGGTGACGTTGAGGTTTAGGGTTAGGATTAGGTTTAGGGTTAAAGTTAGTCTCAGGGTGAGGGTGAGGGTAAGGGTGAGGGTTAGGGTTAGGGTTAGTGTGAGGCTTAGGGTTGGGGCTTTATTTAGGGTGATGATGAGGGCTAGGGTGAGTTTGAGGTTTCAGATGAGGGTGAGGGTTCGGGTGGGGTTGAGGCTTAGTGTTAGGGTGAGGGTTAAGTTTAGGGTTAGGGTAAGGGTTAGCCTGAGTGATAGGGTTAGGGTTAGTGTGAGAGTTAGGGTTAGGGTGATGTTTAGGGTTAGTGTGAGGGTTAGGGTGAGTGTGCGGGTTAGGATTTGGGTTAGAGTTAAGATGAGGGTGAGGGTTATTGTTAGGATTAGGGTTAGGTTTAGGCTGAGGGTGAGGGTGAGTGTGAGGGTTAGGGTGAGGGTGAGGGTTAGGTTCAGGTTTAGGGTTATGGTTAGAGTGAGAGTTAGGGTTAGGCTTACAGTTAGGATGAGGGTTAGGGTGAGGGATCGTGTTAATGTGAGGGTGAGGTTTAGTGTTCGTGTGAGGGTTAGGTTTAGGGATAGGGTTAGGGTTAGGGTGAGCGTACGGGTTCGGGTTCAGGTGAGGGTAAGGGTGAGGCTGAGGGTTAGAGTTAGTGTGAGGGTTAGGTTTTGGGATAGGGTTAGGGTTATGGAGAAGGTAAGGGTTACAGTTAGGTTGAGGGTGAGATTCAGGATTAGGGTTTGGTTTAGGCATAGGGTTAGGGTAAGGTTGAGGGTTAGGTTGAGGGTTCGGGTTAAGGTTAGGGTTAGGTTCACTGTGAGGGTGAGGTTTAGGGTGAATGTGAGGATTAGGGCTAGCATTAGGGTTAGGGTGAGGGTTACGTTTAGGGGTTTAGGGTTAGGGTTAGAGTAAGGCTTAGGGTTAGGGTTAGGGTGAGGGTTAGGTTTAGAGTGAGGGTGAGGGTTAGGGTGAGTGTTAGAGTTAGGGTACTGGTTAGGGTTATTGTGAGGGTTATTGTGAGGCTGAGAGTTATGGTTAGGGTGAGGGTAAGGTTTAGAGTGAGGGTTACGGTGAGGATTAGGGTTAGGGTTACGGTGAGGTTTATGGTTAATGTGAGGGTAAGGTTTAAGTTGAGGGTTAGGGTTAAGTTTAGGGTTAGGGTGAGGGCTAGATTGAGGATGAGGGTTAGGTTCAGGGTTAGGGTGAGGGATAGGGTTAGGGTTAAGGTTAGGGTGAGGGTGAGGGATAGGGTTCGGGTTAGGGTGAGGGTTAGAGTTAGGCTGAGGGTATGGGTTAGGGTGCGGGTGACGTTCAGGTTTAGGGTTAGGGTGCGGGTTTGGACTAGGTGACGGTTAGGGTGAGGGTGAGGTTAAGGGTTAGGTTGAGGGTTATGGTGAGGTTTAGTGTTAGGGTTGGGGTTAGGGTGAGGGTTAGGGTGAGGGTTAGGTTGAGGGTTTGGGTTAATGTGAGGGTGAGGGTGAAGTTGAGTGTTACGGTGAGGATGAGGGTTAGGGTTAGGGTTAGGGTGAGGCTGATGGTGAGGCTTTGGATTAGCGTTAGGTTTAGAGTTAGTCTGAGGTTGAGGGTGAGTTTGAGGGTGATGTTTATGCTTAGGGTTAGGTTGAGGGTTAGGGTTAGTGTGAGGGTTTGGGTGATGCTGAGGTTAAGGGTTAGGGTGAGGGTGAGGGTTAGGTTTAGTATTAGGGTTAGGGTGAGGTTAGGTTTAGGCTTAAAGTTAGGGTTAGGTTGAGTTTTAGGGTGAGGGAAAGGGTGTTGGTGAGGTTTAGGGTTCGGGTGAGGATTAGAGTTAGGGTTAGGTTAGGGTCAGGTTATGTGAGTGTGAGGGTAACATTTAAGGTGAGGGTTAGGGTTAAGGTGAGGGTTAGGGAGAGAATTAGGGTTAGGGTGAGGGCTAGCTTGAGGGTGAGAGTTAGGTTTAGAGTTATGGTGAGTGTTAGGGTAAGGGTTAGGATGAGGGTAATGGTGAGGTGTAGGCTTAGGGTTAGGGTAATGATTAGGTTTAGTGTGAGGGTTAGGGTTAAGGTGAGGGTTAGTGTGAGAATGAGCGTTAGGGTTACCATGAGTGTTAGGGTGAGGGTGAGGTTTAGGGTTAGGGTTAGTGTGATGGTTAGGTTTAGGGTTAGTGTGAGGGTTAGGGTTAGGGATAGTGTTAGGGTTAGGGTGAGGGTAAGGGTTAGGGTTAGGGTGAGGGTGAGGTTTAGGGTGAAGGAGCGGGTTAGGGATAGTGTTAGGGTTAGGGTGAGGGTTAGGGTTAGGGTGAGGGTTAGGGTGAGGGTTAGCGTTAGTGTTAGGGTGACGGATATTTTGAGTGTGAGGTTTTGGGTTGGGGTTAGGTTTACGGTGATGGTAAGGGTTAGGGTGAGTGTGAGGGTTAGGGTTAGCATTACGTTTAGGGTGAGGGTTAGGGTGAGGGTTCGGTTTAGGGTTAGCTTTAGGGTGAGTTTGAGGGTGAGGGTTACGGTTAGGGTTAGGGTTAGGGTGAGTGTGACATCGAGGCTGAGGGTTAGGGTGAGGGTGAGGATGAGGGCTTAGGATTAGCGTTAGGCTTAGAGTTAGGCTGAGGGTGAGGGTGAGGGTGAGTTTGACGTTTATGTTTATGTTTAGGTTGAGGGTTAGGGTGAGGGTTAGGGTTAGGGATAGGCTTAGGGTTAGGGTTAGGGTTATGGTTAGGGTGAGGGTTAGGCTTATGGTGAGGGTGAGTGTTAGGGTGAGGATTAGAGTGAGGGTTATTGTGACGGTGAGGGTTATGTTTAGGGTGAGTGTTAGGGTGAAGGTGAGGGTTAGGGTTAGGTTTAGGGTTAGGATGAGGGCTAGTTTGAGGGTGAGAGTTAGGTTTAGGGTTATGGTGTGGGTTAGGGTAAGGGTTAGGATGAGGGTAATGGTGATGTGTAGGGTTAGGGTTAGAGTAAGTGTTAGGTTTAGTATGAGGGTTAGGGTTAAGGTGAGGGTTAGAGTGAGAATGAACGTTAGGGTTACCGTGAGTGTTAGGGTGAGGGTGAGGGTTAGGTTTAGGGTTAGTTTGATGGTTAGTTTTCGGGTTAGTGTGAGGGTTAGGGTTAGGGATAGTGTTAGGTTTAGGGTGAGGGTTAGGGTTAGGGTTAGGGTGAGGGTGAGGTTTAGGGTGAAGGAGAGGTTTAGGGATATTTTTAGGGTTAGATTGAAGGTAACGTTTAGTATTAGGGTGAGGGTTAGGGTTAGGGTTAGGGTGAAAGTTAAGGTGAGGGTAGGGTTATGGTTAGGGTGAGGGCTAGGTTTAGGGTGAGGTTTAGGGCTAGGGTTAGGTTTAGGGACACGATTAGGGTTAGGGTTAGAGTAAGGGATAGGGTGAGTGTGAGGGTTAGGGTGAGGTTGAGGGATAGGGTTAGTGTGAGGGTAAGGGTTAGGGATAGGGTTAGGGTTAAGGTTTTGGAAATGATTATATTTAGGGTGAGGGAGAGGTTTAGGGTTAGGGTGAGGGTAAGGGATAGGGTTAGGGTTAGGTTGAGGGTTAGGTTGAGGGTTACTGTTAGGGTTAGGGTGAGGGTAAGGGATAGGGTTTGGGTTAGGTTGAGGGTTAGGTTGAGGGTTACGGTTAGGGTTATGGTGAGGGTTAGCGTTAGGGTTAGGGGGACGGATAGGGTGAGGGTGAGGTTTAGGGTTGGGGTTAGGTTTATGGTGAGGGTAAGTGTTAGTGTGAGGTTTAGGGTGAGTGTGAGGGTTAGGGTTAGCATTACAGTTAGGGTGAGGGTACGGTTTTGGGTTAGCTTTAGGGTGAGGTTGAGGGTGAGGGTTAGGGTTAGGGTTAGGGTTAGGGTGAGTGTGACTGCGAGGCTGAGGGTTAGGGTGAGGTTGAGGGTGAGGGTTCGGATTAGCGTTAGGCTTAGAGTTAGGCTAAGGGTGAGGGTGAGGGTGAGGGTGACGTTTATGTTTAGGTTTAGGTTGAGGGTTAGGGTGAGGGTGAGCATTTTGTTTAGTATTAGGGTTAGGGTGAGGGTTAGGGTTAGGCTTACGATTAGGTTTAGGGTTATGGTTAGGGTGAGGGTTAGGGTTATGTTGAGGGTGAGAGTTAGGTTGAGGGTGAGAGTTAGGTTTAGGATTATGATAAGGGTTAGAGTTACGGTTAGGATGAGGGTAATGTTGAGGGGTAGGGTTAGGGTTAGATTGAGGGTTAGGTTTAGTGTGAGGGCTATGTTTAGGGTGAGGGTTAGGGTGAGAATGAGTGTTAGGGTTACCGTGAGTGTTAGGTTGAGGTTTAGGAAGTGGGTTAGGGTTAGGGGTAGGATAAGGGTAAGGTTTAGGGATAGGGTTAGTTTGAGGGTTAGGGTTAGGGATAGGGTGAGGGTTAGATTGAGGCTGAGGTTGAGGTTTAGGGTGAGGGTGACGTTTAGTGTTAGGGTTAGGGTTAGGGTTCGGGTTAGTGTGAGGGTTAGGGTGAGGGTGACGTTAAGGGTTAGGTTAAGGGTTAGGTTGAGGGTTAGTGTTAAGTTTAGGCTTAGGGTGAGGGTTAGGGTGAGGGTTAGGTTGAGGGTTAGGGTTAGGGATAGTGTTTCTGTGAGGGTTAGGGTTAGGTTTAGGGATATGGTTAGGGTGAGGTTTAGGGTGAGGGTGAGGGTTAGGTTGAGTGTTAGTGTTAGGTGAGGGTTAACGTTAGGATTAGGTTTAGGGTGAGGGCTCTGGTGAGGGTGAGGGATAAGCTTAGGGTTAGATTTAGATTTAGGGTTAAGGTGAGGGTTAGGGTTAGGGTTAGGGTGAGGGTTAGGGTTAGAGGTTAGGGTTAGGGTGAGGGCTAGGTTGAGGGTGATGGTCAAGTTTAGGATTAGGGTGAGGGTTAGGATTAGTGTGAGGGTTAGGGTGAGGGTGAGTTTAAGGGTCAGGGTGAGGGTTAGTGTGAGGTTTAGTGTTAGGGTTAGGGTTAGGGTGAGCGTTAGGATGAGGGTTAGGTTGAGAGTTAGGGTTAGTGTCAGGGATAGGGATAGGGTGAGTGTTAGGGTGAGGTTTAGGGTTAGAGTGAGGTGAGGTTTAGGGTGAAGTTTAGATTTAGGGTTCGAGTTAGGGTTATTTTGAGGGTGATTGTGAGGTTTAGGGTGAGGGTTAGGGTTAGGGTTAGGTTGAGGATGAGAGTTAGGGTTAGGGTTATGGTGAGGGTTATGGATAGGGTTATGGTTAGGGTGAGGGTTAGAGTTAAGCCGAGGGTCTGGGTTAGAGTTAGGTTGAAGTTTATATTTAGGGTTAAGGTGAGGGTTAGGATAAGTGTGAGGGTTTGGGTGAAGGTGAGGTTATGCGTTAGTGTGAGGGTTGGGGTGAGGTTTAGTGTTAGGGTTAGGGTGAGGGTTAGCGTGAGGGGTAGGTTGAGGGTTAGGGTTGGTGTCAGGGATAGGGATAGGGTGAGGGTTAGGGTGAGGGTTAGAGGTAGGGTTAGGGTGAGGTTTAGTTTGAGGGTGAGGGTTAGGGTTGGGGTGAGGGTTAGGGTTAGTGTGAGGGTTAGGGTTAGGATTAGGTTTAGGGTGAGAGCTAGGGTGAGGATAAGGGTTAGGCTTAGGGTTAGGGTGAGGGTTAGGGTGAGGGTTAGGGTTAGGGTTACTGTGAGGGTTAGGTTGAGGTTGAGGGTTAGGGTTAGAGTTAGGTTTACGGTGAGGGTAAGGGTTAGGGTGAGTTTTCGGGTGAGTGTGAGGGTTAGGGTTAGCATTAGGGTTAAGCTGAGGGTTAAGTTTAGGGTTAGGTTTAGGGTGAGGTTGAGGGTGAGGGTTAGGGTTAGGGTTAGGGTGAGTTATAGGGTTAGGGTGAGGGCTAGGGATAGGTTTAGGGTGAGGCTGAGGGAGAGGTTGAGGGTTATGGTGAGGGTAAGGATGAGGGTGAGGTTTAGGATTAGGGTTAGTGTGAGTCTGAGGGTGAGGGTTCGGATTAGAGTTAGGTTTAGAGTTAGGATGAGGATGAGGGTTAAGGTGAGGGTTAGGGTTAGTGTAAGGGTTAGATTGGGGCTGAGCTTAAGTTTTAGTGTGAGTGTTAGGGTGAGGTTGAGGGTTAGGTTTAGGATTAGGGTGAGCGTGAAGTTTAGGGTGAGGGTTAGAGTTAGGCTTAGGGTTAGGTTTAGGAAGAGGGTTAGGGTGAGGTTTACGGTTAGATTGAGTGTGAGGTTTAGGGTGAGGGTTAGAGTTAGGGTTTGGGTTAGGGTTATTGTGAAGGTTATTGTGAGGGTGAGGGTTATGGTTTGGGTGAGGGTAAGGGTTAGGGTGAGGGTTAGGGTTAGGATTAGGGTTAGCATGAGGGCTAGGTTGAGGTTGAGGTTTATGTTTAGGGTTAGGGTGAGGGTTAGGGTGAGGTTTAGTGTTAGGTTTAGCATTAGGGTGAGGGTTAGGGTGATGATTAGGTTGAGTGTTAGGGCTTGTGTCAGGGATAGGGATAGGGTGAGGTTTAGGGTGTGGATTAGGTTGAGGTTTAAGGTTAGGGTGAGGGTTAGGGTTAGGATTAGTGTTAGAATGCCACGCCGACCCCAGTAGAGTCTGCTTAGCATGGGAAACCATCTATCAGACCATGATAGGGGCCTCGAGACCTATCTCTGAGTTTTGGGACTTCACCGAAGTCTACCTCAGAGAATGGGGCTTTACAGAAACCTATCTCCAAGTTTTGGGACTTCACTGAAGTCTACCTCGGAGAATAGGGCTTCTAAGAGGCCTACTCCTGGGAAAAGGCTGGCAAAAACCCCTGGAAAAGATGTGTTTCTGTCTTTCTTCTCCTCATAAGAGCGCCTATTAATCTTTTACTGTTTCTACAGCTCATTGTACTTACTCATTGTCAATGTTCCCTTATTCAAAGCTCTTTAAGAGTGTTGACGACTCCAATATCTGATGAGTGTCTTAAAAATATGACTAACTCACCAGAGTTAAGTGCTACCCTGAAACCCCTCTTATGGAGGCTAGTAGACAAGTTATAAGTAAATATAAAAGTATTGGGGGTTTCACAAAGTCACTCCAGCAGAAGGAATTGTAAGAAATTTACAAAAAGTTGTAGGTGCGGCTAGAACAGAAAGAATGTATGGCAATTGCTGAGATAACTACTTAGGAGAAAGAACTTCCTCATTTACTAAGAGACTTGCTAAATCTAAGTCTCCTTGGTGCTTACTATTAAAGAAGGAACAGGAAAGATCTTAATGGGACAGTTAAGGCCTCTATAGAAAAAAGTAGTGGTTAATTGGTGACAATCATCGAAACCAATTGTATTTCTTAAAAATAGAGGTAAAGCTGGAAACAAGTGCCTATCAGGCGACCAGTTGGTGACCACCCAAGGACGAAGCCCTGCAGCAAGGTTGTGTAACCTTTTGCCCTTTCAGGCGACCAGCTGGTGACCGCCCAAGAATGAAGCCCTGCAGCAAGATTATGTAACCTTTTGCCCTTTCTTATGGAGACTTTTTGCTATAAAAGTTTGTTATCCTCTGCATTAAATCGCACTCAGCACTCAGCATCCACTCCTAATGTGTGTGAGTTGTCTGTTTGCCATCTCCCCGTCCTATTCCAGGTTCCTCCCCTAGGTATCCTTCGTCGTCCCGACAGAACCCGGTCCGCGGCATTAGGGTGAGGTTTAGGGTGAAGGTCTGGGTTAGCTTTTTGGTTACGGTGAGCATTAAGGTTAGGGTTAGGGTGAGGGTTAAGTTGAGGGATAGGGTTAGGTTTAATGTGAGGGTTAGGATTACTGTGAGGTTTACGGTTAGGGTTAGGGTTAGGGTTAGAGTTAGGGTAAGGGTTAGGGTGAGGGTGAGTGTTAGGGTGAGGATGAGGGTTAGTGTTAGTGTGAGTGTTAGGGTTAGGGATAGTGTTAGGGTTAGGGTGAGGGTAAGGGTTAGTGTTAGGGTGATGTTGAGGCATAGGGTGAGGTAGAGGGTTAGGGATAGGGTTAGGGTTAGGGTGAGGCTAAGGGTTAGGGTTAGGGTGAGGGTTAGGATTAAGGTGAGGGTTAAGGTGAGTGAAGGTTTATGGTTTGGGTGAGGGCTAGTTTTAGTGTCAGCTTTAGATTTAGAGTTAGGTCTAGGGATAGGATTAGGTTTAGGGTGATGATAAGGGTTAGGGTGAAGAAGAGGATTAGGGTGAGGGTGAGGGTTAGGTTTAGTGTGAGGATTAGTGTTAGGGTTAGTGGGAGGGTAAGGATTAGGGTTAGGATGAGGGTGAGGTTTAGAGTTAGTGTGAACGTTAGGGTTAGGGACAGGTTTATGGTTAGGGTGTGGGTAAGATTTAGGGTCAGGGTGAGGGTGAGGTTCAGGGTGAGGTTGAGCGTTAGTGATAGGATTAGGGTTAGGTTGAGAGATAGGTTGAGGGTTATGGTTAGGTTTAGGGTGAGGGTTAGGGTGAGGGTTAGCGTTAGGTTTAGGGTGACAGATAGGGTTAGGGTGAGGGTTAGGGTTGGGGTTAGGTTTACGGTGAGGGTTAGGGTTAAGTTGAGGTTTAGGGTGAGTGTGAAGTTTAGGGTTAGTTTTACAGTTACGGTGAGGGTTAGGGTGAGGGTTAGGTTTAGGGTTACTTTTAGGGTGAGGGTGAGGTTTAGGGTTAGGGTTAGGGTTAGGGTTAGGGAGAGGGTGAGGGAGAGGCTGAGGGTTAGGTTGAGGGTGAGGGTGAGGGTTCAGATTAGCTTAGGGTTAGAGTTAGGCTGAGGGTGAGGGTGAGGTTGAGGGTGACGATTATGTTTAGGTTTAGGGAGAGGGTTAGGGTGAGGCAGAGGTTAAGGGTTAGGGTGAGGGTTAGGGTGAGGGTGAGGGTATGGGTTGTGTTTAGGATTAGGGTTAGGCGGAGTTTTAGGGTTTGGCTTAGGGTTAGGTTTACGGTGAGAGTTAGGGTGAGGGTTAGGGTTATGGTGAGGGTGAGTGTTAGGGTGAGGATTAGAATTAGGATTAGGGTTAGTGCTAGGGTGAGCGTTATTATGATGGTGAGGGTTATGTTTAGGGTGAGGGTTAGGGTGAGGGTGAGGGTTAGGGTTAGGATTAGGGTTATGGTGAGGGCTAGGTTGAGGGTGAGAGTTAGGTTTAGGGTTATGGTGAGGGTTAGGGTTTCGGTTAGGATGAGGGTAATGGTGAGGCGTAGGGTTAGGGTTAGATTGAGGGTTAGGTTTAGTGTGACGGTTAGGGTGAGAATGAGTTTTAGGTTTAGCGTAAGTTTTAGGGTGAGGGTTAGGGTATGGGTTAGGGTTAGGTTTAGGGTAAGGGTGAGGTTTAGGGTTAGGGTTAGTGTGAGGATTAGGGTTAGGGATAGGGTAAGGGTTAGAGTTATGCTGAGGGTGAGGGTTAGGGTGAGGGTGACATTTAGGGTTAGGGTTAGTGTGAGGGTTAGGTTTAGTGTGAGGGTTAGGGTGAGGGTGAGGTTAAGGGTTAGGGTTAGGTTCAGTGTTAGTGCTAGGCTGAGTGTGAAGGTGAGGGTGATGGTGAGGGTTAGTTTGAGGGTTAGGTTGACATCTAGGTTAATGTGGAGGGTTAGGGTGAGTGTGAGGGTGAGGTTGAGGGTTTCGGTTAGGTAAAGGTAAAGAATAGGGTGAGGATTAGTATGATCTTGAGGTTTAGGGTTAGGGTTAGTGTTAGGGTGAGGGATAGGTTTAGGTTTAGGGTGATTGTTAGGGTGAGAGTGCGGATTAGGTTTAGGGTTAGGGTGAGGGCTAGGGTAAGGGTGAGGGTTAGGGTGAGGGTGAGGGTGAGGTTGTGGGTTTTAGTTAGGTAAGAGTTAAGGTTAGGTTTAGGGTTATTGTGAGGGTTCGGGTTTGGGTGAGGGTGAGGTTTAGGGTTAGGATTAGGGTGAGGCTTAGGATGAATTTTAGGGTTAGGATGAAGGTTAAGTTGAGGGGTAGGGGTAAGGTTATGTTGAGGGTTAGGGTTAGTGTGAGGGTTAGTGTTAGGAATAGGTTTAGGTTAGTGTGAGGGTAAGGATTAAGGTGAGGGTGAGGGTTAGGGTAAGGGTGAGGGTTAGGGATAGGGTTAGGGTTAGGGTGAGGGATAGGTTGAGGTTTAGGGTTAGGGTTAGCATTAAGGTGAGGGTTAGGTTGAGGGTTAGGGTTAGGGTTATGGTTAGGGTACGGTTACTTTTAGGGTGAGGGTGAGGGTTAGGATTAGGTTAACGGTGAGGTTAAGTGTTAGGGTGAGTTTTAGGGTGAGTGTGAGGGTTAGGGTTAGCATTAGGGTGAGGGTGAGGTTTAGGGTGAGGGTTAGGGTTAGGGTTAGTGTGAGGGTGAGGGTGAGAATTAAGGTTAGGTTTCGGGTGAGGTTTAGGGTCATGGTGAGGGTTAGGATTAGGGATAGGTTGAGGTTGAGGGCAAGCGTTAGGGTTAGGGTGAGGGTGAAGGTGAGGGTTAGGGTTAGGGTTAGGGTCAGGGTTAGGGTCAGGTTTAGGATTAACATTAGGTTTAGGGTTAGGCTGAGCGTGAGGCTGAAGGTGAGGGTGATGATAATGCTTAGGGTTAGGGTGAGGGTTAGGGTTAGTGTGAGGGTTAGAGTGAGGCTCAGTTTAAGGGTTAGGGTGATGCTGAGGGTTTGGTTTAAGATTAGGGTTAGGGTGAGGGTTAGGGTGAGGGTTAGGCTTAGGCTTAAAATTATGGTTAGGGTGAGGTTTAGGGTGAGGGTATTGGTGATGGAGAGGTTTAGGGTTGGGGTGAGGATTAGAGTTAGGTTTAGGGTTAGGGTTAGGGTGAGGTTTATTTTGAGGTTGAGGGTAACGTTTAGGGTTAAGGTAGAGTAATGATTATTGGTAGGGTGAGGGCTAGGTTGAGGGTGAGAGTTATTTTTAGTTTTTGGTGAGGGTAAAGTTTAGGGTTAGGATGAGGTTTAGGTTTAGTGTGAGGGTTAGAGTTAGGGTGAGGTTTGGTGTGAGAATGAGCGTTAGGGTTACCATGAGTGTTAGGGTGAGGGTGAGGGTGAGGGTTAGGGTTAGTGTGAGGGTTAAGTTTAGGGTTAGGGTGAGGGTTAGGGTTAGGCTGAGGGTGAGGGTTAGGGTGAGGGTGACGTTTAGGGTTTGGGTTAGGATGAGGGTGAGGTTAAGTTTTAAGGTGAGGTTGAGGGTTAGTGTTAGATTGAGGGTTAAGGTTAGTGTCAGGGTTAGGTATAGGGTTAGTTTTAGGGTAAGGGTAAGGGTTAGGGTTAGGGTGAGGGATAGGGTTAGGGTTAGGGTGAGGGTTAAGGTGAGGGTAGGTTATAGTTCGGGTGAGGGCAAGGTTTAGTGTGAGGTTTAGGGCTAGGGATATGTTTAGGGATAGGATTAGGGTTAGGGAGAGGGTAAGGGTTAGGGTGAGGCTGAGGGTTAGGGTGAGGGTGAGGGTTAGGGTTAGTGTGAGGGTTTGGGTTAGGGATAGGGTTAAGGTGAGGTTAAGGATCAGGGTTAGGGTGAAGGTGAGGTTTAGGGTGAGGGTGAGGGTTAGGGATAGGGTTCGGGTTAGGTTGAGGGTTACCATTAGGGTTAGGGTGAGGGTTAGCGTTAGGGTTAGGCTGCTGGATAGGGTGAGTGTGAGGGTTAGGGTTGGGGTTAGGTTTACGGTTAGCTTTAGGGTGAGGGAGAGGGTTAGGGTTAGAATTAGTGTTAGGGATAGGGTGAGGGTTAGAGTTAGGCTGAAGGTGAGGGTTAGGGTGAGGGTGACATTTAGGGTTAGGGTTAGGGTGAGGGTTAGGGTTATGGTTAGGGTAAGGTTTAGGGTGAGGGTGAGGGTGAGGATTAGGGTGAGTTTTAATGTTAGGTTGAGGGTTCAAGTTAGGATTAGGGTTAGGGTGAGGGCTCTGGTGAGGGTGAGGGTTAGGCTTAGGATTAGTTTAGATTTAGGGTGAAGGTAAGGGGTAGGGTTAGGGGTAGGGTCAGGGCTAGGTTTAGTGTGAGGGTTAGGGTTAGGTTTAGGGTGAGGGTTAGGGTTAGGGTAACAGTTAAGTTTAGGGTTAGGTTTAGAGTTAGGGTTAGGGTTAGGGTTAGGGTTATTGTTAGAGTTAGGGTGAGGGTGAGGGTGAGGGTGACGTTGAGGGTGAGGGAAAAGGTGAGGGCTAGGATTAGGGTTAGGGTTAGAGTTAGGCTGAGGATGAGGTTGAGGGTGAGTTTGATGTTTAAGGTTAGGGTGAGGGCCAGGATTAGGGTTAGGTTTAGATTTAGGCTGTGGGTGAGGGTGAGGGTGACAGTGAGGTTTAGGTTTAGAATGTGGGTGAGGGTTAGGGTGACGGTTAGGGTAAGTGTGAGGTTTAGGGTGAGGGTGAGGTTAAGAGTTAGGGTGAGGGTTAGGGTGAGGGTGAGGGTTAGGTGTAGGGTTAGAGTGAGGGTAAGGGTTAGGGTTAGGGTTAGGTTGAGGTTTAGGTTGAGGGTTAGGCTTAGGTTTAGGGATACGATTAGGGTGAGGGTTAGGGTGAGGGTTAGTGTTTGGGTGAGCTTTAGGGTGAGGGTGAGGGTTCGGGTTATTGTGAGGGTTATGTTTATGTGATGGTTATGGTTAGGATTAGGGTTAGGGTGAGGGCTATGGTTTGGTTGATGGTTAAGGGTAGGGTTAGGGTTAGCGTGAGGTTTAGGTTTAGGGTTAGTGTGAGGGTTAGGGATAGGGTTAGGGTTAAGGGGAGGGTGAGAGTTAGGATGATGGTGTGGGTTAGTGTGAGGGTGAAGTTTAGGTTTAGGGTTAGGGTGAGGGTTAGGGTTAGTGTGAGGGTTAGGCTGAGGCTGAGGTTAAGGGTTAGGGTGAGGGTTAGGGTGAGGGTGAGGGTTTTGTTTAGGATTAGGGTTATGGTGAGGGTTAGGGTTAGGCTTAGGTTTAGGTTTAGGGTGAGGGTTAAGGTGAGGGTTAGGGTTATCGTGAGGGTGAGTGTTAGGGTGAGGATTAGGTTTAGGTTTAGGGTTAGGGTTAGGGTGAGGGTTATTGTGACGGTGAGGGTTACGGTTAGGTTGAGGGTTAGGGTGAGGGTGAAAGTTAGGATTAGGGTTAGGATGAGGGCTAGGTTGAGGCTGAGAGTTAGGTTTAGGGTCATGGTGAGGGTTAGGGCTCCGGTTAGGATGAGGGTAATGGTGAGGTTTAGGGTTAGGGTTAAATTGAAGGTTAGGTTAATGTGAGGGTTAGGTTTAGGTTGAGGGTTAGGGTGAGAATGAGTGTTAGGGTTACCGTGAGTGTTAGGGTGAGGGTTAGGGTGTGGGTTAGTGTTAGGGTTAGGGTTCGGGTAAAGGTGAGGGATAGGGTTAGGCTTAGTGTGAGGGTTTGGGTTAGGTTTAGGGTTAGGATTAGGGTGAGGGTAAGTGTTAGGGTGAGGGTTAGGGTGAGGGTGAGGGTTAGGATTAGGGTTAGGCTTAAATTGAGGGCTAGGGTGAGGGTGACGTTTAGGGTTAGGGTGAGGGTTATGATTAGGTTTAGTGTTAATTTCAGGGCTAGGGTGAGGATGAGGCTTAGGGTGAGGGTTAAGGTGAGGGTGAGGGGCTCAGTTAATTTATTGTTAGGGTTAGGGTGAGGATTTGTTTGAGGTTGAGGGTTGGGGTGAGGGTTAGGGTTAAGGTGAGGGTGAGAGTTAGGGTTAGGGTGAGGGGTAGGGTGACGGTGAGGGTGACGGTTAGGGTGAGGGTTAAGGTTAAGATGAGGGTAAGGGTTAGGGTTAGGGGGAGGGTTAGGGTTCATGTGAGGGTTAGTATTAGTTTTACTGTTAGGGTTAGGGTGAGAATAAGGGTTAGGGTGAGGTTTAGTGTGAAGGTTAGCGTTAGGGTTAGGGTGAGGGTTAGGTTTAGGATTAGTGTGGGGGTTAGGGTGAGGGTGAGGCTTAGGGTAATGGTGAGGGTTAGGTTTAGTGTGAGGGTTAGGGTTAGGGTTAGGGTTAGGTTGAGGGTAAGGTTTAGGGTGACGGTCAGGGTGAGGTTGAGGTTTAGGGTTAGGATTAGGGTTAGAGTTAAGGTTAGGCTGAGGGTGAGGGTTAGGGTTAGGTTTAAGGTGAGGGTTAGTGTTAGGGTTTTATTTAGGGTGAGGATGAGGGTTAGAATGTGGTTGAGGTTTCAGGTGAGGTTGAGGGTTAGGGTGGGGGTGAGGGTTAGTGTTAGGGTGAGGGTTATATTTAGGGTTAGGGTAAGGGTTAGCTTGAGGGGTATGGTTAGGGTTAGGGTGAGAGTTAGGATTAGGGTGAGGGTTAGGTATAGGGTGAGGCTTAGGGTTAGGGTAACTGTGAGGGTTAGGGAGAGTATGAGGGTTAGGATTAGGGTTAGGGTTAGAGTTAGGATGAGGGTGAGGGTTATGGTTAGGTTTAGTGTTAGTGTTAGGCTGAGGGTGAGGGTGAGTGTGAGGGTTAGGGTTAGGTTAAGGTTTAGGGTTATTGTTAGAGTGAGGGTTAGGGATAGGCTTAAGGTTAGGATGAGGGTTAGGGTGAGTGGTCGGGTTAATGTGAGGGTAAGGTTAAGTGGTAGTGTGAGGGTTAGATTTAGGGAAATGGTTAGGGTTAGTGTGAGGTTACGGGTTCGGGTTCTGGTCAGGGTTAGGCTGAGGGTTAGCGTTCTTGTAAGGGTTAGGTTTTGGGATAGGGTTAGGATGTTAGAGAGGGTAACGGTTAGGATTAGGGTGAATGTGAGGTTTAGGATGAGGGTGAGGGTTAGGCATAGGGTTAGGGTTAGGTTGAGGGTTAGGTTGAAGGTTAGGGTTAGGGATAGGGTTAGGGTTAGGTTTACGGTGAGGTTAAGGGTTAGGGTGAGGTTTAGGGTGAGTATGAGGGTTAGGGCTAGCATTAGGGTTAGGGTGAGGGTTACGTTTAAGGTTAGGGTTAGGGTGAGGGTGAGGGTGAGGTTTAGGGTAAGGGTTAGGGTTATGGTTAGGGTTACGGTGAGGTTGAGTGCGAGGGTGAAGATTAGGGTTAGGGTCAGTATGAGGGTGAGGTTTAGGGTTAGGGTTAGCGTGAGGCTGAAGGTGAGGGTTTGGATTAGAGTTAGAGTTAGAGTTAGGCTGAGGGTGAGGGTTAGGGTGAAGGTTAGGTTTAGTGTAAGGGTTAGGTTGAGGCTGAGATTAAGGTTTAGGATGAGGGTGAGGGTTAGGGTTAGGGTTAGGGTGAGCGTGAGGATTAGGGTGAGGGTTAGAGTTAGGCTTAGGTTTAGATTTAGGGTGAGGGTTAGTGTTAGAGTGAGGGTGAGGGTTAGTGTGAGGGTTAGGGTTAGGGTTCGGGTGAGTGTTATTGTGAGGGTTATTGTGAGGATGAGGGTTACGGTAAGGGTGAGGGTAAGGGTTAGTGTGAGGGTTAGGGTTAGGATTAGATTTAGGTTGAGAGCTAGGTTGATTGTTAGGGTTAGGTTTAGGGTTAGGGATAGGGTTAGGGTGAGGGTTAAGTTGAGGGTTAGGGTTAGGTTTAGGGTGAGGGCTAGGATTACTCTGAAGGTTAGGGTTAGGGTAAAGTTTAGGGTGAGGGTGAGGGTTAAGTTGAGGGAGAGGGTTAGCCATAGGTTTAAGGTTAGTGTGAGGGTAAGTGTTAGGGTTAGGGTGCGGGATACTGTTAGGGTTAGGGTGAGGGTTAATTTGAGGGTAGGGTTATGGTTAGGGTGAGGGCTAGGTTTAGTGTGAGGTTTAGGGCTAGGGTTAGGTTTACGGAAAAGATTAGGGTTAGGGTGAGGGTAAAGGTTAGGGTGATGGTGAGGGTTAGAGTGAGGGTGAGGGTTAGGGTTAGTGTGAGGTTCAGGGTTAAGGATAGGATTAGGGTTAGGGTGAGGGTAAGGATTACGGTTAGGGTTAAGTTGAGAGTTATGGTGAGGATTAGCCTTAAGGTTAGGGTGACGGATAGGGTGAGGGTAAGGGTTAGGGTGAGGTTTAGGCTGAGTGTGAGGGTTAGGGTTAGGGTTAGCATTACAGTTAGAGTGAGGGTTAAGGTGTGGGTTAGGTTTAGGGTTAGCTTAAGGGTGAGGGTGAGGGTGAAGGGTAGGGTCAAAATGAGGGCGAGGGTGAGGGTTAGGGTGAGGTTTACGGTTAGGGTTAGGGTGACAGATAGGGTGAGGTTGAGGGTGAGGGTTGGGTTAGGTTTACGGTGAGGGTAAAGGTTAGGGTGAGGTTTAGGGTGAGTGTGAGGGTTAGGGTTAGCATTACGGTTAGGGTGAGGGTTAGGTTGAGGGTTAGGTTTATGGTTAGCTTTACGGTGAGGGTGAGAGTTAGGGTTAGTGTCAGGGTTAGGGTAAGGATGAGGGTTAGGGTTCAGGTTAGTGTGAGGATTAGGGTTAGGGATAGGATGAGGGTTAGATTTAGGCTGAGGGTGAGTGTTTGGGGGAGGGTGAAGTTTAGTATTAGGGTTAGGGTGAGGATTATGTTTAGTGTGAGGATTATGTTTAGTCTTTGGGTTAGGATGAGGGTGAAGGCGAGGGTGAGGTTAGGGTTAGGTGAGGGTTAGGGTGTGGGTTAGGGTTAAGGATAGGGTTAGGGTTAGGGTTAATGTGAGGTTGAGGCTGAGGATTAGGGTTAGGTTTAGGTTTAGGTTTAGGGTTTGGTTTAGGGTTAGTGTTAGTGTTAGTGTTAAGGTAAGGGTTAGGGCTAGGATTAAGATTAGTGTTAGGGTTAGGCTGAGGGTGATTGAGGGGGTGAGGATTATGGTTAGGGTAAGGGTTAGGAATATTGTTACTGTTATGGTTAGTGTTAAGTTTGTGATGAGGGTGAGGCTGACAGTGAGGGTTCTGGTTAGGGTTAGGGTTAAGATTATTCTTATTGTTAGGGTTAGGGTTAGAGTTATGGTGAGGTTGAGGTTAAGGGTGAGGGTTAGGGTTAGGGAGAGGTTTAGGGTTAGGGTTAGGGTTAGGTTTAGGTTTAGCGTTAGGTGAGGGTGAGGTTTGGGGTTAGAGTTAGGGTTAAGGGGAGGGTTAGGGTGAGGTTTAGGGTTAGGGTTAGTGTTAGGGTTAGGGTTAGGGTGAGGGTGAGGGTTAGGCTGAGGGTTAGGGTTAGGATTAGTGTAAGGGTTAGGTTGAGTGTGAGGGTTAGGGTTAGGGTTAGGCTTAGTCTTAGGGTTAGGCTGAGGATAAAGGTGAGGGTGATTTTAGGGTTAGGGTGAGTGGTAGGGTTAGGATTAGGGTTAGGGTGAGGGCTAGGGTGAGGTTGAAGGTTAGGATTAGTGTTAGGGTAAGGTTTAGAATTAGGGTGAGGTTTACGGTGAGGGTTAGGATGAGGGTTAGGGTTACAGTGAGGTTTAGGGTTAGGGTTAGGTTGAGGTTTAGGGTTAGGATTAGGATTAGAATGAAGGTGAGTGATAGGATTAGGGTTAGGGTTAGGGTTACGTTTAGGTTTAGAATTAGTATTATGGTTAGGGTTAGGGTTAGGGTTAGAGTTATGGGGAGGGTCAGGGTGAGGGTGAGGGTGAGGGATACGTTTAGGTTTAGGGTTACGGCTAGGATTAGGGTTAGGACGACGGTGAGGTTTAGGGTTAGATTTAGGGTTAGTTGGAGGGTTAATGTTAGGGTTAGAGTTAGGTTTAAGGTTAAGATGAGGGTTAGGTTGAGGTTTAGGGTTAGGGTTAGGATTAGTTTTAAGGTGAGGGTGAGTGTGAGGGTTAGGGTTAGGCTTAGGCTTAGGCTTAGAATTAGGCTGAGATTGATGGTGGGTGTGATGATTAGGGTTAGGGTTATGGTTAGGGTTAGGGTTATGGTGAGAGTTAGGATGAGGGTTAGGGTTATGATTATGGTTAGGGTGAGAGTGAGGGTTAGGGTTAGTGGTAGGGTAAGGTTTAGAATTAGGGTTAGGATTAGGGTGAGGGTCAGGATGATGGTTAGGGTTACAGTGAGGTTGAGGGTTAGGGTAAGTTTGAGGGATAGGTTTAGGATTAGGATTAGAATGACGGTGAGTGGTAGGATTAGGGTTAGGGTTAGGGTTAGGTTTAGGTTTAGGATTAGTATTATGGTTAGGGTTAGGTTTAGAGTTAGGCTGAGGGTGAGGGTGAGGGTTAGGGTTAGTGTTAGGGTGAGGGTTAGGATGATGGTTAGGGTTAGGATTAAGATTAGGGTGAGGGCTAGGGTGAGGTTGAGCTTTAGGTTTAGGGTTAGGGTGAGGTTTAGCGTTAGGGTTAGGGTTAGTGTTACGGTTCGGGATAAGTTAAGGGTTAGGGGGAGGGGAAGGATTAGGGTTACGGTCAGCCTGAGGGTTAAGGTTAGGGTTAGGGTGAGGGTTAGGATGAGGATTATGGTTAGGATTAGGATTAGGGTGTGGGCTATGGTGAGGGTGAGAGTTAGGGTTAGTGTTTGGGTGAGGTTTAGGCTTAGGGTTAGGGTTAGTATTTGGGTTAAGTTGTGGGCTAGTTTTAGGGTTAGATTTAGGTTTAGGGGGAGGGTTTGGTTGAGGTTTAGGGTTAGGGTTAGTGTTAGGGTTAAGGTTAGGGTGAGGGTGAGTGTGAGTTTTAGGGTTAGGGTTAGGCTTAGGCTTTGGTTTAGACTGAGGGTGAGTGTAGGGCTGAGGATTAGGGTTAGGGTTATGGTTATGGTTAGGGTTAGGGTGAGGGTTAGGTTTCGGATTAGGGTTAGGGTGAGGGCTAGGGTGAGGGTGAGGGTTAGGATAAGGTTTAAGCTTAAGCTTAGGGTTAGGCTGAGCATGAGGTTGAGGGTGAGTGTTAGATTTAGGGTGATGGTTAGGTTTATTGTTAGGGTAAGTGTTAGGATGAGGTTTAGGTTTAGGGTGAGGGTTAGGGTGAGGATGATGGTAAGGGTAAAGGTGATGGTTAGGCTGATTGTGAGGTTTACGGTAAGGGTGAGTGTTAGGGTTAGGGTGATTGATAGGGTTAGGGTTAGGGTGAGGGTGAGGGTTAGATTGAGGATTAGTGTTAGGGTTAGTGTGAGGTCTTGGGTAAGGTTGAGGGTTAGGGTTAGGGTGAGGGCTAGGGTGAAGTTGAGGTTTAGGATTAGTATTAGGTTGAGGTTTAGGCTTAGGGGGATGGTTAGATTTAGTGTTATGGTGAGGGTTAGGGTTAGGGTTAGGGTTAGGATTATGGTTAGTGTTAGGGTGAGTGTGAGGGTTAGGGTTAGGGTTAGGCTTAGTTTTAGGGTGAGGGCTAAGGTGAGGGTGAGGGTTAGGTTTAGTGTTTGTGTGAGATTTAGGGTTAGGGTTAGGGATTGGGTGAGGATTTGGATTAGGGTTAGTGTTAGGGTGAGTGTGAGGGTTAGGGTTAGGCTTAGGCTTAGGGTTAGGCTGAGGGTGAGGATGAGGGCGAGGGTTAGGGTTAGGGTGAGGGTTAGGGTTAGGGTTAGGGTGAGAATTAGGTTTCGGGTTAAGTTTAGGGTTATGGTGAGGTTTATGGTAAGGGGTACTGTGAGAGTGAGGGTTAGGGTTAGGTTGAGGGTTAGGGTTAGGTTTAGAGTTAGGGTGAGGGTAGGTTTAGTGTTAGGGTTAGTGTTACAGTTCGGGTTACATTTCGGGTTAGGGTGAGTGTTAGGGTTAGTGTTACGGTCAGCCAGATGGTTAAGGTTAGGGTTAGGGTGAGGGTTAGGATGAGGATTAGGGTTAGGATTATGATTAGGGTGAGGGCTAGGGTGAGGTTGAGAGTTAGGGTTAGTATTTGGGTGAGGTTTAGGTTTAGGTTTAAGGTTTGAGTGAGGGTTAGGATGAGGGATAGATTTACTGTGAGGGTGAGGCATAGGGTTAGGTTGAGGTTTAGGGTTAGTATTTGGGTTAGGGTGAGGTTTAGTTTTAAGGTTAGATTTAGGGTTAGGGGGAGGGTGAGGTTGAGGTTTAGGGTTAGGGTTAGTGTTAGGGTTAAGGTTAGGGTGAGGGTGAGTGTGAGGGTTAGGTTTAGGGTTAGGCTTAGGCTTACGGTTAGGCTGAGGGTGAGGATTAGGGTTAGGGTTATGGTTATGGTTAGGGTTAGGGTGAGGGTTAGTGTTAGGATTAGGGTTAGGGTGAGGGTTAGTGTGAGGGTTAGGATAAGGTTTAAGCTTAGGCTTAGGGTTAGGCTGAGCGTGAGGGTGAGGGTGAGTGTTAGGGTTAGTGTGATGTTTAAGTTTACGGTTAGGGTGAGTGTTAGGATGAGGTTTAGGTTTAGGGTGAGGGTTAGGGTGAGGATGATGGTAAGTGTAAAGGTGAGGTTTAGGCTGAGGTTGATGGTTAAGATAAGGATGAAGGTTAGGATTAGGTTTAGGGTGAGGGCTAGGGTGAGGTTTAGGGTTAGGGATAGAGTAAGGTTTAGGATTTGGGTTAGGATGAGTGAGTGTGAGTGTTAGGCTGAAGGTTAGGGTTAGGCTTAGGGTTAGGTGAGGGTTAGGTTTAGGGTTTGGGTTAGAGTGAGGGTGAGGGTGAGGATTAGAGTTAGGTTTAGGGTTAGGTTTAGGGTTAGGGTTAGTGTTAGTGTTAGGGTTAAGGTTAGGTTTACAGTGAGGGTTAGGGTTAGGGTTAGGGTTAGTGTTAGGGTTAGGCTGAGGGTGATGGTGGGGGTGAAGATTAGGGTTAGGGTTAGGGTTAGGATTATTGTTAGTGTTATGGTTAGTGTTAAGTTTGTTGTGAGCGTGAGGCTAAAGCTGAGGGTTATGGTTATGGTTATGGTTATGGTTAGTGTTAGTCTTATTGTAAGGGTTAAGGTTAGAGTTACTGTGAGGTTGAGGGTGAAGGTGAGGGTTAGGGTAAGTGTTAAGGATAGATTTAGGGTGAAGTTTAGGGATAGGTTTACGTTTAGAATTAGGGTTAGGAATAGGGTCAGTGTGAGGGTTAGGGTGAGGGTTAGGCTTAGGCTTAGGGTTAGGCTGAGGATGAGGGTGGGGATGAGGATAAGGGTTAGGGATAGTGTTATTGTTAGGGTTAGGATTAGAGTTACCTTGAGGTTGAGGGTGAGGGTTTGGGTTAGGGTTAGGGTGGGGATTAGGTTTAGGGTTAGGGTTAGGGAAAGGTTGAGGGTGAGGTTTAGGGTTAGATATAGGTTTATGGGGAGGGTTAGGTTGAGGGTTAGGGTTAGGGTTAGTGTTAGGGTTTGGGTGAGGTTTAGGGTAGGGGTTAGGGTTAAGTTTAGAGTTACGGTGAGGGTGAGTGTGCAGGTGAGTGTGAGGATTAGGGTTAGGTTTAGGGTTAGGCTTAGGGTTGGGCTTAGGGTTAGGCTGAGGGTGAGGTTTAGGGTTAGGGTTAGTGTGAGGGTTATGGTGAGGGTTAGATTGAGGGTAGGGTTAGGTTTAAGGTTAGGGTGAGGGCTAGGGTGAGGTTGAGGTTTAGGTTTAGGTTAAGGGTGAGTTTTAGGGTTAGGGTTGGTGTTAGGGTTAGGGTGTGGATGAGGTTTAGGGTAAGAGTTAGGGTTAAGGTGAGGCTGAAGGTGAGGGTTAGGGTTAGGGTTAGGAATAGGATTATGATAAGGTTTGGGTGAGTGTGAGGCTTAGGGTTAAGCTTAGTGTTAGGCTTAGGGTTACACTGAGGGTTAGGGTGAGGGTAAGCGTTAGGGTTAGGGTGAGGTTTAAGGTTAGGGTTAGGTTGAGTGTTAGTGTTCAGTTTATGTTTAGGGTTAGGGTGAGGGTTAGGGTTACGGTTAAGTTTTGCTTGAGGCTTAGGGTTAGGTTGAAGGTTAGGGTTAGGGTTAGGGTCAGGGTGAGGTTTATGGTTAGGGTTAGGCTGAGGTTTAGGATGAGGATTAGGATTAGGATTAGGGTTAAGGTGAGGGCTATGGTGAGGGTGAGGGTTAGAGTTAGTGTTAGGGTGAATTTTAGGGTTAGGATGAGGGTTAAGATGAGGGTTAGTGTTACGATAAGGGTGAGGGTTAGGGTTAGGGTGAGGGTTACGGTTAGGATTAGGTTTAGGGTGAGGGTGAGGGTTAGAATTAGGGTTAGGGTTAGGGTTATTGTTACAGGTAGGGTTAGGGTTATGGTTACTGAGAGGGTGAGGGTGAGGGTTAGGGTTAGGGTTAGGCTAAGGTTTTTAGTGTTAGGGTTAGGGTTATTGTTAGGGTTAGGGTTAGGATGAGTTTTAGATTTAGGGTTAGGATTAAAATTAGGCTTAGGGTAAGGGGTGGTTTAGGGTTAGAGTTAGGGTTAGTATTAGGGTAAGGGTTATGGTGAGGTTTTGGGTTAGGGTTAGGCTTTGGTTTAGGCTTAGGCACAGTATATGGGTGAGTGTTCGGGTTAGTGTTAGGGTGAGGGTTAAGGTTAGGGTTAGGGTGAGGGTTAGGATGAAGTTTAGGGTTAGGATTAGTGTTAGGGTGAGGGCAAGGTTGAGGGTTAGGGTGAAGGTTCGGGTTAGGGATAGGGTTAGGTTTAGGATTAGGGTTAGGGTGAGGGTGAATATGAGGGTTAGGATTAGCGTTAGGGTTACGCTTAGGGTTAGGGTGAAGGTTAAGGTTAGGGTTTGGTTAGAGTGAGGGTGAGGCTGAGGAATAGGGTTAGGTTGAGGTTTAGGTTTAGGTTTAGGGTTAGTTTTACTGTTATGTTTCGGATTAAGTTTAAGTTTAGGGTTAGGATTAGTGTTATTGTTAGGGTTAGGATTAGTGTTACTGTTAGGGTTAGGGTTAGAGTTACGGTGAGGTTGAGGGTTAGGGTTAGTGTTAGGGTGAGATTTAGCGTTAGGTTTGGGATTAGGGTTAGGGTTAGGGTGAGGGTTAGGGTTAGGGTTAGGGTGAGGGTTAGGGTTAGGGTTAGTGTGAGGGTCAGGTTTAGGGTTAGGGTTAGGGATAAGGGGAGTGTTACATCGAGGGTTAGGGTTATGGTTCGTGTTAGGGTTAGGGTTAGGTTGAGGTTGAGGTTTAGAGTTAGGTTTAGGATTAGGGGGAGGTTTAGGTCGAGGATTAGCGTTAGGGTTAGTGTTAGGTTTAGGGTTAGGATTAGGGGTAGGTTGAGGGTTAGTGTTATTGTTAGGTTTAGTGTTAGAGTTAGGGTTACGGTTAGGGTTAGGGTTAGGGTTAGGTTTAGGGTTAGGGTGAGTGTTAGGGTGAGGGTTAGATTTAGGGATAGGGTTAGGTTGAGGGTGAGGGTGAGGTTTAGGGTTAGCGTGAGGTTTAGGGTGAGGTTTAGGGTTAGGGTTAGGGTGTTGTTGAGGTTTAGGGTTAGAGTTAGGGTTAGGGGGTTGGTTAGGGTGAGGGTTAGGGTGAGGGTTAGTGTTAGAGTTAGGGATAAGTTGAGTGTTAGGGTGAGGGTGAGGGTAGGCTTAGGGTTAGGATTAGGAATAGGGTAAGGGTTAGAGTTAGTGTGAGGGTTAGGGTTAGGGTTCGAGTTAGGCTTAGGGTTTCGCTGAGGGAGAGGGTGATCATGAGGGTTAGGGTTAGGGTCAGGTTTAGTGTTAGACTTAGGGTTAAGCTTAGGTTTTCGCTGAGGGAGAGGGTGAACATGAGGGTTAGAGTTAGGGTGAGGTTTAGGAGTAGAGTTAGGGTAGAGTGAGGGTTAGGGTTAGGGTGAGGGTGAGGTTTAGGGGTAGAGTTAGGGTTAGGGTGAGTTTGAGAGTGAGGGTTAGGTTTATAGTGAGGGTTACGGTTAGGTTTAGGGTGAGTGTGATGGTTAGATTGAGGATTAGTGTTCAGTTAGTGTGATGTTTAGGGTGAGGATGAGGGTTAGGGTTAGGGTGAGGGTTAGGGTTAGGATTAAGGTGAGGTTTAGGGTTAGGGTGATGGTTTGGTTTAGTGTGAGTGTTTGAGTTAGGTTTAGGTTTAGTGTTAGGGTGAGGATTAGTGTTAGGGCGGGGGTTAGTGTTATGGTGAGGCTTATGGAAATGGTGAGAGTTAGGGTTAGGGTTATTATTAGGGTTAGGTTTAGGGTTACAGTTACGGTGAGGGTGAAGGAGAGGGCTAGGGTAGGGTTAGGATGAAATTTTGGTTTACGGTTAGGGTTAGAGTTAGGGTTAGGGTGAGAGTGAGGTTTACGGTTAGTGTTAGGGTTAGGGTTAGGATGAGGGTTAGGGTTCGGGTTAGGCTTAGGCTTAGGCTTAGGCTTAGGACGAGCATGAAGGTTAGGGTTAGGGTTAGGGTTAGGGTGAGGCTTAGGGTTATGGTTAGGGTGAGGGTTACCATGAAGTTTAGGGTTAGGATTAGGGTTAGGGTGAAGGCTAGGGTGAGGCTTAGGGTGAGGGTTAGGGTTAGGGATAGTGTTAGGTTTAGGATTAGTGTTAGGGTGAGGGTGAGTGTGAGGGTTAGGGTTAGGGTTAGGTTAGGCTTAGGGTTAGGGGGACCGTTAAAGTTAGTGTTAGGGTTAGGGTGAAGGTAAGGCTGAGGATTAGGGTTAGGTTTAGGGTTTGGGTTAGGGTTATTGTTATTGTTAGTGTTAGGGTTAGAGTTAAGCTGAGGGTGAGGGTGAGGGTTAAGATTAGGGTTAGATTGGCGTTTAGGGTTAGGGTTAAGGTTAGGGTTAGGGTTAGTTTGAGGGTGAGTTTTAGGGTTAGATATAGTTTTAGAGGGAGGGTTAGGGGGAGGGTTAGGGGGAGGGTCAGTGTTAGGGTTATAGTGAGGGTGAGGATTAGGTTGAAGTTTAGGGTTATGGTTAGGGTTAGGATTAGTGTGATGGTTAGTGTTAGGGTTAGGTTTAGTGTTAGGGTGAGGGTAAGTGTTAGGGTGAGGGTTTGTGTTAGGGTGAGGTTTGTGGTTAGGGTGAGGGTTAGGATTAGGGTTAGGGTTACTATTAGGGTTAGGTTTAGTGTTTGGGTTGCTGTGAGGGTTAGGGTGAGGGTTAGGTTTAGGTTAAGTGTGAGGTTTAGGGTTTGGGTTAGGGTTAGAGTTAGGTTTAGGTTGAGTGTGATGTTTGGGGTTAGACTTAGGGTTAGGGTGAGGTTTAGGTTGAGGTTTAGGGTTAGGGATAGTTTTAGGGTTAGGTTTAGGTTTTGTGTTAGGTAGAGGGTTAGGGTTTGGGATAGGGTTAGGAATAGGGTTAGGGTGAGGGTGAGTGTAAGGGTTAGGATGAGGTTTAGGTTTAGGCTTAGGGATAGGCTGAGGGTGAGGTTGAGGGAGAGGGTTAGGGTTAGGTTGAGCATGAGGGTTAGAGTTAGTGGGAGGGTTAGGATGAGGGTTACGGTTAGGATAAGGGTTAGGGTGAGGGCTAGGTTGTGAGTGAGGTTTAGAGTTAGATTTAGAGTTAGGATTAGGGTCAGGTTTAGGGTGAGGGTGAGGGCGAGGTTTAGGGTTAGTATTAGGTTTAGGGTGAGGGTGAGGGCGAGGTTTATGGTTAGTGTTAGGGTTAGGGTGAGGCTAAGGGTGAGGGTTAGGGTTAGGGTTAGTGTTAGAGTTAGGGTTAATGTGAGGGATAGGGTTAAGGTGAGGGTTAGGATGAGGATTAGGGTTAGCATTAGGGTTAGGGTCAGAGTGAGTGTTAAGATTAGTGTTAGGCTTAGAGTTAGGGTTAGGTTTAGGGTTAGGATTAGTGTTATTGTTAGGGTTAGGGTTAGATTTATGGTGCTGGTGAGGGTGATGGTGAGGTTTAGGGTGGGTTTATGGTTAGGGTTAGGATTAGGGTTAGGGTGAGGGTGAGGTTTTGGTTTAGAATTAGAGTTAGGGCTAGGGTTAGGTCGAGGTTTAGGGTTAGGGTTAGTGTTAGGGTTAATGTTCCGGTGAGGGTTAGGTTAAGGTTTAGGGTTAGGATTAGTGTTAGATTTCGGATTTGGGTTCAGCTCATGGCTAGGGTGAGGGTGAGGGTTAGGGTAAGGCTTAGGCTTAGGGTTAGGCTGAGCATGAGGTTGAGGGTTAGGATTAGGGTTAGGGTCCTCAGTAGTTTTACGGTTTGGGTGAAGGTTAGGATGAGATTTAGTGTTAGGTTGAGGGTTAGTTTGATTATGATGGTAAGGGTAAAGGTGAGGTTTAGGCTGAGGGTGAGGTTTAAGATAAAGGTGAGGGTTAGTGTTAAGTTTAGAGTTAGTGTAAGGTTTAGAGTTAGGGTTAGGGTGAGGGTTAGATTGAGGATTCGGTTTAGGGTTATCGTGAGGTTTACGGTGAGGATGAGGGTTAGTGTTAGGGTGAGGGTGAGGGTTAGAATTAGGGTTATGGTGAGGGCTAGGGTGAGGTTGAGGGTTAGGGTTAGGTTTAAGGTGAGTGTAGGGTGAGGGTTAGGGTTAGGTTTAAGATTAGTGATAGGGATAGGTTTAGGATTAGGTTTAGGGTGAGGGTGAGTGTGAGGGTTAGGGTTAGCGTTAGGTTTAGGCTTAGGGTTAGGGTGAGGATTAGGGTTAGGGTTTGGGGTAGGGTGAGGGTGAGGCTGAGGATTAGGGTGAGGTTTAGGGTTAGAGTTAGGGTTAGGTTTAGGGTTAAGTTAAGGGTTAGGGTTAAGGTTATGGTTAGGGTTACAATGAGGGTTAGGTTTAGGGTTAGGGTTAGGCTTAGGGTTAGGCTGAGGGTGATGGTGGGGGTGAGGATTAGGGTTAGGGTTAGTTTTAGGGTTATCGTTAGTGCTATGGTTAGGGTTAAGTTTGCCGAGAGGGTGAGGCTGAGGGTGAGGGTTATGGTTAGGGTTAGGTTTAGGGTTAGTGTTATTGTTAAGGTTAGGGTTAGCATTACGGTTAGGTTGAGCGTGAGAGTGAGGGTTAGGGTTAGGGTGAGGTTTAGAGTTAGGGATAGGGTTAGGGTTAGGGTATGGGGGAGGTTTAGGGTTAGAGTTAGGGTTACTTTTAGTTTGATTGTTACTTTTATGGTTAGGGTTAGTGTTAGGGTGAGGGTAAGTGTTAGGGTGAGGTTTTGGGTTACGGTGAGGGTTATAGTTAGGGTGAGGGTTAGGGTTATGGTTATTGTTAGCGTTAGGGATATGGTTACAGTGAGGGTGAGGGTGAGGTTTAGTGTTAGGGTTAGTTTTAAGGTCAGGGTGAGGGTGAGGGTTAGGTTGAGGTTTAGGGATATTATTAGGTTTAGGGTTAGGTTTTGGGTGAGGCTGAGTGTGAGGGTTAGGGGGAGGGTTAGGCTTAGATTTCGAGTTAGGCTGAGGGTGAAGATTGTGGTGAGGATTGGGGTTAGGTTGATGATTAGGGTTAGGATTAGTGTTATTGTTAGGTTTAGGGTGAGGCTGAGCATTAGGTTGAGGTTTAGCTTTAGGGTTAGGGTTAGGATTAGTGTGAGGGTTAGTGTTAGGGTTAGGGTTAGTGTTGGGGTGAGGGTAAGTGTTAGGGTGAGATTTTGGTTTACGGTGAGCCTTATGGTTAGGGTGAGGGTTAGGGTTATGGTTATTGTTAGGGATAGGGATACGGTTACGGTGCGGGTGAGGGTGAAGTTAGGGTTAGGTTTGGGACGAGGTTTAGGTTTAGGGTTAGGTTAGATTTAGGGTTAGGTTTTGGGTTACGGTTAGAGTGAGGTTTAGGGTAAGGGTTCGGGTAATGGTTAGGGTGAGCGTTAGATTGAGGATTAGGGTTAGGGTTAGTGTGAGGTTTAGGGTGTGGATGAGGATTAGGGTTATGCTGAGGGTGAGGGTTAAGATAAGGGTGAGGTTTAGGGTTACGGTGAGGGTTAGGGTAAGGGTTCGGTTTATGGTTAGTGTGAGGGTTAGATTGAGGATTAGGGTTAGTGTTAGTGTGAGGTTTAGGGTGTGGATGAGGATTAGGGATAGGGTGATGGTGAGGGTTACAATTAGGGTTAGTGTGAGGGCTAGGTTGAGGGTTAGGTTTAGGGTGAGGTTTAGAATTAGGGTGAGGGTTAGGGTTAGTGTGAGGGTTAGTGTTAAGGTTAGGATTAGTGTTAGTGTGAGGGTAAGTAGTAGGTTGAGAGTCAGGGTTAGAGTGAGGGTTATTTTTAGGGTTAGGGTTAGGGTTACGGTTACTGTGAGGGTGAGTGTGAGGGTTAGGGTTAGGGTGAGCTTTAGTGTTAGGGTTTTGGTTAGAATTAGGGTTAATGTGAGGGTGAGGTTTAGGGGTAGAGTTATGTTTAGGGTCGGGGTTTAGGATGAGGATGAGGGTTAGGGTGAAGTTTAGGGTGGGGTTGACGGTAAGGGTAAAGGTGAGCGTTAGGCCAAGTGTAAGGGTTACGGTAAGGGAGAGGGTTAGGTTTAGGGTGAGGATTAGGGTAAGGGTTACGGTGAGGGTGTGGGTTAGATTGAGGATTAGTGTTAGGGTTACTGTGAGGTTTAGGGTGAGGATGAGGCTGAGGGTTAGGGTGAGGGCTAGGGTGAGGGTGAGGGTTAGGTTTAGTGTTAGGTTGAGGTTTAAGTTTAGGGTGATGGTTAGGGTTAATGTGAGGGTTAGGGTGAGTGTTAGGGTTAGGGTGAGTGTTAGGGTTAGGGTTAGGGTTATGGTTACAGTGAAGGTAAGGGTGAGGGTTAGGGTTGGGCCTAGGATGAGGTTTAGGTTTAGGGTTTGGGTTAGAGTTAGGGTTAGGGTTAGGATGATGTTTAGGGTTAGGATTAGGGTACCGGTGAGGGCTAGGGTGAGGGTTAGGGTCAGGGCTATGAATAGTGATAGGGTTAGGTTTAGGATGAGCGTTAGAGTGAGTGTGAGTGTGAGAGTTAGGGTTAGGGTTAGGCATAGGCTTAGGCTTAGGGTGAGGGTGAGGGTTAGGGCTAGGGTTTGGGTTAGGGTGAGGATGTGGCTGTTTATTAGGATTAGTTTTAGGATTAGGGTTAGGGTTAGGGTTACGGTGAGGGTTAGGGTTAGGCCTAGGTTAGGCTTAGGGTTAGGCTGAGGGTGAGGGTGGGCGTGAGGATTAGGGTTAGGCCTAGGGTTAAAATTCTGGTTATTGTTAGTGTTTTGGTTTGGGTTAAGTTTGAGTTGAGGGTGAGGCTGAGGGTGAGGTTTACTGTTAAGGTTAGGATTAGGCTTAGGGTTAGGCTGAGGGTGAGGTTGGGAGTGAGGAGTAGGTTTTGGGTAATGTTTAGTTTTAGGGTTAGGGTGAGGGTTAGGATGAGGGTTAGGTTTAGGATTAGGTTTAGGGTGAGGGCTACAGTGAGGGTGAGGGTTAGGGTTAGGCTTAGGCTTAGGCTTCGGGTTAGGCTGAGGGTGAGGGTGAGGGTGAGGTTTAGGGTTAGGGTGATGGACTGGGTTAGGGTTAGGGTGAGTGTTAGGATGAGGGTTACGGTTAGGATGAGGATTAGGGTGAGCATGACGGTAAGAGTAAATGTGAGGGTTAGGCTGAGGGTGAGTGTTCCCCAAACGGTGAGGGTTAGGATTAGGGTGTGGGTTAGGGTTAGGGTTAGGGTGAGAGGATGAGGGTGAGGTTTAAGGTTAGGTTTAGGGTGAGGGATAGGGTTAGGGTGATGTTTAGGTTTAGTGTTACGGTGAGGTTTAGGGTTAGGGTTAAGTTTAGGATCAGTGTGAGTTTCAGGTTTAGGGTTAGAGATAGGGTTAGGGTGAGGGTTACGGTGAGGGTTAGGGTTAGGGTTAGGTTTAGGGTTAGGTTTTGGGTGAAGGTTAGGGTGAGGGTGTGTGTTAGTGTTAGGGTTGGGGTGAGGGTTTGGTTTAGGATTAGGGTTAGGGTGAGGGCTGGGGTGAGGGTGAGGTTTAGGATTCGGTTTAGGGTGAGGGTGAGTGTGAGGGTTAGGTTTAGGGTTAGGGTGAAGTTGAGGATGAGGATGAGGGTTAGGTTTAGGGTGAGTGTTAGGGTTAGGGTTAGGGTGAGAGTTAGGTTTTGGGTTAAGTTTAGGGTTAGGCTGTGTGTTAGGTTGAAGGTGTCGGTAAGGTTAACGGTGAGGGTAAGTCTGATGGTCAGGGTTATGGTAAGGATGAGGGTTAGGGTTAGGGTGAGGGTTATGGTTAGGGTTAGAGTTAGGTTTCACCTGAGGGTGAGGGTGAGGATTAGGCTTAGGGTTAGGGTGAGGTTTAAGGTTAGAGTTATGGTTAGGGTGAGGGTTAGTGTGCGGGTTAGAGTTAGGATTAGTGTTAGGGTTGGGTTAGGGTTAAGGTTAGGGTGATGGTTAGGGTTAGGGATAGGGTTACATTTAGGATTATGGTTAGGGTGTGGGTGAGGGTGAGGTTTAGGTTAGGGTTAGGCTTAGGCTTAGAGTTAGGCTGAGGGTGAGGGTGAGGGTTAGGTTTAGGGTGAGGGTTAGGGTTAGGCTTAGGGTGAGGTTTAGGATAAGGTATAGGGTTAGGATTCGGGATAGGTTGAGGGCTAGGGTGAGGGTTAATTTTAGGGTTAGGTTTAGTGTGAGGTTTAGGGTTTGGGTTAGGTTTAGGGTTATGGTGAGGGTTCGGGTTAGGGTTACTGTATGGGTGAGGATTTGGGTTAGGTTGAGGGATAGGGTTAGGGTTAGGCTGAGGGTTAGGTTGGGGGTGAGGAATAGGTTTTGGGTGATGGTTAGCGTTTGGGTTAGGGTGAGGGTTAGGGTGAGAGTTAGGGTTAGGATTAGGTTTAGGGTGAGGGCTAGGGTGAGGGTGAGGATTAGGGTTAGGGTGAGGTTTAGGCTTAGGGTTATGCTGAGGGTGAGGGTGAGGTTGAGGGTTAGTGTTAGGTTGATGGATAGGGTTAGGGTTAAGGAGAGTGTTAGCATGAGGGTTATGGTTAGTGTGAGGGTTAGGGTGAGCGTGATGGTAAGAGTAAAGGTGAGGGTTAGGCTGAGGTTGAGTGTTCCTCTAATGTTGAGGGTTAGGATTAGGATGAGGGTTACGATAAGGGTTAGGGTGAGGGTTAGGGTGAGTGTGAAGGTTAGATTGAGGATTAGGTTTAGGGTAAGTGTGAGGTTTAGGGTGAGGATGAGGGTTAGTATTAGGGTGAGGGTTAGGGTTAGAATTAGGGTTTGGGTGAGGGCTACGGTGAGGGTGAGGTTTAGGGTTAGGGTGAGGTTTAGGGTTAGGGTTACTGTTAGGGTTAGGATTAGAGTTAGGGTTAGGGTAAGGGTGAGGGTAATTGTTAGGGTGAGGGTTAGGTTTAGGGTGAGGTTTATGTTTAGGGTTTTTGTTAGGTTTAGGGTTAGGGTTACAGTGAGGGTGAGGGTGAGGGTGACGGTTAGGGTTAGTGTGAGGTTTAGGTTTAGGGTTAGGGTT
This sequence comes from Dipodomys merriami, assembly GCF_024711535.1. Taxonomy (NCBI): domain Eukaryota; kingdom Metazoa; phylum Chordata; class Mammalia; order Rodentia; family Heteromyidae; genus Dipodomys; species Dipodomys merriami. The sequence continues at coordinate 828,076 of NW_027206402.1, read as the reverse complement.
TAAATTATGTTTAGTTTGAAGGTGAGGTTTAGGGTTAGAGTTAGGGTTAGGGTGAGGGTTAGGATGAGGGTTAGGGTTAGGGTTAATTTTAGTTTTGTGGTTAGGGTGAGGGTGAGTGTGTGGGTTAGGGTTAGGTTTAGGGTTAGTCTTAAGGTTAGGCTGAGGGTTAGGTTGAGGGTGAGGGTTATTGTTAGAATGAGGATTAGCGTTAGGTTTAGTTTGAGGGTTAGGATGAGGGTTAGGTTTAGGTTTAGGGTTAGGGTGAGGGCTAGGGTGAGTTTGAGATTTAGGGTTCGGGTTAAGGTGAGGTTTAGGGTTAGGGTTAGGGATAGGGTCAGGGTGAGTTTGAGGTTTAGGTTTAGAGATAGGGTTAGGGTGAGGGTTAGGGTGAGGGTTCGGATTAGTGTTAGTGTTAGGTTTAGGGTGAGGGTTAGTGTTAGGGTGTGTGTTAGGGTTAGAGTTAGGTTTAGGATTAGGGTTAGGGAGAAGGTGAGTTTGAGGGTTAAGATTAGGGTTAGGTTTAGGGTTAGGCTTAGGGTTAGGCTGAGATTTAGGGTGAGGGTGAGGGTTAAGTTTAGGGATAGGGTTAGGGTTAGTGTGAGGTGTAGGGTGAGGATGAGGTGTAGGGTGAGGATGAGGATTAGGGTTAGGGTTAGGGTTAGGATTAGAATGAGGGTTATGGTGAGCGTTAGGTTTAGGGCTAGGTTTCGGGTGAGGTTTACGTTTATGGTGAGGGTTAGAGTTAGTGGGAGGTTTAGTGTTAGTGTGAGGGTAAGTGTTAGGGTGAGGGTTAGGGTTAGGGTGAGGGTTATGTTTAGGGTGAGGTTTTAGGGTTATGCTAAGGGTGAGGGTGAGGGTTAGGGTTAGGGTGAGGTTTAGGGTTAGGTTTAGGGTTAGAGTTAGGGTTACGGTGAGGGTGAGGTTTAGTTTTAGAGTTAGGGTTCAGGTGAGGTTTAGGATGAGGGTTAGGGTTAGGGTTAGTTTTAGGTTTAGGGATAGGTTGAGGTTTAGGGTTAGGATTATGATTAGGATTAGGGTTAGGGTGATGGTGAGTGTGTGGGTTAGGGTTAGGTTTAGGGTTAGGCTTAGGGTTAGGCTGAGGGTTATGTTGAGGGTGAGGATTAGTGTTAGGGTTAGGGTTAGGGTTAGGGTGAGGGTTAGGATGATGGTTAAGTTTAGGATTAGGGTTAGGGTGAGGGCTAGGGTGAGGGTGAGGTTTATAGTTAGTGTTAGGGTGAGGCTTAGGGTTAGGGTTACGGTTAGGATCAGTGTGAGTTTGAGGTTTAGGGTTAGAGATAGGGTTAGGGTGAGGTTTACAGTGAGGGTTAGGGTTAGGGTTAGGGTTAGGGTGAAGGTTAGGATGAGGGTGTGTGTTAGGTTTAGGGTTAGGGTGAGGGTTAGGTTTTGGATTAGGTTTAGGGTGAGGGCTGGGGTGAGGGTGAGTTTTAGGAATAGGGTTATGGGGAGGGTGTGTGTTAGGTTTAGGGTTAGGGTGAGGGTTAGGTTTTGGATTAGGTTTAGGGTGAGGGCTGGGGTGAGGGTGAGGTTTAGGAATAGGGTTAGGGAGAGGGTGAGCGTGAGGGTTAGGGTTAGGGTGAATGTTAGGCTTAGGGTTAGTTTGAGAGTTAGGTTTCAGGTTAAGTTTAGGGTTAGGGTGAGTGTTAGATTGAGGGTGTCGGTAAGGTTAAAGGTTAGAGTTAGTCTAAGTTTAAGGGTTACCGTAAGGGTGAGGGTTATGGTTAGGGTGAGTGTTATGGTTAGGGTTAGAGTTAGGGTTCAGCTGAGGGTGAGGGTGAGGTTTAGGGTTAGGGTGTGGGTGAGGTTTAGGTTTAGAGTTAGGGTTGGGGTGAGGTTTACGATGAGGGTTAGGGTTATGGATAGGGTTACATTTTGGATAATGGTTAGGGTGTGGGTGAGGGTGAGGGTTAGGGTTAGGCTTAGGCTTAGGCTTAGGGTTAGGCTGAGGGTAAGGGTGAGGGTTAGGGTTAGGGTGAGGGTTAGATTTAGGGTGAGGGTTAGGATGAGTTATAGGGTTAGGATTCGGGTTAGGTTGAGGGCTAGGGTGAGGGATAAAGTTAGGATTAGGTTTAGTGTGAGGTTTAGGGTTTGGGTTAGGTTTAGGGTTAGGGTGAGGTTTAGGGTTAGGTTTACTGTATGGGTGAGGGTTAGGGTTAGGTTGAGGGTTAGGGTTAGGGTTAGTCTGAGGGTTAGGTTGGAGGTGAGGAATAGGTTTTGGGTGATGTTTAGCGTTTGGGTTAGGGTGAGGGTTAGGATGAGGGTTAGGGTTAGGATTAGGTTTAGGTTGATAGCTGGGGTGAGGGTGAGGATTAGGGTTAGGGTGAGGCTTAGGCTTAGGGTTAGGCTGAGGGTGAGGGTGAGTGTGAGTGTTAGTGTTAGGTGGATGAATAGGGTTAGGGTTAGGGTGAGCGTTAGGATGACAGTTAGGGTTAGGGTGAGGGTTAGAGTGAGAGTGATGGTAAGAGTAAAGGTGAAGGTTAGGCTGAGGGTGAGTGTTCCCCTAAGGTTGAGGGTTAGGATTAGGGTGAGGGTTAGGTTAAGGGTTAAGATGAGGGTTAGGGTGAGGGTGAGGGTTAGGGTTAGGGTTAGGGTGAGGGCTATGGTGAGGGTTAGGGTTAGTGTGAGGGTTAGGGTGAGGGTGAGGATGATGGTAAATGTAAAGTTGAGGTTTAGGATAGGCTGAGGCTGAGGGTTAAGTTAAGGGTGAGTGTTAGGCTTACAGTGAGTTTTAGGGTAAGGGTTCGGGTTAGGGTTAGGGTGAGGGTTAGATTGAGGATTAGGGTTAGGGTTAATGTGAGGTTTAGGGTGAGGATGAGGGTTAGGGTTAGGTTGAAGGTTAGGGTTAGACTTATGGTTAGGGTGAGGGCTAGGGTGAGGTTTAGAGTTAAAGTTAGGGTTAAGGTGAGGTTTAGGGTTAGGGTGAGGGTGAGGTTAAGGTTCAGGTTGAGGGTTAGGCTGAGGGTAAGGGTTAGGGTTTGAGTTAGGTTTAAGGTGAGGGTAAGGGTGAAGGTTAGGGTGACGGTGAGGGTCACGGTAAGGGTGAGGTTTAGGTTTGGGGTTAGGGTTAGGGTGAGGGTTAGGGTGAGGAGTAGTGTTAGGGTTAGGGTGAGGATTAGGGATAGTGTGAGGGTTAGGGTTAGAGTGACAGTAAGGCTTAGGGTGAGGGTTAGGGTTAGGGTGAGGGTTAGCATTAGGGTTAGGTTGAGGGTTAGTGTTAGGTTGGAGGTTAGGGTTAGGGTGAGGTTTAGGGTGAGTGTTAGGGTTAGGGTGAGTGATAGGATTAGGGTTATGGTGAGGGTTAGGCTTAGGGTGATGTGTAGAATGAGGGTAAGGGCTAGGGTGAGGGTGAGAGTAAGGGTTAGGGTATGGGTGAGGGTTAAACTTAGGGTTAGGGTTAAGGTAATGCTGAGGGTTAGGGTGAGGGTGAAGTTAAGGGTTAGGATTAGTGTGAGGGTTAGGGGTATTTTAGGCTTCTAGTTAGGGTGAGAAGTAGGATGAGGGGTAGGTTTAGAGTTAAGGTTAGAGTTAGTGTGAGGGTTAGGGTTAGGGTGAGGATAAGTTAAGGGTGAGGGTTGGGGTGAGGGTGAGGGTTAGGGTTACGCAATGTGAGGGTTAGGGTTACGGTTATGGTGAGGGTTAGTGTTAGGGTTATGTTTTGGGTGAGGGTGAGTATTTGAGGATGAGGGTTCTGGAGAGTGTGAGGGTTAGGGTTTCAGTGAGGGTTAGGGTTAAGGTGAGTGTTAGGGTGACGGTGAGTGCGAGGTTTAGGGTTGGGGTTAGGGTTAGAGTGAGGGGTAAGGTGAGGGGTAGGATTATGCTTAGGGTGAGGTTTAGGGTTACTGTGAGGGTTAGGGTTAGGGTGAGGTTTAGGGTTACTGTGAGGGTTCAAGTTAGGGTTAGGCTTAGTATTAGGGTGACGGTAAGGGTTTGGTTGAGGGTTAGGGTTAGGGTGAGGGTTAGGGTTAATGTGAGGGTCAGGGTTAGGGTGAGAGTTAGGGTTGGGTTGAGGGTTAGGGTGAGGTTGAGGGTGACGGTAAGGCTTAGGGTTAGGGTTAGGGTGAGGGTGAGTGTGAGGGTTAGGGATAGGGTTAAAGTTACGCTTAGGGTTAGGCTGAGGGTGAGGGTGAGGGTGAGACTGAGGGTTAGGGTGTGGGTGAGGGTTAGGTTTAATGTAAGTTTAAGGGTGAAAGTGAGTGTTAGGGTGCAGGTGAGGGTTAGAGTTAGGGTTAGGGTTAGTATCAGGGTTAGGTTTAGGGTTAGGTTGAGAGTTAGGATGAGGGGTAGGGTTAGGGTTAGGGTTAGGGTTAGGGTTAGGGTTAGGCTGAGGGTGAGGTTGAGGGTGAGGTTTAGGGTTAGTTTGAGCGTTAGGGTTGGGAATAGGGTGAGAGTTAGGATGAAGGTTAGGGTGAGGGTAAGGTTTAGCTTGAGGGTTAGGGTGAGTGTGAGGGTTAGGGTTAGGGTTAGTGTTAGGGTGAGGGTAAGTGTTAGTGATAGGTTTAAGTTTACGGTGAGGGTGAGGGTTAGGTTTAGGTTGAGGGTTAGGGTTAGGGTTAGGGTGACGGTGAGGGTGAGGTTTAGGATAAAGGTTAGGGTTAGTGTTAGTTTTAGGGTTATGGTTAGGTTTATGGTTACGTTGAGGGTGAGGGTTAGGGTTAGGGTGAGGTTTAGGTTTAGGTTTAGGTTTAGGGTTAGGGTTAGGTTGAGGTTTAAGGTGAGTGTTAGGGTTAAAGTTTGAGTGAGGGTTAGGGTTATTGTGAAGGTTAGGGTTAGGGTTAGGGCTAAGGTGAGGGTTAGGGTGAGGGTAATGTAAAAGTAAGGGTGAGGTTTTTGATGAGGGTGAGGGTTACGGTAAGGGTGATGGTGAGTGTTAGGGTGAGGGTTAGGGTTAGCAATAGGGTTAGTGTGAGGGCTAAGGTGAGAGTGAGGTTTAGGGTTAGGGTTAGGTTTAGGGTGAGGGTTAGGCTTAGGCTGAAGGTTAGGGTTAGTGGGAAGGTTGGTGTTAGGGTTAGGCTTAGTGTTAGGGTGAGCATAAGGTTTAAGGTGAAGGTTAGGGTTAGGGTGAGGGTTAGGGTTAGGGTGAGTGTCAGGGTTAGGGTTAGGGTTAGGCTGAGGGTTAGGTGAGGGTTAGGGTTAGTGTTAGGGTAAGGATTAGTGTTAGGGTGGGGGTTAGTGTTAGTGTTAGAGTTAGGGTTAGTGTTAGGGTTAGGGTTAGGGTTAGGTTGAGGGTTACGTTGAGGGTGAGGGTTAGGGTTAGGTTTAGGTTTATCATGTGGGTAAGTGATAGCGTTAGGGTTAGGGTGAGTGTTAGAATTAGCATTAGGGTTGGAGTGAAGGTTAGGGTGAGGATTAGGTTTAGGGTTAAGGTGAGCTTGAGGGTGAGGTTTAGGGTTAGGGTGAGTTTTAGGGTTAGGGTGAGGGTTAGGGTTAGTGTTAGTGTGACGGTAATGGTGAGGGTGATGGTTAGGGTTAGAGTTAGGGTGAGGGTTAGGTTTAGTGTGAGGTTTAGGGTGAGGATGAGGTTAAGGTTTAGGGTGAGGTTTAGGTTAAGGGTGAGGGTTAGGGTTAGGGTTAGGGTTAGTGTGAGAGTTAGGGTTGGGGTTAGGTTTAGGATTAATGTGAGGGTAAGAATTAGGCTGATGGTTAGGGTGAGGGTGAATTTTAGGGTTAGGAACAGTGATAGGGTTATGTTACGCTGAGCATGAGGGTGAGGGTGAGGGTTAGGGTTAGGGTTAGGGTGAGGGTGATGGTAAGGGTAAAGGTGAGGGTTAGGCTGAGGGTGAGGGTTAAGATAAGGTTGAGTGTTAGGGTTAGAGTGAGGGTTAGGGTAAGGATTCGGGTTAAGGTTAGGGTGAGGGTGATGGTAAGGGTAAAGGTGAGGGTTTTGCTGAGGGTGAGGGTTAAGATAAGGGTGAGTGTTAGGGTTAGAGTGAGGGTTAGGGTAAGGATTCGAGTTAGGGTTAGGGTGAGGGTTAGATTGAGGATTAGGGTTAGGGTTAATGTGAGGTTTAGGGTGAGGATGCTTGTTAGGGTTATGTTAAGGGTTAGGGTTAGAATTATGGTTAAGGTGAGGGCTAGGGTGAGGTTTAGGGTTAGGGTTAGGGTTAGGGTGAGGTTTAGGGTTAGCGTGAGGGTGAGGTGAAGGTTCAGGTTGAGGGTTAGGCTGAGGGTAAGGGTTAGGGTTAGAGTTAGGTTTAGGGTGAGGGTAAGGGTGAGGGTTAGGGTGACGGTGAGGGTGACGGTAAGGGTGAGGGTTAGGTTTGGGGTTATGGTTAGGGTGAGGTTTAGGGTGAGGGGTAGTGTTAGGGTTAGGGTGAGGATTAGGGATAGTGTGAGGGTTAGGGTTAGAGTGACAGTAAGGCTTAGGGTGAGAGTTAGGGTTAGGGTGAGGGTTAGCGTTAGGTTTAGGTTGAGGGTTAGTGTTAGGTTGGAGGTTAGGGTTAGGGTGAGTGTTAGGGTGAGTGTTAGGGTTAGTGTGAGGGTTAGGTTTTGGGTGATGTGCAGAATGATGGTGAGGGTTAGGGTGAGGGTGACCGTTAGGGTTAGGGTATGGGTTAGGGTTAAGGTTAGGGTGAGGCTTAAGGTAATGCTGAGGGTTAGGGTGAGGGTGAGGTTAAGGGTTAGGATTAGGGTGAGGGTGAGTGTTAGGGTTAGGGTTATAGTTAGGGTGAGGGGTAGGGTGAAGGGTAGGGTTAGAGTTAAGTTTAGAGTTATTGTGAGGGTTAGGGTTAGGGTGAGGATAAGGTAAGGGTGAGGGTTGGGGTGAGGGTGAGGGTTAGGGTTACTCTTAGTGTGAGGGTTAGGTTTACGGTTATGGTGAGGGTTAGGGTTAGGCTTATGTTTAGGGTGAGGGTGAGTGTTAGAGTGAGGATGAGGGTTCTGGAGAGTGTGACGGTTAGGGTTTCGTTGAGGGTTAGGGTTAGGGTGAGGTTTAGGGTTAGGGTTAGGGTTAGGTTTAGGGTGAGGGTGAGGTTTGGGGTTAGAGGTAGGGTTAGGGGGACTGTTAGGGTGACGTTTAGGGTTAGGGTTAGTGTTAGGGTTATGGTTAGGGTGAGGCTGAGGTTGAGGTTTAGGGTTAAGGTTAGTGTCAGAGTTAGGGTTAGGGTGAGTGTGAGGGTTAGGCTGAGGTTTAGGTTTATGATTAGGGTAAGGGTTAGGGTGAGTGTGACGGGTAGGGTTAGGGTTATGCTTAGTCTTAGGTTTAGGCTGAGGGTGAAGCTGAGGGTGAGGGTTAGGGTCAGGGATAGGGTTAGGATTAGGGTTAGGATTAGGGTTAGGGTGAGGGCTTGGGTGAGGGTGAGGATTAGGGTTAGTGTTAGGGTAAGGTTTAGGATTAGGGTAAGGGTTAGGGTGAGGGTTAGGATGAGGGTTAGGTTTACAGTGAGGGTGAGGGTTAGGGTTAGGTTGAGGGTTAGGGTTAGGATTAGATTGGGAGTGAGGGTGAGTGTTAGGATTAGGGTTAGGGTTAAGGTTAGGTTTAGGTTTAGGATTAGTGTTATTGTTACGGTTAGTGTTAGAGTTATGGTGAGGGTGAGTGTGAGGGTGAGGTATAGGGTTAGGTTTAGGGTGAGGATTAGGGTTAGGTCTAGGATTAGGGTTAGGACGACGATGAGGTTTCGGGTTAGATTTAGGGTTAGGTGGAGGGTTAATGTTAGGGTTAGTGTTCATTTTAAGGTTAGGGTGAGGGTAGGTTGAGGTTTAGGGTCAGGGTTAGGGTTAGGGTTAAGTTTAAGATGAGGGTGAGGGTGAGGGTTAGGGTTAGGCTTAGGCTTAAGGATAGGCTGAGGGTGAGGGTGGCGGTGAGGATTAGGGTTAGTGTTATGGTTATGGTTAGGTTTAGGGGGAGAGTTAGGATGAGGGTTAGTTTTAGGATTAGGGTTAGTTTAAGGGCTAGGGTGAGGTTTAGGGTTAGGGTTAGGGTTAGGATTAATTTTAGGTTTGGGCTTAAGGTGAGTGTTAGGGTGAGGGTGAGGGTTAGGTTAGGGTTAGGGTTAGGATTAGGGTTAGTGTTAGGGTGAGTGTGAGGGTTAGGGTTAGGGTTAGGCTTAGGGTTAGGTTGAGGGCTAGGGTGAGGGGGAGGTTTAGGGTTAGTGTTTGCGTGAGGTTTATGGTTAGGGTTAGGGTTTGGGTGAGGGTTATGATTATGTTTATTGTTAGGGTTAGTGTGAGGGTTAGGGTTAGGCTTAGGTTTAGGGTTAGGCTGAGCGTGAGGGTGAGGGTGAGGGTTAGGTTTAGCGTGAGGGTTAGGGTTAGGGTTAGGGTGAGAGCTAGGGTTCGGGTTAAGTTTAGGGTTAACGTGAGGGATAGGGTAAGGGTTACAGTGAGGGTGTGGTTCAAGGTTAGGTTGAGGGTTAGGGTTAGGTTTAGAGTTAGGGTGAGGGTGATGGTGAGTGTTAGGGTTAGTGTTAGGATGAGGGTTAGGATGACGGTTAGTGTTAGGATTAGGTTTAGTGTGAGGGCTAGCATGAGGTTGAGGTTTAGGGTTAGGGTTAGGGTGAGGTTTAGGGTTAGGGTTGGGTTAGTGTTAGGGTTTGTGTTACGTTACGGGTTAGGGTGAGTTTTAGGGTTATGGTTACGGTCAGCCTGAGGGTTAAGGTTAGGGTTAGAGTGAGGTTTTGGATGATGATTTGGGTTAGGATTAGGGTTAGGTTGAGGGCTAGCGTGAAGGTGAGGGTTAGGGTTAGTGTTTGGATGAGGTTTAGGATTAGGGTTAGGGTTTGTGTGAGGTTTAGGATGTGGGTTAGAGTTACGGTGAGGGTGAGGGTTTGGGTTAGGTTTAGGGTTAGGGTTAGGATTTGGGTTAGGGTGAGGCGTTAGTTTTAGTGTTAGATTTACGGTTAGGGGGAGGGTTAGGTTGAGGTTTAGGGTTAGGGTTATGGTTAGTGTTAGGGTTAAGGTTAGGGTGAGGGTGAGTGTGAGGGTTAGGGTTAGGGTTAGGATTAGGCTTACGGTTAGGCTCAGGGTGAGGGTGGGGATGAGGATTAGGGTTAGGGTTATGGTTAGGGTTAAGGTTAGGGTGAGGGTTAGGGATAGGGTTAGGTTGAGGGTGAGGTTTAGGGGTAGAGTTAGGGTTAGAATCAGGGTTTGGGTCAGGCTGAGGGTTAGGGTGGGGGTGATGGTAATGGTAAAGTTGAGGTTAAGGCTGAAGGTGAGGATTAAGGTAAGGGTTAGTGTTAGTGTTAGGGTGATGATTAGGGTTAGGTTTAGGGTGAGGGTGAGGTTTAAATTGAGGATTAGTGTTAGGGTTATTGTGAGGTTTAGGGTGAGTATGAGGTTTAGGGTTAGGGATACTGATAGGGTGAGGTTGAGGTTTAGGGTTAGTGTTAGGGTGAGATTTAGGGTTAGGGGGATGGTTAGGGTTAGTGTTAGGGTGAGGTTTAGTGTTAGGGTTAAGGTTAGGGTGAGGGCTAGGGTGAGGGTGAGGGTTAGGATTAGGGTAATGGTTAGGTTTATGGTTAGGGTGAGTGATAAGATGAGGTTTAGGTTTAGGGTGAGGGTTAGGTTGAGGTTGATGTTAAGAGTAAAGGTGAGGTTTAGGCTGAGGGTGAGGGTTAAGATAAGGGTGAGAGTTAGGATTAGGTTTAGTGTGAGGGCTAGGTTGAGGGTTAGGCTGAGTTTTAAGCTTAGGGATATGGTTAGGTTTAGGATTTGGGTTAGGGTGAGTGAGTGTGAGCATTAGGGTTAGTGTTAGGGTTAGGCTTAGGGATAGGGGAGGGTTAGGGTTTGGGTTTGGGTTAGAGTGAGGGTGAGGGTGAGGATTAGGGTTAGGTTTAGGGTTTGGTTTAGGGTTAGGGTTAGTGTTAGGGTTTGGGTTATGGTTAGGGTTACGGTGAGTGTTAGGGTTAGTGTTAGGGTTAGGCTGAGGGTGATGGTGGGGGTGAGGATTAGGGTTAAGATTAGTGTTATTGTTTGGGTTAGGGTTAGAGTTACCTTGAGGTTGAGCGTGAGCGTTAGGGTTAGGGTTAGGGTCGGGTTTGGGTTAGGGTTAGGGTTAGGGTTAGGGTGAGGGTGAGGTTTAGGGGTAGATATAGGTTTAGGGGGAGGTTTAAGGTGAGGGTTAGGGTTAGGGTGAGGTTTACGGTTAGGGTGAGGTTTAGGGTTAGGGTTATGTTTAAGTTTATACTTATGGTGAGGGTGAGTGTGCGGGTGAGTGTGAGGGTTAGGGATAGGTTAGGTTAGGCTTAGGTTTAGGCTTAGGTTTAGGCTGAGACTGAGGTTTAGGGTTAGGGTGAGGACTAGGGTGAGGGTGATGTTTAGGATTAGGGTTAGGGTGAGGGCTATGGTGAGGGTGTGGTTTACGGTTAGGGTTTGGCTGAGGTTTAGGGTTAGGGTTAGGGTTAGGTTTGGGGTGTGGGTGAGGTTTCGGTTAAGGTTAGGGTTAAGTTGAGGCTGAGGGTGAGGGTTAATGTTAGGGTTAGGCATATTATTAGTTTAAGGTTTAGGGTGAGTGTGAGGGTTAGGGTTAGGTTTAGTGTTAGTCTTAGGGTTACACTGAGGGTGAGGTTGAGGGTTAGGGTGAGAGTTTGTGTTCAGGTTAAGTTTAGGGTGAGGGTGAGGGTGAGGGTTATGGTTACATTGAGCAAGAGGTTTAGGGTTAGGTTGAGTTAGGGTTTGGGTTAGGGTTAGTGTTAGGGTGAGGTTTAGCATGAGGATTAGTGTTAGGCTTAGGGTTAGGGTGAGGGCTAGGGTGAGGGGGAGGGTTAGGGTTAGTGTTAGGGTGAGGTTTAGGTTTAGGGTGAGGATTAGGATGAGGGTTAGGGTTACGGTAAGTGTGAGGGTTAGGGTTAGGTTGAGGGTTAGGGTTAGGATTTGCGTTAGGGTGAGGGTTAGTTTTAGGGTTAAATTTAGGGTTAGGGGGAGGGTTAAGTTGAGGTTAAGGGTTAGGGTTAGGGTTAGTGTTAGGGTTAAGGTTAGGTTGAGAGTTAGTGTTCAGGTTAAGTTTAGGGTGAGGGTGAGGGTTAGGTTGAGGGTTAGGGTTAGGGTGAGGGTTAGGGTGAGGTTTAGGATGAGGATTAGGGAGAGGATTAGGGTTAGGGTGAGGGCTAGGGTGAGGGATAGTGTGAGGGTGTGTTTTAGGGTTAGTGTTAGGGTGAGTTTTAGGTTTAGGGTGAGGGTTAGGATGAGGGTTAGGGTTACGGTAAGGGTGAGGGTTAGGTTTAGGGTGAGGGTTAGGGTTAAGATTAGGTTAAGGGTCAGGGTGAGGGTTAGGATTAGGGTTAGGGTTAGGGTTATTGTGAGGTTTAGGGTTAGGGTTACGGTTACTGAGAGGGTGAGGGTGAGGGTTAGGGTTAGGGGTAAGGTGAGGTTTTTAGTTTTAGGGTTAGGGTTAGACTTAGGGTTAGGGTGAGGTTAGGGTTAGGGTTAGTGTGAGGTTTAGTGTTAGGTTTAGGGTTAGGGTGAGGCTGAGGAGGAGCGTTAGGGTTAGGGTTAGTGTTAGAGTTAGGGTTACAGTGAGGGTTAGAGTGAGGTTGAGGGTTAGGCTTAGTGTTAGGATTAGGATTAGGGTAAGGATTAGGGTGAGTTTGAGGGTTAGGGTTAGGTTTAGGCTTAGGGTTAGGCTGATGGTGTGGATGAGGGTGAGGGTTAGGGTTAGGGTTTGGGTGATAGTTAGTGTTTGGGTTAAATTTATGGTTAGGGTGAATGTTAGGGTTAGGGTTATGGTGAGCGTGAGGGTTAGGGTTAGGATGAGGATTAGGGTTAGGCTTAGGATTAGGGTGAGGGTTATGGTTAGGGTTAGGGTGAGGGTTAGGATGAGGATTAAGGTTAGGATTAGGGTTAGGGTGAGGACTAGGGTGAGGGTGAGGTTTAGGGTTAGAGTTTGGGTGAGGTTTAGGGTTAGGGTTAGAGTTTGGGTGAGGGTTAGAGTTACGGTTAGGTTGAGGGTTAGGGTTAGGTTGAGGGTTAGGGTTAGGATTTGGGTTAGAGTGAGGGTTAGCTTCAGGGTTATATTTAGGGTTAGTGGGAGCGTTAGGTCAAGGGTTAGGGTTAGGGTTAGGGTTAGTGTTAGGGTATAGTTTAGGGTGAGGGTTAGGTTGAGGTTTAGGGTTAGGGTTAAGGTTAGAGTTAGGATTAGTGTTAGGGTGAGGGTTAGTTTGAGGGTTAGGGTTAGCGTTAGGGTTAGGGTGAGGGTTAGGGTTAGGGTTAGGGTTATTGTTAGTGTTATGGTTATGGTTAAATTTGCAGTGAGGGTGAGGCGGAGGGTGAGGGTTATGGTTCGGGTTTGGGTTAGGGTTAGTGTTAGGGATAGTGTTATTGTTAGGGTTAGGGTTAGCGTTACAGTGAGGTTGAGGTGAGGGTGAGGATTAGGGTTAAGGTGAGGTTTAATTTTAGGGTTAGGGTTAGGGTTAGGGTAGGGTGAGGTTTAGGGATAGATTTAGGTTTAGGGGGGAGGATTAGGGTAAGGTTGAGGGCTAGGGTTAGTGTTAGGTTTAGGGTGAGGGTGAGGGTTAGGTTGAGGTTTAGGGATAGGGTTAGGTTTAGGATTAGGGTTAGGGTGAATGTGAGTGTGAGGGTTAGGATGAGAGTTAGGCTTAGGCTTAGGTTTAGGCTGAGCTTGAGTGTGGGTGTAAGGATTAAGGTTAGGGAGATGATTACGGTTAGGGTTAGTGTTATTGTTAGGGTTAGGGTTATAGTTACAGTGAAGGTAAGGGTGGGGGTGAGGGTTAGTTTTAGGGTTAGGGTGGGGTTTAGGGTTAGGGTTAGGGTTAGGGTGAGGGTGAGGTTTAGGGTTAGATATAGGGTTAGGGGGAGGGTAAGGGTGATGGTTAGGGTTAGGGTTAGTTTTAGAGTTAGGGTGAGGGTGAAGGTTAGGTTTAGGTTTAGTGTTAGGCTAAGGTTTAGGCTGAGGGTGATGGTGAGGGAGAGGGTTAGGGTTAGGTTGAGGGTTAGGGTTAGGTTTATTGGGAGGTTATGATGAGGGTTAGGGTCAGGATTATGGTTAAGGTGAGGGTTAGGGTTACGGAAGGGTGAGGGTTAGGGTGAGGGTGAGGGTTAGGGTTAGGATTAAGGTGAGGGTGATTGTGAGTGTTAGGATTAGGGTTAGGGTTAGGGTTATTGTTAGG